>NC_023166.2:12545064-13795064 GCF_000231095.2 Oryza brachyantha
AGTATATTAGGGCAATTCTCATATCTGTTGTATTATCACATGATTCTTCTGTAGCAACGCACGGGTATATGATTTTGTTGAACGGATGATCGAGAAAGCACGTAGAAGTAACGCACACCGGAAATGATCAAAGCCGAAGCAAACTAAAGTAGTAGGATCGTACGATATGGCGAGATTAGATTACATTAATTAGAGTAAGACTCGTGACTTGCATCGGCGACTAATATAATTAATCAATCAACTTTATTTTTTCTTTTCCTCCACACGGCCGGTCCGCATAATCATAATGTATTGTTGTCAATAATACATTTAGTCATGTCAAGGGCAAGGGGGGTGAGAGTGTAGGGCCATAGATAAATGGATGCAAGCATATTCTAGTCACGCAGAAGCACCACGCCAACCCACTAACTCTGATCGTTTAATTTAGTTTAAATCCAGGCTTAGCTAGGGGAGCTCGGCGAAAGGGAAAGATGGATGGATGGGGCCCGATATATTGAAAAACTTGATGGATATTGCACCTTCCCTAGAGAAACTAGCTAGACATGCAGCTCCTGCTACTTCCGTCTCGAAATAAGATTATTTTTTAGTTTTTTATATAATATTTTAACTCTTCGTCTTATTTAAATTTTTTTTGCGGTTAATATTTTTATTCTTATTAGATGATAAAACATGAATAGTATTTTATGTGTGACTAATTTTTCTATGTATTTTTACAATTTTTTCAAATAAGACAAGTGGTTAAACGTTGGACATAAAAAAACGAAAAATAAAGTTATTATGGGATAGAGGTTGTAATTAATGGAATTAACTAGCAATTAATTGCTCGTTATTTGTGTCTATTAGGGTGCAGAAGTACTGTTAAGAGCAAGTTTAATAGTAAAGCCAACTTACTAGCTATAAGCTATAAGCCAACTTACAGTCAACACATATAATAGATTGGCTACAAGGTTGGTTATAATTTTTATCTCTTATCTCTTTCTCTTACCATTGCATTTAATTTATTTTTCTTGGAGTTGGTGTATAGCTGGCTCTTGCATGAGAGCTGACTCCACTTTTTTTCTATTACCTCTTTCTTCCACATCAGCTTATAGCCAACTTATAGTCTACTATTATACTTGCTCTAAACTAATTATTAATTAGCCTGCTTTTTTAAATATATATATATATAAACTAATTAGCCATGGTTTTAGAAGAGGTCTTCTTTGGCTGCGTTCGGCGGGTTGGTATTTAACCGGCGCGGAAAACAGAGTAATAGATTAGTACATAATTGATTAATTATTAACTATAAAAAATTAGAAAAATAGGTTAATCTGAATTTTTTTAGAAATTTTTTGTAAAGAAAACACACCGTTTAGCCGTTCGGGATACGTGCGCGCGAAAAATGAGAAAATTTGGGATTAGGAATAGGGTTGTAAACGGCACAGGGCAGGGGCGGGGATGGCTGCAATGCCCGGCCTCGATTTTAATCCCCGCCCCCAGTGCTGAATTGAAATTCAGGAGAAATTCGGTCCCCGCCCCGAACGGGCCCCGAACTCCCTGAAATGGCATCGGGACTCGAGACGAGTGCGGCATGTCAGGCAGAGGTTGAGGCCGACAACTTCGAGTAGATGCGACGGGCGACAGGCGTACGGAGGAGCTGCGGAGGCGTCGGGATGATGACATCGGACGGAGGCAGGCTGCCAGTGGCGTTAGTCGGCGAGCTGAGGTGGCGGTGTCGAGACTCAAGTGTCGGGTGGAGGCGGGCTGGCAATGGCATGGGGTGATGATCTGAGCGGCGAAGGCGGGCTGAGGCTCGGCACAGAGCCACAGAGAGAGTGCATCAGCGGTGGCCGGTGTTAAGGGCAGGGGACGGTGGCGGGAAGCGGGCGACAGAGGGCGGCGGGGTTCAATGAGTGGACCGGATGTGAAGAAGGTGACGGTGTGGTGCAGTGAGCTCAGTGAAGTGGCAGTGGAGACCCGTGAGGCTGAGGCAGTGATGCAAATATGTGGGCCTAGGGTTTTCTCATTATCAATTTTGGGTTTGGCCCAACTATTCCTATTTTTTAAAAAAATCGAGGACCCATGGGGAACCCTGGGGAGATTTTTTTTGCCACCATCCCCGGCCCCCGACCCCGATTCCCCATGGGGCCAAAATGGTCCCCAGACCTGGCCAGCCTCGATGGAGCGGGTCCCCGCCCCCGATGGGGGAATTTGCCAAGCCTAGTTAGGAAGAGGGGACCGAACAAGGCCTTTATTTGTATACTTCATTATTTTAGAAATACACCTTCACATATTAGAGCATGCCCAACAAGTCATCCATCTCATATTACATCTATAAAATAGAAGATGAAGGGTAAAAATATGTTCTATAGTTCATCCAACACCTTCTCTATTTTGGGTCATCATTCATATTAGGAGTTTCTTTTTCCTTACTCTAAATGTGAATGCAAAACTATTTTTTATTGCTATATGCTTAAGGAAAAAATAATATTAGTTAATTTATGGTGGACCAAATAACATTAGTTAATATTGTGGTATTCTAAACTCTAGAACCATAGTACATATGGTTATGTGCACCATATCAAAAACTATATGGTTTTATAAAACAATCTATATTACCTATGGATTATCAAAAACTATATCCTTATATTTATATGACAAAATTTGAATTTTTAACCTTAAATCTGGAGTTGATTTTGAAGGGGTTTTTATCATAGTTCGTTTTTCAATTTTTTATATCGCTAAGAATACAAGTATAATTTTTTATTCATAAATTATTTTTCATTTGCAAATATGTTATTTGTATTTTTCCCTAAAAAGTGTACCTACAGTATTCCTGCCTGTAGGGAGAAATGAAGGCGGCCTAGATCACAATCTCAACAAATAGGCAGTACAGTGCATTTCTTTGGGGAGAAGAAAAAAAGCTCTCATGTTTGTAGCGAGAGGAACAATGCATTACGCAAAAGCATAATAGTAGTATTTGTCCTGAACAAGCCATTTTCCTTGTGCTGAAAATTATTGATCCGTGGAATTAACCACTCGACTGTTCGATCGTTGTCATATCCTGAACACATCACATGTCTTTCCATAATGCTGGAAAAAAAAAATCATGTCCTCGTTTACTGTACAGCAGACCTGACAAAAGTTGCTCTGAAGAAACGCACGGCAAATGATACACGATGGATTGTCTCCAAGCTGTGCTGCTGTGCTAGCAACACACTAGCGTAAGCGTTTCACATCTCCGGTATTGACGTATGGTCAGTACACCAGCGCCATTCCATGCTACTGCTCCCCTCGTTAGGAAAATGCAGTATATTGTTGACTAATACAAGAGGGGCATACAGCACTCAGAGGTGACATCCTAGGCAAACTTTCTTATTTTTTTCGCATGTTTACCGAACTATTAAACGTATTTTTATTAAAAAAATTATATAAAAGTTATTTTAAAAAACAGATTAATTTGTTTTCAAGTTTATAAAAAACTAATACTTAATTAATTATATGTTAATGACTTTTTTCGTTTTTACGTACACTAGATTCGTTAGCACAAGCGGCCGTGAACTACTCCACAAACCGCTTCTCCTTTCTATTTTAGCCACACATATTCTCTCACCCCATACATTTTCTATTTATCGAGGGACATTAGAGTCCTTTTCTTTTAACCGTAGTCCTTACTAAATAATAAAAAAATACTTATATTTTAGAACTAAGTTATTAATTAATTATTTCCCCATACTATATCCCTATTATTTTATATCACTTGTATGCATTTGCTTCATAGCATCAGACAATAAATAATCACGTCACAAAAAATAAGAATTGTATTTTGACTAGGAGAATGATCTAACTTGGTTGAGTTAGAGTTGATAAGCCACTAAAAAAATGAAAAATGAAGCAACAGAAATAATGTATTTTAAAAATATATTTATTATTAAGTAATTTAGTAAAGTGCAAGGTTCCTAAATCTGTTTGTCAGTCTCATCTGGATCCATGTATTATGTAGATTTAGGTTTCGGAAGTGATCAAAGTGTGTCATTCTAGCCTTGAGTTACCATCCCCTAGAATCTCACGTGACGCTGACGTGGAATGTCACCTCACAAAATTTCTTTTGTCGTTATTATTTATATTTCCTTTTGTTTTCATTCTCACTTTTCTTCTTTTTATTTTCTTTTTTCCCTTCCTTTTTTCCTTGTCCTGCTTCTCATCGCTACTTTCCACAAGAAGATCAAGGCAACCCCACTAGCGATGCAACATCCTCCTCCCAAACCCTCCTCTGGCAGTGATGATGCTTGAGAGGAAGAGGAGCACGAGTCCTTTGCAAGCACTACGATGTCGTCGTAGCCTCCCTGATCAGAATAGACCCTGAAGGTAGGGTGAGCCTCGCGGTGAGCTTTATGATCAAGGGAGAGCTCAAGTTTGTCATTATCCCAGCGAGACCTTCAGATAGTACTTCGATAGAGATTTGACATCTATCAACTTGATTTTTGCTGAGCTCATTGCCACCTCCATTCTCTGTGGCTCGGGATCTAGAGACACACTGACTCATAACTATCGTGGTGGCATGGGCCCCTCTTCTCTGCTCCCGGCCTTGACCTTTCTTCTCTATTGTCGAGGTTGATGGAAACCAGGCATGTCGCCTCTTGATCTACCGGACAAGGGGTCATCGAGCTTTCCAAGTTTGGCGCTATTGAGCTCGCCCTACCGTCACCACCGAGCTATCCCCAGCCATCATCGTGTTCACCCTGCTCTTGCCCTCGAGCTCTCGCAGTTCGTTGTTGTCGAGTTCGCATGATCACTACCACCGAGTTCGCTTGATTGTGCAATCCAGCTCTCCTAGTTCATTGTTATCGAGCTCACTTGATCACCGCCACCAAGCTCTCTCAGTCACCGCTGAGCTCACCATGCCTTTCCCTTTAACATCCAACTTGCCCTCCGTTTGCGATCATGACCAAGGAGCGTGTGAAGGAAGAATAAAAGAGAAGGACTCATTAGCATCATATAGGTTCCTAGAGGGGTTTTGGCCAATTGGGTTTGGAATGACATTGTAAAAAAGTTCTATAAACTAAAATTGTATTTTGAGAGCATTAAAGGGATCTTTGAGTTGTCTAGAGGAGGTGAATAGATGTTCCTGGAAAACGCA
The DNA here is from genome assembly GCF_000231095.2 of Oryza brachyantha. NCBI lineage: Eukaryota > Viridiplantae > Streptophyta > Magnoliopsida > Poales > Poaceae > Oryza > Oryza brachyantha. The sequence continues at coordinate 12,550,184 of NC_023166.2, forward strand.
AGAACGAAATTAAATTACGAGAAATTCCAACCAGGAAGACCGGGACTTCCAATGAGTCTTCTCTATATCCATAGAAGGTTACTCCATGTATCAACCTCGAGATTGAGCTTAGTTTCCACGAAAGTTGCCTCTTTTCGTAGTGAAGTTGAGGGAAAATCTTACAAACTCTCTCGAGCTTTCCACAATGACCAAATGGTCACGAGTGACATAGCCAGCTAGGAAGACAACCTTCAAGAGTAGTAAGCTCTAAGACGTTAGCCTCGAAATCAATCTCCAAGTGCTCAATCAACCATAATCTCATGAGGTCTGCAAATCCACAAATCTCCTACTCATCTACACAAATAAGACCTAGATCCAAGAGGAAGATGTATGGAAATCCAAGAAATCGACCTATGGGAGTAGGTCTAAAAGTTGTGGCAGCCAACCTCTCAAAATGGGGGAGCGGGAGTTAAAAATTTACACCCCTCGAAAACTAGTAATTACTCACATATTCAAACACCGAAACTTCCGTTGGTGCCAATCGAAACTTCCAATAAGGCTTAGGAAACTCTTAGAAGATTGGTTCGAAACTTCCGATCAGAATTATCAATCAACCCTCTCTACCTAGAGGAGAGCTTTGATCAGATCATATAAAGTTCCGATCAAGCCTCTCGGTCAAAAGAGGAGGTTGATCAAAACTTCCGATCACCTCGACCAGAACTTTCTATCGCCACTTGACAACAGTGACCATTTTCCCTTATGAGTATGGTGTTTTGTGTTTGCCATTCTAAAGATCAAGGAATTAGATAACACAAACAAATAAGCTTAGAGATCAGTTATGCCCTTTACTCAAAAAATTTATGTTAAACTTTTACATTTATTATTAATGATTTAAAAGCCTAGATTGAAATTTTAACTATGATGAAAAAACTCTAAAATTAACTTTAAAGCTAAGCTTAGAAATTCCAAGTTTAGCTGCCGCTGATAAGCCACAAGTAGACGATAAAAATGTATTGAAACCATAGTTCAACCGAAATATTCCACAACAATACTCAGGAGTACGTGGTACTATTTGTTGAAGACTGCAACAATTGATTGGGGCCAATGCGGCCAAACGTTCCATTAGCACCCCACATGTTAGGAGGCTCTTTTTCTCCTAAGCTGTAGCACCCCACATCTTTTCTTTTTTTTCATAGAAGAGAAAAGATGTGTAAATGTGAAGGGAAATGGTCCAGCTGCAATGAATTGGAACTCTGAAAGGTCGTCCTCACCCAACCCAAATCTTGCCTCCTCTTTCATGGCTTGGATAGCAATGGAGGAGGCCACTTTTTTTCCTCTCTCTCTCTCCTCTTTTTTCTTCCATTTTCTCTTCTATGAAAAAAAAAGAGAATTCATGGCTTCTTCTTGCTGCCCATTCATGGCGATTCTGGCCTAGGAATAAACCCCCACCCATTCGGGCATTAAATCCATCCCCATTGCGGCCATGGATGGCGGATGTGGATGCGTAACCGCATCCACCTTCTCTCGATTTTTATTTCTCTTCTTCTTCTTCGACTATAGGAATCATGGGCTCAAATGTCATCAGCAGACGGCTCCAAAGCTTGTGCCTTGTCTCGTCAACTGTACACCGCTGGTCCATGGCCAACTCGATCGAGATGTTTGCCTGTAGGCTGTAGCAATGCCTGATTAATTATGATTTTTAGTAGAGCAGTTATCATTCGAAATTGTTGGTGAACTGTTGTGCGTAGCCATTCAACATGAGCAGCGTTCTTTCCTAGGTAAAGAGACTAAAGGTGAAAAATTATCTTTTTTTATAGTTATTTAATGGTGTAAATAATAAAATTAGTCAATACAAAAGTTAAATCTATTTTTAAAAGCTGTATAGAATTTTTTAGAAAAATATATATCATTTTATTTCAGAAAACATACACATAAAAGTCAAGAAAAAAATATGAATAATAAGGAGAAAAAAACGCAGCTATGGTCCTGTATATATGTGTGTAACATCCTACTGTAGCTGTCAATACTTTATCTTTATTGGTGATGAGGGCAATTATCAAGCACATTCCTCATGATTCAGAATTGAACTGCCACTTTAATTTGACACGCCCCGAGGATTAGCTTAGCACCCTAATTGAATGGTGGTGAGCTCCATTAATTATTAGTGACAATCACTGCTAGGGTATGCTGAGATGTTCGTGTATAACGTGTATATATATATATTTTTTTCCCATGGAAGTCCAGTCTGGCCTCTACAGGGAACCAAAACCGGCAGGTTCAGAGAATTCAGACTTGAGAGGTGAAGCATGGCGCTGTTCACAGTACATGCACCGTTGGCTGATCAGAGTATCAGACCATGCATGCACCAACGTATTGGGGACTTTGCCGACTAATCGTACAGAGAAACCCTACTACGGAAATGTCTCGAGAGGTTAGCTGATCAAACGGCTCAAATACTTTTAACCATAAACAAACAAGAGACCCTTTCCGGTGCTCTAGTATTATATTACCAGTAAAATTAATCTGAACCATTGATTAAAATAGTATTTTAATACTTTATTAATTAATTAATTAGTAGTAGTATTTTGTAATTTAATGTTTTTGGCAAACAAAAAGATAATAGGTAAGTGAGTTTTGGTAGCCTAAAGAAGAGAAGATCGTGTTCTTCATGTGCGCATCCGCGACGGTTAGGTTGCGATTTATGTAGCCCGGCAGAAGAGAAGATAATATGTACATGATTTTCAGGCTCACAATTAAAAAGATAATAATAGCCTCCAATTTTTTACAGCACAAGCACAATTTAATCACGGACATTTTTATAATGGTATAGATTAAATTCTACTACTAGTAAAGTACACCAGAAAGGGGATCAACAAATAAACCAAACAACTAAAAACAATTTATCAACAAAATTGTTATATCTGAATTATTTGTTGATTGAAAGACAAAAAAATAGACTAAAATAAAAACCTTGAAACCTAACATTAAATCTTAAAATTTAAATTTAACTGTAGCTCATAATCTAACAAGCGCTCTCTCTGTTCAAAAATACTATAGTATTAGTATTCTGCTCGGTCTCCATTCTTATTGTTTGATTATTTATATTTGAACAATATATTACCGACAACTACAAAAAATATATGAAAATATTTTTAAATATTGATCAAATGGTATTAGCAATTATTTTTAAACGCTGACTTGGAGTAAAACAAGCACACCTTGTATCCTATAATGGACAAAATACTAACTCCATTAAAAAAAACCTATTTTTACCACACGTACATACTAATACAAAGTTATTTTTAATAATATAGATAGAGCGTAGGACAAAGTTATTTTCGTATTATAAAGGGCGCAACGAAAGCTACTGTTTGGTGGCGAACATAATCGTCGCCCTCCCTACGTCATAGAGGTTTGAAAAGAGAGGCCCCTGGCCTGTCTGTCATTTCTTTTTCTTTTTCTCTCAACAAGGCGAGGCGTGTTACGTGTAGGAGTATATGCGTATGTATACAAATAACTTTTTCCTCCCTTTTCTGAAAGGCGAGGAACGAAACGGACACGCAGAGGACAGGGACACACACACAGCCACAGCCACACCCGGCCCAGCTAAGCTAAGCTACAGCAGAGTTGCGGCACTGTTAGTAATTTAGATCTATCTATACTTATTTTTATAAGTATATTAGATATTTTATTTACAACTTCATAAGATGTATTTATCAATTTATCTATTTTAGCGTGATACATAATACATAAATTTATCGTAAAGTTATATACTTTTATTCTGGTAGAATTTACTCTACGCATACCGCTGATTTAGTATAATAAAAATATATTTATCAGATTCAAAATAATATACGACTCATAATCATTCGATGGTACTGGGTTCCCTCCTCCCAAAGTCCAAGCTATTCCCATTTTCCTCCGAATGGCAACGCCTTCTCCGGCGTAGCGTTAGCCTTAGATCAGATTAGATTAGGCGGATAGCTGCTCTGCTCGTACGTGTTATGGATAGCTAAACGATATATTTGTAAACCAAAAATAATTTATAAATAATTTTTTTATATACATATTTTTATTGATATAAAAGCCAAAATAAACTTTGGAAAATCAAAAATCAGCCTTAAATTTAGGGCTAAAAAATTTAAATTTAGCTTATACACGAAAATAACCATAGATGGGGGTGTAGTGTGGTTTCGCGTCGAATCGAATCATGGATTCGTGGTACGATACGCGACCAGATTGGTCCACTGCTGTCGCTTCCTCACTGTTGGTACGCAGGAGATGAGAGGAGGGGAGAGGAGACCCAGCAATCAATCACCCACCCAGCCATTAGATCTTCTGTATGACGGCCCTACCCGCTGATCAACTGAAGCCACATGAATATTACAAACAATTTGCACATCAATCATTTTACTGTATCCATAGTATTAGTGTTTTAAAACTAACGGGTGAAAAGAAAAAAGGCTCCCTCTGTCCGTCCAAAATATAAGTGTTCGTATGAATCAAAATTTGTGACATGGTATAATCATATGCTTTCAGGCATTAGATCTTCGAAAGTAGTAGAAAGTGAACAATTTAGAATTTAACTATTGAAATGACTAAAAGAGAATGTTATCCGCGTACCTAAGTTGTCTATTTAAATAATATAAAAATTGAAGTATTCTATAATAGAAGTAAGACGTTACGATTGACGAGCCAACAGGGGCATACAAAGACAATAATAAACATAATGACAATAAGAAACATAATGCCGTGGTGTGTGCCCATGTGTGTCACGGGATTAGTGTGAGCACCTGAAAGATTTTTTTCCCTTTTCTTTTGTTAAGAGAGGGTGAATTATTTCAACGTCTTGAATATCTGGACGACCTGGAGAGACGTTTAGTAAAAGAGTACTGGACTTTTAAACTTTTAGGCGTCATCGTTTTTACTTTTAAAAAGCATTAGCTAAATACACGTGTGTAGCAAAAATAAGTATTGTTAAAAAATATTTTTTTAATCGGTCGAAACAAGATCACATATGTATATATAAAGTAAAAAAAATGACTAAAAAACAAAAGGAAAATATCGTGCTTAAAAATTAGGAGTGTTAGAGCTCCACGAACATAAGTAAAAGATAATTAGAGTATTCCATATACTTTCTTGATTAATGAATCGTATAACAGTGATAGTGGTGGTGGTGCCGTTGACAGACTTAAAAAATAATTAGTGAGTAAAACTTTCATATATGCCTAGTTAAATATCCAGTCCCTCCATCAAAAAAACAACTTTTCAGTTTTGGGTTGAGCGTTTGACCATCCGTTTTATTTAAAAAATTTTCAAGAAATTTTTTAAAAAGTAGTCACACATAGAGTACTATTTATGTTTTATCATCTAATAAAAATAAAATCATTAATCATAATTCTTTTAAATAAGATAAAGAATCAAACGTTATATCTAAAATCTAAAAAGTTATTTGTTTTGGGACGAAGGGAGTAAAGGCGAGTACGGAAAAAAAATGCCATGATAAAAGAAAACCTCATAAACAATGTATAAGGTGGTGTTTAGTTGCCAAATTTTTTTGCAAAAACATCACATCGAACATTTGACCGGATGTTGGAAGGGGTTTTCGGACATGAATGAAAAAAAACGAATTTCACGGCTAGCATAGAAACCGCGAGACGAATCTTTTGAGCCTAATTAATCCGTCATTAGTACATGTTGGTTACTGTAGCACTTATGGCTAATCATGGCATAATTAGGCTCAAAAGATTCGTCTCAAGATTTCTTTCATAACTATGCAATTAGTTTTTTGGTTCATCTATGTTTAATGCTTTATTTAGGTGTCTAAAAATTCAATGTGATGTTTTTAGAAATTTTTTTAGAACTAAACAAGGCCTAATTTTAATTTTAGTTTGTCTTAAATTTTTTTATAAAAATACACCTAAATTTCTGTTTATACCTAAAAGCCAAATATGTATCTTTTAAACTTTAAATTTAAATTTAATTTGGACATTTTTCATCGCAGTTTATTTTCTAACTTATATTTTTTAAAAAAATATACATAAAAAAGTTTTATTTATAAATTATTTTTTATTTATAAATATAAACGTTTGTTTTTTTTCACCAACAACCAAAGAGGTGATCCTGGTAAGTATAAATATAACCATAACCACAAATAGCCGTCGTCTTTGTCTGCCTGTGAAAGAATTTACTGCCCGTCAGCGATCCGGTGCGGCTTGCACGCGGCCGGCCGGCCGCAGTTGCCGTCGCGCGACGTGTGGCATGCGCTCGCCACGAGAGGCAGGGAGACCGGACAGGGGCGCACGAGATTTTTTGCCGTGCAGCCTGTCTCTGCTTTGACTAGTCAAACCTCAGCTTGGAGCCGACGAGATTTTTGTTTCTCTCTCTCTCTCTCTGTCTTCCCTTCCTTTTCCTTGTGAGGTGAACAGCCCAGCCCAGCCCAAGTTTGCAGCTGGCCCAACGTGTAGTTCAGTTTTGCAAGCCCGTCAAGCTGATTGGGCCTAGACGACGGCCTGGACCTACCGTGGACACTCTTTTGGGCCATTTTCGGTTTGAAGGCAAAATTGGCCTTGCTAAAGCTTAGCCACTACTATGGTAGTGTTTTTCGAATATGGTTTGATGACATTTTTTTGGTGAGGCCTTCTTCTAGAAGACAAATATGACCCTATCAAACCATAGTTTGACACATTTTGGACTCAAAAAAATAACTTTATCTTACCTAATATTGACAATAACGAAATTTTATCTTGACACGTTATGGTAAGTTCAATTTTGGCCTCAAAACAAACCAACCCTTTATTACAGAATTCATGTTACTTGACTTTGACACAATGGTTTTAGATGGTGCATCAAGGTACTATATTTTCTACCATAAATTTATTGTACATTCCGATACAGGTATCTCAATGAGTTGATACACTAAAAGTTCGATCCATACAGGGGATCATCTTTTTGCTTCTTGGAAAACCAAATGACATATTTGCAAATAGAAAATAATTTTTTATATAAGTGTTCTTAGTGACCTAAGAGTAAATGGTGAAAAATAAACTATAATAAAACTCTAAAATCGACCTCAAATTCATGATTAATTATTTAAATTTTGTCTATAATTATAAAAAAACAAAAAGATAAGGGTACTGGTTACTTGCACAAGTGTCGTAAAATTTCTCTTCGAACAAAGGTACATATGGGTAAGATGTTTTTGGAGTTAATATTTTACAGAACGTTTGGATTTTTTTTTAACCAATTTACATAGGCAACAAACCAAATGCATCCCTCATTTATCTGATCGTCGGAAAGATTGACCACGAGATATATTACATGGTTTACTACCACTTCCAACTTTATTTAGCTTTGCCAACATTTGGTACAATAACAACCTAAACAAACTCTTACAATTGCTATCATACAAAAAAAATCAGTAGTTCCAAACATTCTCTCACAAAAACACTACCAAAATTTGGTAAGGCTACACACCACACAAAAAAAAGATGATGATGCTAATGAACTTACTTCTGGTGACAAAGCCGAAAAGGAAACTGGGTGGATAGTACCAGTTGCCATCAATGGGCATGAAACAATGATCATCAGTCTATCCTGAAGCAAAATGGTGAAGAAACCATCCGACGCTAGCTGATTAGCATTGCATAAACTCAACTACTCACCTGATGCACAGATGTCCAGATGTGAAAGTAAGAGAGAAAACCGGAGGGCTGAAGCTAACTTAAGCATAAACTAAGAGCAGCACTAATTGCAAAAAAGACTTACAAGAGCAAGAACTGAAGTGAAGACATTGGTTATACTTATCATGATGATGCTAAACATTGATGAATTAACCCTAAGCATATTAATATGTGAGTAGCTCCTAAATTGCTCTCCTTTTTATTACTATATCTACAGCTGATTCCTCAGCGACACCCTGCTCATCGCCTGCTGATACACAGCCGGCGCCGCCGCCGTCGCCGGCATCGTCTTCTGCTTGATCTCCCCCTTGGGGATCACCGTCTCCATGCCGCCCTGGCGGTGCCTCAGCAGCGGGTGGTGCGCCGACGGCGGCGCCAGCATCGGGTACTTGAGCCCCTCCACTACCACGCCGCCGAGCCCCGGCGGCGGCGGTGGCAGGCTCGGCAGCGCCGGCGACGGCGCGTGGCCGAGCGCGTACGGGAAGTTGCTCATCGTCGCGAGCGGGTCACGGGGAGGAGGCAGGTGCAGGCCGAAGTGGGGCGCGAACGGCGACGCGCCGCAGCCGCCGAGCCTCATCAGGCTGTCCTGCATCGACGGCACCTCCGGCCTGCGCGCGCCGGCGTGGGGCTGCGATGACCCCGCGCCGCCGCCTGGTGGCGCCGAGCCGCCCGCGGGGTGGCCGCTGTTCCTCGCCGCCGGGACCTCGTGGTTGTGCTTCCCCTCGTAGGTGGTGATCACCGATTTGAGGTCGTGCGACGCGCGCTCCACGTGCTTCCGCACCAAGCACCCCTGGTGCGTGCACTTGTAGTAGCTCCTGATCACGACGACGACGACACGTCAGCATCAACGGAGGAGCTCTTGAGAAACGGAGAAGCCTGAGACGACGAAACGAACCTTGGGTTCGGGTTGCCCTTGACGACCTTCTGCCCGTACTTGCGCCAGCGGTAGCCGTCGTCGAGGATGTCGACCTCGCTCGTCGTCTGGATCACGACTCGCGGCTCCCGAACCGCCCGCGACGCGGTGTTCATCTCAATGGCGCAAGACTCTAGCTTCCTGGAGGATTCAGATGATTCAGAGCTGCGTGTGTGTGCATTTCCATGGAAGGAACAGAGGATGTAGAGATGCGCGAGACAGTGATGGGTGTGGTGTGACCTTCTCTTTCGCTCCAGCTCGTCGCTCTCGCCGTCGGCGGCGGCGGGAAGTACGTGTGTCACCTTCTCGTCCCTCTCCACCTCGTCGGACACCGCAGACGTGACGTCGACGCCGTCCGGGGACTCGAACTGCGTTGCCGCGCCCGCGCCGTCCTGCACCTGCATCGACGCCGTCGAGTCGCAGAGCTCGCCGGGGACAGAGGGGGACGACGTCACCTCCAGTCCCTCGCCGCCCACGCCGCTGTGCCACAGCTGCCTCGCCTCCGCGCTCGCCTGTCCGCCAGCGTTGGCGGCGGCGCCGGCGACTGCCGCCGGGGCGTTACCGCCGCCGTCGGGCGCGTGGTCCACCTGCGCGTCGCCGGGCGAAGGATGCGCCGGCGGCCGCCGGCTCGCCGCGGGCTTCGCGTGGTTGTGCGTGCCCTTGTAGATGATCTCCGTGACGTGGCCCTCGTGCGAGCGCTCCACCTTCTTCTTCACCACGCAGTCGGCGTGCGTGCACTTGTAGTAGCTCCTCGGGTACTCGCTGTGCTTCACCTGCTTCTGCCCGTACTTCCTCCAGCTGTACCCGTCCTCGGTCAGCGCCGCGGCGGCGGCCGACGCGACCGCCGCGGAGTCCCCCTTCCCGTCGCCTTCCGCCGCCTGGCCGTGATCCGGAGGCGACGCGCCGCCGCCGGCAGCGTTGTCAGGTGCAGCGCGGCTGATCTTGCAGCCGCTCTTCACAACAGCAACCTGGCCGTTGAACTGCTGCTGCTGCTGCATCAGCTGGCTCTGGCTCGTCTGGTTCGCTGCCTCTTGTGCCGTTTGAGTGTTAGCTTCAGTCTTGACAGAAACCTGCGTTCTTGGCAGCGACTGATACTGATTGTTGGGTAGAGATTCCTGCAGCCAGACAACATGACATTCTGGTTACAAAATCTCTGCATAAAGTATGTTATTACTACCAGAAAACTTCAGGAAATAAGTTGCTGGTTCAGTTAATAATATTTGTCCGTTCAAGTCCTTTCGATAGAGATGTACAGTGACAAGAAGCTCCCAGAATCAGTGAAGCAGCAGTAATAAGAACAGGTGCAAAGACTATGAACAATTTTCAGTTACTGCTCACCGACTTTTCTGCAGCTGTGTAGTGTGAGGATGTTAGATTCAGAGGCTTGAAAGAAAATGCGCCAGATACTTCTTCAGTTGGAGGGGCTCCAAATCTGATAGGATCATTGTCGTTGACACCACCAAGCATATGCAACTTCCCCGTGGTCGGCGAGGCCTGACCCTTCAAGACATTGCATATTCATGAGCTTAAAAATGAAGCTCATCCATATATGAACATGAACAGAAGAAGTAACGACACTAATAACAGCTCCTTTATGATTAACCATTTGCATTCACAGCGCAACAGTAGCAGTTCATTTGTGAAAATTAAAAAACAATGCAGTACGTTTGATGGAGAAGTCTGAACTTTCACGAACCCCCGGAGAAGTCAAAAGTTCAGTAAAGCGACCATTCCTGGCCAGCTTGCTAAGCATTTCATACGCACGGAAGCAATCGTAGCTACATGTGTTTATCAAGCTAGAAATCGTAATCACGAGCCAAAGAACAAAAGATTATGGATAGTTGGATACCATGGCATTGGAGAGGAAGATCGGCGATTCGAGCAGGGTCGTCGGGCTGAGGCCAGGCGGGATCGTCACGTAAGGCGACGGAGCCCCAGCAGACGACACATCCGCCGGCGCGGCGGCCGCAGCCGGCGGCGGGTTGCACGGCACGCTGATCCTGGCGATGTGGCTGAACCCGCCTCTCGCCCTCCTGTCGGCGAGGCGTCTGCCTCCGCCGCCGCCGCCGGAGCCGGAACCGGAGCCGAACCTCTGGCCAAACTGCGGCGTCGGGGGCAGCGACGAGCGCCTTTCCTCCGGGGGCGGCGGCGAGCCGACGGCCACCGACAGGCCATGCCTCTCGAACCCGCCGGCGGCGACAACATTGGAGCCACCGCCTTCTCTCCCCAGCGCTTCCGCCGGCGGGAACGCGTCGGCGAGGAAATTCGTCGGCGGCATAAGGTAATCCGCGCCTCGATGGTTCGGATCCTTCCACTCCTCCATCGCGATGTCTCCGTCCATCCCAGCCTAAACTCGCTCAACCTGAAGCGTCTCAAAAATGATCACACACCATCAGTAAATGCAGGCTTAACAACACTGAGATCATGACAAAACACATAAAAAGAATTCAGTTTCAGAATTGATCCTTGTTCTTCACAAGAATCACACACGCACAAAAAAAATGTTCTTGAACAAAAACAGAGCCACCTTTTTCCAAACAGAAGGAGGCCAGGTTCCAAAACTCCAAAAAAAAAATTCTGTTCACCTCTCAACTCGATTCCAAACCGAAACCGTGTCGACGAAGGTAAACGACAGCTCGCAACATTCGAAAGGTTAGGCCGGCCGGCAGGCAGGCACGGTCCTCCACAAAAGGGAACATGAAACCGAAAAAGAGGGCCCAAGAACAAAAACGAGATCGTTCGATCCTTCTGCTTGCTCGCTCCAAGAACAGGAAAAGCGAAGGCCAATGGACCCCCAGCGGTGTGCTCGAGCTCGGAGACGACCCCTACCGGCTCGGACCTCAAGGTGCACAACATGAACAGCAGGTAACAACTTTTCTTAGAACCGGTTTAAATTTCTCGTGTAAATCGGTGAGATTCCGTGTCCCGGATATGGGGATGGAGGAGCCTCACTGAAGCAACATTACGATTTAGAAATTTCAAAAAAAAGATGAAAACTTGAGTTGGAAGAGATGCATGAACGGAAGAAAATCGGAAGGCGAGGATACCGAATCAGGGATGACAGAGGAGGAACTGCCGGCACCTGAGGCCGTTCAAATCATGTTCGTTTTGACAGGACGATCAGCTCAAAATCTATTTCCCTTCTCGGCAATTTCTTTTTTTTTCCTTTTAAGGGTATATGAACAGGCAGTCTGGTTCAGGAACAATGCATGCCAATGCCTGGATCGAAGATTCAAGAACAAACTCGCATCGCGGAGAGAAACAAAAAAAATGCAACGAAACCGCATTCTGATACAGTCCAGAGACCATCTCCACAACCGCAAATTGGCATTTTGCCCCTATGAAACGAATCAAACCATAGCCCAAGAACAACCTCCAGATAAACGGATCAAGAATGCCATAGAACAGAAACCCAATCTCCCCCACAAAGGGGAGAGGCCTTGCATCCATGCATTGCCCCATGGAAATGGCAGTGCATCCATAGAAAAACATCCGAGAGAAACGACAGCGCTGACCTACCGACGCATCGATCGATCCAAGAAGAACGCAGCACTGACCTCCCCCAAGAAAATGGCAATGGCGGCGACGGGAAGGCGAGATCGCGAGAGGAGCCCCAATGGCGGCGGGGGGCCAGTCTCTCTCCCACCTCCACGATGGCGACTCAGTCAACCGTCCACCACCACCCCAAATCCAAATGGCCCAAGAGAGACCAACCGCAGCCGGAACGGAGCACAAGGATCAGGGACAAATGATGAGCTGCAGCCGCAGGGGAGTCAGGAAAAGAAGGTTCCCTTCCCTCCTGCCATTATTACTCGGCTCTCCTCCACCATTTCTCTCTCCTCCCTTCGGTGCAATTCTTTTATGTAGAGAGAGAGAGGAACAAGAAACAGAAAGAGATGAGAGAGAGGGGGAGAGGAGGGGGGGGGGGGGGGGCGGTTTGACCGAGAGGATGGGGGAATGTGCAGGGAGAGGATTCGTTGGAACTCGAGTGGGTTACGGGAGAGCACATCCATGGCATGCATGCAAGGCAATGCTGCGCGTCGCGTTCCCCCTCCCTCTGGCCAACCCATCAACTTGAGCATTTTTCCCATCTACATGAGATATACGAAGTATCACTATTTTTTAATATAAAATTTAATATCTTTTATTATCTAAGATATTAATAGATATTTTTATATTAGAAACAGTGGTATCTACCTTCTAAAATTGCTCTATCAACTTTATCTTTTGAACTCTGTTTTAGAACTGTTTTCAGCAGCACAACAATCATATTCTCCATTCTAAAAATAAAGAATAAAAGGTAAAATTTGAGTTTCAGCACAACACCCATCTAATTCTCTATTTTGAATGCCATTCGTATTAGAAGAAGAAAATCTATATTTAGATGTTTTCTCTCCATCCTTAAAAAAATATAGAGGATATCATATATGATAAAATTGTTTTAGATGATCATCCAAATGAAGATATGGATGACTAAATTTAGATAAGCTGTTAGATTTAAAATTTAAATGTTTTTGTGAAGTTTATTTTTTACTTTGACTGATCGTCAAGAACACATATAAAAAGTTACATTTATTAATTTATTTTTGTTTATAAATTTTCCAGTCACCCTCTGCACATGCCCATTGTTGCGGCATTGCCTTCTGTCTCTGCCGTTTCGTTTTTGTTTTCTTGGTTTTGGTTTCTTTCGTTCTGGAATGTTTTGCCTTTTCGGAGTTCTGGTTTGTCATGGAGCTGTTGGTGCTTTCGAATTTATTTACGGTGTTTTAATTGAGGTACGGGGCTGTACTCTGGGTCTTACGGCAGAGGACGGAGAAAAGGTTTTCTAGGCTGGGTTAATGACTGGATTCTCCTGTGAATGTCGGTGTTAATGACTGGGTTTATCCAATTTATGTGGTATGTTTATTTTCCGCGGTGTGTGAATATATACATATGTGCGTGGAAGTGTTGTTTTTTATTATGTTTATGTGGATAACCTAGACCGATAGACGTTCTATAGATTCTGCATTAAACGGGTAAGACTTTAATATGGTGTTTTTTAATTGTCACAATGGTATAAACAGAAGTGTTATGTTTTAAGTGTTTATATGAGGGCTTCACTTTATCGTCTTATATATTGAAACCGCGCGCCAGCGATACGATGATTATCCGTGATAATTACGATAATCACAGGAAAACCGAACGAATTTGAATTTAATTTTTTTTAAATAAAATCGCCGAGGTCTTAGGGTCGAAACGCGTGCTAGTTACTGATTTCCCTGCGGTTTTAGTGTAAACAATAATCATGGTATCAGGGACGGTGATTACAACGGTTTTTGCAATATTGATGATTTGTTTTTTGAAACCGTGGGATATGTTGTGATTATCACAATATATCATCATATTTTTTTAATTTTTCTTCTATTTTTAAAATCTTTGAATTCTCATGATGTTTATCACCATGATTTTTTTTATTTTTCTTCTATTTTTAAAATCTTTGAATTCTCATGATGTTTATCAAACCAAACCGTCGTTTAGCGACTTAGTGTTATGACTTATCGTGGCCTGGAATTATGACCAATTATCATGACGATAATAGTAATATTGCCAACCCTGGCTTATGTTGAGAACGGCTGATGTAGTACAAAGTTATTCTAGAAACAGTATTATGTTCCCTTACTAACTTTGTACTACGTCCAAAAAAAAACTTTGTATCTGTCCGATCAATTGATCAGGCAGACCGTATTATTATTCCCCTATACTATACTATATTGGGTTTTGTGTTAAACAAAAAAAATGTGATTAGAAATATCCTGAACTCATTAATTTTAGTATTTATAAATTTAATAATTCTAAAATTAAAAATTAATATGTAGTTTAGTTGTAACAAATATAAATTCTCGTTTTATCTTAAACCGTTGTAATTTTAAAAAACATAGTCAACATATTCATGGTATGATTATTTTAACATGTTGGTAATAACTAGTCCTTGAAATGCACACATTATATTTTTTAAGTTGGATCTTAAAGTGTATATATGCACTTAATAATAATCAACGATGAGTGGGGAAACACCAAAGCATACTCTTTAGATGTTTATGAGACGCCCCCCCCCCCCCCCCCCCAACTTTCTTTTACAAACAGAAATAAACTACTTCTGCGTTACTAAAAGAGGCCGAAAATGAAAAGAATCACTGTGTGCACTATTTTTACATTATATAGCGTCTCCTCTTATAGTCTGTTATAGTCTGTGTGGTTTGGCTGTTAAAAAATATACTCCCTCCTGGCGCCGTTGAACACATATTTAACCATTCGTTTTATTTAAATTTGGTATAAAAATAATTAATAATTATGTAATTTTTTTGAATAAGGTGAATAGTTACACGTGTATAAAAAAATCAATGGCGTCAAACATTTAAGGATGTTGGGAGTATATAATATCTAAAGAAGTGAAAAGATTAAACTTTCTGGCCATCTGGATACGCCATGTCATAGAAAAACATGGACATTTGATTTCTCCCTCAAGACTAACAACCCATTGAATCCAAACATCTTTGTGCAACAATGTCTATCTCTCCACGTCCCTAGAGTACGTGCATTCGTATAAGTGAACTGTTATGCTTATGAGCAGTTTTCTTAGCAGGTACCAATTTTATATAGAAAATTGTGATACCTCGTGTATTTCCTCAAGAATAAGAAAATTGCGCTATGCTTATACTATGTTTTACAAAGGAAAAATGCATGAAAAACTCCATAGTCAAGTGAGACCGTTTTGCTAAGTTTATGTGAAATTCATCACCATAGATCCCAACATGGCCAAATCCACGAATTAACAAGAACATGTGCTGGGACGGCTCCTGTTTCGTTGAGACTAGCCGTTTTATCCACCAATAAATTCTGCTTTGATTCGTAAAGGATGTACCCGCTGCTACAAGCTGGCATGTGTGAAGAAATCAGATATGTACTCCTGCGTTGCAGGCTGCAAAACCCTTCTGACTCAAGCACCAGCAGCAGCATCGATCCCAGGCTTTCAAACCAACGATTCAGAGCGGCCGTACGTCGTACTCAGCACTAGTAGTACTAGCTAGGAGTATACTAGCACGATTAGGATTCAAATTTTGTAACGCAATAATCATTCCTGCATTCTCATATTTTCAATTATTCTAATGACCTCGGAGCCAATCAGATATTTACAAAGAAAATCTAATCTAATTAATATAAAATTCAAAAGTTGGTTACTAGATGAGAATCTTTTCAAATCTCCTTAATTCATGTTAAATAATCTATAAATACTTATATTTTGAAACGGTGGTAAACCTCGTCTCATTTTCACTCATTCTAGATTATCTCGAAATAAGTTTGTTTCTAAGTAATCTTTGAATTGGATTTTGTGAAATCAACAAATAAATGTATTGAGAATAGATAAATAGAGAATAATTGGACTAATAATAAAGGATATATTAGTCTTTTTTTTCTTCTATATTGATATGTATGATGAGCGAAAAATATAATCATTTTGAGACTAATGGAGTATGTGTGAGACGACACCGGGTTAATTTGGGTGTCGGTCGCAGCATTAAAAAAAATCAAGACGTATTTGGCGTTTGAAACCCTGAACTCCGTACACGGTACACTTGTATTGTATCAGGACCTTTACACGGTAAAAGATGGGAGAGGGTAAAAGAGGCTGGGTATTTTGACGATTTGACCCCAGGGACATGGATTGATAGAGCTGTCGCCGACGAGTAAATTGAAGCAAACACAATCTAGTAATGCATTGTACTGCAACGTGGCCATCACGAACATCTCATAAATATTCAAGCCTCGCGTACGTGCTTGCTTCCATTTATGTGCAAACGTGCAGTCGTCACAGGGCGAAGGTTTGGGTCGGTCCGTTGGATTAAATTTTGTGTGCACATAAATAAACCAACAAACATTTGCGATCCTGCATTATTATATTTTTATTATGATGTATATACAGGATACTTAAAAGTATATATAGGACCTTATGAAAATATTTCTTGTAACAACCTTCAATAGGTCTACCCACCACAATTTAAATCCTAACGTGTAACTACTCTGTTCGGATGCTACCTATGTTTGTGGTACAACATGTGAGGTTTGCAATTTTGCATAATATTCATGCATTTCATATCCAGTATGTGTTCGCAGTATTTTAAAATATAATAACTTTTAGCATATAAATTTTAAAAATGAATTTAAGAACAGAAAACATCCCCACTGTATGTCAATCTGACAATCTTGCAGTCCTACAATCACCAGGCTATCTTCCATAAAAGAATCGCTGCGTACTTCGCTGCTAAACAGCGACACCACACGCTCGAGGGCAGCAATAACGGCCGGGATTTAATGGCGCCATTGG
Organism: Oryza brachyantha; assembly: GCF_000231095.2. NCBI lineage: Eukaryota > Viridiplantae > Streptophyta > Magnoliopsida > Poales > Poaceae > Oryza > Oryza brachyantha. Next base: position 12,567,120 of record NC_023166.2, read on the forward strand.
ATGCGAGATTCCACGCTCCCGACGTGATGTACGGTTTCACGTATTTAAAACCACGCCTAAGTCACTGTTCAGAGGTATTTGAAATGATGGCAAATGTTAAAAGTTTTGGTGGTAAAAGTTTTAGCATTATATTTTTTAAGTTGGCTTAGAGACATACAAAGTTGTCATTTTTTTTTACAAAAGTGAGAGGTGGTCGACGTGACCACGTCCCTATGCACTTTTTAACGAAATTTACTAGTCTAGACTACCAAAATGTCAAATACAAAATTATCATTTTTTTACCCTAGTGTTTAGATCCATTCTGCCAAAAAGTGCTTTAAAATTAAAAGACTTTTACCATTTTGAAGGATAAACATGGCTCAAGTACACCATCAATCTTCCCGGCTACTGCTACTCTCCTACTCTACGGCTACTGCTACTCTCCTACTCTACTCATCCGTAGATACCGGAGTAATAAGTAGTATTCCATATAAACGTAGATTACAATAAAAGGTACAATGGTTTAAGCAATTATTATATATATATATGGGACATGTTGCATGGGCACGTGACCAAGTAGTAGATGAATGAAAAGAAAGCGACCAAGTTTTTTTATTTAATGATGTCACTAGAATGATTTTCATATTGTACATGTTTTAAGTTAACTATAAAATGACGTGGAGAAGGAAGAGAATGAAAAAGAAGTTCCCAACAGCTCGTCCAAACTAAATCATTCATATTTAATCTAAAATAGATTTTTTTCTTCACCTCAGTTATAACTCTCACAGAACATTCAGATTATATCCTACATGTATATTTTAATCATATTTTATAACCATCTACCATCGCATTATTCTTAATCTCTCCTCTTGAGATTGGATGTTGATGTATGGAATGAGGAGAAAGATTGGAGTTTCTCATTATAGTATGAAGGATGCTCTATTATTTTAAGGATGAGATGAAGTATCCGCCGAAGCAATTTTTGTCATCCAAATATTCTATTTTTAAGATGAAGAGCATTCCTAGCAGCTTATCTAAATTTGATCATCTATATTATCATTTAGATGGTCATCTAAAATAGATTATCTCTTAATGTCGGCAATGACTTCGACAAAACATCCATATATATTACATACTCTATATATTTTAATTTTCCAATCATCTACTCTTGTGTTATTCTTGCTCTCTCCTCTTGAGTTTGGATGTTGAGATATATAGTGAGTGATGAGAGTGAAATTCTAATATAAATGATGCTTTATTTCTTGGGGATGAGATAACTATTTGCTGGAGCAATTTTTTCCTTCATATACTCTATTTTTAGGATGACGATGGATGTGGTATCTACTGGGATTGTTCATATGCAAGAGCTAGCTATACTTATATTTAAAAATGCATTGAATACATAAGTGAGAAAAAATGTAAAGAGATAAAAATTAGAGTCAATCTATCATATATATTGACTCCAATATAAGTTTATACCTAGTAAGTTAGCTCTACTATTAAACTTGCTTAATACTAGAAAGACTTTATTTCTATGGTATCATCTTTTAGCTTATGATTATGCTTATAAGCTAAAATTTAAATTTTCAAACTTAAGTTTGAAGTTGATTTTGTTTTTTATTGTGGTTTATTTTTCAACCTTATTTTTATATTGCTGATAATACATATATAAAAATTTTATTCATAAATATTTTTTATTTGCAAATATGTCATTTGACTTTTTTATGAAAAAACAAAGCAATCATCCCCTTAGAGTAACCGTTGTATTGGAGTTTGAGAAAGTATGAAACAAATTTGTTCGGGTTGGAGAAAGTGAAGGACAAATGCATTATGAACTTATGAACTGAAAACGTGAATAATATTTTAGTTTTTTTGGTTGTACAGACGAAGAGACTTATCATTCTGTTCTGCTTATGCTATTAACCTAAATTTAAATTTTAAAATTTAAATTTGTAGCTGATTTTAGGGTTCATCATAGCTTATTTGTAGCTTTTACTTTTATATCACTAAAGCACAGATATAAAATTTTTATTTACAAATTATATTTTATTTACAAATATATTGTTTGGGTGTCTCAAAGAGCCGAAGGCCCAGAAGGTAAGGCTAGAAGTCCTTTTGGACGGAACTACTATATAAATATCAGCAAACCTTGGTTCAAAAAATTAATCCATATATACTCATGGTGCAGTGGGAACGTGCAACAAGCCCATCAAGTATGAGCAGTAAGTTCGGTACAATTCCAGGTAGTAATAATGCAGTAGTAATATGCGCAGGAAATATACTCCATTCCAGTAGCTAGCCTGTACCTTCTACGTACCTGCCGCGTGGTAGTAGTACGTACTACTACGTACACAGTACATATTGCAACGCAAGTAGGAGTATGCAACCACGCAGCGTAACTCTGCCATGCCCAGCCCACAGTCCCTGGCTCCCTGCCAGTAAAGGGAAAAAAAGGTGACCGAGCTTGCTGTCTTGTGGTGTTGTACACTTGTACTCCGTAGTTGGACTATTTGGTGTAGATGGAGCGAAGGAGGCCGAGTTCTTTTCTATTAGACCTGTGATACCTCCTTTCGTACCATAAGATTTTCTAGTCTTATCTAAATTTATTAATTAATAAATGTATATAATTTATATATATATGTCTAGATTTATTAAAATCGATATAAATTTAGATAATGCTAAAAAGTCTTGCACTGTGAATAGCTATTTAGGGTAGATGATAGAATTAAATACTGCAAATTAAAAAAAATCTATTTTAGATAAAAGAAATAAAGTATTCTTTTTAAATCATATTATTTAACAGTTCCGCAATGTGCATTAAAAATTTAAGAAAAAACTGAAAGTGATACACCGAGGCTTGCTCTGCATTCTAACTACTACTGATGTACTGTACGGATGTACACCGTCATGTGTACGGCTCTATGCCTATCTGGCCCTCTCTCTCGCTCTCGCGGCAGCAGCAGCCGAGTACGGTGTACGCGTCCAGTCGTCTCAGAATCTCACATGCCGAGGCAGGCGAGGGAGGGAGAGGAACCAAACCAATGCTGCTGGCCTGCTGCTGCTCTCTGATGAAAGTCTGAATTTTGAACGAGGCTGGACTGGACCATCTCCTCGCTCCTGTCGGACGGCCGGTTTCGCTGCAATCCTGGGCACACCACGCGATCTCCTGCTGGTCCCGCGGCGAATCGCGAGCGCGCCGCACCACTAGCTAGCCGGCCGTGCCGAAACGGCCACAAAAGGAGATGCTCCTGTCCTCCTTCACGCATGCCACACACACTGCGGTTTCGCAAATATCACACCAAACTGCGTGCAGCCTATCTATCGACCGGCCGGCACCTCTGAGTTTAATCACAAGATTCCTCAGCAAGGAAGGATTGCTTTTTCGTTATGTCTAGTGTTCAACTCAGATTAATTTTGCAAAACCGCAATAGCTACCGCTACAAAAGAAAAACTCATAATTATCACGGTAATTGTGATTATCATTGTGAAAAACCGTTTGTGCGACGATTTTAAACATGTCCACAAAAACATAAACCCTGCTACTACCAGGGTTTCATTAATTTATCGTGAAAGAGGCTGAAACCGGTCCTAGGTGAAGCGATAATAATCGCGGTTGTCGTTAAAAAACCATGCAAATTTAGAACACAAATATTTTTTTAAAAAAATCATCATGGTTTGGATGTCAAACCGTACGGTTTAACGTGATTATCGCGCAGTTTGGTGTGATATTTGAGAAACCGTATCCCTAAAAAGCTACCGTACCTCGACGATACTTACAATTATCACGATAATCACGGTTTTGTGAACCGAATGTACTACTACCACAACTACGTACTTGATCTGAAGTCTGCCCTGGCTGGCTCCAGCTTTTGCTTCAAGGGCTTGCATGGAGGTGGTGCTCCCGCTGTGGTAGATTAAACAATGACGCAGTGTCGGGTAAAGGAGAACCAGGGGGCTTGCTTTGTGAACCGGGAAAGACAGCGTTTGGACATCTTTTTCTCTTGCCCTAGCCTCTTGGTTGTTGTTTGGGAAGATTTTGCTCCTTCTTGTGTTGCAATGATTAAAGGTGATCAAAGTTCATGCTTCGAAATGTGGTCACCAGATCGATGCCGTCGGATTAATAATCCATGTGATTCATCTACTGCTACAGATTATTCTTCCGGCCGGCACCATATCCCGGTCGATGATTGTATGCGTTGTGACTTGTGCGAAGACCCATGATTAGATGCTCACCCAACTAAAACTACTAAAGCAGTCTTTATCAAATTATCGGCGAGCTGGTTTTGCGGAAACCCATCTCAACATGCCGGCAACGTCGTGATTTTTTTTATTAGATTGATGAAACGGCAAGGGATTTGCTAAATTACATTTGAATGAAAAATGAAACTAAAAACCTGCAAATTTCTGGCCTCAGTGATCTCTTTCATGATTCAAGCTAGCCTTTCTTCTTCTTGTTCGATCGGCTTCAATGAACCCTTACAAGCTCTAGCGGTCCTGACGAACTCGAATAAACGATAATATAGTTAGGGTTTAGATTTTCGGGTTGGGGTGGAAAGAGGAGGGGACGGGGAAGAGGGGAGTTTGTGGGCTTTAAGCGATGGAGATGAAAGATCGTGGCTTGGTTGTGGGCTATGAGGCAGCCAAATCGATAGGGTCATGAGGTGATAATGATGACAAGTTAGGAGATAGGGTGTCTCTGGAGATGACAAAGCCACCTGAGATAGTGAAGATGACAGGGTGGGCACACACTGTTGCTGATTTGGGAGAGGAGGGGTGCAGGAGGCGACTAGGATGGGAAAGTTTCGCGCTAGGTGAGATCTAGAGAACCCTCATCGGGGGAAAACGTGGAAAGATGATAAGGTGTAAAACCATAGCAAACATGAATCTTGAACCAACCTGAACCGTCTAAAAGTGATTGAAATGATGAAGGCTTTTCTTGCAAATGTGCAATAGGTACTCTCAATTCTCAATCTCCACTGATAAAACGCGTGTTATAGTACATGGTAACATGTGGAAGTTGCGGTAGCCGCCAACCAATTTTGCATCTGTATCCATTGTTTGCAGCTTATGCGTGAACAAGTAAAGCATCCTACATGAGGTTGTAAATGAAAATGTATCTATCCTAGCTACCGCGCGTGTCTCAAAACATAGGATTACAAGAAGCCACGGTGGTTTGCATTAGACAGCCATGAAGGAGATTATCGGATGATGTGCAGCGATGAAGCCCTTTATATCATGCTTGCGGTACGCAAAAAAACAACCTTAATCTATTTGTCGTTTAACCGAGGGGGTGTACTAACACTATGGCACGATGATGACGAGCAGCAAATAAGCGAACTCACACCACATGATTGCATAAGACGTGCTCACACAGAGCGATGGGTCAAACAACCCATCCCACCATTTATATATTTTTAGAAAAAAAATTGCTACAGAACAGTTGAAATGACTGAAATTTGCTGGTGGAAATTGTAAAGTTTTGGATTTGATGGAAGATAGAAAAAAATTGTGGTATGTCGTTCATGGACAATTAGACCAATAAAATATTATTTTATGGTGAGCAGAGGAAAGAAAGGCCTATTTTGCCCTCCGTCCATATATGGTTGAGTCTGATTTGCTTTCTCATGTCTCTTGTAGGTCGTTCTCATCGACAAAAAATCCTTGATTCATAGTCTTTACTAGGCGCATAACAAATCTCTAGCAATCCAATGCCAAGCCCCTAAGGCCTCCAAATACGTCGCGAAAAACTTCCTGGTCATAAGGAACAGACAAGGCAATGTGGAGCCATGGATGAAGTCCTTGCTTGTTCTTATATTTAGGAGCTCACTGTGTTTGCAGGGGATACTGACAATGCACTATCATGAAAGGACACATCGAGGACTAAAGCATGCATATGATGATGCAACGACCATCCTATTTAGGTCCAACAAGATGCTCATATGGACATCGGGGCATTCATGTTGCTTCTAGGTGACAAGTGGTCTTGCCTCCCCTTATGTAGGGGCGAATGAGCCTATGGCATCTCCATATAGAGACCTAGCTCCTGTAGTAATTTTATGAGGCTTGACTGTATTCGATGTAAGGCATCAAGAAGAGACATGTTGTAGTGTCTTGTGGGTTACTTGGGCTTAGGTGGCATGCCGGGGCACTCAAGATTGTGCCTTGCACTGTAAATGTGCTCGTAGACATAGACGAGGACTTCACCAGCCATTTCCCTAGCATCGATGATGGAAGAAGATTCATAGGAAGACAGTGGCATGGTCATGGACCGTTGGACAGGAACAACAACGAGAAGACTATTTTCTCCATAAGATCTGGTGGTGCTCAGAGCTACCAATTCAAATTTTAGTAATTTCGAAGTGAAATTGTGAAAATCCCTGGTTATGTCTACCTAGCTACTACGGATCGAGAGGGGAAACTAATGGTGGCTCCCAGTTGCATCCGATCAAAGGAGGCCAGACGACAACTAAGGTTGCATTCAGCAGAGAGGGGAGGTAAGTTAATTTATCTGGTATGAAAAACGTAGTAATAGATTAGTACATGATTAATTAATTACTAAGAAATATAAAATAGATTAATATGATTTTTTTAAAACAACTTTTCTATAATTTTTTTCAAAAAATATACTATTTAGCAGTTCGGAAAACATGTGTGTAAAAAAGAAAAAGAGAGAGGCTTAGTTAACTTATTCCATGGCCGAACACGGCCAAAGGACACTTCATCCTTTTAGAAAACTTCTCTCTCCAAAATAGCTAAAAATAATAAAATAACATAGCCAAAGTTGCCAACGCCCAATGGGCTTTCCGCTGCAGCTCGTGGGCCACAAGGAGAGGCCTGTGCCATGATTGCCGTAATGCATGGCTGCTCACCGATTCGTCCGAGTGCGTCTCAAGTTCACCGCAGCAGCAACCGTACGCACGGCATCCACGCTGATCTCGTGAGTTTTACACGTAGATACATAGTTACATACTACTACGAGCACTAAGTACCAAAAAAAAACACTGACTACTAAAGCGATCTACGTATCGCGACGTGCGGCTGCATGTACGGTGCATGCAACCGCAGTAGTGCCATCAGCAGCCACAGCTTCAGTGCAACACCGTTAGGGCGGCGACGGCGATCGCGCCGAGAGCCGCGGCGGCTGCGTAGCTCGACGGCGCCGACGACTTGTCGGCATCGGTCGTCCCCGCCGGCTCCGGTGGCGGCGGCGGCGCGACGTGGTCGTACGACGGGACGTAGTCGTCGTCGGGCGGCGGGTCGCCGCCCACGGCCGCAGGGGGAGACGGCAGCGCCGGCACGGGCGGGGTCTCCGCGACGGGCGGGTGGGCGCGGAACAGCACGTCGGGGAGCAGCACCCGGTCCAGCTCGTACACCACCATGGCCGCCGTCTCGTACACGGCCCCGACCACCTTGGCGTTCGCCCACCTCGACCTCACGTGGACCACCCCGCCGTCGTACGTCACGTTCACCGCGTACCGCGCGCCGGCGAGCGTCGTCACCGGGTTGCTCTGGCTCAGCCCCTCGAACTCCGCCGGCGTGTAGTGCTTCGCCAGCGAGTGGTACATCAGCAGGTGCTTCAGCTGGTTCTTCGTCAGCCCCGTCAGCACCTGTGTGCATTCCATGATTTCCATCACACCATCCCACGTAATAATACACCAAACCAAACAATTCCTACGTTCTTGGCGTTACCGATGGCTCGACGGCGGCGAAGGCCATGTCGACGGGGACGAAGATGGTGATGCCCTGATCGGTCCGGTACGCCTGGTGCGCGAACACCTCCACGAGGTTGGTCTGCCGGAGGTACATGAGGAAGGTGCTGAAGGGGCCGACGAGGGTGAGCACGTCGGTGAGGTTGCCGCCCTTGTCCCGGGGAGCCGGCGCGGCACCGCCCCCGGCATCTGGCTTCACCGGCGCCGGGGGCGGCCTGGCGAGCGCGCCGGCGAGCAGGATGGAGAGAGTCAGCGCGGTGGTGAGGAACGCGACGGTGAGCTTCATTGCGACAAACTGACAGTGCACCTGCCTGCAGTGTAGGCTGCTAGATCAAGAGGGTGAAGTTGTCTTGAGCGTCTTGTGCGCTATTTTTAACTTCGTGGAGAAAGAAATGGAGATGCGATTTTTATGCGAAGCAAAGATCTCTGGCTCCCTATTTTTTCCAGTGGTTCAGAGGATGCAGGAAGGTGTCAAACGATGATTGTTTTTTGAGCCGTGGCACATGAAACTCAGGCTCCGCCTAGTAATCAAACGTTTGAAAATTTTAATTTCATCAATCAAATTTGATAACTGATGTTTGATGATAATATGAAAGCATACACATAAGTCAAAATTTCCATATACGCTCTTCCTCTATAGTCTCCCATGCATTATGCACATGTTTGACAGAAGAACAAAAAATCAAACGTTTGATCAATAGCAAAAGTGAAACTTCTAGTTCTCTCAAGAGGAAAAACAGAAAGATTCGACTAAGTCATTCGCATAATTTAACTTCATTTTAGTTAGAGCAATTTTATACTCCTTGAAGCAGTACCAAGTATCAAGAGATATCAAATCATAGCCATTAATTATGTTTACTCGGAGGTCTATGATTAATGGATACCTCTTGTTGCCTTGAGAAATATGGTAATTTCGATTGGGAGGGCAGAAAAGGAATTTCGTGTATTTTGGATTGGAATGCAGTGACCACCTAGCGCCAGAGCTCCTCCATGCCGTCGGCGGCCTCGGGGAGCTCGCGGGCTGCGGCGTCGGCGACGTCGGGGTCGGCGGCGGCCATCGGTGGGAGCTCGCGGGCTGCGGCGGCGGTGGCGTCGGGGTCGGTGGTCCGCGGCAGCGCGCAGGGAGCTCGTGGGCTGCGACGGCTGCGGCGTCGGAGTTGGGGTCCACGGTGCCGAGCTCGTGGGCGGCGCGCTGTCGTCGTCGTCGTCGTCGCGAGGTCGCCATCGCGCCGCATCAGTCGTCGGCCGTCGGCGGCGCCGGCAAGAAAGAGATGAGTTTTTCTTATTCCATTCGTTATTCCTTCCAATCCTACCCCTAACGAATTAACGGTTAGATTTATTTAAGTACCTCCTAGTACTTATACCTCATAATATCTCTTAAGTAATATCAAATTACTCTTTTAGTTAATCTCGCGGAAAATGTTATCGTAAATACGTTCATGCAAAAAAATGTATATTACAGTACATACACAGAAGTGTGCACCATTTAGGTGACAAACGAATTGACGAACTCTTCACACCAACATAAACATTGCTGTACGTGCCCACGCGATCCGAAAAAATCGACAACTATATCATCAGAACACTGGTTGCCATCATCGTAGCCAAGATGGCGAGAAGACGGCCAGCGCCAACCCGGCACGACACACTCTTGGCGTCCGTGGAGCCATGCGCGGCTGCGCCGTCATTCGCCTTGTCCGGGTGCACCGGCTCCGGCGCCGGCGCCGGTGCGGGCACTGGTGCCACTTTCGGAGCGGTCGGGAAGATCTGCTCCGGCAGCAGCACCCTGTTCAGCGCGTACACCGCCACCGGCGGCGTCGAGTACACGCTGCTGACGAGCTTCGCGGTGGCCCAGCCGGACTCGACGCGGATCGTCCCGGCGGCGTCGGTGACGTTGACGCCGTACTGCTGCGGCCCGCCGGCGAACGTGGCCACCGGGCTCGACGCGGCCAGCGCCGAGAACGACGAGAGCGGGTAGTACCGGGGCATCCCGTGGCACAGCATCAGCGTGCGGAGCTGGTCGGCGGTGAGGTTGGACAGCGCGGCCCCGTCGATGGCCGCGAACGCCGAGTCCTCGGGCGCGAACACGGTGACGCCCTGCCCGTCGGTGCTGTTGGCCTGGCTCTGCAGCGTCGCGATCACGCCGGTCTTGGTGAGGTAGCCCAGGAACGCGCCGTAGGGTCCGGCGAGGGACAGCAGCTCGGCGAGGTCGACGTGCCGGGGCGCCGGCGCCGGCGCCGGGGCAGGGCCACCGGCCAGGGCCTTCTTCTGGGACAACGCGACGCGCGGGAGCGCGAGGCACAGCACAGCGACGGCGAGCACGGCGGGTTTCAGCTCCATCGCTGCAGTGCTACGTAGCCGAGGCCTTGACGACGCCATGAGCAGCGAGGAGAGCTTTATATAGTGGATTTTGCAGCTGATCGATCGATCAGCGATCGCACAGGAAAATGGTGGAAGTACAAGGGGGTGGCGATTGGCTGGCGTTGGGTAGGCTGGCTGTCACCGTCGAGTGGTCAACCTTCAGACCCTGAACACGATCGTACGATTCGGGAATGTTTTGCTGCCGACAGTTTTAGATAATTAGGGCTTGTTCAGTTTACAATTTTTTATTTTTTTTACAAAAACATCGTATCAGATATAGACGTTTAAAGTATTAAACATAGTCTAATTACAAAATAAATTATAGATTTCGCCAAAAAACTACGAGACGAATCTTTTGAGCCTAATTAATTCGTTATTAGCACATGTAGTTACTATAGTACTTATGGCTAATCATATATTAATTAGGCTCAAAAGATTCGTCTCACGATTTGCTTCATTTCTGTGTAATTAGTTTTAATATTTATATATATTTAATACTCTATTTAAGTGTCAAAAATTCGATGGGATGCTTTTGAAAAAGCATTTTGGAAACTAATTAGGACCTTAGTAGTAGATTTGTAGCAGAGACGCAGAATAATGTCCTAAAGAAATACGACTTTCATGCACCGACAGGGCGACAAGAAGCGCCGAACAGACGTGGGGGCTGAATGGCTGGTGTCAATCGATTAAGGCCTTGTTTAGTTTTTAAATTTTTTTTTTCAAAAATATCACATCGAATTTTTAGACATCTAAATAAAGTATTAAACATAGATGAATAAAAATTGCACAATTATGTAAGAAATCTTGAGACGAATCTTTTTTAAGCCTAATTAGTCCATAATTAACCATAAGGGCTACCGTAACCAATATGTGCTAATAACGGATTAATTAGGCTCAAAAGATACGTCTCGCAGTTTCTAGGCTAGCCATGAAATTCGTTTTTTCATTCGTGTCCGAAAACCCCTTCCAACATCCGGTCAAACATTTAACGTGATATTTCTCTAAAAAATTTTCTCAATTTAAACACCACCCAAGCAAAGCGCAAGATGAATGGCAGAAATTTAGAGAGGCTATAACAGATCGATTAACAGTCCGGTTAAAGTATCCGACTCCACATGAATGATTACCAACTTGTTAAGCTGCCACTACTGCACGTGGGCAACGGGGCAACGTGCAGCCAACAACAAGAAATAATCTCTGTTGCCGCTGATGACGAGAAAAACACAGGGACAGAAGCAGCACCTCGCCATAGCCGACTCGTGCAGGAGGAGAATGTCGCGAGGGGCAGGGGAGGCCCGACGGGCCTCACCTCAACGGCACCGTCATGGACGACCTCCGACGACAACAAGGCTGAGGGAGGTGAGGGGCGCTTGGAATCAGACGAGGGGCAGTGGAATCGGGAGGTGGCGAGGCACCACGGTGAGGACGGAGGAAGGATGGATAGCTAGACTCGAACAGGCTATTCAGCCAACGTTCGCGTGAAAGATTTCCCCGTGAACACTCGTTATTTTCGTTTTTTTTCTCCATATAACTCATTTCCTTTTTGAAAAGTTTTAATATAAAGTTTACATATTTGACTCTATTTCAAACTAGGATTTGATTTTTTTTATTTTAAATCCATATATAAAATATATCTATATTAAATAGTATATATATACGAAGTTTATATATTTAAAATTTATACATGTAAAATGTATATGCTTAAAAATTATACGGTAAAGTTTATAAATGTTATTTAAATAAAGTGTTCGCTAAGAAATTGTCCACACAAAAGTTAGCCGGATAGACTTTACTAGCCCTTGGATAGTGTATGAATCCAACGCTCTAAATTTCTACACCTCCATCCTTTTGTTCCTGCTTATGTTTATAAGCCAAATTTTAAATTTTTAACATAAAATTTAAAATCAGTTTTTGAGGTCTTTTTACCGTAGTTTTATTTTTTAGTATTGATTTTTAGATCAAGAATGACACGTATATAAAATTTTTATTCAGTATGTGATTGTCAAACGATATATTTATGAATGAAAAAATATATAAAAGTAACTTTTATATACATATTCTTAGTGATCTAAAAGCAATTATTGAAAAATAAGTTACGGTGAAAAAACTTCAAAATCAACTTTAAATTTAAGATTGAAAATTTAAATGTTAACCTATGCGTACCGGTGCCGGCCGCAAGTGTTTCGTTGGTTCTGGGTGTTACTGGTCCGCCACTTTTCCGGCGTACCCTGCCATGCCTAAACGTCTAAAACGACCTCTGTTTAGAGCACGGCTGACATGGCAGTTTTCATCTGTCGGCACATGAGTTTTTTTTTTTTAAAAAAAAAAGCGTACCTGAGTACACAGTCAACCTGAAGTTCATAGAAAACCTGAGCCCAACCCAACCCGGCCAGATGAAACCGGGCCGATTTTCCAAACCGGCGCAGCCCGGTGTCACATCACAGAACGGCCCAAGGCAGCACAGCACACATCCAAAAAAACGGGGTCCCCAGCGGTCAGAGCGAGAGGATGGTGATATCCGCTTCCGGAGCCGCGCCCGCGCGCGCCCCACTCGTCCCTGAATTCCAGCATCGCGTCGCGGCGTGGGGGGCGCCATGTGAGCTAAACAACATTTTCAGCGAGTACACGCTGCATCGCATATTTGCATGATTGCACCCCTCCTATCGTCAGAATGTTCGCTTCCCCCATGTGTGCAATGATCGGGACGATTCTGCGCCAAATGCCTAACCCCATTCTCAGGCTTCAGCACCTCCGTCTCTCCTTCATTTTCAGTGGGGGCGGAGCTGCTTCTATCGAGGGATCCCAGAAAACCCCTCATGAAAAAAAATAGCTGGAGTTTATCAATTTTTTATCATACATATATATTCTATTAATTTAAATTCAGACACTCATAGCAGTTTAAACCTAGTACAAAACACTTAAAAAAATAAATAGCACCCTTGTCTATCTCGCGCTCTCTCAGTTTTCACGGGTGCGTCCTTCGAACGTGAAGGGCATCTCAGCAGCACTCGACACGCAGCAGCGAACGCGCCGGAAAAGGGAGGAACCGTATGATGGATCGATGGTGGTGAAACCACAAAAGCTGGAAAGCTTCGATCGAGTTTGTTGGTGGTTTAACACGAGAGATCGAGAAGGGGAGCGATACCACAAGAATCATACAAGTAGACGGCCAAAATAAAAAAAAATTTTAAAAAAAGCGAGGGGTCATTGATCCAGCTGTCGACGCATCCATGGGCCCTGAGATCCATGTGCTTGGGATTTCTGTAGCTTGGGGATGGCAAGCAAATGCCTGAAACCTGCAAACAAAACCTTGATCAAATCCCTCGCTACTCCTCTGCCGATGAGAAGATTCCAAGATTATAAAATGGCCGTGCTTTTTCTCGCAGCAAAGATCTTCGCGAACCGAACTGGCCGGCGGCGCGGTCCACACAGCTTACCTAGCTGCACATGCCGCCGAATCTTTTCTTCTCCCCTGCAAAGCTGGATAGTGTTAGGTTCAGGTTTAGTCCAGCAGTTTAGCCCCCCAACATTGCAACATTGCATTGGCCAGTTTGGAGATCATCGTGGGCAAGCCAGTTAAAACCCAGTGCCAAGAAAATTTGCTGTTTTTCGTGTACCATAGCCATGCGATTATGTGAGGAGGTTTTCTTCAGTTACTGGCGGCTCCTAGGATCCGTAAAGATTGCTCGAGATGTCAGGTGAGGGAGACAGCCTCCCAACATGTCATGTGGCATCCACTTGAATGGAAAAGGACGCCAGGCGCTTGATCAGATCATCAGGCCCGCTAATCTCCCGCCATTCTCGGTCGCACACCGAGAGGGAGACACAGGCAGAACCCAATGATCTCGTTAGCTGATGCACAGAAACAGCTGTGCAATTTTTATTTTATTTTTTCCATTTCGTTCGACGATGATTGTACGCTGCGTACTTACTCCATGTTGATCTCAATATGTCAGTGCAATTCAGTTCGTCAGAGAGACCAGCACACTTCTTTCACTCGATCGTATTGCCCCTTTTCGTATGAATGTCTTTCTCTGAAAATTCAGATCAAAACCTTGTGGGGGGTTTACTGAAGAAGATGTTGGCCTAATTAGCCGTACTGAAGTGATAGATCTTAACGAGGCAGATCACCGACTGACATTGAAGGAGATCACTTTGGCAACTGGAGAGGGTGGTCGTAGGATCGGAGAGCTCACGAGCGGTTCGTCCTCGCACCGAGTATTGATGAGCGGTAATTGTTCTCCGGTACATATTACAGGCAGCGTAGGCCGGCAGGTCGCAGCTTTTTTTAATCTCCCGTAGTCCCGTGTAACGTTGCTCCCATCGCTTTATCGATAGCTGGCTGCAATTAACGGCACTTAAGTCAAACAAGGCGCGGTCGTAATACGCAAGTCCTTTTTTTATATATATATAGTTAAATATAAATTTTACTATACTGCTGTCACCGTAAGAACCATAATATTATCTTTTTTTTTACATTAACGATGTTCTTCTCCCGTCGTCACACGGTAGGAGTGTTGAGAGGATAAAAAGGAGAAGGAAGGAGCTGAATCTAATGGTGATGGTGGTGGGCTCTCCATCTACTGTCTTGGAAGAAAAATGAGTACCCAATAATTTGATGCTAGTATTTTTGGTTTCTTCTCGGTAATAGTCAAAATTCAGCAATAGTTTTATATATAGAAATTTGTAAAATTAAAATGAAAAAATCATATGCACATCCGAGTAAATATTCTTATTGGGTTACATGGCTAGAAGGAATAGGATTAAATTAAAGCTTAATCCTATTTGAATTTAGCGGATCGTAGGTCATATTTTGTTTTTATTAATTCAGTCTTTTGAATTAACCATAGAGACTAATTAATTAGATAACTAAATTCCTTGATCTTGTTCGTGGCTTGGTCTTTTAGTGCCCGCTCTTACCTGGGAAACCATGATACCTGTTGTCCATGCCATGGTGAGTTGGTGACACCTGCATTGGACGCACCGATTCTTTTTTTCGTTCTTATTTTTAGAGTCAGCTTTGGGTCTAAGTTATAACCTAAATTTTAATTTTTTTAACTTTGAATTTAAAATTAATTTTAAGGCTTTTTTATTAAACATTTAGATCAATATCAATATATATTTAAAAATTTTATTTATAAATATATCATTTATTTTTTTCTTTGTGACAACCTGTTTTCACGGAGAGAGATGATGCCAACATGGCAACACTGCAATTATTGCCGTGCCTCGTAAACGTGCCGGCGACGAATCCCGTCGTCGCCCGTTTCCACGCCACGAGGGCGAGGGCGAGGGCGAGGCCATCCGCTCCACCCGCGCGGAACAGGCGAGATTTTTACGGCGGAACACGCCGCGGAGGATCATCCGACTCCGAGGGACGTGCGCGCCAGTCAGCTCTCAATCCAGCCAGCCAGCCAGCCAGCCGCGCGCGCGGTGATCGACCGACCGCCGGTGCGCCATGCCGGCATCCATCGCCATCGTGACCGATCGATCCGCCCATCGCATCGCGCACCGCACGTCGCCATTATTCCGCGGGGACCCCCCCCCCTCCCGTCTCCACGTCAGGGTGTCAGCAGCAGCAGCGCGCAGGCCCTGAGGCCCCGGCACGCCACGCCACGCCACGCCACGACGCGACGCGACATTGTAGTAGGAGTATCTCAGTTCTCCGGCTCCGGACCGGCGTGGCGTCACGGTGAAAATCGTCGCAGCCGCTGGTAGGTGTAGCACTCAGCCACTCACTGTAGCGGGATCAAATGTTACAGTGCTCAGTTACCGGGCCTTACTATATGCCCGTACTAATTGGCGCCAATTAAATGACAAGGAAAAGAGATTAAAGAACAGTCAGTCAGTCCTGGGAGGGCATCAATGGAGGCTGGACTCCGGTGTACGGAGGCAGATACATCTCATTATTTGACCACCACCACCACTACTCCTTCTCCCTGCACAGCTCGGTGACACCCCGGCGCCAGAAAAGCCCTCCATTTCGTTGTCTCCAGCTCTAGGCCCCTCTCTCTCTCTCTCTCTCGGTCTCTCCCGGACGAGGGAGGCATACAGAAGAGTTCCAGGACGGCCATTGCGCCGCCCCGGCTGCTCCCGGCTCCCAGGGATTTTTTTTTGTTTGTTTGTTTGGTTCGTGCTGTGCTGCTGCCTCCGGTGAGGCGAGCGTTCTTGGAGCCCTGTCTCCGGCTGGTGCTCTGTGGTGAGGGTGGTGTCCTGCGGCGGCGATGAGGGGCAGCCATGCCTGCTCCGTGGTCTCGTCCCTCGTTTTGCTGTGGCTGGGGGTTGCTGCTGCAGCACAGAAGGGCTCTTCTTGGAAGACACTGAACGGTACTACTACTACCACACTTTTGGTTTCCATGTTTTCGTATGCTGCGACCTAATGATCGGTAGCACTTACATTGGTCGATAGAGGAAATTTTTCCTTGTTTTTTTTTTTGACATGCCCGGCCATGTCGTTTGGCTGGATGATATTTAGGACGGCTTGCGTAATTTTGCTTAAATTTCTGTTCTTTTTAATCTTTTGCGCCACATTGTTTTCGTTCTTGCCACGACAACCTAGTTCGTGAATGTCCATTTAGCGACATTGGTTTTTTAGATTTTGAATTGAAAAGATTGGGACCAAAGGACCAAAAATGTGTCTTTCTCCCTCTTTTGGGTAGCCTGGATATTCTCATCTTACAGACACAGTTTGTGGAGATTAATCGCCGCATGCATTTCTTTCTTTTCCTTTTCTTTTATGATGGATCGTTCATGAATTTCTTTGAAAAAACTTTGTTTTTTTTTCGCCGACAAATACTGTGACTTCGTGGCCACACTGTTCAAAAGTTAGGACCTAAGCGTTGCACTTGGGAGATACTCCGGTCCACAAGAGGCTAACAATCAATTCACCATTTCAGGCAATGCTCCGGCAATCATAGCCAAGGGAGGATTTTCAGGCATATTCCCTGATTCAAGCGAATTCGCATATCAGTTTGCGCTCATTGCTAGCTCGTCTGATACAATCCTATACTGTGATGTTCGGTTGACCAAGGATGGTCTTGGCATCTGTCTTCCGGACATAAAGATGGACAACTGTACCAACATTCCAGATTTCTACCAACAGGGTAGTAAGAGCTACCTTGTCAATGGCGTGTCAACAGCGGGATGGTTTTCTGTGGACTACAATGGCACCGAGCTCGGCCAAGTGTCTTGTAAGTGCTAACATACTGATCTAAGCTCCCAAAGGTTGGAGCTTTTGGTGCCTTTCGTAATGTCAAAATTGGATGAGGAAATGGGAAATGCCTTTTCGTGTTTGGGTTTACATGTCTAACTCGTCATCGTTGTATTTATTATATATTTGCAGTGAAGCAATCAATCTTTTCTCGCACACCCAGGTTTGATCGAAGCTTCTTTCCTATTCTTGCTGTCGAAGACATAGCGTCCAAATTTAAGCCTCCTGGACTTTGGCTCAATGTCCAGGTACTGTTAGAAATCTCGATGTGATGCAGTAGGTTAAGCTGCATGTGTTTCTGTTGTCACTAAAACCAACTCGTGTCATTTGCAGCATGACAGTTTCTACAGTCAGTTCAATCTGAGCATGACAAATTACATCCTTTCTGTGTCAAAACGTGTTATTGTTGGCTACATCTCATCCCCTGAAGTGAGCTTCCTCACTAAAGTATCTGGAAAGGTTAGGAACAACACAAAGCTTGTGTTCCGCTTTCTCGATGAGAGCACAATCGAACCATCTACCAAACAGACATATGGTTCCATGTTGAAAAATCTTACATTCGTCAAGACATTCGCATCTGGGATAATTGTCCCAAAGAATTATATCTGGCCTGTTTCACCAGATAATTATCTGGAACCCTACACTTCGGTTGTTGATGATGCTCATAAAGCAGGATTGGAAATTTATGCTGCTGACTTTGCCAATGACTTTATGTTCAGTTATAACCATAGCTACGATCCATTAGCAGAATATCTCTCATTCATTGACAATGGTGATTTCTCTGTTGATGGAGTATTGACTGATTTCCCAGTTACGCCTTCAGAGGCCATAGGTGAGTTATTCTATATTATTGCAAACATGCATTTTTGTTCTTAAAATTTTGAAACGCTAGTGATCATGTTATTTGTCCTGTTGTTGTGCAGGCTGCTTTACTAATCTAAATAAAAGCAAAAAAGATCATGGTATGTCCTATTTCATCCTTTTGTCTCATTCCATGATTCATAGTTAGTTTTGTAACTTACCACCATTTTTCACATTTTGTACACAGGAAAACCTCTAATTATTTCCCACAATGGTGCTAGTGGAGATTACCCAGCCTGCACTGATCTAGCTTATCAAAAGGCAGTTGACGATGGTGCTGATGTTGTTGATTGCCCTGTCCAATTGACCAAAGATGGCATACCAATATGCATAAGTTCCGTTAACTTGATGGATGATACTACAGTTGCAAAATCACAGTTTGCCTCTCAGACAGCAGTAATCAAAGATATTGAGAGTGTTCTAGGAGTATTTACCTTCAACCTCACCTGGGATGACATCGTAAAAAATCTGAGACGTAAGTTGAATTGAACCATTTCTACTTGTTAAAGAAACAAGAATAAAATGTATATTTTATCCCAGGAAAATAGAGAGAAACTAAGACTATTCATGTCAATTATTACAGCCAAAATTTCTACCCCATTTAGCTCCTTCAAACTGGACAGAAATCCAAGATATAGGAACGCGGGAAATTTCATGAGATTATCAGACTTTCTGGACTTCACAAAGGATAAGGAATTATCAGGAATCATGATCAACGTCGAGGTGAAAAATTTATGCTATGATTGCTGGTTTCAGTTTATGACAGGCCTACATTTATCTGTTTATGTCATTACTTTATTACGATGATGTTGCTTTCATTTTACTTCTGTTGAATCATTAGTCCATTCTATCAAGCATTTTTTTTTTCACATTTTAGCGCTTAACCAACCAAATATGCAATGTGTACTTTTCTGTTTTGCTCAATTCCAGCAAAATCATTACTCTCAATTAACTACGTACCCATATGTTTGCAGCACGCTGCTTTTGCGGCTGAGAAGCTCGGGTTTGACATGGTAGACGCAGTTATCAAGACCCTCGACGCTGCTGGTTACAGCAATCAAACTGCCCAGAAAGTTATGATTCAGTCAGCGAACAGCTCAGTCTTGGTGAAGTTCAAGCAGCAAACGAAGTACGACCTTGTGTACATGGTCAATGAAGAGGTCAAGGACGCCGAACCTTCTTCCCTCGCTGCCATCAAGAAGTTTGCCGACGCCGTCTCCGTTGAAGGCAGCTCAATATTCCCCGAGAACCACCATTTCACGACCTACCGGACCAATCTTGTCGAGTCCCTGCACAAAGCCGGCCTCCCGGTCTATGTCTACACTCTCATGAATGAGTTCGCTTCTCAGCCATACGACTTCTTCTCTGACGCGACCGCGCAGATCAACGCATATGTTCAGGGCGCTGGAGTGGATGGTGTGATCACCGATTTCCCAGCAACAGCACGGAGATACAAATGTATGTTCGGTTACCTTGTTTCTGCACCATTGACAGCGTCCAAAACCAATGCATTTTCAGTTTTTCACAACCCTGTTCTTTTGACACCATTCATCCTGAATTTTTCTTCTTTTTTTGCAGTGAACACCTGTATGAACATGGGGAACAACACGCCGAGCTTCATGGCCCCGGCTCACCCGGGCGACCTGATGCAGATCATCAGCAAGCCGGCGCAGCCGCCGGAGATGGCGCCGATGCCTCTCCTGACGGGCTCGGACGTGGCGGAGCCGCCGCTGCCTCCTGCCAGAACAGCTCATCAGGCGCCATCGCCCGCGAGCAGGGCGCAGGCTCACGTCGCGATCCTCGTCACCTTGGCGATGCTTTTGGCCTCATGCCATCCCTTGCTACTGGTATGACATGATCCAGCGAGCGAGCAAGCGACGCGGGAAGATACTAATCCCAATTTGTCCGATTTGATTCTGTTCTCTCGTTTCTTTCTCCTGTAGCGATTCGTTCGTCATTGTGCAATTTTTTTTCTTTCGTTCTGGGCTCTCCCCGATCTGCCTATGACACACTTCTCCGTGGGTTGACTCACCAGTGATCTCGGTATATATGTGTGATAATATATTGCTCCGCTTTTATCCCGGCTGCTCTGCAAGTATCTGAAAATTTGGGTATTGCATTACTCTTCCATGATCTAGATCGATTCGTTGTTAACCTGTCACGCTGTTTCTGAAGTTTGAACTGACATAATCTGATACATATGTTTCATATGCCTATGCTATGGGAAGGCGTGGAGAAGCGCACAGGCGTAAACCAAACCAGCTCACTCTGTGCTACTCCCTTTATCATAGAAAGGCAGGGGCGATCGTTCTTGGTACGCATGTCTTTCATCTTTTGGGTTTCTCCGTCGTCGAGGTGAGAGATCGGTGTTAGGTAAAAAAAGAGGCAAGGATGATCGTTGTTTTTTTTTTCCTGCGCAAATCTTCTTTCTTTATGGTTTGAGGTTTGTCCATCGTGGAGGAGGAAGATCAAATGACACTTTGGATGGCCTGGCATGCCTCCTACAATATAGTATTAACATGCATTCAAACTATTTGTCATCAATTTGCATCCAAACTATTTTTTCTCACATTGAGTTACTGTAAACATGCAAAACACCGCGTAAATCATGTCATACTTGAAAAGAGAATTTAAACTAGAGAAAATCAAGTAAAGCATATTGGTACTACACAAATCAGGCTGATACCTTTTATTTCACTTGAACCGTACCGACGCGGTACCATTTTCAAATATTTTATTTTTTGCACTTCTATAAAATGATTATTTTACTTAAGTACTCCGTACTTTTCATATAGTAACTTTCGCTACGATGCATTGGATTTTTTATTCTTTTTAGAAGGCAAATGCTGACATAGATCGAGGAACAGTCAAGTGCTACTTCCGTATGATAACCTCATTTTTCGTTTTCCATTTTGAACGTTTGAACATTTGTCTTATTTAAATTTTTTACGATTAATATTTTTATTATTACTAGGTGATAAAATATGAATATTACTTTATATGTGACTAACTTTTTAAAGTTTTTTTACAAATTTTTCAAATAAAACGAATGGTCAATTGGACATGAAAAAATAAAAAATGAGATTATTATGGGACGAAGGTAGTACTGATTTGGTTCCGGAATGACCAAAAATGGCAAGTACCACCTGTGTGGTACTGGAAAAAATATTTGGGTGGGCACCGGGCTCACCCACGCCCCTGTGCATCCCTGCTGCGATAACGACCTCGTGCGCGGGTTTCAGATCAGATGGCGACATACACGATAGCTGTTTTCTAACGCGTCGCGGCTTTGAAACGATGGGCAAGCCGAGCACGATGAGCATCGCCATCTGATCCGAAGCCTACCCACGTGGCGGCCATCGTGACGGATGCTGCTGCTGCCCTCGTCTTCCCACGCACCGGCGTCGGTCTCCTCCTCCTCATCGGTGAATCGAACCGTCTCGGTGAGTGAGTGCGTTTTGGGTTTCCTGATAAAACCCGGCAAGGCAAGGCAATCAGCTGCGGCAAAGGGGTTACATCGGCGAGTCGTGTCCTGTTTCATCGGAAGAAAACCGAAGCGCGTGGCGTCGATTGGCTATGCTTTGGTTCTTCTTCTTCTTCTTTTTTTTTTTTTTTTTTTGCGTAGGAACCGCGCGCGTCTTCTCGCGAAGATATCGGGATGATACGGAAAAGTACACGTCTTAAAAGTTGAGTGCTCTGTTCTCTCCTTCTCCTCATCGCGTCGCCCACTCCTCATATGGTCGTATCTCCTCGAAGAACCTCTCTCCTCTCCACTGATCATATTATAAGACCATTATAACGCATGACCATATTACTAGGGTTTGAAAATGGTACCGGTTAGAATTCAGAAGAGAAGCACATGCAATGCATGTACAGGTACAAATCACAAGTTCATAACCACGTTAAATTAGTATTAGAGACTGCATCGGTGCATCCTATGTGTGCACTAGAGCCACTCTATACACTCTCTCTTATATACTCCTTGCATAGCAACCATGTATTTTTCTTAAGGAGAAGGCATACCAATCATGCTGAATTGTCCATCAAGGTACAAATCGCAAACTTCATAACACACACACATGATTCGTATTTGCGTCGGCCTACGCGTAGATGGCGTAGCGCATGCTCTCGCGCACCACCATGAGGTGGCTCACCTCGTCGCCGCCCGGCGGCCGCCACCCGCTCGTCGCCCACGCCTCCTCGCCGCCGCCGCCGTCGAGGCGCGCCACGCACGACACCGCCAGCAGCGCCCTCGCCACCAGAGCGCCTGCCCCGCCGCGCCCGTCGTCCGCGCCGACGCGGCGCCCGGCCGCGCTCTCGTCCACCACCCGCGCCGTCCTCCGCCGCCGCCGTCGGAACACAGACAGCACGCGCCACATGCTGCTCTCCCACCACTACCAGCCGTCCGTGGCCTCGACAGCACGGTGGCTTCTTATATACACACACGCACGCACGCACGGAGGGAGAGACACAGGAACACGATCGATCGATCGATCGATCGATCTTGCTTGTAACCTGCAACGGAGCGGCGCACGCGAAAGGAAGCAAGAAATCGACGGAAAGGCGAAAGTTTCGTGTGGCTAAGATGTGTGGTGGTGTGGGGGGAGGGAGGAGCACTCACGCAAAGCTGAAAACGCCCGCGACCGGGAAGCTAGCTAGTGGGGGGATCCATCCATCGATGGCTAGCTACACGCACGAGCCGAAAAGATGGAACAGCCACCCGGCTCGCCATCTCCAGCTGATCAGCGATCGCCATCCCCTGTAGACATGGATTGGATAAAGAGGACAGGAGATTTCTGTGCTCTGTCCAAAGGTCTACTGGCCAATTGTAGCCTTATTTTTACGTTTTTTTTATGCTTATATATCAATATTTAAGTTTTTAGTCTTATAAAGTAGATTTTAGAGTTTTTTTATTCTATCATAATTTTTATTTTTGACTTTTAGATAGTTAAAAATATCTATATAAAAGTTTTATTTATATTTTTTATTTATAAATATGCTACCACAAGGTTGTGAGATGCTCGAATGGTTGTCGTCACTTTTGCAAAGCTACTGCCGCCGCCGCCGCCCCCGCCCCCGAGTGCTTATCGGCATATGCTACAGTCCCTGGATAGGTGCAGATGCAGCACGGCACTGAGTCTACTGACCGGATCTAGCATTGGGCATAAAACCCGAAGATCCTGAAAAGGTCGACCCTAATTCCGAAAGAACCGAAACCTGACATTCGAATTGTATTTTTTTACTAAAAACCTGAATTTATTTTGGATTAAGGGTCTATATCTCTGGTATCCGAAATATCCTATTACCCAAAATAAGAGAAACAATTCCTTGCTTTCTTTAGTTTATGCCTAGCCCATAAATGAAATCACTGGCCCACGCACGCAGATGCAACCCACAAGAAGGTGATAAATCACGTGCAGACTAAATAAAATAACTAGTCATCGCCCGTTGCTGGTGCCATATGCCCTTCTTCTAATATATAGTTGTAAACACGCCTCGCCGTCTCGTCACAGTTTGCACTCATCGGCGACAGTGCTGTAGTGCAGCACACAAGCCTTGACACCGAATCACTACTATTTTTTCTTTCAAAAAGTCCTACATAATATTTTTTAAAAGTATGTTGAACACTATTCGGGTTATAACGGGTAACCCGAAACCCGAATCCGATTTTACGGGTACCCGAAATTTTGGGTTTTAGAATTTTTTTCACTAAGTTTGGATATTGATTTTGAAAACCCAAACTTTAAAATACCCGAAAACCCAACCTAAAATTTTTAGGTAGCCCGAACGGACAGTGCTAACCGGATCGCAAGTTTGGCGTGCTGCCCAATCCGAACGGTGAACTAGCCCTGAATCCGATACGGCGCGGCGCACCAAAAACCCAGCTGCCGCTGACCGCTCGAGAGTATCTGGACGTACGTTGTTATGCTGCACGCTGGTAATTAAGCATGTTTGAATTTTTGATTCCATCATTTCCATGAGCCCCGAGCCCCGTCGAATAAGAATTTTTAATTTTATTTATTAAATAATTTACAAATTTAATTTTTTTAAAAATCACAAAACTAACCGCTGCCACAAGAAGAGCGGAAAAGTGACGTGGCATACGGCCACTCAGTCGCGAGCAACGACAAAAAAACGACGACACGTCCTCTGTAATTGTTTAATCACAAGGACTATCTTAGCTCAGTGGTCATCATCCACTTTAAATAATTTCATATATTATACATATATGTATCAAACTATAGTTAAATCGTAAAATTTTTGGACGCCACGACAAATTTTGCACTAAGGTACTTGCTGCCCTTACAAAGGGCGGAAAGAGCCTAAATACAAAATTCGTTGTGTCGCCGTTTTCGGCCGTTGCTCGTGACCGAGTGGCCGTTTGACATGTTACTGTTCCGCCTTCCTAGACAGCGACAGTAGGATGTTAGTTTTGTGATTTTTGAAGCAAATTAAATTTAAAAATTATTTAATAAATAAAATTAAAAATTCAGAAAATTCGTCGAATGATGCGTACCGCGTGCGTGGCGGCGGCGGCTGTGTCCCTGTGCTGGGCCAAACGGCAAGCCCGAATCCGTGCATGTCACGTCTGCGCCCACGGGGTGCACGTGTCGTTGTCACCGATGATTGCAATGCTAAGAGCAAGTATAATGGCTAGCGATAATCCAGCTAAATGCTGACGTGGAATAGAGAAGCTGGTTATAAGTTTATAACCAGCTCAGGCACAAGAACCAAGACACCAGCTCAGGCACAAGAACCAAGACACCATGTGAGAGAAATATGTGGCTCCTGTATTAAAGATAAAGAGCTAACTATTATATGAGTGGGCTATAGAAAGACTATAAGGAGTCTTATAGTCAGCTTGTTGTCTATATTATTAGCCTTGCTCTAAGCGACTTTAGATTAAGGATCTGGTTGATTATTGTAATCTAGGTTAGCAAGATAGATTAACACCGGTGAAAATTATTATAAATAAAGTAGGTAATGGGTGATAATACGAGTAACTAAATCCTCACAGTGGGTTTTCATCCCCCTAATGATTAGCAAAGAAGAAATTTGTGTATTTTTGGAGAAGCTTATCAAGCTGTCACAGCGATTTTTAGGGCCTGTTTGGGGAGCTTTAGATACTAAGAAACAACTGCTTGGTAACCAGCTTCTGAGAATATGTAAAATCTTTTCCAGCTTCTGGATTTTTAGTTCATTGTCTAGAATCTGTAAGTACAGATTCTCAAAAGCTATGGACCGTTTGAGACAGCTTTTAGTAGAAGCAGTTTTTGAGAAAAGCTGTAGCTGAGAGAAGCTTCTCCAAACAAGCCATAAGTGCAACCCTAGGGAACCGTCGTCTCGTGAGGCGACAACATGAGTTTGTGCTTCCGATATCCTAGCACCTGTTGTATACACGTTGCGTTGTATACATATTGCGTTGATGTGGCATAAGTATCGGACAGTTCGATCTTGTGTGATATGTAGCTATCTGTATGTATTAATTAACTTATAGACAATTCATGATACAAGCTGTGTTCGTGTTCATTTTCAAAAACTTACGGATAAGCAATTGTCTATGTGTTGAACATACCCTAATCATTTGTGTTAAATTATTTTCAGATTACCATAATACTCCTTCCGTTTTACAGTGTAAGACTTTCTACGTTAACTAGATTTATATGAATACTAATAAATAATAAATCTAGACATATATATAAATTATATATACTTAGCAATTAATGAATTTAGACAAGGTTAGATAATCTTACAATATAAAACGGAGACAGTAAAAACAAATGAAATCTAACAGTATGGTTGCGTTTTTTTTATTATTTATTTTTATGTGCACGATTTAACATGATGCTAAACGGTGTAACTCTTAACCATGTTTCTATCTAAAAGTTGATAATATCAATTTTCTAAAGAAGATTTAAACTTTTAGCAGTTAATTTTATTGACTATCTTTACTATTATAAAAGTCCGTAGTAGTGGTCACGTACTCCAATTGCATTTTTACTATTTACCCCCTTAACTTCGTAATATTAAAAATCAATCAAATTTAGATGAATATCCAGATAAAATCAAATTGATATAAATATTTACTATATAAAAAAGATAATCACATATTTTATAAAAAATATATTTTATTTATTTTAAAAATAACATAATATATTTTTATTATTCGCAAAGGACAGGTATATAAAATAACTCTAAATTTCAGATGGCTATAGTTCCAACCGAACCGATCCAGATCCGGCGCGCGAGCCGCCGTTGCCGCACCGCGAAGCCGCTTCTGCTGCGGCGGCATCAGTAAGTATCACGGATTCACCGTCGCCGCGCTAGGAGGAGTACCCAAAAAAAAAAAAAACTCGTAAAATACCAAACAGAGGAAAAAAAACAAAAAGAAAAAAAACCACACCGCCTCTCTCTCTCCCCTCCCCTCCCCTCGACGCCGCGCCGCGCGGCCGCAACGAACCCACCACCGCCCTCTCTACCGTCGCCGTCCCACGCGGGCAGCACTCGCGGCGGTGCGCGGGGGTTTGTGGAGGCGGGCGACCCCCCGACCGCCTGGACCGGCGCGGGGCGGGGGACGGGGGCGGGGGCGGCGGGGGGGAGAGGGCGGCGGAATCTAGGGTTATCGAAGGGGGGCGGTCCCCGCGCTCGGCATGGACGGCGGGGAGAGGACGTTCAAGGCGAACTTCACCGGCGAAGGGGTGGCGCTGCTGCGGCAGCGCGTGAAGGAGAAGCTCAGGGAGCTCATGGGCGACTACCCCGACGACACCCTCGTGGTGAGGTTCCCGGTCTCCGCCCCCAGCTCGCCCGTCCCATCCGCGCTCTGTTTATCTCCCCCCTCCCCGCCCCCCCCGGTCGCACCGTGGCGCGATCTCCGATCCATTGCTAAAACCCTGCCGGTGATGACGATGGGATTGGGTTCCGTAGTGGCGGGGGCCACTCGTGGATTTGGATTTCGCGGATTCGCGTGAGATTTTAGGATTGGTTTTCGTCTTAGATTCATGCGTGCCGCCGTCCTATCCGCATTTATCTTTAGTGTGGTTCATGCGCTTTAAGGATTGGAGTAAGAAGTTTATTTAACCTTTATTTGGACTCTAGACTGGACAATAAATAACTGGGGCTCAGCACCTGAGCAGCACATGGGGATCGAGTTATGCATTTTGAATAAAGCATTAGTTACCACCCAAAATTATAGCCTGATATGATATGATGATTTCTTACTAGATCAGTATTTCTGAGCTGAAGCATCAGTTCACTGGACTCACACTTCTGTGTGCTCCAATTGGCAGAATTGTGCTTTGATATTTACTGTGTTTCGAATTTTGCGATGCTGTCAACTTACCATGAGATCTCTGGAGGTTATATTGCATTTGTTGGCTGATGTCGTGAACCTCTGTTGCTGCACACTATGCATGAACAATCTAAAGGGGTTTATATTACACCTGTTTGCAATGTAGAAACCTACGATCCCTCTAGGTTGTTGATCTAACTATTCGATTTTGTTGGCAGGAGTATGTCGTGGTATTGCTCCGAAATGGAAAAAGGAAGCATGAGGCTGCAAAAGAGCTGGAGGTTTTTTTGAGCGACAACAACGATGCATTTGTGTCCTGGTTATTTTCTTGCCACCCAATTTTTTCTTAACTTTTTTTACCATGCATACTTTCTCCTAAGAGCTGCAATAAACTATGGCCATGCAGGTTATGGGATCACCTCTCCTCAAGTTTGCACCTTTATGTGCAACCCAAAGCTATCTCTACTATTGATGAAGCTAAAAGTACCCGGAGTAACACTAGAGGAATGCCTGTACAAAATATGACCAGCAGCACACAAGAAATTTGTGAACCTGCTGGCACTCAGAAGACAACGGGAGTTCAGCAGAGGAGGGAGTGGGGAGGAATTGTTCGAGAACAATCAGAAACAGTTCCCCTTCGAAGTGTTGTGAGTCTTGTGACTACTGTTTCTCATGCAGAGGAAAAGGATGTTCATAAATCACATGCTAGAAGACGAACCCAATCACCTGACTTGCATCACAATAGAAAGAGAAGCAGAGAAGACGATGAACGTCTAATCAAGGTCTCTAAGCTCCTCCTAGTCAGAATTTATTTTACAAATCTTGGCCATGTGCAAGTCACACATTTTTCTAGTGTGTATATTAGTAATTATCGAGTTGTCATGGAACACATAGAATCTCCTATCGATAGACAAACCATGGTAGCAAGTCAATTAAACAAATCTACTTGTAGCGTTTAATACTGTGGTATTAATGCTCAGAGGATTAACTGGTGCACTTTTTAAGTTTAAAGCATCTATATTGATAAGATTCTTATTATTTTGGAATACTATGGTTTTCTTTGCCTATGGTGAAAAAAATGGAGTAATGGTGCAAACCTAATAGATATATAATTTATGCCTGTTTATTGTGGTTACTAATATCCATGCCCTGTTTTGTCTGTGCCATCACCTAATTCCTGTATGTTTGCTGATTTGAAGTTCAAAGATCCTTGTCTTCTATGAAATTGATTTTGATTTGGACGTGTTGCTCTACACTGCTACTTGTCCTTAATTATCATTATGTATTTAACCATTTCGTTTCTAACCTTCAAACCCCATTCAGCATGTCAAATCCTGTTTTTAAGATTTGCATTAATTTTCTGCTAGTTTGTTTGTTCGTTATGCGGGGAAATTTTCTGCTAGTTATTTTTGTTGCTCAGTGGAAAAGCCCTCTTATATACAATCCCTAGTTCCATTTTATTATGCTTATTTTGGATCCCCTTTCACGTATAATTGTAGCCTCAATTGAAACCTATATCCAAGGCCCTAAACTTTCAGACTTGGACCAACTTCAGCCATGATAGTAGGATCGTGCCTTTTCCACTAGCCTGGTTTTGTGCTAAACTGCTGTGGCACTAGTCAGCAGCAGATGTGTTGGATTTGAAATGAACAAAATAACACTTGGCTACCGCTCATATTTCTCAAGTTGTATGGTATGCATTCAGGGTGTTGTTTGCACCAGTTCTTGGACTTTAGGGGCTTCTTGATTCTTACAAGAAATCCTTTTCCAGGTTATTGGTGAAGATTGGACTCTGATAATTAAGGAACTACGAATTTCCTATCCTTGCCAGTTACGAAGACCAATAAAATAAAAATATAGTTTTGAGAAATCCGTTGAAGAGGATACCTATAATGCCCTTCTTTTAATTGCTCTGGAACATCCTAGATACAAAATTGGTGAATGAACTACTGTGTTTTTTTCTTGTGTTGCTGCTGTTTGTTTAGATCATTACCATATATGATCTGGTACTACTAATATCATTCAACGTGTAGGAGATTCTGTATTCATTGTCCTCGTTCTTCTTGGTATCTGATATTTTTATGTCTTTTCAGAGAACATCACACCAAGATATTGATGCACCACGCCGGCTTCTTCAGTTTGCAGTTCGAGATGCTGTTAAACCTGTACAGTCAATAACCCCTAGGTCAGAATCAGCTTCCAAGCGACTTCGTTCTGTGGTGTCTACCATAACATCAGATTCACCACTTGATGCCAGACCACAGAGAATGAGTTCATATGCGAGAGTACCTGGTGCCATGGCAGCGGCAGCAGTAAGAGCTGCAGCTGAGGCTGCTGAAGATGTTCGGAAGGAGAGGTACTCTGGAAGTGTGTTCAGGAGATTTGGTAGAAAGGGCGTGGTGAATGCTACTGAAGAATCCTCTGGTTTGAGAGAAGTAGGTCAAGAAAGAGAATATGGTGATATAGATAATGCCCAAGCAGAAAATCAATTAAATTTTCATGGAAGAAATCATTGTGTGGGCGATGCTTATATGTATGACCAGGAGGCAGCCAAAGCTGCTGATTCTGCATCAGATATCGATGGGTATGATGATACTGGTGGAGCTGGGTATAATGGTTTGGTTTCTAACCGAAGTACATTGCCTTCTAGTATAGGCAAAGAATCATTAGTAGCAGAGTTTGATACTGTCGAAGGAGCTGCTACCATTAGAAGCAGAATGTCTATAATGCAGGACCCACATTCTAGTTCAGGGCGAAGGCCATCTGAAAGTGTCTTAGGCGTTTCAGTTAATATTCCCAAGGTAGAACCTCATGTGCCCACAGAGATGGAAGGTACCGAGTCAAGAAAGTCAAATGCGACGCTTGCACATGTTAACGATACACCTGTGATTGACAAGTCTAAAGTAAGTTTCTATATCTTTCAAGGGGTAGCCATTTACTTCTTTTGAAACTTTAAACTGGTTTGGCTCATGATACACCATACAAATTGTTTAATGTAGAATTACCAGCTTGATTTATTGCCTCAAATAAAGTTCAGTCCCCACATGCCCAGTATTCTTGGAGTTGTAATGCTAGGTTCTCGCATTCTGCTTTTAGTTTGCTAAGTATATACTTCAAACTTTTACTTGCTAGTTGATTAGAAAAAATCATCATACTGAGAGGAAGGACTGAACCTCCAAATTCATACTTCTGTTCACATGAGATTAATAGTCTCTAAAACATGTGTTGGACAACATGTTCCATGAACATACAGCGCACACCATTTTTTAATTTTTTCTATGTGCAAACAATAGCATGCCTGCATTGTTGGCATCTCCATTTGCATCTCTCTAAGCATTCTTTTACGTGTCTTCTGTCTAATCCTTTTACCTGAGGTTCTTCTGTGTTGACTTGTATCATGAATCTGTATTTTTTTATGCTTCATGCTTTAAGTGATCTTTTTAATTTTACAGGTTTTGATGTGTTCAAGTTCTATGGTGGAGGCACAGAAGGTTCCATCACTTGGTATGTAGCACTTGTGCAGATCATGACAGTAGAGATTGGAGAGATCTGCATGATGCATAATATCAATATGCAATACCATGTTTGATTATGAAATACACTTTTATTATTTAATTAAAAATCAGCATTCTTTACCTGCATCTGTAATTTACATGTTGATTCTGTGCCTTTTCAACACACTCAATGACTCGGGAATTTTCCTTTTCTTGCTCCCCTCAGCCGTTGGATCATGCACTACAGGTCAGCCAGAAGGTGGCTCTGATTCTAGAACAGTTTTTGTTACCAATGTAAGTGTCTCATATACCATTTCATCCTTGAAGCCGAGAATCTGCTTTTTCAAAGTACTAACTATTATTCTCTTGACTTTATAGGTACATTTTGCTGCTACAAAAGATGCTCTTTTCCGTCATTTTAATAAGTTTGGAGCTGTGCTTAAAACTATTATTGTGACTGATGCCACTGGTCAGCCAACAGGGTATGAATTCCAAGTCATACTTATATTCTGAAGTCTGAACATCAGTTTTCGTTTAGACACTATCCTCATTTTTTTTTCTTTTATCATCCATTCAGTATGGCGTACATTGAATTCTTGCATAAAGAATCAGCAGAACAAGCTCTAACTCTGAACGGCGCATCTTTTATGTCGCGCATTCTCAAGGTAAAATCCGCCTTTGACCTATCTACCGTGCATTAAGGCTCTATAACTCTATTTAATATGTGGATTGCTATGCAAGATCTAGCTGCTCAAGTAAGCTTAGGGGGGTGATTGTTTGGTTTTTCAAGGTAAAAGCCAAACGACATATTTGTAAATAAAAAATAATTTGTGAATAAATTTATATATATATATATGTTCATAGTGATATAAAAGCTAAGATTGAAAAGTAAACTACGATGAAAAAAAACTCAAAATCAATTTTAAATTTAATGTTAAAAATTTAAAATTTGGCTTATAAGCATAAGCAGAAGCGAAAAGATGAGGGTGTTAATGTTAAGTATTGCAATCTC
The DNA here is from genome assembly GCF_000231095.2 of Oryza brachyantha. NCBI lineage: Eukaryota > Viridiplantae > Streptophyta > Magnoliopsida > Poales > Poaceae > Oryza > Oryza brachyantha. The sequence continues at coordinate 12,599,035 of NC_023166.2, forward strand.
AACACTATATGCTTGTTTTATTTCTATAGGAGAATTTGTTAGTTGACCTGGTCGCAATTTATGACAATAAAAAATTACCTGGCTATTACAGTCAGTGATGGCATTTGTCAAGTGTTGTGATTCCTGGCATATATATCCTACTTTTTTTTTTGGTTCATGGCTTGCCAAGTTGCTGTGCATTCATAACCCCAGCAATTAACATGTGTACTACAGGTTGTTAGAAGGAACTCTCCTGAAGTGCCTCAACTACCTGGCTGGCCCCGTGCTTCTCGTGGATCACCAATCACTTCAACTTCTACTTCAAGGCTCATTAGAACCTTGTATCCAAGGCCAGCATTTCCTGGTGCCATCCGTGGGCATATACCACCCAGAGGTGGAGCTCGGAGCTTACAATGGAAGCGACCTGGCGCTGACACTGCTGATGCTGGAAAACCTATTCACAGCACACTTGTACCTGCCGGCAATCAGTTGGTAAGCCCAGCTGCGCGGAGCTTCACCTACACACGGGCCGAGCCAGACCAGGACGTTGGTGCGACTATTTGATTTCCCCTGATGAAACTCGCAGCAGGTGCACAAGATTGGTGCCGTTTCATAGTTAGTGCCTCCTTTCGTAAATACTATTTAGTGGCTGGTTTTTTTGGAACTGAAAATTTGAGCCATGTTCTCTGACCAGTTCTGTGTGCTTTTTCCGGCCAGCGCTCGTGCTGTGCTGGCTGCGCGAGGTTTGTGGAGTGGATAAACACCGGAAAGGAAAGGAAAAAAAAATGGAAGGTCGTAGAATGTGATGGCATCACCTTAACATCCCCTTAATATTATTAATAGATTATTCACTTATCACGTTTTCTTTGTTGATTGATGCGATCATGTGAAAAAAAATTCTGTAGTTCCACTGATGTGCCACTCTTTCTTTTGGTCGCACTGTTTCTGAAGTTACTATAAGCAAGACCGATTATTAATGATTAAAACAATAATATGGATAAGATCTTTAGAGTTGTCCTAGCGATTTGCTAGCATCTAAAAGCAAAAAAATGAAAACTAAACTACGACAAAAGAAATCCTAAAATTAATCATTACAAGTTTTAAAATGTATCTTTTAGTATATAACCACAAGCATAATTTAGAAAGAATCAATGATAAATTTACGAAAGCCTCTAATAAAAAAGACGAACAGTATCTTCAATTTTATCTTGGAATCAACGAAAACTCACGGGTAGCTCGAATCCAAGGACCGAGCATTGACTCAACTCATGGATGGCAGATTTGAGGACAAGGACAATAACCTGTGTCTTAGCGCTCGTCTCATTGTCTCCCCGTTGCTCTATATCTCCAATCTCGTAATTTATGATACTTATTTTGTTTGGACTTGCTGCAGAACAATTTCAGTGATATTATCAGGTTAGGGCTTAAAATATTTAGAGTGGTTGTTTTACTGTTATGAGTACTGGCATGTCTGCCCAATGATTGAAGGTAGCTTTCCCTTAGGGCCTGATCGCAGCCATGGGTGAACAATATATTTGGAAACGAAAAATAATTTGTAAATAAAACTTTTATATACGTATATTTAGTGATCGAAAAAGCAAAAGATGAAAAATAAACTTAGATGAAAAACCCTTAAAATCAGCTTTATATTTAAGTTTAAGTAATAAATTTTGACTTACAAGTATAAACAAAAGTGGAATTGGAATGATATGGTTGATGATTTGTTTGACAATTCCTTTGAACAAAGTAAACCAATGATTGGAGTCAACTTTCCCTTATGCCCTGACTCTAGGTATTATCCCTCCTGGTTTTTAATGTTCGACCTACTTAACTTTTAAAGTAAGTTATCTTTTCAGTTTAAATTAAACTTAAAAATAAAATTATTTTAGGATGAACAAGGTAGCACAGCGAGACAATAGTAGTAAGCATTAGAATATATTTATTTTCTACTTTAGTAAATCCTAACATATATTTTCTTGCTTTAATAAACTTTAATGTATTGATTGTCTCAGATAAAGTCATTAGTGGACAAATTAAGATGCCCATTAAAAACATTAAAAAACAAAGGGAGCACGATCCTCCGTAGTCCGTAGATCCTGAATACATATTTTACATGATTTTTTACAAGAATCAGCTCGTTTCTTTTGAAATTTCTAGGAAATTCCTTTGTTTCAAATGTGTCTGAAATGATTTTTGTGAGCTCCAATGTGTGAGACCCAAAAGGGCTGGGCAAACATGATTACTCCCTTCATCTCACAAGGATTTTATTTCTTTCGGCAACTTTAGTTATCCGATAAAGGCTTTAACTTCGAGACAATCAGTTTGTTAAAGCGAGAAACGTACTGCATATCACAATTTACTAAATACAGAAGACAAATACATTTTAGCATTCTTATTTTTTCACTTATGCTTATGATCAAACTTATCTTTTAGACAGCCAAGAACACATATATAAATATTTTATTCATAAATTATTTTTTATTTATAAATATATTGTTTCCCTCATGGCACATATCGATTTCCATACATTTATTTTTCCAGTAACCTTCAAACTGAAAAAAAGGGTTGTCACCAATGGTTCTTGCTGTGACGCCATTTCTACGGTGTCTTTTGCTGCGGACGGCAGCTGATCTCCCGGGCGGTGCACCGAGAGCGTCACATCTCCCATCGTCCTCTTACCTCCTCCGATGCACAACACGACAAGGGCGCCCCTCCAAGCTCCAAAAGCGAAGCCTGACGCTACCAAGTCCAAACCAACACAATGCAAAATGTCAGTGCATCCCGACATCACGCAGCCTGCCAACATTTGTACTATGGGCGCGTTCGCAAGGGTCACCGCGGGGAAAACTTTTATCTCTGCATACGCTTAGCAAACTAGTAAACGAAGTATTTTTGGCAAAAAAAATATATGGAAGTTGGTAAAAAAAGTCATATTAATCTATTTTTATTTAGAAAAGTTAATATTTAATTAATCTTATGTTAATGATTTTTTATTTTATGTGTGTCGATTCTTTTATATAAAAAACTCGAACCATATTCTTGTAAATAAAAAATAATTTATAAATAAAATTTTATATATAAGTTTTATTAATCTAAAAGTAAAAAGTAAGTGCTAAAAGATAAAATCTTAAAATTAACCGTAAATATAGATGGTTAAAAACTTTAAAGTTTAGAAAAAAGCCCGTACCCACGCTCGCTATAGCCGCCTGACGTTACCAATATTTTAGGTCTGCAATCCTGTCGTGGTCGGTCCACTCGCTCGTCCCCTTCTCTGACGACGACGACGGCGAGCCGGTGAATCGCCCGCCGCCGTTGATCTGTCCATCAACGACGGGATCCGCGCCACCCTTACGGCGGTCAAGCCCTTCGTGTGACTCTGTTGCACCCGAGTCAACACTCCCCGCAGCTGCACGGGTTGCGCGCGCACTCGCTTGCACTTCCGCTCCGTCCATCCATGGCGACCACCGCCGCCGCCGCCGTCCTCTTCTTCTCGGTCGTGTTGATCCTCGCCTCGCCGTTGGTCGCCGCCTCGGCGTCAGCAGCGGGGCAGGCACAGGAGCTCTTGCTCAGCTTCAGGGCCTCCCTCAAGGACACCTCCGGTGCGCTGTCCACGTGGTCGCCGTCCACGCCATACTGCAACTGGTCGCACATCACCTGCACCGGCGGCGGCGCCGTCTCGGTGGCGCTCTCCCTCCAGGGCCTCGGGCTCTCCGGCGACATCGCCGCCGAGCCGCTGTGCCGCGTGCCGGGACTGGTGGCGCTCAGCCTCGCGTCGAACAGCTTCAACCAGACCGTCCCGCTGCAGCTGTCGCGGTGCGCCTCGCTCGTCTCGCTCAACCTCAGCTCCGCCGCGTTCTGGGGCCCGCTCCCCGACCAGCTCGCCATGCTCGCCTCTCTCACGTCGCTCGACCTCAGCGGCAACGACATCGAAGGGCAGGTGCCCCCCGGCCTCGCCGCGCTGCGGGGGCTCGAGGTGCTCGACCTCGGCGGCAACCGCCTCTCCGGCGTGCTCCACCCGGCGCTGTTCCGCAACCTCACCAGGCTCCACTTCCTGGACCTGTCCAACAACCAGTTTTTGGAGTCCGAGCTGCCGCCGGAGCTCGGCGAGATGGGTGGCCTCAGGTGGCTGTTCTTGCAGGGGTCAGGGTTCACCAGCGCGATCCCTGAAACTCTTCTTCAGCTGGAGCAGCTCGAGTTTCTTGACCTGTCCATGAACGGCCTCACCGGAGCTCTGCCACCCGCGTTCGGCCACAATTTTCGGAAGCTTTTGTCTCTCGATCTGTCGCAGAATGGCTTCTCCGGGCCGTTCCCGAAGGAGATCGACAAGTGCGTGATGCTGCAGAGGTTTCAGGTGCAGGGCAACGGGTTCACCGGTGAGCTCCCCGCCGGCCTCTGGTCGCTGCCGGACTTGCGGGTGATCCGCGCAGAGAACAACCGCTTCTCCGGCCGGCTACCCGAGCTGCCCACCGGGGTGTCCCGGCTCGAGCAGGTGCAGGTCGACAACAACAGCTTCTCCGGCGGGATACCGCAGAGCATCGGCCTCGTCCGCACCATGTACCGGTTCTCCGCCTCCCTGAACCAGCTCAACGGCAGCTTGCCGGACAGCCTCTGCGACTCGCCGGCGATGAGCATCATAAACGTCTCCCGCAACTCGCTCTCCGGCGCGATCCCGGAGTTCAGGAACTGCAAGAGGCTGGTGTCGCTGTCCCTGTCCGGCAACGCCCTCACCGGCTCGATACCGGCGTCCCTCGGCGGCCTGCCGGTGCTGACGTACATCGACGTGTCCAGCAACGGCCTCACCGGCGCCATCCCGGCCGAGCTCCAGAGCCTGAAGCTCGCGCTGCTCAACGTCTCCTACAACCACCTCACCGGCCGCGTGCCGCCGTCCCTCGTCTCCGGCGCTCTCCCCGCCGTATTTCTTGAGGGCAACCCGGGGCTGTGCGGCGCCGGATTGCGCAACGACGGCTGCGACGCGCCACCGTTGAGGAATCACCAGGGGCTCGCGTTAGCCGCGACCGTGGCGGCTCTCGCCACCGGCGTGACGCTGCTGGCCGTCGGAGCACTCGCCGTCTGCAGGAGGCTGCACGGCGACACCTCCTCCTCCTCCTCCTCCTCAAACTCCAAGCTGGTGCTCTTCCACCCGATCAAGATCACCGGAGACGAGCTCCTCGCCGCGCTCCGCCGCGACAAGAACGTCATCGGCAGGGGACCATTCGGCGAAACCTACCTGATCGAGCTGCAGGACGGGCAACGCGTCGCGGTGAAGCGGCTGATCAGCTCAGGCAAGCAGACATTCCGAGCAGTCAAGAACGAAATGAAAATCCTGGCCAAAATCCGGCACAGGAACATCGCCAAGATGCTGGGCTTCTGCTACCGCCACGCCGACGGCGAGGTCAGCGTCATCCACGAGCACCTGCGGATGGGGAGCTTGCACGACCTGATCCGCGCGCCGAAATTCACGCTGGGCTGGAACGACAGGCTGAGGATTGCGATCGGAGTAGCGCAGGGGTTGGTGTATCTCCACCATGATTATGCTCCTCGCTTGCTGCACCGAGATCTCAAGTCGAGCAACGTGCTGCTGGGCGATGAGCTTGAGCCCAAGGTGACCGGATTCGGGGTCGATCGTGTCGTCGGCGAAGAGGCGTACAGAGCTTCGTTGCGTTCTGATCTGAATTACGGATGCTACATCGCTCCAGGTAAGCATTTTCATACAAGTTCAGTAGATGCAATCGTGCGATTCGTTTGGAACATTCTGAATGTTCTGATCTTGGCAAGTATTTTACATTCTAGGTATCATTTGTTCGTTTGTGTTTTTGAGAAACGATGCACGATCATATACACATATGCATACTTAGCCCATACGGACGCAAACCCAAACAGGGAGTGGATTTTAAATCCTCGAGGGGATAACCCCTTGTTTATTACATGCTATCTAAACAGTCATTAAAAAGTTAAAAATAATTGTGAAGATAGATTAATATAAGATATATCAGTATACAACACATGCAAGTTCCTAATACTTATTCCACGGCAGAATTGCACCCCACATACCATTGAACTCTGCCTAATTCAAGTCGTTTGTTCTTCTTGCTGAAACCAGAGGTAAGCTGCACCAAGAAACCAACGCACCTCATGGACGTCTACAGCTTCGGGGTCATCCTGCTGGAGCTGATCACCGGGAGGCCCGCGGAGCAGCCGGCGTCGGACGGCTCGGTGGACATCGTCCGGTGGGTGTGGCGGCGGGCCAACGTGGCCGACGGCGCGGCGCAGATACTCGACGCCGGCATCTCCCGCACGGCGCAGCAGGGGATGCGGGCAGCGCTGGAGCTCGCGCTGCGCTGCACCTCGGTGATGCCTGACCAGAGACCGGCCATGGATGAGGTCGTCCGGTCGCTGCAGCTGCTGTACCCGCCACACCCCTCGCCGTCACCGGCGCCCTTCACCGGAGTTGCTCTAGGACCTTGAATGAAACAGTTCGCCGGCGCCGGGGCCGGTTACTTCTGCATCTGGGAAGGCCCAGGTCGTGCTTTACCAGAGACCAGGATGGCAACTGTGAATTTCAGAGTTCAGAGTTCGGACTTGCATGCCTTGTAATTATGCAGGTCTTGCTTGCTTTTCTGTACATAGCGCGAGATTCTGATGTCATTAGGAGGAGGAATCCACTTAGTATAATAAAGAGAAATAAGGTATTGAGTTCATCCTGTAGCCGGAATACAGAAAGACCGGAGAAACTGATTCTGTTACAATTCAGAACATCTACACTTCCGAATCCATTTTCTTATTCCATCATAATATGATGAATACAAGCTCGACAAGATGATGATGATGACAACGGTTATTCCATTACTTGACACAAACATATAAGGATGATATGAGTGACATACATAAGCACAACTATGCGGAGAAAATTGATTTCGAAAACAAACAAATCGCAATAATCAATAGGCTACATCAAAGCAGGCACCAGCTCTGCCATTTGTTATGCACCTTCAGATCACAGTTCTGCTCAAGTAGCTCAACTTCCATCATTGTGATCAGTCAAGCTTGCTATGTCGCCAAACTGTTTGGCGACACATTACTCTTCCATATCCTGTGCACGTTCCGCCCGGGACCTTGACCGGGTCTGATAAACTCTTCTTCCTCCACTATTGTTGCTGCTGTTGCTGCTCACCATGTCGCTCAAGAAGAACCAACAGAGCGTGCTTCGCAGAGGCCCTGGTATGCCGCCAACCGTAGGAAGGCAAGGCGTAGACCTCCCAGTTTCCATGTCGAACACCATTCCTTGATCCCTACCACGCCCACCAATCCAGTACACACAGTTGCCCTTCAGACCAGGCACACCCTCAGCATACATTGACACAGCATTGTTCCGCCCGACAAACACCGAGTAACCCCCCAGGTCTGTCACGGCGTCCCAGCACGGCTGTCGACGGGGGTAGTACCTTAGAACCAAGATCTCATTCTCGGATACACGACGGTGACCACCTCCAGGCAGCTGCAAGGTAACAGTACAGCTTGCATTCCTCCAGATTTGGTACAGGTTACCCTCACACAGCACTATGTTCTTGGCATTGGTGAAAGCAGACACAGTGTTGTAGGGCGGAGCGAAGCTGGTGGCGGGGTCGAACGGGAGGTTGCCTTCCATCAACAATCGCTCGACCGTGGCGGGCGGATTTAGATCCGGTTCAAGAGGTCCAATTGAGAACCGCCTAAAATTGAAAGGGACAAGTGTCTCTGAGCAGACAGTGAGCTTCATTGGCGCCATTGGATCCCTCGGTCTGAGATGTTCATAGCAGATCATGCGAAGGTTGCGCTGGTGGGGTTGGTTGCGCCTAGGTCGAATACCAAGTGCACATTCAGAAAGCGGTACTGGTTCCTCTGGTGGTTCTGAGGGCCCTGGCTCATCGGCGGGTTTCCGGCGACGGCGCTCGGGGAGTCGGAGCAGGTGCACGTCTCCGCACCTCGTGAGGCAGTAGACCTTACCTTTGTCGTGGTAGACGACGTCGGTGAGCTGGTCCCCGGTGACGAGGCGCACGGGGGGGAGGACGGCCCACCTCCTGGCGCCCGCGGTGACGTAGGCGATCCTGTCGATGTCGCAGATGGCGGCGGCGGCGAAATCGTCCTTGGCGGGGCTGGGCGCGAAGACGACCTTGGAGACCCACCTGCTCTCGTAGATCAGGGGCGGCAGGACGATCTCCGCGGTGGTGATCGGGTTGAAGAGGACGAAGAGGCTGTGCCCGCCGTAGAGCACGATGGACAGGGCGAGCCACCCGTTGCTGGAGCCGACGCAGCGCGCCCCCGTGAGCATCGCCGCGAGGTCGAACGACCTGCGCGTGGGGAGGGACGCCGCCGAGGGGCACATCCTCGCGTCGGAGAGCACCACGAGCGCCGGCGACGGCGGCGCGAGCGCCGACCGCCACGCCGTGCACGCCCCTCTCGCGCTCGCGTAGCACTTGAGGTCGAGCCGGTCCCCGACGCGGCAGAGCAGGTCCGGCGGCAGGTCCCCCCATCGCCTGAACGACCCCATGGCGGCGGCGCCGGCGCCGCCGCCCGATCCGGTCCCGGCTACCCTAGTAGGAGGAGGAGGGGGAGGAGGAGGCGGCCATCTAGGGTTCGAAGGCTCGTGGCGATTTCTCGGTTGGGGAATTTTATGCCCCCCTCCTCCGCCATGCCCGTCACCCCCCCCCCCCCCCCCCAAATTGGCAAAAAAGATGGCCCAAGCGGCCGCCGCCGCCGCCGCCACGCGCCGCGAGGCCCTCCTCTCTTTCTCACTCCCGATGAGCTCGCGCGGGCCGGGCCGGGCCGAGCCGCACCTCCGGCCCACTCAGCTCTCTCCCGGCCGGCTTGGTCCGTGGGCCGCCGGTTTGAACCGGGCGGCCCATGGCGGAGGAGGAAAGCGAGGCCGCCGTCCGCGAACGAGGAGTCATCGTAGCCGTCCACGTCAGACGAACGGACGGACGGATGGAGGGATTTCGGTGTGATTTTTTTTTTGGCTCTTCACGCTTTCGCCGACGCGAAAATTTGAGTTTTGGGAGAAGCCCGCGCGCGTTCGTCGCTCGCCGCCGCAATTCCCCATTTCCTCCTCCTCCGTTTCCCCTATTTGAGCGCGTGGCTGCGGAGATTTGCGGCGGAGTAGATGTCGAAGCGGCAAGGTTAGAGGAGGAGCGGGGCAAATGGTGGGCAGTTCTTGAGATTTTGCGGGTGTCGTTTTGTCCCTTTTTTTTTTTTTTGCTCTGTGCTGTTTGTTGGTAGCTCTGATGCGTTTGTTTGGCTCTGTTGTTGCAGATCTGGTAGGTTCGAATCCGAGCTGGGGGTGTAGGAGCGAAGTGAGAACGGTGACAGATTTTTTTCGGGGGGTTTTGGTGTGTTACGTTGCATTACATTGCATTGGATTTTTTTTTTTTTTTTTTTGCTGCATCCATTCCTTGGGGTTTCGATGGTTACTGTGGAGCTTGCTCTTGCAGAATTTTGGGGAAAGCATCGTAGGTTCAGATAAGTGAGAACAAGGATCAGAGAGAGGAGAGCAAGATGTGAGGATAATATGCGACCATTTCCTGATCCTTTTTGATGCGTTTGATTTGGTTCTTACCCATCAGCGTCACCTCTACTTGCAGATTGCAACAGTATGTCCGAGATGAGGGATGGCAAGAGGACCGCCCTCGGCGACCTCTCTGGGGGTGGGTTCTTCATCAGGAGGGTGGCCTCGCCTGGTGCTGCTCTGGCGGTGAGGGGCGCCGGGAAGCCGCTGCCCCGGCGGTTCATGGCGCCCTCCAACAAGGAGAACGTGCCACCGGTCTGGGCTGTGAAGGCCAAGCCTGCAAAGAGGAGGAGCCCACTTCCTGATTGGTACCCGAGGACACCGCTGCGTGACATCACGGCTATTGCAAAGGTGATTTGAGAGCTTCTTTCCGCTTATGAGATAATCATGCAATAGTTGTGATTTTGGCATTGTGAATGACAGAATGAGTAATTTTAATTGAGTGAAGGTATATTTAATCCCCTCGAGGACTTGATAGTAGCTGTAGAATATAATAGTAATGAGTGACAGTGTTTGTTTTGGTTAACATTGAATCTGAGATTTTTTTTAAATTTTTTTTCTATTTAAATTTTAGTACCGCTTGGCTATATATGGTGAAATTTTTATCTTACCAATGGCTGGTGATTTGAAGCAGTTTGCAGTAGTAACTTACTCATATAGTAACCAAGATATTTTAGTTAAAAAATTGCTAGTTGGAATTGTAAGAGATCTTCTTGTGATGTTTCCTGGATTGATCGTCCGACAGCATTATTTTGATGTGTTATATGTGCTTTGAGCTGGCCATGTGGGAAGCAAGTTATACAGAGCACTATTCTGCAATGCGTTTTCCTGTTTTTCAGCACCTTATAAGTGTTTATGTTCATGTGGTAGCATAGTTTGTGAGCTTGAATCGCTTTACTAGTTTCTTAATCTTGTATTATTATGGGCCCTGTTCTCGTTAAATGAATTCCAATGCATCTGTTATACCCGTCCTTATGGAATTTGTTGTTCTGAGCTCTTTTGGTCTTGTACTCATGCTTTAGGTTAATAATTCCTTAATACTGCTATTTAATGGTTGTGCTCAAAGACATCTAGCTAAATGTACTGATGTACATATGTTGACACTACCATTTTAGGTTATAACTGCTGCATCTTACTATACTGCAATGTGATACATGAGTGGAAAGCATTAACTTGTTTCTTTAGTATTTCTCAAATCAAGTTATATGACATACGTACCAATATTTTTCAACTATACTTGCCTTAGTTATCTGGATGGTCTATTGTACCGTATGATTTTGCCTTCCTAGTGCAGCTAATCTGACTTAAGATTTGCAGGCTATTGAGAGAAGCCGCTTAAGGATTGCTGCTGCTCAGCAGCAGAGCCAGAAACCTGAGGAAGATATTCCTCGTTGCACTGAAGGTCAGGACTCCCTTGATGTTGCCCCTGGTAGCAGCTCAACTCAAATCGTTGCGACCCCAGCATCTTGCTTGGCCAAGGACAGTCTGAAGATTTTTTCCTCGCCATCTGAAACATCACTTGTTACCCCATCCAGGCCAATGGATCCAGCTCTTCTGGATGATATGGAGAAGAAACTGTCCAGCTCAATAGAGCAGATAGAGAAGATGGTGAGGAGAAACCTGAAGCGAACTCCAAAGGCGACTGCTCAGCCTTCCAAGAGGGTCATCCAGAGACGCACACTCATGTCGATGCGTTAAGGGTGTATATTCTGCTTCATAGTGGGGGAGAGGAAAAAGTCCATCTCAGACTTGTCCTGCTTCTCTCTTGTACGCTTCTTCCTTGGCCGCTAACTTAACTGCCCAATGTGTTGCTGCTATTCACCTTCCAGCCCTCCCTTGAACCCAAGCCTTAAAAATTGCCTGGTGCTCTGCTCGAGGACCTAGTTCTAGGATAAGCAGCTGGAACTGGAAGTGCCAAATGTGCTCTCAATGGCAGTTTCTCATTCTTCTGCAGTAGAACAGCTGGACTGTTGACAGTGGTTTATGCTAAATATTGCAGTAGAACCATGTGGTCTAGATTAAGTGGAACAAGGAACAACTGAACTCTGTAGAAACATTTCATTTTTGTGTTGTAGTATGACATGAACCACTACTGTATGCGTGTTTTAGACCTTTTTTGGAATTCAGGTGTTCCTTTGAAATACAAGATTAAATAGCACAGAAGGCACCGTTTTGTCTTGAGTAATCCTTCCGTTTTAAAATATAATCATTTTTGGCATTTGAATCTTATTCTAAAATATAATCATTTTTGGTATTATCCACGTATTGCTTGTTTTATTGATCACTTTTTATTTAAAATTATTTCTATTTTATCTCCACTTGCTCTTCCACCCTTATCCATTTCTCATTTATTAAAGAGCATCATGGTTATTTTTTTCAACCTTAATTTATGCTAAACACCTTTAAAATGTTTACATTTTAGGACGGAAGCAGAACAAAGATGAAATGGTAGTGGTAGGGAAGGCTGTACTGTCATGTTTTTCTACACTCTTGTTTTGTACCCATAAAATCTGGAACTGGAGTATGAGCTTCTTGCATAATATTTTGAAGTATAGCAAGAATGCAAGCTTTCTGTCTCTGGTGCTTTGACATTTTTAAGAAAAATACGAGTAATTGCCGCCTCATATTCTGCATTATACCTGCTGTCATTCACTTGACGAGATGAGCAATGGTACCTATCATTCTCATGTGACATAGTACTCCAGTTGGCTATAGTTGCTTACCGAGCAAAACCTGCCTGACTTCCTGCCTGCATCTATCTCAGTTGTTTTCTGACTTCAGAAAACATGGCAGGCAGAAGATAATTAGTTCAAAAAACAACTCATCTAATATCCCATGCAATGACCACAAAGCAACTTAAAAACAAGTAAAGAACAGAATAGAAGCAGCGAAACTTGGCAAAGAAAATTTGTTTGAATCTGAAGACCGAGGTTATTAGATTTTAGTTCAGATTCACATGGTAGACCCTATCTGGTTGGCCATTTTCTGCTAAAGTGATTATAGTGCTGCCTTATGATGTGCTCCATAAGCCAATCTGCCAATGAGATGCACTGGCTATTTCTCTACTACTGGGAACATGACCTTTGGTAAAGCAAGTATACTTAAATCAGAGCAATGAGTAAAAGGTGGGAACAAAAACTCAAATAAAACATTATGTGAAATTATCGAGGAGGATTAAAAAATCAGCAGGAAAAAGGAACTTGATTTCATGATAGTCCAAAGTAAATTTAGTTCTTGAAGTTAAAAAAGGGCAAATGGCATAATGCCACATTAGACGGACCTGGTCAATATACTTAAATGGTAACTCGAGAGAATAAAGATGAAACGAGATTAAAAAAAAAGGGAGCTTCTTTGGTTAAAGCAAAAAACCAGGCGCCAAAAGCCTCTGAATCACTTTCGCTTTTTTCAAACAAGTACGCAGTGTGCACCTTCGTCTTACTTTACCGCATAATTAACACTGCTGATAGAAACGTTTCTGGCTTCAGAGATGAGTTTTTCTTTACATTTGTCTACGAATATCAGAGAGCAAGAACTGTGCAAACATTGCTTAATATATTGACGAACTGGGGGCATAACAACCGTGAAAACATTTATTGCAAACAGGTGTACATTACTGAATATTGACATATTGCAGGGCATAAGAATTGTGAGAACATTTATTAGAAAAGCACAAGAACAGTGAGGTTTGTCTGACAAAAATGATCGTCTTATATTTGCTGTGCATGTTGAAACTTCATGACTCAAAATTGCAGCTTAATCAATTGACCGAGCACATCACTTCCAAACTAAAACAGCTCACAGCAGTGAGCCACTCAGCCCCGTTTTCGGAATTACAAAATATTTATCCTGAATGATCCTGCAACATCCGACCAAATTTGTTTTTATCATGGTATACTGTTGGCAGAAAATCACCTCAAAAGAGCATACACATCACAAAGATCTCAACTAGTAGGTACAATGGGTCATTGGGTTCTCTACTTATATATTCAAAAGTGAAAAAAAACAAGAAGAACAAATCCATTTTCCATATAAAAAGAACAACATAACATAAGAGTTCAGAATCTTGGTAAACCTTCCATTTGCTCTGGAACACTCTAAGAACGAAGACATGAATCCAAATGCAGATCACCTTCAAAACTAAATAATTCGACAGGCTACAAGGAAAAAGCAGAGCATACACATGAAATTTCCTGAGAAAAAACCCAGGAATCTTCACCAAGACTGCTGTTCTCATTGAAATCAAAAAACGAAAATTGTAACCCCACCTAGACACCGTGGCTCGCAATGCATGGGATGGGGTGATTGTTTGGCTTTTTAAGTAAAAAAAAAAGATAACGATATATTTGTAAATAAAAAATAATTTATAATAAACTTTTATATAATTTTTTTAGCGATCTAAAAGCATGGCTGAAAAATAAATATAACGAAAACCCTTAAAATCAACTTCAAATTTAGAGCTAAAAAGTTAAATATTAGCTTATAAGAAAAAAATAAACGGAAAGACGAAGAGGATGATCTCATCTTTATTCCCCACAATTGCGTATCCATCGAAACTGGCGCGGTCACACGATCTCACATTCTCACCAACCTTTTCTATTTTACAACTCGACCCTATCACTCGATCAGTCTTGTGTGTTCAAAGATATTGTGCTTCAAGCTTCTTGAAAAGAATTTGCTTGGCAACAGCAACAAATGCTCAAGGAGGGCCATTGCGTGGTGCCTCGTGGTGCGAGCTGATGGGGATAGCCGGCCGGTGAACCACAAGGCGTCGGCCGCGCGCCGGAGAAGACGGGTGCGACCGTGCGAGTGGATACGGTGGCCGTGGTCGCCAGGCATGGCGTATCCGTACGTGTTCCGTGCGCAGGCGCCGCCGGCTACGGCGAAGGAAGCAATGGCGCCACAGCCACAGGTCAGGGAGCCGTGGCCGGCGGGTGGCGGCGGCGGCGGTTGGATGGGAGTTGGCTCCGGCGAGAGGCTGGCGAGCGCGTACGACCTCGTGGAGCAGATGCACTACCTGTACGTGCGCGTCGTCAAGGCGCACGGGCTGCCGGCGAGCGCGGTCGCCGGCGGGTGCAACCCTTACGTGGAAGTGCAGCTCGGCAACTACCGGGGCACGACGCGGCACTACGAGAGGAACGGCGCCCCGGAGTGGAACCAGGTGTTCGCCTTCTCGAGGGAGCGCGTCCAGGCCACGGTGCTCGAGGTGTTCGTCAGGGACAAGGACGGCTCGACGGTGGCGCGAGACGGCTACGTCGGGAAGGTCACCTTCGACGTCGGCGATGTGCCCGCGCGCGTGCCGCCGGACAGCCCGCTCGCGCCGCAGTGGTACCGCCTCGAGGACCCCCGCGACGGCGGCGGCGGCAGGAAGGTGCACGGGGAGGTCATGCTCGCGGTGTGGGTCGGCACGCAGGCCGACGAGGCCTTCGCGGACGCGTGGCACGCCGACGCGGCGTCTTTGCGCGGCGGAGGCGGCGTGGCGGCCGTGCAGAGCACGCGGTCGAAGGTGTACGTGACGCCGAAGCTGTGGTACCTCCGGGTAAGCGTGCTCGAAGCGCAGGACGTCGTCCCGGGCGCCGCCGGCGCTGGCGGCGAGAAGGGGCGGCATGGCGAGGCCTTCGTCGTCAAGGTTCAAGTCGGCGGCATGATGCTCCGAACTAAGCCGTGCTGCGCGAGGGGTCCGACGAGCCTGGCGTGGCACGAGGAGCTGGTGTTCGTCGTGGCGGAGCCGTTCGACGAGCCGGCGGTGCTCATCGTCGAGGCACGGTCGCACCCCGGCAAGGACGAGATCGTCGGCCGGGCCGTGCTGCCGCTCGCCCTCTTCGAGAAGCGGCTCGACCGCGGCGGCGCGGCCGCGCAGTCGCAGTGGTTCAGCCTGGAGCCATTCGGGCACTGGCTGCGCACGCCGACGCCAGCGGCCACCTTCGCCGGCCGCGTGCACCTCCGAGCGTGTCTCGAGGGCGCCTACCATGTCATGGACGAGCCCACCATGTACGCCAGCGACACGCGCCCGACGGCGAGGCAGCTGTGGCGGCCGCCCATCGGCGTGCTCGAGGTCGGCGTCCTCGGCGCGCAGGGGCTCGCCCCGATGAAGACCGTCGACGGCCGGGGCACCACCGACGCGTACTGCGTCGCCAAGTACGGGCAGAAGTGGGTGCGCACGCGCACCGTCGTCGACTCGTGCAGCCCCCGGTGGAACGAGCAGTACACCTGGGAGGTCTACGACCCGTGCACGGTGCTCACGCTCGCCGTGTTCGACAACTGCCACCTCGGCAACGCCGGCGGCGGCGGCGGCAACGGCGGGGCCGTCAAGGACCAGAGGATCGGCAAGGTGAGGATACGCCTCTCGACGCTGGAGATGGACAGGGTGTACACCAACGCGCACCAGCTCGCCGTGCTGCACCCGTCCGGCGTGCGCAAGAACGGCGACATCTGCCTCGCCGTGCGCCTCACCTGCCTCTCCCTCTCCAGCGTCGTGCGCCTCTACGGCCGGCCGCTCCTCCCCAAGATGCACTACATCCAGCCGTTCACCGTCGTGCAGCTCGACGGCCTCCGGCGGCAGGCGATGAGCATCGTGGCGGCGCGGCTCAACCGCGCCGAGCCGCCGCTGCGCCGGGAGGTGGTCGAGTACATGCTGGACGCCGACTCGCACCTGTGGAGCATCCGGCGGAGCAAGGCCAACTTCTTCCGGGTCACGGCGCTGCTCTCCGGCGCGGCCAGCACGGTGCGGTGGTTCGTCGACGTGTGCCACTGGAGGAACCCGGCGACGACGATCCTCGTGCACCTCCTGTTCGTCACCTTCACGTGCTTCCCGGAGCTCATCCTGCCGACCATGTTCCTGTACATGCCCATGGTCGGCGTCTGGAACTACCGGCGCCGGCCGCGCCGCCCGCCGCAGGTGGACGTGAGGCTCTCCTGCGCGGAGGCGACCAACGCCGACGAGCTCGACGAGGAGCTGGATACGTTCCCGACGTCGAGGGCGAACGACGTGGTGCGCGTGCGGTACGACCGGCTGCGGACCGTCGCCGGGCGGATCCAGACGGTGGTCGGCGACGTGGCGACGCAGGGCGAGCGGGTGCGGTCGCTGCTCGCGTGGAGGGACCCCAGGGCCACGGCGCTGTTCACGGCGCTCTGCCTCGTCGCCGCCGTCGTGGCCTACGTCACGCCGTTCCGGGTGGTGGCGCTCGTCGCCGGGCTGTACCTGCTCCGCCACCCGCGGTTCCGGAGCCGGATGCCGTCGGCCGCCGGCAACTTCTTCAAGAGGCTGCCGTCCCGCGCCGACACCATGCTATAGCCTTTGAATGTACATCACGTTTTGTCGTTGCCTTATGAAGTAAAAACAAAATCACCAGTTTATGAAGTTATGATGTGAAATTTTGTTTTTGGAATTGACCGGTTACGATCCAAGCTACAAGCTCTGTTGTGTGTTCCACCACCATCTATCTGCTACATATAAAATCAAAATTTAATTTTTCGGTCTTAAATAAGAGTTGATTTTAGGTTTTTTTAACCAAAGTTTATTTTTTACAACCTTGTCTTTTAGATCACTAAAAATATATATATCAAACTATTCATAAATTACTTTTTATTTGCAAATGTTATTTGTTTTTTCATTAAAAAGCCAAACAATTACCACAATCATATAACATATCATCCGTCTTCAAAATTGCAAACAATACAAACGGTACATTAGCTAGGGCTCAAAATCCTACTTGAGTCGTGACAGGTTTTCAAGCTTTCATCGAGAGATGGTTCAAGAGTCGCCCCAGTGCAAGTGAACAAGACCCTCGAGTACATAAAAGACTCATAACCAGGGTTTCCGACCTCATGGTTACCGCGACGGGAACCGCGGGGACACGGCTTCGGTAACCGGTGGTAACCGAGTTTAAATTTGAGAAGAATTTAAAAATTTTGAGGAAATTTAATGAAAAAAATACATGTTGTATAGGTTGATATATAATGTAGTTTTGTTAAAGAAATTCATGAAAAAGTGTATTTTTGGCGTAATTAAAAATCATAAATAAGAATTTCGAGAAACAAAATGAAAAAATAGCCTATTGCAAATAATATTTCATAGTAAGATGGTTAAGAATATTTTGTTGTTGAGTCATTATTAATTTGCGCTAGATACTAGGGTAAATAATGTTGAAATACAAATATACGACGATGAATATATGGGAAATATGTATGGAGAAAAATTATATAAGCACGTTAGTAATAATGGGTATTAGTTATAGTTGTCACGTAACAATCAAAAGGAAGTTGTTGTTATTTGTTATTGGTGTGAATTATTTGGTGAAGTGTGATATGACGATATACGTTTATGTTGCAATATCATTTAGAAAATGTCATGTGAAAATTTTCTTGTTTTCCCTAAAACATGCTCTATTTTTCTATTTTTCCTATGTCACAACTCACAAATATAGTCACAAAATATTTTTCTATTTTTTATGTATTTTTAAAGATTTTGTAATGTTATTTTGCATTTCACAACACACCCGCGGTCTCCTCGCGGTAACCGCGCGGTTTTTGCAGCCGCGGGAAACCAAGGTTTTCATGCGTTGTTTGCGATAAACGTGCAAAACCGTGTGGTAAACGCGGTTACCTTGCGATTTTGAATTCAAATTTTTTGTTTTCAAATTCGTTATGATTTTTGTGGTTTTGACGGTTACCTTGCAGAATCCGCGGGAGCGCAGCGCCGTGGTTTTCGCGGGAAGAATGGTAAGGGGAACCCTGCTCATAACCAAGTACTAGTATCTTGAGGACACTTTAGATTGGATAGCACGAAAGAATATAGAAACACCAGCACAAGACTTCATGAATGGCTTAAGTGTATAGTATGAAACAGGGTTCTTTGTTACCGCGGTAACCAGCCGTCCCGCGGAGGCTCAGTACAGTATGTACCGTAGTTTTGAGTTTGAATTTAAAGAGAATTTAAAATTTTTGAGAATATTTAATGGAAAAAATATATGTTGTATAGGTTGATATATAATATAGTTTTGTCAAAGAAATTCATGAAAAATGTGTATTTTCAGCGCAATTAAAAATCATAACAAAAAATTTCGGAGGAAAAAAAATAAAGAATAGTCTATTGCAAATAATATTTCGTAAGAAGATGGTTAATAATATCTTGTTGTTAAGTAATTATTAATTTACACTAGACACACGTTATATATAATGAATACAAATATACAATAATGGATATAGGGAAAACATACATAATATAGTTTTGTTCGTAATAATTAGTAGTAGGTATATTTGTGACACAACAATTAAAATAAAGTTGTTAATTTAGAAAATATCATGTTAAAATCTTGTTTTCCTATAACATATCCTAAATGTAACAAATATAATCACAAAATATTTTTCTTATTTTTCTGTATTTTTTCAGATTTTTAAAGTCTTTTTTGCATTTGACATCTCACAAATTTTCAAATTTTCTTAGTTTTAAATATTCTTCTCTCCGCGAGTAACAGCCGAAACCACACGGTTTTGCATGGTTTTCACCGTTCTCATGAATTATTTTCGACTACAGAAACTGTGGATTCCACGAGAAACCGCGCAGTTACAGAATTTACCGGCAAGTTTTGAATTCAAATTTTTGATTTTCAAATTCATCGCGATTTTTGCGATATCTAACCGTGCTCCACGGTTACCACGGCACGGGAGGGATTTTCGGTAAGGTGAACCCTGGTATGAATGTATGACGCAGAACATCACTAAATTGAACCAGTGAAGTGTATGTAAGATTTGGCAGACAGATACTAATTGGAAACGAATGGTTCACCAGTCAGATATAAAATTCAAGAGCGCACTCAGATTGAACAGGCAATGTGGCTGCAGAACTAGAGCCTAGCGCCAACTAATCTAGAAAACCATCTCATGGGGCTTGTCCCCGTCCCTGAGAGAGAACCGCGCACCAAGGTAAGTTTTCAGATCTGGGACAGCCTCAATAGCTTTGATCAACTCCGCATCCACAACTTTCTGGTCCTCCTTTTTGAAATCTGGCAGGTTCTTGGTTGCCTAAAAGAACACATGAATCACATAATGACAATGGACTGCAATGCTACAACAATAGAGTGGTAAACATATACGAGAACTTTAGATTATATAAAACATTTACCTCCTTCTCAGTCTCAAAAAGTTCACCCTCAGTCTTCTTTGCCTTCGTCTTCTTGTCCCTAGCAAAGTATTTGTCATCAAACTTCTCCACATTAACACCTGAGATATCAACCTTTGTGGAGGTAGCAATGACGTAGGCCTGGTTCACACGGCGGATAGGAACTCCATTGATCTTAAAAGGTCCTGAAAGGGATGGAAGTTCAGGTATTATGATGATGGTACCCAAGAGGGATAATACAAATTAAAGAAGCAAACCAATAAATCCTTGACAATATGATTCTTATTAAGTCAGCTTTATTTGTGCGCTATCGGTAGTATACAACAAAACATTGGGCAAACTTGTCGCATATACAAATCTAATTCAGCATATACAACAGAATGAGCAGTAGAGCAGATAAATAAAACTACCAAGCTGTCGTAAACATATGAAAATCAGACTGTCAACAGGCATGCATGAATGTTTATGCAAAACAACACTTTCTGACAGGTTATTTCTATTTCAACATCATTGCAATTCTATTGCAACACTTTCTGACTGATCACACTAGTCACAAGTGTTGTGTGTGCCCAAAAATGGAACATGCTGTTGATAGGAACATGGGAAGTAACAGTAACCAGTGTGAAGGACATTTTTATGAAATTAAAACAAAATAGTATTATTTTGATGCTTGCAACAGATAGCCAGGCATTCTTAATGCCATAATGAAATGGCATTCTTAACCTCATAATGAAATGGTAGTATTATAATGCTTGCAACTGATAACTGGGTAGTAAAAGAGAATAAATTTCGGACCAATTAAATGTTTCCTCAGATATTGAACCATCATACGATGAATTGTCAAATTGATAATAACAGAAGAAAAAATAGACTTGAATAAAGTTCTATGGTGTTAGATAGAAACACATTATTTCAACCAACCATTTGAAGTCCTTCAACTAACTTACAAGGTCATGTGTGACACTTGCCTAAAATTGATTTTACCTAACAATGCTATAGCAATGGCTATAATCCCAATTTCTTTAGTTAACAAGCATATCCAAACCTTCAGCAAACATTTACCCAAAACCACCAGACTAATCGAATGGCACAATCTACACTACTACGTAACCATGTAACTGCTACCACCGAAACTAGTCAAATGAGATCAGCTATTTTTACCATCACAGATTCAATGCACAGGAAACAAGCAATCTAACAGAGTTTCGAATTATCAACGTTGGCTCACCAGTGACGAGAAGCAGGCCGGATTTGAGCTGCTTGAGGAACACGACGCGCTTCCCCATGTACCTCCCGGCGAGGAAGATCAGCACGGTCCCGGGCGTGATGGACGACCTGCACGCACCGCGAAGGAAGGTCAGCACGCGGAACCACTCCGCGCGAAATGAACCGAACCAAGAGACCCCCTGCCGGTCGCCGCTCGGACCTGAGCTTGGTAGGGTGGGGCTTGCGGGTGCTGGGCTGGCGGGGTTTGACGTCGTCGGCGGGGTAGAACTTGGGCGCGGCGGCCGCGGCGGCGTCGGGCTTCCCGGCCTTGGGGAAGGCTCCGCCGTTCTTGGCCTTGATGGCCCACAGCCCGCGGCGGTGGTACGTGTGCGACCGCGACGCCTTCTTGATGCCCTGCGACAGCTTCGACGTCGGCGCCATCGGAGCGGCTGGCGGCGGCGGCTGATTCGGCGGCGGGGAGCTGATGCGGAGAGCGGGCGAGAGCAGCGGCCGGCGGGTCGGGGTTCGCCTTTATATCTCGTGGCGGCGGAGGGGGATTTGGGACTGGGAGGTGGTAAACCCTAGCTTTCGTGTGCTCCGTAATGGGCTTCTGTTCGGGCCGCTTGGGCCATTTTGACCCATACTACGTAATAGTTCTTTTTTCTCTTTTCTTTTTTTTTTTGATTAAGGTTTCACCATATTTCGATCTGCGTGTACCAGCGTACTCTCCATAGTGTAAGTGAACAGTGCCATCAGTATATTAACGGTGAGCTAAAATAGGTCAATCAAGAAATGTTACAATGGGAGTGGCTATATATCACTTGTTTTTTTATAAATACACGTACATAAATATATTATAATTATAGTGTACCAATATAACTAGCAGGGGCGAAGCTAGGCCACTTTATCGGGATCAACCGATACCGACAAAATATATAATTTCTTAACAAAATATTGTTCATCTCTTAGCATGATTATATCATTTAATGGAGTTGACCCCGGTGATAATTTTTAGCTAGCTTCGGCCTCTGATAACTACAACCCTGTCCCATATTAAATTTATTTTTCAATTTTTAGATACGATGTTTTGACTCCTCGTCTTATTTGAATTCTTTTGCAAATAATATTTTTTGTTACTAGATAGTAAAACATTTATGCGTGACTATTTTTTAAAAAAAATTATACAAAATTTTCAAATAAGACGAATGGTCAAAACGTTGGATATAGAAATAAAAAAAATAAAGTTATTATGAGATAGAGGCAGTAGTATATAACTGACGAGTAAGTCTCATGCAAATAAAAACATATGCATAGTTTAGTGCTAGTTACGTTAGAATTGCATACCGATTACATTGTGATTATATAGTAGTTGTGGTGTAATTATACTGTAATAATTATATTATAGTTACATGGGTTTTTATTTCCATGACTATATAGTATAAACATATAAATTCAAGCTTAAGCTATGTATAAATACTAAGCTGTCTCTTCTTTAGCCACGTACTCAAATTAGGGTTATGCTTAAGTAATTGATGGGCCTTTAAACTATGAGGCGAATAGAGATATTAACCATTGACATTGAAGCATTTAAAAATTATTGTAATTACTGCATTATTAAAACGGTAATGTCAATGAAAATACGGTAAAATAAAGAAACAGTCGGCAAAATAACAAAATTATTTTGCACCTCTTTGCTATTTTCAATTTTTTTGGTTAGCTACCATTTTCAAATGGCTTAGTTGTTAGAGCATCAACCAGCGTCGTCAATCGCGGTTTATGTTATGGTAGGATATCCGAAATTGTCGCCTATCGGAGCTCGATTATCGCTATTTTTTCGTGGTTTTTCACGGTTTCCTGCCTTAATAATCGGGGTTTTCACGATGATCAAACCGACGGCTTTGCAAACCCTGGTATCAATTAGGCAGGAATTTCCACGAGCGTTTTCACTCGTACCACTCTGTGGTAACTCAGGAAAATATGAACTTTTCGATCCATCGCTCGATTTCAACAATCTCTCGTACGGGAAGTCAACAAGGCAGATCAGATGAAATAGCAAGAGCATGCAACAAGATGCAGTTTATGCTGTCATTGTGCCAACTGTAATTTCGCACGCATCAACGTCAGGTTTTCTCCCGTAATAATACTTGCACAGTTCACAGTTGCATGCACTCGCCCTTGCAAATTGCAAATTTGCAATACACCAGAGGCAACCGATTGCATAGTTTACTTGTTGTTACGTGTTGGCTGTAGGGAAACTGAAATATAGATCAAACAGCATCACATACTCTCACTGTCAGTGGTACTCCCATGTCCCTACAATTCACTGATAGCTAGCATAAAATGTACCTTTTCTGGTTTATAGAGATAAGCATTCTCTTGTGCTGTTGTGCGGTTCAAACATCCTAGTAAGAATGCAATTTAGTTGCAGTAAATTACAGC
Source organism: Oryza brachyantha (assembly GCF_000231095.2). NCBI lineage: Eukaryota > Viridiplantae > Streptophyta > Magnoliopsida > Poales > Poaceae > Oryza > Oryza brachyantha. Next base: position 12,622,314 of record NC_023166.2, read on the forward strand.
TAAAAGTTTGAACAAGGTTGCCATATATAAACTCACAAAATTAAAAGTACAGTGGGCAAACATGGGGCAACATGCTAACAGCCAACAGCAAGGTATAATTTCGAACCAAAAACTAGTCTTGTGCACTTCTGAACTAGGAGTACTTCTGAGCCGAGATGCACAGCTGCTCCAGATCTAAAAAAAAGGCCAGCAAATCCCAGACGACTACAAGCAGTAGTAGTCAAGTAGACATGTACAGTTCTTTCCTTGCCCTAGCACACAACAGAACAGAGTTGCTCCCATCCATCCAGCAACAGAGAAGGAACAAAAGTTGTTTGGTTCTTTCCCCCAATCTCAACCTGAACAATCATGCATCAACATAAAAAAGAATACTTGAAACTGGAGCAACTGTCCACTCAAAACTCAAATCCACACAAAGAAACATGCAAATTATCAGAGAAAGAACTACTCAGGCCCATCCATCATGAATCGTATTCCTTTCCCCCCGTAATTTGGTATTTGCAAAAACAAAAGATAATGGTGGTAGCTAAGCTCTCACACTAGTGTGTTCCCTACAGCAAAGAAATGAATCTGAATAAATCCCGAGTGCATCACAGATTTCACACAAAACCTAACAGCGCAATCCACGGACCAACGTCGTCGTCGTGGATCTGGTTCAACGGCCGGGCCGATTCGCTAACCCGGAGAAGTGATCCTCGATCACGGTGACTGCCGCCTGGGCCCGCGGCCGTGGTGGTGGATCGGGTCCGGCCCCGTGGGCACCTCCCTCTCCGACTCCGCGCCGAACCCCGTCGTGGCCACGTCCTCCTCCGCGCCCTGCAAAGCCAATCAAGAACGCCTATGGACCATGAGATCGATCGAACTGGCCAGGAAGCCCACCAAAGGAGCCGCCTTTGCGATCTCTTCCGGATGGGAAAGCGCATACCTTGGTCACGTCCTGCTTCTCCCGCAACTGATCCTTCGCGGTGTACATGGTGGTCGCCGTCTCGGCCCGTTGCAATGTCGCCGCTGCTGCGCGCCCCAGCGAGGAGGTCAAGAACGCACGCGAGAAACGGCGAGAGAGAGACACACAAAGAAGACGCCCTTTTGAAGGTACCTGGTCGGTTCGATGACGCGGAGGCGGCCGGCGGCACGGCGAGGAGGACGGCGACGGCGAGCAGGGCGACGACGCAGCAGCAGCAGCAGCAGCAGCACGGCTTGACGGCGCCATGAGCCATCATCCAGTCCAGCCGGAGCTGTGGCCTGGCCGCCTCCTCCTTTGTTACAGCAGTGCCAACCAAGGACGGCGCGCGCACACAAAAAAAAGGCGGAGCCTTTTTCCCTTCCTGCTCCAGCCTCGGGTGCGTCGTGTGTGTGTGATCGGTTCAAACGGAGGAGGTGGTACCGCGAAGGGACACGTGGCGCGCATCGGCGCCGTTCGGATCGCGCGATTCACGCCGCGGGGGCCGGGTTTCCCCGGGCGGCAGCGATGCCTATCGCCGTTCCGCTCCGCCACGGTGCGGCGAGCGGCTGCCGCGGTGGGGCCCACGTGCAGTGGGGAGTGGCTTCGCTGGGCATGCCCATGGGCCATGGCCATGGGATTCTCCCATTCTTTGGCGGCGGCGTGCCGTTGCTGACGTGAGGGACAGCTGGTGGAGGCTGTGGATGCATGGTCAGACTGTCAGGGTCGTTGCACGACAGCACTCCGAAATTTACAGCTTTGCCATTGCCTGCCTCCCTTTCGTTTCTCTTTTCCTCGATTGGCTTTGGACGGTAGCAGGAGATAGAGTGCAAGCTCTGTTTGGTTTGGAAATGATCACCGATTAACCATCATGGACTCAAAGACATATTTTGAAGTTTGAACAAGAACATAAAGTACATATACCATCACCGATCGCTTTGTCGTAAGCGCCTGATGCACGATGCGGCAGCTGCTACTGGTACTGTCGCCTGTATGTACGCTGACCACGATCATGGTCGATGCATTGCTTCCATTACAAAACACACAGGTGATTTACTACGGATGATTGTTTATTTCTTCCTTCAATGGCCAATTATTGATCGCGTTATTGCCGTATTACGATCACCGAGACCTAACTCGTATACGTATATAAAGCAGCACAGCAGCGTAACATGTCCCAAAAAAAAAAAAGAGAGAAGTAAAAAGAAGAACAGTATAAGTGTATGCCTCGTCGTCGTCCAGCTACTACATGCTGTGCTTCACCGTCTCCCCCTTCATGGCCAGCCCGAGGGCGCCGAGGCAGCCGCCGTCGTCCACCCTGACGCCGGGCATGGCCACCGCGCGGCTGCCGACGAACCCGTCCTCCCCGACGCGCACGGCGCCGAACTTCACCTTCCCGGCCTCGCCCTCGTACACGTGCCCGAACAGCAGCGCGTCGCGCCCGACGCTCGCGCCGCGCTCCAGGTGCACCATCTCCGGGTTCAGCAGCGCGCCCATGGAGTCCACGTAGGGGGCGTCGACGGGGTGCACGGAGGAGCCCATCAGCCACATCCACGCCGCGAACAGCACCGACCCGGACGTCAGCTCGGCGAAGTACTCCGCCGTGGCGGTGCGCACGGCCTGCCAGACCGTGTCCAGGAATACGGCCGGCGACCAGATGTGCACCGTGTCGCCGTCGCCCCTGCCGCCGACCAGCGCCCATTTCGACGCCGCGCACGTGGCCATGGCGGCGATGCCCGATGCGGCCCAGAACACCGGCAGGAGCCAGTAGAGTGGCGCGTCGGTGGCTGCGGCGACGGCGAGGAGGCCCTGGAGGGGGAGGAAGATGACGAGTCCCAGGGCAGAGTAAGGTACCAGCGTCTGCAGCAGCGGCTGGCACAGCGTGGCCCAGAGCGCCTGGTACCACGTCCTGGCCAGCGTCACCTTGGTGGCGTCGCCGGCGCTGGATCGTGTGGGTGTCGCCGCGGCGGCGACCGGGCATCCCGACAAGTCGATCTTGGTGTCCGACTGCTCCAGGAAAGCTCGCCACGACGCGGGCAGTGGCTCGCCGTTCCGCAGGCGCTGGCATATCTCGTAGACGAGCGATCGGCCATGGTCGATGGACGCGCTCTGCGTGCACGACGTCGCCGGGATGACGTCCACCTCTGGGCACCGGAGGAACGGGTTGAACTCGAGCTTCTCCGTCTCCTCCGTCGGGACGTTGCGGTCGATGCTGACCTCGCCGACGTCGATGTAAGGGAACTCGGCCTCGTCCCACGGCTGGGTGCAGTCGAGGGCGACGTCGCGGGCGGCGCCGTCGGGGGGCACCTCCCTGAGCTGCAGCTGGAGCACGTAGCGCACCCCGTCCGGCGAGTCCACTCTCCGGCGGAAGTCGTCGGCGAGGAAGAGCAGAGGGCGCGTGTCACCCTCGTCCCTGGGGATCGCACCGGTCTCCGGAGGCAGGATGCCCCTTGGCACCACCTTGCCGGAATCCTCGGAGACGTCTGGGTCAGCAGGACGGAGCTTGAACTTGGCGTACATCTCCTCGCCGTCGTCGAACCGCAGCAGCCGGCATATGTTGGAGTAGTAGTGGAGCACGGCGTACGAGTCGGTGCTCCGGAGGGAGCCCCAGACGGCGTCGCGGATGTGCGGCGAGCGCTTGACCTGCTCCTCCCTCGCCGGCAGGCCGCAGACAAGCCAGGTGGCGAAGTCAGCGATGGTGCGGGCGTAGAACGCCTTGCCGCTCTTGAGTGTGAGGTCGAGGAGAGGCACCTGCTCCCCGTCGTCGGAGAGGATCCGCACCGCCGCGCCACGGGCGTCGAGCCTCGCGTCGTCGTCGGCGCTCAGGCTGTTGCTGTGCCGCACGATCACCGGGAAGGACTTGCCGGCGCCGAAGATCTTGTGCCTGGGCAACGATGGTATCTCCCCGTACATCCTCAGGACGCCGCGGCCGCTCACGCCGATGCGGTGGAAGTACCTCGACTTGACGTTCATGGTGGTGATGGCCAGGTTGGCCGCGAGGTTGCCGACGATCTTCTTGTACGCGCGGTCCATCTCTTCGATCCGCTCGTCTTCTTCAAGCAAGGTGTTCTTCACCATGGTCAGAGACCGTGACCCGACGTAGACGCCGCCTCGCTGGAGAACAGCGTTCTCCGGCGCGACGGAGAGCGCGCCGAGGATGACATTCACCTGGAGGACACAGCCAGGGAGGAGCAAGCTGCCACTGCCAACCACGGCGTTCTCCTGGACCTTTATCTCTGCGCCGGTGAATCCTCCCTTGGAGTAGAACCCCGGAACAATGTTGCAGAAGTCACCCAGATGGACTCCATCGCCGACGCTGACCAGCTCAGGATTCGCCACCGGATTAATGGCTCGGATGGAACAGTGCCTGCCAATCTTTGCCCCAAGAAGCCTCAGGTACACGCAGAATGCTTCTGTTCCAGACAGCATCTTCGCGAACCTGACATGAGCAGCGACAGCAATGCGCCGGTGGATCAAACTCGCAAGACTATCATCCAGCTGCTTGGTTCCATGGATTGCAGCAAGAGCCTTGATGGCTACGCTGGTGAGAAGACTGAGGATGACGCCATAGCTCAGGTAGGCGAAGGCGGTGAGGAGAGCAAATGTCGATGCACTTGTGGGTGTCTCCTGGACAATCACGGCATAGGCAGTGATGGCAGCTGGTAACCAGTGGAACGCACCGGCAATGCATGCGAAGGAGAAGTGCCGAGGCGAAGCCGCGGTGCCGGAGAAGTGGGCGTACAGCGTGTAGACGATTGCGCTCGACAGAGCACCCAGGATGCCAACTGCGTAGATGCTAGCGAGGTGTTCGAGCATCATGTTTCCTTTGGTTGTTTTTTCCTGCACAGAAAGTGGATGGTCACATGATAGCAATATCATTACATAAATGTGGCAACCAACAAACATGGCCTGCAGATGCAAACAAGAGCTTTCAAAGCAGTTAGAGATATATACACATTGTCAAATGAAAGATGCGACGCCCCTGAAATTGAGCACACGGACACTAACATGCTCCTTTACATGATTTTTGTACTCAACCCCTCGTACATAATAAAAATGATTTGCTTATGGTTCTCCTCATTAAATATGTCCCTTCCTGAACCTCAAAATCGTCACTAAATTTAATAACAAAAGTTAGGCAAGATCTTTGGTGGCAACTGCATCCATGATGAAAGAGGCAAAGAAAATTCAAATGACCTATGGTGTAATTGTAAGTCTGTAGCTTACTATTCAATGTCTAAAAATAATCAACTAAGCATTCCTGCTCAAGAAGGAACAAGCTATCATGGTATACGATAACTAATCAGAGTAGAATGTGAAGTATACATGATTTAGTTACCTTTAAGCTTACAGAAGTTCTAATAGTTCGATGTGTTGATTTCCCAGACTCGGTCTTCTGCAATGGTGGAACAACAAGCCCATCTTCCACAATAGTGCCTTTCTGAAGCACCGCATAAGGACCAATTGAAGCCTCACGACCAATCTTGATATGCCTGAAACTCAACACTTCACTACAGACTTCATGGCCCTGAACAAGAACGCCTTCTGCAAGAACTGCACCATCTGCAACCGTTAACAAGGATGGATCGGTTATGTCTACTGTGTCAATGACAACAGATGAGCCAATCCGAGCTCCTTGCATCTTGAACCAATAATTTAAGAAAATTGTGCCCTTTAGATGCACAGCTAGCACCTTTGCCGCTAATGCTTGCGCCTTGTTTAGTGCCCACCATTTCACAAAGTCAACCGACCATATTGAAACATCAGGGATCAAAACATAATTTGGCTGAAGAAAGGACTTCCCCAATATAGACAATGATAAAGAAGTGAGCGAGATGTAAAAAATCCACGCAATAGGTGCCATGACCAAAGAACTCAGATAGCTCAGCAATGGTGATTTGACTGTAGAGAAAATGCTAATATATGCCGAGCTAGCAAGATATGCTGGGAGTAGTAGCATAAAACAAACATAAGTAAGAGCCAGCAGCTGCAGGACACCAGTAGCCAAAATACTGAATTCTGGACTGATGGCATCCATGGGAACCACTTGAGTCTCATCCTCAATAAAGCAAGAGGCGTCGGGTGCCAACTGCGTATGTGATTGTGACTTATGCGCCAAATTCTCCAAGAAGGCAGCTAGCTCAGAAATGCAACTGGCCGTAAATATGTCAATGGCTCCAACAGGTACATCGAGAAAATCAGAAAGTTTCTGTGCTGCTTGGACCACCGCAATTGAATCAAAACCATATGAAGGTAGGCTATCCGTCGGAGAAATTTTATCTTTTGGAATCCCTGTATGATCTGACACTATATATGTTAGAAACTCGATAATCTCCCTAGAGTTTTTCACATTGCTTTTGGGCCAAGGTGCTAACTGTGGTTGTGACTTGTGCACCAAATTTTCCAAGAAGTTTGAAAGATCAGAAATGCAGCTTGCTGTAAAGATGTCAATGGCCCCAACAGGAACACCAAGAAAATCTGAGAGCTTCTGGGCTGCTCGTACCACTGCAATTGAATCAAAACCATATGAAGGTAGACTGTCAGTTGGAGAAATTTTATCCTTTGGAATACCTGTTTGCTCCGACACTATTAGTGTCAGAAACTCAGTTATTTCACTGGATTTTTTAACTTGGGTTTTGGGCCGAGGGCTAATGGTGAGGTCAGCAGTTTGCCTTAAGGAAGGCCTCCTTACCTCCATGCCAGTTCCTGTTGTGAGTGAACGAAAAAGACCTTTTCTCTTTGATATATTATTGACATTAGCCAAACTAAGAGTGTTGTCAACAAACTGCCTCATGCATTCAAATCTCCGTATCTTCCCAGATGTTGTCTTGCATATGGTTCTAGGCTTAATAAGCTTCACAGATGCAACAGCTACACCATGCTCCTCCACCACACGTGCTTTGATGTTGTTAACAACCTCTTCAGAGGCTGCCTTACCCTCCCTAACCTCTGCAATCACGACAAGTCCAACCTGATCAGAAGAATCAGGAATTGAGATGCCTTTTTGAGCTAGAACTTCCTCTGGGATACCAACCACAGCACAACAACCTGGTCGGAGTGCCTCGGAAGAACTTTCCACAGTCTTCTCTACATCTGCAGAATAAATATTTCTACCAGCAACGATGATAAGATCTTTGATCCTTCCTGTAATAAAAAGCTTACCGTCGATGATCCGCCCCAAATCACCTGTTCTTGTAAATTTCTTGTTGGGGTGATTCTTAAGTTGATTGCAAAATGTCTTCTGGCTCATTTCTGAATTGCCCCAATAACCTACTCCAGAACTAGGACTGCTAATCCATATCTCACCTTCAACACCATCTTGGTGTACAGTTAGAGAGTCAGGATCAACAATTCTGATAAGAGTATCTGCATCATTTTGCTCAACATACCCACAACAAACTCTTCCTTGCCAGTCTATGTAAACTGGCTTGCATTCACCGAAGGCACAAGTAACATAGACACAGTTCTCAGCCAAACCATATCCAGGTGCGAGTACACCTTCAGAAAGGCCAAAAGGTTGAGTTAACTCTATGAACCTTCTGATAGTTTTTTGCCTTACTGGCTCTGCCGCAATCATGAGGAAGACCATTGAAGAGAGGTCATAGACTTTGTTCTTCTCAACCTCAAGCCTTCTTATCACGAGTTCAAATGAAAAATTTGGACCTGCGCTATGGGTTCCATGGTAGTCATTGATTGTTTGCAACCACAGAAGGGGGTTTCTGATAAATGTCATTGGTGAAAATAGAATGGAAGTTCCTCCACTTACAAGAGCAGTGAAAAGACCTCCTATAAGACCCATGTCATGGTACTGTGGAAGCCAACTAACAAGGACAGTTTTTGAAGTACTTCTATAACGCTTCTTCATCATCTTCACGTTGTGGATAAGTCCTCCATGAGTTATCATCACACCCTTGGCATCGCCAGTGGAGCCTGAAGTGAACTGTAGAAAGCACAGGTCACTTGGCTGGGGTTTAGTAAATACAATGTTGTCGGAGTTGAAGCTGTCTAGGCTTCGCTGGTAGTTCTTTATCCATGAGTCAGTATGAATCCATGGGATGTCAGGCCATTGTGCTGAGCATTTCTGAGTTCTCTTTGCTAGAGTGACAAGGCTCTTGATATAACCTGCTCGTACAGCAGCATGGTACGAAGTGGTGGATAGAATAGCCACAGCATTACACATCTTAGAGATGTTCTCAACTTTGAGAAGAGCCTGTCCACCACTTTGCATTGGATCGGGGGGCAAAACGGGGACTGGTATAACTCCTGCTCTAATACATCCAAAGAATGCATCAATAAACTCCAAACCAGGAAGGTGAATGAGCAGAACTCTATCACCAGGCTTGATAACCGGTTTTGTGCTTGTTAAAAGATTTTGTGCAATGTGAGATGCATTCCCATGAAGCTCCTTGTATGTTCTTCTATTCATGATCTTCCCTTCTTCATTGATCCAAGTGTAAATAACATTCTTCTCAGTGACTTTATGAGTTCCCCAGTATTGCAAATATCCATCAAGGGAGGGAAGGTCAGGAAATTCAACACCTTCAAGCTCACCAAGATCTCTAGGAGAAGATGGATTGCTAGACAGAGGGAATAATCTCTGCAAGCATTGAAAAATATATGCACAATTTCACAAAAACATATGATAAAAGTGGAATCAATAATTGAGATATATGACACAATTATATCTTACTTACCTTAACATAAGGACTCATTTTTTGTTCACCATCAATTGCAAAGTGCTTACAAACAGTCGTGATGGAATATGAAGCATTTCTTTCAGTAAGCTCAAATGCTAGCAGACCTCCCACATAATAAGTGTTCTGACAACCTTGTAACTCAGACTCCAACCTCTCATAGAATCCATCTTTCATGTCTACAATGAAGGAAATCTCAGCGTTTAGCATAAAGAAAATGAATTAGCAACATGAGGAATATTATTAATATATATACCTTTACTGCTGACATGAGGGAAATACTTGAACCGCCGCTGCAAAATTACATTTTGAACACTGCCTCCCATAGAACTCACGACATTAGTCACACATTTAGCCACAAATGAACCCTTGATGTCTGCTGAATTTCCATAAGACCAAAACAAGAAAATGTTTGTGTCAGCGTAGAATCTTTGCATCGCCACTGGGTGTCCTATTGTTGTTGGATCCTCCATAAATTCTCCAAAGTAATAAAATCCCTTTGGTATGTTCTCGAATCCATTGATTTTAACAACAGTAGTATAGTAATCGATAGTCTGTACTTTACTAAATAGTTCTCTTTCGAGATTGTGTAGCTCCACCACTTCACTTTCTCCATCTGAGCAAAAGATCATGCATACTAATAAGGCAGCTGATACTATAGCTTCAATGCCAGCCAAACTGAATTTAAATTATGCTCACCAGTGAGACTAGAGGATCGATATGTTTTGCCGTTCTTGAAAGGAAGAGCACCTGATAGTATAATTTTGTCGAACTCCATAACTTGCTTTTCACCATCGTTGTTCTTTACAGTTACATTTGCACCACAACTGTTGCGCTTGACATTTAGAACTTCTGTGTCACAAAAAACTTCAAATGGCAATGACTGACTTAGTTTCTCCCACATGCTCATGTAACCATGCTTGAAACGTCGGATTTTACCAGCCATTGAGGTTCTAGTAAACTCCTGAATGAAAGCATAGGGCATGTCTTGAACAAAACCATAGCCAGAAGCGGTGTAACCATATGCTACAGATTTTGGCATTGAATTTATTCCATTTTGCTTCAGAAACTCAAGAGTTGGTTCAGATGCCAATCCACTGAGAGCATGAAGTCCAGCTCGGCCTGACTTATTTGCCTCCTCCTGTAAGAAGTATTGAATTACATGCATGGAAGCAATGGAGAGAATGTTATAAATGATTAGGTACTTTTATGCAGTTACTTCAAATTTGAATTTTATACAACAACTCACTTGTAGTTTTAGCGTCAGAGATACCATGGACACATAGTCCTCGGCTACTTCAAGATCTCGAATATTTCCTGTTTGGCTGTCAATCAGGGCAAGTTTGTGTGTATCCATCTCTTCGAAATCAGACCCTAGTTCCTTTGCTAGGTGAGTTATAACAGGGGCACTGTTTGCCGCTATAACTTGTCCTCCTAAATCATATGTTCGTCCTACGTACAAAAGTTGATGATAACTAAAACTATACACAAAATGATGACTGAACATAAGTTCTCTGATTAATTCTCTCACCTTCGATGTCAATGGACTCGCACATCCCTGAAACAGTATGACATTTCTCAAACAAAGTTACATTGAGGTACCCTAGCTTAGCTAGTGCATAGGCTGCTGATAAGCCACTTGGTCCTGCTCCCACGATGCCAATTCTAGTATCTACTGGAAAACTTGGATGCAACTTAGAAAATTTATCATCTATTGTTCTCTTTGGGTCCATTTTGACAAATTGTTCTCCTTGATAAATCAACCTGTCAAATTTATATACAAAGCTGTCGTTAGTACTCCCACCACCTAACTTTCTACTTTCTATGCTATTCATCAAAAAGAAAAGGAGTAGGCATGCATCTTGACTTGCATTCCTCATAATAAATTATGACTTCAAAGTCAAGAACCATAACCTCGGGATGTCAACCGCATTATTGTAGTTAACATAGCAACTAGCCCATAGAAGATTGCAAAATTTATTCCTCACATGAAATGTGACAAATGTCTATCCTATAGCAAGAAAAATTGAATATCGATATTTTGAAATAATAGCTTATTGACCAACAAGGAATGACCAAGTAACTATCATGGATTGGCCACAAGTTGCAAGTTCATTACATGGACACCAATAACCAAAGTACCATCAAAACAAAATCAAGGTCTATAATGTACTAGCTCATCAAAATTAAGCAATTATGCAGCCATGTATAAAAAGTCTAGCAAGCTCGGAAAAATAATTTCCCTAAACATAGCTGTCTAAAAACAAGTTTGGCAGGCAGATTTACAGGATATGAACAGAGGACAACATTAAGGAACAAAATGTCGTACTTGCTCACCACGACGAAGAAATTATGCTATGTTGAGTGCCATTCATGGTAAACAAACAATGATCAAAATTTCCATTTATTTCACATGCATGACAATATCGAACGAACCCAAGCATAAGCATGATAGAGTCCTGATCGACAAACCCAAGCGACAGTCTTGCAATTTCAGCGAATTATAAGACAAAACGAAGTTCAGGGCTAACACAACTGGATCCCAGGCACAATCATCAAAGAAGCAGCTGTACATTGATCAAATCATCTAGGATAAGATAGATAGCCAAGAAAGAGCTTGAGTAAGCAGAGGGGCCATACATCATGCTACCGAAGATTCACAAATGACAGGTTCAGTCATATAATGCTTGGCATACTGACATTGCATTTTGCACGGTTGCACCCATGAAGAACGCTCCATGGCCCATAGGAAGGAGGAGAAGGAGGAGGAAGAAGAACTCATATTTTCAGGCAGCACTCGCCTCGGACCAAACGATCGCATCTCCGGCTCGGTTAAACGACACCACCAAACTCAATACAGCGCAGCGCAATGCCGAAGCAATCGGCCGGGCATGCGGGGGAAACTCGTACCTTCTCCTCCTCCTCCGACTCCGACGCCGAGATCGATGGGGCGTCCGCGCTCCGGGCAGCAGCAGAGCAGGCGACGCGTTGGCGCGCCGAGTGGCAGCTCCCACCGTAGCCTGCCTGCCTCCACTCCCCCGGGTCGGGTCGGGCGCCGGCCGCGGTGACCCTCATGGCGGCAGGTATTTATGCTGGCCAGATTCCCCCGCCCGCGTCCGGGGGCGTCGCGACAACGCTGGCCGCCGCGGCTCGGCTCGGGGCGCGGCGCGGCCGCTGCTCCATCATTGTTACCGCCGAGGCGACGGCCGCGTATATTCTTCGTGCTCCACGGGAATTACCGGCCGGTCGGTCGGGAGGTTGTGGTCTCCGCTGGTACTCTTTTTTTTTTTTTCCGTGTTAGAAGAAGTAGTCGTCGTCTGCTAGATACGTACACGTACGTACGTCCCACCAGACGCTACCGAATACGGACGTGGCGACAAAATTGATGCGTTGGCATAAACAAAGAACAAAAGACACAGGATCTTAGCTCTCGTAGACTCTCTCTAGCTAGCTACGTACAGAGACGCGAACATAAAAATGAGTTAATTTATTAGATGATAATCTCGATGTTCTCCATGAAGCATCTAATGATTAGTACAACCACCATGCTACCGTACTTTCCGTGTAACCATTCGGCATTAACATATTTTGCACTCTAGAAGTCTGGATTGCTTTGACACACATGCACACATTCTTAATTGTCCTGCTTCCTCCCATGAGCAATTGCCCTACCATTAGCTGACACCGAGATATATAGAAATGAACCTTAATTTGCAAGGGCCAAACAGACAAGAAACGGGTGTCAAACGATATATTTATTAATAAAAAATAATTTCTTAATAAAACTTTTATATACATATTCCTGACGGTTTAAAAATCAAGTTAAAAAATAAACTTGGATGAAAAACTCTAAAATTAACTTTAAATTTAATGTTGAAAATTTAAACTTAGCTTATAAACATGAGAAGAAGCGAAAAAAAAATCTCACGAAGCATTTGCCACTGTCGTCCAAACCAAAGGGACGCCTTCTCCGAATGAAACACCACGAAATTAATTAGCACCCCAATCACGGCATATTACAAGCATCGAGTTCGCATCTTAGACCAGGCAAAAAAAAAACCGTCAAGAGTATGAACTGCTCGAAATCGATGATCGATATGGACATGGACGCAGCCAAGCCAAGCCACGCAACGCGTATGCAGGTGCGTCGTGCACACCGAGACTCGTTGGCGCGTGCTTTTGGACGCGATGCAGGGGACGCGGCGGAGCGCGCGGGACGAAGCCGCCGCGTACGTAGCTGTCGATCGGGACGGCGCGCGGCGGGCGGCGGCGGCGGCGAGAGAGATCAGCAGGAGATATGCCGCCGGGATGCTGGTCGGATGCTCGTTTCATTTTTTGGGCGCGTCGCCCGTGTGTATCCTAGGTGATGTTTGGTTTGGGAATATATCGGAATCATGCTTTCCGTGTTATGGTTTATCCAATGCCTTTGTATTCCGGGGGCCTTGCTTAAGCTTAAGTTCGAGTCACTTGATTTGTTAAGGGAAATCTCTCTGGGCGGATCGAAAGGGTGGTTATGGATTCACCATTGAAAAACGTACATCAGCTTAGCTTGAGCCTTATATGTCTATAGCTCTTTAAAAGAAGACGGTGACGTTGGTGGTGAATGTTTTTTTTTACCAACTAGTTTATTTTAATTTTAAGAAGTCGTTTTACATGTTATCAATATATTATTTTAGCTATAGAATACAGATTTACTATGCAAAACTATCTATAAGGATAAAATTATTTGAAAAATCTCACCATTTACATATTAACACATGCATAATTCATTTTCATCCACAGCAAAGCAAGTTAGGGTAAGAAAAAAAATAAAAATCAGAAAAACATTATTTATTAACATATGCAACATATATTTTTTATTAATTTTATATTTATATGTATGTCATATTTCTTTTGTATATATTGTATGTAATATTTATGATAATTTAAAAAATATGTAAGTTGGACCATCCATAATAAAAATCTTGGATACACCAACATCTCTCTTACGTTATTTGTTTATTTCAACAAACATCCTATGTTGAGCTTTCTGACTAATCTATATATCATCAAGATGTCAAAGACATCAAACTACTAGGACTCCTGTAAACTACCAGAGAAGCACTGATTCACTGTCCCATACAAGTATACAATCGTTTTGATGAAGCACTATAATTACGATAATGCCAACATCCAATTCTAAATGAAAAATCGGATGCCCGTATCACCTCCCCATTTCTCTCTCCTTCACTCCTCTGCATGCATGGCACAGTATGCCACTACTTCATAACTTCTGCATGCAAAGGCTGCAGCTTCTCAACAACCTGCACGATATTGATAAATATTTAAATATATTTTCCTTGTAAACTATTAGTCTGATCAACGATTTGATTATATCACTGTGTTTGTTACAATTAATTCTTTTAAGAAATATCAAATATGGTTATATTTATATGAAAATATTATTTTTTAGTGTCTCATGCTTTGTCTTTAATTTTATACAAATATATTGATGTTTCATCGGTCGATGATGAATGATGTTTCATATGTAAATGTTTTAATTCATAATTTAATTATGTTTAAATGTTTTAATGCATTGAAATACTTTTTGACGTAGTGGTGAAACATTTTTCTAATAGGAGTGAAACATCAAAGATCAATATCATATCAAAAAACTAAATGTTTCATACCCTCAAGAAAAAAAATTTACAAGTGTGATTTAATAGTGTTTCATCCTTTCATAGTTGAAATATTTTAAGTGAGAAATAAAACATCTATTTTATATGTGATAAAATAACACTCGATTTTCTGCAAACAATCACCTGGTTTTATAGCTGGATCCCTATAATTGGCCTATTTGGTAGCCTGCTAACGGGCCTAAACCCAGTGCAAATTTATGGGCCCATAAATTATCTATGTTGGGCCAAGGACCTGTTCGTTTGTATTTACGATTACTAAAGTCTAAACTATTTGTTTCTTTGAATTATTAGAGGCTCGTATTTGTAAGGCTAAAGTTTAAAATGTCCTCGAATATTTTAGGAGTAATAGACGCTGAGCTGGGTAGTTGTTTTGGAGTACATAAGAGCAGCGGATCGTTATTCATCCAATACTATATAAAAACATCGGTGCAAGAGCTTATCCAATTATAGAAAATTATAATAATGTAGGTTTTACATTATACTATCATCGTCCTAAAGTATAATTATACTATAATTCTTTATATATTATTTAGCATAGACTAAAGATATATCAAAATATTATCTTTTAAATATTTTAGTAGTTAATTTTTAAATTTTGAATTTATTATTTCCTAACATTTGATTGGCTCTACAATACATAAATTATAAAATTTTAAATCTGTTAAGACGATTATATTTTAAAAGAGAGGAATGAATAGACTGTTAGTTAATCTTTTCGTTTATGTTTATTCTTATAAACCAAAGTTTAGATCTGATTTTGGAGGGGTTTTTTTACGGGAGTTTATTTTACATGATTAACTTCTAGTAGATCACTTAGAGTAGTATATAAAAGTTTTATTTATAAATTATTTTTATTTATAAATATGCGTTTTAGCCATTTTGCAATACACACTGCTGAGGTGGGCCAGTTTTCATACTGAAATTCGTACGATTGAGCCCATTACGTTACGCCTGTGGAGACGACGAAAGCCGGCCTCTCCTCCTCCTCTCCCCTCCGCGATCCGGCCGCCGCCGCGCGGCGCCATTGCTACTCCTACCGCCCCTCATTTCCGGCCGCTCCTGTCCCCCCCCCACACACACACTCCCCGCTCCTCTCCCAGCTATGGTCTGTTGTACGACCCGCCACCACATCGGAGAAGCGCGGCGCCACCAGCTACCACATGGGGCGACCTCTCAATCCCCTTCTTGTGCTTCCAGGTGAGTCTCCAACCTCCGGTACCCAATGCGCATGGAGATGCCAACCATTTATTTTTGATGCTTGAGCTAGCAGTAGCAGACATGCGAACCTGAATCTCCTGTCATTTGTTGCTTTTAGTATTTATTTAGTTACTTGAATTCTTTTAACAAGACAATTTCGTGTGCTCGGTAGCCTTTAGCCTGTAGGCTGTAGGCATTGTGGACACACTTTTCTCCTTGTATCACAACACTGCATGATTTTTGGCTGTACATTGTCTAATCCTTAAATGCTACCCCTCTCTATTTCAATAGAGGATGCGTTAACTTTTCATCACACATTCTCTTATTTTAAAAATATGCAAATATACGAAACCTAAGCTGCAATTTAAATATATTTAGTAATGAATCTAATCAATACAAAATAAATGAAAATTACACAAATTTTCCGAATAAGACAAACGGTCAAACATATAACAAAAAGTCCACAGCGTCATCGATTAAAATACGGGGGAAGTGTTGGACGCAATTTCTCATGTCTAGCTTTCATTAGATCATTCCCTTTTGGATACAAACATACGTACCCATTTGTATTTTTATTCATTTCCAAGTTATGTACATATAGTTAAGAGATAAATTCAGACAAACATTAAGAGCGAAATTTGTTTACTAGACTAAATCTATGAATTTAACTCATGTAACATATATACTATTCCGATGCTCAACAAGAAAGGCACTGTGTGCAACTGTTTTCATCCTCATTTCATTTCTGGAGGAACTTCTTGAACCAATGGGCCGAGTTCTTGGGGTATCTCTTCATCCCATCATTGTAATCCACAAAGTTTATCCCAAACCGAACTGTGTAGCCGCTTGTAAACTCAAAATTGTCAAGCAGCGACCATGCAAAGTACCCCTTCACATTTGCTCCATCCCTATGGAGGCATAATAGAATAATGCATTGTTAAATAGCATCTTAAGTTGTCCACTGATAACTGAGTGTCTGAATGGATGTTCTGACCTCATAGCACTTAGCAGGGCGAGAAGGTGCTTGTGATAGTATTCTATCCTGGTATCATCCTTCAGGGCTTCCTTAAGTGGCATGGACTTATTATTGACTTCATCAACACCTTTGTGATGTAAAAGAATAAGTAAGATTCATTTGCTTATAGAAGAGGAGAATACCTTTTTTTTTTTTTGTAAAGCTAGGGAAAGAAAAATTTTCAAGCCCTATATGCACCACTGGTTATATTGGAAAAATATAACCAATAGGTGTTATAGACTTATAGTAGCACTGGTTTGTCCGTTTGAACAAATATATGCTGAGAAATTGCAGGGCTATATGTTTATTGCAACCTACCATTCTCAGTAATGTAGATGGTAGGATTCCCATAGTTCTCCTTAATATAAAGCAACAGTTCACGGAGCCCTTGAGGGTAGATATAAAGCCAAGGCGAAGCAGCCTACAGACAAATTATTTATAGAGTTTAATCTTGTCAACTGATCAATTTATTTTACTAATAGTTTTTTCTGTCAATAACAAAGTTCTAGATCTAGATCACCTGAGGACCAATGAGAGTTCCATTTCGCTTACCTAGCACAATTGGGCAAGGTTAACACAGGTAGCATTAAAAGATATTAGATACATATATCTAAACATGTTGTCAAATATTCATGATGATATAATGTGGAATACCCTCATGTTTGAAAATGTCGGCTGTATTTTCTGTCTTCACACACATTAAACGTATATTGAAAATGGCCAGAGTAATCATAGCCATTATATTCGATTGAAGCACTCCACATTCATTTCACTGTGCAAAGAAAGCAGGGATACTCATGGAGCATGAATTCCACTTTTCCGAATAAAATGGCAATTGACAATGCTGCAGAGGTTATGCTATGAACTACCCAAATTTTATACTTCTTTTGATATGCTGTGTTGGGCACTTGCCATATTGTATTCATGGTTCAAATGTACAGAAGAAGTAGACTGATCCATGAATATGTTGACTCACCTGTAATCTTAGCTTGGATATCAGTATTGTAGCTGTTGCTAAGGCCATACGATGGAGGAACATTATAGACATAGCTTGAAGAGTAGTAGTTAAGTCCAATGAAATCAAATGCACCCTTGATCATTACAGATTGTTCTTTTGTAAACTTTGGCAAGCGATTTTTAACCAATTCTCTCATGATTAGGGGGTAGTCTCCTCTAACGAGAGGATCCATAATCCTAGAAGAGATTGCATAGTTAGAATCTTCACTCCTAATGATGAGATTATTTGGGGCACAAAGAATTTACCATCCAAGCACGAAGTCTAGAACACGTCTAGCTGCATCCTTGTTGGATTTGGATTGGGACAAGGGAACATACCACTGTGAATCCACAACTATTCCAATCTTCCCCCTTTGTAAGGCCTGCATTTGACAAGCATTGTATCGTTCATTGATCAGGGTGTAACGGTTCGAGTGCTGAACCCAAATCCTTTCAAACATAATTAATACTACTAAGCATTCAACGTGCATGCATGGTCAGGGTTTTTGTTGTTCCTTATAACAATACTAACAACAAATGCATATCTATAATAACAATCAGGTTCGTATTATAATTTGAACATTATGTAGTAAATGGCAGAAGCCTTGGATATATCATGATATTCAGGATATGGGCAATGTTTTGTACTGACAAACTATACCACCAGGACACAGCTAAAACTGAATGTCAAGCTATAAATAATCGTGAATAATGAATCTTACCTTTGTCGATCTTCGATTTAAATCATTACCAGGGATGAACTGTGACTGCCTGACAGCTTCATCAGTGAACTGATATTTCTCTTTGTACAACCGAACAGTTTCCGCATGGGCAAGTAATTGATGATGGCATGCAGTGTAGGGCTCCCTTCCTGAATCTCCAACACTGCATTTCCCCATCTCCCAGGGTGAACACCGGCCTGGTGCCGAGATGCCAGATGCATAGCCATAAGAGCAGAAGATCCAGGGCTCATTGAAGGTGATCCAATGTTTCACACGGTCACCAAACTCTTTGAAGCAGATTTCAGCATAGTCCTTATAGTCATTTCTGCAGCAGTTCTTCAGAGTCGGTAACTTTAACAACTTTTCTTAAGTAGCATTAAGATTTTTTAGCTGAAAAGACTATAGGAAGGGAGCATTAATGTGGGTAGTGCCAGTGTAAACTGGGCTTATGTTCTGCCAAGCAAAACCTGTCCCTAACTTCCCCTTCCTTATATTGCAGTAAACACTATTCACAAAGAAAAAGGGGAAGTGAACTCCAAAAGCTACTGATATTGAAATACTGGGTATTTTAATTGATATGCACGACGATGTTGACAATAATTTTAATTGAAGTATGTAGCACGGTCCCTAGTATTTGTGGAAACAGTTATTCACCTGTAGGCTTACCATTACACTATCCTATCTTACTGAGTTGTGTTTATTAACATGGTTAGTTGACTTAATTCCCAATTTAACCTTTCCAGATTAAACTTCTGATATATTTAAGCAGCAAAGTGATCTGAAGAATTGTTGACTTACATGATATTAGGGCTAAGAAATCCTTTATATTTATCTTCCAGTGCCTGAGGTGTATCATAATGGAAAATGGTAACAAATGGTTGAACCCCTGCAAATGTATAAGACTAGCTAAATTTCCTTGCTTTGCTACGGATAAAAGGAAAAAAAAACATCATAATATTTCCTAAAATAAATAAAAGCATATTTATCATGAAATATGTCGCCCAACTTTTTTGCCATAGAGAATACTCGCCTTAATCTAATTTTATATGTGACTATCTATTTGGATTTAGTTATTATGTGATATTAAAAAGTTCAGGGTAATATGTAAAAACTATAACGGTACTTGGTGGGGTAGCATATTCATTGCTACTACCGTTATGGTGTTTTTATAGGAGTATAGATTTTTTTTGACCGATATATATAAGATTATTTTTCATCTTGAAAAAGGAAATCTGGCGTAGCAAGGGATGAGGCTAATGGTTGTTACAAGTTGCATCTAGCCACTGAACTTGAAAGTAAACATTGAGGACTAGATATGCATACCTTTCAATAATAATTCATTGATCAAATTATTGTAGTAGTTGACGCCTTCTGTGTTGACTCCACCGCTCAGACTTCCATCTGCCATGACAGTGATATTTTAACTCCTTGTGAGTCACCTTGAATGTTGAAAAAGATAAGCAACAGATTGTACTTGGAAAAAAAAGAGAGTATCTTCAGAAATGGTCAGTTTTTATCAGGTGTATGACAGTATGCAACTGTGCATTAAGCATTATATATATATATATATGTATCAGTTCTGATAGATATGATCACGCACTTGGAAGAATTCTTGACCATGAGATGGAGAACCTGTATGCATCCATTCCCAGCTCCTTCATCATGCGCACATCTTCCTGCAATATTTCAGGATGTGAGTACTGAGTACTAAATTAGTCCTTCTGAAGGAACCTTATAATTGATCTCTGAAGCGACTGTGGCAGAGGCAAACTGCCATGCAAAATGTTTTTATATCCGATAGAAACAAAGAAACTAACCGAAACATGGAGTGCATGTTTAATTAAAATCCATACTAAAAGTCCACCAAAAATGGTCAGCGCAGCTACTTGAAAATGCTATTGCTGCTAATACCTTGTAGAGATGGTAGGTGTTGTCAGCCACATCCCCGTTGCTTTTATCAGCGATTTTTTCTGCCAAATTGGAGAATCGTCAATTCAAATTTTTTTTCGAGGGAACATGATTGTCAATTCAAAAACAATATCTCAATGCCTTTTCTTTCTTGTCAATTACAGTTAACATGCCTGGATGCTGATGCGTGAAGGTGTCCCAGATGCTTGGTCCTCTGCCCCCCTCCGCGGCGCCACCCTCGTACTGCATCAACGGCCAATTCTTCAGGTTTCAGATCCGAAACACGTCGTGATTAGAAGCAGCTAATGTACTGAAAATGCTTGTTATAGGATTAATCTGAGAATTTCTAGTTATTCCAACCGTTCCGCATTATAAGACTTTCGAGGTTTGCTTAGATTCATTTATGTGCTGATGAATCTAGACACACGTATAAAACATATACATTGATATATTAATGAATCTAGATAAGCTCAGTAAGTGTGGAATGGAGGGAGTACATACTAATTCGAGAATTTTTTTTGAGTAATTTGAGCATTATTAGTATCAATCGTTTGCTGGTTACTTACATCCATCCATGAAGTTGATCGATCAAACATGGAAGAATATCCCTTTCGGGAGAATATAAAGTTATTAACATGATAAGGAGGAAGATGACAAATATAGAAAAGAGATATAGCAACATACGTGTATCATCTTTGATGTCGGTAAAACATTAAAAATATGATTATAGAGAAGTTATTGATATTTACATGGTAGAATGTCAGGGTCATCCACTGAGAGATTTTTCTATATATACCAATAAATAACAACAAAAATGAGACAGTATGATTAGTGAGATAGTTACTTTAATAAGCCGCTATAAAGAGAATGAACGTCAACTATGTAAAAAGAGGACCTTAATTTTTTATATGGTTGTGATAGAAAATTGACTGTTTCATGAGTCTATTGAGAATGTGCTGACGTTGGGATCTTGAGTAGGAAACAAATGTTTTTTTCCTGGTTTTCTCTGGGAGGGAGCGTGCTGCATATTGGAAGGGAGATGGAGTAGACAACTACGCTTTCAAATAGTTAAATAGTATTAATGTTTTTAGGTAGCATCGTTACCGTACAGGACCTTAATCTCTCCCCTGGTTTTAGATCTACATTTAACGGTTCGTCTTATTTAATTTTATTTTGCAAATATATAAAATTCTCCCCCTGCTTTTAGATCTACATCTAACAGTTCGTCTTATTTAATTTTATTTTGCAAATATACAAAATTATAAGTTATTCTTAAAATTACTTTAATAATAAATTAAATTATAACAAAATAATTAATAATTATATAATTTTTAATTAGACAAATGGTTAAATGTGGATCTAAAAATCAATAGCATCAAATAAAAAATAGAGGGAGTAATATTGTTGAGGAGATTTCGAAACTAATGTTGCACTAGAATTGGCAATGAGTGAGACATTTTCAGTAAGGTATGTTGAAATTTTAGGTTGATTTAGCATCAAAATATACAAAACAAACACATCAACCATTTCGTGTGAGAAGAATATTAATTATGTTAAGTGTTTGTCCACATTCATCCCTACATCCTTTATATTTAAGGATGGATGCGATATTATATTTCATCTACTTACGTATAAATATAAACTTTAGCTTTCAAATCATTACATTAATAAAACATGCATATTCTAACTATTGAAGAATATTTGTTGAACCTGCTATACAATCTTAAATCTAGTTGCGCAATATGTACGGGTCACCGTGCCACTTTATCTAGATTCCCTCATATATGTTTTTCATGTGAGCATGTGTATGCACCCGCCGTCGTTTCAACTTGTGACCATGTCCTTGAGAGAATTTAGTAGTTACTATAGGCGGCCGCTTTCATCAAAGTGTTTCTTAATATCTCCTAGGAAGCATTGGCGGAGATAGAGGGTGGTCTCAGGACCATCTAAAAAATTCAGTTTAAGTGCATGTATGTATATATATATATATACATATATATATATATATACATATATATATATATATATATGTGGTCATACTCAACAGAAAGTATAAGTATAGACGCTGTTAAATCTCATGTGAATGATATGTATATAGTTTGTATTTTCTGTTAAAAGAGAGCAGAAGATGAACCCCTTGGGGAAGAGTAAAATATATTTTATTAATATATATAAGAGTGAAATATATTTTATTAATATATGTAAAATAAAATTTTAATTAGTTTTATATCTTAATTATATATATTATATTAATGATAATTAAATAAACTAGGTAAGTTGCACCGCTCGAATAAAAATCCGGGTTACACCGCTGCAAGGAAGGGCGCCGTGGATCGGTGGAAGCTTGACCTGATAGGACGACGAGGACGTCCCGAAGATGAACCCCTTGGGGAAGCTTCTCCGGCTGATCGCCGGCGGCAGCTCGCCGGCGCCATCGCAGGCGACGGCCAGGAGGACGACGACGACAAGACCACTGGACATCACCATCGCCATGTGTCGACGATGTCAAGTGAAGAAGTGTGCTCCACAACACAAAATAGCAGCTATGGATTTGGTGACGGCTCAACGGCTCCTCCCGTTTTTATAGTGACGGAGCTGCAGAATGCCATCGTATCTGGACCTGGCTGTGAACAGCGGAATGATGGTGGCAAGAGTGACCTGACATGACAGAGACCCATCCTCAGGAGGACTAGTCAGACCAAATTCGGAAATAATTCAGTGAATCGTCGACTTCGATGTGCACCATCGTGTTAACCAAACGTTAGACGACAGTATATATGTCTCTGCATTACCGTGTGTTTTTAAAAGCTAAACAACACATTTAAAAAAAAGTTATATAAATATATATCTAGTAATCTAAGAACGAAGACTGAAAAAAAAAGCAGGTTATGCGCTCAATTGCCGGATCTTTCTTGTTTAACGTGAGTGGCATCCCAGAGCAAGTAAAATAAGTGAGATCTAAATGAGCTATAGAAATTAATATCATGTCTTATTTATACTTACGTGAAAAAGGAGAGGAAAGAAGAAAAAAAAGATGGGGTGTCAATTGGTTATGATTTGGCTATCTCCGCACAACCCAGAGAGCAACTAGCTGAATTTGTCATGCAATTTTTCGGATCGATATGAAAAGGAAACGTTATCCACAGGAGGAACAAGACCATGAGATATGCTCAAATTTAGTTTTTAAGCCGTGGCATTTAATTTGATGAAAGCTGAGTGCAGGAACAATAATACAATACGCAAGTACGTCATCGGATCGTATCCTTGTGTTTTGCAGGCCAGGATGTGCACACGCAGCGGAGTGGAACTCTTTGCTCAACCATGGCGCAGATTAATTATATTTCTAAGTTTGTAATAACTAATACTCGATTAACTACGCTAATGACTTTTTCTTGTCTGGTGTGTGCGCTAATTAGTCCAATGCAACCTGCACTTGTGAACGCGCCCAATATCTTTACAAGCCCATCGTTAATTTAAACCATGGTCGTCGGTGTCAGCGCAAAAGGAAACAGTTTATTGCGATTTTGACAAATATACGCTTTTATCTTTTACTTATGTTGTACTTACGAGCCAAAATTTAAATATATAGCCTTAAATTTAAAGTTTATTTTGTGGTTTTTTCTAAAGTTTATTTTCTAGTCATAACTTTTAAATCGCTAATAATATATACATAAAAAATTATTCATAATCTATTTTTTTTATAAATATGTGATGAAAAAACTAAACAATCACCTATGGACGTGCCAACGACCCAGTCTTGTCGTGGAGTTACTGCAAACATTATTTGGATGAACACAAATCACTGCCGTACCTATCATCGATGAAAAATATCAGGGTTCATAATGCACTGTTGTCACCGGAAGAAGGTGGTTCAGATTCTCTTAAAAAAGACAAAAATCTCCAAAGGAAACTTCTACTAAACGTCTACACGCTGTTTGTCTTACATTTTTACTATATACACAATATTCTTTGCGATATAAAAACCAAAGATAAAAAAAACTTTACTGAAAAAATTTAAAAATTAACTGTAAATTTAAAGATAAAAATTTAAAATTTTTGTTATAAGGGTAAGCAGAAATAAAAAGACGAGGGTGTTTAGTTCTATCTGCATCCATTATATTTAGAGCTTTTTTAACATCTTTGAAAAAGTACCTCAAGGTACCATATTTTTAGTGTAAAAAGTGTGGTACCTTGAGGTATCAAATTTTTTTACTAAGATTCTTTGTACTTTGAGGTATTTTTCAAGAATGATAAAAAAACCCTTATCTTTAACAAATTTGGATGGTGGGTTCAAATATTGTACTCCAGTACTTTCGAGGATCTTAAAATCCCTCACCAAATAATCTTTTTTTTTCTCATGCACGAGTGACGAGTCCTTTTTAGCTGTTCCACTTATCATTTATTAGTTATATTTAACTTGTTTTATCCAGCATTTTTATAAGGGGTCAGGTCTAAGTACCCTTACATGTTGTTGGTTATATATATTCGGCTTCAATATAGAGGCTAGGTTTCAATCCATTTTCTAATTTTTTTTCAACTGCAGAAGCACAATTCACACCAATGTCATCTCACCAAGTCTACATAATTCAACATCTCAAATGAATCATTAGGTGTTAATTTATTTTGTGTGGGAGTACAAACGAAGGGAGTTACATGTGGAACTACGACGCGATGATAATTTTGCAGCCTACGATGTTTTTTATCTACAAATAAAATAAACGTTTGGGTGTTAGAATACAATCGATCTGCTAACTATAAACCATCCTTTTGCAGGTGCCCTTGCCAGCTGAAAATGCTCTTTAGAGCATCTCAAAAGCAGTTCAATAAGAGTTCCAAAAAGTAAATATGACATCCTAGATTAAAAATATCTCTCTAACAGTTGCCCAAAGCAGCTCCTAATTTTTTAGCATTCCCAAATATCCATGTTCCATGAACCAAATTTAGGTATCCTGACGGCATCCCCAATCTGAAAAATCCCATATTTTCTTCTTGTGCCAACTCCAACCACGTTGGTCTGCATTTCCGAGCCATGGGGATCTGATGATGTGTGTGGGGGATGCATGTGTGCGCCTGTGATTTGAGTTTGGGTTCAGCAATAATCATCTGCAATCTAGTTTCTCCTTCTTAGATTGACTAAACGATTAGCTAATTAATTAATTAGCTCCAGGTGGCGCAAATTGTTGTGTCATCCATGGCTCAAGCACTCAGGAACATGTGTCCAATTATGTCCACGTGGCTAACCAACAAATTGTAAGATTCAATTTTAGGGCTTCTCTCGGAGGAAAGGGTAATTTTTGGACCCAAAATCTTTTTAGATGATCCCAATACTGAGTTTTTGAGAGTTAGATATTAGCATTCTCCTAGAGATACTCAAGGGTGGCATGGCCCGCTTGCAAAATGACAATTACGTCGTTCTAACTCTATCATCCTATCCTAATGACCGTATGTCATGTCACATAAAATGTTTTCTAGGCAGGTGTTTTCATAACAACTCCCAGTGGATGTTAGGGTTAGGGCATAGAACTGTAATACATGAAATGAAAATATACTTTTTTGTAAATATTTTTTTTAAAATAAATACATAAACAACAAAATCCATGTTTGGGAAGCCTAGTTGTAGGCCATAAATTGGTGGAAATTATGGGCCAAGAAATTGAGTGCTGGGCTACAAATGGGCCCGTTTGAAACTAGCAGTATACAATTGAGCATTTACTCCATACCGTAGTAGTGACGTCCCGCTGAGCTGGCGGCCGCCGCGCTCTGCTCCGGCGGCGAGCGGCGGCGCCATTGCTCGTCGCCCTCCTCCGTCCAGCTCCCCCCCCCCACAGCTTACTTTTGCTCGACCAGCTTCGTGATCCCGGGCGCAGATGATCCGCGCGGCCGGCCGCTGCAACCCCCATCGGATAAGAAGGCCGGCCGCGTCGACGACCCAACCGGAGACGACGGAATGGCGCCATCTGATACAGCGGCTGCTTCCCAGGCGAGCGAGCTCCGAATCTGGCCATTTCAGCCTCATCAGTCCCTCCCTCATCCTTCTAGGTGAGCCTTCAGTACCCTCTCGTGTGCATTGAGTAAATTTCACAATGGCAGAGTGTTTGGGGGGCATTGGTTTCACAGAATCCCCGATTTTGGCGTAATTATTTTGTTTTTTTCTTAGAGAAAACATGAATTACTTGTCATATTTTACTTTTAATGTTTAGTTGAATAGGGCTGATAAGCCAATTTCGAGTTCGTGGTAGGCATTGTGGAGCATAAACATGGGCGTACATGCCTCCTTAACACCACAACTAGGTACATGTTTTTTCCCCATATACGTTGCGTAATCCTTCAAATACAATAATATAGTTATAAGAGCTTCTCATGTCTAGCTTTTGTTAGATTATCCCTTTTGGATTAAAAAAAATGCATGGCCATTTTCTGTAGTTAAAGGGATAGATCCAGATATGCAATAAGAGCCAGATTCGTTCAGTCCAACTAATTTCATTTAACATATATATAGTGTTTCCATGTTCAATGAGAATGGTGTTGCGTGTAACTCTTTTCTGTTTCTATCCCTGTTTCATTTATTTCCTGAGGAACTTCTTGAACCAATGGGCCGATTTCTTGGGGAACTCTTCAACCCATCATTGTAATCCACGTAGTTTATCCCGAACTGAAGCGTGTAGCCGTCTGCCCACTCGAAGTTGTCAAGCAGAGACCACGCAAAGTACCCCCTCACGTTGGCTCCATCTCTGTAGGGGCATATGGAATAGTGCACTGTTAAACTAGCATCCTAAGTTGTCTACTGACAAGCTGAGTGTATGAATAGATGTTCAGACCTCATAGCACGTAGCAGTGACTGGAGATGCTTGTGATGGTATTCTACCCTGGTGTCATCGTTCAGGGATTCCTTGAGTGGCATGGTCTTATTATTGACTTCATCGACGCCTTGAGATGCACAAAGAATCAGTAAGGTCATTCACTCTTAGAAGAGGAGAATTCCTTTTTCTTACATAACTAGGAGGAAGGAGAATATTCAAGCCCTATGTGCACTGTTGGCTAGAATGGTAGATTGAAAAATAGAAAGAATCAATAGATGTGAAGTAGAATGGTTTGAACAGATGCTGAGAAATTGCATGACCTAGATGTATTTGAACATACCATTTTCAGTAATGTAGATGGTAGGATTTCCATAGTTCTCCTTAATATAAAGCAACAGTTCACGGAACCCTTGAGGGTAGATATGAAGCCAAGATGAAGCAGCCTACAAATATAGCGTTTAATCATGTCACCTGATCAATTGTTTTACTAATACTTTGTTCTGTGGATAACAAACATGTAGATCACCTGAGGACCGATGGGAGTTCCGTTTCGACTACCTGGCATAATTGGGCAAAGTTAGCATATAGTAGCATAAAAGCCCGCAAAATGCATTTATCCAAACGAAAAATCAAATATTCATGATGAGATGATGTGGAGCACCCCATGTTTGAACATGTAGGTATATATATATTTTGTCTTCACGCACAATAAAAGAGAGATTGAAAATGACTGGACTAATCATAGCCATTATATTCTCTTTAAGCACTCAGGCATGCAACTAAAGCAGGGGCACTCATGGAACTTAATCCACACTTTTTGAGCATAGGGAATTGACAATGCTGCAAAGGCGATGCTATGAGCTGACCAAATTCTGTCCTTTTTAGGATATATATGTTGTGTCGGGTACTTGCCATATATTTGTTTTTCATGGTTCAAATGTACAAAGTACACTGATCCATGTATATGTTGACTCACCAGTAATCCTAGCTTGGAAATCAGTATTGTAGCTGCTGTTAAGGCCATATGATGGAGGAACATCTTCGGCATAACTTGAAGAGTAGTAGTTAAGTCCAATGAAATCGAATGCACCCTTGACCATTTCAGATTGTTCCTTGGTGAACTCTGGCAAGCGATTTCCAACCAAATTTCTCATGTTTAGGGGGTAATCTCCTCTAATGAGGGGATCCATAAGCCTAGAAGGGATTTCATAGTTAGAATCCAGTCTCCTAATGATGAAATTTATGTGTAACAAAGAATTTACCATCCAAGCACAAAGTCTAGAACACGTTTTGCTGCGCTCTTGCTGGATTTGGATTGGGACAATGGAACATACCACTGAGAGTTCACAATTATTCCAATCTTCCCCTTTTGTAAGGCCTGCATTTAACAAGGATCTTTATTGTTCATTGTGTGATGTGTGATGGTATTAGTGCTGAACCAAATCCTTTTGACTGCTACTAAGCATTCAATGTGCATGCATGCTCAGGGCTTTTGTTGTTCCCTAAAACAATACCAACAACAAATGCATATGTATAACAATCATGTTCAAATTATAAGGCCTTGAACATACATTATGTAGTACACTGCAGAAGCTCTGAATATATCAATAGACTAGAATATTCATATCATCATATGTCTGTATATCGAATAGGAATCCATTTCATGATATGCAGGATATAAAATAGCGCTGCAGTTAATAACATAATTAGTTTGCCAAGTTACCTGCACAGGTAGCTATCATAATGCTTACTTGCAAATTTTATTTTATATCTTGGTTGATCTCAACTTCCTTGGACATTTGTGTTCATGTGTTGTTGGATACCTATATGTGTTTGCATTTGAAAATAACTTAATTGGCAATTTTCACTTTTTTTAGAATTTTAGTTTTCTTATCGACTCTAAGGGTTTTTCATTAAATTTTAGTATGTAAATAACAAAATAATATATCTCTAACCTAACCAACAGATCCAGACCGTATTAGGGCGCGCCAAGATTAAGGCATAATATTTCGTTTTTATACGAGAATTTCCAGGATTTCTTTTTTTTTTCCTCAACTTTTTAGGGCTTTGCATAATAAATAAGTTATTTCTGACCTATTTTAACCTCTGTTACTAGGGCACATTGAGATCAAGGGCCTTTTTTTGGCTTTAGTTGTTAGAATTCTAAGATTTCTCTGTTTCCTTTGAATCTTGTCCAAAAATATAAGCATTTCTAGCACTATTCATAGTACTACTTGTCCCATTAATCACTTCATATTCAAGATTCTTTCTATTTTATCCCCCACCTACTCTCTTACCCTTATTCATTCCTCATTATTAAGGATACTCTAGTCTTTTTTTCTCAACCTTAATCTCTGCTAAATAATCTAGAAATGACTATATTTGGGATGGAGGTAGTACAAGCTAATGTCTGTACAAACAAACTGTACCATCAGGGGCCAGCTGAAACAAAATGCCAAGCAATAAATAATTTTGGATTATTAAACTTAACTTCGTGGATCTTCGTTTTAAATTGTTATCACGGATGAACTGCGACTGCCTGATAGCTTCATCAGTGAACTGATATTTCTCTTTGTACAAACGAACAGTTTCTGCATGGGCAAGTAGTTGATGATGACATGCAATATAAGGCTCCCTTCTTGAATCTCCAACACTGCATTTTCCCATCTCCCAGGGGGAACACCGTCCTGGTGCATAGGTGCCAGATGCATAGCCCTTAGAGCAGAACATCCAAGGTTCATTGAAGGTGATCCAATATTTCACCCGGTCACCAAACTCTCTGAAGCAGATTTCAGCATACTCCTTATAATCATTTCTGCAATAGTTCTTCCCTGTCAATAACATTAGCACTTTTTCATGGAAAATAACATTAAGATGTTCTAGCTGAAAAGGCTATAGGAAGGTAGCACTAATATGGGTGGTGTCAATGTAAACTGATGTTAAATCCTGTCCAAAGCAAAACCTGACCCAACATCCCCTTTCACAGATCACAATAAACAATATTGACAAAGAAAATGGGAAGGGGCCCCCAAAATCTTTTGACGTTTAATTATTGGGTCTTTTGATTAATACTAGTAAACGTGCACGTGCAATGCACGTTTTTTCCATATATATTTAAATAATGGTAAAAACAGAAGGAAATACTACTTGCAAAATACACAAGATGCGTAAACAATGAATCCAGAAACATTGGAGAAGCATGTTTACCCACTGAATTGATGACGTTGACACTATTTTTTAAATGAGGTATGTAGCATAGTCCCTAGTATTTATGGAAAAAATATCATGCTGTTACCATTACACACATGTATCTTACTGACTTGTGAGTTCCCAATTTAACATTTTCAGATTTAACTAGCGATATATTTAAGCAGCAAAAGGTACTGATAAATTATTGACTTACATGATATTCAGGCTAAGAAATCCTTTATACTTATCTTCAAGTGCCTGAGGTGCATCATAATGGAAAAGGGTAACAAATGGTTGAACCCCTGCAAATGTATAAGATTATTTTGCATTTTGAAAAAGGAAATCTGGCGTAGCAAGGGATGGAGCTAATGGTTGTCACAAGTGGCATTAAGCCACTGAACTTGAATCTAAATAGTGAAGACTAGACATGCATACCTTTCAATAATAGCTCATTGATCAATTTGTTGTAGTAGTTGATGCCTTCTCTGTTGACTCCACCGCTCAGACTTCCATCTGCCATGACAATTAGATTTAACGCCTGGTGGGATCACCTTGTAGATTGAAAAAGATATGCAAAATGTTGCACTTAGAACAGAAAATAGAATATCTTCAGATAAGTTCTTTTTTATTAGGTGTATGACATTGCATTATATATATTGGTTTTGAAAGATAAGGATACACACTTGGAAGAATTCTTGACCATGAGATGGAGAACCTGTATGCATCCATTCCCATCTCTTTCATCATGCACACATCTTCCTGCAGTTTTTTGGTGGTCAGGCCCTCAGAATGCAAGTACTAATTTAGCCCATTTAGAAAAGCTTATAATTGAACTCTGAAGAGATTGTGGCAAACACTGGCAGGCAGTATGTTTAATAGAGAAACTAACACAAACATGCAGTTTATATTTAAGCTCCTTACAAAAAGTCCTCTAAAAACGGCATGGACAACTACCCGGAAATGCTAATTGCTTATACAGAGATGGTAGGTGTCATCAGCCACATCCCCGTTGCTTTTGTCAGCAATTTTATCTGCCAAATTAGGAAATTGTCAATCCAAAATTATGCCTCATTGCCTATTCTTTCTTGTCATTTGCAGTTAAACAGTGCCTGGATACTGATGCGTGAAGGTGTCCCAGATGCTCGGTCCTCTGCCCCCTTCCGCTGCGCCACCCTCATACTGCATCATGCGTGAAGCAACGACCAATTCTTCAGGTTACAGGCCCGAAACAGATCACTTAGTGACGAGAAACGGTTAATTCACTACTGAATGCTTATTGGATTTGGATTAGGCCTACAATTCCTAGCTACACCGAAATCCGAGAACCATTTTAAGAGTAATTTGAACATTACTCAGTACCATCATTTGCCGGCTACCTACATCTTTGAAGTACAGAAGCTGCACGGTTTATCTTTTAAACAATTTTACGGTCTTAAGAAGGTATCAGGAGTTACCAAATTTTCAGTGTAAAATTTTGATATCTGTTGGTACCTAGATATCAGGAGGTATTAAATTTTACACTAAAAACCTCTCAGTACCTACTCAAGTACTGTAAAATTGCTCTTATCTTTTTCATGTGTTACATGCATAGTCTGCTCCAACTTGTCTTTTGAAAATAGCAGCCTGTTCCAACTGATGTTCTTGCAAGAATCTAGCTTAGGCGGCACTTCTATGACTCTCATCAAAGCGTTCTTGATTTCTTGTAGGAAAAATAAGGTGGAAGCCTGACCTGATAGGACGAAGAGGATGTCCCGAAGATGAAGTCCTTGGGGAAGCTTCTCCGGCTGATCGGCGGCAGCTCGCCGGCGTCGACGCTGGCGACAGCCAGGAGGAGGAGGAGAAGACGACCACCGGACACCACCACCGCCCCAGGAAACGCCATCTGAAGTGTGACCCTGCAACAGAGAGAGTGATGGATATCTGAAGACAAGCGGCTCAACATAGCGTCCCCATAAATAGCGACTTGCATTGGCATCTTGTTGGATTTGTGTGGACTACCATACCATGAGGACTACTCACCAAGCAATGCAATATTGCTGATAGCGATGGATTTTTGTATATCTGTATCTCGCTTGGCACGAAAATATCATTTGTATGTTGCATCATCTGGTCGGTTGCGTGTACAGTTAGCAGTCCCTTACATCCTCCTCCATGAACCTATGGCACTACCTGAACACCTGCCCCACGGCTTATCTTGTAGATAGCTAGTCCCCATGTTTTCACTTATATTCATGTATATAAACAAAAATTTAATTTTTAATACAGTTGATTTTGTTATGTTTTCATCATAGTTTATTTTTCATCATTTACTTTTAGACTGCTTTGAACACATGTATAAAAATTTACCCATAAATTATTTTCTAATTATTAATAAACCTTTTCGTTTGTGTTTAATTTTAGCGAAACAGTAAGGTTGGCTGTGGTCCTTTTCTACCGGCAACTTGTTCATATTCAGTTACAGCAGTTGTGCATCTCCACCAGATACTCCCACGGGCTTGGATATTCCCTCAGGCTTTTTTTAAAAAAATTTGGTATGGATAACTTTTGACTCTTTATTTAACCATTTATCTTATTTATTATGCAAATATGTCTATAGAAATTGCCAACATCTACGTGCTCTAACCATCATCCGATTCTCTAAACACATATATAAGTCGGTTATCTTATCACCTGCTGTAAAAAATAGCTTTCGTACCACTGACATATACCTAAAATGACATTCCAGTAAAAATAATTTTGAAATAGTGAATTGCACTTTAGACTGGTTGAAGTTTTACTCTGGATCGCCTTTATGTCTTTTCTCTTAGGACTAGATAATAACATATTTTTGCATTTTGGACCAACCGGTTTATCATTTCTAGTCATGTTTAGCCCCTTCCATAACAAAGATATAGTTTGTGTACGGATAAGTGAGTTCAGCGGCATGCCGGAGCCCATATGCTCGAGATCATTAATATGTTCAAAAAAGATTCTAGGTGGTCCAAATTACAATAAAAGTTCTAAAAAACCCACCTAGTCCAAGTAAAGAGAAAAAAATAAGCAAAGGATGGCCCAACGTATAATCAACAGAAATTGGTCCAAACTACCGTTCACTCGTTTTGAAATTAAGTTATCCTCAAGATAGCGCCCGTATGTAATGGCGGCAGCTGCCGTGATTTAGAATTAGCTTAATCCGCATAGGAAAATGAAGTCTCCGGTTTGGTGATTTGGCATGTGGGCGGTACAACTTTTGGGCTTTGTTGGGCCAGATTGCCCGGCCCGCAAGGATGAGATGGGAATTCCGACAGGAATAAATTCATATGAGATCCCTTAACTTGTCAACGAATCTGATTTTCGTCCTCTAGCAAAAAAAACAAATACAACGGGTCTCTCAACTATCAAAACCGATGCAAAATAAGTCCCAAGACGGTTTGGTCAACGGTTTTCAGCTGATACGGTGCCTACGTGGCTAATTTGACTCGGTCTTAATTTGACATGGCAGATGAAGCAAAATTTAACAATTAAAAAATTAAAAAATGTGGGGCAATGATGGCTAGGAGGAAGAGATGAGGCGACGCCGACTCACCCTGGAGATAGAGAGAAGTGTGGGGTTCCACTATTTTGTCTAACTGATATGTGGCGCCCAAATTTTTACAGTTTGCTTTCAGTGCCACATCATTGCCATGTAGAATGAGAACCAAATCAAATCAACCAGGTAGACGACACATCAGCAAAAACCGCCATCTAAACACATAGGGATCTCGTGCCCACTGGTTTTAACAGTTGAGGCACATGTTATATCTGCTATTACGGTTCATGAATGAAAATCAAACTTGTTGTCAAGTTAAGTGGCCTCAAATGAATTTATTCCTTACGGTAATACTTGATAATGTAGATTAAATAATTAAATGAATATTTACGTTTTGGACAAGAAGATTGTTTCTCTTTTTGCACAATTAAATAAAATATATTGTTTCTAGCCACTCCGCTTTGCCACATTAATATTTGGTTCTTGTTTGTTTTTAATTTTCCTATCAGTGTAATGAAAAAAACTGAGCACCAACTGTTACCGGCGGGATATACGGCCAGCACAAAACACAGCTGGCAAGAAAAAACTCAAAACAATACATCAACGTCAAGATTAATTGACGCCGGCCAGTATGCTATCTTGGGTGATTATTCCTGTATTCCAGATGGAGACATATGGAATAATGCACTGTTAACTGCAAAATGCATTATTCCTTCACGTTTGGTCCATCCCTGTGAAGGCATATGAAATAATGTACATCTTTTCTTAGAAAAAAAAAAGGGAAGAAACATCGCCGCATTGGGGGGCAAAATTATTCTTAAAAAAATCAATTAGTAAAACAATGTTTTTTATTTTTGAGAAATACTACCTTCATTCCAAAATATAATGTTGTTTAGTATATAGAGTAAGAAAATATCAAAAAATTTATTTTAGTCACTTTAGTGATCAATTATTGAATTTTGAATTAATTAAAATCTCTTTCTAATTAAGCATCTGATTGATTGATCCTAGAATAATTAAAATGATTGAAATCATGAGAATCAATGCATGAATGATTATATTGTGGTACATAACTTGATTACTTGAATCCTATAAATACTTATATTTTAGAATGAGTGGAGTAGCTGACAGAAGGTGCACATATACCCTTTGTTAAGCTATGGGTAGAAATTCAAAATATAGATAGATGTACAAACATGAAATTTAATAAGAGATAGAATTATTATTTCAGCTGAATCACTTTTCCATCTCTTGTACCAAACTCATGCACCATATTATTCATATACACTCTTAGCTATTCAATGAGAAATACACATGCTTTGCTTTTCATCACTTCTGGAGGAACTTCTTGAACCAATGGGCAGACTTTTTGGGGTATCTCTTCGCTCCGTCCTTGTAATCCACATAGTTTATCCCAAACCGAACTGTGTAGCCGTTCGCCCACTCGAAGTTATCAAGCAGCGACCATGCAAAGTATGCCTTCACGTTTGCTCCAGCCCTGTGAAAAAATTCATATGGATAATGCATATTGTCAAATTAACAATCAATTCGATCACGTGTTCTCAGGATAATTGTATCACCGTAATTTAATCTAATGAGCTCTGTAAAGCTTCCACAATCTTAAAAAAGATTGAAGAACTCTGCTGAAAAAAAAATGAGTGTATGGTGGAAGATGTCCAGACCTTATAGCAGTTAGCAGAGAAAGAAGGTGCCTGTTGTAGTAATCTATCCTGGCGTCATCCTGCAAGGCTTCCTGCAGTGTCAAGGTCTTATTGTCGAATTCATCAACACCTGAAGAGGCACACACACAGAGAAAAAGCAGTAAGATTCATTAACTTTTACAAAGGAGAATATCTATTTCATTCTTCAAGTATTTAGGGGAGGAAAAAAAATACTTGAGAGCCATATGTGCATTATTGACTTGATTGCAAAATTAAAAGGTGTTGAGTAGTAAACCTATCGGCTAGAGCTTACCATTTTCAGTGATGTAGACGGTAGGATTGCCATAATTCTCCTTAACATAAAGTAGCAAATCATGGAACCCTTTAGGGTAGACGTAAAGCCAAGGTGAAGCAGCCTACATATATGTCATTTACAAAACATAAGAAATTTTGGAGTTTTTTATACGAATTAAAGAGAAGGTGAAATTAAATATGAGATAGTTGTGATTGGTTTAGATGAGCATACGTAGAGAAATTTAACTAGAGATAGTTGTGATTGGTTGATAAAAAAGTACATAGAAAAATAGCCATATTTATATTTGTTTTAGAAAAAATGAATGTTAGAAATAACCTATATTTTAGGACAGATAAAGTAATTTATTTTATGTGGAGGAGATAGCTTGGAGTTACCTGCTGCCCTATGGGAACGCCATTCCGTACACCTGCCACAATCAGGATAGGTTAGAATAAATCGACCCATCTGAAATTAATAGTTGTATGCGAAAGGTATGAAATGATAGCTGGCCAAATGTTTGTCAGAAAAGGATATTAGTAGTGTGAATTTGAAACATAATTATAAAATCCATTGCCGCTGTTGACTCACCGGTAAGATTAGCTCCAGAATCAGTAGTGTAGCTTTTGTTAAGGCCATTTGATGCAGGAAGGTTATCAGCGTAGTTTGCAGTGTAGTAGTTAAGCCCAATAAAATCAAATGAACCCTTGACCAACTCAGACTCTTCTTTGGTGAACTGTGGCAAGCGATCCCCAACCAATCCTCTCATGTTTAGTGGGTAATCGCCATTAATGAGGGGATCCATAAACCTACAAGGCAAAATTCATTGTTAGATTTCTTCCATGTTTTAACAAATTCAACGATGAAAATTGCTTTCGTGTATGAAAAGAGGATTATTTACCATCCAAGCATGAAATCTATGGCACGCTTTGCAGCAGCGTCGTTGGATTTGGAGCGGGAGTAGGGAACAAACCAGTGTGAGACCAGAGTTATTCCAATCTTACCCTTTTGTGAGGCCTGCATTTGGGCAATTGAATTACGTTCAAGCTCGATGCTGTGTGAAATCTGAACTCTACTCCTTTTGATTTGGCAAGCAGAATGGTATTCTAGATGTTATGCTTTCTTTTCCTTCTTGCAACCAGATGTTTTCTTATTCCCTAGGGCTGTAATTAACTAGTAAGACGTATCCACATTAACTAGTAAGACGTATCCACAACAGAAACTTTTATATCGTTGAGGAGATATCAAAAGATATATTTTTAGTGTAGGAGGTTACAAGAGGTACTAAAAATTTACACTGAAAATTATGATTCCCCCTAGTACATCTTAAGGACCACAACTTAACTCTTTCTACAAAAATCATATTCAAATTCAGGTACTCAATTTATAAGGTTTAAAATTTGAGCAATTTTATATTCCTTGAGAAAATATCATGAGGTACAACTTTTTTCTATGTAAATTTTGGTACCTCTTGATACTTTAGGTGCTATAAGGTACCAAATTTTACACTAAAATTTTAGTACCTCTTAATACCTACTCAAGAACTGTAAAATTGCTCTTAAAATTTATTACTAAATTTATAAGTACCGTAAAATCACCCTTTCTGAAAGTAACAGCACATTAGTCCATTAACATGTCTATTGATCTGATAGGAATCCTCCAGTTCATGATATGCTGTATTTAAAACAGCTAGCTGAAGCTTCTAAAGTAATTTGCTAATGGCTGTACTAACAAATTCTACCGCCAGGACCAAACTGGAACTAAATATCAGGCAGAAACAAAAAACATTTTGGATTACCAGAATCAAATTTGCATATCTTCCGATTTAAATCGCTGTCATGGATGAACTGCAAGTGACAAAGGGATTCATTCAGTGACCTGATATTTCTCTTTGTACAGCCGAACGCTTTCTGCATGAGCGAGGAGTTGGTGGTGGCATGCGGTGTAGGGCTCCGTTCCTGAATCTCCAACGCTGCATTTTCCCATCTCCCAGGGCGAACACCTGCCTGGCGCAAACACGCCAGCTGCATAGCCATTGGAGCAGAATGTCCAGGGCTCGTTGAAGGTGATCCAGTGTTTCACTCTGTCACCAAACTCCTTGAAGCAGACTTCAGCGTAGTCCCTGTAGTCATTTCTGCAACAGTTTTGTTTTTTTTCACGATCAGTAAATTTTCTTTAAAAAAAAAAGATATGTTGGTTGGAGCCAGTACAAATGTGTTGGTCAATGGTGATGTACTCCTATAATTGAGAGCCAGGGTCTTTTATTTCACCTTGAATGGTGTAACACCTATAGGATAACACTATAGAATCCCAGCAAAAAAAAACACTATAGAATATGTGTGAAATTTTGTATTTTTTCAACTAGCAATAAATTAAAGGAGTTTGAGGGTTTGTCCTCACACCTTTTTATTTTTCATATTAGAACTTATCGTCCTTGTGCTTAACAGCAGATGCCGGAGATGTAAACCATTTTCATTGTCTTGAAAAATTAAATAATATTCGCCAGAAAACAGCAACAGGAACTTGAAAAACTATCGCAATTGAAATAGGAGTAATGGGTAGTTTAATTGGTATGCGTAATCATGATGTTGACAGCATTGTCAACTGAAGGATTAATTTCACCCTCCTATCTTACTGAATTTCCATTTCAAACATTCAAGGTTTCTATAAGTGAATATTCAAACAGAAAAGTTTAATGAAGAATTGCTGAACCTACATAATATTAGGGCTAAGAAATCCGTTATATCTGTCTTCCAACGCCTGAGGTGAATCCCAGTGGAAAAGGGTAACATATGGTTGCACCCCTGCAAATGTACAAGGTCATTTGCATCTTGAACAAAATAAAAAAAATTGTTCAGAGTGGCACTAGTTCTGAACTTGGAACTAAACACTAAAGACCCCAACATGCATGCCTTTCAATAATAGCTCATTGATCAAATTGTTGTAGTAGTTGATGCCTTCTCTGTTGACTCCACCGCTCAGGCTTCCATCTGACATGACAGCGAGTTTTTGATGCTAAGTGTTAGGTGCCATACTTCCATCAACTTGGGGTGTGAAAGTGAAAGAGATGCAGAATCTTGTACGACTTTCAGAACGAAAAACAGAGCAGCTTCAGACAAAAGTCAGGGCTGTCTGTTGATAGCTCTGTGACAGTGCATATCAGATCTGAAATATACGACCGTGTCTTCAATAAATGGTCTGAAAGATATGGGCACTCACTTGGAAGGATTCTTGTCCATGAGATGGAGAACCTGTATGCGTCCATTCCCATGTCCTTCATGAGACGCACATCTTCCTGCATTATTTTTTATTTTTTGCAAGTCCCTCTGGATAAGTGTGCTACTAAATTGTTTTCCTAAAAAAGTTTAGAATAAAATTTGAAGAGATTGTGATAGGGGATATCTCCTAGCTGTTAAAAAACAATTTTATCATTCCTGAGAAGGTATTAGGAGGTATTATTGTTTTATGTATAATTTGGTAACTCATGGTACATGTTTAAGGATGGAAAAAATGCTTGCGGTAAAATTAACAGATCAACCAAACACGGCTTGGGGTATACCTTTTAATTACCGTCCTTACGAAAAAAATCAATTTAAAGAGTGTTTTTACTAGCTGAAAATGTTACTGCCAATACCTTGTACAGATGGTAGGAATCATCAGCCACATCCCCGTTACTTCCGTCAGCGATCTTATCTGGCAAGTTAGAGAATTGTCAATCCAAAATGATGCTGTTCTTGTCTGTGTTTTTTTCTTGTCATTCACATCAATCATGTGTTTTCTCCACTGCCCTTTTACACCGTTCTATACATTACATTATCCCAGGAACGACAAGATTATCAGCAGGTCGTTTCGTAAAACTGCGTGCAGGAAATAGTGTGCGGACGGAAAGCAAAGCAATTGGAGAAGATGGTGACTGCTTGAAACTAACCGTATTGGATTACTTGGTCAAGCTACTCACTGAAATATAATAGGAAGAACCAAATCTTGCTCATAACAAAGATTGGACTATTAGCAAAACAATAGTATAGTTGTATAAAGAATCCACCATATCTAGAGAATAATTTAGTAATGCAAACACATTTTTATATTCATAGCAATGATACCACCTCCATACTAAAATATAATTGTTTTAGAATAATATGAAGTCAAACATTTCAAATTTTAACTATTAATAAAAAGATAAAAAAATCAATCATGTAAGAATGATATTACCATATTATCATTAAGCAAATTATCATCATATACAATTTATTTTTGTTTGAAATAATTTATTTTATAAATATTATTAATCAAAGCAGTACCTCGAAACCAAGTTAAGACTTAAAAATAATTATATTTTAAAATGAAGGGAGTAACCCGTTTTCTTGTATGCACCTTCTAAACTTTTCTCCTGCATCGTTGAAGCGGGTGGGGTTGCTAAACAGGGTCGATTTTATTCTTGTCGAGTTGTCGTGACATATATATACATTATCACCCTCCTATTTCTGCTTATATTTATGTTTATAAACCAAAATTTAAATTTTCAATAGAGTTGATTTTAGAGTTTTCTATTATAAAAAATTTTAGCTTTGGCTTTTAAACCACTAAGAACATATATATATATATAAAAGTTTTATTAATAAATTATTTTTTATTTGTAAATATGTTGTTTCGTTTACTCCTTTTAAAAGCCAATTTATGAGCCCCTACACCC
Source organism: Oryza brachyantha (assembly GCF_000231095.2). Lineage (NCBI taxonomy): Eukaryota > Viridiplantae > Streptophyta > Magnoliopsida > Poales > Poaceae > Oryza > Oryza brachyantha. Next base: position 12,662,607 of record NC_023166.2, read on the forward strand.
ACTTGAACTTGATAATGTGATAAACACAAATCTGCACTGATGTTTATCATGACAAACAGAGACGTAATTAACATGCCTGGGTGCTGATGTGTGAACGTGTCCCAGATGCTTGGTCCTCTGCCACCCTCCGTTGCGCCACCCTCATACTGCATGTCAAGAACGCCTCAGCTCTTCAGATTACAGACCAACACAAAACACATGTCGCAGTGTGGCAGGTGAAATTGCCAAAACGGTTCATTCCTTGATGCCAATTTGAGCATCAATCGGACCGTAAAAATCAGAATAGCTATGAATCGACTCACGAGTAATTTAGATTCAGTTCTAATTTAACCAAACAAATTTAAGTTTTATTATAAGCTAGTCCTAAATTATCTATGGATCAATCGCTACTCATCCTTAGTACAAACATTTTTTTCTGTGGAGAATTTGAACGGCCTACTCTTAATTTGCTCTTTTTCTTTCATGTATTAACAATGCTCTTGGAGAAGTGAGTTTTGCCGTTTTTGTAGCAGGTAATAAGCTTTTTCTTTGGTGTTACTCCGTTTGGGATGAAAGGGGAGTGGAAGCTTAACCTGATACGCCGCCGACGCCGTCCCGAAGATGAACCCCTCGGGGAAGCTTCTCCGGCTGATCGCCGGCTCGCCGGAGCCATTGCCGGCGCCGGAGGCGACGACGGTTAGGAGGAGGAGCGTGAGGAGGAGGCCACTGAGCACCACCCCTGCCCGTGCAGTCGCCATGGCCGGGAAGTGTGACCCGGATACGGACACACAGCAAAGAGAGAGAGAAATGGATGCTTGTAGCTCAACGTAGCACCCCACATATATATAGGCTCGTGCTCGGTAAAAATGAGCATTACTTCATTCGGTAATACGGAGTATTTAATTAGTTACATGTTTATTTTTTCGCTTTTACTTACCTTCGTAGATCACAATTTATTTTTTTATCTTAGATTTAGACTTGATTTGGGCTTTTTTAAATGCAGATTCTTAATTTTTAGTCGTTGCTTTTAGATCGCCAAAAGCACATATATAATTTTTTTATTTATAAATTATTTTTTTATAAACATGTTATTTCATTTTTTTCTGTTGAGAAGTCAAATGGTGACCACCTTGGTGGAGGGAGTAGTATTGCTTTTCCGTTGTTACAGTGAGGCTCGCGCAGCCAACGGCGACAATTAGACGCAGCGTCCATCATGATTTTGCGTATCATTTGAAAAGAATGGAATGTGCGAATTTTCAATGGAAGCGTCACCGGAGGCTGAACTAGCCCTTGCAATAATGGAGGAAATCGTCATGGGAGTTTTCATTAAGTTCGTAAAAGTATTAAGAAGGTGTATCACATTACTGTAATTTGGTACAATAACTTTGTTATCAGATCTATAAGGGGTGAATGTTTAGTCATATTTGCACACAAAAAGTAATTTGTGAATACAAATTTTATATATGTTTTTTTAATGGTCTAAACGCAAAGACCGAAAAATAAACCATGATATAAAAATCCTAAACTCAAGTATAAATAGAAGTGAAAAAATAATGATATCTTTTTACGTACTTTTAATTTTTTAATTTAACATGTAGCTTCATGAAAAAATTAGTTCTAAACTTGGAGGTTTTTATGGTGCACGATGCACTATGTTTAGGTTTACAGTTTTGAGGTTACTTGTTTAAAGTATCTTTTATGAGATCTACTTTTAACAAATTCCGCGGGCGTACTTCTCCAGTGAAGCCAAAACAAGGATTGTGTGGCAGGAGTGGAGGTGACCACCGTGACACAGGCCATGTACAGAAACATGTGATGATCTCGTGCTTCACGCCCTTGAAGCTAACACCATCAATCTTGCGTTGCGTGATTTGGTATTTTGGTTGGTTGCGTGTCAAACTTACTGGTTAAATACAATACTCCTCGATGGATTATTATGCCCCCTAGATCTTTTTCTTGTAATAATAAACAAAGCCTGAATTAAATAAACGGTAATGGAAAGCATGGGATTATAGTTAGAAAGAACGCTATTAGAGAGGGCACATGTCAGGATTCAGGCCAGCGCAGCGCCGGAGGGCGCCGGAGCGGACGGCGCTGCCGGCAGTCAGGAGGCGAAAGAAGGCGGCGTGGCTGGCCGCGGGGCGGGGAGGCGGCGGGTCGCCGCAGCGGCGCCGACGCTGGCGCGCAGCGACGGCTTGCTCTCTGACCTCGATGGATAGATGGCTTGGTAGGGTCGCATAATGCTGACCTCGATGGACAGCAGCTGCCGCATAATGCTGCTGTCGTCGGCGGGGTTGGAAACCTGACCCCGGCACAATTGGCGATGGATTATTTAAATCAAATTGTTCTTACATTTTGTTTTTAAAAGTATCATTCTTCATCTCGAAGAGACGATGCTTGTAACATAACTCGTACCAATACAAAACTACGTAGACTAAAAATGATTTTTTTATCTTTTTAAGCTTTAATGCAATTGTTCTTTACTTTTTTTAAATCCTAAGATATTATTACCAAATAATACAATAGTTACTTAAAAATAAATTTTTTAAGACAAATAAGGGGCTAGAGATGAAGTCTTTATAAGAATGAGGAGATACCTTTAGCAATTTAAAAAACATGCGTACAAAGAACGAGTGAGTCGAGGTTGGAAAGAGGAGAAAATGAATTCAGCTTAAGAATGTCTGATTTTATACTCCCAGTGTATAGGGCATCATATGTTTTGCTTATGACAAATACTAAAACTTAAATTTAAAGTTGATTTTAGGATTTTTTTTATCATAGTTTATTTTCCAATATTTGGTTTTAGATAGCTAAAACACATATATAAAAATTTTATTTATAAACTATTTTTTATAAATAAGTCATTTCGCTTTTTATTTGAAAAAGCCAAACTATCCCGGCATAACTTGGCAGCTTCAGTCAGACGTGCACAGATAACATTGGTCGATTGAGGGATTGGCATATATACGATTTTAACAAGCATTGATCAATATGTACAATTGAGTGAGGAACGGAGCTAGAAAAAGATTCGCCGATTAATTTCGGGAGTGTTTCATATCTCAATTATTTGGTGGTGTTTAGTTGGGAAATTAACAATTTTTTAACGTTAAATCAGACTTTTGACGAGATGTTGGAAGAGATTTTGATGAGAGTGCATGCCTGGGCCGGGGACGGCGACGGGCCGGAGCCAATCCAGGATCCATTAAATACACAGGGGCCGACCGGCGGCCATTGTAAAGGCGGTGGGGCACACACTAATCCTTAACACATCGAGAGGCTGCGAAGGAGATATTTCCCCTTTTTTTCTTAAAAAAAAGAGGGGACCGATATTATACCATTTCAAAACAGCATGCGTATCAGATTTGATATAAAGATATTAGCCTATATCATTTCAAGATAAATCATGTTATTTTATTTAAAAAATAGAGAGAAGGGGATATTTATCTGTTAATCGCTCTTGCAAATGGCCCCTTAATGCCACCCTTTTATTGTTCCAATATTTTTCGTCACGGGTGAGAGATGCTGTCAAATTCTTTCTGTGGCTTTCACCAATTTAACATGACATGTTAGATTGCAGCGTGGAAAAGTAAGGCCTTGATTAGTTCCTAAATTTTTTTTTAAAAATATCACATCGAATCTTTGGACACCCAAATAAAGCATTAAACATAGATGAACCAAAAAACTAATTGCACAGTTATGAAAAAAATCTTGAGACGAATCTTTTGAGCCTAATTAGCCCATGATTAGCCATAAGTGCTACAGTAACCAATATGTGCTAATGACGGATTAATTAGGCTCAAAAGATTCGTCTCGCGGTTTCTAGGCTAGCCATGAAATTCGTTTTTTCATTCGTGTCCGAAAACCTCTTCCGACATCTGATCAAACATTTGACGTGACACTTCTCCCAAAAATTTTCTCAATCTAAACAACACCTAAGGTGAAACATTCATTCTACCCTTCCCTGATCCCTCTCTTCATTTATCCATTATCTTTCCAAGTCAAACACCTGAACTGCCGCTGCCATATGAGTAGATATCCGTTCACATAAATAATATCTATGGAATTAAATAAGTTATCACATATGATAAAAAATAATGAAACAAATAATTAAGTAAAGAAAAAGAAGGAAATCATATTTTGCATGAGACATTTTATACACAATACCCGAAACAAAAGTAAGTTTTTTCTAGAGAAGGACATTTTTACCCGGCCGCTATATCCAACTAGATATATACAACCATTTTTTAATTAGAAAACTTAGCCCCTCAAATAATCAATCTAAAATTCATGTTCCTATGAAGATTTAAACACATGACTATAGATGGTACTCAGATCCCTGTAACTATGATGAGAAATAAGTAACATTAATTCATATGTGAATTATTACGGTTTGATATTTAGTGCTATTTTTTTTTCTTTATGACATAAAAGATATGAAAATTATGAATAATGTCTAGTAGTAGCGTGGCTCTACTAATCCGACTTTGCAACCTCACTCACAGCGAAGTGCGCTCGAGGAGATCCATTCATACCGCTGTTCTCGTACAAGCTTGCCCTTGGTTTGTCCTAGATCGGTGTCTAGGACGAGGAAAGGCCACAACTGAGCTACAGTGAGAGGAAGAGATCAGCCCATCTGTCATGCCTTATTGCTTGCCGCCATCGTATATGTCATCTCACAGTTGGAGTCAAGCTGATCGCCACAGATGCCTGGTTAGATGCCTTTGTCGATCGAGCTTCAGCCCATAAAATTACACGACCTAGAATATTTTCTATATGTAGACCTTCGGTTTGGTTGTTTGTAACCTGTTCCATATTTTTTTGGCTTCTTTTGTTGAGCATTTTTCTCATTCTTATAAGATATCATAAGGTATCGCTATCGCTGTTTTCTGCGTAAAATTTGGTAACGACAGTACCATGATCCTCAATGATAAAAAAATAATGGACATCATATCACATCACCCTGTATATACACATATACACATAGGCAATGGTCAAAATGTCACGGAAATTCTAATTCTAGATTGATCTAAGGTTGTTCCCATAAAAGCGAAACCATTTACGATAATTTTTATTTCTTATCAAATGTAGAATCTGATATCTCTAAATTTTGTCAGCGTTATATTATAGGTGACACTAAATAATAATTTGTTAAATACAGCTAATTCCCGATCAATAGAGCGTTCTTTCCGAAATCCGAACACATGCTACCGATTCCATCCTGCTTCCACCCCGTCGGTGTTGATTCCTGCCTCTGTCGCTGTTGGTGTGACTTGTTTAGGTTTCAGTCACGTGCTTAAAGCTTACAGTTTTGTGGTCTATGCACGATGAAATGACACCAAGTTATTTTACAAAAATCATGCAAAGTTTTGAACCGTCCACAACATGACACGATCGACGAAAAATATCTTCCGGATCCTCGTGTGTCTCTCCTATTTACACGTTCTACATTTCTCTCCGTAGCCATCAGAAATTAGTAGAGTGGTGTGTAAACCACGCTGCAAGTTACCGATTGTGTAGTAGCAGCAATCGTGGCCACGCATTTTGGAAAGAAAAGATAGAAGTACTAGTAAATGATTGGACCGGCCGACAACACCGAGATCATGCGCCGCTGTCTCGGAATTACTCCCACTCAGATCAATCAATCAACATTAACTACATGGGTTTGGCATTTTCATTAAAAAAATCAAACGATATTAGTAAAAAAAATTATGAATAAAAATTTTAAACATGTGTTGTTATTAGATTAAAAATAAAGACCAAAAATAAACTATAATTAAAAAAACTTTAAAATCAACTTCAAATTTAATGTTAAAAATTAACAACACTGCCTTTTTACTTATGTTTATGCTTATAAGCCAATTTTTAAATTTGTTACATTAAATTTGGAGTAGATTTAGATTTGTTTCGTTGTGTTTATTCTTGAATGCTGACTTTTAGATCGGCAAAACACATTCATAAATTATTTTATTTATAAATATGGTATTTACCGATCACCCCTCAAATTATGGCTTATAAGTATATAGGGTCATGTTTTGACGTATTAAAAGAAAACATCGAAATATATTTGCAAATAAAAAATAATTTATAAATAAAACTTGTATATGCATGTTCATAGCGATCTAAAAGTTAAAACTGGAAAAATAAATTTCCATAAAAAAAATCTCAAATCGACTCCAAATTTAATAGTAAAAATTTAAATTTTTATTAATAAACAGAACCCAAAGCCAAAAGAAAAAAGGTGATAAAGCTTAGCCGAAAAGAGCAGGACGATACAAATTTAATATTAAAAATTTAAATTTTTATTAATAAACCGAACTCAAAGCCAAAAGATAAAAGGTGATAAAGCTTAGCCGAAAAGAGCAGGACGATGCTAGCTGATGCTTCCGGAGGAAAAAGAGGACGTGCCGGATGGGGTGCATGCATCGCGCGCCGCGTGGTCGGTGGTCCTGATCTGATCTGATCTGATCTGCCCCTGCCCCTGCCCCAGTTCAACTTCAACAGTACTACTGGCCCGGTAGTCTACTGCCCGGTACAGTGCACTGCTTTGGCCTCGACCTACCTAAGCTGGAGTAGCTACCAAGCGACGGCCAGCGAGGCATGGCGCACGACGCATGCCGGCTGCGCTCAACTCGCTATATATGTCTATCGGCGGCTAGTGCTATACTGTTGAGTCTCGCTGTCCGTACGAAAGTCCTTATATAATCCGTGTACGATCACAGTCCGAGTAGCACGCGCGTCGTCGTTCCGTCGTCTACGTCAACACCGAAACAGATCGTATGTGTTCCTTCCTTCCGTTCGCGTCATACACATTGTTTTACGAAAAGTATCGTACGCTAGGCTATTTCTTGCACTGTTTCACCTGAACTTGGTCTGAGGAGAGACAGATGAGAGAGACCACGGCTGTAGTTTGCTCATGTAAAATTAATTTTGAGATTTTGGTATTATAATTTATTTTTTAGTCTTTACTTCTATCGTTAAAAATATGTATATAATATTTTATTTTATTACGCCGATGATCCATGACATCTCGATCAATCAGCATTTGTCACGGTGTAACATCATGTCCAACTAGCATCGATCGTGCTAAGCTTGGGCTCCACCCGACGGATACGAGTGACGCGGCGAGTTGAACCGGCCGCGGCAGCGTTCAGCGTGCTGCGCGCGGAGGAGACGAGACGAGACGAGACCAGACAGCACGCTGACGCTGATGAAGTGATGCGCTGCGCTGCACCATGCGAGGACGAAGGCGCGGGCGGTGGCGATCCGGCCGCGTCCGTGCGCGAGGCTTCCGGTTCCAGGCGGCGCGCGAGCGCCACCGAGTCGTCGTCGAGCGAGAGTGACGCCGTGAACCGGAGAGAGAAGTAATAAGTGGGCGGTGTGAATTTTTTGAATTTTGAATTTTATTTATTAAATAATTTAAATTTTTAATTTTGCATTTAAAAAATCACAAAACTAACATCCTGTCGCCCTCTAGGAGAGCGGAAAGGTGACGTAGCAAACGGTCATTCGGACGCACGAGATGGTCAGAAACGGCGGCACGGCAAATTTTACGTTTACCCGTGGTAAACGTAAAATTCGCCTTGCCGCTCAAAATTTTTTAATTTAACCACGGTTTGATACATATATGTATAATGTACCTCTGGTCTCCTGGATAGGAGAAGGAGACGATGACCACTCAGCCAAGTTACTACATGTGATCGAACAATTAAATATGTTATACATATATGTATCAAACCGTGACAAATAACAAAATTCCTTGTGGCACGGCAATTTTACATTTAACCCGAGAGCGGGAAGGGGCTAAATGTAAAATTTGTTGTGCGCCGTTTCTGGCCGTCCCTCGCATCCGAGCGTCCATTTGCCACGTTACCTTTCCGTCCTCCTAGAGGGCGGCAGGAGGTTAGTTTTGTGATTTTTTTGAAATACAAAATTAAATTTGTATATTATTTAAGAAATAAAATTCAAAAAATTAGCCGTACGTGCAGGTGAACCGGCCCATTCCATTCCAGCACACAGGGCTTGTGTATCTGGATGCCGGAGATGGGCCGCGAGCGTGGACAAACCGAACTGGGCTATATGGCGCATGGGCCGTTCTCTTGGAACGTGCACCCTGGCCGGTGGCTCCGACTTCAGTGAAGAGAGGTCTACTGGTAGTAATTACTCGTTTCGTTTTTTAATTTGATGTAGTTGATTTTTGGGGATAGTTCATTTTATTATAAAAATTATATAATTATTAGTTATGTTATTATAATTTAATTTATCACTAAATAAATTTTAAGCTTGACTTGTAATTTTGCATATTTCCAATAAAAAATTGAATAAAACAAACAGCCAAACGTATATCCAATATTCAATGATATCAAATAAGAAAATTGGAGGGAGTATTTACTGACACTTGTAATTCTTATAGTTATACCTGGCTCATGTATGTGACATATGTGTACTCTTTGCAGATCAATGGGAAGGCAATTCATCCAACTCTTTTACATGTTTTTTCTTTTTTTTCCATTTTCATCACTTCTGGAGGAATTCCTTGAACCAATGGGCTGACTTTTTGGGGTACCTCTTCTCTCCGTCGTTGTAATCCACATAGTTTATCCCAAACCGAACTGTGTAGCCGTTCGACCACTCGAAGTTGTCAAGCAGCGACCATGCAAAGTACCCCTTCACATTTGCTCCGTCCCTGTGAAGAAATGCATATGGAGTAGAGTAATGGCGTTGAAAACTAGCAGTTCTGGGCATCTGAAGCACTCTTCTCTGATCAAATCAAAAAATGAGTGTATGATCGATGTTCAGACCTTATAGCACTTAGCAGGGAAAGAAGGTGCTTGTGGTAGTACTCTATCCTGGTGTCATCCTTCAAGGCTTCCTGGAGTGGTAAGGTCTTGTTGTTGAATTCATCAACACCTTAAGATGCATAGGACAGTCGGTAGGATTTATTAACACTTAGGGGAAGAGAGTATTTATATGTTAGGGCTGACTCCGGTGTATTTTACTTGTAGTAGAATTTAATCCACGTCGTTGATCTATTTTTATCAGACGACTATTATTAAATTATACTACCAACAATATTAGGTGTAGTAGAAATTTAAGGGGTTAATATCGTTATTTTTATTGTGATCCTAAATTATCATTTTTAATCAATGGATGAGATTTGTTCTACTGGTAGTATAATACTACCAGTAAAATGCACCGAAGCATTGCTCTTATATGTTTGGGTCTCTCTCTGGTATATTCTACTAGTAGTATTATACTACCAGTATAATAGTAGAACTAATTTCAGTCATTGATTAAAAAAGTATTTTTGTACTTTGTTTATTAATTGATTAGTAATATTTTATAATTTTGTTTTTTGGCAATAAAGATAACAATAAAGAGGATGATATTGCCCCTTTAAATTTTTACTTCACCTAATATTGTTAGTAGTATAATTTAATCATAGTCATCTGATAAAAATAGATTAACGGTGTTGGTTAAATTCTACTGACAGTTGAAACACCGGAGACGGATTCATTGCAAAGTTGGAATTGTGTTACAGTGGTACTATCAGTTACTGAGACAATGGATAACATGTTCACTGGAACTTACCGTTTTCAGTGATGTATATAGTAGGATTTCCGTATTTCTCTTTAACATAAAGTACCAATTCACGGAACCCTTGAGGATAGATGAAAAGCCAAGGTGAAGCAGCCTACGTACATGTTATTTGCAGAATTCAATACCTCACATGAATTATTTAGCTGTAAATTTATTGTGTATGGAGGATAGAGTATGGAGTTACCTGAGGACCTATGGGGACTCCATTTCGAACAGCTGGCATAATCTGGAAGGTTAGCATATACTCCCTCCGTTTTATAATATAAGATGTTTGACTTTTTTTGATTATTTGTTTTATATAAAAAATTATAGAAATATCATTTATTTTGCTTGTGACTTACTAACAAAAGAACTTTAAGCACGACTTGTTATTTTTTATATTTGTACTAAATTTTTGAATAAGACAAATGATCAAACGATGAAATTAAAAAAGTCAAACATATTATATTATAAAATGGAGGTAGTATTGACGAAGCAATAATGTTGATTACCCATTGTTTGATAATGCATCCAGTGTGTATGTTGACTTGTGCACAAACTAATTTAAGAAAAGAAGATTTGTTTTAGTCCAATAAAAAGTATTTCGAGGTACCGGTACCTTACGGTACCAAATAATTTTTAATCATTGGATCTAACAGTGCATATCCTACTTAGCTAGATCTAATAGTGAGAAATGATTTGGTACCTCAAAGTACTAGTATCTCAAGGTATTTTTGTTGGACCGGAGCAAATCTCAAAGCATGAATGTTTTTAGGGATATTACCGAGAGAAAAACAGAGTTGACTTGAGGTAACATTTATGCAACAGAAGCTATGATATGAGCTGACTAAATGCTTGCAAAAATTGCTCCAGTCTTAGTAAATTTCATGCCAAACATTGTGAATTTAAACCAGACCGACAAATTCGTTGGCTCTTTTTGACTCACCGGTAAGATTAGCTCGAGCATCAGTATTGTAGCTGTTGTTAAGGCCATTTGATGGAGGAAGGCTACCGGCATAGTTTGAGGTGTAGTAATTAAGTCCAATAAAATCGAATGCTCCCTTGATCAAACCAGACTGTTCCCTGGTGAACTGCGGCAGGCGACTCCCAACTAACTCTCTCATGCTTAGGGGGTACTCACCTCTAATCAGGGGATCCATAAACCTACAAGAGAAGTCAGAGTCAGTGCCTTCTGCCTGGTTTCAAACTTGAATAGATGTTGAAATTATGTGTCAAGAGAATTTACCATCCAAGCATGAAGTCTAGAGCACGCTTTGCAGCGTCGATGCTGGATTTGGAGCGGGATAAGGGAATGAACCAGTTCGAGACCAAAGTTATCCCAATCTTCCCCTTTTGTAAGACCTGAATTGGACAAGCGTTTTATTATTCAAGTGCAAGGCTGTGTGAATGCTGGACCCAAATCTTTTGATTTTGGGAAACATGACAGTGTATTCTGCCTCTTCTTTTCTTGAATGCAGTTTTTATTGAGTTCGATGTGCATGTACAGCGATGGTTTTTATTCATTCCATAAGACTATAATTAGAAAGTAATTAAGTAAAGCATATGTACAAACGTTATGTTTGGACTCAAAAGTATTCAATGTATAAGATTTGGGGCTGACTCCAGTGTATTTTACTGCTAATAGAATTTAATTCTATTTTTATCGGACGGCTGTGATTAAATTATACTATCAAAAATATTAGGTGTAGCAGAAATTTGAAGGGACAATATCGTCCTTTTGTTGTGATCTTTATTGAAAAAAACAAAATTACAAAATAATGCTAATCAAGTAATTAACAAAGTAAAAAAAATATTTTTTTACTAATAGTATAATACATCAAGTAAAATACACCGGAGAGTTGTCCATAGGCAATTATGTAGTAGTACGTAAATTGCATTACTTTCTTCAAACGACACATTACTCTATGCGTATGTAGAACACTGCAGTTACTAAAGCACTCCAATTGCCTAAGGGCTGTACTAACAACAGATCTACCACCAGGACCGAACTGAAAATAAATGCAAGAAAGAAAACATTCTGGATTATCAAAATCATTATCATGGATGAATTGCAAGTGCTTGAGGGATTCTTTCAGCTGACCTGATATTTCTCTTTGTACAACCGAACGGCTTCCGCGTGAGCAAGTAGCTGATGATGGCATGCAGTGTAAGGCTCCCTTCCTGAATCTCCAACACTGCAATTTCCCTGCTCCCAGGGAGAACAGCGGCCTGGTGCAAATGTGCCAGATGCATAACCCACAACGCAGTAGCTCAAAGGTTCATTGAAGGTGATCCAATGCTTCACTCTGTCACCGAACACTTTGAAGCAGACTTCAGCATAGTCCCTGTAGTCATTTCTGCAACAGTTGTTCACAGGTCAGTAACTTTTAGCAGCAACTTTTTTCGCGACAACTTGAGATGTTTTAGCTGAAAATATACAGTAAGGTGCTATTTTTGGGTGATGTTAGGGATAAACATGGATTCTCAATCATGTACAAAGGAAAAATTTCTCAGTTTTCCCTGTGATCAATCTCAGTAAACAGTATTCACCAGTTTTTTTTAGTGCTATGCACTAGGATTTTTTGGGGGGGGTGGGGGTGGGGGGTACAAAAAGGTGTTGAAATTGAATTATTGGATGTTTTAGTGCTATGCACTATGATTTTATCAATATTTTAGCTGAATCACATGTTTAGTACAATAACACTCCCCTATCTTACTGAGTTTATGATTGTTAACTTTGTTAATTTCCAATTCAACTTAATCAGGTTTAACTACTCATATATTTAAGAAGAAAAAGGTACTGACAAATTATGGACTTACATGATATTAGGGCTAAGAAATCCATTATATTTATCTTCTAGTGCCTGTGGCGAGTCCCAGTGGAAAAGGGTAACAAATGGTTGCACCCCTACAAGTGTATAAGATTACTTTGCATCTTGAAAAAAAAAATTATAATGGTCCACGCATATTGCATGTCACCACTGAACTGGAAACTTAACTCTGAAGAATTTTTTTCAGATAAGAACACGGAAGAGTAGACACTCATACGGCATACCTTTCAATAATAGTTCATTGATCAAATTGTTGTAATACGTGATGCCTTCTTTGTTGATTCCACCGCTCAGACTTCCATCTGCCATGACAGTGAGATTTCAATGTATGGTGGGGTCAACTTGCATTGACAGAAATATGGAAATTTTCGTAATTCAGAGCAAATCAGAGATCAAATTCAGACAAACGAGACTACGAGAGCTGTCTTTTGATAGGTCTATGACAGTGCATTGCATTAGGTATAGTTGTTGATAAAAGGTCAGAAAGATATGGCCACGCACTTGGAAGAATTCTTGTCCATGAGATGGAGAATCTGTATGCATCCATTCCCATATCCTTCATGATGCGCACATCCTCCTGCACAGTTTTTGCAGGTCCATATGGATAAGTACTAATTTGTTTTTTGAAAAGAAAGTTGGAATTAAAATTTGAAGAGATTATCTCCTGCTGCATAGAACAACCTAAAACAACTCAGGGCATGTTTTTAAATTTCTACTTCAAAATTGCTAACTGCTACTACCTTGTATAGATGGTAGGAATCCGCAGCCACGTCCCCATTACTTCTATCAGCTATCTTATCTGCCAAATCAAAGAATTGTCAATAAAAATTAATGTTTTATTGTCTATTGTTTCTTGCCATTTACACCAATCATTGCCCTTTAGATAATCTTTTACACTACAACCCAGATAGGCCAAGAATTCAACGCTTATTTTGTTATTTGTATGCAGCAACCAATGCGCGGACAAGATAAGATGGTGACTGTTTGATTAAACGTCTGAATTGGGATTATGATGGGTGTTTAGTTGGGAAAAAAATTTCGGTGTTATATCGTACGTTTGACTAGATGTCGGAAGAGTTTTCTAGACACGAATGAAAAAACGAATTTCACAGCTCGTATGGAAACCATGAGACGAATCTTTTAAGCCTAATTAATTCGTCATTAGCACATGTGGCCACGTGGAATTACTGTAGCACTTATGGCTAATCATATGTTAATTAGGCTAAAAAAATTCGTCTCACGATATCTCTCATAATTATGTAATTAGTTTATTTTTCATCTATATTTATACTCCATTTAGTTATGCAAAGATTCAATGTGATGTTTTTAGAAAAAAAATTAGAAACTAAACAGTCTTAGTCTTAGATAAAAGGAGTGTAACATGATTGGATTACTTGGTCAAGATATACTCGATGAATTATCATAGCAAGCGCAAAATCTTCCTCACAATTCAATATACTCACGAGTCACCATGATCGATAAGACATTGACGGATCACCGTCAGTGGCAATTGGACATTCCAGTTGTAAACAAAATCCACCGACTTGTACAAAAAAAAAATATGGCCAGACAACCAGACATCTTCTATCTACAATACCATATTTATATGCATGGTATCCGAAAAAAAAATTTGAAAATCTTAACACCTAGAAATGATTGAAGTAGTTGGGTTTGCTAAATACGACTGATATTTTTCTCGCGGCATATATAAATTACACCTAGAGCTTGATTAACACAAAATTGTACTGATGTTTAGCATGACAACCAGAGACGTAATTAACATGCCTGGGTGCTGATGCGTGAATGTGTCCCAGATGCTTGGTCCTCTGCCCCCTTCCGCTGCACCGCCCTCATACTGCATGTGTGAAGCAACGGCCAGCTCTTCAGATGTCAGACCAAAACAAAGACACAGTTAAATTGGCACTCGAATGCTTATTGGACCAGGCCATGCAATTCCTATCTGTAAATTTCGAGCAATTATTCAGCAGAATTCTTGTATCTGTCATTTTTCTGATCATGTTCCGACTTGTAACATTGTTCTTGAGAGTAGCAAAGAACTGAATTTTTTTTTTTCGGTAGCAATTGCATGGAAGCTCTCTCTACTGCAAGAATATATGGAAGGGCATTGGAAGCTTAACCTGATACGACGACGAGGCCGTCCCGAAGATGAACCCCTCAGGGAAGCTTCTCCGGCTGATCGGCGGCTCGCCGGAGGCGACAGCCAGGAGGAAAGGGAGGAGAAGTCCACTGAGCATCACCACTGCCCCTGCAGCCGCCATGGGAGCCTGGGGAAGTGTGTGTGACCAACTGACCCAGAGACGGGAAGAGATATAGATGGCTGCACAGGCCGTCAGGCCAGCTCAACTTAGCAGCTAGCATCCCATATTGTATATGCTCGTGCTGGGTAAAACCACATTATTTCCGGATCATGCCCATGCTTGTGTGGAAATTGGAATGGCACTGAAGAGTGGTGATTATTGACCATCATGACAGAGACCCAGAAGAAAAAAAAATGTAGAAGACTAGTTACATCATTTGGCAGGTTGCATGCAAACTTATTGGCTAATAATATGAGCTTGCCTGCACTCAAAAGGGTGGTTGTTTGTTTTTTTATGAAAAAAGTCAAAGGACATATTTGTAAATGAAAAATAATTTGTGAATAAAATTTTTATATACATAATCTTAGTAATCTAAAAGTCAAGGCTAGCAAATAAACTTCGACAAAAAATACTCAAAATTAACTCTAAATTTAAGATTTTTTTTAAAGCCCCATAAATATAGGATTGAAAATTTAAATTTTGGTTTATAAGTATAAGCAGAAATAAAAGGATGAGATGATGTGAAAGATAAAGAGAGAGAGAGATTGCCTCACACAAGCGACTGCTTAAATGTTTAACCATTTGTTTTTTACAAAAGAAAAAGGAAATTAAAGGAGACGAACTCGTTCCAGTCTTTGCACCCGCCGGTGCTGATAAGATGATTCTTACCTCTATTCTTGCTCTTGGCAGTTCGCCAACTATCGTTGTTTGTTTGTTCTTGCTCTTGGCAGAGTACTCACTGGATCTTTGTTTGTTGTTCCTAATGAACTGGCCGGATGCTTCTCTCAGTAGCCATCAGATGCTGCAAGTTGGTGGAAGGAACCTTATCTGCACTTTGCAGCAACCATCTGGACGGGCTGCGAAATCTAGCAGGCCGTCCGGCCGGCAGCATCGCGACGTACCTACCTGCCGTCAGCGTCGATCGCTCAGTGACAGCGAGAGCCACTCGGTGAAATGGCAAGACGCGAGGATGAGCAGGAGAATTAACCAGCGGCTGGCTATCAGGCTAGAGCAATTTCATGGTACTTGAGAAGATATTAGAAGGTATCATTTTTTTAATATAAATTTAGTATCTCTCGATACCTACCTTATGTATTAGAAGATACTAAATTTTATACTAAAATTTTGGTATCTCTCAGTACCTACTCAAAGACTGTAAAATTACTCTTTAGGCTATGATCGAAAGAACCGAACTGACATTGGCATGCATCCCTGCACATGATCACCGCGTCGAGCCTTCTGATTGTTGTGTGAGATCAACTGCTTGTATGAGTTGGTAGAGCTTGAATGATAACATACGACCATATGTAAGCCGAAAGTGCTATCGGTACGGCGAAAAGATAGGGGTGACTTTTTGGTACTTTTCCTGACGTGACACGAAAGATCAAACTACCAGGATGAAATATGCCGAAAAATATGTGTGTTTTTCCCTTGGATGCACAAGAGAAAAGACAACTCCATGCAGTGGTTGACCTCCTAAACATTGGCAGGACCATACCCTCTCCCTATGAAGGCAAGGAGCTGCCGCCACCCACGCTACCAACCACCAACCACTGGTGCCGCTTACCATCGGTGGCCTCTTCTCCTCCCTCTCGAGCACCCCTCCTCTCTCCCTCTGCTCCTTGCTAGCGTCCCACATCTCTTCATCAGCTACCTCATCATCATCGATCCATTAGAGTTGGAAGAAGTAAGTTCGTCACCGTTGTCGATGACATCATGTTTAGCCCTGTAATTCCAGAGTATAAGAAGTGAGGACCTTCAACCACTTACGGCATTGACCACCAGCTTTGCATACCAAGGGTGGCCTCCCTTCCTCTCGAGTGTGACATACTCTTCATGCTCATCGCTAGCTCCCTCGTCCTCGCTAGTTGTTGAAGACCAAAGAGGCGAGTTCATCGTCATCGCCAGCAACAACGGACTTGGCCATATACTCCACGGGAGCCCAAGAGCGCAAGGAGTTATGACCACCTACGCCACCAACCAGTGCTTCTTCTATTGGCCCATTGTCATACCAACGTCCATCGTCACCATGAAGATGATGATGATTCGTCAAACAGGCAGTCCTCGAACCCTCAACTACAAGGCAACTATCGCCGCCGAAAAGACATAGTCATGGAAGAGCTAGAGAACATTAGACTGGGTTTGTGGCGAGAAGATAAAGTGGTTGCTACAATGGCACCAACCATCTTCTACTAGAATTGGAGAAGGAAAAGAGATATATGAGTGGAAGGGAGGGATAAAATAGACATTACATGCCACTTATCGATGCTGTCACTCTTATTTATCGTGCCACATAAGTAAAAGTGGTGAAAAGGAGCAATTTACCATCGTTGAGAAGGTACCAAGACATATCACTGTTTTCTATGTAAAATTTGGTACCTTGTAGTACCAAGAGGTACCAAATTTTACATAGAAAATAATGGTACCTCGTGATACCTCCTTAAGAATAGGAAAAATGCTTGGTAAAAAGTAGGAACATTTCTCACTTCAATAATAAATTTGTAATGACAAATACAAGATAAGAGTGACATTTGAGATAAGCACGTTGATTGAGTGGCAAATAGTTATTTCCCCCCACATAGAGGCTAGGTGGTCTTAGATTTTTATTTTTTTACACTTTTCAAAAACTTATTTTAAAATAGACAGTAAGAAAAACTTAGCCTAGGAATGAACACTTGTCTCGATCTCATGGTAATCGATGCCGAAGTTCAACTTCCGGTGACAACAAAGTGTTGTCGACACCCTTGCCCTTAGCAGTAGCTGAGTCACGCTGGTTTATAAGGCGAGGGGATCAAAAGACAAAAGAGACTAGTGCTAAGCATCTATTTATAAATAGTTAATTTTATAGGTAGGCACTTAGAAGGGTCAAAGATAAATAACTTATTTTACAAATAGATTCTTATCACCACATGTTGTAAAATAATATATTTTTGCAAAAAAATATATAAGAAAAGTTACTTTTAAAAATCATATTAACTCATTTTTTAAACCTAAAATAATTAATACTTAATTAATTATGCACTAATGATCTACTCCTACGTCGTTTTACATTTCTTCTCTTCTCCTTTTCCCTCCCCTTAAACTCAGCCTAACTCTCAAATGCTTAACTTGTAAAAAGTGATAGATATAAATTTGTCTTGAAAAATTCTATTACGATGTATACTTATTATAATATTTATGATTGACACGTGTAATTTTTGCTGCTATCTAATCAGGTACTACTCCGTCCCAATAAAAATGAATTTATGAGTTTTATATGTCGAGCTTTGACAGGATTTGAAAATTTTATTAAAAGTTTAAAAAAGTCACGCGTAAAGTATTATTTATGTTTTGTTATATAATAATAATAATAAATAATAATAATTATAAAAAAAATTTAAATAAGATAAAAGATCAAACATTCTATCTAAAAGTTGGTTGTTTGGTTGCTCTCGCCCTGAAACAAACGGCAGCAACAGTGCAGGTGTCAATCTCTTCCCCCATCGCGTGGTCCATATCTCTGGACAGATGCAATCACCCAGTTTGTTACAGTCGGTACGTGGTAGCTGGAGGCTGAAGCCTCTGTATCAGCATTGTCCATGTCTCCAGACTCCAGTGGCAATCTAGACAAAGACTTTATAGTTTACCTGTTCTCTGGGGACGAAGCATCAATCAAATATTCATATTCATAATTCATATTTATACTCGAGACTAGCCAGATGCTCTGCATCTTTGCTTCTTTTAGACGGTTATAGACTGGCCGTTCCTGATTTCTCTAGAAATAAATGGCCCACAAAAGCGTCGCATTATGTTCCAGAAACCTAACGATATTTCACATTTTTTACGTCAGGGGCTTGCAAAAACTGAATTTGGACCATTTTCTCTATCTATTTTAGTTGACTTCAACTGAGCTGCAAAACTTTTGGACAATATAAATCGCTTGATATTATAAAAAAAATGTGGATGATTCACTTCCTTGTAACTACAATAAAAATTTCACCGGTAAATTAAGCTAATCAAAAGTCCAGTATTTCCTCTGTCCCCAAACAAGTTCGCATTTCTAGTTCAATGGAGGGAGTACAAAACATCATCCTCTGGTGTTTGCATCCCATCGGCTTACATTAGTTAGGTCCATCATGAATCAGCATTAGCATGACACGAACTAAATAGGGGTGATTATTTGGCTTTTTTATGAAAAAAAGCTAAATGACATATTTGTAAATAAATAATAATTTGTAAATAAAATTTTTATATATGTATTCTTAGCAATCTAAAAACTAATGCTGGAAAATAGGCTTTAGTAAAAAAAACCTTAAAATTAATTCTAAATTTAAGATTGAAAATTCAAATTTTTGGACGAAGCCTCATTGGTCCCATCACAATGTGTGAGAAAAGGCTTAGCTCTTTCAAGTGGTAATACCGTATGTACCAGTACAGAACAAACTCAAAAGACCTTGAATTAGATCATTTGTATGTTAGTTAAGTATGCATTAGTGCATACAGGCCGTTCCTAGCATAGGGCCAGGGCGACCACCCTTCTCACCCTATCGTAGGAACAGGCCTAACAATGACTTGAAATTGTAAATTTTCTACAGCCTATAACAAAATCGTGCAATTTTACCAGAATTCCTCCCTGCAAAAACTTTACCAGAATACCCAATATGCAGCTCATAATGAAAATGAAACAGAAAAGGATGATCAAGTACCTTTGTCTAGATATTTGTTTTCCTCCTACATTACAGTGCTTGGGAGGTTTTCACTGACATGAGAATGGGCCAACGCGCAATGGGGATGGCAAATCATCAAATTTTTGCATTCTATAAATGCAAGTGAAAACAACAATAATAACAATAATAATGTTAGAAACACCAATAAGGTAAGACCAGTACGCCTACAAGTCATCATTTCATCATTGTTTCTAGTCAAGCAGGTCCTTGGGGTTCTATAGGTCCAAAATAAATGGTAGATCTAGCTCTACCTATCTTTTCACCCTTGTTGCCAGTGGAGCCCTCTGCTGGTATTTCCAAGTCGTCGCTTCAATGTTTCTGGTCAAGCTCAAGCAGACCCCTGATTACTGCCATGATATAGCTGAGCAGCAGCACACCATTGTTACCTGAACAGCTGAACTCATACTACCACAGTTAAAGATGGAACCTCCCTTCATCCTCCTTATCCTCTTCTTGGTGTTCATAATAGCTCCTTCTAAAGCTCAGCAGAACATCACCCTGGGTTCAGTCCTGACCACCCAAGGCGTGAATTCATCATGGATTTCACCCTCTGGCGATTTGCATTTGGTTTCCGACTCATCGATGCCAACAGCTCTTACATACTTGCCGTCTGGTTCGACAAGACCATCGACAAAACCTTGGCATGGTATGCCAAGACCAACACAGAAGTACCAGACCTAGTGGTAGTGCCTTCTGGTTCTCGACTTCAGTTTAGCTCTAATGGTCTCTCACTCCTTGACCCTGGTGGCCATGAGATCTGGAACCCCCAAGTCACTGCTGCAGCTTATGCTAGCATGCTTGACACTGGAAACTTTGTGCTTGCTGGCGCAGATGGCTCTACAAAGTGGGGAACCTTTGAGAGCCCAGCAGACACCATTCTGCCCACACAAGGGCCACTTTCTGAAGTTCAACTCTACAGTCGGCTGACGTCCACGGGCTACTCCAATGGCCGATTTCTACTCCAAGTGAAAGATGGAAACATTGAATTTGATCTAGTTGCTGTTCCCTCAGGAAATGTGTATAATTCATATTGGAACCCCAACACAGCTGGTAATGGCTCACAACTTTTCTTCAGTGCAACCGGAAGGGTATACTTCACCTTGCAGGATGGTGCTGAAATTAATATCACGTCTGCAATCATGGGTTCAATGGTAGACTACTACCAGCGTGCAACACTTGATCCAGACGGTGTTTTCCGCCAGTATGTGTACCCAAAGAATGAGGCAGCAAAGAAGTGGAACAACATAGGGTGGACTATTGTGGACTTCATCCCCAGGAACATATGTGAAATCATCACAAGCACAGATGGAAGTGGTGCATGTGGATTCAACAGCTTCTGCAGCTTCAACTGGAACCGAAATGACACAGTGGATTGCCAATGTCCACCACACTACTCATTCATAGACCAGGTGCAGAAGTACAAAGGCTGCAAAGCAGATTTCCAACCACAGAGCTGTGACTTGGATGAAGAAACAATGATCGATCAATTTGATTTGATCCCAATGAATGGGGTAGATTGGCCTCTCGCAGACTATGAGCACTTCACCTCTATTGGGATGGATGACTGCAAGAAACTATGCTTGACAGATTGCTTTTGTGCTGTCGTGGTGTTTAACAACGGAAACTGTTGGAAGAAGAAGCTCCCAATGTCTAATGGAAGAATGGACAGTAGAGTTGATAGAACACTTTTTCTAAAGGTGCCCAAGAACAACAATTCCCAGTCTCAACTTAATGGTAACTCCATCAAGTGGAAGAAAGATAAGAAGTATTGGATCCTTGGTAGCTCTCTACTCCTTGGAAGCTTCTTCTTGGTCTGCATTCTCCTCGTCTTATTCATTACTTTTCGAAATTATTTTGCAACGAAAAGCAAGAAGACAGATCTACCAAAGCAATCATCTAGCACTGGGGGACTTCCTCTGAAATCTTTCACCTATGAAGAACTTCATGAGGCAACAGGTGGGTTTTCCGAAGAAGTTGGTAGAGGTGGTTCTGGGGTAGTCTACAAGGGGCAATTACAAGATCAACTTGGTACACATGTTGCAGTCAAAAAAATTGACAGGGTCTTGCCAGATATTGAAAAGGAGTTTGCAGTGGAAGTCCAGACCATTGGATGGACATTTCACAAAAACCTGGTCAGGTTGTTAGGGTTCTGCAACGAAGGGGCAGAGAGATTGCTTGTTTATGAGTTTATGCCAAATGGCTCGCTTACTGGATTCCTTTTTGACACCATCAGGCCATCTTGGCACCTACGAGTTCAGTTTGCATTAGGGGTAGCAAGAGGACTGCTCTACTTGCATGAGGAATGCAGCACACAGATCATCCACTGTGACATAAAGCCTCAAAATATCCTTCTTGATGACAACTTCACAGCAAAAATATCTGACTTTGGTTTAGCAAAGCTGCTGCGGATGGACCAAACACAAACAAACACAGGAATCCGAGGAACCAGAGGATATGTTGCACCCGAGTGGTTCAAGAACATTGCTATCACTGCCAAGGTGGATGTATACAGTTTTGGGGTCATCCTTCTAGAAATTGTATGTTGCAGGCGTAATGTGGAGAAAGACATGACCAATGATGATAGAGACATACTTACTGACTGGGCAAATGACTGTTATCGTTCTGGAAGAATTGATTTACTAGTGGAGGGTGATGAGGAGGCATCATTTGACATTAAGAGGGTACAAAGGTTTCTGGCAGTAGCACTTTGGTGCATCCAAGAGGACCCAGCCATGCGACCTACCATGCATAAGGTGACACAAATGCTTGATGGTGCTGTTGAGATCGCGATGCCTCCTGACCCTGCATCATATATCAGTTCACTTCAGTAATGCCCGCGCCCAGAATTCCAGTAACGCAGTATGTTGTGCTAAACAACCTACAGCCACAGAAGTTATATATTAAGCACTATGCTATGTACTCCAACAAGAATCAGTTGTTTTCTTTCATAAAAAACGTAAGCTATCATCTTCTCATCTACTACTCCAACAAGTAATGTTTCGGTACTGAAACTGTTGAAACTTGTAAGATATTGTTGCAGTCATACCTCTATGTTAAATAACAAAAGGCCTTATGGTGTCATGTAAGTTCCTTCTAATCGCACAAATGTTATTTTCGGTACTGTTTTCAATTTACCATCCTGTTCTTTTTCACTCATGGATTATG
Organism: Oryza brachyantha; assembly: GCF_000231095.2. NCBI lineage: Eukaryota > Viridiplantae > Streptophyta > Magnoliopsida > Poales > Poaceae > Oryza > Oryza brachyantha. The sequence continues at coordinate 12,685,182 of NC_023166.2, forward strand.
GATTATCACCAGCATGTTTTCCAAGCTCCTAAACAGTGTTCCCTGCAAAAAAAGTTATATAAAAGTTTCTGCAGATACTTTTTAAAATTTTACTTTTCAACTTTGTACTAGTTAATCATTTGTTTGTACCCTTAAATAATCACCACAAAATCAGATAATCCATAATCTATAGATTTTCCTGCGGAGAAGAACATAGTTGAGTATGATTAATGTATACAATTGCTTCTTATAAGCTCTTCATTTTCTTCGCTCCCGGTCAGTCATAATGCTGTACTAATTCTAACTCAAAGATCTGTGCAAGTCTGCAACGAAAAACGCTATATTTTGTTGACAAAAAAAATATTGCAAATCTCCGGAACAGCTTTATATTTTTGCAAAGAAAACGTTGCATATGGCATCATCACATTTCACACCTCCAAACTATATGCAACACGGCAACAGCATACAGAAGGACGATGCAAGCACGGACTTACCACAAACTACGAGACTGCACAAGCTCGCATGCTCGGATGCGGCTGGCCGACGTACCTAGAAAGAGCCAACACAACCACCGCGATGACAGCCGCCGCCGAGTACAGCCTGGAGGCTGGGGGGGGGGGAGACAAGCCTCGCCCTTGCGGTTCCACTGCGGCGGTTCCGGCTCGAGTTCTCGACGGCGCCAGAGGGGACGAGTCACACGACTCACGAGCGGCGCCTGGTGCCGTACAGGGCACGGGGAAGGTCCTAGGGCGATGCCGGAAAGCAGAGGCGGAGGGCCCGCCGCCGGCGACCGGCGGAGGACTCCGGAGGCTGGCAAGCAAGGGAAGAGCTGGGCCTCTCTTGGAATAACACGTGTTCCAAGCCCAAGCGCTCGACTCACGCGATGGGCTCACCGCTTTACAGACTAAATGGGCCGCACGCATCACGCTCGCGGATGAGCGCGTCCCATTTGTTCGGCCCGTCAGAATCCAGCCCATGCGTGTGATTGGGCCAGCCCGCAACACAACGTCTAGTAGGCCTCTTCCTTCTCCGTTCCGTCCCCACCGCGCACCGGCGTGGCGGGCGGATGCAACTTGCAAGGCGTTGCGGCCGAGTTCTTCGACCCATCCTACTTATCTACATGTTAATCCTTGTTATATTTTTTTTTACCGCGCCGGTTACTAACCCCAAGTTGGCTGCCACAATGCTTCTGGAGCCCGCACGCGCGGCGTGCCGCTTCTGGAACTCGGATGTACATGTACGGTACAGTATCTTGTATTGCTCCTACTACCACCAGCGTGTCTGCTCTGTCCTGCGGGTGTCGCAACGTTACTCTTGGACCTTTCGGAGAAGGAAATCAAAGTTGGCGAAGTAAAAAATTCGAAATCCACCACCCGTGCGTACACGTACGTACGTGGCGTGGCGTGCGTAACGCGTACTACTACTCTCCTCCTTCCTGCATCCTGCTCCGCTAAGCTGGAGGGCACATGTACCGGTTCGAAATCCTAAATGCGCGCCATGAATATTGCGATGGCTGCTGCATTTAGTGCCGCGCCTCCGGCTCCGGCCGCCTTGCCTCGCTCTGCCGAAGATGGGATGCGGCAGAGGCACCGGCGCCGCGCGTTTGTCCCGCCCGTTAATTCCGTGCTTCCCCCCTCCGCCTGCTATACTCTGCTGCTCTGCGCACGCGCATTTTAAATCATCCACACGCCTGCGCCTTCGCCTTCTTCTTCTTCTTCTTCTTCTTCTTCCGCCGCAGGTGCCCCCATGAGCAGAGGAGCAGAGCAGAGGTGAGCAGAGCAGAGCAGAGCAGAGGCCAGAGGGAGGATGCACGCGTGCTTCCATGGCGGCGGCGGCAGGGTCAGGTCCATCGGAATCATCCGGGACCTCACCAGGAATGTACGGCGGCTGCTGCGCCCATTATCGTTGCGTCTGATGTCACTTGCGCGTATGAATGGAGGTGTGAATGTATGTGTGTGCATGTGTTGTGTGCAGGTGAAGGCCATGTCTCTCAAGGTGAAGATGGGCGGCGGCGGCGGGATTCATGGGCGGGTGCGGCGGCGGAGACGGGGGAGCCGGCAGGAGGAGGAGAACGAGGAGGAGGAAGAGGATGAGCTGGAGATGCAGGGGAAGGACATTGCGGCTGCGGCGGCGCCGTCCGCGTCCGCCAAGATCGCGCCGGCGCAGCAGCAGGAAGCCGACGGCCACGAGGCCACGACTAGTGGTGGTGGTGGTGGTGATGATGATCGCCGACGGCGGAAGGGCGAGCAAGGAGGAAGGAGGCAAGAACACTGCGACAAGTGCTGCTGCCCTCCGGACGACGGCCCCGGAGTGGAGGAGGATGAGGAGGTGGTGGCCACGGATCATACCACGGCCGCAGCGACGGCGGCGGCGGCGGAGGAGCAGGAGGAGGAGAGCGATCACGAGTGGGTGGCGGAGCCGGAGCCCGGGGTGCTGATGACGCTGGTGGCGCGCCCAGACGGCACCAACCACCTCCGCCGGATACGGTTCAGCGAGGAGCTGTTCGACGGCCACCGGGCGGCGCAGCGGTGGTGGGCGGACAACTACGACAGCATCGTCGAGCTCTACAGCGTGGTCCAGCCCGAGCCCGAGCACGCCGTCGAGGAAGGCGGCAGCAACGACGCCGACTCGGTACCCGCAACCCCGTGCCAGTCCGAGGACGACGACCACCGCCGGCGTCGGCAGCAGGGGTCCGATTCGGCCTCCAACTTCTCCGGCCCGTCCAGCGGCAGCGGCAGCGGTAGTCGGGGCGGGTCGGCCAGCACGGTGGGCTCCCCCATCCTCGGCCTCGTCACGGCGGCCGGCGGCGGCGCGAGTGCGACGCAGGCCAAGCACAGTCCGACGTAGAGAAAAACTCATGTTCAATTGTTCATCGATGAAATCACTAACAAAGCAAAATTTCTTTTTTTTTCTTTTACATTTTTTTTCTGCGAAGGAAACAAAGCAGAAGTGTTACGACCTTTTTATACACAGCAGAAGTGTTTCGACCTTTTTACACTGTTGTTCTTGTACCGATTGGTACACTCCTTTTTTTTCTGTACTACTTCGCATTTTTACCACTGTGCTAGCCCTGCTGGATAACACGGGCAAAGAACTGACATTCGAATATTTGAAACACAATAAATGAAGAAAAGAAGCCTAATGTGATTATCAGATTTGGGGGGAAACACCAAGATTATAAAAGGGCCAAAAATATTTAAAATGTGACGAGCGTTTGAAAGCAGACGAGATACCTTGTTTTCCTATCAGGCGGGAGGGCGAATGGCAACCGCAAAGTGTTGCATCCTTTCCACCACAAATGCGTGATTCTAATCAATGGGCAGAATTCAGAAGTCATGCCAAATCACGAGTCGCCACCGTGCTCGACTCTCATGCATGCTAAAATTTGTCAACAAATTGTTCTCCAAAGTAATCTACACAGATAGTACTTACAGAACTTCACCTGAACTTTCTCTGAGCTCTCCAACTCTTTGTTTCAATGAAAGGTCTCAACTCGAAATGATTTACAGAGCAAACATGGTTTGATCAGAAACAAATGCATGCGCACTTCTTCCAAACTGAGATATTTGCATGCCAACTTAAAGAGAACAGGCAAGATCGCTGACTTTTGCATCAAGAAGAAAAGGTTGATTACAATAAAAGCCTTGTGGGCTGTAGCTAGACAGCCAAGGACCTACCTCCCAGACAAGAACAAGAATAATACACCTTGAAATTGGACAGCCGCTGTAGAAGGAATAAATTCAGGGTGGCCTTCCTTAGCCCTTCGAGAGACATTGCACCGTGAGGCACAGGCGCCATTGTTACTGCCTTGGTAAGTTGGTAGCCAGATAAGAACCTGGAAAAGAACATGCAGTTACTCATAGGTCTCCAGTGACCTGCTTGGGTGTCCTTTGTAAATTTAACACGTCAAACATTTCCAACCAGTCTTCTACTCTTCTAGAATCCAGAAAAGCTAGGTAGAAAATCATCTTGAACACCACAACCGTAGCTAAAGCCAGAAATCATGATTCAGAGTCATCTCTGTTCCATGTCAACTATGCACTCTGAAGTCCAAATTAATCTTTTTGGCTACTCAGGGCATGAATAACTCACGATCCACACCTATTGTGATATTGTATTCAGCTTCAGATCCATGGACAACAAAATCTTCTCCTGCACTTTGATTTCTGATTCAACAGGATCACTGTTATTGCACCAGCAGACTGCCTCACCCCCCTGATCGGCGCTCCGCGCTCCCTCCCTCCATTCATCCAACTCGCCTCAGGAGCAACTGCCTCATGGCAAGAGATTAATCCAATGGCGGATTTCGACATGGAAGATGACAGAAACTTTGTGCTTCGTCCAATTGCTGTATGCCAAACCAATACATAGCAAATTTTTCTACTGGATATTCAGGAATGCATGACTGCATTGGTCCTCAACACAAACAGCAAGATATACTTCACCAATTCACCTTGGTAGCATATCCCAGAAATATATCTGCCCAATGACAGGAGCAGTAAGCAGCCAGTACAATATGTGGTGGACCTGAATGTAATTCATCTCAAGGAACATACATAGTATTTTCACGATTAGAGAATCAGAGAGGGAAGCAGTGTATGCTCAGCAACTCCATTGCTCCATTGCCCAATGCCAATCTGAAAAGATCAATTTGCTAGCAGAGGGAAATTACGAGGCTTCCTTCAATATGAAGATGGTGCAAAGGATAGTGGCAACGGCATCCAAGCGGACTCGCCAAATGGGCTCCACGCATAAGCCGATCCAGATGCCTGATAGAGCTGTTGTCTGTCGAGAACTTGAGATCATAGTGCCTCCTGCCCCCAATTGCAACATCAGTAGTGGCCAGTGGGCACCTCGCCATAAATAATCAACAGTCTGAAAAGAGATAGCGCACGCTCCATATGTAGAGAGATATCCATGGCATCTAGTACTTCAGCATGAATCTATAGCTCTCATGTACTACTCTGCTTCAATAAAGAAGGAATTCAGACGGTTGCAAAGCACTGCAGCACTAATTACCAAATCACTAATATCTGATACAATCTATGTTGAGCTATAATGGAGCCTGCGTTGTCAAGTACCAGCAACTTAAATGTTAAAGATTCAGATGACTCATGACTCTTAATTTAACTGCTTTGCAAATGCTAAAGCAGTATACAACATCCTCAACGTGGAGAGAATCAGAAAATCACATAAACTGCACTTGCAATATCTAGCCCAGGATAGAGAGGACCAATTGCAAAACAGCGTCCCAATCTTGCAGGTTGTGAACATTTTGCAGCTATAAGTTGCTACCGTGATACACGATCATGATAAGTGCATTCGCACAATGCACTGTGCCACAGTTCACGAAACCCCCATCACAGCTGTGGACATCGGTGTACCTCAATGGCTCAGATGCGGTTCGGCCGGACCCAGAACAGCTCGCGGATGACCGCCGCGACGATGACGACGTTGGGCACGATGGTGAGCACCGCCCCCGCGACGGAGTGCGGCGGCCGCGCCCTCATGGGCCCCCTCAGCACCCGCTGCCGCCGAGCGTAAGCCCGGAGCTCCGCCTCGCTCCACCGCTCCGGCGCCTGCTCGATGCCGATGGAGGACACGATCGGCGGCGGGAGCTGGAAGGGGCACCGGGAGCGCCACGACGACGGAGGGAGGCAGAGCCTGGCGACGCGCGGAAGGAACACGGAGGCGAGCGCCCACCGTAGGAGGCCGGCGCCGGGGCAGAGGAACGGCGGGTAGGTGGAGCCCGCGGGCGGGCACGGCACGCGGGACGCGAGGAAAAGCTGCGAGTGGAGCGACGGCGAGTGGGAGGGGTTGGTTAGGACATGGGTCAGCGCCTCCGCCCGCTCCGGCCAGGTGGGGTCAGTGCTCCGGGGAGCTCGGCCTCTGACTCTCGGCTCCGCCATGGCGGATGCGGGAGAGGTCGGAGGCGGCGTAGCCAGCGGAACACGCGGCGGCGGTTTCCTTGCCCGGCGAGAGGATAAAGTTTTGTTAGACATTGCGCGTTCGCAGTTTCCTTCATTAATTATTAGATTTTCCAAACTTTAAAAATAGATTAGTTTTATTTCTTTAAATATTTTTATTATTTTTAAAAACAAAGTACCAAAAAAATACCTCAGCTGTACATGCCTTAGTTTAAACCTTTCTTTTCTAGTGATCACGTCTAGTTCACGAACAATTTCAAGACTGTTATTCTAAAGGCTCATAATTTTCAAGCTTCGAAATTGCACCAATATTACGGTAACTTCACCACTAAATGTGATATCTATACTATTTAAAAAAAGAGAAAATTATAAGTCTATTATTATAATTTTACTAAATTAGAGATATATCATTCTGACCCATATGTTATTGACTTGTGCAGATCTTACATGTGAGTGAGATATCAACAATATACCTCTGACAAATAAAAAGACAAGAAGAGAGTATTTTGTACACATTTATCGATTACTAAAATTGTGAAAATAACCATAGCAATACTGCACGACTAAAGTCAAACAGAAAGCGATAATTTAATATGAATATTGACATGCACAAGGAGAGAACGGCACACTCGGTAACTCGTGTATCTGCATAATTAAAATCGTACTAAAATGTAATTCTATGTTTTAATAGTTTGTATATGAAACACAAATATTTTTCTCGCTTCATATAGAAATATGAGCATATAGAGTGCCCCAAGTTATCTAGTGAATGTATTTTGATTAACAGTTATTAATTATGTATTTTTTAAAGAATAAGACAAATAGTTAAAATATAGTTTTAAAGATCAACAACATTAAAAAAAATCAGAAGCAGTACAATTATTTTGTAACAACGGAAGGTAAATATCCAATTTTACTTTTAAAATCCTACATAAATTACAGTTATATTTATACCGAGACAAAGTAACCGTTAATACTCTCTTCGTATCGTATTTGAATAGATAACGCCGTTAACTTTTGAGCACATATTTGACCATTGTTCTTATTTGAAAATATATATAGTTATATTATTTTTTATGATAGATTTATTACTAAATATATTTTTTATTATAATATGTATTTTCGCATATTTAAACATAGTTTTTAAATAACAAAATTGGTTAAATGTATGCGAATAGTCCACTTTCACATTTTTGCTCCGCATAAAATTAGTGCGAAAATTTGCTACTTTATCTATTTCATACTATAAAACTTTTTAGTTTTTGCTTAGATTCTTTCATGGATCAATGTATATGATTTATATATATATTTATTAGAACACATATAAATCTAGACGATGTTAGTTTTATAATAGGAAACGGAAGGAACGGTAGTTTATTACGAGAGTAGCCCCATGTAAGCTTTTAAGACTGAACATTTCGCTTCAATTTTATCTCTTCTTACGTTCATGTATTTTTGCTCTCATCTATCTATAAATTAGAGCCGGTTCATTCCAAAAATCACACACGCCTCCTTTTGCACCGCTCCAAGCCTCCTACTCCCCTCCCCCCTCTCCCACTCCAAAACCGAAAGTTTCTCCGAGTCTCATCTCCTCGCGTGCCAATGCTGCCTTCGGCCGGGGCGGATGATGGGTATCCGCCAATAGGGTTCTACTTCCGCCCCTCCGACCGCCTCATCATCGGGGGGGTACCTCGGCCCCATGGCGATCCACGGGCAGAACTGCGCCCTCCACAGGCAGGACATGGTGCAGGGCGTGGACGTCTTCGCCGCGACCCCGGACGCGCTCCCCTTCGACCAGAGGCTTCACGTGAGGGGGAACGGCGACGTGCGGGCGCACTTCTTCGGGGACCGGCCCACCGACATCCGTGGCCGCGAGGTGCCCGGCGGGGCCTGGCTGCCGTGCGGCGTCGGCGGCGAGGAGAAGGCGTACTCCGGCGCGGATGGCGAGGAGACCGTCGCGTACCGGCGCAAGTACGAGTTCCGCTACCACCGCGACGAAGCCGGCGGCGGGGAGACGGTGGTGCCCGAGCACGAGCAGCCGAGGTGGCGGTGGCGGATGAAGGAGTACCGGCTCAACAAGGATGCCGCCGCGTTCCACCGCGCGCGGGCGCAGCCCAACCCCAAGGCGAACCTGGATTGCGTGGTCCGTGTGATCTACACCAAGGAGGACGACGATGTCTTCGAGGGTGAAGAGGATCTCCCCATGGACGTCGACGAGTTTGACTCCGAGGATGAATACGCCGACGACTCCATGGCGGCGACGGTGGAGTAGAGTGCGCTCGGTTGCGTCTGTCGAGGATACGATCGGTAGGTGCTACTCTACTTGCATCCCTCTTCCAGGCGATCTGAGAGTTCGAGAAGCTGGCTCGGCATGCCTCCCATCATCTACTTGTTGGCTTATTAGCAGCAGTTAAAATTCGATTTGTTTTTTTTTCCTCGTCATATTCTGTTTTCCGATCTTACCTCTCAACCGCTAACGATACTAGGGCATACTTTGGTTCCCATGATTGTAGCTGGGCTGTGGCTGCACTGAAGCAGCCGTATCATCATTTTGCTACTGGGCAATGTTTTTTTTTTTACCAAGGAAACTATGCTCACTGCCGGTTTTATAGCATAACCCCAAAATTAAGTTGGTGAAATATGTACATAAAATATACACACAAATATATACAAAATATAAGAAAAACAATCGTATCTTCTAGATGCGTTTAAACGGTTGCTTCGCTTTCACTGCAGACGACGTTGGGAGGCGCAGTGAGGGTGAGCTGTGGTTGATGAAACCTCACTATGATCCCAATTAGACCCTCACTGAGGTTCGATCTTTGGTCGGCAGAGAATAGCTCAACATCATCCTAAAATTACACCATCGAAGATGGATCAAGTAAACAACAACACAAGCTACTGTATATAGGGCTTGAAAGCATACCCGGATCATATATTACATGGACAAATTTATCATTCTTAAGAAATGGTGCCAAAATTTATACTTGTACATTGAAAACTCAAAAATATATTATATCTTAAAATACTAAATTTTACATAAAAAATATCAATCTATTACTTTTAGAGGACGGCAAAATTATTCGTATTACATAGGCCGTGTTCGGCAGTGAGGAGAAGGGGATTATTTATCCGGCGTGAAAAACATAGTAATAGATTAGTACATGATTAATTAATTATTAAAAATATGAAATAGATTATTATGATTATTTAAAACAACTTTTCTATAGAAAATTTTCGTAAAAAATACACCGTTTAGTAGTTCGGAAAGCGTACATACGAAAAAGAGAAGTTTAGATACCTTATTCATGGTATCGAACGTGGCACAGTAGTAGGCCACATTCGGCTTAAGTTTTTTTATCAAACATAATAGAGTACACGATTAATTAATTATTAATTATAAAAAATATATAATATATTAATATGATTCTTTTAATTAACTTTGTTATATAAATTTTTCACGAAAAATACATTAGCGATGAGGATAAAAGAACGCGGCCATTTACTACTCTATACTCCGTCCCTCAAGACTCTAGTTGGCTACTCCAAGTCCCCAGCTGCGTTCGTTCGCTTGCGTACAGTACATATACCAGGTCTCAGAATTTGAAATCTCCCACTACAACACGCAGCCTCGTCCCCCCCTGCCTCCCTTCCCAAACCATTCGATTCGAGCCAAGCCCGGCTCCGATCGATCAGAAACCCCACTCGTGGCTATGGCGAAGCAATCACCTCGGGCCTCGGCGGAGCATCCCGACGGCGAAGCTTTCCGCCGCCTCACCGGCCGGATGGTCGTCACGGACTACCTCGTGCCCGTGGCGCTTCGCGGCGCGCTCCCTGAGGGCGTCGTCTCTCTCCCGGGGGAAGTCACGGTGGGCGTGGACGTCTACTCCGCGCACCCGGCGGCCCTGGCTCCCCTCCCGCGCTGCTTCTGGAGGGGTGACCCTTGCGGGGAGGCGTCGCGCTGGTTCTTCTCCGCGGGGAGTCCGGAGGACGGCGAGCGCCGCCGCGACGCTCTGGGAGGGTTCTGGACGCGGTACGGCTGCGACAAGGCGTACGCCGGTGGCGAGGGCAGCGGCGGGGAGGCGGTGGCGTTCCGGAGGAGGTTCGCATTTTTCGACAGGCGCGGCGACGGCGATCTGGCGCCGACGGAGTGGAGGATGAAGGAGTACCGGCTCAACAAGCGCGCGGCCACCTCCCGCGGCGCCAACCAGCTCGATCCCGAGGCTAAGGAGTACGCGGTCTGCAAGATCTACAACACGGGGAGGATCCCTGGGCCTCCGCCTCTCTGCTTGAGCGTACGACGCTGTCGACTTCGACGGGGGCGAGGCGGCGCCGCAGAGGGCAGCGGCTGAGGAGCAGAGGTAGGGGCCGCCTCCCTCCTCTGCAGCGACGACTACTCGTCGAACACGCAGCATCATCGATCACGCTCATTAGGTTGGTCTATCCTTCATTGATCCATCCAGAGAACTTTTCATTTGCTCCGAATGGTGATCGAATTGGTTGATTCTGGATTGTGCTTCCCTGAACCTGGATTCAGATCGCGATCGTCACAGCCGCATTATCACTGATCCAGAAACTGTTTGTGTTGTTTAGTACATATGATAGAACTAGCCAAGGAATGGAACGAACCTTCTTGTGCTGACAAAACATGAACATATATGTTTCCAATTACCTTGCTGAACAAAAACATCTTATACCGATAAGACATGAACAGGTATGTTTTCCAAATACCTTGTTGAACAGAAACAACAGCTTATCTGTAATGTAGCTGTAGATGATTGCTCTTCCGTTCTATGATAAATGATAACTGCTTGAGATTGCATGCATAAGTGGGACTGTGATATTGTACTTAAGGCATCAATGTATGAGTATACTATATTGTATACACAATGTTTCAAGGCAAAAATATGCTATGGAACAAAACATGAATACAAAAGATTGCAGGTATTCCTTTCTTCTAGATTAGAATCATCAGGTGGGTATAAGTCGTCACCAGTCATCAAGTTTTGTTGGGTGCAATATATTGTTCTTCTCAACTACTCTAACTCTAAAAGCTTCGTAGTATTTCACAACGGTCTCCTTGCCAAACCGACGCAATCATCCTAAATTTCACAAATACTGTACTGAACTACCGATTACATAAAATGGTAAGATCACCACCAGTGGACCATCCAGTTAAGAACTAATTTGTACCCTCTTATTCTCCACGATGAGCGATGAACCTCGCCAAATGCTCTTTTGCTCAAGAGTATCGATCATGTCCTCTTCATCAAGGAAGTCCAGGTCACCATAATCATTCTGAGCCTCCAACTTTATATCAGCAGATAGGTCCATCTCTCCTAGAGACTCAAGACCTTTAATCAACGTTTTGTATGTTACCCTGTCAGGGTCACTGTCCCATAGTTTCATTAAACGGAAGCAGTCCATGGATAATTGTGTAAACTCAGCATCCAGGAGTGCCTTCAGAAGCCAATTGAACCCTTCAGTGTCAGCTTCCAGCTGTTCCCTTTTCAGATATGAACAAACCTTGTCAACATCAGACCGCAAGCCTTGGCTTGCAAGCACTGTTACAATATCGACGTACAACAGCAACTTAGGCTTGTACCAGTGCTCCTTCCTGATCTCCTCAAAGACCTATCAGAAATGGTCGACATTGAGAGGCATCTCAGTGTCCATTCTCAGTTATAGACAAGAAATTTCTGCTTGTGAGCACCATCTAGTAATCCTAATGCAGATAAGAATACGAAGAGTAAATCAATGTATGTCATACTGAGAAAACCATTTAAAGAAGCTAGTAGCAAAATATGAAAAGAAAAAAATTAGCTTTGCTGCCAATGTATTTGACTTCATTCCTGCACACCATTGGATTATGTTTGTTCATGAAACAATAAGTGTTTACATCATTCTTAAATTAATATAGTTCAAAATATGTTAACACACATTTGCTAGTATTTAAGATTATTCTTATGGGGTTCTTTTACCATCCTTGAGATGGTACCTTAAGGTACTGCATTTTCTAGTGTTAAAAACATGGTATCTCTAGGTACTTTCTTAAGTACCATAAAATTTCTCTACTGTTATTGTGTCACAGAAAATCACATTGTACAGCTAAAAGGTTTATATCTCCTTCAATATTTTAGGAAAGGAGTTCACAACACATAACCAGTGGTAATAGTACTGTTGTAACTTGTAAGATGTTAGCTGAATCCTTGCTCAAAAAATCATAATAAGTAGGCCTAAATCTAATCAGCCAGGGCACAGCATATATAAGCGGATAAATCATGAAAGAGTTCCATGTTTGAACCCCTTTGATCATAATCCAGAACTTCCAACATTTGATGCCATTTGTATTGCGTTCAAAAATCATTGAAAGTCTGGTACAATTTCCGGGCAATTGGATCACGTAACTCTAACCAGAACCAATACTACTGCTATAATTAAGTCCGATCCAGTACGCTGCGCGGTAACGCACAGATAAGAGGGTAAGTGTACCTGGAGAGCCAGGAGGGCCTCGCCCTGCGCGGCGAGCTCGCGGAAGACGGCGACCATGTCGGCCTTCAGGAGCCGCCGGAGCTTGGGCTCCACCGGGACGGCGGCGGCGGCGGCGGAGGGGCCGCCCCGGAGGGCGGCGCGCTTGAGCGACTGGACGGCCTGGATGGCCTCGGTGCTGAGGTAGCGACCCCGCTGCGTCGGCTTCCGGTTCTTGCTCCGGTCCCGCATCGTGATGACGGTGGCGGCGGCGGCGGCTCTCCGACGAGCGGCGGCGCTGGGAGGGGCTCGGCGGAGCGGCGAGAAGGCCGCCGCGGAGGCGAGCATCGCCACGCCACCGTACGAGCAAGGATGGGCGCCGGCCACCGGATTGGGATTGGCTTGGAATGGGCCAGCTCGGTAGTCAGGCCCATGAAAGAAAAAATGATTTGTTTTTAATTCGTGAGTTCATTTTCCAAATAAAAACGCTCGTTTATCCCCATTAATATTATTTTCGGTTGCATAAAGATACACAATATTCATCACTGCAAATCACACCTATATATCCAAGAATACGTTTTGTAGCACATGCTTAAAAAGACGGAGACATGCACCCTACCTCCCTTGTCTATTTATCTACCGCTTTGTCTGTTCCATGTTTTAAGATTTTATAATATTGTTTAAATTTATATATTCTTAATATATATGGTTTTTATATATCTAGATTTATTAGATGAATACTGTAACGTGACTAATGTCTTATACGGTGGAGGAAATATTTAAGATTGCATGGACGGTGCAAAGAGCCATGCATGCATGCTATCCCAGGTTTATGTCGTATAATGAGAAAATTAACTCATGTGATCAATTAGGCTTAACATGTACAGTATTTATTTAGTAGAGACTTATATATAGCCAAACTTACTATGGTTACTGCCAGTACTATTTTTTTAACCCAATATAACTTTAATGTCCTTTCATTACGTGGGGCAGATTAATCCCTCGCTACCGTACAGCTAGTACGCAATCTTTCATATCAGCATATCACTGTCCAGCCTAGTTCACCCAACGGGCTGGCGCAGCAATGTCGCGCGCGTGCGCGTGCGTGGCCAGGTCGTCAGGCCGCCAGACGCGCGAGCGCCTCGCCGGCGCGCTCGCCGGTGGACAGCCTGAGCCTCCGGTAGTCGTCGTACTTGAACTCCCTGAACCGGCGCGGGTGCCCGTCGTCCACCAGCTCCTCCGGCGCGCTCACCGTGTCGTGCTTGGGCGCGAGCAGGAACATGGCGATCGAGACGCGCGGCACCGCCGCCACGCACTGCACCCGGTGCTTCACGTTGTGCAGCCTCCCGTTGCTCCACGCCTGAGAATCAGACGAGGAGACACGGGACGAGACGGTGCCGGTGCGACGTCCGCGATCAGCCCACCGGCGAGAGAGACGGCATTCGATTTGGTGAGGAATTCGGTGTGAGAACTGAGAAGTGGTGGTTTGGTATACCCACCTGTCCGACGTCGCCGATGTTGACGACGAACGAGCCGGGGAGGGGGTCCACGGGGACGAACTCGCCGGCGGCGGGGTCGAGCACCTCGAGCCCGCCGACGCACTCGTCCTCCTGGAGCACGGTGAGGAAGCCGGAGTCCGTGTGGACCTGCACGCCGGGGGAGCCCACGGAGTCCTGCGTGTAGTTGTACCTGTTCATGCGGAACTGGCACGGCCAGTCCTGGAACGAGCGGCCGTCCAGCCCCAGGCTCGCGGCGACCTTGCCGGCGACGTCGACGATCAGCTCGTGCATCCTCTCGGCGTACGCCTTCACGGTCTCCCTGCGCCGGCCGGATTGCACGTTTCTTGAGACCAAAATCCTACCGATTCTGATGGGATCAAGAGGATGGAAAGCGAGTTCGTCGTGCGCGCGGTCGATCACCTGACGTGGGGCGGCGCGTCGAGGCGGGCGCAGAAGGCGTCGACGTCGGCGGAGGCGGCGGCGTCGCAGAGGCCGAAGGCCTCGTAGAGCGGGTTGGCGGGGCTCGGCGCGACGTAGCCGCTGCCGGCGATGATGTCGGCGTTGCGGCGCTTGGCGTCGTCGGGGAGGTCGAAGAGCGCGCGCACGGCGCCCTTCATCTCGGCCTGGAGGGCCGGCGGCACGCCATGCCCCGACACGCGGAAGCAGCCCAGCCGCACGCACGCGTCGCGCAGCCGCGCCGTCTCCTCGGCGCTGCCCGCTCCGGCGAGCCGCAGGTCGATCGCCGGGATCTCCACCATCTCCCTATTCCTCTCGTTCTCACCCGCGAGTTACGCGACGCACCGGTCAGGCTCGCGCTCGCCGCTCGGCAGCTGCGTCGGGGGGGTCCTCCTATTCAGAGACGCGCCGTGACAGCGACGCAGGGGGAAGAGGGGCACACAGGGCGGCGCGTCGCGCCGCGGCTTGTCGGGGGCAGCGGCACGGCACGATGACGAGAAAGCAGACGAGGCCGTTGGCGTGTTGCCCGTTCCGGCGAGACAGCCGATCGACACATGCGCGCCATTTCCACGTCAAAAACGCTGGCTTGCTTCGTCATCCCGTCGGTCAGGTGGCTTAGGCTGAAGTGTCACATATGGCTGCGTTGTTTGTTTCGTGGACGAAAGATAACGATAAAAATTATCTAAATTTGTAATATTAATTTTTATAATGTAGTTTAAATTTATACTTTAAGTATATATATAACGGTGGTAATATTTAATAGTAAGTATAAACGGCGGAATTAAATGCTATCAAACTAAAATCTACCTTAAATGATAAGATAATGAACTTTTATAAATAAAACCTTTTAAAAAACACGATGTTTAATCGTTGAGGAAGAGTGTGTATACAAAGTTGGAGAAGAAGATGTTAGTATAATCTAGGCAAACCATACTCGGTAGTGTAGCTTACACTCCGGAAATTCGTGTCAATTGGCAGGTGATATTGCTCAACATTCCGCGGGATTGCAAAGAATGCTAATTAGTCCAGATCGTCGTCTGTTCTGCTGCCATGCAACACAGCGAAACAGAAACAGTTTTGCGTGTTCCTCTCTCCCGGTAGCAACCAATATCTTATCCTTAACACCCGTTGCGCCACCGTTTGATTGTTTTATGCGGGAACCAACAATTAAGTCAATTCCTGGACAGGCTAATGAAGTCGTCATCCGTGACGTCGGTCTCAGCATGCTGCTTCGATATATACGACGTCGTCTCGTAGTACATCCTAGTATCTGGGCTGGGCATGCGGCGAGCATTGCAGGAGGGCCCTCGTAATCGAAAGTTTTCACGGCAAGGGTCGCATTACTCGCATCGAGATGTCGGAAGACTCGGTACTCAGAACAACGTCGTGCGGGTATATTTTTAAAGTAACTGGGATTCGATTACCTAGAGTGATATGTTATCTAAAAAGTTTGAAACTAGGATAAAACATCTCTCTAACTAGGATGAAACATCTCTTTCAATGTATAGTTTCATATATTATTGTTTCCTAAGACACACGTTGTCTAGGTAATAATGCAGAGTAGGTTTCATTCCCATGAAACTCATTTTATCTCTCACTTCATTAATACTTTATCACATCATTAAAAATAATTACATAGCATCTTATTTATTATCCATAAAATTTGTTATTATGCCCCGAGGCTGCAGCGGTAGGGTGCGCTGCGCATGCGGCGTGCGTTCCCGTGAAATCTCGGCCACAGGCCGGCAGGCCGGCCTTGGGTGGAACCGGTGCGCCGTGCCGCGAGACCCCGTGCGGCCTGGGCATCGGAGGTAAGTTGGGCTGCTTCTGCTTGGGCACGCCGTTTTCAAATTTAAATTTGGATTTAATTTTGAGATTATTTTTATCTTTCTTATTTTTACATTGATTTTATATTGTTAAGGATATATATATATAAGTTTTATTTATAAATTATTTTTGTTTGCAAATATATCACTTTGTTTTAAAACAAACAATGACACCTTTCCCTTTTGTGTGCTTATTTTTATGATGCCACGATTAACATTGTATTGTTAGTTTGGACTCCATTTATATGTTGCATAAAGTATGTGTGCACCTGTCACCATTCTCGCATTGTTAGCTTGGGACCGATTCTATATCTGCCCTTTTTAAAAAACAAACCTCCGAAAACGATAGGCAAATCCTCTTTTTTATTAAGAAGTTGGCCCATTTTGTAAGGGAAATCAGATAAAAACCATACATTTACACGATTAATTAAGAAAAAGGTTAAAACACGGATAGAAAAAAAGGTCTACATGGGCATAATAACTGAAAAGTAAAAAATATTGCATTTGCACCATTAATTAAGAAAAAGGGTAAAAAAATACGGACAGGAAAAAATAAATGCCAACGTTGGCACAACCACTAAAAATCACAAGTCATCGTTACCAAGCTTATTTCAAGACTTCTTTCGACGATTGTCAACCTGAACAGGCAAAAACACCTAAAATGTGGAACAGGACAGTCTAGGCAAAAGCCTTCAAAAGATACGACGTATAGGCAAAACCTTCAAAGAAGATACAACATCTAAAGATACTCAAAATACCCGTTCAAACACCCTGCTAGTAGGTAGGGATAAAAGTGATCTGTTTCGAAAACAGCTCAGACGGCTCCAAACATTTCCTAAAGCAGTAGATCAAAAATTCCAAAATTTAGCCACTAACAAATTACCATTTTATATCATAAGGATTACAACCATGATCACAAATCAATTTGTTAATGATTGTCTCAATACAACGTAAGATACAATTTACAGATTGTTACGAAGTTTATATATCACAAAGTAAAGTCCACATCAGACAAGTCATTACAAGTGTTTGTGTATATGTCTTTACTGGTTAATAATTCAAGGCTAACTAATTGAAGTGAACTAGGCTATTTAGACTGATATTATGGATTCATGACATATGAGTGTGTAGAAATACTGTGAAATGTTCAGGAAAGTTTTTGACCCGTTCTGATTTTCAACAGATATTGCCCTTATCGCTTTTGTTTACGAGAAAAGTATTCAAATCCGTTTTCGATAGCTTCAGAAAAAAAATTATGACCGATGATTTCCCTTATTGATTGGTCTATTCTGAACCGTTTCTGTCCCTACTACTAAGTACCATTAGGATGCCTCTGAGAAACACCACACTATGTTTTCATTTGAAGGAAATGATAGAAGCACCAGTACTGTGCCTATCAGGAGAAAAACATTGACCGCATGCGTCAATTTAACTAACGACAATTAAAGACAAGACAAACCTTTCATCCTAAGCTTTCTTAACTTGCCAACCATGACCACCATATGTTGCCCATGAGAAGCAACTCTAAGTTATCATTGCACAACTCATCACACCTAATGAGCGGCTCTAACTCACCCACAACACACAAACTTAAAGCCAAGCCGCATGAATGATCAACGCCACACCTTCACCATGTGGCCATCTACAACTAGTTCATATAGTCGCATCAAAGTTCTGTAAACACTATCAATGTCAAAGGCCGCACATCCTATACCGAGCAACAACGGTTTGTTAGACTCATTGCACCCACCTTACCTTGAAACTCAACCACCGGTGTATGACTAGGTCGACCATTGAGAAGGAAATTAGTTCTACGGAGAAAGTATAAGTCCGGATGGCAAGGGGGGATGATCGTAGTCCTCTAAGTCGTTGTCAATGTCAATGCCCTCTATGCTTCTGTCGTTTAGAGTCGTGATGCTACAGGAAAAGATTCTTGGTCGCAACAGACTGTTACAACAGTGCTGCCTCCTATAGCGTCATCTTCAAAATTCCGACGAATACTCTCTTCGATTTTTTTATGCTTGATGTTGTTGACTTTTATTCATATATTTCAACATTCATTTTATTCAAAAGAATTATAGAAAATAGTAAAAATATAATACATGCTTAAAATTAACTTAATAATAAATGAAATCATAGCAAGATAAATGATAATTACATTTTTTAATATAACGAGTGGTTTAATCATATATTTAAAAATCAGGTGTGTTAAACTAGAAAACCGATGGGAGTAAGTTTTAGTTTTAAGCAAATTTTATATTGTAAGAAAATCTAAGACCAAATAAGCAAATTTTCTAGGGACCGCTCTCAACAAGAAAAAGAAACATAAATTTATGTTTTAAAATCAATGCCGGTTCGTTTTTTAAATTTGTGGCTCGAAACCCACCAGTTTATAAAATATATGAAGAAAAAGAACCATTTTTATAAGCGTGCACACAACATTAGGTGAGGTATTCGGGTATTCAACGACGTCGAAAGAAAGCTCCTAACGAGAGAGACAAACGACGGCAACAAAATACTCCTACTAAACCAATCCAGCCGACTACGCCAGACGAGTCAATGTCACCATGGGCCCCCACACAAACCAAATAACTGCTGTCACGTTCGTTTATACGGATACGAGTGAATCTAGACATATACAAGAGAGGGACAACTCGTCAGCGAAGGGGAAACAGAGGAGAAGTTCAGGGTGGAAAGCATAGCTTAGGAAATTGCATCCCACGGAACTGTGCAGAAGCAGCATTGAATAGGCAGAGTGGAAGCAGTAAATGGCCAATTCACAAGCAAGCAGCAGCTTTACATATTCTACCATTGAATAGTGGCAGGAAAAGACAGCAGGCGAAGCACGAAGCCACGTGAGAGTGGAAGGCAAGCCTGTATCTCGGATGTTAAACAGCAAGGACGCAGTAAATAAACGCGGTAAAAAAGCAGCTTGTGCGTGTCCAGCAACGGAGGTGGCCACGCCAGTCAAAAAATCAGAGGGAGCTCCATTTCCCGCTATTATACATACTTTAGATATATATATATAAATTATATATATTCATCAATTGATGAATTTAGCCAATGCTAGAAACTTCTGACAATATGAAACGGAAGTAATATTTTCATGTAAAAAGACATTTTTTTAATTATATACTCCGTATGTTTCATACTTAAAAATATTTTAGCTATACTTAAATCTATATATTGATCAACCCATATGATTTATTAGTTTCCATATAAATCTAGATAAAACTAAAATATTTTATATTATAAAACAAAAGTAGTATTTGATATATATATATATATATATTATATAATGGTTGATTCATCCATATCTATATAAAATCTAGATAAAAGTAAACTATTTTACATTATAAAAAAAGTATATGATTGATCCGTATAAAGCTACACAGACCAAAAATACTCTTACATTTTCATTTCCTAGTGCATTCAATTTTTTACTTTTTTAGAACATAATCATCTATCTTTTATTTTTCAAATCCAGAAGCGTTATCTCGTAATCAATTAAACTGTAATGTAATAATTATTCAAAATATAGACCATGTTTGTTTACAGGGACTAAAAAGTCCCTGTCACATCGAATGTTTAGAAACTAATTAGAAGTATTAAATATAGACTAATTATAAAACTCATCCATAATCTTGGACTATTTCGTGAGACGAATTTACTGTGCCTAATTAGTCCATGATTAGCGAATGTGATGCTACAGTAAACATTTGCTAATTATGGATTAATTAGACTTAAAAAATTGTCTAATAACATAGTCTTTATTTATAAATTAATTTATTACATATCTATATTTAATACTCATAATTAATATCCAAACATTCGATACGACGAACTAAACACGTTTTGACTTATTTTTATATATTTAATACTCATAATTAATTTATAAAAATAAAATATTTTTGGTAGGAAAGTTTGTATGCATTATTTCCGAAACCCCACAGGGCACAGACCATTGACCTCTCTCATCCCCACCCAACCCAACGCGTCGTCACGTACACACCCCCGCCGTCCCACCAATCCATCTCCTTCCTTCCCGTCCGGTCCTCGGCCTCCAACGCGGCTCGGCGCGTCCCCTCCCCCCCACCATGGACGCCGCGAGCCGCACCTGGCCGCCCCCGACCCCCTCGCCCCCGCCCTTCTCCTCCCGCCCACGCGTGGGCCCGCCGTCGGAGCCGCCGCCGCCGCTGCCGCACCACCACCACCACCACAACCGCCGGCGCCGCCGCCACTCCAAGAAGCCGAAACCTCAGCCTCAGCCTCCGCCCCATCCCCAGCCCGAGCCTCCGCTTCAGCAGACTGCCACGCGGAGCGCGAACGCCGCCGGTGACGGTGCAGGTGTGGACTTCTCTGCCCTGCCGCCGGAGCTCGTGCACCGGGCGCTGGCGGCCGCGGGGGCGTCCGACGTTGCGGCCGCCAGCAGGGCGTGCCGCGCGTGGCGGGACGCGCTGCGGCCGCTCCGGGAGGCCGCGGCGCTGCACGCGCGCGGGCGCCGCGTCAAGCACGGCTCCTCCGGCGGAGGCGCGGGCGGCGCCGAGGGGCGAAAGGCGGAGAGGCCGCGCGCGCTGGAACTGTTCCAGCGTGCGGCGGGGCTGGGGTCCGCGGCGGCGATGGTGGACGCGGGGCTGATGTGCTGGGAGGAGGGACGACGGGATGAGGCGGTGGGATACTACCAGAAGGCGGCGGAGCTGGGGCATCCCGTCGGGATGTGCAATCTCGGCGTCTCCTACCTGGAAGGTACCGTGGATTCCGCCTACGGGATTAGCTTTCTTGGATACTCGATCGAGGCGCTAGTTAAAAAGACTCGAATTTTAGGATGGATTGGGCTTGCGTGCAAGCATTCTATACTGGTGCTCCATTAGATTTGCTCACAGAATGATTAGAGCCATTCGTGTTTAGGGCAAGTTTTGACTTTGCTCTGTCGCTGGCTTTTGTCTTTTGTGATTCTTTTTAGTAACCTTTAACTCAGTCTGACTCTAAACAAGCAGGGGTGAAACCTTCTGGGTTTGCTGTTCTTGCAATCATTTTCTTCATCTCAAGGAATTGCAATTGATGTTGCTGCCAAATCATTTTATAGCTGATCCACCCAAGGCTGAGGAAGCTGTTAGATGGTTTTATCCAGCTGCGGCCGCAGGCAATGCTCGTGCTCAATACAACCTCGGCCTTTGCTTGCAGAATGGAAAAGGGATCAAGCGTCATCAGCGGGAAGCTGTAAGATGCCACTTGTTACATTTACATCTGCATTTCGCAGATTTTCACTGAAACCTAAGTACACATTTACTCTAGATAATCCAATTGTTGAAACAGTACCATTTCTTTGTTTTAGTGTCTAATTTCTACACAATACGCCTGTAGCGAATAGTATAAACTAATTATAATTCAACAACCTCCTACTGTTCCTACGTGGGTAAATTTACCAATCTGTCAGCTCCATTGTGGTTTTGGAGCTGACTATTGTTTCTGATCAATGGATCAGCATTCCATTGTTTACAGTGTGATCTATCAATACAGGGATGACGATAGTTCTGGCATTGAGCTTTTGATCAGTTGGGTTATCTTGAACAATTTAATCATAAACTTATAATTACGACATTATCCATCAGGATCAATCTGAATTCGCTAAAATGGTGGTTACAATATTACTACCAGCAGGCTAACGAACCTCCTCTATAGTGCATAAAGTTGACTATGTGTTTTGTTGCCCTGATGCAAATGCAGGCAAAATGGTACCTGCGAGCTGCCGAGGGAGGAAATGTACGAGCCATGTACAACATTTCCTTGTGTTACAGCTATGGTGAAGGATTCTCACAGGATCAAGTGCGTTCAAAGAGGTGGTTGCAATTAGCTGCTGATTGTGGTCACAAGAAAGCTCTTTATGAATGTGGTATCAAACTCTGTGCGGTATGTCATTCCATTTCCACCCAATGAATGCCTGATATGTGTATCTAGAACTATGGATTTGCCTCAGAATTGTGAAATGATAGTGTACTAATATTTTTAATGACTTAACTTTGTGGAAAATATTTTAAACTTTTGAATGACTTAACTGCATGGAATATTGTATTCGTTATATATTCTATTTCTGTTAGTCACCATACACTTCTTCCGATTGTACATTTCAGTGCACTATTCTTGTCTATGTATGTTAAGGTTTGTAATATCTTCTTTGGCGTTCTTGTATAGATGCAATAACTTTTACTTAGGAACTGGCATATTTGATGTCTTTGAAAGGAAATTTAGGTACAGAGGGCTAAGCAGTAGTATGAAGTATTGAGTAGGTAACTAAGCAGATCAACCTTGCATTGAAGTAGTAACAGGCTAACAGCGTTTTGATGCACACGCTAGTATGCATGTTTTTTCATCTTTTTTTCGTCATTCTTTTTCATGATGCTGTTTATTTTGTTATTTAGGCAGGAGACAAGGTCAGGTCGCTTATGTATCTAGAGCTGGCGACGCGCCGTGGAGAAGCCGCTGCCTCACATATGAGGGATGTGATACTTGAATCACTTCCTCTTGTGAATGCGCAACGTGCCCTATCAGATGCTGACAAATGGCGTCCGAGAGCATTATATACCAGAAGATGACTACACCAGCCTCCCTGCCGGATACGCAATCAACAACCCCTTGTTGTCAAAATTGACAGGAAATTTCACCACCTGAATGCCCAAGTGAGCAACATGCCTTCTAGTGAGCAATATGCGTCCGTAGCATGCTCAGTGTATGTGGGTCTGGGTAGCGTCGCCTTTCAACCCCCGCCCCCCCCCCCCCCCCCCCTACATCTTGTTCTTGTACAGAAATTACGTAAGCAGAAATACTATTACAGGATGAGGAAATCAAGAGGCAATAATTTTGAAGGGCATGCAGTAATGCAATGGTGCAGCGCAGGATAGAACTGTATAGTTGATAACCTTGGTTTGTCATATATAGAAATGCCTGGTGTTTTCAAGAAAAAAAAAAGTTTGACTGTAGGCGAATGCCGTAACTCAACTTAAGGCCTTGTTTAGTTCCCAATTTTTTTTAAAAAAACATCACATCGAATTTTTAAACACCTAAATAAAGCATTAAACATAGATGAACTAAAAAACTAATTGCACAGTTATGAAAGAAATCTTGAAACGAATCTTTTGAACCTAATTATGATTAGTCATAAGTGCTACAGTAACCAACATGTGCTAATGATGGATTAATTAGGCTCAAAAGATTCGTCTCGCGGTTTCTAGGCTAATCGTGAAATTCGTTTTTTCATACGTGTCCGAAAATTAGTCATAAGTGCTACAGTAACCAACATGTGCTAATGATGGATTAATTAGGCTTAAAAATTCGTCTCGCAGTTTCTAGGTTAATCGTGAAATTCGTTTTTTCATACGTGTCCGAAAATTAGTTATAAGTGTTACAGTAACCAACATGTGCTAATGATGGATTAATTAGGCTCAAAAGATTCGTCTCGCAGTTTCTAGGCTAATTATGAAATTCATTTTTTCATACGTGTCCGAAAATCCTTTCTAACGTTCGATGTGATGTTTTTGCCAAAAAGATTTGACGACTAAACGTCGATGGAATGTGTCTGGGAGAAATTTGATTTGAAAGGTCCAAAGAATCACGGTACCCGTATACATCTTGTTCATGCTGTATGGTTCTCTCCCAGTGGAACGCAACGTATGCAGGTACAATTGAAGTCTTAAGAATACTATTCCATTAGTTTTTTTTATCCCTGAAGACTTTGTAAAGTCTCCGGTCCCCATCGCCATCGCCGATACATCAGCACCCCACAGATTCTGTATATTGCATCAGTTTTTTCCATACAGAGCAAGTCAAATGAGCTAAGGCAACATAATAATGTCTAAATGATAGCGCATGCTTTTTATTTATAGGGGCATTTTACGCCATTCCAAACGTTACCAGACGTGATTCACAATCACAATTCACAAATCAAACAGCGCAGCAGGAAAGTTTTTAGCAGTACAGAACACAGAAAATAGCCAGTGTTGGTTTTATTGCAACAATATCGTGACAGAAAGCATACGTAGCAGCGACATGCAAGTAGCATTTCTTCTAAACGAGGAGCAGCGGATGCTCAGAGCTTCGAGATGAGCCCGTTCTGGATGGCTTTAGGCGACTCGGCTTCCTTGATGTCAGCGTCAGAGGAGCCCGGAGGGACGTCAACAGCCGGCGAGCAGTTGAAGAACCCGTGTGGCTGAAAACAAAAGAGACAGGAGTACAAAACACAAACAGACCTTGAGCTGAGACTGTCAAATCAGAACGGCAAGAGGAGATACGAAAGGCTAGCAAAGGTCTTTACCATGAGCATGAAGCCGATGCGTTCCACTGGCATGACAGGCCAGTCCTCCAGCCTTGGGATATGGGTGAGCCCAAACACGTACCTGCAGATGCAATATTTGGTTAAGTGCTACTAATACAAATCATGAACCGAAAAGAAACGCCGCCAGTATAGTTACAGATGCGCAACAGCAAGTACCAGAGAACAATGTCGGTTTCCTCCAAGGGCCTATCCTTCTTGACCCAAGTAGCTAATCCCTCATGGATGCGCGGATTCTGATTGGGAAATTCTCCTCCAGGGAACACCTCGTCGCTTCTGTACTGTGTGACCCAGAGATTGTGCTTTAAGAACCCCGCTCTTCTAAGAAACTTTGCATCAGGTAGAGCCAACGGCAAACAGTTTGAACCAGGCACGAGCCTGTAGCCAGTTGGCTGCCCAGTACGATTAACAGCCCTTGTGTTCCTTACCTGATCAGATGTCAACAATGTTAGGTACGAATGAAAGAAAGATCGGTATGTAAAGCTGTCACAACACAAAATAATGTGTGTTTTTTACTTAGTTGTGGTTTAAGCTATATTTGTCATTAGGATATGCACTGTGGTGAAACGTCAAGAGTAATGCAGCTAGTAAGTGCAAACTAGGAAAGCATGCATCGCCATAAAGCAGCACGTCAACATGTCATTTCTACACAAGAAAAATGGTGACCAGGTACTGGAAACAATATATCATGGTACATCGACACTAGCACAGTATGAAAAAAATGATAATGAAAGATAATGTTCTTACGATCCAATGCCGTGCAGATGAAGGGTCACAATCTCGCATTGCTTGCAACTCAGATTTCAGTAGTTTTTCTTCAGCATAGAAAGCATTGTTGTGCACATTATGTGTGCCTGTGCTTTCGACTTTCACATTTACTTCAACCACCTGTAATAGGAAGCAATGTACCAAAATATCAACCCCATGTCAATTCAAGTAAAAGGCCCCGCTACTGCTAGAATTAAACTGGCAGCCGTTCAAGTTTCTGGCAAGCAACAGGTCTAAGTCAAAGTAACATTATGATATTCCTTATTGTGGAAGTAGGTGTTAGAACATCCATTTATTCTATCCATAAAGTTTAATTGCATCAATTTATTGTGGATAGTTCAATAAAATGAACTAAATGAAAATGCATAACACGCAACCTACCTGATTATGAGCCTCGTTAGGTTTACAATCAACAGCCATGTCCATACGGGCAACAAAAAAGTGTTGGTGAACAGGTGCATACAGACCAGGAGCAATAGTTGTACCATATTTCCTTGATTCCCCAGGCATCAGAGCTCCCAAACTAAGAATTCCAGTAAGTTTTACTTCTGCTTCTATCTTTCCATCCTATATCCAACAGAATGAGCAAATAAATTATATTGCAAAAATATGGTAGCAGAATATTGCAGCATCAAAAGATTCAGAAAGGAACCAGATTCAAATATGAGTTAACAAAATCTCATGATGTTTGCAACAGCCAAAATGGCAATAATTCACGCATAACTGCATCTATAGAAGGAAAATCAGCCCTGATAGGTTACATATTAATTGCTGAGGACATCATAAGGAATATCAATCTGAAATAATTACCTGATAAAAGTGCCAGTAAAAACCATATTCATAGTTGGCAACTGTGCAGATAAATGAAACAGTAAGCCTCCTTGACCGCCTAACTTCTGCTAAACCAGTTCTCCAATCCTGGTGTTTCCAAAGGATTCCATGGTCTTCCTCATGCAAACACACACAATTCTCAATTGTTTCCACACCACCCGTAAAATTCGTGAAATGTGCATCAAAATACTTTATGTAACCTAAGCAGTCACATCCCTACACAAAAAGAGCATATAATAGTCAGATGAAAAGGTTAAATTCTAGGAAGATTAAAAATCACTAAGAACTGAGCAAATGACCTTCTTAAGAGAATGAGCATTCTTCCCAAGTCCATCCTCTCCAGCATCAAAAGCATTCTTGCGATAATGTGGTTCACTTGGATCTCCATAAGGAACAACCATCTCAACAAAGCTCAGTCTATGGGCTATGGGCCGACGTCCACGGCTGCCATCAACATATGCAACAGAATAGATGACTAAACCCTCTTTAGGGGTGAAGCCAATGCGGAAGTTCCACTGCTCAACATCATTAGAATTAGAAGAGTTATTAATTGCAAGGGGATTTTTTTATACTATATAATTGATAAAGCATTAGCTACAACAAAGCACCTTTTGCCATTCCACAAAATATCCATTAATGCGGAAACTCGGGCCCTCAGGTTGATTGATAATAAGAGGTTTCAAATCACTTCGATCAACACCACCTCTTGTTTCCCCAGGAGTGTAGTTTCTCAGATGATCTGGTGGGGGGAGAGGAACCAACTTCCTATCTTCAAATTCTATGACAACATTATTCTGCATATCAACAACAACATGGATCCCTTCCACAGGACGTGCATAACCATTCTCCATGGGGCTATCACTCTCAGTTCTGCAAAAGATCAGAGGCTTGGCAAGTCTGCGGCTGGGAGCATCAGCATCACTGTAGTAGCCAGCACACCTGATGATTTAGGAACGATATTCACAATTCAATCATTTTTTGATAATAGTAAGACAATAAAGTTACGGAAAATGCAACAAAAGAATTTTCCCAAAGATAGCATACCAGGCATCTACCATGACAAGCTCCATGTCATCTACACCTCTTCTCTTCATAGCTTCAATAAATGGAGGATAACTTTTGACTGTAGCTTCACATTCAGCATACTCCATAGCATCCTGTGAAATATAGAAATTAGAAATGAGCACTCCAAAAGGTTGTTAAAAAACTTCAAAATAACCAACAGTTCAAATGGTAATACAAGCCTAGATATTGGAAAACTAAGAATTGTGTTCTAAAAGCAATATTGCAGAGTAAATTTGAATGTTGTTTAAAGAAATTTCATGGTCTAAATGGTTGGAAAAGTTGGGACAAAATAATTAAAGGGAGAAAAGTTACTAAACAAATTTAGTAGGCATACCATTGCAGGCTGAACATCTGGAACAACTTCAGATGATATTACTTTCCCTCTGTGATGTCCACCCCTAGTAGCCGCGTGCACTTCAGAGAGTTCTACTATCCAAATGCTGGTCTCATTTGATTGTCTGTTGTAGACTGTGAGCTTGGCCCTTCTAGGAGGCAACCTGCTTGGAATGACAGCAGAGCCTTTGGTTCTAGGAAGCAGCGATGGTTGGAAAGGTGGGAAGAAGTAGGCATCAGCTAATGCCACAACATTCTTTTCTGGCTCCAATAGCACAGCTTCAACAAAACGCATGCCATCACGTTCCTGCAAATTCAGAAACATACATGTGTCAGCTCCTTATTTTTCAAGGTTGTAGACAAGGTGTATGAAATGTTATTTTGACGAACCTCAGGTGATTTTCCAGCAGCTCTTACAGTTGCTACAGCCACTGCAATTTCAGCTGCAGATAATGGGTCTAAAGGGTGACTTCTCTGGGCTCTTGTCATTATAGGTATCCCTGCATTTTTTTTCCCATCCAGTAGAACATTAGAAACAGGTAGTAATGAAGAAAATTCAGTTATGATGTGGTCTGCTGAACAAGTCACTCAAACAACTTCTATGAAATAGCTAAATATGGACGAATAGACCAATTGTAAACAACCAAACTACTGCATGAACAGACAACCATAATAACATAGATTGCTTGCAGGTCAAGAGCACCATGCTCCATGCTAGATGCGCTTAACAGGATGGCGAAAGAGAGAACTTAATAGAAAAGCAGTTGTTGACCTCTCTGAAGCATCAGATAAATAAATGATACCTTACAGTGTTTTTCTATTATTGTTCTACCAACTAATATCCTTCTTCTTAGATTTAGCTGTCAATCAAGAAAAAATATTCATTACTGTAATCTAATGAGAGAAAACATATAGGTGTATCAACTACATTACTGTCGATCATCTCTCCATGTAACACATTCAATAGTCCCTTAAAAATAGATACTCAGAGGAACTGAAAGTGGCTGCTTGTCCGTCTTTCTTAACTAATAAGCTAGGAAGAAGAATTTATCTATTATGTAATGATTTTTTTAATGAGATGATAGTCGAAGTTGAGTTTCAAAGGCAAGCCTATATGGGCATTACTAGACAAAAAATAAGTGTTCAACTTAAGTATACTGCATTTCTTCAGCATCCCACGAACACTACTAATTTATGATAGCCCCGTGGACCAGCCTGCACAATCATATTATGCCTAGTGCATGGCGCATATAATAAAGTGCAGATGCCATATTGCTGATGACCCCATGACTCATAGTCAACAAGCCTATTCTCTATTTGTTGATTGCTAAAAGGAAACCACTATCCATATTCAGAGATTTTTAATTGTTTCGCTATATCAAAAAACTTATTGGTCCATCGCTAAACAGATAGCAGTATTCATATTCAGTCATTTTCCAGGTTTCCCTATATCAAATTTCACCATCAACCAAAAATTATGGAAGAAAGAAAGAAAAGGCTAGAATTGCTAATAGTGATCAAAATAAAACGTTAAAGGTTGTAACGCACGACGACAAAGCAGAAAGTCAGAACAGTAAACAACAAATCCGGACTACCGGAAGATATGTGACAGCAAGTCCCACAAGTAGGTGTCGTACCATCACGTCATGCCCCCATGATCCATTCATCAATGATGTTGACATGGAGTGCAGACTATCTCCTTTTAATTGCTAAATGTTAATGGCAGACTAATGCGCCTATGTGCATACGCAAATGGAATACATACTTACAGTTCGCACGACATAATCTGCACACTCCGCCTGCATGCATCGATTGAGCAAGCATAACCAGAACACTGTCAGATCATACACACTACTTTGCATATCAGCTTGCATGTGGACGATAAGTCGATCGAGTACGCACTTTGTACATTTCCCGAACTCGCGTCTCAGCTCGCGAGAAATCGTGATCTTGACGAATCATATCTATCACGTACTCGCGTGCCTTACCCTGCTTTATGATCCATGCACGGCACGGCTCTTCCGAAACATTTCCCATGACCCAATCGACCAAACACGCCCACTCACACAAATCCACGACGCGTCACCGCAAATAGCTCAATCCAACGCAATCGAGGGAGGTGGAGAGCGAAAGGGGTGGCGATCCCGTATACCTTTTGAGGAGGCCTTCGCGGTGGTGGGCTGGACCGTGGCGGCGATCTCCTCCATCACGGCGCCGCCCCCGGCAGCCGCGGCGACGCGCGACTCATCGCCCGCGGCCATGGAGACCTTCCCAGCACCGGCACCAGCCGCGGACGACACCGCGGCGGCAGCGACGATCGGCCCACGTGACAACGACCCGGGGGCATCGCGCCGGGCGGCGGCACCACCTCCCCCGCCGCAGCAGACCGACGCCTTTTCCTGAGCTGCGGCCATTGGAGCGGATTCGCGAGCTGACCGTGTCCGTATTCTCCGCCGCCGCCTCCGCCTCGCCGGCTCACACGATCTGACATACAGCACAGGCCTCCGCCCTCCCGCGCGCCTTCGTCCCTCCTCCCCCACCCCCCTCTCGTCGTCCCCCCGACCTCCTCCTCGTTTGTCCTCTCGACCTCCCGGGGGGGTTCTGGGGTGGTTCTACACGGGCTCCGGGGCTTACGGCTTCGCGAACCCTAGCAGAGGCTCGGAAGGGACCCCCCAGGCGTCGTGCGTTTCCTCCTCCTCTCCGCGAGAAACCGACGAGTCGGAACGGGGAGAAGCTGGAGTGGTGGTGGTGGTGGCGGTGGCGGTGGGGAGAAGAGAGGAGAGGAGGGGTTTGGGTTGTTTTGGAGGGCGAAGGCCTCGGGGCTCACGTTGCTTTTATAAAGGCGAGGGGTGGGGGGTAAAAGGTGGCTGGGCGTGGGATGGGAAGTGGGTGGGCTGGATCCTTCTGGGCTCACTTCTTTCTTCAAACGCTACATGCACAGGGGTAGCTGTACCCCACCCTGGGTTGCTGATCACCGTGCCAAACTTTTTCGATGCTTACTCAATCCATACTTTCGTAGTTTTACGAGAGCACCTAACACATAACACTAGATATGGTTTCTATAAATTTCTCATCATCAAGAAATTAGTACTAAACACTACCTTTTCAATGCAAACATCACTATTCTACACTTAAATTTAATGCTACTTATCTCACATGATATTTTGGATATTGTGTACAAACCATGTCTCATGCAAGACATGGTTTCATTATCTTTCCTCATTTATTCACTTGCCACATCATTTTTCATCCTATGTGGCAACTTATTTAATGCTATGGACACCATATTAGTCATTGGGTTGGGAATGCACTGACATAATTATCATGAAACTTATCTCTCATCTCATAAAACTCGACCTTGCCACGTTAGCAATTTTACTGATGTAGCACCCTATTTAATGTGTATGACACCCATGAAACATGTATTGAGATTGTTCCCAGTAAAATCTTGGCACCTAATGGCATTTACTGTGTTGGTTTTTGTTGTTAAACCATTTTATGACCAGATGGAAATTTGTTGGGTTTTTTTTTCCATTTGAGATGATCACTCCTTCAAAACTTGCCATTTTCGCCAAAATTAAGAGTGGCGTTTTCGTGTGTTGATTTTTTAGAACATTTTAGCACTAGCTGGAAATTGGTTGTTTTCGTGTTTTTTTTCCCTTTTGAGACGATCAGACCTCGGAAACTTGGCATTTTTTGCCGATAAGCAATGTCCGTGTTGATCTTGTTGTTAACCATTTTAGAATCAGCTGGAAAATGATTGTTTTATCTTATTTGTTTTGTTTTTTTGGTATTTTGTGGTCAGAAGGTAAGTTGAGGTTGATGGCTGATCACTCATCATTGTCATTTGGGCTTTGCCATGTTGCGACCTAGTTGAAAATTTAATGATATCTGTTATCCCCTAGAGCATTATGGAGTGATCTGATATGTCGCTGTACTACCAAGTGGCTACCGAGGTAAATAACGCATAGTAATTATCTTTTTCCTAATATTGATAGCCTGATACTCACGCAATTTCATATCACGAGTTGATTGGGTTTACTCAAAGTTAAATATTTTTAAGTTTGAATATTTTACAGAAAATATACTAACGTCCACAACACCAAATTAGTTTTATTAAATTCACAATTGAATAAATTTTATAATATATTTGTTTTGTATTGAAAATATTATTATGCTTTTAAAATTTAATTAATTTCAAAGAGTTTTAGTCAATAATAGATTTAGAATACATGTATATGTGAATCATTAGGAGTAATTTCATAAAAGCATATGTTTGTTTATTACATATATTAAATAGAAAATTTAGTGAATAATAGTTTTAGAAGACCATATTGTTATCTAGAATGATAAGAATCATCAGATTGGAGTAAGTAACACACGTGGGTGATACCTTTAGTTTTTTAACAGAGGTATGTGTTACCGCTAATTTCTCATACTAAACAACTCATTAATTAAGATATGACATGTACAGCCCACACTCATTAATTAACCATTGTTTAGTCAATCTACTACTTCTATTTATATTTTTCTCTTGTAAATTGTACAAAGTCAATACTTTGCATGAGGCATAGTTCATTTTCTCTATCATCTCTGCTTTCTTCCATCTAATTATTTAATCTTACATGGCATTTTAAGATTTATATTAAGAGATTTATAGTACTAGCTCTTATCAATCGGGTGTATTTCGTCAACTTGTCAAGACAGTATACTATATGAGTTACAATATAAAAATATTGTTTTGATGATATTTCATAAATAGAGGATTTGTCGGGACAATATACTATATGAGTAATTTGTAAGTGTCGGGATTTGCCACCTCTCAAAGTGACATTACAGGTTGTGCCATTTTATATAAGCATGAGTGTCTTGGTACACATATCTCTGTTAAAAGTTGAGTCGTTTGTTCTCCTTAATCACATAAAAACCATCGCTCCCAAAAATCTCCATGTACTTGTACACCCCACCATAAAGTGCACGAGTCTATTGAATGTACGACGAGTATATCAATAGTGTTCCTAATTTGCAATTCCTAATTAGCTGCAACTATCTATAAACAACAAATAATGGAATGTTCCCTTTTTAAATAGCTCATAAAAGCCATAGAGGATGTGTTTGGTAAGAGGAAATAGGAGTTTAGAGGACAAGGCTACTAATTATTTGTTTGGTTAAAAAAGATATATATGAGAGTTCTGGTGAGTCGTGGACGAGAAAGTGGTGAGGAAATTTCATGATTTTTAATACTAGGATAGCGGTGAAAGTTGGAAGAGAACTCCTGCCTTTGCGCATCGATACAAATATGATTCCTTGATCATCCCTTAAAATTTAATCTCTGACTGAACTCACACCCAATTCCCATCACATAGGCCAATCGATAGATCGGAACTAAAAATCAAATTCCCACGTCAATCTCACCGCTATCTCCCTTTCTCTAAAATTGCCAAACAGACCAAAATGTTCCATACTACTCTCTCCGAACAGATTTAATTGACGTTTAGGACAAGTAAATTGCAAAGAAAATAAGGTAAACTTCCTATCCGAAACGTCAAACAAATATGACCGGAGGGAGTAATAAAGAATGATTTAGAATTTATTAAAGGGGATTTTAACTTTTTGCCATTATTTGCCACAACCATTTAACCCCTCTCACAGTGAGGGAAGAGTGGCAAATCTATTACCACTCACCCTATAAAAATGGCAAATAGTTAAATTACCCTTTATTAAATCCCATTTACATCATAAGATTTTTTGGGGGCTATTTCGTTGTTGCTTCTCTTTCAGATTCTAATACTGATTTTGCCTTTTTTTAGGTTTTCGTTTTTGCCCTTACTTTTTTGAATTGAACGAACCAGTTGTCCCTCCTTTGGATGAAAGGACTAACGGTGTTAAATAACATATTAAAGGACTATTTTATCCCTCATTTTGATATTTTTTTAGTCATTTGTGTTGTTACCTCTGTTCTAAATCATACAAATATACAAAAGCAATATATTATTAATTCAAATGACATGTTTAAAAACTTATAATTTTTTAAAATATTTGACAGAGTTTTAAAACTATGTCAAGTTTTTTACAAAAAATTATAAGTTTCATAGAAATATACAAAAGCAATATATTATTAATTCAAATGACATGTTTAAAACTTATAATTTTTAAACAGGGGTAATTTCATCATTAGTTATTATAAATTAAATCTTTTATTTTTTAAACTAAATATATTAGTCAACTAACGGCTAATTTCCATCCAAAATAGGGACAAACGGTTCGTCCAGTTAAAAAACATGGGCAAAAATGAAAATCCTAAAAAGAGAGGTAAAATCAATATTAGACTTGAAAATCAGGGCATGAACAAAATTATCCCTTTTTTCATATAGAGATTTATATATATGATAATAAATACAGACGTATAAAAATATGTTTATTTATATATGACTGAATATCGATGGAATTGATATATATTATAATATGGAGCTGACGGATTATTTGGTTTCTCATATTAATTATACGCCCATATTAAAAAAACAGCAACTAGGTAAGCACAGGTCATATTCACGCGCACCAGAAAAGAAAGCACTTTTGTCTGCCCTGCTTGTCATGTATCCCGAGAGGAATATTGCAGCATGGCAAACTCAGACACCGCAGCCTACCGCATCGATCACTCGATCCCGTTAATTACATTACAAAATTTAAATTACCTACTACTCCTGCCAAACAACGGAAATTGTTAATTGGGACGTGAGACGTGTGAGTGCGTGAGCCGTGAGAGCAACACACGCATACGCACGACGAGCCGAGCCCCCGGTCGACAGCGACGCGAGCGAGATGAAGGCGTTCTTATCATCGCAGCCGCAACAAGCAACCCGAATCAACAAACAACGAGGTGCTGCCCGATCCACTGTACTAGGTGCCGACCGGATATTTTGTAATGCGTGCTGCTTAGGATTAGAAAATCAGGAATGCATATATGCAGAGAGGATCTCAATTAGGAAATCACTACACGTTACTTAAAAGACGAAAAAAAAAAATTAAGGATTGATCTATCAGGTGCCAGCGCAGACCGGTTTCCAGTGGGTCTGTGGGGAGCACTTAGAGGTGATAATGGGTTTAACTTTTTTCCATAAAATTTAAATAGTGAAATTATAATGTGATTAAAAAAAATTATAGAGTTTTGAACAAAATAAAATTTAAGGATTAAGTAGAGCTACGAAAGAATCTGTACGCAATGTAACTGCGTGGGTGAGAAATAATCAAGCAGTAAATTGCTCATTCGATCCAAACAAATAATAGTTATAAAGCCTTGTAGGAGAATGAAATTAAATTGAATATGGAGTTATGATGAGACGTGGAAAGAAGTTAATATATTTTTATAAATGTGTAAGGGCACTTACAAAAGTGCATATTAGCTGACTCTCTTAGTTACTACGTAAGCAAATTTGGTGATGTGGAGGAAAGAGGAACGGTTTAGAGTTGACTCTTAGCATTTATTAAAGAAAACTTTCTTGCATGACAATGTATAAAAAAAAACTAGCTTAATAAAAAATATTTTATTACATTAATGAAGAAACCACAACTGACTCTATATTTGTATGTATCATTATAAAATAGACTCTTGTTGCTGACATGGCTTAAAGATAGAGCCCACAATAGGTTCTACTATTGAACATGCCCTAATACTATAAGAATGTATTTTAGAATGAGAGAATGGTATATGACAATCTAACAACTTCTTTCCCTCAATAACAGAAAACTTGTTTCCATCCACGACCAAGGCCCAGATGGGAACTACAAAACATACGAATTAACCGTATATTAAGGACATGTTTAAAGGTAGAGTTAGTCCAGGATTGACTTTTTTCTCATCCACATCAGCAACTAATTTATTTTATACGCGTATAGACAAAGCTAGTGTTAGATATGTTTTCTTCATTAATACAATAGAACATAGTTTCGTTAATTTTGTTTTATTTTTTTATCTACCACATGCAACAAAATTTTATAAATAAACGATGATATTTGACTCTAAGTCGTTGCCATAAATAAAAACCACTTTTTTCTTTTTCTTCCTTCTCTTTCCTCCATGCTACTATATTTACTCATGTGGCAATGGCGAGAGTTAACTAATAAATGTCTTTGTATGTTGTATATGCCTTAAAGGGATACAATGACACACTTTTTAATATATCGCTCTGATATATACTTGTGGTAAAGTTTGTTGTAGTGGATTTTTTTTCTAGACCAAATGAAAGTCCTAGGTTGATTGTGTTTCATATGTAGTCACATTTTATTAGAAATATTGAAAACATGGTTTACATGAAGCCAAACAATAATGGTATTGTATTTATGCAATACTAGTCTGCTGAAGTGTGATGTGAATAGACATGGGTAGCATGATACATCATTTTGTAAAAAGGAAGAGGAGACCATCCACCAACCGATACACTATCCCAACATGAAATTGAAATGAGTATGCTCTCTTGACCCATGACGGATGGAAAAAAAATGAACTATAGTCAGTGTTTGTCAATTTTTCTTTAATGACCATATCATGTCCGGTTAAATTCTTTCAGTAATTATGAGGGAGTGATTGTGAGGTCTGATGGCAGCGTTTGCCTTGGAATTTTACCGAGGTGGGTTAGATGAACACCATGGGCTTGGAAGTTTGGATAACGATAAGAGAGCTGTCTGATAGGAGTGGGCGTGTATGATAGGAGCACCCACGAGTCGATCACCTGCCACCTCCCAACAGCCCTCAGTGCTGCTCGAGGAGACTGCACCCACGAGAAAATTTTTATTGCTGGGGTACTATATTTACTGAGGGTATTTCTAATACAAAGATAATAGTCATTATTTTTATATTCTTCGTGTCATAAAAAATAATATCACTGTTTTTATAATATAAACACTACTAATTCACATATAAATTAATATTACTCATATCTCGTTATATCGTAGGTGTTGTATAGAAACCTTATCTTATATAAGACATAATTTTTTTATCTTTATTATTTACACACATTTAGTATCTTCTACTCACTCTATTTTGTAATATAAGACTTTCAAGTATTGACTTTATTCAACAAATACGACACACATATAACATAAATTATATATACTTATTAATGAATAAATTTAGGTATGTTCCGTATAAAACCGTGCGAGTTAACAACTTATTTAAATGCTCTGACCGGACCGACGGCTCCACGTCACCATAGGCCCACATGTCGGCTACCTTTTCCGCTGACGGGCCACATCAGCAGGGTCCAGCCTTTGTGACAAAAAAGCGTGGGCTCCAGCCGGGCGGGTCGCTTTTAGCAGCAGCCTCCCGTTCGCACCCCATCCCTACCAGCTCGGCTCGTGCAGCTCGACCAATGACACGGCGGGTCCACCGCTCGTTGGGCTATGGAAGTCAGTGACGTTCCTCCGATGGGTTGCTCGTGATGAAATGAAAAAGAGAAAGCAGCGGTTCGTGCGTGCGTCCGCTCGCGCGCGACTGCGACGCCGCAGGCGAGGCAGGCAAGCACGTAGCCGTGGTGGCATCCAGCGGTGGCCTCCGCACTTTGTGACTAGTTTCGCTCGGGCAAAATTGATCTTATAGGTTTTTTTTACCAACGTTAAAAGTTTTTCTTTTTGAGATTGCGCACATGCACAAACACTACTGTACACGCAACACCTGCCTATACACCCATGATTACGTCTCCTGTGCACGCCAAAAGAGACTAAAACCAGCGGTATATCACTCATCTCACTAATTTTCTGTTGAATTTGTAAGCAATAGGATTTGAATCCTAGGTGGGGTTATGCAACCACCACACCCATCGGTGCTTCCCCTTATCAAAGTTAAAATTTGATTTTGATCAATGCGCGCAAGGTAAAAACCGTATTTGATTTGATCACTGCGATTGGTTCCTAGGTTCACGGGAGTGGTGAAGCTCAGCGTGGCGTGGCCACGACGCCAACGGTGGCGTGTGTGCTTAGCGCCGCTTTGGCGACGAGAGCGGCGCGCGCGCGTACGTACGTGCTCCTACGTTGACAACATGACAGCGATCAGCCGCACCGCGCACGCACACGACGTTGATCGCTCGAAGCTGGTGGCGCCGTGGCACCAACGTTGCTGTCCATCGTCGATCGCCCAGCCAATTGCTGATTTGCTACTATACTGCATATGGTGTGTATCTTGGCTTTTCTCCTGGTTGATCAAATTAAGATGCTCTATGTCTGATTTGTGGACAAAAGGAAGAGGAAAACATGTATATAGGAAGAGGAAAACATGATTAGGATGCACGGACCGTTTTTAGTAATGATTACTTATAAATACGTGTCGACTCGTGCGTGCGGTACAGCGGTAAAGTTCAGGATATGTCTACGGATCGTAAGTACGGTCGTACTGCATATACCTGAATACCACCCGAGTGGGGGTGAAGTCATCAGCTCAGGCCAAATCTGCGTGCCGGGCCAGCTGCAAGCTTGCAAGTGCAATCTGTCTCCGATTATCACTGAAAGCTTTCCGGCGATCGATCCCCTGTGTACCGCTCGTGGAAGGTGACTTGGCCAGGCGTCAAAATTAATGACATGCCGTTTCAGGATAGACCAGAGCGAGATCCCCAGAACGTCTCATCATGCGTTCACGCTTTGCATTGACGTACGACCGGAAAATATTAATTCCGATCGGCCTCTTTTTTTGAAAGGTCCCGACTAATGCCACTCCAAGTGCCCAGCCAGCTTGGCTAGGATGAGAACGACACGGATTAGTGCAGTCAGCATGGCATGTCATGACATGTAGGAATCCAATGCTAGTAGCTCCGGCCCAGTTATTTTTTTTAGTTTATTTCGTGGTTTTAATTATAATAATGCCATCGGGGCTTGCTCGATTCGATCAAGATGACGCCTCATCCACTCGATCCTGCATGCATGCTTCGTAAGCGAGGTTGCCCACACCGGCAACTGGCAAATAAAGCCGCGTGACGTACGGCTGGCTCCCTGAATATTCTTCTTTAGTTTGGCGGAACGAGAGCTCAGATTCGCGATATAGAAAAAATGACCAAGTGCGTGCGTGCGTGCGTGCTGCTGATCGTCGTAGTGCGCCCCATCATGCACGATAAAAATACGCGCCGAGGGGGCCGGTGGAAATGTGGAATATGATCGAGGTCCAGAAGAGAAAAGGAGAAACAAAACGGTGTGCGCGAACACGCATACGTACGTACACTAGCTCAAAAACATCCAGTGTTAATCCATTCAACAATCCACAAAAAAGAAAAGAAAATCACGCGTGTGCATCCTGATGCGTGGCGCACCGGTTTAAGAGAGACCGTCTCTGTCACACATCTGGACGGGTGATCGATCACACTGCCGGTTGCTGCCTGGCAGTACGCATATGATTTCCACCGAGCAAGCAGGGAGCACGCGTCGTGCTGCACAGCTGGATGCACTCGTTGCGGAAGCTCATGCACGCGCGCCGGCCGCACGATTGCATGCACCGCGCGGTCCAGGAAAACGACGCATCGGTCGATCGACGACGTCACGTTGTTGCTGCTAGCGTCGAATTTTTTTTTAATTTTTTTTAGATTACTAAACCTTATAGGTAATATTTTCACCATCCGATTTTTTTTTGTCACGTCACCTCTTCTGACGTAGCATAAAGACCTATCT
This sequence comes from Oryza brachyantha, assembly GCF_000231095.2. Classification (NCBI taxonomy): domain Eukaryota; kingdom Viridiplantae; phylum Streptophyta; class Magnoliopsida; order Poales; family Poaceae; genus Oryza; species Oryza brachyantha. The sequence goes on from NC_023166.2 coordinate 12,724,306, forward strand.
CATTAAGTTGTATCGCGTGCCAGGTTTGCTAGGGTGACAGTGTTGTGTTGCTACACCAAGCAATACGGGGTGTTGTAATAAAAAGGTTCAGATGATAAAAATATTTTAAAAATAAAAATTGTAGCGTCACCATACGTGCTGGGCCGTGAGGTATACCTTGCTTGTCAGGCACATGCCACGATGTGGGTGTGCATTCAATTAGTTTAGTTATATGAAAAGTTTGATTTTAGAAAGTTAAGATTGAGATTAGTTTGTAAGAAGGCAGAATTGAGCAATTTAGTTTTGGTTTAGTTAGCGGCCGAAACTTGATAGATCAAGTTCATAACAGAAAGTGATACGAATTGAGAAAAATTGACGATACCTCCCTCTTCTGATAGCTCAATAACTAAAATGACATTAAATCATAAATATATCTCCAACCATAGTATTATAGTTATTTGATGGTATTTGATGACTAATGTTTTATGTTAATTTGGTTTTAGATTATTTTGGTTAACCTATATATATAACCGAATTAACAAAAACTATTTCGGTTAGTTCAGCTGGTGACCAAAAGTAATTTGTCGATTACTTCAGTTTCGTTTTTTTTTTCTACCCACCCCTAGGCCTCAACGCCGATTGGGCGGGAGCACACTCGTGCGTGTTGTGATGTGTAGAAGGGAACCAGATCATCCAATGCAAAATTAGACGAACATGCTCACTGATTTGTGTATTCCGTTCCATATTATAAGATTTTTTGGATTTGCCTTTATTCATCTATACATTAATGTATATGTTTTGTATATGTATTTAGATTCAATAGCATACATATGAATCTAGTTAATGACAGAAAGTCTTATAATATGAAAATGAGGTAATACTATGTTTAGAAAACATTACGAGTTTAGGGCTCTAATCCGAACCACGTATAAGCCCCCGTTCTTTCAACACTTATTGATCTTAGATGATGAGCCATATACAAAACGGCCCATCGCTCGAAGTCGCGTACAAAAGTGAGAGCTTTCAAACCTCGTGCATGACGCAAGCCGTGCCTCAGCTGGCGACGCTTGAAAACAGCAGATGGTCACCATGACTCGCAAAAACAACGCGGGACTACTGAGGCCGTCCGCCGTCGCGAGCTTGAGCCAGAGGCACGACTCCACCGTGAAGCATTGGACATGGCCTTAGAGGATCTAAATAGTATTACCTCGGTATTAAATATAATTATTTATGTATTATTTAGTAGAGAGGTGTTGAGAAGCAAATGATACCGTGTTTTTTAATAAACAAGAAATTAATTTGAGTGAAAGAGTAGGCATGGTTAGAATGAAAAGAATTTTGAATGATAAATAATTCATAAACAAGCTCTACTTAAAGTTTGGGCCGAGATCTTGTTTCCGTCTTCCGTCGGAAGCCCAACATCAAATCTGCTTTCCGCCGTGGGCCGGGGGGGGGGGGGGGGGGGGGAGGGGGTAACCGGCATTTCCCGCTGCGGCATCGCCGGCGAGGCGCCAAAACGCCAAAACCCTACCCGCCCCCGCGCAATCCCGTGCCGGCAAGGCGCCAATCTAGTGGCCGCAGCCGCCCACGAACCGCCGGCGACGAGATTCGGGTGGGAGGCCTGCGAGGAAGGCCGTCGATGGCGTCGTGGTGTGGCGACCTGGCTGCCCCGCCCCGCCTCCTCGTCGCCCCTCGTGAGTGCCCCGTCGTCTCCCTCCCCAGCTTTCCTGACCTCCGCCACCCCCCCCCCCGCCCTCGCTGTCTCTCGGATGTTTCAGGGAGGGTGGCATGTGGAAATGTAGTGCGAATACTAATTCGGATTCCAAATCCCGAGTGGTAGCCGTTGGTCGCAGCGTTTCGCCATCCGCCTTACATATTTGAGCTCGGTGGATTTGTGCTGCTTGGTCGAAAATCGAAATACTAGCAGATTGTGAGCCTTTGCGAACTGAAGATTACCGCCAGAGTTTAGGGGTTTATGGGATGCTGTTGTTTGTGGGGATTGAGCATTGGGGCCTTCTAAACACTGGATTACTGTGCAGTATTCCACAATCAGCCAAAGAGTGTACATGGAGGAGCTTCACATGAATAGTCACATGCCATTTTGTGTTACCCTTGCAGGTCCTTCTGATGCCAATTGTCAAGGGAATGTTTTGTCTCTTCGCCATCCGAAATCAGGTGCTCTTATTCCTCCTTGCCATCGTTTCTATCTTGTGGTATAAGCTTTTGAACTAGGAATGTAGACATATGTGATAAGTCTGTTGGCAACCAAGGATAGTCGTGCAGTTTCAACAGATTGCATTTACTCCCGCCTTGTGATCGCACAGATGAAGAAACAGGGTACCTGTTCATCGATGGCCAACTTCATGAATTCAACTGGTTTAAGGATCGTTTTGGCTCTTGGTTCTTGGGAGATTATGTATGTGAAGGTACGCCAGGCATATAGCTATGCTGTTGTCATTTCTGAGCATACGTTTTTATTTTTGTTTTTTTGGTAAGGCTTGTCTATTGTTGTCATTGTGTGGCCCATATGAAGCCATTTTTATGAGGTTTGTTGCCCTGCCTCTGCAAATCTCTGTTATAGATTTTGTTAGCAAGTAATAAAATATGGAGTCTGTGGTAAGGGACATGACGGTAAAGGAGTGGTCATATTCTTGTTCCAACACATCAACATAATAATTACCAAATATAGCACGATCTAGTCAAGGTTTTTTTTTTTTTTTTTTGAAAAGCTATCTTGCTGCGGAGAACTTCAATGCTTGAGTTGCTTATGAGCTGTTTTCCTTCCTGACTTCTTGTAGATGGCAGCCTCTACTACTGCACACTTGTTGATCCCATTTTTGTTCTTCTACCAATTTTGAAAGCTGCACGTATGTCGGTATGCCCAATCAAAGAAAAATGTATTTCTAATATGAGGTTTGAATTCAATATATACTTGTCTGTTTAAAAGCTAGTCCCTTAACAGCTTTACTGTGATGCAGAATGGTAATGATCCTGGAAAATTCAGGCAACTGGATGAAATATTGTACGTTGAAGGATATCCTGGATATCAACACCTCATGGGTATTGCAGGAAACCATATTGAACTGGTCTGTGAAGTTAAAGGTAGATGTTTGACTTGTATGTTCCGAATTTAAATGTTATATGCACTTAAATATAAAATCAAATTGATATCAGAATGTTATCTATTAGTACTTCCTTACAGCCTGGTGATTGTGCCTTTTTCACCACTTCATACTTTGCTAAGCTGAAATAATTACGGGATATGGATGTTTATTTTTCATTACTGCTTTCCTGCATGTTCTCACAGAGCGAAATATTACTTAATCATTTGACATGGATGTTTTCTTTCCTGCAGAAGTTGCTAATGTGAAGTTCTTTAGGCTGGACGATTCCAAGGTCTTATCTTGGTTGTGCTGTAAGGTAGCTTGTGTCACTTATTACATCTATTAACTTGCTCTGCACAATGCTTTTCTGGTGATGCTTATACTTATCAGAAGAAGCCACCTTTTATCTTTACTTTTCCTTTTCATATTACAAAAGCAATGATCTAACCTGCAGTTAGGGTGGCATGTTGCTGAAATGGTTTAGGAAAAGAGGCATCTGATTGTTTTTAGCCTGTTTGCCTTGGATAAGTATACAACGATCCAACAAACTGGGCATGATATTGAGTGTTGGTGGGCTAAATCATAATTCTTCCATACCATGTTTCATTTGTATTTGTTGCATAAACTATGTGCATCAAACATTAGTCTTTAACTTTGCCTTGGTTCTGGAGAAGAGACCCTAGTTGATTTCCTATATATTTAAGAACATGAATGCACATGACCATTCTTGTAATTGCCCCTATATAGGCTTCAGAGGGTAGTGGCTGCTATGCAATGACTGCTGTTTGTTGCATTCTGGCTACCTTCTGATACAACCTTGTACAGCCATTACGATGTAGTAGTGTGTTCCAGTACTGTTTCATTTGTTGCATATTTTCTGCCTTTTTCCAGTTCAACGCTAGTCATTTTACTAAACAATTTTGATTTAATTTTGTTCTTATTAAAATATATAGCTAGGTGTGTTGTGCCCACTGTAACACCACTATTATCTGTTATAACAACACTTTGCCGCCACACTTCTGCTACATGTAACTCAAAACATCAGATACTATTTTTGCATGTTTAACGTAGTAAAGTTTGTTATATGCAAGAAGCAAATGCCTTTGTGATATCACTTAGATTTTCAAAAAGTTGTGCTGCCTCGTGACCTTGTCAATGCATCTAAAAGCATTTCATTCACAAATGAGACAACAATTCAAAATAACTATTTGTCGTGGTAGCAACAACTCAGAGGATATACCAGTTCATGTGTTATCATAATATCTGTTTTGATATGTTCTACTTAATATTTGTGCGTGTGAATCTTGATCATATTGATCCAACCTGTTAATCTGTAGTTTCGAAAACACTCTTATGAATCTCATATACAGGTTCACAATCTAAAAGAGGTTTTCCCCAAGCTGGGCAAAAATTATGCTGCCCAAGGAGAAAAAGAATTATGTATGTCGCTGTAACTCTTATTTTTTAAGTCTAATATAACTCTATTAGTCTATTAGAAGAAGGATATAACTCCTTGCAAACTTATATTTCAGTTTATTTTTATGAGTGTTTTTCATCTGGTATTCACATGTAAAGAAACAGTTAACCATTGCCAACTTTCACAATTATATGGCAAAACTGTTTGAAAATTGATATTTAGTGTGATTGATATCCTGTTGGATCACGTCTGTCCCAACCTTAATTAGTTAATCCACTTCACATGTAAAAATTGATGAGTAAACTTAAAGGAGCTTGCTTGTGGAGGTGGATCTCTAAAAAAAGGATATATCATATTCTTTTTAAACATTTTAAGTCGTGTGACTTCTTTGAAGCGCAGCTCAAGAATTTTATGAAAATGTAAATCAATATTCTAACAGAGCTGTTTTTGTTGTTTTGATTACAGTGAAGGATGCTGTTCAAATAATTCGTGAATACCTGAACGACGAACCATGGTTAACACTACTTTGCAAGAAGTTGCAGTAAGATTTCTCCTTGGATTATGTTGAAGATTTAGGGTGTGGCGGTGTGTTTGATACTTTGGTTTAATGCCGCCAAAATAGCATAGCAAAAAAAATTGATGATGGCAAACTACTAATGGGTTCATTTGTAAAAAATTGGGAAGGCTAAACAAACGGTTTGAACTAACTTTGCCGAAATTTTGGCATCAAACGAAACAAACCACTTTGCCAAAATTTTGGCCTTGCCAAATTTTTGGTAAGGTCGAGAACCAAATGAACCCTTAGCTCAGTACAGACTTCTGATTTGTTTTTTCTAAGCGAAATCCGATTCACCATGCTCACGTTGGAACGATGCATTCTTCACAGGTTGGATACCAAGGAGATCATTGAAGCAAACAAAACTAGCGAAGCTTCATTCTGTGCAGAGAATTCCCCTGTACCTTTCCGGCCTTCTGAGGTAAACTCCTTGGAGATGATCAGGGTATTCTACACCAGTTAGCTCATGTGCTGTACGCTCATCGATTGTGTCAACGCAGGAGAAACTTGGAAACAGTAACAGCAGGTCAAGCAAAGGGAGGCCAGCAAAGAAGCAAAAGACTGAAGTAGAATCGAAGAACATCAAAGACATGTTCCGAAGGGCCACAAGGAAAGGAGCATGATCCCGTATGAGTATATGACTTCTGATTTTGCCATCAAGACATTGCAAAGGCGTTTCATATTCTTTGGGAAAGCTGAGGCTGTCAGGTTAAAGCATTAGAAGCATTCGTGCAGCTAATGAAATTGTAACTGTTTAATCCAACTCTTTAACTTTGGTTAGGTTTGCAATTTAACATTGCAGGCATATATCTAATTGTTTGAGCAAGGAGCCTTGCACTATCTAACTGAAATGTGTTTGTACCTTATCAATTAATTTCGGTCAATCGAGTAACCTGAAATGGTCGTTAACATTATTATTCAGCCCAAAGATTTTCATATCCGAGAGCTTGCTCTTATGGTGTTTCAGGTGCCCGGCATATTCTTATGGCTTGCAATCCAATGATCTACGATACATTGTAGGTTTGGATGTGTAGTAAGGCCGCGTTTGGTAAAAGATATGTTATCCGGCGTGAAAAATATATTAATAGATTAGTACATAATTAATTAATCATTAATTATAAAAAATAAAAATAGATTATTATAATTTTTTAAAGCAAATTTTCTAAAGAAAATTTTCGTAAAACATGTACCGTTTAGTAGTTCGGGAAGCGTACGTGTAAAAAATGAGAAATTCTGAGTTAGTAAGATGGGTTGCTGAACGCGGCGTAAATTATTTTAGATAGGCACTCTCCTAAAATAAATAACTTTCAGATTTGAAATTTTATCTTAAAATAAATCACATATTACCTTTAGTACCTACTACCAGTACGTCGTTCGAGAAATTTTATCTCATCAACACTCCTACCTGCCCACTAATTAAGACTACTCTTATATTAATTAATCTTATATTAATTAAGAGGTATTTTGGTCTTTTCTCTTTCTATTATTTTTTCATTGGGAATATAGGAGTGACAAATATAGTTGTGATCTGATATGGAGATATAATATGGATAATATGTCAAAGTATAACTCTCCGTCGTGGAATTAGACAAGGGTCGAAGACCCATACCATAGGACCCCGTCCCCTGTATCTTATCTTTCGCACGTAGGAGATCGGAGACACAGCCTTAGGGCTATGGGAGATATGGCCGATGAACCTTTCTCGGATGGTCAAGATATGTATATCTAAATTTGAATTACTTGTTAGGTATGTTCTATAGACCACCTTTGGATGTCTAGGTCTGCTCTGAGATTCATGTCTGGTTAAAAAAATGTGGGCATATTCGATAGGATTTCAGCTCCTAGATATATTTTGTAAAAACTATAGCCTAAACAAACTGTTCAGCTCCATCCAAAAAGGGAATGAAGTAGGCTGAAGTGATCGAAAAGAAAATCTACCACAAAGGTGGAGTGAAACTTGGGCTGCCTCTAAGTTCGCCCTCGTCTAAAAAGAATTTATCTTTTAACTCATGTTATTTGTGCTAAATTTTTTTATTTTGATTAGCTATTACTTTCGAGTTTAATAAAGTAAAAAATAAATACACTAAGATTTGAAAAAGTATATGACAAATACATTATGGTTTGAAAAAGTGAAGACCATTCCGATCTCTACATTTTTTTGCATAAGTATACGTGACTACGTGAGGTACATGCTCCGGCTTATGGGCCTCCACCATGCGCCTGGGCCGTCACTAACGTCATCAACTCCCCCGTCTCTCCCCCACGCCACGGTCGCACACTCTCTCGCTCCCTCCCCCTCTCCCTCTCCCTCTCCCCGCTGCTAGGCCCGAGCCCGATCCACTGCCCCTTCCCCACCCTCAGTTCGTGCGGCGGCTGGGCCGGCTGGCAAGCGGCGGCGGCGGGCGGGCGGGCGGGCGGGCGGCGTCTGGCAGGCGGGGGCGCGGCGAGCCGGCGACGACGAGGCAAGCCCGCGACGGCGCGGCGGCGGGCCGGCGACGCCAGGCAGGGGGCGCGGCGAGCAGGGGCGGCGGGGCCCCGGCGGGGTCGGGGCGGGCGCAATCCAGCCCCGGAAGAGCTATCGGGGCCGGGGCCGTTCCAGGCAAACCCGCGCCGTTGCCACCCCGCCCCACCGGTACTGGTGACTCACCAAGCTGCGTGGCAAACCCTAGTTAACCGGCGAGGCGTCCGACCACCAGACACCGGGGCAGAGAGCGCGGAGAGCGGCAGACCGGCACCGCCGAGGCCATCGGCTCCCGCGGGGCAAGGGAGGACAAGGGAGCAGGGGGCAGCGCGCGTCGAGGGGCTCCCGCGGCAGGGGTGTGACGCACGCGGGTGGGCCGCGGGCGTCCGGCGAGGTGTCGCCGTGCCCGGGCAAGAGCGAATGAAGACGAAGTCGCGAGCCAGCGAGCTACAGTCGTCTGTGCTAAGCCAGTAAGCCTCGAAGTCCCTAACCTGTAGCCATCTCGACTCTCCTGGTTCCTCCCTTGTTTGATTTACTCTACCATAGAAATGCTGGGCGCTGTGCTATGGATTTTAGAGATGAGAAGATGATCGAAACGGTTGCGGTTCTAAACTTTGCTGGCATAGTAGAAGCCGATGAAGCCCAATCTGGCATTGTCTTGTGAACTTATTGTGGTAAATAGGAATTCCTCATAACGCCGAGCTGATTTGCTGATTACAAGTTGATTGTATGGATTGGTTGAACATCCGAATGAAAATTGGGGGCAAAATATGTGCAATTCTTAACCTTGCGATCCGCTCCATGGTTCTTGCTTTATTGAATTTCCCCTGTATTTTCGACAAGCTCATGCACAAGCCAATGGTGGGAATGATAACTTAGGATTTGGGGTTGGGAGGGAGGCCCGGGCTCTACCGGTGCCACCAGTCTCACTGAGTCAATAGAGGGCAGAGTGGGATCGGCAGCAGGGACAAAGGGGAACGAGTAGTTATGAAATGAAGGGCAATGCTAGCCGCCGGATGTGGGGAAGGGGGCAGCACAGGATCACTGGATAGAAGATGGATGGATGCGGTGGGCCATGGAGGAAGGCAAAGCATATGGGAGGGGTTGGGGTGCATCGGCGGCAAAGGTGACAGCAGTGAGGGATGCGTTTGTTGGAAACCCAACGCCTGAGGCAGAGCGTAGGCAACACGTGGGGGGTGGGGAGGAAGTTGGTTTTTGCGTTATTAGAGTAGCGCAAGATTTGGGCCTTTGGATCTCAATCAAGCAATCAAAAAGCGTACTATTTAGTGTAAAAAGTCTTACAAGTTATATATAGTCAGCACCTTAATTTCAGGCACATATATTTGCTCATGTATTTAAGATGCCATTACCAATTATTTGCATTCTTTGTGTCATTTTTAGTAAAGAATAATAGTTATATAAGAAAAAAAAATACAACTTATGTTTATGGTCTATCACTCTATTATCATTTTTTTTGTCTAATGTATTCCAAGATGCTTACACTCCCATCGGTATTTAATTTCTGTGTGACTAGGATTCTGATTGGCCAAGTGCAGATGTGATGGACACCCTTCATAGCAATCAATATGCAAAGAGCAGCTTGCCACTGCAATTGAGGGACACTGCTGTTTCCTTTGAAAACAACAACTCTGTTTTGGATAAGCATGAGATTGCAAGCCCTCAAGTTGGCATGACTTTTGAGACAGCCGATTTGGCATATCGGTTCTACTTAGAATATGGCTACCGTGCAGGGTTCGGAGTCTCAAAGAGGACTTCCCATAGTGTTGATGGGGTCAAATACCGCGCAACATTTGTTTGTTACAAAGGTGGCATTGCTAGGATTAAGCCTGGTCTCAAAGCTCGAAGGAGGCTGGTTGCAAAGACTGGTTGCAAAGCGATGATGGTAGTCAAGTATAACACAAATGAGAACCATTGGGAAGTGGTTTTCGTTGAGCTGGAGCATAACCATCCATGTAATCCTGAAATGGTCAGATTCATGATGTGCTTTAAAGATCTCCCTGACTGGCAGAGGGAGCACCGCCCATTCAATGCTAAGACTAGATTGAACCCAAAGATTCACTCTGGCAGAGGCAGGCCACCCAACCAAAACAAAGACTTCATGGTGAAAAAATCCTTCTCTCAATCAAATTATTCCATTGAAGCAGCAGGCAAGGCTGGGAAGCTGAGATTTGCAGAGGGTGATGTTGAGGCACTATTGGTCTTCTTTGATAAGATGCAAGCTCAAAATTCTAACTTTTTCTACAACTGGGACATGGATGATGAAGGCAGGCTCAAGAATGTTTGCTGGGTTGATGCTAGATCGAGAGCGGCATATCAGCACTTCTGTGATGTTGTCTGTTTTGATACTGTTTATTTGACATACCAATTTGTCATTCCATTGGTTGCTTTTCTTGGAATCAACCATCATGGGCAGTTTGTGTTGTTGGGATGCGGTTTACTTGGGGATGAGTCTCCAGAGACTTTTTCTTGGTTGTTCAAGAAATGGTTAAAATGTATGAATGATAAATCACCTGAAGCAATTATTACCACCCATTCAAGACCAGTGGTTAAAGCTGTTGCTGAGGTATTTCCAAATACTCGTCACAGATACAATCTTTGGCATATCATGAAAGAGCTTCCTGAAATGTCTGGAAGAGTCGAGGATAAGGAGGCAATTAGCCTGAGAATGAAAAAGGTAGTATTTGACACTATCACATCAGCTGATTTTGAGAGGGAATGGGTTGAGATGGTCACTCAGTATAACCTTCACGATAATCATTGGCTCACAACCTTGTTTGAAGAGAGGGCAAAATGGGTACCAGCATATGTCAAAGATACTTTCTGGGCTGGTATATCCACCGTTCGCCGTAGCGAGCGGTTGGAGGCCTTTTTTGATGGGTACATTACACCAGAAACCACAATTAAGACATTTATTGAACAATTCGATACTGCTATGAAGCTTAGGTCTGATCGAGAAGCATATGATGATTTTCGCTCATTTCAGCAAAGGCCTCAAGTACTGTCTGGTCTGCTCTTTGAGGAGCAATTTGCAAATGTTTATACAATAAATATGTTTCAGAAGTTCCAAGATCACTTGAAGCAGCTGATGAATGTCACTTGCACTGAAGTTAGTAGGAATGGATCAATAGTGACTTACACTGTGACCGTCATTGGGAAGGAGAGGAAGTATGATTATAAAGTGATGTATAACAGTGCTGAGAAAGAAGTGTGGTGTATCTGCAGGTCCTTCCAGTTTAAAGGTATATTGTGTAGCCATGCTCTTGCTGTCTTGAGACAGGAGCTTGTGATGCTAATACCTTATAAATATATTCTCGACCGCTGGAGGAAGGACTATAAATGCCCTGAGGAATCCAAGGAAACTCCGATATCTCCAAAAGCGAACAAAGCTACAGGGAAGGGGACAAAACCAGAAAATGTCCGTGAAGATAAAGTGGATAATCTATACAAGCATGGCCACCAATACTTTGCTGACATTGTGGAAATGGGAGCAACAGACCCTGATGCAATGGAGTATGTCTTGTCGGTGATGAAAGAAGCCAAAGAGAAGGTACGGAAGTTCGAGGAATCTCGAAAAGATAAAAGGCCTGGAGACACTCCAGTTTCTACTAGTAAGAGGAGTGGTAAGTCTTCAAGACCATCCCATGAGGATGGGGGAAATGGCATCTCAGATTCAACACTTGCGGCTACGACAGTGGCGACAGTTGCAGTGGCGTCGTCAACACCAATTCAAGCAGCTCCAACAATGATGGCTATAGCGCCTGCTTCCGCAACTGTGCCTGCAGGAATGTTTTTAGTACCAATGCACCCACACCCGATGGTTTTCCCACCCTTCACCCCTGCAGTGCCACCAGTAGTAGCACCTGCAGCGCCACCTCCAGCGCCAATAGCCAATGTGGGTGACGTAGCTTCCATCTCCACAAAGAAGAGGAAGAAAAGAAAGGGGAACAGATGATGTTCTAATACTGGCTATGTAAGCGTTTCACTATGCTCCTTTTGTGCTGTACTCTTTTTCGCGTTTGATTTGTTAATACAATCTCATCGTGTCCTTGCCTCGTATGTTTGTTCCAGGCTTAACTCAAGTTAGCTGTACATGCTGCACCAGCCACCAGGCCCTCCTGTCCATGTGTAATAGCTTTTCACCGTTTCCTGCTGCAGGATGACATGCCCTTCTAAATGCTTTCTGTGAATTATCCCCCCTGGGCTTGGAACTACTGATTTTAAGGTCGTGCAGCTTTGGACTCTCAACTGTACATTGATATGGAAGTAATGTTATATGTATGTAGATCAGCTCATGAATGTTAAGTCTGTTCATGTTCATGTACATTACGTTGGAGCAGCGAGTTTTAGTAGCGTAGCAGCACCCTTGCTGGCTGGTGGCCCCCTTTTAACCTTCTTGTAGTTTGTTAGATTCTGTAATAATGTAACAATACTGAATTGTACGACCAGCCACCAGTGCTTAGTTTCTTTGTTTTGCCGATATTTTTCAGAAGATGTTGCACTAATCACTTCGTCATCGTTATTGGAACTGGCACTGAGCATTATTTTCATCCCATGCAAGATCACCATTTTTTGTCATGCTGAAGAGTGATCGTGCATATCAGCATATGAGGATGGTTTCCCAGCAAGTATATGTAGGTTGCTCCAGAATCCAGATTGGTCCAAGGAGTTGACCCATGAATCCAGGAATTGAATCTGTAACGGCTTATACAATTATCAAGTCATGTTTGGCTTCGGCTTATGCAATTATCAAGTCACGAGTTTTGACCTTCCTGATTATGCTCGTCGTAGTACACTACATTCTACGGAGGCGACACGTGCAGGAGCTATACTTGACACGTTTGTAGGAACATCTGAATCTGATCCAAGCCTCAAAGGAAGAAACCTGCACAGTTCGCTGATTATTTTCTTCATTTACTTGAGAAAACTGACTATTCTCTTCTGCCAGTGTTACTTACGCATTATAAAGCGCAGACGCGCGGGGACCCCTTTGCAACACGAGAACATCGGGTTCAGCTGCACAGCGGCCGTGCTGCAATATGGTTTGAGTCCAGCGTTCGACCGACTTCCTGTAGCCGGAGACCACGGTCCTAGAGAGGTTTAGATTTTAAGAAGTAGCTGTTTGATAGTCAATTTCTGAGAATCTGGAAAAACTCCTAAACACAGCTTCTATAGATTCTGGATTCTTAGTTCATTTTCTAGAATCTGTAACTACAAATTCTCAAGCTGCACAGCGGCCGCGCTGCAATATGGTTTGAGTCCAGTGTTTGACCGACTTCCTGTAGCCGGAGACCACAGTCCTAGAGAGGTTTAGATTTTGAGAAGTAGCTGTTTGATAGTCAACTTCTGAGAATCTGGAAAAGCTCCTAAACCCAGCTTCTCTAGATTCTGGATTCTTAGTTCATTTTCTAGAATCTGTAACTACAGATTCTCAGAAGCTGCACAGCGGCCACGTTGCAATATGGTTTGAGTCCAGTGTTCGACCGACTTCCTGTAGCCGGAGACTACGGTCCTAGAGAGGTTTAGATTTTGAGAAGTAGCTGTTTGATAGTCAACTTCCGAGAATCTGGAAAAGCTCCTAAACCCAGCTTCTCTAGATTCTGGATTCTTAGTTCATTTTCTAGAATCTGTAACTACAGATTCTCAGAAGCTGCACAGCGGCCGCGCTGCAATATGGTTTGAGTCCAGTGTTCGACCGACTTCCTGTAGCCGGAGACCACGGTCCTAGAGAGGTTTAGATTTTGAGAAGTAGCTGTTTGATAGTCAACTTCTGAGAATCTGGAAAAGCTCCTAAACCCAGCTTCTCTAGATTCTGGATTCTTAGTTCATTTTCTAGAATCTGTAACTACAGATTCTCAGAAGCTATGTTCCGTTTAGGGCAGCTTCTGGCAGAAGCAGCTTTTGAAAAAAGCTGTAGTTAGGAGAAACTCCCCAAACAGACCCTATGTGCATGTGCTCGATGTTTAACTTTTTATTCATGTTATAATATAGATACAGTGAAAACGTAGGTGAGACAGCCCGAACGGTCGTCCAGCCTGCCTGGGAGTGGCTCCAGCACTAGTTGAGTCTATAAAATAGAGCGGTAGCCCAATAAAAATTGGAACGAGATTATCTGTAGTAGCTATGAATTATACGCTACACTACAGTAATATGCATATACACTACAGTAATATGCATACAGGACAATATGTTGTCATTCGATTAAAATAAAGCTACGATAATTTTTCTCTGTTTTTCTCACATAAACATGACTCCTCTGTAGCAATGTAGAAGATCCAGACCCAAGATGTAATGGTACTGTAGCTATATCAAGACAACCTAGTTAAAATAGAAGCCACTCTTATTGTCATTTAAGGAGAATAAGGTTAAGTTAGAAAATATGATCGGCCAAGGCGAGTAAAAATATGAAAATATTAAATAGAGATGATGGTTGAGATCAATGAGATATCGGATGTGCAATAGTACTTCATTTTAGAACTAATTTGTATTAGAGAGTGATACGACGGAGGACTATTTATTTTATTGCTAAAACCAACCATTTCAAAGGTGGGCAATGCTGAAATTTTGTGGGTAACAACCTTACAAAACTTACTCGTACTAATGTCTAGTAATGCTATAAATTTCTATCCGCAAAAGTATGCTAAAATTGGGTAAGTTGTCGAGCCTACATGTCTTGAACCTATTAAAAATTTAGCAATACTAAATTTATTTTTACCAGTACTTACAGATTTGGACGAACAGGCCGAAACGTACGGAGTATACAACAGATAAACAACCAGTGCATCCATAAACCATAGTAGGCTCTAGTTTGGTTAACGGCCCAAACGGCAAGCGTCACCATTGCAACGACCCTTTTGACGACGGAGCGGCGAAACCAGGCTCGCGCCATGCCACGAGCCCACGACCAAGCGGGGAGCTCTAGAAGGGCCCGAATTCAAAGCCCCACCCCCCGACGACGTCGGCTGGCTCTCTGTCCCACTGACAGCCTCCGGCCCCCACGCAATTTTCCTCGGCCGCCGCGCCCCGCCACCGCGTGTCGCGGCCCTCCTCCCGCCACGCGCCCTCTTCCCCTCCCACGTCACTCGCCTCCCCCGTCTGCCCGTCTCGTCTCCTCCAAAACCCCCAGGCCGCGCACCAACCACCGCCTCGCCTCGCCTCGCCACGCCACCAAGTCACCAACCTTGCCCACTGCAGTGCCGCTAGCTTGATCGGTCGCGCCATGCTGCGGCTCTACCTGTACGTGATCGAGGCGCGCGGCCTCCCGGAGCACGGCGGCGGCGGCGGAGGGTACTACGCGAGGGCGAAGGTGGGGAAGCAGAGGGCGCGGACGAGGGAGGTGGAGGCGCGGGAGGCGGCGGCGGAGTGGAAGGAGGAGCTGGTGTTCGAGGTGGGGGCTGGGGGCGAGGCGGCGGAGGTCGGGGTGGCGCGGCGGGGCGAAGGCGGGAGGGAGGTGGTGGGCAGGGTGAAGCTGCCGTTGCCCGCCGCCGCCCCCGGGAGGAGGACGACCGTGCCGCCGACGTGGTTCACGCTGCAGCCCAAGCACCACCGGCGCCACCGCAAGAAGGGCGGCGCCGCGGATTGCGGTGCGTCCACGCACTCTATTCTCTCTCTCGTATCAAAAGTAAATTATACGTGCGAATTTGTCCGTACTTTGGGCTGATCCGTTATACGTTCCCTTCTCGAATTGGTCGGTGCGCCGCGGCCGGCCGACTTTTTGGCGAAGCTACCAGTATTTCTTGTTTGCTTGCCGCACGCAAGCTCGTAGCAGGAGAAGTTTATAGGCTCGGATGCTCTTATAGTCTTATTAAGGAATGAAAAGTTGGTAGGTTTCGAGGTCGTTATGGTCGCATTCCAGCAAAACCGGCGGCGGCACAGTTCGACGTCTCTTTCACTTCTGGTGTTTTACTGATGCGTGTTCTAACAAAGCAGCATAAACACGCTCTTTCATTTGCATCGTTTTCACGATAATCATGTATAGCTATTTGTTATAGCTACTCTATACAATTGTAGGAGCATGGATTCTAAGCTCTCGAGGGACATCCCTTCGTCGGTTTCTCGTCTATTGCATACTATCTAAATAATCATCAAAAAAATATGAAAAAATTGTAAAAATAGATTAATATGTGATATATCATTACACAAACATGCAAATTAAAATATGACTTCTACAATCCATAAAAAAATAACAAATTAAACTGTGGATAGTATACACATGCTCACAATCATATATTATTTTTTGCTATGAATTATAAAAGTCATATTTTAATTTACATGTTTGTGTAGTGATATATCATATATTAATCTATCTTCATAATTTTTTTATATTTTTAATGACTATTTAGATGTCATGCAATAGACGAGAGGACGTCCCCTCGAGAGTTTAAAACAGTTTCCCATGATTGTAGCACTAGTACCTGTCCAAAAACTAGAGTTGGAAACATGCCATTGCCACTTTGCCAGTGATCAGAATGGGGACTAAGGCTGTGTTATTTTTCAGCTGAAGATGGAAGATTATTTGATTTTTGTGATAACTATTTATCGGTGTAAAAAATGAAAATAGCTTCTATAAAGTTGAAAATCTATTTTGGAAATGTAAGGTGATGAACTTCTATAGGATTTTTTCTTCAAAAAAATGCCAGATTTAGTAGTTCGGAAAACGTGCACGCAAAAGTTGCGAAAAAAAATATAAGAATAATCAGGGGAAAAAGAACGGAACCTAGAGCAGGTTATTTGGACTTGATTTGATATCTGCGAATCCAGGGAGCTGTCAACAAGTATGCTGGTCTTGATAGTACGAGGCAGTAGATCAATAACTGTGTGTTTGGCCAGTTCGGATAATTAACAGATGTGTATCAGTGTATGGTATTGTAGTGTTTCCCCTCTGTTTTCAGATGGGAATGGCTTAATTTTGGTTGTATATACATCCATTTCCATTAGATGTAGACATGTACTTAGTTTCATTTCTCATCATCTTTAATGAATGTTCTATATATTGATATTGTATTTTTGTTGGTATGTTCGTGAACCAGGGAAAATTCTTCTCACCTATTCAGTGCATGGTGAAAACAGTGACAATACTGTCATCCACTCATCTCCTTGTTCGAGCTCTAGGAGCGACACTGACATTGAATTTGAGAGATCAGTTTACTGGGAGCATTCAAGTTCTAACAGTGGCATGGTTGATTCTCCCAGGAGTTTTGCAGTAGAGCGATCGTCTTTAGAAAATTCTGACCAGTCAGCACAACCAGATTCCAATTCAATATCTGAAGATGATGATCTGCTGGAGCGTAGTGCAGCAACAGAAAAGGGCACAAGCGACACTGATCCAATGGTTCCAGATTCCAGCTTTGAAGAAGCTATGGAAATAATGAAGTCTAGAAGTATGCCTGAAATGCCAGAGGATCTTAGTTGCGGTGTCATGTTTGATCACACTTACCTTGTGGACTCGAAGAATTTGAACTCTCTTGTCTTTGGCCCTGATTCTCAGTTCTCCAAAGAGTTACGTGAGCTGCAAGGAATTACTGACTATGAGGAACAGCCGTGGACATGGAACAACAAGAATCCTCCTAGCTTAACTAGGACATGTCACTACACAAAAGGTGCAACAAAATTTATGAAAGCCGTGAAAACTATTGAAGAGCAAACATATCTTAAAGCAGATGGGAAGAATTTTGTAATTATCACTCGCGTTCGTACTCCCGAGGTTCCATTTGGAAATTGTTTTGAGGTTGTTTTGCTGTACAAAATAATTCACTACCCTGAGTCGTCATCAGGTGAAGAAATGTCACATCTGACTGTATCATACAATTTAGAGTTCCATCAGAGTACCATGATGAAAAGCATGATTGAGGGAAGTGTTCGGGATGGGCTGAAAGAAAATTTTGAAACTTATGAAGAAATTTTGTCTCGGCGTGTGAAACTCGCTGATTCTGCTGGGATGGATAAAGAGCAATTGTTGGCACCGCTCCAGACTGATCATATGTCAGATATCAGACTTGCTTACAAGTATTTTTGCAATTTTACTGTCATCTTTACAGTGATAATGGCACTGTATGTTCTTGTACACATCTTTCTGTCAAGACCAGGCCCACTTATGGGTCTTGAGTTCAATGGTCTTGATTTACCTGACACATTTGGAGAGCTGATCACATCTGGCATACTAGTTCTTCAGCTAGAACGTTTACTGAGTATGATATCTCATTTTGTAGAGGCGAGGGTACAGCGAGGTATATTTATTTTCTTTGTTGTGCATTTACCATATTTCTTGTGCGCTAGACATGCAAATAAGCCATAGGTGTGCTAAATGTGTATCTCTTTTTGTCACAGGAAGTGATCATGGGATTAAAGCAAATGGCGATGGTTGGTTGTTAACTGTAGCTCTGCTAGAGGCTACAAGTTTGCCGCCTGTCTCTAACGGTTCTGTAGATCCCTATGTTGTGTTCAGCTGTAACGGCATAACAAGAACAAGTTCTGTGCAACTTCAGACTCATGATCCTCAATGGAATGGTCAGTATGTTTAACACATTAGCTCATTAAGCTCCTTGGTTTATTTGATTTATCATTTCCGATGAACTGAAAGAACATTGCAGAGATAATGGAGTTCGATGCCATGGAAGAACCACCTGCTACGTTGGATGTTGAGGTTTTAAATTTTGATGGGCCATTCGATTTGGCAGTTTCGCTGGGACATGCTGAGATTAACTTCCTTAAACACACATCAGCAGAACTAGCAGATATATGGGTGCCACTGGAAGGAAAATTAGCACAAACTTGTCAGAGTCGGTTACATTTGAGAGTATTTCTGGAGAACACAAAAGGACCTGAGACATCAATGAGAGAGTACCTAAGTAAGATGGAGAAGGAAGTTGGTAAGAAGGTAATCTTTGACTAACTTGTTCCAGGGTACCTGTTAGAGTAATAAATAAGCCCTTGATGATGCGATGTTTGTATTTATACTGCAGTTACATGTTCAGTCACCTCACAGGAATGCAACGTTCCAGAAGCTTTTTGGTTTACCACACGAAGAATTCCTCATAGCAGATTATGCGTGCTCCCTGAAAAGGAGGCTGCCGTTGCAGGTATACTTGTTTTTTATTCCCTTCTCCATGTTTTTAAAACGGGATAAGATCCGGCCTCTACATCCACTGGATATATACAACCATTGGTGGGACATCTTGGTCTTGCGCTCCGTCGAGCTTGGGTGGACTGCATGATGACGGCTACGCTAATTAACTGGGGAGCGCCCGGTTCCCCCTACTTTATGTTGGTGAAATCAACCATATTAGTTCTCTTTGAATACACTGTTGTATGTGTTTTTTTGGCCTGAGTATTCCTTGGTTTTAGCATACGCTTTCCGAATTATTAAACGGTTCAATTTTTTATAAAAAATCTCTTATATCGAAATTGATCATCTTACATTTCTAAAATAGAATTTTAAGTCTATAGTAGCTAATTTCATTATTTATACCATGAAATAGCTATCACAAAATCAGATAATCTTTCATCTTTACCTAACAAAAGAACATGTACTCCAATATTGTATTATACTACTCTTATGTCTTGTTTTGGACCACTACAATATAAAATCATTAGATCATTCAGGTATTATAACTTGTAGCCTGTTGATGCAGGGAAGACTCTTTCTGTCAGCCAGAATAGTTGGTTTCTATGCCAATTTATTTGGACATAAAACGAAATTCTTCTTTCTGTGGGAAGATGTCGAGCAAATAGAAGAGTTACCTCCATCCTTCACAACAGTAGGCACTCCATCTTTGTTGTTTGCCTTGAAGAGTGGAAGGGGACTCGATGCCAAGAGTGGTGCAAAGTCCCAAGATAAGGAAGGAAGGTTGAAGTTTCAGTTCCATTCGTTTGCATCGTTTAGCAAGGCTAGCAGGTGGGTTTCTCTTTTCTTTGCTTTCATCACCACCAGTATTAAGATAAGGAAGATCTCTTTGATGAGAACTATCTGTTCTTCATTGTTAGAACAATAACTGGACTATGGAAAACCAAATCATCAGCTATTGAACAGAGGGCCAAACTAGAAGAAGACCAAGATGACGAGAACTATGTTGATGTTAATGATGTTCAATCTCTATTGAGCATTGGAGATGTGCCTTTATCGAAGGAGTATAATTTCGAATTGCCTATCGATGTGAGTTTTTTTACACTGTAAATTTTTAATAGTTTTACATGTAATTAAGTTTAAAATGTCAACGTTGTCATATTTGAGATCACACTAAAATATAAACTGGATACCACAAAATTAAATTAAATTTCATGAGCACCTTCGTAGACACTATAATTTTTTACATCGGTTTACAATTAAATTTTGCGTTCAATATTCTATCTGATTCCACATGTTTGAAGTATTATTGGTGCCTTTGATTTTACACGTGAAATTGGAACATGATATTTCAAGTTAACAAATTATAGCTTTGAGTTCAATTTATAAATATTTACTTACCTTGTTAACTTGGTTGTTCTTAATGACACATGCAACATAAATACTTTATTTCCTTGTAATGAGGTATTACCTCTAGCAAGGTAAGAGATAGTATCATCCGTTGGATCAAACACCAATGAACGGTTCAAATATACTTGGAGCACCTTAAAATTTTCCATTGGTTTACTAGTGGGGCTCATGCATTTAAGCATTGGTTCACTTTTTCAGCCTACGTTAGAACCTTGGCCCTTCCCGGGAAACTTTTTCCTCTACTGACGGAAATTTTCGGTTATATACGAATTTCTCCAAATATGGTCGAACTCCATTCAAATTTCCCCCAAGATGTTTTTCTAAAAACAAAACTTCAAATCCATCTCATTGAGACTTTTCCTTGCCACCTCCCAAATTTCTTTGTTCCACAAAATAAGATTCTGAATCCATATGCTGTCAGCAGTTAAGCACGCTATCGTACGTGCACTAACCTGCAGAAACTCCCATTTGATCACTTATATTACAGTTAATTACACTACATTGTCTGCACATCGCAGGCGGATTTGCTGATGGGGGTGTTCGACGGGGGCCCCCTGGAGACGAAGACGATGAGCAGGGTGGGTTGCCTCGACTACGCCGCCACCCCGTGGCAGCACGCCCGGCCCGGCGTCCTGGAGCGGCGCGCCAGCTACAAGTTCAACCGCTACATGTCCCTCTTCGGCGGCGAGGTCGTCAGCGCCCAGCTCAGGCTCCCCTCCGACGACGGCGACGGCTGGACTGTCTACGACGTCATGACGCTGCACAACGTCCCTTTCGGCGACTTCTTCCGGGTAACAGACAAAAACTAAAGCTAGCTAGCTACCGCGCGCACACGTCGTCGTCGTCGTCATGCCACTACTGTTTTTTCAATTACTCTTTCGTTTGGCACGGTGTGAGAGAGTGGTTTAGCTAGGCAGGTAGAGAGATTTGCTTATGCTTATAAGGTAAAACTTAAATTTGAAGTTAATGTTAGAAATTTTTTATTGTAGCTTATTTTCTGTGCTTTGTTTTCTTTGTTTTTAGACATATAAGAACAAGTATATAAAAATTTTATTCATAAATTATTTTTTTCTTTTTAAATACGTTGGTTCGTTTATTCGGTAATGGTTACCATTGATCGATTTGATGTATTTGCAGGTGCATTTGAGGCACAACATACGGAGGGTGGAGGCGGCGGCGGCGAGCAGCAGCAGCAGCAGCCGGTGCGAGATACTGGTGGGGATCGAGTGGGTGAAGAGCAGCAAGTTCCAGAAGAGGATCGCGAGGAACATCTGCGAGAAGCTGGCGCAGAGGGCCAAGGAGGTGCTCGAGGCGGCCGCCAGCGAGATCGCCCCGGCCGTGTCGGACCGGCTTAATTAGCGTGAACTATCATGTCTCTGCGAAGAACATTAACTAACTTACTGCACGTCTCTTGGGAGAAAAAGAGGAAGATAACACCCTAGCTACTACACTACTATATAATATCTTCATATTTCATCAAGATGTACGTGATCACACACACACAAAGTGTAGTACAGGTATCAAGCCCGAACCGAGCTAGCTGTGCGTGCGTGTGCTCGCGTGATCAGCCACTTGCGGGTCCCGGTGGTTTTCTTGTGTCGAGCCGGCACGTTGCGGTGGGGGTGGTGGAGGTGGGAGATGTTGGCCTGCACCCGGTGCCGCCTCGTTTGGGTGGATCGGGTGATGCCGTATGGAAAGAACATGGGGCCGGGCCGTGAGTCGGTGAGTGGCTGTGGCTGCTCGTTTGATACACATGGCGTGCGCCTTGTGGTGTTCTGTCGTGGGTTGGGTCACCACGCAGGGCCCCTCATGGCTCATGGTAAGGGAAGTCTACCTTATAAATAATGATAAAAAGTTAAAAGTCTCGACGGAGTTGTGGTGATAATCGCTGCGTGGGCCGTGGATGGTGGAGTGTAGTTTTACGAGTTGTGAAGTGTAGTTTTATGAGTTGTGAGATAGATTAAACTTTACTCGTAAATGATGATAAAATGTTAAAAGCCTCGACGGGGCTGTGGTGATGCTTGGTGGTGGACCGTGGACGGCAGAGTATGATGTTTCTTGTTCCAGCCTCCAACATTAAAATGTTCTTTATGGTTTCTTGTTTTCTGGTCGGTAGCACTACATATCCTCATCGTAGAATATCAAACCTTACTACATATCCTCATCGTAGAATATCAAACCTTACACATCCTAGATTTTGATCTCTGCATATATCATCATTCAACTTGCCAGTAATATCTTAAGGAACATGCACATTAGGCCCTCGTGATATTTTTATTAAGCGTGAGAAAAATAACCTTGTTGTCAATGGAGAATATGGTTTATTCAAAGAAAAACTTTTATCAAACACTTCCGAAAAATAAAAATAGAAAACAAGGTTTAGGAATTAGGACTAAGAATGTTGATTCACTAACTTATTTGCTTATCACCCTATAGAGCGTACATTCCAATAGTAAACCTACAATTCTAGTCGTGTTCATGCTAGAAAAAAAATAAAATTGGCCCATGACATTATAAGATCTTGAGTTTACAATCTACAGCCATCTATTTATCCATCATATTGTATACGCTGATAAAAAAAGGTGCACCATATTTGCTCTAAAGGCTAGAAATCTCTCATTATATTAACTGGAGAAAATGAGGAAACTATTGGTTGTTTGATCATCATAAATATAAATTATTACATTACATATTACAGTTGCATATATAAAACTTCATATTGTATTTTTCTAAATATGAGCTAAAAGTTGTATATGTAATCTAATTATACTTTTAAAAATTATTGTATAGAAAATACAATTGATCCATGGAAATATATCTTCAGAGTTATATATGAAATTTAATTTAACTTTTAAAATTATTGTATTTACCAAATAAAAAAATTAAGAGTTAGTGTACATATAAAAAAGCAATACTATTTTGTTGGAAGCATGTGCTGAGCATTACATAGGATAAGATTTGCCACTATCAGGCCACCTCCAACAATAAAGATAGCACACTATCTTTAAACTTCTTTAATGGTCTAGCTCTTAGCAAGTAGCTCATAATACAAATGACCCAACATATCATTCTCACTTGATATTAAAGTATGTGCAAGAGACTATCTCTTAATTAAGAGATAGCTTTTATCTCTTCATTAAAAAATTATATAATATATTTTATAGATAGTTTATAGATATCAATTGGAGGAGGTCTTATTGGTCTTCATAGGTTCCATACGCAAACCCACTCTCTAAACAGGAGAAAAAATATAGAACAAGCAGCAGTAGTCAGAGCCGAGACGCCAGTGACGACGAGGAAGGGAAGCCGGGGCCTCGGGACGCCAGGACGTCGTGGCCTCGAGGCCAGGGCCCGGGACGTGAAGGCCTCGAGGAGGCCGAGATGCCCAGGCCGCGTGACCAGGGTCCAGGGTCTTAGGGAGGAGCTGGCGGTGGAGGATGTGTCGGCCGCAGAAGAGACGGAGGGCATGGCGATGATTAAGGGATTATTTAGATGGAGCTAAACTTTTTAGCTATATGTCATATCGGATATTTGGACACTAATTTAAAGTATTAAACATAGACTAATAAAAAACTAATTTCATAAATAAGAGCTAATCCGCGAGACGAATTTTTTAAGCATAATTAATCTATAATTAGCAAATGTTTACTGTAGCATCACATAGGCTAATTATGAATTAATGAGGCTCATTAGATTCTTCTCACGAATTAGCCCAAGATTATAAATAGGTTTTATTAATAATCACACGTCTAATGGGACAAGGGGCACCACCTAAATGCTGCTAGCTGCTTGACGCGACAAGGAACAACGACGATACGAAGACGGATGACCAATCTGGGGATTGAACTGGATCGATTTGACTGCGCAGGAAGAAAAAAAGAAAACAGTGGCCGTCTCATGGAGATTAGATCGCTCCCGTGGGCGATTGTGGCGGAAGTGTGAGCGGCGATCGCTCTAATGTCATGTTTGACAGTAGAGGAGAGAATATGAGATAGAAAATACTGTGAATATCTGATGTATTATTAAGTCTCGTGGGTTAGTATATATAGGAGTACACGCAGAGGAGATAATAAATGATTATAAAGGCCTGTTTAGTTTTGAAAATTTTGAGAGTGGTCATATCGATGCGTACGGTCACATATTTAAAGTATTAAACGTAGTCTAATTACAAAACAAATTTCGGATTCTGCCTCGAAACCGCAAGACGAATATTTTGAGTCTCACTAATCCATCATTAGTATATTTTGGTTACTATAGCACTTATGACTAATCATGTATTAATTAGGCTCAAAAGATTCGTCTCATGATTTTCCCCATAACTATCTAATTAGTTTTAGTTTTTACCTATATTTAATGCTCCATTTAAATGTCCAAATATTTGATATGATGTTTTTGAAAAGTTTTCAGAACTAAACAGGGCCTAAATATAAAAAAGTTTATACAAATTAATTATATTTTAATATGACTACCGTATCCGAAACAAAATCATGTTCTACCGTGACTCTAACTCCAGTATACTCTCACAAAAGGGCAGGGTCCGCCGCCGCCCCCCTCACCCCTAAACTCCCACACCGTAAAGGCAGGCTTCACTCTCGCGCCTGCTTTTTCCCCCATCGCCTCTCCTCCGGCGCCGATCCCCGCTTCGCGCCTCCCTCCCGCCATGGATCCGGCGCCGCAGTCCCACCCCATCCTCTCCTACGTCCTCTCCCGCCTCCCCACCCTCGCCAAGACGCGGCCGGCCGGCGGCGGCGACTTCGACATCGAGCAGCCGCCCGTCCACACGCCGTCCCCGCGGACGCCCTCCACCGCCGGCGAGTTCGAGCTCGTCGAGCGCATGCCCGGGCTGCGCCACCCCTCCGTGCTCCGGGCCATGACCCGCGCCGTCGCCGACGTCTCGGCCGCACGCTCCGCGCTCCAGGTCCTCGGCCCGCGCCCCGACCACGAGCTCGTCGACTCCTCCCGCGCGATCGTCGCCGCAGCCGAGGCCGGGGCCGGCTCGCGGGTCCCCGAGGGGGACCTCGAGGCCTGCCGCGCCGTGGTGCGGCTCGAGGAGACCCACGACGCGTACGAGGCGCTGCTGCAGGAGGCGGAGGGCAGGCTCGAGGCCGTGTACCGGTCGGCGATGCAGGGGAAGGACCTGGAGGAGTCCGACGGCAAGGACGAATCCGGCGCTGAGGCCGGGGATGCGACGGTGCAGGAGGAAGTAATCGCGGTCCTGAAGCAGGCTGAGGAGGGCAAGTCGGTGGAGAGCGTGCGCCTCGTTGACCGGCAGCTTCGTCACCTGCCCGAGGCCTTCGGGAGGATCCAGGGGCTCCGCGTGCTCGATGTTTCGCGCAATCAGCTCGAGGTGAGAAACCTGTAATCTCTGTATGCTAAGATCTGATTGTCTAGACCCCTGCAGTACCGTAAGCCGCAAAATTCTTATACTAGAACCTGTGGATGCGACTTTTTTGCCGTGCTGTGAAATTGTGAATGTTTGCACTGAATCGTGTGCTGGAAATATGTAGAGTGATATGCAAATGTGTAGATGAGGCATATAAAATGCGGTTCTTCTGGGTGTTGCTCACATTCAGTACCATTGAGACCTGTGAATGGGTGGATTTTACTGTATGCTGAAAATAGTTTGGACACTGAATTTTTAGTAAAGATTCTGATTTTTGTGTATTATGGTATGGTCAAGTACTTTTATTTTAGAGTCCTCAACACATATAAACTATTTTCTCTATGTATTTCCTAGGGGAATTTATTTTTATGATCTATGTAGGAATGTTGAAAATACTATTTCTTAGTGTGTAAATAGTGAAGCACTGTTTTTTTTTTTACCTTTTATGTTTGACTTCTAAATTAGGCTATGGGTGGATGGGTGCTAAGTTGGAATATTATGATCTGCTAGTCTTGTTTTAGAGTGCTGTGAGATTTCTACAGCCTGAAATCAGAATAACTGGCTATATAGTAGTGTTACAAAACAAATGTAGAACTGGTAGGAGCCTGATGTGTATGTAGCTTCCTGATTAGTGATTAGATTGACATGAGTGGATTCACTTTCCACTATCATCCTGCTTTTCATGGTTTGTTTGGATCATTGGTAAATCATATATTAGAGTAGGAGATACTTGCTTTATTTTGAATTTTGGCCACTTGCTCTATTTCTGCGCTTATATTTGATGTTTAGAAATTTCATAGTATTTTGGAGATATTGGCACTTACTTATTTAAGTTTAAAAATAGGTAAAGAAATATCTAATCACATACTAGCTATAATTATTTTTTTTTCATAACCCTTCTGTACTCAAGTGGTTTGCCTGGTTGTATTTCCTTAGCAAAATACTGTACATATTTTGTTAAGTATCATATTGTTGTGTCCATTCGTTCATCAATGAATCAATGTGATTGTAGGTTATTCCAGATGCTATAGGAGGACTTGATCATCTTGAAGAACTTCGTCTTGCTTCCAATGCCTTGATTTCTCTTCCTGATTCCATTGGACTGCTATCCAATTTGAAGATTCTGAATGTAGCAAGCAACAGGTTAAGGTCATTGCCAGATAGCATCTCAAAGTGCAGGTACATAACCTTCCTTGGCTTTACTTTTGGGCTCAGTAAGTGTTATTGTTCAAGAGACTGATCAGTGCAACTCCAGGTCGTTAATTGAGCTTGACGCGAGCTACAACGGGCTTGCTTATCTGCCAACCAACATTGGGTATGAGCTAGTAAATATGCGACAACTCTGGGTCCATATGAACAAGTTGCGGTCACTTCCATCATCTATCTGTGAGATGAGATCATTGTACCTACTGGATGCACATTTCAATGAACTATGTGGTCTGCCATCTGCCATAGGGAAACTTTTAAGTCTTGAAATTATGAACCTAGGCAGCAACTTTAGTGATCTAAAGGATCTCCCTGCATCCTTTGGTGACCTGCTGAATCTGCGTGAACTTGACCTTAGCAACAACCAGATCCATGCTCTTCCAGACAGTTTTGGTCGGTTGGATAAGCTAGAGAAGCTTAATCTAGAACAAAATCCTCTTACTATGCCTCCAATGGACATTGTGAACAAAGGCGTGGATGCGGTGAAAGAATACATGTTAAAGAGGTGGCTTGACATCTTGCTCGAGGAAGAACGGAAGAGCATTGCAATAGCTGAGAGCCCTCAAGCGCCAACCACTCCTTCGGCTTGGCTAGCACGCAGTGTCTCCTGGGTCTCTGATGTTTCCGGAAGCCTTGTGGGGTACCTCAGTGGTGAGAACAAAACAGAGAAAGATGCCTACCTCGATCAACAGTATTGAAAACTCACTCGCATGTTGTTTGAGCATCGTGTACATACTATAAGATTACAATCTGGGAAATCATTTTGTGTTCCTTGTGAGTCAAGCCATACACCTGTGCTTGCTCTGCATCCCCAAAGCGCTGTTTTGGGGTTTATTTTTCCCATTTTAACTTCTCTAAGCCTTTGTCATAGGCCCAAACTTTTGTTTCGACCTGTTCACCGGTTATATTCCATTGGTTTCAGTTTCTGCTGGAACTGGGATTATTTCAATCTGTTTGCCAGTTAATTTTGTATATGCTACCCTCTCTATACCCTATGTTCTAAAATGCAATAATTTCCGGTTTCTGGTGTTCAAATTTTGCTTCTTATATTTTGGGACAATATCAGTTTGCACTGGTGTTCAAATTTTGCTTCTTATATTTTGGGACAATGAACCGGAAGCATCAGTTTGCATCGGCATGTGTTTCTATTCTTGCGTTTCGTGTTGTCTGTATTCTTGCGTTTCGTGTTGTCTGTGTTAGTGTTTTTATTTTTGCGTTTCGTGTCTGTGTTAGTAGTATGTAGGTGATGATTGTTCGACTTTTTTAATCTAATAGTAATTTGCAACGAAAAACTAATTTATGAATAAAAATTTATATACGTATTACTAGCTATCTAAAGTCAATGCTAAAAAAAATTTAGTGAAAAAACTTCAAATTCAATTTTAAGTTTAAAGTTGAAAATTTAAATTTTGAACTATAATCATAAGCATGCTTATACCTGTTAATGTATGCAATGTACACGATATGAGAAGCATCACTCGATCGGTAGGTCATTCTCAGTAGTCTGTACTTACCATGTGTAGGTATTGCATGCTGCTACATTGAAGTATTATTTACAATAAAGGTATTGCATGCTGCTACATTGAAGTATTATTTACAATAAATATTTGGTTTGTATCACCACTTGATAGTTCCCTAAATATTTGGTTTGCATCTCCAGTTGATACTTCACAACAAAGGGAATGAATTGAACCAGCAGCAGTCACATCCACGAGAATAGCACAAGCACCGAGACACCGACCAACCATAAGATTAGGAACACAATATCGACAGATTAAGTTAAAACACAACTTATAGTAATAGGTACGGTACTCATTTCGATCACAGAACAGTACGTCTCAAAAACACCACCACTAGCACTACACCAGACTAAGGTTTGCTGGCGAGTAGGGGTAGCACGGCAGTACGCGCTATGCGCGTCTGTTTTACTTAGCTATGTATGCTACTTTTATCTATATATCTTAGTAGGGCACGGCAAGGTGTTCAATATCTGAGCCACGAGGTCATCACTGGCCTTCCGGGACAACATATACACCGCCACATCCTTCCTCGCTGCCCATGGTGAGCGCCTTGTTTATCTCCGCTTCATCGGATGCCCTGACGAGGATACAAAGCAATGGTTTAGAGTAATTCTTGCAGCATGGAACACTGGAATGAGATATCCTACTTACCAGTTCATGCAGCTCCTCGTGGAGGACATCCCATTCGAGGATGCTGCACAGTTCATCAACGGACTGCTCCATGTTGTACTCGTTACGCCTTAGTATTTCCTTGTTCAGGTCAGCCTTCTTGAAGCCCATCTCCTCCAGCTCTCTCAGCATGTTGTCCTCCAAGCTAGTGATGACTGCACCAGGCGACGTATCGGTAGGCAGGCGAGTATTTGCACCAGTAGATACAGAGGGCATGCTAATAGCAATAGCAGGTGCAGTAGGCTCACTAATAGGAGCAACATCACCAGGCACAGGTGCAGCGGTAGTCACACTAACAGGAGCAGAAGCAGCTTCTGTTGCAGAAGAAGGAACACTAACAGGTTTTGGGAGAGGGATGACATCAGGTGCGGGCAGACCAGTAGGGATCGAAACATTATCAGCTCCAGCAGATGAAGTTGGAAGAGGAATGACTTCAGGTGCAGGCACACCAGTAGGAATTGAAGCCTTTTCAGCTCCAGCATATGAAGTTGGAAGGTCAGTGGCTGGAACTTGCACTGGTTCAAATGCTGTAGGTACAGAAGGCACAGCACTAGAAACATGCTCAGACTCTACCCGTTTAGTGGCTTCATGCAATAATGAACGTGCAAAATGATTAGCTGCGCTTCCAAAGTAATAACCCACGAGATCTGTGGGCTCAACATTCATATCGACAATGGTCTTCCATTCTGTGTTGCTTCCTTCTGGGGGCAGGTTCAAATTTACAGCAGCAGTCTGCTTGTTGCTACTGTTTGGAACAGGGTGCTCCACCTGCACAGAATTGGGCATCCAAATAATCAGATAACAAAGTGCCAAAGCCAATGAGGACAAAAAAGAAGATATGGTATGAACAAACCTGAATAATAACCCAGACTCGCTGACCAAACATCTGGCCAGCGGGCGATGCCAATCTCCAGTATGATATGTACCTACCAGGCTTTGTAGGTGTGACAAAATCAACGCCAACATCGATCTCTTGATCAATAGGAAAACCATCCACTGAAATCTGCACAAAATATCAAATCATAGCAAGAATTTAGTGCAATACTGTCCTACACTCTGGAACATGCATTGGTAGATAAACTAACTAAATACACAAAGTTAGTGTGTACCCCTAATTTAACTGAACTGTGGCGTGCAAATTGATCTCCGCCAACCCAGATAAGACATGTCCCATATGGCCACATAGAAGATCCATTGTTATGCATGCGCCAAATCTTCATAAATGGGGTTGATGGTGCCATTTCCGTTCCATCAGGGACAGTAACATCCTTAATGAAGCGGCAATCATGTCGCTGTTGAAGATGTGGAAGGAGCATCTGGTTCTGAAAACGCCAGATGAAAGTCAGTTGACACTGTTCTAGTACTGTTTCACGAGAACTATATAATTATGAATTTGAAAAGAGTTGATACCATCACCTGATTGATGTCTCTAAATCTTCTGCTTTCTAAAGATGGTTTGTCTATTCGGGTATATTCATTCACATTGCCCATTCGAGAAAAACACACGTTGCACAAATCGTAATCATCTTTACTGCAAGCAAATAACAATAAATCATGTTAGAATAATGACATTTTTTTTCTTCTATTCCAATTCAACCTTCAATGAAGAGCTTGAACAACTATTTAACTCAAAACCTCACATATTTGACTTGTAGCGAGGACCAGCAATAGGTGTCACCCCACAGACATCGCATTGTATCCATCTATGCAGTGTGTGCTGTGCCATGCTCTTATCCTTATCAATGAGATCCCTGCATGGATTCCTAATAGAGCTGGTGCCTTCAGAATAAAATCCACAAGGACAGACTGATGAGAGATTATCTGGTTTAGGTATGCCACTTTTAAAGGCGCATGAAGGACAACAACAAGCTCTGGGGGACTGAACTGGGCAACGGGAAAGCAGTGGTGGAGGAGGAAGGTATGGCAAGTTCAAATCACCAGTAATCTTACTATTAGGACCAAATGGATCATCTCTTAACCCCTCAGGTAAATTTGAAGCACAAGCAGAATGAGCAGTAGGTGCAATATGACCAATGGTAGCAACATGTGGTACAGCTTGAGCTTTGATGTCATCAACTTTCGTCCAGCCTGAAAAGGAATCCACAAAAGAAGGGTATCCTGGTTCAGCTTGAGTTTTGATGTCGTCAATAAGCACACCCTTAAGACCAAGTGATTTAGTTGATCCAGAGTTCTGCATATCCAGTGGTTTTGAAGCTGAAATGGCCATAAGCCCAGAGTTTCCCATGGTTTGTTCCCTACCACTAGAGGAGCTAGATGAATTATCAGCTTTGGGACTGGAAGATTTGCCACTGGAAGGCTGCATGTTGCTCTTTGGTGCAATCAGTTTAGCAAGCCGGTCCAGCAAATCAGCCAATGATGGTGCTGATGAGGCAGCTTTAGAACGCAGGTCATGAGATAGTTTTGCAAGGACAATGGGGACTTGTTCTGGTACAAATTTTAAAGCTTCATCAATAGCTGTTTTCGCATGACCCAATTGATCTTCCAGAGCAGTGGACAGTTGAGATATGGAATCCAATACCTGTTGTTTTGTCTGAGGTAACCCAGCACTGCTGCTCTTCAACTCGACATTAATCCTAAGAGGATTTAGTTTCTGACTAATGACAGCATCACATAAATCACTATCATCCTCCAACATGACAATATCCCCATCCTCATCAGTATAGGTGAGTGCAAACTCAGTATCAGGACTGAACTTAAAATCACTTGCAATTTTTGAGCGAAGGGCAGCCAGATTATGATCAAAGTGTGGACCATTCACACAAGCATTGAAACGCTTAAGAGTGCCACCAAATTTTACCTGAGACATCAAACAAATTAGAATAGAAATCGATAAGAATAACGATCTAGCGGGCAGTTTGTCAACAGTAAGTGATTTGCTTTGCAGGCAGTTTGTTAACATCGCAAAGCTGGATGCTTACGCAAATGATAACTCAATTCTGTTCTTATCTTCACATCTGATCAATATTGATTAGATTAACAGTAATGTCAAAGCACAATTTACAGAACCAAATCTCACCACCTGATGCTACCTAAGAAGCCAAAGTGACATGGCATTAATCAATTAAGGATGACTACAAAGTACTACTACAAGTTAAGTCGTTGCAGATCAAAAAAAGTGTGTTGTGTTTCATACTAACATTATATATAATCATAGCATCATAGCATGCAAACATGAATACGTTAACATAGCAATAAATTTGCGTACATTGAATAACATGACATGTACTCGGTATCTAATTAAGTAGTAAAAAAAACGCAGCACAACAATCTTGATTTCGAACAAAACGCCCTCAATCAATATGAACAGTCAACATAATCGTCCACTGTAATGACCCACACTCCTTCACCATCCAAACAACAAAAGAACAATATAATCCTGGGCGCTCACAGATATGGAGAATTCATCTTCCCACGGATGCACCCACTGAGATGCAAAATCTATTCTATCAAATCCAGAAGGGACGCAAAAACCATCCGATTAGTAAGTAGACTAAGCCGTCAGTTCCAACGAGGGAGACAAATACACATCGCAGTGCACAGAACCATCTATACCATGTAACTGGAATAGAGGAATACAGTGAAAAAAAATGAAGAACAACGCTGTCACCGATCACCAATCACATCGGTCCACAACCCATCACGGACAAAACCACTCCCCACCTCCCGGCGGCAAAACCCTACGCGGGCCAAACCAAAACCGCGGCATGAGCAACCCCCACCCCCCATTCCTCCCCTCTCCCCGATCAAACCATCGCAGCACAGGAACACCATAAGACCGATCAGCCACAGAAACCTCACCTTCACGACGAGATCCCACCCAGCTTCGGGCTGCTCCGCCGGCGGCGCGTCCCGGCGAGGCATCCCGACCGAATGACCCCGCGGCGGGGACCGACCGCCCTGGACACTGCTGCCCCGCCCCGGCGGCGGAGCGACCAGATACCGAGGACGAACAGGTCGTGGCGAGAGGGAGGAGGAGGAGGAGTCCATCGCGGCCGGCGATGGTGACGAGCCTCCCTTCTAACGATTTCCGTTTCCTTCCACGGGAAGGGATCGGGTTAGACCTGCGTAATTACAGCTGCGTCATCGCCTCCGTTTGAGCCCACACGTCAGAGAGCAGAGTTTGCTTGCGTGGCAGCGTGAGAAGCGGGAACGGTGCCACGGTGGGAGGAGAGAGAGCCAGAGAGGGGACGGGACGGGTCAGTTGGCTGATTCTTTCTGCGCCGGAGAACAGAAGGATCGCTGGTAGCCTGCTAGACGTCTATGGTCGTTGTTTTGAGGAGATTGGTTGCTTGGTGCCCTCAAAATCATAGACATCAATCTCATGCGTCTATTATTTTTTGTGTGCCTGTGATTGGATGCACATTTCTGAGGTAGAGCTCTTACAGGGCACCAGCCAAACATGCCTGAATTCATTGCTTGCAGCTCCCCTTATAAGGTGGTGTTTAGTTGTCAAATTTTTTTTGGCAAAAACATCACATCGAACGTTTGATCGGATGTTGGAAGGGATTTTCGAACACGAATGAAAAAATGAATTTCACGGCTAGCCTAGAAACCACGAGACAAATCTTTTGAGCCTAATTAATCTGTCATTAGCACATGTTGGTTACTGTAGCACTTATAGCTAATCATGGAC
Source organism: Oryza brachyantha (assembly GCF_000231095.2). Classification (NCBI taxonomy): domain Eukaryota; kingdom Viridiplantae; phylum Streptophyta; class Magnoliopsida; order Poales; family Poaceae; genus Oryza; species Oryza brachyantha. Next base: position 12,757,745 of record NC_023166.2, read on the forward strand.
TAATTAGGCTCAAAAGATTCGTTTCAAGATTTCTTCTATAACTGTGCTATTAGTTTTTTAGTTCATCTATGTTTAATGTTTTATTTAGATGTCCAAAAATTTGATGTGATGTTTTTGAAAAAAAAAATAGGAACTAAACAAGACATAATTCAAGCTCTGCAAGCAAAGCTTAAATTTTGTTTATAACCGTAGAATCTAGAAAATATAAAGTTAGTGTTAAAAATCTAGTTTTTCTATATCCTAAGAGCTAACTTATCACCTATATCTTCTCAAAATCTTAAGCATGGGGCTATGTTTTTATTTGAGATTTTTTTTAGCAAATACAGTTTCTCACTAAATTTCTAGTTGTCAAGATCCTTTAATGCCTTAACAATGCTCATATTGTAATAATAGAAGTTTGAAATGAAAGTTTTTCTTTAGATTTTCGTTGGTTACTTCTCAAAATCGTAAACGCTATGAAAGAGTGCAAGTAATCCATCTTTTCGTTTTTATTTTTCATCCTTGAATGATATTTTGGCAATTTGGTTGTTAATAATATTAAAATGTTTTAGGTTATAATAAATAAAAGTTTGATATTTACGTCTATTATATAATTCACTTCGATAATATGGTATTCATTTGATTATTTACAAAATATTTGCAAAAAGAACCGAATGATCCAAGTTTAAATATGAATTGTGCTTGGTGAAAAATATAAAACAACAGGAGGACTAACTTCTTCACGAGCAGTAAACTCAAAGGCACGACCACGACCACGACCTACCAATCTCTATATGTACAATGTACTCCCTGCGTCTTATAGGTATTTTTTTATATTTACATTCTGTAAAACGGTACGAGCATTTGTATATCGATTCCTATTATTATTGTTACATCATTGTTCTATACCGAGAAATGAAATTAAGCCATTCAAGATTTAAAAAATTGACAACTGAAATGACTAAGGCCCCTATTATTTCTTTTCACAATTATTTATAAACAAAAATTTAATTTTGTAGTTGATTTTATGATTTTTTTTGTTATAATTTATTTTACAACATCTTTTTTAAATCATTATGAAAATTGCATAAAAGTTTACTCATAATTTTTTCCTTCCAAAAAGTGAAGAAACGATGAAAGTCTAAAAGGTGGTTTTAAAACTAACATCAATATTTAATAAATAATATAGAAATGTCTTTAAAACTAACATCAATGGATAAAGTACATGTCATAGATGTTGTGTTTGTCAACCAAATGGTGTGAAAATTATTAGATGAGAGAGAAATCGCATTATCTGCTCTATATCGCATTGACCCTTACGGATATATTAATTTGGAGTAGAAAATAAATATTCTATCGTATCTCTTTAGGATTTTATTTTTTTATCTATAGGGTTTGTATTGGAGTCTATTATCTCTGCCTATGCTTAAAGCTAACATGGTCTGATTCTTTCCAATCTCTTGAGTGCACATAATAACCGTTTTGGTTTATCAGATTAGAACACCTGCAAACTTTCTTTTAAAAAAGAAAAAGAAAAACTACATTTGCAACCTAACACGTACAAGACTATAGATACTTCTCCGGGGCCTACACAAAACACTCCATTGAGCAGAAAAAATGCAACAGGTGGTGGTGGTTGCAACTTGCAAGGAAAAACAAAGGAGTGGACTTGTGGCCTGTGGGGGGCCAATACCCAAAAATACCTGTATGGTTCTAGGAACTAGAATGTCTCGTTCAGAATTGTGCATTGCAGTTCTCAAAAAAAAAAGGAAAAAGAATAGTGCATTGCTTGAGTATTTGGGCACTATGAACCCAACAGCATCACGATTCACCGGCCAGAATCACTTGTCCTAGGGTAGGGTACTCCAGCACTCATGGCAATCAGATTCCGAGTATTCTAATGTCCATATACATAGGGGAAAGTTTCAGGAAAAAAATATTCATTAGCATGGCCCGTGGCAACAAGAAAAAAAACAAAAAAAGAGGAGCGTTCTGTGGGGTCAGTGCAAAATGGAAGTATATGGTCACCATGTAAAAACAAAGAAGAACATAACAGAGTGCTTGGAACTTAATTAATAAGTAGAAGAACTTTTGGAATTCGATGATGAATGTACCTGAACAGAAGGGAGTATTCAAACATTTCCTCCATTTTCTGGACCACAAATGATTTCCTTATTGCTTTGTTTACAAAGAAGCACTGCAGCAAAGGCTCCCCAAATTTATTAAACCGCACTCAGTTTCACTGCACCCTGACAAATGCCGGCATGCCGCAATTAGTTTGGCTGGATTGCGTAACTGTCAAAGTCAGTGGGCTACAACCATTTTCTGAATTTGTTATGCACGCTCATCCAAATAAAGAGATTGATAAAGAAAAAGCAACCATTTCCTGATTTCATCCCTGATATAAAACATCTTCTTGCAGCTTGGTTTATCAAGCCCATTCCCCAGTAATACTCCAAAGAACGCCTACTTCACATTTCACAAGCTGAAATGCTGAATCGAGTAGGACTGAAAATCCTACCCGGTGGCAGGTAAAATCATGCCGACAAATGCAAACAAAAGAGACGTGAACTGAACTACCGAGGTATTATTTCAGCGGTCCCGCTATACGTATGATCTAATTGTATTACCTACGTATAACTAAAATCCTAAATACTATAACTATTGATTATGCAAATCTGTAAATGGGATCAAATGAGTAGCACTGTAGGGATGGTTCAGTCGTACTCGTACATAAATTACTCATAGCAATTTCCTTGTTCCAGGGCAGAAACACATTCGCTGAAATTTGCAGTTTGCAGCGTGGCCGGCCAACGGCGGCAGAGGCCGGAGTGCTCTTCTCACCTCTCACCTGTCATCCCTGAAATCTGTCCTGGTCCCCGCCACCACGCCGTCTCCGATCAAGATTCTTCCATTGCTGCTGCTGCCATCAAATCCTTGGACATTTCCAGTTGCAAATTTAGACTCTTCCCCCGCGATTCCCAGCAGTCCCATCCTTCCCCTCCCAACCCTGTCCCATCCCACTATCTCCCTCGTCACCACTGTGATATAGCCACCGAGGAGGAGGCAAGAATCGTCATGTCGAGCTCCAGCTCCCCACATCGTTAGGCGAGGGTGGACTGGTTATCGTCGTCCTCCCCGACGACGACGACGACGGCGGCGAGAGATCGCCGGAGCATTGGTGCCGGAGATGAAGCTCATGACGCTCGGCTCCAGGCCTGACACCTTCTTCTCGGCAGGGCCCGCCAGGTGGTTGTTCGTCGCTGTCGTGAATCGATGTGGGCGTTTTGTGTGATCGGCGCCGGTGCTGATGATTGCAGGTCCGTCTCCACGGAGGTGGCTACTGACATGCAAATTCTGGTGGATGGCTGCCTGTTTCGTCTCCACAAGGTAGCTGCGAGATTTTCTTGTGGTTTGCGTCGATCAAGAACTGTTCTTCTTTTTTTGTTAGTTTGTTTGTTTGCTTCTTGGATGCATTTGATTGTTGTTGATTTTTGTTTTCTGGGATCCTTGGATGCAACAGTTTCCTCTGCTCTCCAAGTGCATGTGGCTGCAAGCGCTATGCGTGGAGTCCGGCCACGGCGGCGGCGCCGTCGAGCTGCCGGCTTTTCCGGGAGGCGCGGAGGCGTTCGAGGCATGCGCCAAGTTCTGCTACGGCATCGCCGTCACGATCGGGCCGCACAACGTCGTCGCCGTCCGGTGCGCCGCGGCGCGCCTCGGCATGACGGAGGCCGCCGACCGCGGCAACCTCGCCGCGAAGCTTGACGCCTTCGTGTCGTCGTGCCTCCTCCGCCGCTGGAAGGACGCGCTCACCGTCCTCCACTCCACCCGCCGGTACGTGGCGCTCTGCGAGGAGCTCGGCTTCACGTCGCGCTGCGTCGACGCCGTCGCGTCCCTCATCGCGGACCCCGACGGCAATGCCTCCGGCGCCGTTCCGGCCAGCTCGTCGTCGCCGTGGTGGGCGCGCGATATCTCCGAGCTCGGGATTGACCTCTACTGGCGCGTCATGGTGGTCGTCAGGGCGGCCGGCACCGTTCACGGGAAAACCATGGGCGACGCGCTCAAAACCTACGCGCGCCGGTGGCTGCCGATCGCCGCCAAGAACCACTACGCGGCGGAGCGAACCGACGGCAGCGTGGCCAATGCCGAGCGGGCCGCCAAGATCCACCGCCTCCTCATCGAGAAGATAGTGAGCTTGCTCCCGGAGGGGAGGGGCGCCGTCTCCTGCGGCTTCTTGCTGCAGCTTCTCAAGGCGGCGAACATCCTAGGCGCCTCCCCCGCGTCCAAGGCAGAGCTCACAAGGAGAGTGGCGTCGCAGCTGGAAGACGCCAACGTGAGCGACCTCCTGATACCGGCGGCGGCGCCGTGCGCGAGCGGGACACTGTACGACGTGGAATCCGTGGTGGCTATACTCGAGGAATTCGCGTTGCGTCAAGCGGCAGCGGCGGCGGCGGCGGGGAGCCCGGACGGTAGCCCGGCGCTGGCGAACAGGCACCGGCGGTCGAGGTCAGCAGAGAGCGCCGTCGAGTTCGAGGGCGCGCGTCGGTCGACGTCCATGGCGGCGGTGTCGCACGGCGCGATGGTCCGGGTCGGGAGGCTGGTGGACGGGTTCTTGGCGGTGCTGGCTAAGGACGCCCGCACGCCGCTGGACAAGATGGTCGCCGTCGCGGAGGCCGTGCCGGACTATGCGCGGCCGGAACACGACGACCTTTACCGAGCCATCGACACATATCTCAGGGTGTGTGCGCGCCAACCGTATCCTTGATCACGCCGACATTACCATGGCTAATCTCTTGAGATCTCTCATCTCACCGTGCCTTAGTCTGTGCCACGTACGTGTAGATGCACCCGGAGATGGACAAGAGCTCGAGGAAGAAGCTGTGCAGGGTGCTCAACTGCAGGAAGCTCTCGGAGAAGTCGTCCATGCACGCGGCGCAGAACGAGCTGCTGCCCCTTCGCGTCGTCGTGCAGGTGCTCTTCTTCGAGAACGCGCGCGCCGCCGGACTGTCCGGGCACGGCAACCGCGTCGCCGCAGGCCTTACCGGCGACGGCGGCGAAGCCAGGGCGCTGCTTGGCAGACCAAGAACGGCGGAGGAGAACGGCAAGGACGAGCGGAGTCCCCGTGGACTCGCCGGCGGCGGGGCCGGGGCCGGGCGCGTGCCGGCGGACGACGACTGGACCGTGGAGGGGCTGAGACGCGCCGCGTCGAGGGTCGCGACGCTGAAGATGAGGCTGGAGGAGGACGACGACGAGGACGACGCCGGCGCCGGCGACGAGGCGTTCGTGCACAGGGCCCCGGCTGGGGTGGCACGGAGCGCGTCGTCGCGTTTCACGGCGGCGGGGAAGCCCAAGCGGATGCTGAGTAGGCTATGGCCGAGGAGCAGAACGTTCACCTAGCGGGAAATTGTGAGCTGTGCGCGACACGTGGCGCGGCAAAGGCTAGCCTGATCCGTCAATAGTACCAGTGTACAAATACGCTTGAATTTGTAAGTAAATTTGCTCCCTCAAGATTTGATTTTGTTCCAAACCTGTCAGAGAATGCCACTCTATGTCGCATAGAAAAAATGAATTTGGTTTTTATTCTGTAAACTGTGAGATACAGTAATCAAATTAGTAATTCTGCTGACTAATCGAGCACATAGACAGTCCCCACGGAGCACAATGGCCAACTATCACCAAATAATTGAGCTCGCCTTAATTCCTCACGACTATCATTGCCCATGAACTCTATCCCACTTTATGTGTTGGTAAATGATTGTCAGCATTGATTATACATGGGAAATAATCAAATAAAAGAATATTATATTAAATGAAAACCATACTATGTGCTAATACCATCGTTTGAGAGGAAACAAAATGCGTAGGCCCGGCAAAATTGAGAGCAAAAAACAAATGCTTATTACTACTGTACTGGCGACTGATATCCACCAACAGCTTTCTTGTCATCATCCACACGGTGGCACGCGCGAACCCGTGCGTGTCACGATCTCAGCCTGAAACATGAGCATATTTTCCTCTATTTTCAACATGTGCAACGTTTTCATGTGGCTGATCGAAATGGTCCTAGGGACGTAGGCCCCAGCCGTAATCTATCGTCCAAGGATTAGTCATGTTTCGGGACAGGATCACAGGACAAATAGGACATGGGTGCACGGTCGGCCAGTCGCTGCCTCGGTCAGTGCGAGAGCGAAGGGCAGGTCCACCTCTTCTGTTAGTACTCAGAAAATTGGTGATCCAAAGGCCGAAACAGATATTGATAAGATTCAAGGATCGCAAGGTATGCAGTTGCAGTGTTTTGTTTACCATGGATGGAGCCAAAATCATGACGGTAGCGCGATTATCAGCGGTAATCGCGTAAAAACCATGCAAAATCGTTACCGTTTTAAAAGGGATACCGTGCGATTTGGCAGTAATTTCTGTGGAGGAGAACTGGGAAGGGATTATGTAATCCTTGACGACAGACAGCCAGACAGGTCGTGGTCGGAGGATGGGCTCACGATCACTGGCCAGGCCACAGGAAGCGCACGACCTCGGCGTAGCAGGCGAGGACGGCGGCCGGCGCGCTCTCGGCCGCCCAGCACGCCATGCTCACCGGCAGCGCCATCGCGAACGGTCACAGCAGCAGCCGCGCCCGCGCCCGCGCCCACGGCGCGACGGCGTCGCCAGGGCCCGCCCTTCTCATCCGGGAGCGCGCACAGCGCGAGCAGCGACGTGAAGACGCAGAAGCTGACGGCCTGCGACGCGAGGACGGCGAGGAGGACGTACTCCTCCCGCGCCGCGAGCTGCGCGGCGAAGGCGGCGCCCGCCGCGAGGACGACCATAGCAAGCGCCCGCGTCGCCGTGGGCGAGGCGGAGGTGGTGCTGCCGCCGCAGGAGCACGCCGCCTTGCAGTCGCCGTCGAAGCCGGATGTCTTCTCCTCGTCCGCGGACAGCAACGGCTGCTGCTTCTCCACGTCGGCGACCGTCCCTGACTCTGATTTTGCTTCCATTACGCGCAAATGGATGCTACCTTAGCTGCACTGACAAATCCGTGCAAAATTGCAATTACATCGCTGGCTATATAATCTCAAGTAGTAGTAAAACGCAGCAAATGCATAAGCAGATAACCTCACAGCGTCAGAACCAAGAAAGCCACATAAAAATAAGCCGAAGCATGATCGACTAGCGAGATTTCCAAAGACTGCAAGAGCGAACATAAATCTGAGTATCTAAGGCAGGAGCTGGAAATTCATTAAAGAGGAAATGACGTCATAATTAGTACCAAGTGTGGCTCCAAACAGATGACCAACTATGCAAATTAACGAGACAACGAGTAACGCCAATCCTCGTCGTTTACATGTAGCTATCGGTACAGTTTAAATGGGCAAAAGAATACCAGCAATCAGCAGCCTTAGAAGGAAAAGGACAAACAAGATAAATGATTAAACCTGCCGCGCTCTGGTTCACCGTGACATTGTTATCAACTGCTGGAGTGAATCAGTGATGACATGCAACATGGTACATAAATCATACGACAACATAGACTATGACAATGAGACATCAAAATCGACAATGATGAAAGCACCTCAGGAAGTAAGTAAGCACGTACCAACAAACTCTAAAAAGATCTTTAGTGCTACCTCTTCAGATGATATTTGCACTAGTAATGAGAACCAGGACCACACAAAGTGCAGACACTTTGATGCTGTCAATGACAAGTAAGCTGGGCAGGCAATAAACTTTATCCAGTTTCCACTTTGTAGGGCAAGACAGATCATTAAGATGCGTAATGCTTAGCCATTAGTGACAAGTCACAAGCTGTCTAACCTTACTCATAAGATTAATACTACATCCATTCCACAATGCTAGACTTTTTTAGTATTGCCTAGATTCATACGGATACTAATGAATCTAGACACATATATTAACCATGTATATTAATCAATGAATAAATCTAGTCAGGATCAAAAAGTCTTACAATATGAAACGAATGTAGTAGAATATAGTATAACAATCAGACAATCATATAAATAGAGTGAGTTGTGATATGGCCAGGTCGAAACTGCTAAAGTTCTATATTGGAATGAATGTTGCTGGGAGTCTTCAGAACAGCATGCGTGCATGTGTTCCCTTCGTTGTCAAAACTAACAGCCTTACAGGCATATATCCACAGATCAACTTAGCAAAGATGAAACTACAGCTCGGGCAAGAAGAGCAACAGTGAGACGAAATTTGAGTGCCACCTGACCCTCTTTGCCAGCTGCACCAAGCTTCAAAATGATTATTTTGTAGTCCTATTAGGAAATGTCGGAGCAATGTAGTATGATATTACACACACGGCAAAAGGTTGAGCAAACCTCCAATCATTTGATTTCCCTTTTTTAGGGCATCAAGAATTTGAATTGATCTGCTCTATCTGTCCAGAATGCCTCTCTGCTTCATAAGAAGGCTCATGCTTTCGCAGCATTTTGAGCCAGTTGCTCGTCTTCAGTGGCACGCTCGTCTTCAGTGGTAAGCCCCTCAATCAGTGAGATGTATGTGCTGTCATCAGGGGTGATGCCATTCTGTACCATCTCTTTGACCAGATTCTCAGCATCGTCTCCCTGGCCGTTCTTACAGAGCCCTTCTATCAGGGCATTGTATGTCAAAATCGTTGGATTGAACCCCTTATTCATCATCTCGTCCCGAATCCTCAGAGCATCCTTGACATCACCCTTCATGCTGTAACCACTGATCAGTGTGTTATAACTGACAAGGTCTGGCTGGATTCCCCTCCTTTTCATCTCATCAATGAGCTTGTGTGCTTCATCAACACGCCCCAGTAAACACAGCCCCCTCATTAGTGTATTATAGGTCACATCATCAGGAGCAATCCTTTTCTTCTCCATATCAGCCATTATCTCAAATGCCCGATCAATGTTACCAGAAGCGGAGTGGCTATTGATCAGAGCATTGTACAAGACAAGGTCAGGCCTAATACCTCTCATTACAGCATCATCAAACAGCCTATCTGCCTCCTGAACTTGCCCCTTCTTGGACAAGGCATATATCAATGATGTATAGGTCACCACTGTTGCACGGACCCCTTTACTGAACATATTTTCAAACACCTCTAATGCTTTCTTCACATTGCCTTCTTTGCAGTGCCCATTGATCAATATATTGTACGTGAAGACATCTGGTGCAAGACCCTTTCCACCCATCTCCTCAACCAACTGATATGCCTCTTTTCCACGCCCATCCATGAACAAGGCGTGCACGAGTAAATTGTAGGTGGTGACTGTCATGGCTATCCCTCTCTCCACCATTTTATCAAGGTACAAAAGAGCAGTATCAAGGTTACCCTGGTCACAGTACCCACCAATCAATGCGTTGTACATCACAGCTTCCGGTTTCACTTCTCCCTTGGTCAGCATTTCGTCGAACACCTTGGCTGCCTCATCGACCCGGCCAACCTTACACCAGCCGGAGATCACCGTGCCGTAGGTGTACTGGTTGGGCGCGATACCTCCGCGTTCTCGCATCTCCCGCATAATATCCAGCGCCGCCTGGACGCGGCCCCGGGAGCAGAACCCGGCGATGACGGTGTTGTAGGTCACAGCGTTTGGGCGGGGCATCTGGCGGAGGAGTTGGAGCGCGCGGGCGGGCTTTCCAGCGGAGCAGAGGTGGCGGAGCATTATGTTGAAGGTGGTGGTGCAGAGCGGGAGGCGGAGGCGGAACATGTCGGCGAAGAGGGCGAAGGCCGGGGCGGAGGGGAGGGCGGAGAGGAGCGGGTGGAGCGAGGCGGTGGAGATCGGGAGGGAGAGGGACTTGATCCGCGCGTAGAGGCGGAGCGAGGTGGTGTGGGGGCGAGCGGCGGCGGAGGCCGCGAGCAGGAGGCTGGGCAGCGACGGCGCGTCCTCGAGGTGCGGGAGCACGGCGAGCGGAGAGAGCGCCTGGTCTGCGGACAGCGACGACTTGAGGAGCGCGAGCGCCGCCGCCGACGTTGGCGCGGCGCGGGCGGCCGCCGCGACGGCGAAGGCAGCGGGGGTGGCGGGCGGCGGCATGATGAAGAAGGATTCTCGCGAGGTTTCTACAGAGTGGAGAGGGCGATGGTATTGGTATTCAGGATTTTCTCCAAGATTGTCCGACAAACATAAAGGCGGGCCCACATTCAGCGGCACATTCGCACTGAAACGGAATAAGAAATTAGACCAAGTAGAAACAGTAAAACTAAACAAGAAACGTCCTGCAAAGACTTTGTTTTTTATATGTTACAACAACAAGACTGACATAAACATGGTTCAAGCGCTACAACACATAAACATGTTCTCCCAGAACATTTTTCAGGTTGAGGTTTTTTTTTGTTTCCCTTTTGGCAGGGAAGGGACTCTACTACTTACTGTTAATACGCAAATCCATATACAAAATTTTGGAGCTCATTGATCAGCTATGTTAAGGGTAAATCTAGGATTGGCCACTCCAAATTTCGCCATTCTTCCAAAGATTACGGAGACCATTCGTCAACCCCTGGAGTGGCAGCAAATCCTAAACTTTGAAGACGTCTTACGTTTGATCCCCATCCGCCCAGCTGAAGCTGTCCTGCGAGCTGAATTTACAGAAATCCTGTTGCAAGAAATTCAAGAAAGCCAAATCAGATTTCTTTACCGCAACAGATATTGCGAGGAAAGAAGTGCTCCTAAGCTACGATTGACAAGCACAGCATGGTACACTTACTGCCAAGTTGAAAAGATCTAGCTCAGGAAAAGGTTCTTCTTCAAGAGGGGGGACAGAGTCCCCCCGAAGCCCGTAGCGCTGCGGCGGAGATTCATCGAAGTCTTCGGCTGTTGATGTTCCAGTTCCAGAACATCCTCCAGGGTTTTCAGGTTCTACCTTAGCCCGGAGTGTGGATATGCTGGACTCCCCCTCCTGTGTAAATTTAGCAATGCAGCAGAGTGAAGGACTGCGAAGTAGTCCAAAAACGTGAATTTGTTTGCCTTATGTTCATGATCAATGAGGGGAAAATGGAAGGTTATGATAAAAAAAAAAGTACATACAGATAGACAGTATTTACCTGATTGTGCGAAATGGTGACATTCTGCTCGGTGTCACACGGGCTGTTCACTGGGTAGAGAGGCTGCGGAGGGTTCGTTATTGGTGTTATGGGATCACTTCTTACAGTCAATGCATCAGACGTTTCAGTAACAGAGTCCATTTCAGGCGTGCAAGTTTGCTTGGAGGATGATTGGAAGAAGACCTTGCAAACAACAAACTCTCCATTCTTCTCATCTTCTTCCACACCAAGATTATATTGATGCATCACCCAATTAGCTTGTTCTATCTTGTCTCTTTTAGAACCTTTGTATAGAACTAGTATTTTCTTCCACCCTTTTTTGACACCATTATGGTAAATCTCTTTGGATTTTCCTGTTTTGTGCCATCTTATGTTCTCATCGGAAGCACTGTGCTTGTGGTGGCTGATCTTTCTACGCTTGCGCTGACCAGAACCGTATGCATTTGATATTCTGTGGAAGAAATGACTGCTGCTGCCGTCCATCTTGATACCTGGCGAAATTACAGAGGAAGGCATGAGACATGAGCCAACTAATTAGCTCAAAAGGCCTGATAGCAACTTAAAATGCACTCCAGTACCAGGGAGATTTTCAGGATGTGTGTAGCAGATTCCTTCCACCTCTTCTAGAGTAGGGATGAAGTGATCAATAAGACCCTGAGGATTTCCCAGGTTAATTTTTTTTTCTAAGTGTCCAAGTAATTCAATATCAGATGGATCAAACTTAACACCATCAGGGAATTCTGGCCACTGTAAAGTAACCTGCAATGCGAGGTATTATTAAGTACCACCAAAAAAACATAAAAAACTTACTGATATTTCGTCACGCAAGCCACTAGTTTTGTAGTAATTGGCTATAGTTTTTGTTAAAGCAAAGACCAGGTTAATAATTATCAATTATCTAAAAAAGAGGTGTTCTCCGGTGCAATTATACTGGTGGTATAATTTAATCAACATTGTTGATTTATTTTTATCAGACATCTGTGATTAAATTATACTACCAACAATATTAGGTGTAGTAGAAATTTGAAGGGATAATATCGTTTTTTATTGTGATCTTTATTGAAAATCAAAATTATAAAATAGTACTAATCCATTAATTAACAAAGTATAAAAACCCTTTTAATTAATGGTTGAGATTAGTTCTACTGATAGTATAATCCTACCGGTAAAATGCACCGGAGAGAAACCATCTAAAAAAATATTGAGATTATGATACATGGAAGACATAATCATACGGATAGAGTGCGGCACGCGGGATAATCATGTTATCACCCCCAAACACTTCTTTTAAGTGTAGCAAGCCCCGGTCCAATGCAGTTTAGAAAGCCTTAGTAGCCGATCAGAAATATTACTCCTAATCTCTTATGGTAGAAAAGGTATGTACAGGTATCATGTTTTATAAGAATATGGGGCACTGCACTGAGGTAAGGTTGGCATCAGTAATAACTTACCAAGGATATAAGTACAGTAACGAGTAAAATGAAATTATTAGTTCCATCGCTTCCATGACATTAACGTGGCTACTGGCTAGTTGGTACGAAACTACCAACAACTAAAACGCAAATGAGGAAGAAAGAAAGTACTGTACTAGTATATTATCCGAGGTTCCCTCGGAAGTAATGTCGTATAGTATTGATTTCTATACACAAAAATTTAGTGGAAAAAGGTCATCGGAGTATCAGACAACTGAACAAAAAGCTAAATTGAGCAGTCATAAGTAGTGAAAAGTCTGCTTAACTTACATCACTATTATCGATGTGACATTTGCAATTTGGGCATTCCCTCCATGCTCCTGGAACCAAATCTCCAAGTTTACAACTTAACAGCTGAGTTGCATTTCGTATTTTTGTAGCAATTACCTTTCCACCGTCTATAATCCATGGCCTGCAGTAAAACAACAAAATTGAAACATGTTCATCTTATGGTAGCATCATTTGAAGCTATCGCCGTTCACCACTTTTAGGTTAATCAACCCAACATAGGAACTGTGCTAAGTTACATATATGGAAAGATACTACTTTTTACACACACATGGTGCTTAGTCTGAACTCTGAACTTCTAGTTGAAGTGATAAGCATTAATTGTTTTTAACAGAGTTAGCAACTAATCATGACCAAAACAGGGTTAACATAAATCATTAACAAACCGAACAACCGAACAGTTACTTGTTCCGAATATCTTACTGCGGTATGCATTTACTCGAATAAAATGGTATAATGAAAATGAACAGCTATACAATTCTGATATGCCTACTGGCCTACATGGTTCCAAATGTTAGGCAAATAGTGTTATTCTCGATGTCCAACTAACACTAACTAGTGTACTACTACTAGTAGACAAGTATACTTCTGTTTTCCCCATTGTTTTTCTTGTGCTGCTGTTAATGGAAGTTCAAAGATTGACATTAATTTCAACTCTGTTCTGATTTTCATTCACTCGTTCACTGCTTTCTAGCATATGCAGAGCTCATCCCTCTGTTTCGAGAAACTGAAGATAAATGGGGAGGGTGATCCATAGCAATGAATGGCAATTGATCTCAGCATTCATTCATTGGCTGAACTATCACATTCAGGCAATCTACTTTGGATCTGCTTACTTTCCTAAACCATTGCCACATTATGCCATTAGTCCATTATGATTAGCTACAAGTGTCCAAAAGAACATAGCAATTTACCAAATGCTCCACAGCTCAGTGGAGTAGCTCACTGCTCCAGTGCTCTACTACAAACGTACCAAAATATGGAAGCTAACCCCTTCACTTAGCAGCTGCAATACTGACCATTAGCAACAACAAGCCGGTAAACGGTAATCACGCCACTTAGCAGGTAGAATGCGGCAAAGTCACCCGGATAGGACGTTCAGACAGCGTAAGTCTTTGCCCAAGCACACATCCAGCAGGCCAGCGTAAAAGAAGATCTTGTGATTCATCCATTCTGAACGCCATTTCTGCACCACCACCGAGACCGGTGGCAAATCCAATCGACAATCAGACCACACGAACCCGAAAATTCTCATCTCTGTTTTGTGACCACCGCAGATCATCAACGGAGCCCAGTCCCCAGAGTGTAGGTAGCAAGGAGCAGCTGCGATCGGACGACGACGACGACACCGCATGACCCAGTCTCCGCAAAAGCAGAGCCTTCTCTGCGTGTTGCTTGGTTCCTTCCAGCGGAAGATTCCCCTCAAACCTCAACAGCCTTTAAAAAAAACTCACGCTGCAACTGCGAGGAACTCTGGAGGCAACATCCGAGACCGCTCCGGCCGCCGATCTCGCACATTCCGACCATGGCGCCATCACGGCACCAGTAACCAGCTCCATCTCCCCCTTTCCGCGCTAGAACCCCAAGCGCAACAGATCGATCCCCCCACCAAAACCTCCCCGCACACCAAAATCCGCCACCCTCCGATCAGACAAACACCACTGCATTAGGGTCAACCCGGGACGACGACGACCTGGGCTGGGGGGGAAGGGAAATCCCCAGATCGATCCGCGCATCAGACACGGAAGAAGAAAAAAAAAGGAGAGAAAAAAATACTGGCTGCACGAACAGAAAAGCATAGGAAGAAAACCAAAGGAAGTACCCCCGATTAAACAAGGCCAACAACCAAGAACCCGCAATCGATCGTCCCGGCAAAAACCGCACCCGACGCTTACCTCGCCATGGCCCCGGCGCGGAGAGGGGAGAGCAGCGCTGGGAAGGTGGAGCTGCACCCGTGCGAGCATCCGAGGGAAGGAGGGAGGGGGGCAGCGAGGCGAGGAGGAAGTGAGGTGAGGAGAGGGGGGGGGGGGGGGGGGGGGGGAGTGGTCGCCCCGCGGAAGGCGCAAGGTATATATAGGCGAGGGGGCTCGTCGCTGCGGGGACGCGTCCGTCTGAAAAGGGTTGGGGTTAGGGGGTTTATTTGCTTGGGGTTTGCCCGTGGCCACACGAAATCGAAACCTCCCCAAAGCAGAAGTGCCCCTGGTGAGCTTGGCGGGAAACCGCGCTCGGGTGGCCGCCGCATCGGTGAGGCTGGCCGGTGTCCATGGACAGTGCAGTGCTTACCATGGCGGCAGCTCATCCTGGTATAACTCTACTGTACTTTCAGCTGCCTACCACTACAAGAGTACACGTATCGTAGTCCTGAACAGGATTTTTGCAACCCTGGATTTACAAGGTTGGCAAAAGTGAACGGACACACACCACACGGCCACACTGGGACCTGTATCCCTCACATCGACACATGAATTATCAATTATGTACTGTACAGAGCACTCTGGTGCATATACGGGTGCAGGTGTTTCCCTCACACGCTCGTTTTGCACCGGACTCCCCTCATCCATTGGCGCGCACACACCTCCGCCGTGGGGCCAATCAGGGCGAGGACTCACGGGTGGGACCCACGCGCGTTGTACTTGTTTCTTGGGACGGCGCCACGTCGACGACCGGTGGCACTAGCGGCAGCTCTCCAATTTTCTTCCTCTCCAAGCCACGCACGCTGGTCCCACTGTCGGCCCCCCGGATGGCCGCAGCGCCCAGCGTGTCCCCGCAAAAACGGAAATGCACACTGCCACGCTCAGCTCTCTCTAGGGGACGGACGGAGTGTGCCCTGCTGCTCACCGAGTATGCGTTTTTTTGTTTAGCGGATGAAATAAAAAAAATTTTGATGTCACATCAGATATTTGATCGGACGTCGGATGGGGTTTTCAGACACGAATAAAAAATTAATTTCACGGCTAGCATGTAAACCACGAGACGAATCTTCTGAGCCTAATTAATCAGTCATTAGTGCATGTAGGTTACTGTAGCACTTATGGCTAATCATGTATTAACTAGACTCAAAATATTCGTCTCATGATTTTTCACATAACTGTGCAATTAGTTTTCGTTTTATCTATGTTTAATACTCTATTTAGGTGTCCAAAGATTCGATGTGATATTTTTGGGTGAAAATTTTTGGAACTAAACAGCCCCTAAGACGTTAACAGCAAGGTCAGCATGTTGCTTTTCTAAAAAAGAATAAATAAAACTATTTATTGATAACTAAAAAATAATTTATAAGTATAACTTTATATATATATATATATATATATATATATATTTTTAATGTTCTAAGGCTATGTTTGGTAGAAGGGATGGAGTGGGCTTTAGTTATCTGGCGCGAAAAATATAGTAGTAGATTAGTACATGATTAATTAATTATTAAAATATATAAAATAGATTAATATGATTTTTAAAATAACTTTCCTATAAATTTTTTTCAAAAAATACACCGTTTAGTAGTTCGGAAAGCGTGCGCACGGAAAACGAGGAGATTAAGTTAACTTACTAGGTCTACCGAACGCGGCCTAAAGTACATGCTGAAAAATAAGGTAAAAAATACTTCAAAATTAACTTTAATTTTAAGTTTAGAAAATCAAATTTTGACTTATAAATATAAGCATAAGCGAAAAAATAAAGAGTCATATTTTGGACGAAAACGATAACAACCTCATCTTTTAGTTGTGTAGAAGCATAAGTGGAAGAGCTTATTAACGATTAAAAACATAATATGTGGATATTTTTTATATATACATGTTCAAAACGATTTAAAAGCGATTATTGACAAATAATTTACAATGAAAAAACTATAAATTTAAGTTTTAAAATTTAAATTTAAATTTTAGTTTATAAGCATAAGCAACATAAACAGGATAGGGTGCTAAGATTTTAATGTTTTGACACAGAGTGAAAGTAGATTCTGAGCGAGATTTCAAATGGTTTTGAAGACCTCAAATTTGAAATAGTAAAGTTCAACTAAAAATGGCGAAAGGTCGACACACAACGGAAAAATGATGATGATATACAGCACTCAATTGGAAAGGTGAAGCTTGTTTGACTTGACTTGACTCTTAACACGCGTACGTCCGTCCTTTGCGTCGAAGGCACCTGCGGCGTGGTCGTCCGTTGTGTGTGTATGGCTGGGTGGCGCCGGGGCAGATCAGATATCGCCATCGTCTGCGTGTGCCCCTGAGAAGCTTTGACCACGGTCCCAGAGGCAGTACGTAGGTGAAAATTGCATGGCAGCATTAGCGCATACACAACCGTTGTTTATTTAGGTTCTATTTAATTCAGCTTAAGATTATTATAATCTGACTTATTAGAAGTAAGCTGAAATAAATATATAGATTATTGTAACAGATTATTATAATCTAGAGTCTAGATTACTATAATTTGATAAGCTCATTCAAACATGTTTTTTTCATATTATTGAGTAGCTTTATACCCACTAACCCAGTATACATATCCATATTTATTATTCGTTTCTACTTTAGCTTATAATAAACTTATAGTAATCTGACTTAATAATCCCTAGCTAACAAACAGGGCCTTAATATATACAGATAGCTCAACAAGCAAGTTATATAATGGATAGCCTACTTGTTTACCTATGCACTATTTTTATGTCTTGTATTTGTTATATGCAACTAATACACGACTTTTTCTCTAGAAAATATTGTATGCAACTTGAGAGCTCGTACCAAAGTGGTAGACAAATGAAAGAAGTTGTGTCTATGTTTTTGTTAAGTTAATAATATTACGTAGAGTAATTAATCTGATATGAATGTATGACGACTATTGTCCTACTGTTATACACGGAGTAGTACTGGTACGTTTTTAAGTGCAGAGGGATCTGTCCTCTCAAAAAGAAAAAAACGTACGGGCATGTCGCTTTGTGTGGGCTGATATACTGCTTTTTCTATCTGAGCCTGTTTGGGCCGAATGAACGGCCCGATATGGCTCTATTTCCTGATGAAGTGTAATAACGTCTGCGACCCTGCGTTGTCTGTCTATGCAAAATGTCCTCTTTGTACACACTGGGACTCTGGGAGGCTTGACATGAGGCAGGACATGAGTTTCGTTTGCAGCTTGGCGGTGGTACGAACTTGAAAGAGAAGTAGCAGTTATGAAGTATACACACAGTGTCGGATCTTTTGAGAACATATTCTTTTAGCTCTCAGATGTGCATTTCATCTGCATCATTGACGCTATTCGGATTCAAATTTTGATATATCAAACGGTCACGCCCTCGTCTTTTTCCTTATGCTTATGCTTATTATCCCAGTTTATTTTCTGTTTTCTCTTTTAGATTACTGAAAACACGTATATAAAAGTTTTATTTATAAATACGCCATTTGGTTTTTTCTTGAAAAGGGCAAAAGATGGGCACCTCAGTGTCATTTGATGCAAGATGTGCATTTCTATCTGTTAGTGATACGTCTTGGTGGTATTCATATTCAGATTTTTCCTTCGGTAAAAAACATTTGTTATTTAAGACAATATTTGGTTAAAATTCTAAAGGTCTGAGCATCGATAATTTTGTTAGATGCTTAGTTTAAATACAAGAAAGATGATATACATAGATTCTCATCTAGAATTACTATCATAATATCATAAACGTATTAAGTTTTCTAAGTTTATTTTAATATAAAATTGCATGTCAAATTTTAGAAGTTTAACAAAGTCTTGTCACAGACGATAAATATCTGTGACTGAAGAGAGTAGTTATTTCTTAGCTACAAATCTAATAGATAATACTCTATTTGTCCCAAAATAACTATATTTTTCACTCAACACACCTACAGAAGACTAAAATACCCTCCACTTTATCAAATCACAACGCAGTTATCCCCTATTTTATACATTCCTAATGTATTTATTCATTGTTATTATAAACTGTAATGCAATGATTACTCTAAAAATAAATTTATTTTGGAACAAACTATATTATTTTGGGACGGTGGCAATAAGAAAGATAACTATATTTTTGAGAGGAGAGTATATTTTTAACGTTCAAAGTTACGACGGTCGTGCAAATTATATAAGGGAAGCCTTTTCCTTAGGCTTTGTTCAGTTGGGAAAAAAAATTGGGAGAGAGGTAATATTGATGCGTACGGTCACACATTTAAAGTATTAAACATAGTCTAATTATAAAACAAATTTCAGATTCCGTTTGGAAATTATGAGACAAATCTTTTGAGTCTAATTAATCCATTATTAGCACATGTTGGATACTGTAGCACTTATGGCTAATCATGTACTAATTAGGCTCAAAAGATTCGTCTCACGATTTTCCTCTTAACTATGTATATTTAATGTTTTATTTAGATGTCAAAAGATTCGATATAATTTAGAAACTACACGGGGCCTAGCTGGCCCAATGAAGAGAAGAGTACATAGGCCCGGTTTAGTTCCTAAAAAGTTTTCTCAAAAATATTATATCGAATTTTTTGACATATAAATGGAGCATTAAATATACATGAACATTAAAACTAATTACAAAGTTACGGGGAAATCGTGAGACGAATCTTCTGAGCTCTAATTAGTATGTGATTAGCCATAAATGCTTCAGTAACCTACATGTGCTAATGACGGATTAATTTGTCTTAAAAGATTCGTCTCGCAGTTTTTTAGCGGAATATATAATTTATTTTATAATTGAACTACGCTTAATATTTTAAATGTGTGTCCGTATATCCGATGTAATATTTTTTTGTAAAAAGAAATTTTACAAACTAAACGCCATAGCCAAGAGACAAAGCACTGCTGCACTCGAGCGATCGAGCTCAAGCCCGTACATACATGCATACCGCCGCCGCGGCGCGCCGGCGCCGCGTACGTACGTAGTACTGACGGCGGTGTCGCCTCCACCGTGCCATGGCCACGGGAGACCAAATGATGGCGTAATCCGCGACGAGATCCCGTGGACTTGACGGGTCGACGTTGACGAGAGGACGGCACGCCGCGCGGGCAGGGATCCTCGAGCACTCGACTTGGCGTCCGGCTTTCCGACAGGCGACAGGTCAAAGGACGCGTCTTCCGTCCGCTGGCATTGCGCGCTCCCAGCCCCCCAGGTCGTTCGCTTCTTGCCTTCGCCTTCGTTGGGCCACTTGGCTCCAGTTCTTTGCCAGGCGCGAGCTCCCAGATTGACATGCGAGATGACTCTCATTGCTCCTGTACTGCACTATTGTACACCAGGTCAAAATATTCATAAAAATCTGGCATCCGGCGTGACCATTCGTGGGAGGATTTTTTTAAAATGAATTCTATAAAAAGGTAAATCAAATTATGTGGAGATTTTTGGAGTTCATATGTTTAAGGGTGCACTTGGTTTGTTGTTTGAGAATAATTTAGTTTAGATACGTGCGAAATAGGTTAGATCCTCGAGAGAAATATTTCTTCTAGATCTAGGCTCAACCGACATAAAAATCAGTGATAGACAAGCTCAAACCACTTGGTTGACCACACGCTGTATGTCCTTCATCATGCTAGCATCGCTGCTGTGCGTATCCGTGTTGTCGCTGAGCATTGCTCCTCCGTACCCACCTCCATCATCGAGCCCTTGCATGTGTGCCATTACTAAGCCATTTCTTCATGCTTCCCTTTCTTCATGCTTGTCCTCTACACACTGGATCTAGGAAAGGAGGGGGAAAACGACGATGCCTGCAAAGAGCAAGAGGACGACAAACGTGGTAACCACTCTCGTGCCCGCTCGCTATTGCCAAGCCCTGCGCTGAGCCTCTCTGTCCACACTCCCTCCGTCGTCATGTCCTTCGTGCGCTAGATTTAGGAGAGGGTGAGGATGTTGATGACACATGTGAAAGGAAGAGGGGGAGGACAAATATGGAGTCACTGCATCACAAGTCTGTTGGCTGACCTCATCCACGCCCCATTCGCCCACCCACCATCACCACACCCCTCTGAAACTAGATCTAGGAGAGGAGGATGAGCTACTCCACGCACCCACCACTAGGCGAGCTCCTTCGGACGTGCACCAGCCGCTGGGTGAGTGACAGTGGATACAAACGACGTACATCCCACCCCATATTCATCCCTTCTACCAAACAAAAAATAAGTTACATCCTATCATTCAAACAAACAATCAATTAGAATCATCACATCTAAAATAACATGGATGGGTCTAGCCCATTCCACCCTGTCCTCAAATCATACACACTCTACAGGAGCCTGATTTTGTGGCTTTCAATTGTGTTGTTTGACCGGTAAACTATGAAATAAGAACAAAAAAATGCCAACGCAAGAAACAGCAAATGACAGTACTAACACGCTTTGCATCAATCCGAGTCTTTTGGAAAACCTCAGGCAATACGAGCACACAACACAGTGACTGAGCCACCAAATAATAAGGTAGACATTGGAGAATACTTCATTGGTCGCTTTCCTCAAATCCTCCGTGCCTAGAGATGGCAATGGCCCTTGTCACCTTAGACTTGATGGGTTTTAACTATGTTAATAATAGTTATATATGGTTTAATTATTGTACATGTGAATTTACCGATGGACAAAATTCCTTTCCGTTAGATAGATGTTTATGCATTTGTTATTAGCCACACATATCCACTAACCCATGGGTAAAAGAACCTGTATGCAGGCCCTATGTTCTTTTTTGGCTATATAAAATTATTATTTACTACCTCCATTCAAAGAAACTTAACCTAGGAGGGAATGAGACCCCTCTAGTATAATGAATCTACATGTGTCCAAATTTATTGTATTAGGAGGGATCACATCCTCTCTTAGATTGATTCTTTTTTTGATGGAGTAACTTCTTGATTTTGTATCATGGTTGTATGTTTGTTTACTTTTTTTTGAATGAATGTTAATGTTAAAACCATTGTTATATAACATGAGTTTGATAGTTGTTATAATTGTCTTATTGTTGAATAAACTTATAAGTGCACTAAGTTAGTGCCATGGATACAGGAGTTGGACTTGGAGTGAGAATTTTGAATTATCATGGAGGTGAGTATGAGATATCAAAAACCTGCATGTGTAAGTACGCATTGCCATCGACCAAACCTATCTACGCTCATCCACTCTTGCCCATCGATAATAGAAGCACCCACCTGCCAATCCAGGCAGGCAGGCAGGCAGGCAGGGCCAGGCACAGCAGATAGCGAGCTGTTTGCACCTACCAACTGCTAAACCACTTGGAGAAAGGTCAGAGGACAAAAGACGAGACGCACAACAAGAAGCTAGCTCAACTTGGGGATTTGGTTGGGTTAGATATTGCCTCGGATTGACACAGAACACAGAGATCAGAGAAGCGTTCAAGTCAACAATGGATGAAGCAACAGAAGAAGTGCTCACGCAATCATGCTCCAGCTTCCAACGACGGAAGCCAGTGTTTTGGTCAACCAGAAATTGGATGCGGCCATCAAAGAAAGTAACAGAACACCAACGAGAGAGAGAGAGAGAGAGAGAGAATAAAAGCATGTGTGAATTATCTGCAGAGTTTGTAAGGCCAGTTCTACAGCATATAAATCTGAAATCTCAGTACTTAATTTGCAATCTACAACAGTTCTGAGTTTATGTATCAATCAGGGAAGTAATATGAATGACAGTGACCTGTGGTGGCTAGCACATACATTAATATGTATGCCACGACCAGGCATACAGAATACTGCAGCTTGTAGGGTCGTTCAATGTCAGGTGCAGAATGATGAACCCATCCATAGCCACTCTTCCCAACCAATCATCCAGCTAAGTTAGCCAATCATATCAGATGCAACTGTCACGGCCTGCTGATCTCGGAGGTGGAGAACATGGCAGTGACAAGCACGCACATCAGATTGAAGATAGTAGATCATCAAAATCTACCCACTTTCTCTTCTGCAGTACCCTGGGAGAAGGTATCTGAACCTGTCAACATTCTGTAGCAGGTAGCTTGGAAGATGAACGGCAGAATATGTACTCGGAATTGGCCCCAACTTGGCAATGATCTCTTGGAACGTGTACTCTTCAGGAAGCATGTCAAAAAGATCTGCCCCTCTGCATATAACATCTTGAATCCTTTCAGGGTTCAGGAAGTACTTAAATCTAATCCGATCAACATGGCTGTATGCTTGCATTTTGAAGGCAAAATCACTTATGTAGCGAAAACAAAAACTGCAGTGCCAGCCTGAATCAGCAAGAAGCTCCTCTGTCTGCCGGAAGTGTGCATATCTCGTCTTTCCAGATTTGTACCTATGTATCGATGCCCTCCAACTCTTGTCATCCAGGAAAAATTCAAATGAATAAAGGTAATTCCTAAGCTGAAGGTGAAGGATCTCAGGAATATCGTCACACCATCGGAGGAGATCAATTGTGTGGCCACTTGGGATTTCATCGACATCCGACATGATCAATAGGTCATCATCTTCTATTTTTGCAATCTTAATAAGTTGGTCCAGGGCAACCCTCTGGTATGACTCTTCAACAAATGGGTTTTCTCCTTTCACGAACCTTCCCCCAATCATACCATATGTCAGCCGTGATTCAGCAAATCCAAATCGATGACGGTTATCCTTGAAGTGGAGGGGTTTTTTCAAGCCAGTGAATGTTGAGTTTGACTCAAGCAGCACAAACTCTGAGACATAAGGGCTTAGTTCATTCCAACGTATCTCAAGAATATCGAGCTCATTGCTGAATAGTACAGCATCAAAGACACGACGTGGGGTCTCCCGGACTTTCCACCCGTGTAACTTGCAGAGTTTCTCCATGGTGACATTCTCATGGTAGTAATGAGGGATAGTTTTGAAGGGCTTAGGAGGAGACTCCCATATGGGTCTGAGGAAGTATGTGACCTTCTGACCATGAGCATATATCATTAAAATCAGAATCGGCACTCCTATTAACAGGACCAATAGTGCCCTGAAATCAAATCCCCGGAGTGCACATTTCAGCCTTGACATGGTCAGAACTGCCTTTGATGCAGGCTGCAAATGAAACCATGAAGCAAATAAGATATCAACTGGAAAGTAGTGGACATAAAAAAAGAAGTTATGACAGAAATAAGAGCATCAGCCATCTGCATGCCAACTGCTCCTCCACAAGAATTATTTAAAAATTCCAGTATGTGCATATTTAGCACTATCTATTCCTACCGCAGGAGCAAAGTGGCCAAAAAGGCCATAATAAAAGCCTGCTTGCCGAAAAGATATAACCTCACAAGGCATTCGCTAAACATTATATTACCAAAATGTAGGTCTTGTTACAGTCAGCAAAGGCAGCATCTGAAGTAGTTCATCAGTAATTCAGAATCCCACTACAACAGCATAAAACTAGCAAAGGACAAATGAAAGACCTAATGTCATATCTAAAACCTAAAAGGCACAGATGCAAAAAGCCAAAGGCAATTTCACTCAGGAAGATCGGCCAAGCTATGTAAAACAGAAAGAAGAACCTGGAACAATAGGAAATATTAATGACCTGCCATAACAAATTAAACTAGCTTGATTAATGATTAACCAAGAACACTCGCGAGCCATCACCGGCTCACCGCTGCCGATAAAATACCTAACCTAAAGTAGGCAGCTTTTATGGGTAAGTAGGTAACCCAAAAGGGATAGGCATCCCGAATTAAATTTCGCAAGCTCGCAAGAGCCCCAAGCTTTCGCCGCACGAAGCCATGATCGAAGCAAGAAAGGGGGGGGGGGGGGGAGAAGCCCCAACCTCATCGAAAGAAATATTCCACAGTTCGAAAATGCCAGCACGAAAGTACGAAGCACGCAGTTCGGCCACGTCGCGAGATTCTACCACCAAAAGGTCGTTACTCGTTAAGAATCCGAACTCCTCAGCGCCATCACCTACCTAATCCCCGCACCAGGGCTGCAGGGCAGATCGAGAGCTGCAGATAAGCATGGAAAGAGCAAACCGCCCCCAAATCCGAGCAACAAAATCATCGCATCCACAAAACGGAGCTTCGCAAGCAGGAAGCAGCAGCACACGGCTTCCCTAGCACATCTCCCACCGCCGCAGGGCCAAATCGGGCACCGGGCGGAGAAGGCAAACCATCCGCCGCAGACCGAACGCACCGCGCCGGCGTGCGTCTAGCGGGAGGGGGGATCGACGAACCAGCGCCCGAGGCACGCGGAGCATGTCTGGAACGACGGGGCCAGGGGAAGAAGGGGGGGGGGGGGGGGGGCGTGGGGGTAAATGGCTCACCTCGCCGCACACGCCGTCGCAGATGCCGTCGGTCTTCTTGTGGCCGTAGGGCCCTGGCTCCGGCATGGCAGCGCGGCCGCACCAGCAGAATCCCCCCCACCACCGGTCACCACCAGAGCAAACGAATCCCGAGCACTCGAATCTCCAAAGGTAGGGGTAGGGGGGGACCAGCCACGCGCCAGGCGGGGGTACGCCCAATGGCGGACCGGGCCCGGGTGAAGCCTCCGGCGATCGCCGGCGGCGGTGGTTGGCGCCGGCCCTTTTTCCGATCCGGCCCTCGGGAGGCCGGCGGTTTTTCGGCGCTGCCCGTGCCCGTCGCGGTGGCGCCGGGTCGGGGGGGAGTTGCGAAATAGGGAGGAGCGGAGGGGGTCGTGGGCGCAAAAGCGTCGGGGCGCGTTTGGAACCGCCTAATTATAGCCGTTCGGGTGGGTGCCCGTGGCTGGCTGCCTCATATATTATCCATCGCCCACACGGCGTGGGTGCGGTGCGGGCGCGAGCCTGGGGCGGTTTTGTCCTCACGCACGCTTGGCTATTGCAGCGGCGCAAATTTAGGCCTCGGTATATCCCCGTTTCATTTTCTTTTATGCACAGTCTTTAATAGTTTTAATGTATAGTTTTATAGACATAGTCATCAAGATTATAAACTAGCTAACTGAGTAAGATGCGTTTTATAAGGATAAAATAAAAATATATCTCTTATCTCATGAAAGTTATTTAATAATTCTGTCATGTTAACAATTTTACTGAACATGCATAATATCTTCTCGATTTAAATCCTATACCAAAACCAAAACAATAGCTAACGCTATCTATATTATTTATAGTACTACGGTCTCCTCAATCACTTTGCATTTATTTTATCCCCGCCCACCATTTCATCATCGTTAATTCATTATTTATTTAAAGGTATCATAGTTTTTCTTTTCTTGTTAATCTTAATTTCAATTAAATAATCTAAAAATATTTATATTTTGGAATTATATGTTTGGTATGTATACTAGGGAGAGAATAAACTATCCGGAATTAGATTTTCTGTTGCTAGATATATGTATTAGTATTAACTCTGTTTTAAGGTAATGATATATTTTGGTTTTTCTAAGTTACGTGGATACTAAAATCTATATATATATATATATATATATATATATATATATATGAATATATCTATAAATGAATTAGGCTCCAACCGGCACTTCTAAAATTCGATAAAATTAGACTGGCATGATAGCACATCTAAATTGCGCTGCTAGCCTTTTCGTGATAAAGAATATTGATTAATATAATTTTGAATTCTGGTGCAACTTTATTGAATTTTACGTAAACATGGTAATTCCCATGCTCGTAGAAACAATATTTTTATAGTATTCTCTTAATATACAATAACAGACTGGACATATTAAAGCTTCAATTTTCTTTCTTAGCTATTTTTTCATGATAAATATGATTGTAATACATCTAAATTAAAAATAAGGTCAAATTTAGGTTTGAATAACGTAATTAACATGCTTGTTTTTGCATATCCTGCTGTTGAATCAACTTCGGCGTGGTTTCTTCAACACCTCCTCCCACCAATTACTGCTTTCAAACATTGGGCTCTATCGTTTGGTTTTCTTGACGATATATTACAAATGAAAAATAATTTATTAATAATATATATGTTTTTGTTAAAAATAAAAGCTCAAAAATAAACTATGAACAACTCTAAAATAAACTATAAGTTTGTAAATTTAAAATTAAGTTTTAGTTTACAAACATAAGTTGAAGTGAAAAGATAAACTCCTTATTTTCTATATTCTAGTACTTCGCTCCAACCATATGCCAAATGAGTTGTTGGGCCTCGTGGCATAAAGCGCACAAACATTACAATCCTCACTAATGCCCGCTATGGATTATCAAATCATCTTACATTTTTTTTCGATAAATCTCTTCCGTTGATTACGCCATCTCTACTTCTCTAGCCCTTATATCTTTTCATATCTACTTAGCTCCTTACTTAGTGATGGGCGTGGGTTAACCCGTGGCCAGCTTTAGTCAATAAAATAAATTATTTTTTGTTTGCAAATATATTGTTTGTTTTTTATCTGTAGCTAATCGAGAGAATTCCCTGTATGCCACTGAAATTACACCCGATTTCTTCTATGTCACCTTAAAAAAATCAAACTTCCCACTGGACCATTCACTTATTTTTTCTTCCTTACGTACCAATGCTGTTAACTTTTCCATCCAACTCCGTTAACTTATTCTACTTACGTTCCTTCTATGCCACTACATGCCAAATGCCCCGAAACATAGAATTAAAAATTGATATTTTTAAATAAAATTTAAATTAAGATAGCAGAATTGAATATTGATATTTTCAAAAAAATTGAAAATTGATATTTTCGGATAAATTTGAAATGACCCACAACATAAAATTAAAAATTTGAAAAATATCAATTTTCCTACTTTGAAGAGTACTAAAGAGCAATATTTAACCTCAGTCTCTAACTATCACAGGTCTGGGTATCTTTTTTAAACCTTTTGAAAAATTTCAAAAAGCTAAAATGGTTTTAATTCTCTGAAAAAAATAAACGAGTAAACAAAGTGACAAAAAATTTCTGAAAAGTTCTAAGTAGGAAAATTGATATTTTTTAAATTTTTAATTCTATATTACGGTTCATTTCAAATTTATCCGAAAATATCAATTTTCAAATTTTATTCGAAAATATCAATTTTCAATTATGTTGTCTTAATTCAAATTTTATTCAAAAATATCAATTTTTAATTCTATGTTTCGGGTCATTTGGCATATAGTGGCATAGAAGGAACGTAAGCAAAATACGTTAAGGGAGTAGATGGAAAACTTAACTGCGATAGCACGTAAGGGAAAAAATTAAGTGAATGGCATAGAGGGAAGTTTGATTTTTTGTATGGCATAGAAGGAACTGGGTATAATTTTAGTGGCACACATGGATTTTAAAATGGTGTATTCAATTAGTAAGGCAATAAACCGTTGGTAAAATTTGCTACAGGGCATCGAAAAAACATGTAATTAGCCGGTGGACACCGTAAGATTACGAATTTGCTGTAGAGCACCACAAAAATATGGTAATTAGCTATAGGGCACTCTGGCCATTTTATTATTATTTTCGGAGTAAAAAAATTTAAAAATAACGAGATTGCCCTCAATGGTCAACCCGTTATACTGACTAGGTTCGGTCGCACGCCCAGAAATTTACACCAAATTTCTGAACAATAGCATGTATTAAATCTCGGTCCAGAAATCAGCCCGAGTACATACTATGACAAATTAATACACAGTTCCACGACTTAAAAACAAATAAAAACAATTATCTATCGAAATGCAGTGGAAAAGGAAAACAAACTAAATCATCTAATCTTCAGCTTCAGCTGGCGATGACTGCTCCACACTACAGACATTCTCGACGGCGGACTGAACCTCACTTCATCCTTGTGAACAACCTTCTTCTGACTGAAACTCTAGCACTTGCTCTGGCACTTTCTCTGGTGGGGGAAAAATTAAGCAAGGCTGAGTACAAACCACCGTACTCAACAAGTAACACCCAAGAGAGGAGAATAATGAATGCAATAGGGTACAAGGATAGGCTAAGGTTAAATTGCTCAAAGCTGCAGTAATTTAGCAGAACAGGTAAATAAAAAATAAACTGAAATAAAAGTAAAGTAAACACTTAAAATAATCATCCACTGTTCAACGTTACACCACGTTGCAACAGGCCCAGATCGATGTCAAACGTTACACCACGTAGCGACAGAGTCAACCCTCTGCCCAACGTTAAACCACGTTGCGACAGACCCAAACCACTGCCAACGTTACACCACGTTGACAGGGTCAAACCAGTTCCAAATTAATCAGGTTATTAAAGGGGTTCAACTAATCCCAGTGAATCTGTCAGTTCGCCCAATAACCGCGGGCACGGCTATTCGAATAGTTTTACTTTGCAGAGGTGTACAACTTTACTCACAAGACATGGCTCCCAAGCATGTTACCATGCCCCAACGTATCACCATGATACCTTAGTACGGAAACCATGATAAGACCTTTTACCTAACCCTCCCTGGACAATCGCACCGCATTTCAGGTTTCACCCCCTCCTTTACACCAAGTCGGGCAGTCTCCTCTTGTGCCTTGGTGAATTCGGAAGCAGCAGAGGCTTTCGTTACACCACGATTGTCCGTACATACTCCATCACGCTCACCATTGCCTTGGTACATCGAATAGGGACAAGTTAGATTACGAGTCTCACCGTTGCACATTCTGGCTTGTGGTTAGTACGTGTAAGACTTCCAGGGTTTCCTGAGAACCGGTCCTTAATTGCCATGGGCACGACTCTCAAAACCATGCACCCACAACGCACCATAAGCAATATTTTAGTTGTCATTAATCCACATCGGGGAAATGGGTAATGATCACAACCATTAAAGGTCTATCAAAGTCTAATCAATAATTAAATAATAATTGGTGAGCTAGTTGTACTACGCATGGCTAAGCATTGCCTAAGCCTATTTCTAGTAAAATTAACCCTGGGATGACAATAGTAAACAGTGGAAATCAACGGGTATAAAGGTAAATGCCCAATAGATAAATAAAGTAAATACATTTGAATACAATGCATGTTTGAATGTAAAAGCGAGGGATTTTATAATCATAGGTTCAATATGATCAAAGAAGGGTGCCACTTGCCTTGCTCAGACCCACGAGGAACTTCGGCGACGACTTCGAGAACGAACGGCGCTTCAACGGGGTCAAAACCTACGACAAACAAGGCAAAACAAGCAAAACAGGCTATAAAACTACTGAAACAGATAAAGAAACTATTTTTAATGGATTCTTGGCATTTTTCTTGATTTAATGAAACTTGAATGGACCTAAACAAAGACTAGATGAATTACTTATGATTTTTAGAAGATTAACTGTGTTTTTAAACTAAGCAGAAAACCTTATTGAATTATTGCGCAATTAATTGGAGGAGCTGACATCAGCACAGGAGTGAGAGGAGGCTGACGACTGGGGCCCATTTGTCAGTGGGAGAGAGGAGAGATTGAGGGGATGACACGTGGGCCCGGGGAGGAGAGGAGAGAGAGAAGGGAGGGGGTGGCTGACGGGTGGACCCCGTTGGGAAGGGGGAGAGAGAGAGGGCAGGGTGTCCGACTGGCATGTGGGCCCCACTAGCCGGCCACACAGAATAGAGAGGAGGGGAAGGACGGCTTCGGCCGGGCGGAGAAGGGCGGCGGCGTCCGGAGCGGAGGGCGGTGGAGGGCGGCGTCCCGGTGGCAAGCGACGCGAACCGGTGGGTGGCCACGGACGGCGACGACCCAGTGGGTGACGGCGCGAGAGCTGGCGACGGCGCTAAGAGCGGCAGCGCCGAAGGGAGAACGGTGGCGGCTCGGGGAGGACGACGACGACGGCGCGACGGGAGGGTGACGGCGCTCCAGCGTCGGCGACGGCGAGGCGAGGGTAACGACGGGCGGAGGGGCGACTGTGACGTCTAGGGCACGCACACGTGTGGCGGCGGCGGCGACCTCAGCGACAACGTGCGGAGGGAAAAAGAGAGGGGAAGAGGGACGGCGACGGCTTACCGGCGGCGGGAACGACGACGGTGAGTCGGCGTCGTGGTAGGATGGGTGGTGACGGCCGGCGGCACGGACGGCGGCGCACAGGTGGCGAGATCAGGCGCGGCGGTGAGGTGGCTAGGCACGGCAGCGGCTCGGGCGGAGAGGGGAAAAGTGGCGGCAACGGGCAGGGAGGCGAATTTTATAGGGGTGGCGTGGCTAGGGCGGAGGTGGCGGTTAGACACCGCGTCGCGCACGCGCGCAAAGAAGGCGGCGGCAAACGCGGCGGCAGCGACGACGTGGTGCGGAAAGCGCGGGCGCGGCCGTTGCGGACACGGGCGAAGCGGGGCGGTGTGGCGCGCGAATGCTGGCGCAACCGAGCGACGAGGCAGAGGCGAGGCACGGCGGCTCGGCGAGGCGGTGTGGCTCGACGGGTACGACTGGCCCGGCGAGCAGCTGGCGGCGCGGTGCGATGCGGTGGCACGGCGCAGCGCGGCCAGCGGCGTGGCGGCGGCGCATGCCCGGCCACGGTAGCAGCGAGGCCGACGCGCAGCGCGACGGCGGCATAGAGCGTGAGGGCGCGGCGGGCGAACGTGGCGCGGGCGGACGAGTGCGTGGCCGATGGCGACGAGGCACGAGCGGCGGCGTCGCAGAAGCGGGCGGCGTGCATGACCGACGCGGCGACTGGACGACGTGGCAGCACAGCATCGCGACTCGACGGCGTGGCAGTGGTGGCAAGGCCGATGGCGCGGGCGCGGTGAAGCGCGTCCGAGGCGGCGGGCGCTGGCGCGACGTGGTGACAGCGGAGAGCGGCGCCGTCGCGGGCAGAAGCGAGACGGCGGCTCGGTGAGATGAGGGCAATGGCGGCGGGTGTGCCGGCATGGCGGCAAGGCCGGGCGACAGACAAAGGTGGAGGCGAGTAGAGGGTTACGCACATGTGGCGCGCCATGGACGTGGCGATGACACGGCTGGCACGCGGCAACGACGGGCAGTTGCGGCGAAGTGGCGTGCTGCCGACGGCGCTGTAGCTCGGGCGCGACGACGGCGAGCTCGGCGAGCGCGTGGCGAGGCGCGGAACAACCAGGAACACGGCGCGGCATGACGACACAGCAAGGCGAGGCAGGGAGCAAGCGACGTGATTGAGGCGCAGGGCGGGAAGGACGGGTACGACGGCAGCCGGGGAGCGAGGCTGCAGCGGTGGACTGCGACGGCTTCATGGCGCGGCGTGACACGAGGGAGAGGCGGGCGCCGAAGGAGGGAGACGGGGCGGACAGGTGAGGCCTACCTGTCGGTGTCCCGGGAGGGGAGGAGGCGAAGAGGACTTGGGCGCAAGCGCGATGAGCCATAGCCTGGCTCGGCCCGGAGAGGAAAAGAAGAGAGAGGAGGGAGGCCAGAGCAGCTGGGCAGCTGGGCCGTGGCCTTTGGGCCGGCCCAGCGCCGGAGGGGAGAGGGAAGGATGGAGAAGAAGGGGAGACGGGCCGGCGGGCTGGGCCTGCGGCCTACTGGCCGGGAGGAGAGGGAAAAGGAGTAGGCCGAGGGAGGTGATGCGGACTTTGAGCGCCGGTTGGGACACGACTCGGGAAATTGCAGACAGTACAGGCATTCACACGATAGAACCAAATCATGCACGAATTAGAGATTCGTACGACAAATTAGATCCGATACGTGAAACCGTGAACGGTTAGCGGAACAACGGCAGGAGTTAACGACCCGTTAAATTGAGATTTAACGACTCGCTAAACTAGAATTAGACGACTTTAACGTTAAACCAATCTACGTGTACGAAATTGAATTTTATACTGTAGATCAATCTCGCGTTAGCTAATTAGATTAGAAAATCTAAGCAATTACACGATAGATTAATGATAGATTGATTCGCATGAGTAAAACGTATGCGAACCTGAGATTTGGTGGAGAGATCAGTGACAGATTGTTGTTGTTCCTCGCCGTTCAGCTAGAAAACCTAAACAATTAAACAATAGATGAATTTAGATTGATTCGCAAGAATAAAATATATGCGAACCTGAAATTTGGTGAAGACAGACCAGCTGGCAACGTTTCACAGGGATGCATCAGGGCTGCTAGCGGCTTGCTGCGCAGCTGCTGGATAGGGGGCGACACAGCTGTAGCGGAGGCGCAAGAGGCGACTGGAGATGCACGGGAGAGGGAGACGATGGAAAGAGGCCAGGCTGTAGGGGGGTATTTATAGGGGGAGCTAGAAATAGATCTTGTTACTCATCTCCTATCAAGGAATAGATAAGGTTTCAAAGGGATAAGAAATAGAATTCTAATTGATAGGAATTAGTTTTACCGTGAGAGAGGAGGTGGTGGGGCTGCTCACGGCCGTGGTGGGGGAAAGGGAGAACGCACACAGCGGAGGTGGAGGTGGAGATCGTGCACACAGGGAGAGGCAGAGGAGTTCGGCCAAGGAGGGAAAAAGAAAAGGAAAAGGGGAAAAGAAAAGGGAAAAAGGAAAAAGAAAGGAGGGAAAAAGGAAAGAAAAAGGAAGGAGGGAAAAAAAGAAATTGCCTCCAATTTTGCTGATTTTTATTAAGTTTATTTAAGCAAATTTTATTCTCTAAAATTTAAATATAAGTCATGTTAATAATTTAAAATGCTTTCGGGACATTTTAGAATATTCCGAAAAGCTTCCAATTAAATTAAATTAATTTTACACTGGGTTTTTCTCCTGAACTTTAATTAAAAAATTATTTTTAATACATTATTTAATTAATTCTTGGCTTGGGTAAAACTCAGGGCGTGACAAACCAGATCCAATCGGTCTCGGCGCCGCACTACACCCGAACCCTAGCCTATAGGGCAAGTGAGTAGGCAGCGACGGCGGTGACCCAGCTGCAGCGAGAGCGCATAACGGGTTGGCTACCGAGGGCAATATCGTCATTTTTAAAATTTTTGACTCCAAAAATAATAAAAAATTAGTCGGAGTGTCCTATAGCTAATTACCATATTTTTATGATGTTCTACAGTAAATTCGTGATCTTACGATGTCCACCAGCTAATTACACGTTTTTTATGCCCTGTAGCAAATTTTGTATTAGTATCCTTGGTCAATAAAAGTATTCTCCCAATCTCCCTACGAGGAAAGAGGGGCCGGCTTCTTATAATTTTTTTATGAGTGGTTGCTAAATGAGTTACATCAAGCTTGCAATCCAACTCACCTCAAGGTATTTGTAGTGCAAACTCATCATCCATTCCTGCAAAGGATAAGATAAATAACACCAAATTAACATCATGAGAGACTGAGAGAACACTCGGATATGTGCTGATGTGCAATTAAGAGAAGCCACCCAGGCGAGATGCCCACGTATAAAACGGCCATCTATTTTTTTCTTTCTTCTCCTACTATGCATCATTCACGCCACAGGGAAAAAGGTACGAATAGTTATCACTTTCGTCGACTCGAACAAACCATCATCGTATACACGACGGCACGGCTCCACCTATCTCGGCAGCATCACATTCCGAGGGCATCTTTCCCCCAAAGCGACCGCGAAGACTTGTGTGTTCCCAAACAACTCTTCCAAATATATCGATGATCACCTGATTCCTTACTGGCATAAAACTATTGACTCTAATTTTCCATTGTCATATATACACAAATTGAGTAAATATTTTATTTTATAAGAGTATATTGTAAGGCTAATCTATATATCATGTTCCAAAGAATTATGGAATCAGGGGAGCTATGTTCTACGTGTTATAACTAGCTTTAAATTCAAGGACTTTGCTTTAGAATAAAGTTTTTATGACACAGGTATATTACATACATGTGCACCTATATGCTGAGCTGTTAGATCACCATATTTTCGTGTACTCTCTCCGTCCGAGAAAAAGCCAATTCCTGAATTCCTAAGGAGTAATTAGCGGAACCAACAAAAGTCTATTATGCCCTTATTAAAGAAATACAATTATTGATTATCATCTCATTAATTATTCTCCATAAAGTACTGCTCCAGTAGGAGAGATGAGGGAGACAGAGATAGTAGCAGCAGTACGAGAGATTTTTTTTGCGAGAAAGAGGCTCGGTCTTCGGTGGACTACTGCTGTACTCCTGCTGTACTGCTGCTGTTTACAGTACCATTGTGCACTGATCGGTTTTTTGACAAACAATGGACTCTAGAAATCGATTCTTTCCGAGCCAAAATTTAAAATTTTAATCTTAATTTTGAAATGATTTTGTGTTTTTTATCATCGTTTATTTTTTACTTTTTAGATCGCTAAGAACACAAACATAAAGATTTTATTTATAAATTATTTTTTATTTATAAATATACCATCTGATTTTTTTCATAAAAAAACATGATCACCCTTAAGATTCATATGTTCAAAGCAAAATTGCAAT
Source organism: Oryza brachyantha (assembly GCF_000231095.2). Lineage (NCBI taxonomy): Eukaryota > Viridiplantae > Streptophyta > Magnoliopsida > Poales > Poaceae > Oryza > Oryza brachyantha. The sequence goes on from NC_023166.2 coordinate 12,792,654, forward strand.
ATTGTGTTTTTATTGACATTTGTAATAGACACGCACATATCCCACAGCAATAGATAGTGTAGATGTCTATGTATTTGTATTTGTTTTGTTAACTGACATCTCCAAACTTTACTCATAGTTGTTTCCTTCTCTGTTTTTTTATTTTTGCTTAAAGTAGAAGTACAAATATACGTATTTTCGTAAGCATGTAAGGGACTTTAAGTCACCTACATGTTATGAAATTTGAAAAAAAATCGTCCCATCTAACAGACACCACAGTGTCTCTTCGCGAAGAGACATAGGGGTGCATGCTTCAATGCCAAACCGACACCGCTAGCACCGTTAGCACTGTTGTACGCCGTGTCTCGTCTATTCGCTAGCACCATTGATTAACTTAATTTATATGTCAAAGAATAAATTAAATATATTGCAGACAAATAAATAGACAAATCATTATATAAGCTATCTATCGAGTAGTCAACAACCGGTTTTGTCCTAAGAAGTTGTTAGTTGTTACCGGCATTGGCATTGTTTTTTTAACCCTGAAAATGATGGCCGCCCTATCATCAACGATCGCACCGGCGCAAGGCGAGAAGCACGAGGAGCGCGCGCGCGGCCGTTTCCCCCCTGAAACAGCGTCCGTGGGTCGGAGCGTCATGGCTGCAGCCTGCAGGGCGTGCGTGCGGACGCAGGCCGCGGTTCTCTCGGCCAAAAAGAGAAAAAAGGAACGGGGTTTTCCGCCGCCGCCCGCGCTTCCAGCGGGCGGCTGTTTTTTTCGCCGGTGTTTCGTTTTTTAAATAAACGAAAACGTGTTTCTTAAATAAAAAATAATTTGTAGATAAAATTTATATATATATATATATGTTCACAGCGACTTAAAAGTAAAATTATGAAAAATAACCATAATAAAAAAACCATAAAATCAAGTTCTCAAAATCAAGTTCTAAAATTTAAATTTTGGCTTATAAGCAGTTGCAACTGGGCGAAACGATCGAACCCGTCGTCATCGTCGTCTGTGTCCCGTCGCGAGCCAAAAAACCCGCCGGACTTCGCGAGGGGGCATCGGCCAGGCCGCGACTGAGGCTGAGGCCGTACGTCGCCATGCACGCCGCGGCTTGGAATTTCCGGCAGAAAATGCCTTTTGGTCGATGTTTTTTAGACAATGGATAGAAATCATGGCTCTATACTTCATACAAAGTCAAATGGTTATACGAATATTTACATTTCGGATCTCAAAATTGAGAAAGACTAGAGGGTGAGCTTCGATCTTTCACTGTCCAGCGAGTATGCCAGTCGCACTGACTTTTTTGATCGGTTCTGTCTGAGGAGGATTGTTTGATTTTTTATAAAAAGTCAAATAATATATTTATAAATAAAACTTTTATATGTGCGTTCTTGACGATCTAAAAGTCGATGTAAAAAATAAAATATGATTAGAAACTATAAAATCTACTTAAAAAGAAGCTTAAAAAATTTAGATTTCAAGTAGAAGCGAAAAGATAGTATCTCAGCATCTAGGCGTTAGTTCTTTTATTTTATTTTATTTTCTTGCTCATGTTTTCCGATCAGTTCCATCGAGCTGGCTACCAGCGTGGTCAAGTTCTATTACTAAAGAGATTTACTCAGGTCCAACAAAAAACATCTCGAGGTACCAGTATCTTGAGGTACCAAATTATTTTTTATTATTGGATCTAGCTGGATAGAATGTGTACTGTTAGATCTAACTATCAAAAATAATTTGGTACCCAAGTTAACGGTATCTCAAGATGCTTTTTTTTTTATGGAAGCAATTCTCATCACTAGACCGTGGATTCTATCCTCAGCTCAGTAGAGGACGCAGTGGTGGACTGACCTGTTGACCTGCAAAGGGCCCAATAAGATCTGCACGCTTTATACCGTTTTGGTTGGTCTGTGAAGCATGCAGCAACAGTGGAGAAAAGCCATGGAAAATAATGCGCCGTACATTTATGAGATCCCGTCGTATCAAGTTGCTAGCTGCTGCTCATTTTCGCGACATGAAACAAGAGAAAAAGATAAATAGATTTCGTGTTTTCGTTTTTCTTATATTTGTACTTAGTAACATAAATTTATAATTTTAACTTTAAATTTAAAGTTAATTTTAAACTTTTTATCATAATTTATGGTTTAGTCTTGTATTTTAGACTTGAATTTTAGATCGATAAGAAGTTATATGTAAATTTTATTAACAAATTATTTTCTTAGAAAAGCGAAAAATGACCCAACAGACGCGGCATCGCTGGTGGCCCATCGAAAATATACTAGGCACCTCTCGGCGTTTAGTGCGTTAGTGGCTCACTCGGGCAAGGACCGTGTGAACAAGAATCGCTCTCGCTCTCGGCTTTTGATTAGACGTCCAACTATACCGATCCAGCGCAGCTTCCTCTTGCCACATGCTGTGCCGAAACATTGGCAATTTTTTTTAAGCATAAACATTGGCACTTAGGCCTTAGGCCTTGTTTAGTTTCTAAATTTTTTTTCTAAAAACATCACGTCAAATTTTTGGACATCTAAATAAAACATTAAATATAGATGAACAAAAAACTAATTGCACAGTTACAGAAAAAACCTTATGACGAATCTTTTAAGCCTAATTAGTCCATGATTAGCCATAAGTGCTACAGTAACCAATATGTGCTAATGACGGATTAATTAGGCTGAAAAGATTCGTCTCGTGGTTTTCAGGCTAACAGTGAAATTCGTTTTTTCATTCATATCCGAAAACCCCTTCCGACATCCGGTCAAACATTTGACGTGATATTTCTTCCAAAAATTTTCTCAACCTAAACACCCCTTAGTTATCGATGATGTGTTTGGTTTGAGAAATAAAATGGGGTTCGCTCATTACCATCTCATTCTTCGAAAGCATGTGCGAAGCCATTGGATGCAAAATTGGAGTCCGTATCTCGTATTTTGATGGATCGGCCATGGGCCATCCTAAATGGTTTGGTTCTTCGAACCAACAGGTTCAAACAACTTGTAAGAGCTCGTTTGGAATATAGGATTCTCACAAGTCACAAGAGTTTTAAATTCCACAAAAGTTTCATGAAAATTTATCGTGTTCAAAGGAAGCATAAGGGCGCGTCCTCGGCAGCTTTAAATATTATTAAATTATTGCATGCACTTTCTCAAGCTTTTATAAACAATACTCTTTCGTTAGCATTTCTTAGAAAGTATTTAAAATTAACATATCAACTTTCGGAAATTTAACTCATTCATTCGTGCCCCTTGATAATTAACATATACTTAGTTTTATCCATCACCTGTGATGGTTCATCCTTAACACTCTCATTTGTCTGTTTCTGTTTATATTTATAAGTCAAAATTTTAATTTTAACCTTAAGTTTGATGTCGATTTTAAAATTTTTATCATAGTTTATTTTTCAACCATGACTTTTAGATCGCTAAGAACATATATATAAAAGTTTTATACAAATTTTTGTTTACAAACGAATCGTTTGACTTTTTTATTGAAAAAGCCAAAAGACAACCCCTATTACTTTTGGGGAAGCGTAGAGGATTTGAAGTTCTTTTAAAGCGAATTAAACAAATACATATGAAATCTCTACTTCTGTATTTGAAAGGAGCCCTTGAATGACGCCTGGACGTGATAAAAGAATCAATTCGCTACTAGCTAGCAGTATTCATACATAAGCCAGCCAGGCGAGAACGATGGAGCATGGGCAGAGCTGCACAAGTACGTAAGCGTAAGACGGAATGCAGCATATGGTGCCTTGTGGCTGTGGTGACGTGCATATGAATGTGATCCTCTGACGGGAGTATATGTGACCATGACGGCATTTTCTTCGCCTAATGATGTACTATCCGCCCTTAAATATTTGACTTCTTTATATATATTTGATCATTCGTCTTATTTAAAAAAATTTACATAACTATTAATTATTTTTTATCATTTTATTTATTGTTAAGTATATATGTATATATATAGCTTTATATTTTTTTAAAAAAACAAATAAAATGAATGGTCAAACATGTATAAAAAATCAACAGCGTCAAACAATTAGAGATGGAGGGAGTATTTTTTTTCTCTTTGAATGCACATAAGACTTGGGCATCATTAGATCAAGAAGGAGATTAAAGCCACTGATGAACTCAAATCAAATGGAATCTGATTAATATATAAGACAAACTAACCCAAGTAATTATGGAGACTAATATATACATGTTAAGACACATCATTCAGGCCAGGTAGATCTGCCGGACAGTTGGCCAAAACATGACACATCACCATTGCCAGATTCAATCACACCATGTTTAATTAGGCTTATGCTAGCTATCCAGAACACGCAATATTTTTTTGCCTGAGCTGACACCTGCCTGAGATGAGATTATGAGAAACAAGGTTAGCCAATTCTAAGTAGGTTCTATCTACACACCCACATGGACATGTACCCCATGAAGTCCACATGGAGGCTGTCCAAATTATTGCTTTTGTCACTCTTACCAACTCATGTGACATTTGTCTATTGCCTTGCTTGTTAATCTTTAATTAATTAGGAGTACGTCAAGAGAGAAAGAGACTAGGTTAGTTGGTTTAAGGGGGTTTGCAATAAATTTGCAATTACTTGTAGGTTGCGATTTCGTGCTCTGGTTGTGCCGAGGCATATAAGCATTTTGGCTGTAATATGCTTTGGCCATTGCTGTCCTACCTCTGACTAGCTCTTTCAAGCCACATCAACAAAAAAAAGCATTACTTTAAGTTAATTAATTAATGCCAGGTCATTTAAACATAGCACACAAAATTTAAAACAAACAGCCTTGCATATCTTTCTACATGCCCAGGGAAAATTTGGTTGTGTAGACATAAGATCGGATTTTTATCCTTTTTTTTGAAGGTTCGATTTTTATCCATTATAAAAAAAATATGCCTAGGGAAAAGCTGAGCTCATTTTAGAATTCAGGAATTTGACCTACGATTTCAATTTGCTCTCTTTTGCGATTTCTTTTAGCCCCGTTTAGAGATAAGTCGTCATGTATGCACACGACTGCTTTAACAACCCAATCCGTATCATCTAATCAACCACCAATTCATCAAAGCGTTGAAGATGTTTGCATCTAAATCGTTGTTTACTCCGCATTATTCTCTCTATCCTGTCACCATATACACACACATATATAATTACCGGTCAATTTGCATCAAACGATATAAACAAATCCATCTCATAGTTCTTTCCGATGGGTATTTTACATCCACAGGCGAGGGTTACACATAGTTTAAGCCTGGATGATCGAGATCATCAAACAGACGTCCGTGGTGTCACTGTCAGGAAACGAACTGGCCGGCCGGTTAATTTAAATTTTTGAGTTTAGTCGGCGAAAAGATGAAACTTGGCAGAAATTTACTGGGGGTAACGACCGCTTCGTTGGACTTGTGCTGCATCCATGTCTAAATTTCGAACTGGTCCGACGAGTTGGGGACTTTGGGGGTCACTTTTTTTTTTTCTGTTGTTGTTGTTTGTTTCGTTTTCTTCTCTGACAGCGAAGGGTAGACTGATCGTATGGTGTTTGGATCCAGAGACTTTTTTTTTAAGTTCTTTATCATATCGAATATTTGGACGTTAATTAGGAGTATTAAATATAGACTGATAACAAAACTAATTATATAAATAAAGACTATTTCATTAGACAAATTTTTTAAGCCTAATTAAACCATGATTAGCAAATGTTTACTGTAGCATCACATTCGCTAATCATGGCCTAATTAGGCTCAATAGATTCGTCTCGCGTAATAGTCCAGAGTATGAGATGATTTTATTAATAGTCTATATTTAATACTTCTAATTAGTATCTAAACATTCGATAGGATATGGATTAAAGAAAGTCCTATAGTTTCCAAATAGGGTTTGAAGCTTTCGTTTTCTTATTTTACTGTTTGGCTCGTGGCAGAATCCAAAGGCCGGATTTCCCCTTTACAGCGATTTGTGGTCGACGCGATTCGGATTTTGGAGGCACAATTTGACCAACCGGAGTTCAAAAGGCTTAACATCTGATTGGGTTGTTTAACCCCTTTCGCCATTGTAGTGATAAACAACACAGGAGGGTTGTGAATACAAATCCACTCGCACACACATAGGGGGCGCTCTTTTCCTCTCGTTATTCTCATACTTTTCGTCAGCATTATGTGCACGCTTATCTTATAACTAAATGGTATTTTTTTAATATGCATAGAAGTTCATTATATTACCTTTTTCAAAATATATTTTAACTTTATAGTAGCTAATTTAATTATTTACATAATTAAATAGCTATCACATAAATCAGACAATCTTTCAGTGTGGTGCTCATTTGATCAGACAAAAATAAAATAAAATTGGACACGATTTTGGTCTTCAACTAATTTTGATCGCTAGAAACTTACGATCAATTGGTCTTAATAAAATAATGAGTACATAAAAAATCAGAATCATGGATTTTTTTATGATTTCATAGCACAAAAATCACAAAAATTAATATTACGGGTGCAACTACATATAATGCATCCCAGTCCCAACGCAAATTCCCCCCACCTCGTACTTCTATTTCCAATTTTGTTTCTATTTATGTTTTATCGTTTTCGAATTAGTTTCCTATAAATAATATGGTTGCGGAGATGTTTTGGTTTCTTTTCGATGTTTTCATCCCTAAGTATGAGCGTGTCAATAATCTTACGCGTTGCCTTCCTAGGGAGAGTATGGATGTGGAAATTAGGGTCAAATCCTATTAAACCTATTGGGTTGGAGGTTGCATTTAGGATTTTTTTAATTAATTTGTTTTTTAGTTAACCAAGGTGACTAGCCGGATAGACCGAACAAAATGCATTCTTTACTACCTGAAACCATATTTCTTGGTCAAGGTTTTTTCAGTCACGGTCATGGTCTTTTTTTTTATTTGGTACTATCTCCATTTCATAATTAAGATGTTTAATTTTTTTAGTTACAACGTTTGATCATTTGTCTTATTCAAAAATTTAGTACAAATATAAAAAACGACAAGTCATGCTTAAAGTTCTTTTGATAATAAAGTAAGTCACAAGCAAAATAAATGATATTTCCTTATTTTTTTAATAAGACAAATGGTCAAACATTACAAGTAAAAAAATCAAACATCTTAGATTATGAAACGGAGGGAGGCCGCGTTCGGCCGATGCCTGTTAGTTAACTTATGGCCTGACACGAAAAACGTAGTAATAGATTAGTACCTGATTAATTAATTATTAATTATTAAAAAATATCAAATAGATTAATATGATTTTTTAAAACAACTTTTCTATAAAATTTTTTTATAAAAAATATATCGTTTAGTAGTTTGGAAAGCGTGCGCGTGGAGAGATAAGTTAACTAATAGGGGCGGCAAACACGGCCGGAGTATTTTGGTTCGGTCTTTTTTGCCACCCCTAGCACGTACTAATGGGAGGTCAGATGAGCCCTATGATCAGAAATTCAGAATCAACAATCCACCTCGAGAGGATCTATAGCTAATACTAATCAAACTAATCATTTTTTATGTTTCTAAGAGCGGCACATAAGCAATGCACATTTAGGCCTTGTTTAGTTCCCAAATTTTTTTTTCCAAAAACATCACATCGAATTTTTGGATACATAAATAAAGCATTAAATATAGATGAACCAAAAAACTAATTGCACAGTTATGGAAGAAATCTTGAGATGAATCTTTTGAGCCTAATTAGCCCATGATTAGCCATAAGTGCTACAGTAATCAACATGTGCTAATGACGGATTAATTAGGCTCAAAAGATTTGTCTCGCAGTTTCTAGGCTAGCCGCGAAATTCGTTTTTTCATTCTTGTCCGAAAACCCTTCCAACATCCGATCAAACATTTGATGTGACACTTCTCCCAAAAATTTTCTCAATCTAAACACCACCTTAGTGGCTGAAATAAGCTGCATTCAAAACAATGTGAACATGGTTTCGTCTATATATAACCATTTTATATTTCTCTTTCTTAATTTATTGTCACACCATCAAAAAGTATATACATGACACCTCTATTAATGAAAAATTCCTACTGGGAGGGGCCTAGTTGGTAAGGCATAGCACAATGGCAACACACAACCATTTCTGATTTTGAGTCAGATGTGGAGAGTTGACGATGGACAAGCTTTATCCTCAACACAACCATTGCTTTTCTCAACATCTTCTTGTTCACCGGTTCATGTGGAAGACAAGGACGACACCTCTTATCCTCTTCCTCCCATCTACTAGCAAAGCTTTGACAACGTCAAGGCGACGGCGAGGTCTTTCTTCCCCATCCACAATGAAACACATGCGAAACCGTCTCTATCCCTCTTCCTCCTCCCTTCGTCCTCCTTGCCAACGAGCTTCATATCTCAGCCCCAACGACATTGAGAACATGTGGCTCCTTCCTCGGCTCTAGCCAACTTAAAGGTTTATGTTGAAATGCCTATAACTTGAAGAAGTTTGGCTCAATGTTTAGGTTTGAGTGTTTAGATGAAGGCTTCAGATATTTAAATTTTGAGATGAAAATTACATGTTTTGGATTTTAAAGTCCTGTGATTTTTAATTGAAACTTTTAGATGTTGGAATGAAACTTTATTGATTGTGAATCGGAAGTTTTGTGATTTTGAATGAAAATTTTTCATTAGGTAGTATTGGGGATTTGGGAAAGGGAATGCACATATGCTCTCTACTAATTGGAGTTCGTCCCGTGTTGCCTCGAACGTTGACCGCCTTGAGCTCGCCACAGAGGATGGATATAACAGGATGAATGATAGTGTGACAATGGGAGGAAGCAACCCCAAGCGACCGACGCAAAGGGGACTTGTATCCCTCGTCATTGACAGGACTCCATCGCAACTCCTACAACTCCCCTATCACCGAGGACCCCTGTCGCCATCTCTGGAACTTCGCTCGAACCCATTACCCATATATCTGAAGTAACGCCTAATAACTTGAGAAATCTGAGAAGCAAGCATTTAGCAACCAACTGCCCTATGATTCTATCTCTAACCCTAAGCTCTCTGGTTGACTTGTCAGCCCACGTTCTCCCTGTCGATGTAGTTGCATGGTACATCTTGCAGGCCCATTGGCAACCTCCTCCTTGCACCTACCCTACACCTGTCATGCCCTTTGTAGAAGCTTTGGATACCTACATTGTTGCCAGTTTATAGCTCCTGCTAACACATCTTGCCCTCTTGGCTAAACTGAAAGCTTCACCATTGGACGTCTTAACCGCCTCTACCTAAGTTGTGCCACCGACTCTACCTCCACTATTCTAGACTCCTCCCAATCTGATCTGGACATCACTATTGTTGGTCTTCTTGCCTTTGACACTTGATAAGCCTCATCCAAACAACCAAGGCAGATAAATTAACCTGGTCTTGATTGTCGAGGAGGCCTCCATATCTGATTTACGGTTAAGAGATATAAATCAAACTCGACCGATGGTTGAGAAAGTCAAAGTTGACCTTTTCCAATGCAAATATACCTTCACCTTTTGTTTCTCTCCTACACCTGGGCTGTATGAATTGTTGGGCCGATCAGGCAAAGCCCAGGAGCAGTCCGCTACATTGGTAGCGCGGGAAATCCAAAATTTTCCTCCCGTTCCACCGGCCTCGTCGTTCCCCGTCCGAAACCCTAGCGGGAAAATCTCTCCTCCCAGCATCTCGCGCACTGCTCGGCCGCCATGAGCGCCCCCATGGAGGTCTCCTTCTCCGTGCCACCTCCTCCGGATGCCGCATCTGCTGTCGCGGCCTCCGCCGCGGCCCCATCACTGGCGCCCACCGTGTCGGCGGCGGCGGCCGCCGTTTCCTGCTCGCCGCAGTCACCGACGGCGCCGCCCGCGGCGGACGACAGGGTCCTCGTGTCAGGTGGATTCCTTGGCCCTCCGACCCTATCTATGCGCGATTACTGTGGTTAGCGAATGCTGAGCTTTGTGGCTGTTCTTCTTTCTTTTTTTGTCTTGTCGATTTGTGCTTGCAGTTGAGGTGCTTCTGCACTCCACAAGCACGGCTCGAGCCGAGGACGTCTGCGCGGCGGTGGAGAGGTTGATGCTTGTTCTCAGCTTATCCCTGTGGCTGTTATTTTTCGGTTTGGACTTTGGTTATGCGTGAAATTTAGGTGTGTTGGTTCAGAAATGGTGGGTTTCTGGAATTTTGGGCGATGATTTTGAACATTGATGGAAAGCGGTGAGTCGAGCTTTTGCAGTCGACTTGGCGGAATCTGTTGTGAGTTGGTGACAAACTAAGATTAATCGCATTTCCGATGGTGTAATACAAATGCTGTGTATCTAATACATCAGAACCTGAGGTTCTGCATGTTCAGAAGTTGCAGCAAATTTTGGTACTGCAACTAGTGATTCAATGTAACATATTGATAATAGTGGTAAAAAAGCATCAACCCCAAGTCCCCAGTTCTGTGGAAGGTTCCAATAGCAGAATAATGATAGCAGACTCTTGGTGGTGCTACGGTGGGGGCCTTGGGCAGAGCTGCCGATCGCTACTGTGATGGACTTAACAAAGTTTCCTGAAGAAAGTTTCTGGATTTTATTACTCGCTCACAGAGTTGGCACTGTTATTGGCATCTTATTTCATGAGGCATTATCAGCTGTTATTTCTCGTACTTAATATTTACAACTTGCTTGATCAATCAGGATGTTAGAAGCTCGAAGCTTAAGCTATGTCGATGGCCCTGTCCCTATTCCTAACGATGATAATTTTCTTCTTGCAAATGTTAAAAGGATCCAAATCTGTGACACTGGTACGATGATCTATCTAGTCTAGAAATTGTCCTTTCTTGCCCTCGTTACCTATGCATCTCTATACTTGCCTTTTATGTAGATGAATGGATTGAGAATCACAAAGTTCTGTTGTTTTGGCAAGTGAAGCCTGTTGTTCATGTGTTCCAGGTATGCAACTATATAGTACTCCCTCTGGTTTTTAATGTTTGACACCATTGACTTTTTGGCACACGCTTGATCATTCGTCTTATTAAAATGTATGTTAGCTTGCAACTGCTTAAATCTCTTCCACCTCTTTCAAGAACTGTGATTATGCATTTTCCATTGACATGTGGCCTATCTTGCTTCGTTGATCAATTGCATGCTCAGTTGACTTAGTTTTCTCATTTTCTTTTTCTTTGGAGAGTGGAGACTTCCAAAGTTACACTGTGCATACTAATTTCTTAATATTGACCCAGAGGAGTATTTTCCTTCCAAGAGAAGGATTGCTTTATGTTGTTTTTTTTATTGAATATAAATTGCTCTAGTTCAAATGTATGTACCTCAATCTGGTTGGTTTATGCTACAGTTGAGCGAAGATGGTCCAGGTGAGGAACCGGGTGAGGATGATACACTCTCTAGCTTCAATGAGTGGGCTTTGCCTGCCAAAGAATTTGATGGATTGTGGGAAAGGTTTGTTTTCAGTTCATTTTAGGCTTAACCTGTACAACTTTTATTCCCTTGATCAAGTACACTATCCTTGTCTATTCTGATGGTGACCTCTAAGTCTTTGCAGCTTACTATATGAAGTTGGTCTCAAGCAGAGGTTGCTGAGATATGCTGCTAGTGCTTTGCTGTTTACGGAAAGAGCTGTAGACCCATGTCTTGTTTCATGGAACAGGTAAGCATATTAGGTCCAAATGCCTGAGATATTAATGAAAAAATGAGTCATATTGAATTATACAGTGGCCTTTCCCTTCTCTTAGTAGTTTATATATTTTTTAACATATTGCAGGATTGTGCTTTTGCATGGTCCACCTGGAACAGGAAAGACTTCCTTGTGTAAAGCACTCGCACAAAAACTTTCCATTCGCTTCAAGTCAAGGTTCGTGCTGAATGAGACACAGTACTATATTTTTGGGTAATGAATATCCTTTATTCAATTCTACAATTCTATCAGGTATTCCATGTGTCAACTGATTGAAGTCAATGCCCATTCGCTGTTCAGCAAGTGGTTTTCTGAAAGTGGAAAACTGGTATGTCCTTTTTTGTACTACCCATAAAGACTGTTATATTCACTTCTTTATTCATATGCTAGCATAAAGGCTTCAATATGTTTGTGCATGATTTTGCATGGCATGGAAGTTTTGTTCTTATGATACATTTTGGCTTTTTTATGCTAGACTTCACCCAGTATAGTTAACCAATGTATATACATCTTATATTGTGCATATTTGTGTGCAATCCTTTTTAGGTGGCCAAACTTTTCCAGAAGATTCAGGAGATGGTGGAAGAAGAAAGCAATCTGGTATTTGTATTGATAGGTATGTGTTTGAGCAGTGAGGCAGTGACAAGTTAACACTCTAATGTGACAAGTAGCCCAGACCGATTAAATGACTGAGTTTTCACTGTATGGTTCGTGAATGTGAAGTGATTAGATGAGTCCACCCTTTGCTTATCTTGTATATTAATAGTTCATGAAAACCAAATTTTTGTCCCGACTTGTCAGTTACTTCTCTACTAAACAAACATATACTACTAAACAAACACATCTGTACTAACTTATAATCAACCTTGGCCACCTGTTTGACATATGAGTGAAGGATCGTTACAATCTATATTATGTTCTCTTTTGTGTGTGACTTTAGATTATAAGACAAAAAACTGATTTCATGAAATTGACATAAAAATTTACTTACCTTAGCAATGCCTCCTGGTTACAGATTAGCAATTGAGCATTGGGCAAGTAGAATGATTTGGTTTGCTTGATTTGCAATTTGTAGATGAAGTTGAAAGCCTTGCCGCTGCCAGACAGGCTGCCATATCTGGATCTGAACCTTCAGATTCCATAAGGGTAAAGTTTTTATTTTCCACGTACCATTTATCTGTAAATGTTCATACCTTATTCTTCATTGTGCATTCTGCAGGTTGTAAATGCGTTACTTACACAAATGGACAAACTCAAGTCTTGGCCAAATGTTATAATTTTGACGACATCAAATATCACCACAGCTATTGGTATTAAGTTTTACCTTTTATACTTTTATGAAGTTAGTAAATTGCCCATCCCCTAATCATCTAATCTATCATTTTTGTGAGAGGTCACTATCAGCTTTTGTCTGTATTTTGAACAGTAGCACTGCATTATCTTTAACATACTGGCATTCGTTCTTAGGTTGTTAATTGTTCAATCTCTGCAAATTCTCTGTAGATGCCGATGTACAATTTATCTTGTTCATGGTGATATTGGCTCTACAGCGAGTAAATCCTAACTTTTGTCTAGTTTGCAGATATTGCATTTGTTGACAGAGCAGACATCAAGGCATATGTTGGCCCCCCTACTCTTCAAGCACGATACGAAATCTTGAGGTCATGCTTACAGGAACTTTTGCGAGTTGGGATTCTTACATATACTCAGGTATTTGTTCTGTGCCTGCCAACTTGGCTGATGCCTATGGTACCCACCTTTTCATTATTATGATCCAACAGACACGAAAGTTGCTCTCGATTGCTTTAGGCATGGGGCACTTGATTGGAGCAAACAATGCTTTTGGACCTTGATCGATGAACCGATCAAAACTTTTCTACAAAGCTTTGATCTTTTTTGTAAATTGTCTGAATGCTAAATAAACTATTCTCGCAAATTGCAGGGTGGCAATTCGGTTTGCATTCTGAGTTATTTTAGTCTGAAGGAGAAGCAGCACTGTTCTGAGTTCGCAGAACCTCACGGTTCGCTTCACCTCTCTAACCTACTGCATAAAGCTGCAGAAATATGTGAGGTAGGTAATTGAAATGACGCATGCGCCATCAGCGGTAATCAAGACATTCTCATCAGGCTGACAGGAACATTTATTTTCTGTTACAGGGATTAAGCGGCCGATCATTGAGGAAACTTCCTTTTCTGGCACATGCCTCTGTTGCTAACCCTTCATGCTGCGACGCTTCTACTTTCCTGCATACGTTGATACAGACTGCTCAAAGAGAGCTCTCCGAGTCTCGTGGCTAGATGATTCATGCCCGTCACTTCGAAGAGCAAATGGTTAGCAGTTCAATTCAAGATAGTTCTGAAGAGCAAGTCAGGATAGCTGGAAGCTGGTCCAAAGTCTGATGCTGAATACCGGCAGACCCCTCTCATATCATCGTTAGGTTTAGAAGAGAAGAAGCCCAGAATTGATCTGCTTTGATACTTTTGTAGATTAGGAGTATTATATAGATGATGTCAAATTGTACACTCTAAACCTGGTGTTTGTCTAGCAAAGAAGCCCTGTTTTACGTGTACTGCATATACAGCAAGCACACTCAACATGGCCATGTCTCGGAGCACTGAGGAAAACAACCATTCAGTAAATTGCTGGCTGACGATCTTAATGCAGTAACTCAGTATACAATTAATTCTCGACAACAACTAAATGTATAGAGAAGGAATCTACAAGAAATGAAATGGAGTCATGCTGTTGTTGCACTCTCCCAAAGATCTTACTACAGCTACACCACAAAATGGGTATGGCAAATAGCAACTTCGGTTTGGAACTGGGATTTCATCTCTGGCCTGCTCTGGTTGGGTCATACGCGCCAGGATAAGTTGCTGGTGCTTGTCCTGCATTGGCAGCTGCAGCTCCACTGCTTGACTGAACAGCTCCAGTAGGATATCCAGCACTACTGACCACACCATACATGCTCGCAGCATCTGTAGCTACCCCACTGCTTATTGGGTGCTGAGGTGCAGCATAAGCACCAGGATAACCTTGTAGGGCGGCCTGTGTGTAACCTGCAACCTGATAGCCAGGATAGCCTGCATATGCATTCGCTTGCGCAGCATGCATCTGGTAAGCGGCAGCAGCATCATAAGCAGTTGGGTAAGCATATGCCCCAGCTTGGGCAGATCCTTGTTGATACACCCCAGCTTGGGTTGTCCCTTGCTGATAAACCCCAGGTTGGGTGGCTCCTTGCTGATATGCAGAGGCATGGCTGGTAAATGCATTGGCATATGGGTTTGTGGCAGCTGGCACTGCTGTAGCTTGTGCTGCCCCAGGTTGCGAAGCTGTCACATGTGCTGCCCCCGCCTGTGCTGCCACTGACTGTGCTGCTGCTTGTTGGAAGAGTAAGATGGAATTGAAATACTATAGTACATTATAAAGCACAGAAGGCACAAAATAGATGCACACATTTATAGATATATTATGGATATGCACACAAATAAGCCAATCATACAAAATAAATAAGCATATACTGAAGTGAGCAACAAGCTCTGGATACTAAAATGGGGAGTAGGCTTTGTATGTTGTGTAGCATGGATATAGACATTTAAATGTCATTAGGACGAAAATTTTTGGCAAAAGATAGTTATTTTGGTCTTCCAAAGTGTCATGCATCAGTGACTGGAGTATATATATCTTAAAGCACTGATATGGCTGTTGCATATCTCAAAAGCATTGATATATCTATCACTCACAATTCACAATACATATGGAGATCAGATATAAATCAAAAGAAAGGATTTAAGTAACTAAGTGCAGCAGGGGTTCAGAAGGGAATGAAACTGCCCATCTATGAGGACAAGACAGTCTGGTCCTTACCAAAGTTACAACTTACAGTTAAACAATAAGGGAATGAGGATAAATTACCTTGTGCTCGCTTTTCAGCATTTGCCACGTCAGCACGTAACTTGTCAGCCTCTTTGGTCATAGTCATTAAATTTATTTCCATCGTCCGCATCTGCTCAACTTGCTTGATGTTTGTATTTTTCTCATATTCAAAAGCAGATCTAGCATGATTAAAGAAAGATATTATCACAGGCCTGTTCGCCACCAAAGCTCAGGAGTGTATGGAAAATGTGAAAAGAACTAACTCACAAACCTTAGACCCTGATGCTCTTTCCGGAGCCCATCTAGCTCAGCCAGTAATTCAGGAAGTTTCTTACCGTCACCAGAGAGTTTATTTATCTCTTTAGTTACTTTATCTATCTCAACGCTAAGCATCTGCCTCTCAGCAATAAGTCTCTTTGCCTCCATATGCACGTGATGAAGATCCGTCTTCACTGCATCACCAGCTTGTATATCTGCCTCCATCAACCTCATTCTCTCAGCCAAATTTCTCATCTGCATATCAGTCTCTGTCTGAACATCGCTTAGGTGAGCACGGATCATTTGCATCTCTTTCTCAGTATCAACAATATCCTGCCTCAAGACCACATGGCTTGTTGCCAATCGTTGATTCTCTCTAATAAGCTTTTCTGCCTCGGCAGTCTGCGCAGCAAGCTTCTTTTCCAAGATTTCCAGAGTGGTGGCAGTATGATCCAAAGGTTGGCGGCCAGAAAGGCTGGATCCAGGGAAGGAGCCATCACGCATCAAACCTAAAGCTTGGCGTCCATCCAGTTGTCCACGGTATGCCATTATACTGAAATAGTAAGTAGCACCAAAAGGACCTTAAATTGGGGAATTGGGAGCTTCGTTCAAAAGCGAAAAATGATATTACCTATGTTTCACATTATAAGATGTTCTAGTCCTACCTAGATTCATATAGATGCTAATGAATCTGGACACATATATAAAACACACCATTTATCCATGGCTGAATCTAGGTACGGCCAACCATCTTGTAATATGGAGCAGAGGGAGTATTAAAATTGTCATGTTAAGCCTTGCATACATAACAACACCTGACATGGCACTCAACATTAAATACAGAGCACATTTTAGTCTCATCATAGGTGATGGTAATTTGAAAGCTTGTAGCTCCTACAGTTGTATACATGAAGTTGCTCAAAGAACATGTGGGCACCGAGAGGTTTCCTTACAAGGTGAAATACAAAGACTCCCTATTAGTACCACGTCTCATCATAGGTGATAATAATTTGAAAGCTTCTAGCTGCTACAGTTATATTAATGAAGTTTTTCAAAGAAGATGTGGATGCCAAGAGGTTTACTTACAGGGGAAAATACAAAGACTCCCTATTAATCCAGTAGAACCGACAGAGGAGATTACATTGGTGGAGTTAAAATACAAAACGGCAAACGGCTCACACATGATCCTGCTTTGAAATGCATGCACAAAAATACTCTCGGAAATCACATAAGGCTGATTTGCTGCTAAGTGGACATCAAAATTCCAAGCCAAACCTGTATCAACAATCCATAGACCTAAACTAACAGGGGAGGACCTAAGGCCATACCCAATGCAAAAAAAAAAAAAAGCTTTCCACGCCATTAATTAACCTTACATATGAACACAGCCTTGAGAATGACCTAAATTAGGGCATGGGGTTCAGCTCAACCCCCAACTTTTTTTTTTAACAGACCAGTGCTGCAACACGCACGTATCACACAAAGGAAATCTAGAAGATACTGGGTAGATCAATCGAAGGGAAATCAACCTAGGTATGGATCCCCAGTCTACACCACGCCGGCCTCATGGAGCGCACGGGAGAGGAGGGAGGGCTACGAGAGAAGAAACCGATACCTTACAAGTCGATTTCACCGAGACGAAGACCGGCGGAAAGAGGCCAAAGCCGCGTGGAGCCTCCCTGGTTCCAAGGCCCTGCTCGCCGGCAGGGACCCCGCGCGCGAGGGAGATCGCTAGGGCGCGGTCGGGGACGAGAGGAGACTAGTCCGTCCGCAACCACGTGTACGCTGGACTGTTCACCGGCCGCCCGGGCGAGGGGGAGGAGGGGCGGGGGAGAAGGCCGGCCGTGCCGCCACGGCGCCGCCGGTGACAGAGCTCGGAGAGACGAGGAGAGGGTAGAGGCAAGGAAGGAGGAAGACGGTAACTTTATTTATTGGGGCTTTTATAAATTCGTTATTGTATTTTTTAAAATTATATGCCATTAGACTGAGGTATTTTTTATACTAATAAACGTGCACGTGGAATCCACGTCGCTAATAAAATAAAAATAAAACAAACAGTTATTTGTTCATATATAATTTAGTTTAGGTTTAGGACCGTGTGTTCAGAATATTTGTTCAGTACTCCTATAAAAATAGCCAAATCTATATCATATGTGCGCAATATAAAAGTTAGGATTTGTTTGACGGCATTTTCTTAATCGTCCATATTGTTCTTGGATATTTGTCTGCCTTCGATATTAAATCATCTCAGATAAATATCGAGGTTAAACTTGACATACAATTCATTGATAACCTGAAAGAGTTTATCAATCATCTAACAAAGATTATGCATGCGGCTGTTCCTGGATCATTAGTCATATGGTAGGGCTGACAAATTAATATTTCTTACTGTATTATAAGAGGCCACGTAAAACTTCGTTTGGTGAGTTTGACAAAATTATCATGGTGTCTCTCCGTTAATGATACATCGTTAACTATAGAAAAGATAATTAGTTATAAATACAATAATCTATGTCAAATCTAGGATTTAAACTTGATGGATATTTTTCTACCATAAAAAATCTAACCAATTGGCCTATATCTTGTTCTGTTTCTATTATTGTTGTTTGCATATGTCTGCATTTGTCTGTGTTCCCCTTTGTACTTGTGTATATTTGAATTTTTTTTACCCATAGCAACGCACGGGCTATTTTCTATATATATACATATATATATATATATATATATCTTTATCTTTACTACTTAAAAACACGTAAATTTATGTCTTGGTACATCGTGTGGGCCCCGCGTACTAGCCACGCTGCAATCTCTTCTCGCGCGGCGCCTTGCCTTCACACGCGTGTGTTGCCGCCTTGTCTTCATGCGTGCATGTCGTGCTTCCGTTGGGCCACCTCGCCCCCGCTCTTGGGCTTCCTCAGCTGGGCCGGCTCGCCTCCGTGGCCCAGTCGGCCAGCGGCGCACAAAATTAATCCCAACTGCGACTCCGGTGTTGATGTCTGCCCGACCTGTGCTCTTGCAACGTAGCCAAATATGTCAACTCGCAAGTACTGAACTATTCCATGAGGAGCAAATAGAAACTGTTCGTTCATTTTTTCCCTTAACATTTTTTGACATAAGTTTAATTATTAAAAACTTTGTGCCGATTATTTAACTATTTAATAGGGTTAATTAAATTCATGTCGTTATAAATTTGTCAGTTTTTAATAAAACATATGGTCAAACGTATGCCAAAAAGTTACTCGAGTATTCATTAAATAATTTATACATGACACATATATATATGCCACGTATTTTAATAGAATTTTATATGAAATATTTAATTTTATCCCGTGGCGAAGCACGGGTATTATACTAGTAAAATATACAATATATTAATAACTTAAAATACCTCGTATAGATCTTTCCGATAGAATCCAAAATTTTGTATGTAAATGGAGCCCGTCTCACAACAATAGATCCTTTCCGTCAAAGATAGATAACAAAACATTCACATGTCAAGTCCACCAATTTACATCATATCGTACAAATATCAATTACATGACTACAATATATATACTAAAATTTAGACCCAAACTTGCCAATCCCCAAAATATTAGGTCACTATCTATTTCTTGAGGATGCACCAAGCTTGAAATACATAAGAGGCATAGCAAATCAGTTAAAGAACATGTAATAGCAGGATCATAGAGATTGAGCTCAAACTTGGTACTATCACACATGATAGATTATCTCACGGGACCGAAGAAATGCAAGTCATCATATATAATCCAACACCTACTCCAATACTTCAACCAGCCCTAGATTCTTCTTAAACTTGAATGTAAGCCAGAAAATTACCTGGATGGCTATTAGCTTTGGATGATTTCAACTGTCCTTTTTGTTTTCCTTGATCATTATATCAATCTTGATGTCAAGAGGGGCAAACCTAATAGAAACATCTGAACGGAAATCATTTGCAAAATCAGAACAACAATGAGAGTAAGAATAAGCCTGAGAAGAATCAATTCCAAAACTGAAATCAACCATAGCAGTAACTTGATGCACTTCAACTGAATTTGAGCTTCCATAACCACAAACCTCTTCCACACATGATTGATACTTTTGAGGGATAAAGATGGTCAAAATCTATCCTCTCTAAAGTTTAGCTAAAGAATATTCTTAATCAAAGCACTAAAATATGCATTAGATTTACTGATAAACTAAGAAACTATGAATATTGTGTAATGCAATATAACAACACTGAATTGAATTGCCAGACAGGTAGCTTGAGATGCTTTAGCTTTTTGGTTGGCTAACATACCCTCAGAGAAAAAACTGCAGTTAGTATTTACACAATTACTGATAACTCAAGTGTTTACGCAACAAACAAATCACCACACAATTGCATCGTCCTTCCACCAAAATCAGTCTACTGCCATCTTTCAAAGACTAAAATCATACGCATCCATGAAAAGAGAAAAAATACGAAGAAAGAAAAATATCCAAATCCACCAATTCTGCAGAACAAACACCATGAATGAAAACAAATCCCAAATCCATAGCATAACCTTCAATTAATTGTTTCTCCCATCTGCATAGAAGAGGTAGCATGGGCGCAGCAGGTGGCCGTCGTCTTTGGGGTGGAAGCAGGCGGCGGCCGATGGAGTGGGCGCGGTTAGCAGCATCCGGCCACGGCGGTTAGAGTTCAGTCGGGAGCAGGCGGCGGTGCTGGCACCGGCGCCGGTCGGGAGCACGGGCGCAGCGCCGGCCGGTGTTGGGGCTCCGGAGGTGCGCGTCGAAGTGGGGGCGAGAGCCAGCGCCGGCCGGTCGGAGTGGCAGCGTTTGGCGTTGGGGTGGTAGCAGGCAGCGACCTTCAGCGACACGTCGGGACGGAAGTTTTCACCGGCGTGGTAGGCATAGTTAGAGGGTGTGTCCTGCGTAGGATTGCAAAAGAGATATTTTAGATCGTTTTAGTCCATTGGATCTGTACATCTAATGGTACCAAATCGATTTAGTAGATCATGTGTACATTTTCTTGGGTAGCCATAGAGAAATTCTAACTTCTCTTTTTTATATTAGTATAGATTTTTAGGGGCAGTTTGAGTGTTTGACGGTAACATTTCAAATCACTGGTAAATTGTAATTGTCTTTTATTTATTTTGTTAAATACTCTGAAAAGGAATCCAGATTAGGGTTTATGTTATCGGAGAAATCTCGAAAACTGCCACTCGACAGATCGTGATTATCGTAGTTTTTCCGCGTTTTTAACTATTTCTTCTAATGTTTCTTCCAATAAAAGTTGTCGTTTTCACGGTGTTACTATCACCGGCTAACGCTGACCTATATAACTCAAGTCTCTGACCGTGCCTTTGCCATAAACCCTTACTCTAAAGGCATAGGTATCTTTTATATCACAGTAAATAAAAAGAAGTACATCTGCAATGTACTCTATTTATTTTGTTAAAGCCATATTAAGGTAGTTTTAACTATACAAACTGACACAATGGTTGACGATTTCATTAAAAACCACGAACCGTGATATCATACATTCATACGTACTACTCCCCTGTTTAAAAATATACGACGATTTTAACCATTACACAAATAACAGGTAATTGATTTGTTTATGTAATGTGCCGAAGATGCCTTGTGATCCATTTATATATTGAATAGATAGTTTTACTAACATGAATATTTAGTATTTTAATAAATTCCAAAGCCTCAATGAGAATCAGTACTCTATTACATCTTTTTTTTGCACATTCTAGAGTTGTTTTAGTTCTTCTAGAGTTTTTTTGCAACTGATTTGATTTGTGTACAGTGTGGGCCTTGATTATATCACACCATCTTTTCGCTTATGCTTATAAGCCAAAATTCAAATTAAACCTTAAATTTGGAGTTGATTTTAGGATTTTTTTCACCGAAGTTTATTTTTCAGCATTGGCTTTGAGATCGCTAAAAATACGTATTTAAACTTTTAAGTTTTTCCTTAGAAACGAAAAGTAATAGATATTTGTGAACAGGAGAATTTGCTAAAAGCAACGAGTCTTTATATAGTACATTTTTAAAATATGGATTTTCTTATTATTGATGGCAGGGGAGCCACCCATAGCCAACCTTGGGAACATGTATGGCTTCAACCATTTGGAAACTTCTTTTCATCAGATGGTGTTTCTAGATAAATGCTGGTACAAACGTAGTGATGCTTCGTTAGGTTTCAAACCTTGAAACTTTACTACTAAAATGCATGAAAAGCTGATTCTTGGGGTAATGTGATGATGTATAGATTAAGAGTTGTCGGTCCTACAGGATTATATGTGTTCATATGTAGGTTGAGATTTGGTTAGCATGAAAAGATAATTCTTAGATGTGCCTCCTATGGTCTTATTGTGTTTATGTTGACGAGAGTTGGCTAATGCGGGGATGTGATTCTTAGGTCGAACAACCCTATATTGTATTTGTGACAATTGAGAGTTGGTTGCTTGAGATTGAGAGTTGGTTGCTTGAGGCCAAGGGGGACACTTCAGTGTTGACTGAAAGGCACAAACAAAACAAGGTCACCTAGATCCACAAGTTAGGACCTCTTAGAAGAAAGTAAATACGGAGGATTTTTGTAGGATTTGAATTATATAGCAAGTTTTCATATATGGCTCTTTAGAAGCAATGATTGCACATATTTGAATTATATGAATTCCCTTTAGAGTTCATTTGCACATGTTAGGCCTACTTGAAAATCACGAAGATTTTAAAATTTTGGATTATCTGAATTTTTTTTATTAAGCAATTTAAGGACATAAACGGCTAAAATAACTACTGTAAATTAAAAATGGATGTTCCATAAAGACCTGATGAACTTTTACATAGAATATTCTTGCATGAAATACACCATTTATGCACCCAAAAAAATCCAAAATGAAGTACAACCTGTTGTAAATTTTCATTTGAGACCATCTCAGTGGTATGATTCCTATGCTTTTTATACACTATCCAAATACTCCCTCTATTCCAAATTATAAGTATTTTGTATTGTTTAGTAAATATAAGAATTGTGTCAAGATAACACACTTTTTTTCGAAGAACCACCGGGTGGGAGAGATTCCCCACCGGAAGAGATAAAGCAGCTAGGAAATAGCTTGCAGGGCAAGAGGGGAATAAAACTAAGAAGCTGTTAATCAGTGTTGATCTGCAGGCAGAACCTGGAGGAGCTGCTGCTTCCTATACTGTGATGCATCCTAGAAATGCTTATATTTTAGAATAGAAGAATAGTTGTTCCTGTATTTTTATCATAGCCATTCCAGTCGGTTATTCCTGCGTCTATCTTGTGTTTTGCATATGATAGTTCCTGCATTTCTCAAAAGTAAATGGTTGCTCAGTGTGTCCCAGTCAAAGACTGGACTTTTTAACACCAAAAGTTCAATGTTCCAAACTTCCAATGGTGGGCAAAAGTAGATGGACGATTCGGTAGCAATGCAAAGAATTATCATCTTGAGGTACGGGGAGGTTAGACAGCCACTGCTGAGAGGACTGAGAATCAACTCTCATAATCATTTTAGTTAAAAGGAATTAAGGCTGCCAGCATTTCCATTTGCAACAGAAGGTGTTGTACCTTGTTACACAATACCGTGTGAAGAATAATCCTCGTGGGTTCCTCCTGAATTATTTGTGAAACAGAACAAGAAATAAGATGCCTCACGATTCCTTCCAGGGAAGCGTCGTACAAATTGACGATCTAGAACTCTATACGAAACGAAAAATAATCGGAAGTCAGGACTAATGAACTAGTCCTCCAAAAGAATTAATCTCAGGCGTGCATCGTCCAGTATCTAATCCAGATTGGCAATTACTGCATCAGTAACTTCCTGAGTGGTGCTGGTGCCGCCCAGATCCTTTGTTCTGTACTTGCCTTCTGCAATGACACGCTTCACCGCCGTCTCCAGCCGGTCTGCGAATGACGGGAACTGTAAATGCCTCAACATCATGGCGGATGATAGAAGCAGCGCGACAGGGTTTGCTTTCTTCTGCTCCAAAATATTCTCGTTTCCGACATTTCCTGCAGAAGCACCTTGCTCGAAGACGGCATGGTCCTGACCCACATTTCCTGCAACAAGATGGAGAACACAAGGATTAGTAAACCACGTTGAACTGGGCGGTCCGGTCCGAACATGTAAAACGAGTGACAAATGTTGACAATCAACTAATGTAATCGTTCCAAGAGAACTGATGAAAGCTACAATAATGCATGATGCATGGACAACAACCATCTAGACAGCTGCATTAGTTGGTGACAGAAAACTAACATCTTGGCTGCCAGTAAGAGATTCTTTAGCTTGTTGTTGCTTATACGAATCACCTAAACAAAGTAAAAGCTAACGCCCCCATAGTTCTGCCAACAGCTTATAAGCATAAGCGGAAATTTGAATTTTGAACTTAACTTTGAAGTTGATTTTTGGGTTCTTTCAACGTAGTTCATTTTGCAACATTTGTTTTTATATCGCTAAGAACACGTATAGTAAAAGTTTTATCTATAAATTCTTTTTTAATTGTTGATAAGCCGTTTCACATATAATAAGTATAAGCCAATCAACGAGGAGCTAAGATCCTACCTCCAGGCATAACACCTGTCCCTCCAGCAATACCTGCAGCCGTGTTAGCAACCAAATTGCCGTAAAGGTTAGGTGTAACCTACAAAAAGTATCAAAGGAAAGCAAATTAGAAATTCTGTAGCAATTAGACAAGGATACATAACAGGGAATCATTTGGGAAAAGAAAGCCAGTGTTCAGGAAAGTTTCCTGTGGAACCGAAAGAAAAGGTAAACAAAAAAGTTGAATTAGACAACTGCAGTCAGCTAACATGCTTTATAAATCATATCAAGCTAAGTACACTGTCTATGGCTACATGATTGCAACATTTACATACCATTAGAGGCATGCTATAAATTAAAACATTGTATTCTCAATCACTAAAAGAACAAAATTTAATTTGATTTTCTGCATTTTCACATTATTGAATTTTTTCTTTCCTCCTATAAAGATGATGCTAAAGTAACCAAAGGATTCCCAATCCTCTGATGTTGTTCAGGACATAAAGTTTCCCGGAATGCCTTTAAAATTTTACACAAAAATTAGGTCAGATTTATAGAAAGCATTAGCAAAATAAAAAAAAATCCCAATGCAAAATTGCAAATGACTGAAGGAATTTTAATGTGGAGGCCAGATATGCCCATGCAAAATTTCAAAATCACAAACTAGTTCTAATACATTTACAGGAATGCATGCATGCTTCCCTAGTAATAACATCTCATAATTTTTCTCATTCAGAACCGTACTTTCTGAGGATGTATACATATTTACATTTATTCATCAAACATAAAACCAAAAAAAAAAACAAATGCTTAAATCGCATCAGAAATAGCAAAGCACATGCAAAGAAACTCAATGCAGTACTGGAAGGTAGCTCGTACTGAACAGATAGTGGTGTTTCAAACAGAATGTACAAAGAGATGCATACCATAACATCAAATTGCTCAGGCTTTGCAACAAGTTGCATACAGCAGTTGTCGACAATGATCTCATTATACTGAATACCAGGATATTTTGAGGCAACCTCACGGCAAGATTCCAAGAACAAACCATCAGCAAGCTTCATGATGTTTGCTTTATGCACTGCTGTGACTTTCTTTCGGTTGTTAAGGTAAGCATACTCAAAAGCATATTTGGCAATCCTCTCAGAGCAAAACTTTGTTATCACCTGACAAAAGTTAGTCAGTGAGAAAGATGGAAAGGAAAGTTTATAAAAAAGTGCATTTCATTTCATTGGTAATCATGTAAGACAACTGATCGGTGCTCAAATGGAAGAAAAGAAATAAGAACACATCTGACAAATTCATGTGTTCCAAATCAATAAACTTCAACCAACAGTCTACCTATTCCCAATAATCTATTTCCAACATCCCAAATCCATGAAACTGAACTGATTATACATCATATAAAAGCCTGGCCAAATAATCAGATCATTAGATTCTTCAAAATGCCAGCGTGTTTGATAAGAATACACGAATCAGGAACTAAACTAGCATTTAACAACTGAGTCAACACGCACATAATATTGAAGTCAACAAAACAATTACTTAAATTCATAGTTTGTATTATCCATATTCATTACAAGGCAAACGACAAACCATGGGCCTAAACTGGTCAGTATTGATAAAAGACCTGTTAATCCGCATTTTGAGATTGGAGAACCAAAGCATATGCCAAATAATAGGTAAAACAATTGAACAATATATATCAAAGAGTTCAGTTCACACCACCCCATCCTTAAGGAGACCATATTTCTGCAGACTAATATTGCACATTTACTAGAAAGTGGAAATTGCAGATCTAACTCAACCTGTGTAGTTATCTGTAATTCAGTATACCATAT
Organism: Oryza brachyantha; assembly: GCF_000231095.2. NCBI lineage: Eukaryota > Viridiplantae > Streptophyta > Magnoliopsida > Poales > Poaceae > Oryza > Oryza brachyantha. The sequence continues at coordinate 12,818,811 of NC_023166.2, forward strand.
TTGGAGATAATAAGCTGGTCAGATCTTCCGTTTTGAACAATGTGGTCAAAGTGTCGCAGTTTTGTGATCGGACACCCTCATCTATACACTAAGTATGATCTGCAAAATCTACCATCCGTATGGCCAGTACCAGCAATTACGCCAACAAAATTGCAGCATAGCAATCACAAAAGGCACACATTAGGCCTGCGTCAATCAACGCACGGTAGCGATCCTCCAACCAACACACACAGAGCAAAGCGCGTACGCGATTGGCCGTACCTTGAGGCTCTCGACGACGCCGGGCACGACCTCGTGCTCGAGCCCCGAGTACTCGCCCTCGGTGTTCTCCCTGATGACGACGATGTCGACGTCCTGGTGCCTGGTGGGGAGCCCGGGGAAGTTGGAGCAGTTGACGAGCGAGGCGTAGAGGTCGAGCTCCTTGCGGAGCTGCATGTTGAGGGAGGAGACACCCCCTCCGACGGGGGTGGCGAGCCCTCCCTTGAGGCAGACCTTGTTCCGGCGGATGGACTCGATGACGGCGGGGGGCACGGTGGGCATGTCCCCCCGGACCTCGTAGGTCTCGAAGTAGACCGGCGCGTGCATCACCTCCATCACCTGCTGCACGGCCCCCGTCACGAGCGGCCCGATCCCGTCCCCCGGGATGAGCGTCACGGCCCGCGGGTTCCCGTCCCCTGGCCGGGGCATGTAGGTCACAGTGCGCCGCGCCCCGCCGTGACCGGGAAGCGGAGACGAGGCCGCCGGCGCCGGCGCCGGCGCCGGGGAGGAGAGGACGCGGCGCAGGAGAGGAGCGGATCGCCGCGCCATGGACGGTGGTCGGGGGGCGAATTGCGATCGGGGGAGGCGGAGGTGGGCGGCCGGGAAGGGAGGAGGAAGGAGACCGGGAGACTTGGAGAAGGGGAGGAGGAGGAGGAGAAAAAAGGGAAGGCGGAGATGTGTGCTCGAGTTGTTTTTTGCGGTCTAATCCCTCGGCAATTTTGTATTTGAAAAATGTTTATTTTAATAATGATTTTTTTTGAAGTTTAGACTTCTCTCACAAGAACAATGACCTCGAGCCACTGCCAAGTGGGCATGTAAAAAAGGAATTTGGTTTATTATTGAAATTCCGTACATTTTTAAAAACATATGGGGTAGTAACAAATGCTTCTTTCACTGCCAAGTGGGCTCATGAGAAGGGGAATTTACACTTGTCATATTTTCTTCGAGTTTTTAATTTAATGCCATTAATTTTATATGTTTAACTATTTGTTTTATTTATTTTTTAAAATGTATAAAAATACAAGTTATGTTTAAAATTTACTTAATGATAAAACATATTATAATAAAATAAGTAATCATTACATTTTTAAAATAAGATGTGGTTAAACATAGATTAAAAATAATTTCAAATATAAAAAAACGCGAGCTAGTATCGTAAATGAGTTTATGTTTCTTTTTCATCAACTTGCAGATAATAAGCTGCAATGCAATAGAGCAATCAAATAACGTTTGCCATCACATCAGTTGAGCTATTGAAGCAGCAATCGGAGCCAAACTATTGCTTGCTTGCTGAAATATATATCCTTTTTTGATTCACCGGACCGTATCGATCATGGCCATTCCAATACTCCACTAAACTAACCTAACGCATATCATCAACTATATGAGTTGGAAACTCAAGTATGAAGGTAGCAAACTTGGGCTTTTATTAGATAATAATAACAGGGAAAGCAAGCAAGAAGAATAGAGAACGAATATCGTTAAGCCTGAACGACTTACACAATATTTTTCCTTGGTCAACCCTTTTTTCAGACATTGATCACGACAGAGCTCAAACGGCTCTGTCCTGTCCGGAAGCTTGATCTATCACGGAGTGCGAATGGATTCGATAATATATTATAACTTCTTTTAAAGCTTAATCGATAGTATTTATAACAACACTACGCTAATGATGTATGATGTGAATCCTAATTCCTAACTGAGACTAAGTGTACTTTAGCCATCAAGATGGCAGTTTCAAACACGATACCGTGCCTTTTGTCTTTTAGATTTACACAACAGTTTTCACAATTTCTATCGTGGTTCCTACCATTAAAATCTATTTACGACGAAGTGCGTGCAGTGATAGCTAGCTTTAAAACATTGAAGAATTGAACCACAGTAGCCGTCACGAACAGTTCATAATATGCTGGCAGCAAAATTGAAATGGAACCTCACAGTGTTGTGTTGGCAGAGAATACCAGGGGTTGATAAACATATTTGCAAATAAAAAATAATTTACAAATAAAACTTATATATATATATATATATATATATGATCTAAAAGCCAAAATAAAAAAAAACTACAATATAAAAACCACAAAATCAACTCCAAATCTAAGGTTGGCAATTCATTTTTTTTACTTATAAACATAATCAGAAGAAAAAAAAAAGACGGTGATATTCCCTTCGCTGAATAAAGAGAACAAACAGAATAGCGAATGAATTCGCTTCGCTGATGCCAGAAAGGAAAAACATGTGTGCTTCACTCGTCACGATGGAAGTTTCGAAAACGATGATGTACATCGTCTTTTTAGATTTACACAACTGTTTTCACAATTTCTATCTTGGTTCCTACCGCTGAATCTGCTTACAATGAAGAGCAAGCACTCAGCCCTGAGAACAGCTTCTTCGGATCGAGGTAGTACAATGCTCCGAGCTCCAAACCTTTCTTGTAGCCAATGCACACTAACAAAGAAGGTGAGAAATAGTCAGCGTGCAGTGATAGCTAGCTTTAAAACATTGAAGAATCGAACCTCCACAAAACACATTTGATAGTTGGCAGGAAAATTTCAAATGGAACCTTACAATCAGTATTGTCCGGGGAGAGAATATAATTGACATGTAAAGGTGTGGGAACAGGTGGGCAGCGAGTAGCTTCAGTTCAACACTTACTAATTACAATAGATCACAACGAGATCCCTTAAAGAGGTGTGTTACTGTGTGCATTGTATGCAGGGGAGCTTCTACTAGGCTAGCAAGAGCCATGCCCTCTCCTAACCACCAAGCTAACGTTTGAAAAATTTATGATTACTACATATCCAGTGCATATTTGGGTGTGTTCTCTTGTTAATCCCTCCATCAGTAACTTGATTCATCTTTTTAGAGATATTTAAGGTGTGCTGATTGTGATATTTGATCATACCATGACAAGTTGCTGCGACAAAAGTGTAGAACTCAAGAACATAATCAAGAAATATAGTATGCAGTAAAGTAAGTTTTATTTTCAGTATAGATGCTTTTGTTTTAGAGTTATTATACTCATATCTTGCTTAGTCATGTGTTTTCTACAACTGTTTGATGTCTATAAGTTATACACATCGCAGTTTTATTTTCCTAATTGCCTGAATCATACCAGATTAAGTAACCAGGGTAAGTCAGCATATACCTAGCTGATAACAAATCATGTCCTTATTTCAACCCAGCAACTTTTTTCCTGAGCAAAGAATTCTGTTTTTCCTACAAAACAATATCAGAACACAGATAAGAAATATCATAATAAAGTAAGAAACAAGCCAAACTATTTATCTATCTATTATTATATTATAAAGACAGGTTGAAAAATGAGCCATCATGTTTGCTCGGGAGGCTAGAAATTACCACATTAATCCAAGGAAAAAAAATTGAACCGTTAGAACATTGTGGATTTAGATTATAGCAGTGTGGATTGATAGATGCAATTGCATCTACACAAATAGAAGCTAAGAGTTGTATATGAAATCCAAATATATGTAAATAATCTAAGAGTTGTGTATAAAATGCAAACCTTATAGGAATAGAAGTTAAGAGTTGTATATGAAATCCAACTCTGTTTTTGAAATAAGTAAGGTTGTATATTAAGAAGTATTATTTAAGATTTGTATATTAAATCTAATCACACTTTTAATACATCTTCCGTATAGAATATATATGTATATATAGAAATAGATATAACAGTTCTATATTAAATCCAATTTAACTAGCCCGCGCAATTTTTTGCGCGGGAAATTCCCTACTCACTCCTTTCCAAAATAAAAACATTTTGGGGATTTAAATCTTGTACCAACATATAAGCATTCTGACAATATTCATAGTACTACTTGTTCCATCAATCACTTATTTCTATCCAAAATTCTTTCCATTTTATTCCCATCTACCCTTCCACCACAGCACCACCCTATCGATTTCTTATTTATTAAGGGGCATCATAGTCATTTCTTCCCAACCTTAATTCCTGGTAAACAACCTAGAAATGCTTATATTTTGGAACAGATATAGTAGCTGTTACTAACAGTAACATATCTAAATGCAATCCTTGCAAACTGTGTGGCCAAGGATGACATGGCAGTGATCAAAAGAAGACAACAACACATTGTATACACCCTGTTAATTCAATTTGTATTACAAAGTAGTTCAATCACATGCCCATGCAAGATGAAATCATATTTAATATGCAGAAGCTTAAGTTCGACATATAGCCAATCTGAATTTACCATTCAAGTATTTAATATATCACTTTATAATATCTCTAAACCACCTTTAAAACGCCAAAAACAAGGATAATGATTATTGGCGGCCCAAACAAGTTGCATGCAGATGCATGTTACCATATTCATTTGCCATGATCAGCAGCATTCCAGGGTTTAATTTATGACTTTTAACGGCTTCGCAGCATGCTCCCAAAAAGTCTATAACTGCTATCAGTGTTTCTTGATAGCTTTTTTTTTATTTTTAGCTTTTATATCATATCGTATTACTCAAAGTCAATTACAGAATACAGAAAAACTTTTTTACATATAAAGCATGTCAAAAAAAGTACGAGTCTTAAACTCTTAATTGACAGTTCAGTATCCATTCAAGTGAAATTAAGAGTACTCGAGCTACAAAAATTATCTAATACATGAGAAACCACATAATCAAAATTCAAATATAAAAAATATCCATAGTAAATAAAGTATTGGACAGAGCTGATGTAGAAATTACCAAATTTTGTGGACTGCTGTACTGCTAATTGCAACTGTAGCTGCCTTTGCAGCTTTTTACAATACACTTTAGCAGCCACTGTCTAAAAACTGCGTCATGATACTATAGCGGCCTATCTAGAAGACTAGAACACTAAGCACTCAGTGGCAGAGGCAGGAATTTTCGTAAGCCTGGTCAAGCCTAACGATAATTAATAATTGTGCGCATAAATTATTCACACAAGCAAGGCTCATCATTAACTGAACCACTGTCTCGTATCAACCAAGAACCACCTCATTCTAAAATTTGAGCAAGAACTACAAATAAGAACAAAGGGCTCAAATCCAGTTATTTGATTATATTGTTGAACCTAATATAGATTATAAGTTAGTATGTTGTTTGCCTATTACTATCAATCAAAGTTCTTTCGCTGCTTTTGATCATGTGCTAATCGCTCCTTCATATTCTATTTGCTGTTTCATGCCAAAATAGCCAAATGCTAGGTGCTGTGTGCAGGCTACGCTGCGAGCACTAGGACATGGCCATGCGGCCAGCTGGCCACATAGAAACAACACGTCAGAACCTGGGCAAGAGCCCAGGGTGGGCAAGCGCTGAATCCGCTGCTGGCAGCACTCAATCTCATATGGATCTAAATCACCTAACTTGTTCAGCCATACTCCTGAGCTCCTGGCAATCAGAACTGGTATTGTTTCATGATATGGATGAATCTCTCTCAACAATCAGTCTATCAACAAACAAGTAAAAAAGGGCACTAGTTTGATTACAAAATCACAAAATTCATGTTTATACATGATTTTGGTAAAGAGTGTGGATTGTACATGTTGCACTCAAAATTGGTTTTGGACTATGCAATTTCTTGTCTCATAAATCCCCATAGTAATCCAGTTAAAGAGCTCACCATCTTGTTTTGACTTATGACAACTCAAATCATCATGGTTGTAGTTAAAACACAATGGCACGGCACATCACTATGTCCGAAATAGGCATTATAAAAGAATGCTTGATGTTTGGTGAATGCCTTGTTAATTATTAAAACCTCCTTAGCCACCTGGATCCTGCATAGCTGTTTCAGGCCCTGCTCCACCTCTTCATTCACCACTTCATCTCAGCCTCAGGAACTCCCAGCATATCCTGGCTAAATCCTATTTTGATAATTTTATTGAAGCGGGCAATGCCACATTGCAGATTAAGAAATTACTGAAGTGTCATACATCCAGAAAGGAAATTGATTTCAAGAGGCGATGCTACTGGGCTAAGCAGAAATAAATTCTTTGGAAACTAATTTGGCCTTTCCATCTTGAAATATTTCATATCCCCGCTGTCCATGATGACAGAATTCTCCTATCCAAAATGTTCCATCAGTTCTTCTATCCTGACGCGGATAGATCCTGACTAATTCGCATACAGATATATTGTTTCAATTGACACATGAGCAAAAATATGAGAACGCAAAACTCAGGATCAAACACTCACCTGATTGAGCACGCGTTCATTGCTCTGCTCAACCTGCCGGGCGAGCCCCTCCAGCTTCCTTAGCATCCCACCGTACATCTCCTCCATTTCGGAGGTTAGCCCAGAGGCTGAGGTCACAATCGCCCCTACCCTCTCCAGCCCAAACCCTTCCACCATTCCATCGAGCGCCTTCTGCTCACCAATGCTGTAGCCCTGCTTTACAGGCTGCTGTGGCAGCGACGGCAATGGGGACTCCGGCGCGAAGGCGTGGTACTGCTCCCGGAATCCGGGGCCGGCGTTGACGACGTTGAGGGAGGCCGGCACAAGGCGGGAGTCAACGAGGAGGAACGCACGGTAGTCGAACGAGTGAACGGAGAGGCCGGAGGAGGAGGAGGGCGTCACAAGGAGGAAGACGAGGGGGTGGTCCACCACAAGGGTCTTCGAGAGGGAGCGAGCGAGGGCGGCCTCGCGCATGGAGGGGCGGAGAGGCGAGCGGCGGCGGGAGGAGAAGAAGCCGATGGCCGCGGAGGGGTCAGGGAAGTGGGACCTGAAGCGGCCGAGCGGATCGGCGAGGGAGGAAGGCTGCGCGACCGAGGCGTGCCCTGCGACGGAGATGGAGAGGGAAGGGCCGGAGGAAGCGCGGGCCTGGTCGTCGTCGTCGTCGTAGAAGGAAGGGGGAGGCACGGGGGCGCGGGCGGTGTAGCCGAAGAGGAGCCCGTCGCAGTCGCCGTCGGCGTAGCCACAGCAGGCGAGCAGCGCCGCGAGGGCGGCGCCGGGTACGGAGAGCTTCGCGGCGTCGGTGCCGGCGGCGGGGGCCATTGCCGAGATGAGATTTTGGGGAAGCTTCAGTACCGTAGATCGGCTACGCCTTTCCGGGGAGAGTCACTTATATCATGCTAAAAAAGAAAAAAGTTTGCTCGTCTCGTCACTCGAGTGCACATTCTTGAACTTTCAATTTTACGATTGATTTTATATATTTATAATTGGTGAGAGTTTTTTTCTAATTTATTTATCAATTTTACCTGCATAAAACATATACATATGTTAGTGTGGGATGTATCATTAAAAAATATATTTCGACTCTTGTGAAACTTGAAAGTCAACTGCTCAATGCCAGTGGTGTTCATTCTTGACTATGATGTGAGCCAAACACATGGCATAGGACCTCAGCCAGAGGAGTAAGTGTCTAGAGAAGATGTGTTGCGGTCCCAGTGACCTCTAGCCACCTGCGATGGAGCTAGGTGAGCATCGATGGTGTGGCATCGGCGACGGCAACATTAGATAGCAACACGGTAACAAGGACGAGGAGGTGTCAGATTTCAAGAACGCTATGAAAATCGACTATCTTTCCTGGTGTTGAGGGCCATAGCAGCACCAACAATGGAACTTAAGCTTGACGTGGTGACGACGAAGCTCTGGCTCGTGGAAAAGACAATAGAGCTCCAACTTGATGAAGTGGCGACAAAGCTCGAGCTTATGGAAGATTAGTCAGAGCTTCAACTCGACAAGGTGACGGTTGAGCTCGAGCTCAACGAGATGGCGACTGAGGCCATGCCATATCGCAACAGGCCTGGCAACAACCTTGAGCACTACCAGTTTAGGCTCAACAGTGAGCTTGTCTATGGCGAGCCAACCACAACATGCATAGTTGTAAGCATGGAGGCAACAACACCATCATGAGGGAGCCTACGACACAGACTATTGTGGCAGTAGGCATCGCCCGCAAGAGTATGACATAGATTAGAGCTAGAATGATGTTGTTACTGGAGGACCAGAGCATTAAGGATGAAAATTGAAGGAGTTCTAAAGAGTAGTGGAGGTGGTTCCACTAGGAGAAAGAGTCATTTGCCCTGGACGTCCATGCTAATTTTGGGATGCTAATCATGGTCTCTACCAACGGCGATGTGATGAATTTTCATATACAAATCTAGGTGTGAAATGGATAATTTGCCTAAGCAATCCATGATGGCATGTCTATTTGTCATGCTAGTCTGCTACATTTGTAAAAGTGGCAAAAAAAATTAGAAAACTCTTTCCCACCAAAAAAGTCCAATAGCAAATACATAAGGTCAATGATAAAAGTGGTATTTGAAAATGTGCACTTGTAATAGTGGCAGATAGTTAAATTCCTCTTTTTTCGAGAGGTGAGACGAAGATTCTACTCATCTTCTACCTTTTTTGGGCTTATTTGAATTAGTGCTAATTTATGTCCTACTATTATATTATTTTGGTACCTCCCATAGCACTCTCTTGGATTTAAAATACCAATATTTTTAGTTTGGGAGCATCAATTAAGATTAAGGTAGAAATATTTTGGTTCAACTCAATAAATGTGAAATGCATAGAGAGGGGAGGGTAGGTGCAGGTAAGACAGGAAAAAAATGAGTGAGAAGTAATAAGTGGGCAAGTTGTACCATGAATGTGTTAAAATGATTATACTATAGAACAATATTTAAATCATAAAAATACTTACAATTTAAAATGTATGGCTATTTAATTAGAGTGAAGCCAGTTTTTATCCACACTAAACTATATCTAGTAGCAACTTCACCCTATCAAATTTGGTGTTCTCAAAACTTTTGGACCGACGGTAATGAATGACGGCATCATTGCAGGGCTATTGGGCTAGACTATACCATGTGTTTATTTTTGTCCCTTTAGCTAGGATAATTACGATGCGAGGGCTACGATAAGATGTGAGGGACCCAAGGCATGAATCATTGTCTTGACAAGTAGAGGGCCAACGAGGATGCATGAGTCATGCTCGAGTGGGTTCGAGAAAAGCACCAAGGCAACAAAAACATCGAGGACCAACCATCTTCTAGTTTGCTCACGACTAACTATGAGTGTTAATGCCAAAATTTAGTAAGATTCTTTAGTGGATTTGGTTAAGGAAAGAGCGCAATAAGCTGATGGAAAGCTTATCCGGAAGAGTCCGAGTTCAATAAGAAATCGTGAAGACTATGTCATGGCAGTTAATTCTATCTATTAATTAGACAAGTTTTAGTAATTTTCTTTATCTTTAGCAAGTTTTATCTCGTGCTCTATCAGGACTATGTTTCCTTTAGGTAAATGTGTGTAGTGTTCAATTAGGACTATGTTTCCTTTTGTCTTCAGGAAACATGTGGCGTGTACTAAGTTTAAAGTCACATTAGGACTAGGTTTTTTTGTCTTTAGGAAACATGTGGCATGTACTAAGTTTAGAGTTAGATTAGGACTGGCGTGCCCAATATAGACTAGTATTCACCCATGGGTATAAATATATACACACGATGTCCTTGTAAAATATCTTAGATCAATATAATTACTCTCAACACATCGTCACCTTCTTTAATGAGGTTTTATCATCGGCAGAACTTGGCACCTGACGCAGGGTTGCAATACCTCAATCTTTGATAAAGGGGTAAGTCCTACGTTCCGCCGACCCCTGTAGCCATGTCGGCTAGATCATGACTTCCTCAGTTCGATCCAAAACTTTGCTTTGGTTTTACAATTGTCGCTTATTGTATCAGTTTCATCTTAAGATATTTTTGCATCTTTGATCATTTTGGTTAATTATCTAGCAATCATATTGCTTAGATCGGGACTTTCTTGGTTAGGTCTAATATTCCGATCAAAACTTATACTATTGCTAGTGATTATATCGGTTTGGTTTTGAGTTACTCTTGTATATTCGGTTGATTTGGCCAGCTACTTAGGGTTATTTACATTGACGTGATATTTATTGTTTGTTATCTTCAATCTTATATTGTCTTAGTTTGGTCCGATCTATTAGATTGTATATCAAATAGTTTATCAGATCGATGTATCTTACTCACTATTTTACCAGAGTTTCAACCAATATTTTATTAGTCATCGGCTTTATAACAATCTTGATTATTTAGTATCTTGCGCGACATGGCTAGTCATAATCTTAAACTGCCTCGGTTCAGTCTGACCTTCTAAGATTATTTCCAATAAGCTATGCTAGTTATTTTATAGATCTTGACCGATCATCAATTATGTAGCCGATGATCCTTGTTGGTCTGCTTATTCATTATATTTATATCAATAGAATGGTTGATTGTCTTACTACATTACTTCTACACCAATCGACTTTATTTAAGTCAGTAGTTATTTAAGCGTTGCATCGACTTATAAGTATTACATACAAGTTGCTTTTAACCTATCGTAGCAAATGATTCATTGTCTATTTAACTTTCAAGTCTATTTTTATCAAACTTTCAGCTGATTCCAGTCTTCAACCATCGACTATTAAACCTATCGGCTAATCGTTGTTTCATCAACATCTTATCAGTTGGATCCCTAGTCACCTATTGGCTCGATAGCTAATTGGCTTTCTTTTGCTCTTCATCTTGTCAGTTGCAAGATCAAACTGACTAGCACACCCACGTGTCATTGAGATTTAGATTCTACACTAGGGTGACACAGAGATTCTTAGGCCTTCACGTATATTCAACACGCCAAGTCAATAGATTTTGGCATCAACAATGAGTCCCCAATAGGGAGCAAATGCACACCAACTCCCATGGAGACGCCATACAATATGGTGTTCGTTATCATGCTTTCACATAGGAGATCTGATAGGTGCACTAGCTGACCAAGTTCTAGTTGGCATCCTCGAACAAAATATAAGGGGTACCTCCATGCAATACTCCTATCGTAGCTTCAACACCCTAAAACACGAGACCACCTTGAGCTCACATACCACCCAACGCCTAAAGTGGTTGAGATACTCACTCACTTTCGACCAACATTTTAAGATAAATTTTAAATTTTAAAACTTAATTGTGGAGTTGATTTTGTGGTTTTTAAGTTCATTTAAAACATTTGTTTTGAATTAAATAAACACATCTATAGAAATTTTGTCCTTAAATTATAATTTACGTGCTAATAAGTCGTAAACGAATCGATGTGAGCCGGCCGGTACAGTCAGGTAGGTACTCAGGTCTGCACTCTCCTCAAATGAAGCGGACAGTCGGGCACCATTTCTTTCATCTAGACAAGGATCATCACTCATGTAAATATATGCAACCAGCCAACCACGCACGCAGGCACGTCAGCCGTGACATCAGAGCGGCAAGCCTGAAACTACGTGTGCCTCTGATGGTTTCACCCCAGTTGTTTCAGGCGTTGCAAGTTTAATCACAACGTCAACTTCAGAGACGCTTCGCTCGGCAGAAAACTAACACATCCCTTCCGCCTCTCAAAACACATCGTGTTATTGGCCCTGAACTCGGTTAAAAACGGCATGCGAGACTGATGCACTATCCGGGCCCGGGGGCGATAGCTGCTGCTGCCGCCGCCGCCGCCGTCGCTGTCAGCTGAGTCAATTCTGAACATTTTACATTTGTCATTGCCGCCGGAAAAAGTCGTCTGATTGGCATTTCACTGTACTACCGTCGTGCTGATTTCGACGACGGTACAGTGACTTAGCGAGGAAGCTAGGCGAGTTCGATTGGAGCAGAACTAAAGAAGAATCTGACTTGCATCGCAATACCCCATGGTACTTCTGAAAAGAAAAAAAAGGGAGATGAGCTCCTTTTTGCCAATGTCAAATAAGATATTTAAACTGTTAACCTCTTTACGGCTTGCTTTACCTACCGGCTACCGGTAGGCCTCACATCTTTGTCACCGTCTTTTTGTCTTGATTACTTCCACGCATTCGTGGCGGGAAGCTGGCGGCAGTGGTGGACTCAGATATCAGAATGTTCCTGAGATGGTTTCAGCGACGTATAAAAGCAAGTGATAAGCTATATATATATATATATGATGACGTGATTGTAGCAAAAATCACGCAGCTTTTGAAGGGCTGAAAAAATTGCAGTGGCTTGAGGTATGTACGTTTGTTGGGCCATGGATTCAACAAACCTCTGAAAATTGCTGGTGAAACAGACAATTGGATTCGACGGAAAAGAGAACAGGTGGTAGACGATGAAAATGAAAGAAAGGGATAAGGAAAACCACGGGATTATTCTGGTGGTATTTCACCAGGACAGAAAGAAGATATTCTTTAAGAAGTAGTATAGGGTGATTGTTTGTTTTTATTTTCCAAAAAAACGATATATTTGTATAGAAAAAACTTGAAAAATAAATTACGATGAAGAACCCAAAATCAATTTAAAGTAGAAAATCTAAATTTTAGCTTACAAACATAAAAAGGAAAAGGAAAAGGAAAAGAAAAAGAAAAAGACAGACCAAATGAGTCTATTAGTTAGACGAGCACCATTGACAAAGTTCTTCAGGAATTATAGTATCTTTTTTTAGGCAAGAGAATTATAGTATTCTTCTGTGATTTGCCAGTTGGATATTCTTCGTAGCATATGTCGAACTGATAATGATCCATGGTACGCAATGAGAACATCCAGATTTGAAGTTACCCGAATCAGCTCCTGGACACACTCTGAATGATGCTCATCTTCGGCACATTTTTCAGTGCTCAATAAGGGAGATCAAAATAGCAGATGCCCCCTGGATGGATTCCACAAGCACACATTTGAAGCCCAAAAGAAGCATTCTTTTGCGGATTTTTTTAAGAATTAATATTATTTTGATATGGAAAATCATAAAATTAAAGGACATCCGTAAAAAATCATAAATTTAGGACCCCTATCGAATAACCAACAATCGAACAATCGACTGAGAATGAGATCGGACTAGATCGCCAGCATTCCAGTTCGACAGGGCTTGTCGAACTGCCTCTGTTCGACATCGTGCCTAACTTTGGCAGTTTGACAGGCCCGACTAGCTTAGCAGTCGAATGGGGGTGGGCCTTGTCGAACTCTCTCTGTTCGATAGGCCCTAGTCAAACGCCCACCGTTCGATAGATCCTTAAATTTACGATTTTTCACGGATGCCATATACTTTTACGATTTTTCATTAAAATAATATTAATTCTCTAAAAAAATTCTTCTTTTCGGTGCCATGCCAAGCTCACGCAAATACAACACACAGCAGTAAACAGCACAAACGTAGCTTCACGCCAAGATACCTCTGAGTTGTGCTCAGTGCTCGTATCGGGCGTCCAGCTGCCGCCGCGAGAGCAGCTGCGACACGAGAAGGCCGCGCGCGCCCGCCACGAGTCGCTCGCCAGAGCGACGCGACGAGACCAACCGAGCCGACGCGACGCATGCGGCACCCACCCAGCCAGCGCGCGCGCACGCACGCACGCAACGGCGCGCGGGCGCGGCGATCCCACCCGGCCGGTAGGGGTACCCACAGCTAATCACGCAGCCGCGGGCACACCATTTTGCCGTTCCGCCCCTCGAACCCGCGCGATTTAGCACTCTTTCCACCCAACCCACCAGAAGCGCAAGCGACTCCCCCTCTTCTGAGCCTTCTCTCTCTCTCACACACACGCGCGCGAGCCTCCGCTCGCCTCCGAGCACCAAACCCTAGATCTCGCGGCGGCGGGAGATGGCGAAGCCCTGGGGCGGCGTCGGCGCGTGGGCGCTGGACGCGGAGCGGGCCGAGGAGGAGGAGCGGGAGATGGCGGCGGCGTTCCCCGCGCCGGAGCCGCCCGCGGCGGCCGGGGGCGCCGCCAGCTTCCCGAGCCTCCGCGAGGCCGCCGCGGTGGCCGGCGGGGGCAAGCAGAAGAAGAAGAGCAAGGGCACCACCCTGTCGCTGTCCGAGTTCAGCGGGTACGGCGCGCAGGGGCAGCGCCGGGGCGGCGCCGCGCCGATGGAGCCGAGGGGGCTCACCCCCGAGGAGATGATGATGCTGCCCACCGGCCCGAGGGAGCGCTCCGCCGAGGAGCTCGACCGCTCCCGGGGCTTCCGCTCCTATGGCGGAGGGTTTGGCTCCGGGGACGGGGACCGCCGCGGCGGGTTTGACGACGATGGCCGACGCGGGCCGAGTAGGAGTTCGGATCTCGACATGCCCTCCCGCGCCGACGAGGTGGATAACTGGGGGATGAATAAGAGGTTCACGCCGGCTCTCAGCGACTCCGGCCGTCGTGATAGGTTCGGTGGCCCCTCCCCAGCCGGCCGCTCTGACGACATCGATGACTGGTCGCGCGACAAGAAGCCACTGCCATCGCGCTACCCAAGCCTCGGGTCTGGTGGCGGCTTCCGTGAATCACCGGGTTTCCGCGATTCACCAGGCCCCTCCGATTCTGACCGGTGGGCTCGTGGTGGTAGCTTTGCTCCCACGGCGAACAACGGTGAGCGTGAGAGGCCGCGGCTCAACCTTGATCCACCTAAGCGGGATCCCGCCCCTACCGCTACGCCACCTGCTGAGGTGGCTCGCAACCGGCCAAGCCCATTTGGGGCTGCAAGGCCCCGGGAGGAGGTGCTGGCTGAGAAAGGGTTGGATTGGAGGAAGATGGAGAATGAGATTGAACAGAAAACTAGCCGCCCTACCAGCTCACAATCCAGCAGGCCGAATAGCGCTCATTCCTCCCGCCCTGGGAGCCCTGGATCACAGGTCTCAGCAGTTGGGAGTGAAGGGGCACCGAGGCCGCGGCCAAAGGTAAATCCATTTGGCAACGCCAAGCCACGGGAAGTGGTGCTGCAAGAGAAAGGGAAAGACTGGAGGAAGATAGACCTTGAGCTGGAACATCGTGCTGTTAATAGGTATGTATGTGAAGGTACCTCTTGATCATACTTAGCATTTCTCATGATAATACAACATGCAATGCAAGAGTGCTGATATAGGCTAGTGAAAGGTGTATTTCTTGTTATAGTGCAAACATGCAATGCTGAAAGACTGATAGGTTAGTAGAAGGAGCAGTTCTTGTGATAATGCAAACATGCATATTGTAATACTGGAGTATCAGTATATGCCAATAAAGGTGCAGACTTGGATAGAGAATTATGCAAGTTCTGTAAATCTTTTCCAATATAACAATTTATATAGCATGTTCTAACAACAATTGCCAGCTGTTTTTTTCTATGCAATGCTTTGGAAGAATTGCTTTTGTAACAACTTCATAATCCGTAATTGAAATCCAAAAGATAACAACTGGAAGTGGGGGTTTACCTTTATGACATGCTTCCAGTAAATTAAGTATTTAATATTAATGTGGGACCAATTATTATTATGAAGTTACCTGCATTAATTTTTTTGAACTATGCAGTGGAGTCAATAATCAACATTGACATAAATGGTTAAGTTAAATTTAACCTTTTGTTGTGGGTGCTGAATGTTGTGGTACGGTGCAGTTATATACTGTGGCTTCCATTCAAACTTGATTGATCACCATTACACTTAATTTATTTTTGAAGTCGTAAAATTGTTGCTGGCCACAAGCAAAATGATGTAGCTGCTATTGTAGCAACAAAGTCATATTTTGCCTTCAAAATTCATAACTCATCAATAGTAAGGACGTCAATACTTGTATTGGTTACTTCTCTCTGAAATTCTGTTCTCTTAGACTGTGCAGGTTTGTTTTATAGTAATTTAATATAAACCATACATTATTTCTCAGGCCAGAGTCAAATGAAGAAAGGATTTTGAAAGAAGAAATCAGTCTTCTCAAGGAGAAAATGAAAGAGACTGAGGCTAATAAAACTGATGATTCGGACCAAACTGTCCCTGAGGATGCAAAAGATTTGTCTGAGAAGATAGCTCAGATGGAAAAGCAGCTTGAGTTGCTTACTATTGAACTGGATGACAAAGTTAGATTTGGGCAAAGACCTGGTTCTGGAGCTGGCAGGGTTTCAACAGTTCCACCTGCCATTGTAGAGGAGCCACAGATTATGGCATCCATTGTGGATAGGCCGCGCTCCCGTGGTGGTATAGAGCCATTTCCCAAACCAGCTGAGGAAAGATGGGGTTTTCAAGGTAGCAGAGAGAGGGGCTCATTTGGTGGAAGCAGAAGTTCAGACAGGTTTGTGCAATTTGCTTCCTCTATTTAATCATACAGATTTCTTTCCAGGTTCATCTTTCATAATGACAGTTGCATGTTATTTACTGGTTAGTTAAATATGCCTCCTTAATCCTTTTATATAGTTTATTATTCTTTTCATATGGTGTATGATGATGTGTCACGTACTCACATTTTCACACTGGCATTAATTTTTCATGCTTGTCTTGATGTGTTTGTCATGTTTAGTTGATTACATAACCTTTTATAATGTTATTCTTTTAGTATGATACGTACTCACATTTTCGCACTGGCATTAATTTTTCATGCCTGTCTTGGTGTGTTTGTCATGTTTAGTTGATTACAGAACCTTTTATAATGTTATTCTTTTAGTATGATGTATCACGTTTTGATAAAACTAAGTAGCATTTCAACTTTGGGCAACTTGGAGATTGTAAGATGGGTGGAGGAATGTGATATTTGTCCAGGTAGGAAGTTATAGATTCATAGAGGATGCAAAGTTCGCAGTTTTTTTTTTTTTTAATTTGAAGTTAGATGGGGTGTAGAACCAACCATGATTGCCAACAGATCAAACTTTATAAAGCAGGGATGAACTGTTGTATCTACCATGTTCATTTTATTTGCTTTAGCTGTTGATGTGATGTAATCTGTGCTGCTTAAGCGGGTCAAAGTATGATGAAAGTTTTTATTTTCTTTTGTTCTGTCAAGCAGTTAAGTTTTTTTTTCTTTTGTTCTATCAAGCAGTTAAACCAATTAATGTTTGTATGATCGGTTGTGCAACTCTGAGTTGGTTTCCTTTTGTTTTTGTTCAGGCCAATGACAAGGCAGAGATGGTGAGGAACAGCTTTTGAACATTTGTTAAGGAAACTCTGGGTCCTCGTTTTTTGTTTTGAAAGAATGGGAAGTAATAAGTCATTTTCTTCTGTGTTTTGACTCCCATTTTGTCTAGTCTAGAAGTCGATTGGAGAGAAGCTTGTCAATGGAGGATACTCTGCGTGAAGCTATTTATTACCACCTCTTAAGTTGTAGGGTATTTTGGTTCCCTTTTTGTTATCTTCCATGCCAAAAGAAGACCTGGCAAACTTTGATGCTAACTATTGTTCCTGATCTGTTCTTGTCGCATGTGGTCTCTTAAGCATTCAGGGACAGAGGCCTTTGTATGGATGATTTGATATTTTGTACAGTGGCATGTGTTAGCAACCAAGTGTGACTTCGTACTTCCGTAGTGCACGTGCATAACTCTGCTTTCACGCCAGTTACATTGCAACAGAATGTCGGAATGGGTTTAACCTGGAAATGTCACACTTGGTTGCCGCACGATGGTGTGAAGCAAGTGGCTTCTGTTTTTTTCCTTGTTTTATTGAGTTGGTGGCATCTGCGCTGCGCTGTATTATAGACTCACTTGTCATGGCTTCTGTTTTTTTCCTTGTTTTATCAGCTCTTGCCATGTATAAAGTTGCTCCTTTGCTAAAAAAAATATTCGCTTTATTAATTTTAGATGAATATAGATGTTCTATTTTTATTAGATCCATATGGATGTGTTTTAGAATATTCTTCCTATATTTATATGAATTTCCTAGATTTATATGAATGTTAGTAAATTTGGCACACTCATTTTTTTTTACTTCTACTTAGCTTTATAAGCTAAATTTTAAATTTTCAATAACAAATTTGGAGTATTTTTTGTCTTTTTTTATCATTCTTTATTTTCCGGCCATTGTTATTAGATTCCTTTGAAGAACACGTTTGTGCATAGAACTGCCAGCGGACTGCAATTCGTAGGCCAACGTACCAATACGGCCAAGAATTTAGAAAGGACCAAAATATTTAATTATTTACAAGTCAGCTGGTGATTTTGTGATTTTTCTTGTTGGGCCACCGCTGTATGGACATAAGGTTGAAGTTTCATGCAAACACAATCATCGATTTTAACTGCATTGATCTAGACAGCTGCCAATTCCACAAGGGGCTTGGTAGGTCTTGCGTAGATTTTTGACTCCTATTTCGTGATTGTTGACAAATCATTTCCTTTTTGTAGTCCATTGTACTGATGCTGTTGAATTTTGTGGCGTAATAAGGCTCAATTCGATAAGTATGATAAGATCATTTTTTTCTTTTCTTGTTCTTATGCTTATAAGCAAAACTTTGAATTTTCCAGCTTAAATTTAAAAGTTGATTTTGGATTTTTTCATTGTAATTTATTTTTTTAGTCTTTAATTTTAAATAATTAAGAACATGTATATAAAAGTTTCTTTACAAATTATTTTCATTTACAAATATGACGTTTGATTTTTTTCTAAAGGAAAGATGACCCCATGATTTTTGTGGATACACTCTCCAAGCTTTTAAACATTGCTTTTCGTGTAAACTGTAAAACTTCTTATTTAAAAGCTCCTCATCATCTTATCTTTTTGACCAAGCCTTCAACTTTGTAGCAGCTAAATCATTATTTTATGCCCTTAAACAACTGTCACAGGAATCACAGGACACTTTAATCTCCGCTATCTATAAACCGGGAAAAAATTTGGTGGGCACGGTGCGCACCAACGCACCCGTGCGCACCCGATTTAGATCGTCGACGCGTGCCCACGCAGCCCATCGGACGGAGCGCGCGCGATGGCTCGTCTGTGCGGCAGGAGATCGATCGCATCAGCCTCGGCTCGGCTCGGCTCTCCACCCGGCTCGCTCGCTTGATCGCACACCATCTGCATGGCAGCACGCTGTAATTTCGGATCACCCTCACGTATTGCTGACAAAGGATTTTTCAAGACTATTTTGTTAAACACCAAATCATTTCTCACAAGCCACAAGGGCCAGCTAGCAGCAGCTAAAACCAACAACAAAACATCTTTAATGTTTTGCGAAGTATGAGATAGCATTAGAAAAAAATCTTGAAAACTAAAGGGAATTGTATTCTACTGTTCTCTTGTTTGATTCTAATCTTGTTATCTTCACAAGAAGGAAGGAGACGTTAGTTGATTTTGATAGATGCCATAAACCTGCTTGACTTCCACTCCATCTGCAAACTGCAAACTAAGTATGAAAAGTCCAATACAAGTTCATCTATAAGTTTGAATAGCGGCATAGTCAACTAATAGCAAACAAACACAAAGATGTAATCGTGATTATCTCATCCAAGGTTGCTAATGAACTACTAATGCACTAATGGTATAGTCTAAAAATTCAATTTCCAAGCAATCAGCTATCAGCGCACAATTGAGGTAAGGCTAAGATCTTCCTCACGGCTCCCATGGCCAGCAACAAGTTGGATGGGAAGAGGCCGCTGCCATGGCCGTTTCCGCCGTTTCCATTGCCCGCCGATGGTTGCCGCCATCGATGGCAGATCAAGAAACCATTCTGCACCTGAAATTTTCAAATATCCTACTATCCATTTTGGCGACGCCCAGAGGAGTATGTTCTGGTCCCCGATCGTCTGCATTACAGCGTACAGAAGCTGTTTATACAGTGGACCAGTAAAAATACCATAAATAGTGGCATAAATACTATAGACACCGTGCTTTAGATATTGTAGCATATGCTACCGTGTATCCTAATTCGTATGTTCCAGACGCGATAGATACTTGAATACACTGCACAGTTACACTTATTTTTATATAGAAAACAGTGACACCACATAATACCTTCTTAAAAATGGGAAAAATGCAATACAGTCTGAGTACAAGCTGACTTGCAACTACTTGCAAGCAATCACTCGGTCTTCTTCCTGTTCTCGAGGACAAAGAAGACGGCGAGCGCGGCGACGGAGAACGCGGAGAGCACGGCAGCGGCGATCTCGACCGGCGTGGTGATGCCGGTGACGCCCGCGACGGCGAAGCAGGCCGAGGGCGCCGTCTCGCCGTAGGCCACCTGCGCCCCGGACGCGTCGAGCGCGTAGGCGCGCACGCAGTACGACGCGGCCGGGACGTCGCGCTCCACCGTGTACGCGAGCTTGCCGCCGGCGGCGGCGTACGGCTCCTGGGCGATCTTGAGCTGGCACGCCTTGTCCTTGCTCAGGTCGTCGTGGGCCTTGCGCCACCCGCGGTCGACCTGGCTCGCCGGCGCGTAGCAGAGGCTCACCTTCACCGCCCTGTAGCCGGCGTCCGCCCCGGGCGCCGCCGCCGTCGCGTTCAGCGACCACGTCACGGTGATGGCGTCCTCGCCGGCGTGCAGCACTGGCCATAATTTTGACATCGCCGACAAAAGTTAGATCGACATGCTCTCCGACTTGGAGACTTAGCCCTCACTATTCCACGTGAGACCGTGAGCCTCAGTCAGAGCCCAAAACTAAGGGAAATTTTATCCTGCTTTGCTTGAAAAAAAATACTTTAAATAATTTTTTCGTAGCTCAACATACATAATATCAAAGTATTTATACTAGAAAATATGACATCTCCTATTTTAAAGATGGTAAAAATGCTTTAGAACTAGCGAAGAAACTTATGAGCAAAGACGCTCTCTGCCAAGTCCATATCATGCTCCAGAGCCAACCAAGTGAAGAAAACCACGGACTCAACTATTTGTCATGAACTTCGCATGCAGATTACGCTAGGACACGTGCAAAGATCTAAAGTTGCAAAAAATATTGGCAATCCGCTTCAGTTTTCACCAAATCAAACAGCATGGATGGTGCACAAATCACACAGACGGATGCGCACTACTGCACCAACCTTGCCCGGCCCGGGGCGACGCCTCGACGACGAGCGTCCTCGCGAGCGCGGAGAGCCGCACCCCGGCGGCCGCCGCCGGCGCCGTCCAAGCCCCAAGAACGAGCAGCAGCACGCGGAGATTAACCACCAGAAGCCGAGCCATCTGTCGCCGAGGAGATCGATCGAACGAGCGGCACGCGCGCGCGCGCGGGAGGGCGACCTGTGACTGTGAGATGTGTCCGGAGGAGATGGCCATTGGATTGGAGCGGGAGCTATATACATATAGGTGTACGTCCTTGATTGAGTTGACTCGTGGAAGGAGATGATAGCTGTGAGTTCAACTTTGTATGGGGGGCTTTAGCGACGGGTGGCTCTGAAAAAGTCGGATATGATCTCGATGGATCACAAGTCTAACTGCCATAGACAGCACGTTTGGTTCATTGGCTGTCTACCTGTTCCAAAATCAATGGGGGCACCTTAGAGCAAGTTCAATAGTATAGCTAACGGCCGGTTATAAATTGTTTATAGCCAACTTAATAGCTAATTCATGCAATAGTCGTATACTACATAATTAATATCCGATCGCAACTATCATACACACATATGTCACGAGCTCATGCTGCAGCTGGCTATAAATCTATAACCCATTACTCTTCTCTTATCACCTTAAAATATGTTTATAGCGAGCTTATAGTTTACTATTGTACCTGCTCTCAGTGAGAAGCGGCAAAGAGTGTAGCTGTGGAATCTGTAGTAATCCATGCATTTCAAAATAATAGAAAGCACACATCTTAGTACTACAAATGCAACAACTATCTATACAAATACATAATACCAAGATATATCATATCTAATATATATATTCGTTTTGGGACTGGGGAAATACGTTGCACGGTGCTAGATGGATAAATTAACGATATGGGAAATCTATTACTAGTAGATTAGTAGATGACGTTTTACTTCAAAAGATTTTGTGATTGTAGGTAAAATAACTTGTAATTTTTGGTAGTGTCAAGACTACTAACGAATTTGAAGTAGCATAGGAATAAACTGATAGCGAATCAATCATTAGTGTAAAAATCAAAGAAGCTCTAATTACCTGTGAGTTATTATGGATAATATCAGAGTCGGAATGCTCGAAGAATATGCAGTCATGATGCAGAGTCCCCGAGTATGTCGGCACGATGACAATGGGCAGGACACAGAGTACTCGTGTAAACAGTGCAGCAAATTGACCCAAGGAATCAACTTGGTGGTGACCACTGACCAGAACACGCAACTAGGACGCTTGGCTCATCCGTTTGCTTTTGAAAGCACGATGATAACCCGGACAAAATTTTTATATACGTCTTTTTAGCGATATAAGAAACAGAAAAATAACTACAATAAAAAATCTAAGATCAACTCTAAACTTAAATTTTAAATTTTAGCTTTTAATTATAAAAATAAACGAAAAGATCAAGAATTAGCCTGGGCTGTTAAATCATAAATACATATAGTAAATATTTTATCCATAAATTTCCCATGCTTATAGCAGAGCTCGTTTGTTCGTGACGAAATTCTACGGCCAATCGGCCCAACACAAGAGAAGCCTCCGAGATCGACGGCCCGGTAGCCAAAGCCCAAACACGTTAGGCCCAACCAAGATACACCCACCCTCGCGGCCCACACGCAGCAAAATGCCCACGAGACAAATCCCATCCCATCCCATCCATCCACCGTGATCCTCCTCCTCGTCCTCGCACGCCTCCGCCGCGCCGTCCGTCACTCCGTCTCCTTCCTCGTGCCGTCTCGTCGTCGTCGTCTCCCTCCGCGAGAACCCAAAAAAAAAAAGGGTCCACACAACGCAAGCCACGCGCGCGTCACAAAACCCCACCACCCCATCTGATCCGACGGCCTAGATCGCTCCTTTTGCCGCACAATTCCCGCCCTCTTTTCCACCCCCATGTCGCCGCCGGGGGCCGGCGCCGCCTCCTCCGGCGACGGGTCGCCGGGCCGCCCGCCGCGGGAGCTCTACACCATCCCGGCCTCCTCGGGTAAGCAAGCCCCTCTCCGCCCTCCGCCGAATCAAGGGAGTGTTTCCCCCCACGTCCGTCCTTGGGGTCCACTCTTAGGGTTAGGGGGGGTTGGGACTGACGAATTTTTGTGTTCTGCTCTGCTGCCGCGCTCGCAGGTTGGTTCCGGTGGGATGAGATCCACGAGACGGAGCGGCGGGCGCTGCCGGAGTTCTTCGGCGGCGCCGGGGGGAGCGGGTTCGGGACGGCGTCGCGGAACCCCCGGATCTACAGGGAGTACCGCGACTACATCATCAGCAAGTACCGCGAGGACACCTCCCGACGCCTCACCTTCACCGAGGTCCGCAAGGCGCTCGTCGGCGACGTCACGCTGCTCCGGAAGCTCTTCGGCTTCCTCGACTCCTCGGGCCTCATCAACTTCTCCGCCTCCCCCTCTCGTCCGGGGCAGCAGCAGGAGGCGGAAGCCGTCGTGGAGGCGCCCGTGGGGCTGCAGGTGACGCCGCGGCCGCCGGCGTCGTACTTCGCGGAGGATAAGAGAGGAGGGGCCGGGGAGAACGGGTTCCGATTGCCTCCGCTGACCTCGTACAGTGATGTGTTTGGAGAATGGGCTCCCGGGATGGGGCCTATATGTGGGTTCTGTGGTGAGGTGTGCAGCGACGGGAGTGTCCAAACGTTGAAGGTACTGTCGACTTTTGAATCTCCTTTTTGCATTAGCTGGGAAAATTGAAGGTACTATGGAGGAACACGATATCTCAGTTATCACGGAGGAACCGAGCTGAGTGCTGTAATATCTCCTTTTGCATTATATTTCTTCATTAGCAAATTTCGGGTTTGTAATCCTGTATTGCTAAATTTTTAGCAAATTCTGGGTTTTTAATCCTGTATTGCTAAGTTTTAGGACACAATTGCTTCAAAAAAAAAAAGTGTTAGGACACAATTGTTGTGGTGCTACTGTTTGGCATTCAAATGGCTACTTCCTACTTTGGCATGCCATGTAATTAGTCCAAGGTTTAAATTCTAGGCCTTTGCAACATTTAGTGATTAATCATGGCAAATTGGATTTATGAATATTTTGTGAACAGTTGTCACAGAATATGAAAGTATACTGGCTCTGGGATAGGTAAATCAGTTAGTATATGATAAAGTGGATCCCCATGTACTTATCTAGGATGATCTCCTTCACAGGAAGTCTGATCAATTAGCTCTACCAGATACCAAACGGGATGCACCAGTGTTTTCATGGAATACATACTGCAAGATGTTTCTGTTGTTATTTTATTATAGGATTTCTCGTGGTCTCTTCATTTTATTTAAGGCATTCTGTTTATGTTGTCGGCTACACTTTGACATGATTTTTGTTGCTTACCTTCAGAGCAGATTAAGCTTTAATGAAAATATTCTGAGAAACTTACCTGTTATATGTTCCTTATTATTTGTTATGTTTGCCTTTTCAGGATGGCTTTAAAGTATGCTCGAAGTGTTGTGCCAATAATGCTAATAAGGGAGAAGCAAACATACATCCAGGTGACAGTAAGGAGCATACTGACAATCATGCTTCTAGTGCATGGACAGATGCAGAAACTCTCCTTCTCTTAGAAGGTGTTCTAAAACATGGAGATGACTGGGATCTCATTGCTCAGCATGTCCGCACTAAGAATAAATCAGAATGCATTGCAAGGCTTATTCAGTTGCCTTTTGGTGAACATATGCTGGGCACAGTAAATGGTAAATTGGATGGCAGGCTCCATAAAAGCCAAACAACCGATGGAAAAGTGAACAAGTCCACTGTGAAGGAGTCTTCAAGTCAACCATCTGAAACGGTTGACAGCATGCAGATTGATGGAAATGAAAATGGCACTGATAAATCTATTGAAGAACGTCCTGCAAAACCTAGACAGTTATTTTCTTCAATAGATACCACTGTCTCATTAATGGAGCAGGTAATAAATAAAATACAAACAGATAATGATAAACTTGTGTGAGGGACACAGATTTTAAATGAAAAGAACTGATGTTTGCTACTGGTACCTCAGCTAGCGCTGCTTACCACATCAACAAGCCCAGATGTTGTTGCTGCGGCTGCTGACGCCGCAATTAAAGCACTGGGTAATGAAAATCCCCAAGCAAGGAGAGCTTTTCTACTCAGTGAGAAAGAGTACCAGACCAGGACATTATCTTCTAACCACGTCCGACGGAGGTAAAAATGCAATCTATATTGTTTTTGCCAGAATTAGTGAAGTTTGTTTGTATTAACTGATAGTATTATTGCAGTGATGACGTCGTTGGTGGGCAGGACGTGGAGATGCATACACACCCTGGTAGGTCAAATATGTGGATGCTAATTATTGCAGAATTATTTCTATATCTGTTGGCACAGTTTGATCTGACCAGTTCTATTATTATGTTTTTTAGATTTGATTTGAGCCATCACTACTAGTAACTATTAAGAATTAGAATCAACATGAAGTTTGTCATACCTTGTTACTAATGATAGGTGAATAGATGGCAATTCTGAACATAAATTATTACCCTTGATTTGGAACTTTGATTTTGAGCCTCCTGGTTTGCGTTAATGTCATTGTCTATTCATGTTTCTACTGTGATAGTCTAAGATGCATGTCCTTTCTTCATGTTCCAGATAAAAAGCAGGGGAAGATGTTTATTTCTACCGCATATCAAGTAAGGGCAGCTGTTGCTACAAGTCTAGGTGTAGCTGTTGCCCGTGCTAAAATGCTTGCAGATCAGGAAGAGCGGGAAATGGAGCTCCTAATGGCATCCATAATTGAAACTCAGGTTAATTTTCTTGCACTTTTCTTATTTCCATCAATGGGTATAAAGTTTGTGGTTCTAACACTGTTCATTCATCTGAAAGCTACCTATCTGATACATCATGGACATTATTACGAATCATTTGAGATCACAAGACTTAATTATTTGAGTGTTGCAATATTTTGACTTCATAGTTTTTTTTTTGAGTAAATTTCACAAAACTCCAGGCTTAGAGTCATGCGTAACACAAAGCCCCACGTATAGTGATTTGTTTGAAGAAACCCCGTGTTTTGAGACTAAATGTTTTAAGACTATATATCATAATAGAAATAAGTAATTTTACATAAACATGGGTTCCTTGAAACATTTTGCCCCAAAATATAGGGTTTCGTGAAACAAATTACAATACCCGGACCAGGGTTTTGTGTTCCATATACCCCCAAAAATGGGGTTTTGTGAAATTTCCTCTTTTTTTTAATGTGATAATAAGTAGTGACCAGTTGAAAGTTGGATGGTATAGCTAACATCACACTTGCATGGTCAGGGGATAAATAATCAGGGTGTTCTTCTACGTTAGATAGATGATTGTAGAGAAAACTCATCGTTCAATTTCATTGTCTGAGTTATTTCCTTTATATTTTCCATGACATATTCTATGGTATGGCTGAAGTGAAGAGGTCCTCTAGTTTAGTCTGTTCACCCAGATGCCATTTTAAACTGTTCTGGATCTTGCAATAGTTTATGTATTATGATTGAAGTTATTAGGTTGATTCCTGCTGCTAGCTGAACTCATACTACGGCAGCGTTCGAAGTTGACTATGTCAGCATGGCTAATCAGCGCACGTAAAACGAAGAAAGCCATTAACACATGATTAATTGAGTATTAGCTTTTGTAAACTTGAAAAATGGATTAATCTGATTTTTTTAAACAACTTTCATATAAAACCTTTTTCCAAATAATATACCGTTTAACCGCTTGGGAAGCGTGCGCGCGGAAAAAGAGGGAAAACTGTCGCTGGTTGGTTGGTTTCGCACGAGGCCTACATCCCTCAACCCCCTCTTTCACTTCGGTACAGGGCTTGGAGAAATGAAATATTTATTGCTACAAATCACAATCCTATTTTCATGCCCTAACACTTGTATTGCTGGCTAGGTGAACATCCTTTTCTTTTGTTTGGAATGAAGTAAACTATGCATCATATCAGTACTTTATGGATGCATTTCTTTAATCACTGACTTCTGTCTATTTGACCAGCTAAAAAAGATCCAGTACAAGATCAAACACTTTGAGGAGCTAGAGTTGATCATGGATCAAGAATATGCTACTATACAGCAAATAAAGGTCTCCCTCGTCGATGAATGGCTAAAGGTCCTCAAGCGAGCATTTGAGAGTGGAACACCGATACCGAGGGATGAAGTGCTTATAAAGTTGTTCCAAAACAAGCCAAATCTGTAGAGAAGTTGACCTGATTCATTTAGAAGAAACTCCTCGAGGGAGCATTTGAGGCTGGAATATCAATTATCTATACTGTGGGATGAAATACTTACGATGCTGTTCGTGTACCATCCCTACTCGGAGAAGTTGACTGAAGTCAGATTAGCTCTGCTCTGATCTGCCATACCATAGAGCACCTCATCTAAAAGTTAACATTATGCGTGTCCAAGAGGGCGGCTGTAAAGGTGCTGATCGAGCTTTCGGTTGATCTCAAAATTTTGCATTTGAGATCACATCAAACCTCTGTAGTCTGTACCATCATCCTGTGTAATTTGCACATTACTGCTCCGTTATTACCAACCAACTAGGTTAGAAACTTAGAATGTTAGACAACAGGTGCTGCTAATAGATTCCTGTATCCGTCTACATTTCGTTGATTTAATTTGTTGGAATGCCCAAACCTTCCTCCAGTTGGGGGTTTCTGTAACTGTGGTGTATGTCTGATTGTCTGATCACATCGTCTGGTTGGTTACTTTGACAAGTTGATAGCCATTGGATCAACACATGACAATTCTAACTTCTACGGGGTACACCTCTAAAATGTGATGTAATGTTCAATATCCACAACGTTTTAGGGTCTGTTTGGACTGATGACATTTTTTGCCCATTCAAAATATTGCCAAAAGTTGCCAAGGTTTTGGCACTACCAAATTTAGTAGTGTATACATAATTTATACTAATCCAAACACAGATGTGGTACTATTAAAGTTGCCAAAGTTTTGGTATGGCAAAAAATTGGCTCCAATCCAAACAAGCCCTTGTCAGTAGGAATTTCTTCATATTGTAAAACATTGTGGTAATAGTATTAATGTATATTGTTTATATATATATGTCTAGGTTCATTTAGGGGCGTAGAGGAGGGGTCTGTGACTACCCTCTATTTTGACCCACGCAAACCTCATATATATCATTTTTATATTTATATTACCTTTTAATTACAATTATATTCTATTTATGAGTCATGATGTTTGATAATTTAGATATGCAATATTGACTTATGGCCAGGGTTTCGATAGCATGATTATCGGTGATAATTGCAATAATCGCGCAAAAATCGTATGAATGTGAATTTAAAAGTTTTGAACAAAATTACCATGGTTTTGAAGCGAATAACACACGGTAGGGTGCGATAATCATGCGGTTTATAGCAATTACCACCGCAGTTTTGGCAAAAATGATAATCGTGGTTTTGTGCGAAAACCGCACGATATGTTGTGATTATCGCTATATACGTCATAATTACCACGATATATATATCCATGACTCTTTTTTATTTTTTTTTGAAAAATTCCAAATTCTCGCGATATTTACCGAATCAAATCACGGTTTACTGTTTATGCCATGGTGATATGGCCAATTTATCACGATAATCGTGATGATTATCGTGATATCGTAAACCCTGCTTATGGCGTAGGGCTACCCAAAGAAAAAAGTTATTGCTAGTATGTGTGAGGGTGATTATTTGATTTTTTTCATGTGAAAAACCAAACGATATATTTGTAAACAAAAAATAATTTATGAATAAAATTTTTAATACATATTCTTAGCGATCTAGTTAAGGTTGAAAAATAAATTTTGGTGAAAAAACCATAAAATAAACTCATTTAAGGTTAAAAATTTAAATTGGGGCTTATAAGTATAAGCACAAACGAAAATATGGGTTGTACAACTTTTATTTTAGTTTTATTTGTCGTTTAAAAGAGGCTGGAAAATAGACTAAAGACAAAACCCCTTCACGTGTTAAAAAAAACCTTCAAAAGGGAGGAGGAGACGAGAGTTTCGCACGGATTCTAATTGGACGAACGACGGAACGCCCGCAGGGGCGAGCCGGCCCACGGAGGCGAGGACACCGTATACCATACAAGACGCGATCACGCGAGAAAATTGCTATTTTACTATCTTCAAAACATTACTTTGCTAAAATATCACTACATTTTGGGAATGCCATAATCATATGAGAGCAGTTCCTATAAATAAAAATTATTTTGCCCCTTTTTTCCAATTTTGACCAAATTACCCCTAGTTGAATCAATTCAATCAGGTGAGCTTACATGCGTTGATTCGAGTGTTGAAAATATACATGTTTTTTACCAACCAAAATAAACATGGTGACTATAATCCAGCAAACAAAATATCTTTTTGCATCAATCACTTCGTTTTTTTAAAAAAAAACTAGCACACGCGTAGAGATTTAGCACCAAGGCATTGTTTCAGAAAAAAAAAAGCAAGGCTAAATCGATATCGAAAGGCGCTCCAACATTTAAATACTTTAATTAATTTAAACTCAACAACAAGAAAAGACTTAAAAAAAAGTTCTATCTGTCATGCGCAACCGGGGTAGTTTATTTAAATCCCCGTGAAAACAGTGCCAAATTTCTTTTATTTATCACAAGAAGGAAATCAATGACATTTTAGAGTCTTGCCCATTTAAGTTTAGCGTTCAGTGTTATTTCAGCGAACGAGTATAAAAGCAGGTACAATAGTATGCTATAAGCCAGCTATAAGCATATTTTTAAGAGATAAGAGGGGAGAAAGAAAAGAGATAGACTATTAATTTATAGCCAGTTGTACACACGCTCCAAGTCAAAATATGTGTATGACATGTGGAATCATGTATTTATGTTTTATATCTAAATATTATATAAATTAACTATTTAATTTTTGCTGCAATTTTCTCCGAGCGCGCGCCTCTATTAGACCTGCGGGCTGCGGCAGCCAAAAAAAACCCTTCCCCCTTAGCTAACCTCGCGCGCCACCTCTCCTCCGGCCTCAGGACTCGCGGTTCGCGGGCGCCCTAATGGCGAAAAGGAGCAAGGCCCCCGCGGCGGCGGCGGCGGCGGAGGATACCGCGGCGCCCGAGGCGGGAGTCTCGAGCCCGCACGGAGGCGGCGGCGGGGAGAAGGAGGGCAGCTTCCTGCTGGGCTCGCCGACCTGGGAGGAAGCCGGGGGCGGGCGGTGGCGGTGCGCCGAGACGGGGCACGAGCTGCCGGAGCGGGAGAAGGAGGCGTACGGGCGATCCCGCGCGTGCCGGCTCGCGCTCATCGACCACGCCCTCGCGCGCAAGAAGCCGCCGCTCAACGCCTTCAAGCCACACCCCGAGCATAAGTGCGCACCCAAATCTTCCCCCCTTCTGCTGCCATGTCGTATACTATTTATTTTGTCTTGCTCTTGCGTGCCACGCTGAATTGTATCCGCCGTATTGCTCTTCGAGTGACGCACTGAGGCGTACTCGACGTGCCTTGCTCCGAATTTGTCTAAGTTTGCTCTTGTCGGTTTAATCGGCTATATGCTAATGCTATTTAATTCGAGGATTCTAATGTCCCGACATTAACTAAGTCGATGTTCCTTTTAGGACGTTGTTGTGATGTGCGAGATTTTCAATCGAGTTGGGAATTGTTTTGTAGGTCGAAGCTCATATGCAACATTACTGGGGACGTCGTAAACAAATCGGAGGAACACATCTGGAAGCACATCAACGGCAAGAGGTTTCTCAACAAACTAGGTAAACAATCCTGTAGTGTTAAATTTTTATCTGTAATGCCAGGTGTGGCATCATATGCTGTTGCTATTGAACCGAGCTCTGCTTTTTTTTCATGTATTGCTAGACTAATTTAAGAATCCATTAGGTTGAACATCTCCATGCAGCTATCCTTTTATCATAACAATTCTGAATGGATTCTACTGTCAATGATTATTCAAGTGAACTATGTGCCTTGCTCTGGAATGGCTGTTTGAACTTTATTTTTATTTATTTTCCCATGGTTCTGGAATAATAAATAAGGCTTCTGGTTGTTAAAACATCATCTAGAACAGTTTGCGTAGAATTTTTGTTTGCCACAAACTAATTGTTTTCTAATTGGAATGTTTGGTCGCTCCTACATCTAACATGCCTATTATTCATATTTAATAGAAAAAATAGAAGAAAAGATGGCATCAGGTGAAATGGCCAGAGGGGAAGCTGAACAGACAAATGAAGTGGCAAAGAAGGCCAAGTCAAGCAAGAAGAAGGATAAGAAGAAAGCTACTGTTGTTAACCCTTCGTTGCCACGAGAACCTAAACCGGAGATCGATGATTCGGATAACTCTGATGATCCAGATTTCTGGGTTCCTCCTGTTGGAAGTCGTTGGGATGATGATGATGGGAAAAACCGATGGAGCTCCTCTCCAGTGAAAGATGATGCAGCAGAGGATGAAGGTGAACTTGGCAAACTTTACTTAACTCTTTAGCCTAACAAACCTTAAAGTCATGATCATAGCTCTTAGCACATGAGGTAGATGTTGTTGCTGCTTTTCTCGACGTAGTGTTGGTCTTAGAGTTCGTTGTTAGATTTATGGTATCTAAAGAGTAAAAAAGAGGTTTATCTATACTAGATTCTTTATGTGCAGACTAAAAAAAATGAGAAACAGGATGATTTTCAGTTGATCTACTGTTTCTTCAGGCAGGGCATGGTAACAAATTTGTTATTTAGTGCAAGTCATAGATAGCTTTACTTGCAATTTCGATGTATACATTTGTCACTGTCAAATTTTCTCTGAACGAAAATGAAAAGTTCCATGTGAAGCTTTTATTTTTGTGAAAAGACTTTATGCAGACATTCCAGATGTCTTTTGTATTCCTTTTTGTCGAGACTCTTTTTCTGAACCATGTAGTGTGTAACTGAACTCTGATCCACACTTTGTTGTTCATGACAATTTTCTGCTTTTGAGAGTATATAACCAGTTTTGAACATCAAATGGTCCTTTTTCAAGCTCTTGTTTGATTATTCTTTTTGGAAACTTATTTAGATTGCCCTTATAAAATTAACTTAGTAATGTATGTGAGGTTTCCTTAGTAATACCTGTGAGTTTCCTTTTGATCTGTTCAATACTTTCAGTGGAACTATTTCAACTGCTGAGTTTTGTGATTAGCTTATTATAGCCTTTTGCTATCATGAAATTGACATTTGAACTATATGATCTGGCATGTCCTATGTCTAATTTGGTAAATCATTATAGATGGTGATGATGATGATATGGCTGACAAGGATGATGAGGAGACAACAGAAATTGCTTCAAGGTATTCTCAAACATTTCTTTCAAAATTTCTATCAATGTTGCATGCAGCATAGTTAAGAAATGTTACTTAATATAGCAGGACAAAGCGGCTGTCAGTAGAAGCAGTTGGCCCAAGTAGCTTCGCTTCAAGGAAGAAAAAACCCAGAAAGGAGAAGTAAAATTGGTCCGCAGCTTATCATCAAAGTTGGTCAAGAACTCATTTGATATTTCTGTGTGGACGAACAAAGTTCGTCTTTATTCCCTCTCGGTTGGCTAGTCAGGTGTGAATTGTTTTAATTGGCATGCTTTTAGTTAATGCTTCTCAGTGTAAACTTATCACTGCACCTTTCAATACTACTATTGCATGGCAATTCTCTACACTTGCATTAGTTAATTCCTATGATTTTGACATGAGAATGAACTGTGTTACTTGTGCTATATTTACTCTTGCCATATAGTTTCCATATGTTTCTGTAGAATCATTCAGATGGCTCTTAACTATCGGTTCTGTCTAAATTTACAAGGCGTGCTTGGTTAAAGTAAAAGAATGATAATTGACAGGATGAGCACCTGACAAGTCGATTGACCGAAGAATAGTAATCCTGCACATTATCAAGTCAGCTGTTTCGATGATCCTTTTCAGCTTATATAGTGCTTATGTTAGTTAGAAAATGGACAGTTATGAATTACATCAATATTGTATTGCTGATAGCAAATGACTCGTCGAACCTAGATGATCACACTACTTGCAGCTGTGTGCAGGATCGCTGACATAACGTAAGCAATTCTTGAACCTAGAGATATTGCAGGCTTTGCAGCTATGTTGCAATTCATTGCCAGGGCCAGTTCCAGGCCGGCTTCTTATTATCTCTCCCACGATTGGAGTTCATGTCGCTCGTGTCAAACAATCTAGCCTGTCCAATCCAGGAATTCGTCAATCCTTCTCTGTTGCTAACACCAGTTTAGCTGAATAACAATCAATTAAATGGATCAATGCCGATGTCTTTCTTTGATCTCATGAGCTTACAGACACTATATCTATCTAGGAACAGCATGAACGAGGGATTACAACTTATAGCTACTTTTGGTGACACAAATCTATAAGCAACCTCTGCCTGTCAGCTGATAGACTGACAGTGATAGTTGTTGATGAAGGCTGCTACAACAGGTCTTCTTCTGCATCACTCCCTCGATCCAATGCCCTTGGGTTAGCATGCTGCAATATGACCAAACTAAGAGGTTTTTACCTGTGTGCCATTAAAAAAAATGGTGCATGTCTCTGTGCCACTAAAAAGTTCGAGCCTCCCTCTATACCATGTCAAACTTTATTGCGCCATTTATACCACTCCGTCTGTTTTTGCTTCTAACGGTGGATAACGGGGTATCAAAATGACTTAGTTGTCCTTAGGTTTGAGAGACCATTTTAACAAGTAGTTTTTTTTCTGACATTTGGAGATTATGTTTGGGTTGGTTGCATCTATCAAATATATAAGATCTATATATATTTTTGTTAAGATGTCAATATATATATATATATATATATATATATATATATATAACGTAAACTAGTTTTTTTCATTAAAACCATGAAAGAAGGATAAAAAAAAACTGAGATCTGTAGTAGGTTGGACCTGTTTGAAACACATAATAAATTTGGTGTAACATGAAAATTATTAAAATGTTCTGAGATAAAAAAAAATTATATGTACACTGACGTGTTGGAAAACTAAACCATTACAGAGTATATAGTATACACACAGTTCTGGTGT
The DNA here is from genome assembly GCF_000231095.2 of Oryza brachyantha. Taxonomy (NCBI): domain Eukaryota; kingdom Viridiplantae; phylum Streptophyta; class Magnoliopsida; order Poales; family Poaceae; genus Oryza; species Oryza brachyantha. Next base: position 12,852,797 of record NC_023166.2, read on the forward strand.
AAATTATTGCTATACTAATTCCATTGATTTTCATATGGTGGCAGAGTAGCAATAGTAGTCTAGCACACCAACGTTGCCCTCGTCGAGGAGGAGAACCAACCAACCAATCAATCCGGCGGCACTAGCCCTCGCCGCCGCCACCGCCTGTGCCTGCCATGGCCTCCCGCTGCGGCCCGCACTATCTGCGCCGCCGCTACTCGGTCGCACGCCGATGGCACCGCCGCCTGGTGCCTGCGACGAGCCTCTGCCAGCCACCGTGCTCATCCACCACCCGTGAGGGGGCTCGCCCCTCATCCCGCCATCGCGGTGCTTGAGGACCGGCTGTCCGCCCGAGACAGCGACATCCAGGACCTCGTCGACAACCAGCGGTTCGTGGCCACACACGCCGCGCTCCAGCAGCAGCTCATCTGCGCACAGCACGAGCTCCGGGTGGTGTCGATCGCCGCCACCAAGGCACGAGCCGAGCGCGAGGATGGGGTCCGCGCCATGGCGAAGCAGGCCGAGGCTCGGACCTTCGTTGCCGTTGCGCATCGAGTGAGAGGAGAGTGACACAGGCTGTTAAATGGGCAAGATGGATATTTTTCCCGCCTGGCCCACATGTCAGAGCTAAATTCTAACAGAATAGCGACGAAATGGTATGGAGGACGCGATAAAGTTCGACGATGATATAGAGAGGCTCGAACTTTTTAGTGGTATAGAGGCAGACACCATATTTCTTAATGGCGTATAGGTAAAGACCTCCCAAACTAAGGTATGTTGTGGCATATGACCTTGATCTCTAGTGCAACCAGCTCGATGGACCTGTACCCGATTGGATATGGGCAAATCAGTGTGATAACATAGATGTGTTTAAGTTTAATCTTTCACGCAATAGATTTACTAACATGGAGCTGCCTTTGGCTAATGCGAGCGTGTACTACCTTGATCTAGTTTCAACAATCTTCAAGGGTCTACCCATCCCCAATCTTCACGGTTCTTACATTACTCCAACGCCTATTCACCCCTCTCCCCCCCCCCCCCCACACCTCTAAGCAGGGATGGTAGTGAGCCTAATCATTTTGCCTGTAAAATTTAAGGACCGGACACAAAACGAGTTAAAAATAAAATTGTGTAGAGTTTTAAGCTAATTTTTTTAAGAATTAAATAGGGTTGTGAAAGAACTCACGAGCCTTGGCCCATTTTCACCCCTACCTCTAAGTGACAACTTTGGATTTTAGTGAAGACGCCGGTCACCATGCCAGCGTGCCCCGCCGCCGGGCCGTCACCACTTTCGCTTGGTTGTGAGGTAGAGAGACTGAGGGAGAGTGCAGCTAGGGTTTGTTAGGATTTTATTGGGCTTTTAGCATTTTGTGCCTTCAAGTCTTCAATGTACTATATTTTAAAGTCTAATAGATCTTTTTGGATCGCCAGAGTTCTCCATGGTGTAAACCCTCCCTCGACCCTGCTCCTGCCCCTCAGGAGAAATTGTCATCCCTACGTGGCATTGCAGCTACATACCAACATTGTCGCTGGTTGTATTTCCACTTCACCACTGTCACTTACCCATCCAATTCAAGAGGGCATGTACATATCCGCCGGTACAGTAAACCTACATGTCTCACCTCCCTAACTTTGGCTACTTTCTATTTGATGTCGTTTACCTTTTAGTTTATGTTTGAACGTTCATCTATTAAAAATATATAATTATTAATTATTGCTTTGATTTAATTTATCATTAAAATTAATTTAAATATGATTTCTAATTTTGAATTTTAAAAAAAATGTATAAGACAACCGCTCAAACATAAATATAAAATTTAACAAAATAAAATAAAAAAATGTGGAGGGATGTTTTAGCTCACGTTGATGTGGCCGTGGCGTTCAAGGCCCAATCAGAAGTGTCCATGTCGTCCAGATACGGCGGAGAGATGGAGGACGGGGCCGGACGCTCGATCGCAGCTGGCAACAACGGTGGCGTTTCCTACCCGATCGTGTGCGACGCGCAAACTAATGGCGATTTGGCAGCCGATCGAGCTGACCGTTTATTTGGGTGGTGTTTAGATTGAAAAATTTTTTGAAAGAAGTGTCACGTTAAATATTTGACTGGATGTTGGAAGAAGTTTTTGGACACGAATGAAAAAACGAATTTCACGGCTAGCCTAGAAACCGCGAGACGAATTTTTGAGCATAAATACTCCGTCATTAGCACATGTTGGTTACTGTAGCACTTATGGCTAATCATGAGCTAATTAGGCTCAAAAGATTCGTCTCAAAATTTCTTACATAACTGTGCAATTAGTTTTTTGGTTTATCTATGTTTAATGCTTTATTTAGGTGTTTAAAAGTTCGATGGAATGTTTTTGGAAAAAAATTTTGTAAACCAAACATGGCCTTAGCTGGAGCGCCAGCGGCCCAGCGCAACCCGTACAGTCCGTACTACTGTACTTCTCTCTGTCTTCGAGCTCGCAATCGGGCCTGACTTGGAACTTGACGACGGGCTTCCGTGCCGCGTCTCCTTCCCTTGTTGATGAAGAGTAGTAAAGCCTGGCCGGGAACCCAACCAATGGCTACTATGGCTCTTGGCAAATGCAGTAGCTAGCCAACAACACAGTTTGACGGCGACGCACGCGTCAGGCCGAGGCCGGCGCCATCCAGAGTTCCAGACCGTTCCGGCAGCGCCGGCCGCGCCGGCCGCGCCTATCAACCAATCCTCCATATCTCGAATATTCAGATACGCACCAACGCCGGTGGCTCGTCTGGTACTAACTGAGATCCATCTCAATTAGAGATTGCAATGGACCTGATACCCCACGGGTATTTGCTTTATTAGAGGACAGATATAAAATTATATCTTTTCCCGCGGGTATTAAAATAGACAAGAATCCATCCCAAACGGGTACTAGGGATACGAGGACGTTCTATATATAGCTGTCCCCATTACCTGTCGGATAACTCATTTATTTTAGCGGTTATATCAAAATGGGCTCAAATATGCCCATCAACTATTGTGGCCCAATAGCCTAAATCCTTATCGTATATATTGCAATTGCCAGGTCCAAACCCTAGGACATGTCGCCGCACTCACGCACGTAGCCACACTCGCCTGCTCACGAACGTCGTTGTCATTGCCACCGCCGCCACTGCACTTGCTCGCCTGCTCACACACGCCGTCGTCGTTGCCCTACTCGCTAAGTCGTGCCTGCCACCGCTCGCTCGCGCATGCTGCTACCTCACTCGGGCTTGTGCCTGCAGCACCTCCCGACCTCTGCTTGCCCTTCGCTCCACTGCCGCCTCCTCGAAAGACCGTCGCGCTCCTCTGCACCAAGCCACCAGGTGTGTACTCGGATACGGGTTACCCGTCGGGTTTGTTTTACTCGGTCAGGAATGGGGACAGAAAAAATCTATACCCACAACCGTTAAGAGGGATGTGTGTGGGCCAATTATATTTATACGGGGTTAATATTAAATACCTAACGAGTATATATCCATTGCCATCCCTAATGTCGATGGTGTATTATTGGGTGCAAGGCAACATGACACATTGTTCACGCTGTGTAGCAGGAAAACAAGATTGTGTTTACGGTGACATGAACACGCGAATTCGTGATTGTGTGTTGGTGAGTAAGCTATGTCGATGACTGCGTTACGATGTGTTTCGCTTGGCCAGGAGCACGAGAGGGTTCTTCTTGCGCACGGCCAGGCCGTTCTCCTCCTCCACGTCCACCACGTCGTGGCCCGGCGGCGGGCGCCAGTCGAAGCAGAAGAGCAGGTTGGCCAGCAGCAGCTCGACCACGGCCGTCGCGAAGTGCACGCCGGGGCAGCTCCTCCGCCCGACCCCGAACGGCACCAGCGCGAACCCGTCGTGCCACGGCGTCCTGTGCTCGCCGCCGCCGCCGCGGTGGCGCTCGGGCACGAACCGCTCCGCGTCGGGGCCCCAGACGCCGGGGTCCGTGTGTATGGCCGTCGCGTTGATGAGCACGCGCGTCTTGGCCGGTACCTCGACGCCGTGCACCGTGCATGGCTCGGTCGTCTCCCTGGGCACCAGCAGCGGCGCCGCCGGGTGCAGCCGCATGGCCTCCCTGATGACCAGCCTCAGGTAGTGCAGCTCCGGGAGGTCGGCTTCCCGCACCATGCCGCGGCCGCCGCCGACGACGCTGCGCACCTCGCGCTGCGCCTTGGCGAGCACGGCCGGGTTCCTGAGGAGCTCCGTCATCGCCCACTGCACCGTCACCGCCGACGTGTCGCTCCCGGCAATGAAAATGTCCTGTAAAACCACACGTTTCAGACGACCAGCACGTCGAGGAGGAGAGCGTATATGATCACAGCGTGAAGTGATCTTGTTCGCGTAGTTATACGTAGGAAGCAGTTTTTTTTAAGTACACGGTACCGGTGTATGTTTATCCGTTGCTTGTATGTCATCTAAATAGTTATAAAAAATATAGAAAAAATTAATAAGATAGTTTAATATAAGTTATATTATTTTATAAATATGTAAGTTTAAATTCAATTTTAAATGTTGTAGAAAAATAATAAACCAATTATTAATATGCGTATCCTAACGTACGTACCGTTAGTATGCCTTTGATGTGGCTACGGCTGCTGAACGTGCTCCGGTGAGCTGGATCGCCGTGGAGGCGGAGGAGCACGTCGACCAGGTCGTCTTCCTCCTCGGAGGCGCCCTTGCTCCTGTTGAGGTGGTCGTCGATGACGCGCTCGTAGAGCGCGTCGAGCTGCTGGAACCGCCGCTCGAGCCGCCGCCTGATGCCGCGGAGGGCGTCCAGCCACCGGAGCCACGGCACGTAGTCGCCGACAAAGAAATCGCAAAGAAGAGCCTGGGTCTCGTCTATGAGAGCCTTAGCGTCCAGGCTCTCGTGGTCGCCGAAGGCGACGCGGCGAACGATCCCGTTGCTCGTGGCGGCGACCATGTCGCTCAGGTTCACGGGAGAGCCAGCGTCCGACGCGCGCGCCACGGCCGCGACGAGCGCGGCGGCCTCGCGCTCCCGTGCGTCGCGGAACGCGCGCACGCGCGGCGCGCCGAGGAGCTCAGACAGGCAGGCGCGGCGCGCGGCGCGCCAGTACGCGCCGTCGGGCGCGAAGGAGATGCTCTTGTGGCCGTACGAGAGCTTGGTGGCCGCGTACAGGTCCGGACGCCCCGACAGCGCGCGGTCGTTGTCCCGGAACAGCTCCCGCGCCGCGTCGGCGGTGGAGACGACGAGCGTCGGCACGGAGCCGAGGCGGAGCAGCATGAGCGGCGCCGCATGCCTGGCGGCGAGCGCGGCGAGGGAGCGGTGCGGGAGCGTGCCGATCTGGTGGAGGTTTCCGATGAGAGGGAGGCCTCTCGGGCGTGGCAGCGACGGCTTGGACGACGGCGCGAGAAGCTGCCTGAAGAGGAGAATGGTAGCGAGGAGGAGGAGGAGGCATGATGCAAGGAACTCAGGAGCTTGCAGTTGGAGAGACGCCATGGACACTGCTGCCATGGTTGTTCCGTTGCTTGTCTCTAGGGCGGCTATCTTTGTCTATACATATATACTACGTGATGGAAGAGTTGTCTGATTTGACCCGTGCATCCTTTTCGTGGTCATGAATATGGAATAATACTCTTCTCTCTCTTGTTCCACGTCATAAGATATTTCAAAGTTATCATAATTTAAAATTTTATAAATTTAATTTAATATATAGAAAATGTAGTCCTATATAGTGTTTGTGCTACCATGGATAGCTTCAAAACCGTCGTCTAGCAGAGCACAATTATGACGGTTTTTTCGTGTTTTGGGTAGTTTCTCGTTAAGATAATCACAATTATCACGATAACAAAGCGAAATAATGGAAAAAAAGCTTATATTTTGGAATTACTTGAGAGAGAAGAGGGTGATACTTTACTCTTACGGGGTAAGAAGTTGCAATTAATAAGCATCGCCGTTCTTTAATTAGTCAATGTATCTAGGATAGCAACTAGCAAGTGACAACTCATAAGCATAACATAAAAGTATTTTTTCTTTCCTTGAGTAGGTACCACTATTTTCTGTATAAAAACGATGATACCTTATGATATCTATTTAAGAATGGAAAAATTGCTCTAATATAAAGATGCAATGGATAAGTGTATCATTCCTTGTTTCTTGGAAGTGACTAAGCACTTTCGTTTATGATCGAGCAACATCGAATTTTAATCTTTTTTCGTCGAAGTAGACATTCTGAAATGTAAAAGAGAAAAGAAAAAGAAAGAAAAGTGAGATGCTGACAACTTTGACCTTTGAGCTAAGTTCATTTGTTACTCCACGAACGAAACAGAAAGGTGGGATACTGGGATCAACGCTGAGAGCTTTGACCTTTGTTAGACATGTACAGGGATGAGTTGATTGATGACTGTATTCAAGATTCAAAATGCAAAATGTATTCCTTTTGTAAAAGGCTAAACACAACTCGAAAGGTTGATTGCTCACTTGAATCCATGCATAAGGGCACGTGAGAAAATATGGTAACATAAAAAAAGAGAGATAGGAAAAGAAAAAAAAATAGTTGTTATGACAATGACTTAGGGTCGTTTTTGATATTTATTTAAAAAAATTGTTGCATGACATAGATTGAAAGAAAAAAGTAATAAAAATGTTTTGCTATATTAACGAAGAATTATATTCGCTTACTTATAGAATATTTTAGTGTTACTGAATGAATGAAAAGTCAATACTAAACTCCACGTATAAACATGTCCTAGCACCGCAGTACGTGATATGGTACTCTGATTAGTACCTTAGAAGTTTTTTTTCTACTAGTATTTATTTTCTGCTTATAGCACTATAGCAGGGTATTGTTGTTACGTGTCTGTACTATGCTTCAACAAATGAATTACGAATCAGTTATGTCTGGTGTTATATACCTCCTAAAAAGAACCGTAAAATTGCTCATACTCCTGTACGAAAGAAAACTCAGTATAGAGAATAAATATAAAAACTCACCAGTAATATCGCAGGAGTAAGAACCATCACCTTTGAGATCAATTTTGTCGCAGAGAGACGGTCCATTGCACACCCTTACACTCACATCTTTTCACTTATGTTAATACTTATAAACTAATATTTAAATTTTAAATTTTAAATTTAGAGTTGATTTTGAGATTTTTTTCATTGTAGTTTATTTTCTAGCATTATCTTTTAGATAGCTAAAAGTACATATATAAAAATTATAGTCACAAATTATATTTAGTGTGTAAATATGTCATTTGACATTTTACCTGCAAAACCAAACAATCACCTGAACACCAAGACGCAGTGGGTGTGTTCTCAAGTGATTGAGCTATTTTGTCTCATTTTTCATACACATACTATCTAAACAGCATGCGCTAATGATTTTTTTTCTTTTTGCGTGTGCTAATTAGCCTAATAACCATATGTAGTTGCGACCGAGGCCATTTCGTCAGGCCGAACGCAATGGCCAGCTTCTCGTTGTGAAACAGTCACCTCTGTGTTGTGTCTGCAAGCCAGTAAAACACCACATCCATGGACGACTAGAGCTCCGGTGCTTCTCTGCCTCCATTGCTTTCTATGCCCTTCTTTTTATCAAGGCTGTCCAAGTCCATGAGTTCCTCAAAAGGCATCAACTTGAATACCTCAACTGCGTTGTCGATGCTTCCACACCACACTTCACACAGAAGTCCACCAGTACAGTACCAAGAGCAACGATGAGGCAGTGCAGACTCTTCCTCCTAATGTACGAGCTAGTGCATCCACTTCCAAATCTCTCAGGTGTACCCAGGACAGCACAAGAGAGCAGCACACTGACCACGGTCCACGATCGCATCGTTTAGATCACTGACAGCACAGTAGACCTTGGTAAGTCTGTATCACGTCGAAAAGAGTAGTAAGATCACTGCACTCCAAGCAAGCACCTCCAAGCAACCACATAGCGTGATGGCGTTCCATTAGACAACCTCCCGTATCTTGTCAAGCTCACCACACTTGGCGAATTGGCATGCATGTCCATCAATCAGCGCAGTTGCCTCCGCCACCCCCATTCTTCTCCACATGCTCCACAATCCATTCCCCAAGCTTGACATCCCCTATTCGCTCACAAGCTGTGAGCCTGTGACGATGGCCACCAATGTGTCAAAATTCAGATGGTGCCCCAACCTCACGCATGGCGGTAAACATCTCCACCACCTCCCTCCAATCTCATCTACTGCGGGCCTGCGGCCAACATTTCCACGAACATGACTCGAGTGTGCTGCTTGTCTGGGATGGCGCCAGAGGCGTCGAGCATTTCCACGGACAGGTGGAGGGCGACGGGCGTCCAGCGGGTGCCCCCCCCCCCTCCCCCCCACGTAGCAAGGACGTCGTACAACCGCGCCGATGGAGGCCGGGCGGGGACCGAGGAGGAAAGAACACGCAGCGCTCATCGATGAAGGTTGGCAGGGGTAGCTGCCTGGACCCTGGAGCGCGGTGTCGTCGATGATGTCGTGAGTGGACGGATTTGAGCGCGGCGGCACATGTCCGGCTCCGGCGCCGTACTTGCGGTGGAGGCAGGGAGAGCCGCCGCCGTCCTGCTGCCCACTGGCCATTGGATTGGGACTTCGCTTGCGCGTTGGACCTAACCGCACGAACCGGCCTGTCACGTTTCGCTAATTAGCCGGATCCACCTTATGGTGGTCCCACCTGTCATAGGGACATCTCCTTCCTTTTAAACCCCCTCAGATCCGCCTCGCTGGCCGCACCCCACTCGTGACCATGGCTTCCACTCCAACTCCGCTGCTGCTGCTGCTGCTGCTGCTCCTGCTCCCGTTCCCGCTCGCCGCCGCCTCATCGCTCCCGCCGCTGCCGCTCTCGACGGCGTCGCGGTGGGTGGTGGGCGCGGACGGGCGGCGCGTGAAGCTGGCGTGCGCCAACTGGGCGTCGCACCTGGAGCCCGCGGCCGCGGAGGGCCTGTCGCGGCGCGGCGTGGGGGACATCGCGGCGCGCGTGGCGGCGATGGGCTTCAACTGCGTCAGGCTCACCTGGCCGACCTACCTCGCCACCAACGCCACGCTGGCGAACCTGCCGCTGCGGTGGTCGCTGGAGCTCCTCGGCATGCGGGAGTCCGCCGCCGGCGTCCGGGTCAACAACCCTCAACTCCTCGACCTGCCCCTCATCGATGTGTTCAAGGTAAGTGTCTCTCCTCGAATGGCCAAAACAATACCTTGTTGGAGCTATCGGTGGTTCTAGCCTCCTTAGAATTTTGGCATTGTTAATCAAACCATATTAATGATAGTCGTAAGAAATAGTTCCTCGATTTTTTTTACAACCACCATTGAATTGGCAGCTGTTTCTACTGTTAGCAAGTTCAAAATGATCGATTTTTACAATGCATTATCTCTTACGGCTAGAAACAAGTCATCTATTATATATATAAAGTAATAGGAAAATAAGCCTACACGTTGTCTCTGACGGACTAGAAATTCTAACATTAACAGAAGAAAAATATGAGAAAAGAAAAAAAGAACAATCGGACAAAAGGAAAATTATCAATTGGACAGAGATGTTAATGACCGATTACTATGTTTGTGGGTAGTGGGTACTAAGTAAAGTATTTTTGTATATATATGACACAAACAGATTAGGTAAAGCTGTAGGAGATTTCAGGTGTCATCTGACTTGGAAAATTATCAATCGTACAGAGATGTTAATGACCGATTACTATGTTTGTGGGTACTAAGTAAAATATTTTAGTATATATATATGACGCAAACAGATTAGGTAGAGCTATAGGAGATTTCAGCTGTCATCTGACTTAAATTAAAAATAAAGAAAAATAATAAAAAGAGTCCATGTGGAAATACATTTTAGAAAAATTCAAAACTCGGAATAAAAATTTTAAAATAACTATATTGAGGGAAGAGTCCATCTATAAATGCAATTTGGAAATATCTAAAATTCCGGTTTAAAAAATCGGATTAGAAATACAATTTCAGAAATAAAAATAAAGAAAAAATAATAAAAGAGTCCATGTGTAAATACAGTTTAGGAAAATTCAAAACTCAGTTTAGAATACAAGTAAATGGGGTTCCATGTAAAAAATATAATTTAGAAAAATTTAAATTCAAATTAAACAATTAAAAAACAATCATTATCTCGATAAGAGACCATATATAGATACAATTTATAACGATGCAAGCCACGCAATTTGCGCGGGCCACTATACTAGTTCTGCTGATAGGGCCAAAAAAGTAGAGATTTTCCCTAGATAACATTGTTGAGACGAACAGACTGATTTACAATCCTGTTGAAAGCAATGGGTTCGTTTAAACAACTAAGTCGGAGTCCATATAAACTCTATATTGTGTGAAGAAATAGTCATTATGATTTGTAAGATTGTAGACTTACATTGTAGCAAGTAATATAATGCGATGAATCAATTGACTTATAACTAAACTTACATTGTAGCAAGTAATATAATGCGATGAATCAATTGACTTATAACTAAACCGAATGCAATTCATCCTGTTTTATTTAATTAAAACAAGTTGCTTGGAAGTCAAAACTTTGAAGATCATGTATTTTGATAAGATGATCTCATCACAATCTTGTCACCCATGATTTTAAACTTATACTTAGGATATCCATTTTTTGCTTGTTTCAATAGAACAATCAATTTCAAGTTGAATCTCAGGAAAAAGCAACACTAGTTGTTTGAATAGCTTTCCCTTTCCCTTTTGTTTTTCTTCCAAGCCAGTTTAATTTTATCTACATTATACGTACTAGTCACCAAGTTGATGGTCCAAGATGAGTGTGCCTTGCAAGTCACAATGCTCTAGCTAGAACAGTCCCTTTTTGTGTTATTTATTCTGAAGATAGATGGCAACTGGTTGCATTAGGTGGCCTGCTTCTTCTTTTTCTTAATCCAAAACAGCAATCTTTTGCTTATCTATCTTTTTGCAATGAGGTATCTAGTTCGTTGACCCAGTAATATACCAAAATAGATGCTTATAAACTCAGCAGACAGGAGTATATTTTAAGAGAATTCATCTATACTATACATCAAAGGAATTCTGATTATCTGTTGCTTCTAACACAGTTAAATTAATTACTTCAGGAAGTGGTGTCAGCTTTGGGCAGGAATAATATTATGGTTATACTTGATAACCAAATGACCACACCAGGATGGTGTTGCAGCCAACGAGATGGTAATGGTTTTTTTGGTGACACTTACTTTGACCCAGATGAATGGTTGAGTGGCCTCAGTACAATGGCAACAATGTTTAGGAACACAAAAAATGTTGTGGGCATGAGCTTAAGAAATGAGCTTCGAGGTGACAAACAAAATGTTACTTTGTGGTTCAGGTTTGTTACTTGGACGCTAAGGCTTTTTCTTTAACAAAGTATTGAAAATATTTTTCTGTGTGACTCATATTTTTGGAAAATTTTCCTTTATAATATATTCCCATCTTAGGTACATGCAACAGGGTGCTGAGGTTGTTCATGCAGCAAACCCTGGCGTCCTTGTTATTTTGTCAGGCCTGGAATTTGACAATACTCTCGACTTCTTGTTCTCAAAAAAAGTTCAACTATCATTTACTGGAAAGTTAGTCTATGAGCAGCACTGGTATGGTTTCTCAGATGGTGGCAACTGGGGATCCCAGAATCAAAATGATGTTTGTGGGATGGTTGTTGGCTTCATAAAATACAAAGGACTGTTCCTACTTCAGCAAGGCTGGCCATTGTTTTTCTCTGAGTTTGGGTTTGACATGTCTGGCGCACACGTCGCTGACAATCGCTATCTTACCTGCTTCTTAAGTGTGGCAGCTGAAATGGATCTGGACTGGGCTATTTGGGCTCTGCAAGGGAGCTATTATATCAGGGAGGGTACTCTAGCTTATGATGAATCATATGGATTGCTGTCGTGGGATTGGTCTGCCACTAGAAACCCCAGCTTTATTAAAAGGATCAATTCTCTGCAATCACCATTTCAAGGTTTGTGCCTCACCTATATCAATTTTTTTCTTATCTAGCAACATTAGCTGGATCCAATATTTTTTAGATTTTTGGAATTGTGCCTTGCGTTTTACATTGAATTTTATATCATAGTCTTTACAGTGGTTATTTGTGGTTAAAAAATGGTCCGCTTTTTAATGAACCAACACATAAACTTCTGCATATCTCGTCTAGGATTGAACACCTTCTCTATTATTCGGTTGTTGGTAGAAATTTTTTTGGCCCTTATATAAAGTTTGTTCTAAAGAGGCTACTTTGATAAATGGATAGGGCCAGTGCAATGCATTATTTAAACATTGTTGTGCTCCATGTAAAAGTTCACTAAATTTTTGGTCATGTCGTCATGGTATTATGCATTATATTTGCTTCAGCTACATAGTAATATGCATACTTATGTACACTCCAGGCCCAGGACTACCAAACAGCAAAGAACCTTACAACGTAATATTTCATCCTTTAACTGGGCTCTGTCTAGTGGTGAAATCATCAGAGGCACTTGAGTTGGGTCCATGCGATGAATCAAACGCTTGGAGCTACACTTCAACAAACCAGTTAGTGCTGAAACACACTGGTCAATGCCTCCAGGCCAAGTCCGTCGGTGAAAATGCAAAGCTGGGGACAGATTGCAGCAAATCCAGTGCAAAGTGGCAACTAATATCATATTCAGGAATGCATGTTTCGGCTGAACTCACTAAAAATGGAACCAGAGTATGCTTGGATGCCACTCCTGATGGTACCATTGAAACGAATCTGTGCGAGTGCCTCACCTTGGATCCAAATTGCAACCCTGAGAGTCAGTGGTTCAAAATTATATTAAGCAGTAAAGGTATACCAGGCGGCACCTCCATTTTGCAGTTGCCATCTCTTGGTCCCTGGTCTCCAACATCGTCTAGCTAAGCATGACATTATTTCGAAAATATATGTGGTCAGACAGAATAAGCGGAAGAGTTTTTTAGCACACGGGTGTATATATACCCGTTGCTTCAGATCATCTAAATAGTTATAAAAAATTTAGAAAAATTAAACAAGATAGTTTAATATGAGTTATATCACTCCACCAACATGCAAGTTTATATTCATCTTTTACAAGTTATAGCAAAAATAACAAAAACAATTATGAATATGCGTATAGTTAGTTTCAGTTTTGTTTTTGCTAGAACTTGTAGAAGTTGAATTTAAACTTGTATGTTTGTGGAGTGATATAACTCATATTAATCTATCTTATTAATTTTTTTCATATTTTTTTATAACTATTTAGATGACATGCAAGCACACGGGTATACCTACACCCGTGTGCTAAAAGCTGTTTCTCCAAGAATAAGCGTCAAGTTCTACGGAGTTGTTGGAGGCAATTGGATGACTACAGTATTGTAATTTGCAGAATAATACACAGAACATCACATGTGTACAGTATTGTGATTGAATTTACTTGTGTCTTGTTTTACAGAGTTGTATTAAAATATCTCCTATGTGTACAGATACTGCAGAGAATAAAAGGAGTGTACAGAAAAATACCGTGCTTATTCTTCCATACTATAGATAATAAAAGGAGTATTTTTTTAGGAAATTTTAGTAGGTATTAAAAGGTACTTACTTTAAATACTATAAGATACCGAATTTTATATTGGTACCTTGTGGTATTTCTAAGGATGAGAAAAATAATCATCTTTTTAGGGTTGGTATGTTTGACATGGATAAAAACATTGCAAAAGGTAAGTTCACTCAAAGGAATTGTGTGCAGATATTGAGGTAACAATGTCACATACATGAGTTGTCCACTTGCCATTGTAATTTCTTATGCACATCTCAACTTGTTCGATGGATAGTTGGATACCTTTTTTTTCCCTAAAGACTGCATAGATACTGGCTCAACGACCTCAGAAGTCAGTGTTTTGATGCGAGGGATGAAGCAAAAACCACAGCAGGAGCATCAGTCTGGGATCAATATTTTTTCATTTCATCAGTGATTTACTACAGTTTACAGCAGCTAGGAATTTGCACCTCCAATCTGAAATATGCAAACAGCAAACATGGGCCATGGCACCAGAGAAAGCTTTCCTTTTTTTCAGTACTCTGACTCAACTCCTTCCCCTCTTTTTGTTCATTTCCATCTCTTTTTCTCCTTTTCGCGAAAAGGCATATAGCCCAGTGGTTATAAAAATTTTAGTAGCACTTGTGTTTTCGGTGACATAGCCCAGTGGTTACAAAGGCTTTAGTAGCACTTGTGCTTTCGGTGACGGTGTGAGCGTCTGCGTTGTAATGTGTTAAATCTCTTTTTCTCCTTTTCTTTTAGTTGAAGGACACAATCCACATTCATCAGCTTATCAGCTGTGCACATTCAGGAATCAGGACGTCATTTCTTTAACTGATCTGATGTGAGACAGATACGTAATCGCACGCAGTTTACATGATCTGGAACACGGCTATCACCATTCTTGGAGTAAAAGCAAAACCCCTAAACTGTCCTCTCCTAGCTGAATTGGTGACAACAGCGTGAAGCTTTGGACGAGCTCCTCAAATAAATCTCGAGTAAAGTTGTGCGCACAATGCCGCACTACCGAATATTGATTGCTTCACGAAAAAATTATACAAACGAACCACGATTAGCTCTCCTTTTAATTGCAAAGTAAGGTACAGCTAATAATCGCTACAGGTAACCAACATCAATACTCCATTATCACTATAAAAGGTCCAAACCGAAGTTCTAACTGCAAGAGTTTGGTGGCCATTTTTACTCCAACCACCTACCGACCGACGTGCAGAGAAATTCTTTGTTTTCTGAGACATTCTTTGTTTTCTCTGAGCCAAGTTTTGTATAGTAAGAGCATAGCCCAGCCCTGCATTGTCACGGACTAAGGATTATCTCGTGAACACGTTTTTTAAACTTTTAAACGGTACGATTTTTGCATAAATTTTCTTTTAGCACTGTTTATCAGAGAGTTTTCTTCGTTCAATTTTATACGGAGTAATACTTAATTAATCGTTTGTGTCCTCGGATCATTGTCCTGCCTTGAAGTATAAAACAGTAGTTGCATTCTTGAGACGTCAGCAATGTGATCGTGATTTGCTCACTCGTTCATGGCCCCATCGCCTCCACTTCACACGTGCCAAGGACCAGCTTAATTGGGGTAGGAGAGATCGTCGGCGTCGGCGGCGGTGGCGGCGTCGCCACGGTGATGCCTTGAAGGCTCGCCCATCCCCATGCTGAAGCAACCCCGGCACTCGCTATAAATCCACCTCGCTGTTGCTTCTTGGAGGCCACCATTGCCTGCCGGCCGGCCGGCGTCGCCATGAGGCCGATGCAGCGTCGTCCGCTCGTCGCGGCGGCGTTGTGGCTCGCCGTTCTTGGCTTGGCCAGCCACGGGCGGTCGGCGGCGGGGGCGCCGACGCTGTCGACGGCGTCGAGGTGGATCGTCGACGAGGGCGGGAACCGGGTGAAGCTGGCGTGCGTGAACTGGCCGTCGCACCTGGAGACGATGCTGGCGGAGGGGCTCGGGAAGCAGCCGGTGGACGCCATCGCCAAGGACGTGGCCGCCATGGGGTTCAACTGCGTCCGGCTCACCTGGGCGACGTTCATGGTGACCAACGCCTCCTACTCGTCGCTCACCGTCGCGCAGTCCTTCCAGCGGCTCAACCTCACCGAGTCGCTCGCCGCCATCCGGGTCAACAACCCCGCCGTCGTCGACCTCAAGCTCATCGACGCGTTCAAGGCAAGTTCGCTGCCACCTTTGCTTTGATCTGACAATGCGAGAGAGAGGCTGATGATCGCCGGCGCCGCCGCCGTGTGTGTGCCCGTGCAGGCGGTGGTGAGCAGCCTGGGCGAGAACGGCGTCATGGTGATCTTGGACAACCACGTGAGCAAGCCAGGGTGGTGCTGCGGCAACAACGACGGCAATGGCTTCTTCGGCGACGCCTACTTCGACCCGGACGTCTGGGTCGACGGCCTCACCAAGATGGCCACCATGTTCGCCGGCGTCCCCAACGTCGTCGCCATGAGCCTCCGCAACGAGCTCCGCGGCTCCAGGCAGAATTCCGCCGACTGGTACAAGTAAGTGACCAGTGACCACTCATTGATCCATCGCTCTCCATCTCCTCATCAATTTGCACGCCAGTACACGAACCGAACCACATTGTTCATCGGCCATGTCCTGCATCAGTAAATGAACCTGGAGGAGCTAGTGGTTGGCAGCTGAGTAGCTGGCCCGGCCGCGTCCGCCATGGCGCCATTGCTCACCTCTGGACAAGCATGTGAAAGAACAGTAATGGCCTTCGTTTCAGTAGCAGTAGCAGTTTTGCATCAGGAAGCAGTTTATTAGCACACGAGTGTATATACATCCGTTGTTTGCATGTCATTTAAATAGTTATAAAAAATATAAAAAAATTAATAAGATAGTTTAATATGAGTTATATCACTCCACCAACATGCACGCTTAAATTCATCTTCTACAAGTTGTAGCAAAAATAACAAAAACTATTATAAATATGCGTATAGTTAGTTTCAGTTTTATTTATTTTTTCTACAACTTGTAGAAGTTGAATTTAAACTTACATGTTTATGAAGTGATATAACTCATATTAATCTATCTTATCAATTTTTTTATATTTTTTATGACTATTTAGATAACTTACAAGCACACGGGTGTAGGTACATTGGTGTGCTAAAAACTGTTTTCCGTTTGCATCATTCATTCCAGTCAGTCACCCAGTGTAGTGTAGTGTGTACTGCCACTAGTAATGGCGCCATCGGCAAAAAGATGCACACAGAAAAAAAGTACAGGCTTGGTCTGCTGCTTGTACTGTAGTAATGGCGCCGCGGGCGGCGAGGCTGATCGGCGGCTAAGCTGACGAGTGTGCCGGGCCGGGGGAAAAACGGCAATGCAGGTACATGCAGCGCGGCGCGGAGGCGGTGCACGCGGCGAACCCGCGGGTGGTCGTCATCCTCTCCGGGCTGAGCTTCGACAACGACCTGGCGTTCCTCAACTCGCGGCAGGTGAACGTCAGCTTCGCCGGGAAGGTGGCGTTCGAGGTGCACTGGTACGGCTTCTCCAACGGGCAGGAGTGGCGGACGGGGAACGCCAACCAGGTGTGCGCCAGGATCGCGGCGAGCGTGGCGCGGCGCGCGCTGTACCTGCTCGACCAGGGCTGGCCGGTGTTCCTCAGCGAGTTCGGCGTCGACAACCGCGGTGGCAACGTCAACGACAACCGGTTCTACGGCTGCGTCGCCGCCGTCGCCGCCGACCTCGACCTGGACTGGGCGCTCTGGACGCTGCAGGGGAGCTACTACCTCCGCGAGGGCGTGCTCGGCCTCGACGAGGTCTACGGCGTGCTCGACTGGGCGTGGTGCAAGCCCCGCAACGAGACCGCCCTGGCCAGGATCCACGCCCTGCAGCGCCCCTTCAGAGGTAGGTTCGCCAGCCACGCGTCTCTGCCGCCGGCGAACGCCGCTATCTTCTCCGGCGAGTCTTCCGAGCCGTTAATGGTGACTGTGCTTTCGGCTTGCAGGGCCTGGTCTGGCGGAGGCGGCGCCGTACACGGTGCTGTTCCACCCGACGACGGGGCGGTGCGTGGTGCGGCGGTCGTCGCTGCTGCAGACGACGCTGGAGCTGGGGCCGTGCGGCCAGACGGAGGCGTGGGCGCACACGGCGAGCCAGCAGAGGCTGGCGCTGCGCGACAACCCGCTGCTGTGCCTCCGCGCCGAGGGCGCCGGCCGGCCGGCGCGCCTCGGCCTGTCCTGCGGCGACGAGCTGGCGCGGTGGAGCCTCGTCTCGGACTCCAAGCTGCACGTCGCCGTCAACGCCTCGTCGTCGTCCTCCTCCTCCGGTGGCGGCGGCATGCTCTGCCTGGACGTCGGCGACGACGGCCGGAGCGTGGTGACCAACCCGTGCCGGTGCCTGAGCGCGGACAACAGCTGCGACCCGGAGAGCCAGTGGTTCAAGCTCGTTACCAGCACGAGGAGCGTGGCGGCGGCCGACACCATGCTCGCGCGGCTGCCGCTCAAGCTCAGGTCATGGAAGATTAGGTCACTCTGATTCCGATTAGCCAAGCCATCTTGCATTCGTGAGCACGAGATCGCCATACACGGTGGAGTAATCCACGCATCCAATTGTAAAATGATCTTGCAATCGAGACGACACTGCCCTAGAACAAGAGCGCTAGTTCTTGATGTAACTGAAAGGTCTAAGCTAAAAGGAATTCAATTCATGGCTCATCCATGCAATTCCTTCCTGCCTCTTATACAAGTTATTAAAATTTTACTGCACATAGATGATCTTTTGTTCTAAATTAATATTGGCACAAAATGGGAATCATAATCTGGCAAAATATCAACTCTATGTTATAACTGCGACTAGCAAATTAGAAATATAGAACAAGCCCAAATTAAATTGGCACAAACAATACGCGTGATACAGTAATTCAGAGCGAACACACGCTCCCGTGAAGCAGTAGCTGTCCACAGCGAGCGAAGAACAGCATAAATTGCTTGAAAGAGCGTAGAAATCGAGCCTGAAAAATGGGGGTTCAGGAAGCCCTGTACAGAATCTCAATGTTTCTGAGGTTGTTCTGGGAAGAACCATGAGGGAGATCAAAGGCCAGAAAGCCATCATCCTCTCTGTGGTTGAACTCTACTTCGTGCTCATCAACTCTGCAAATGTCCGGCCTGGTGGCTGAATACGCCCCAAACCGCCCTGGCCCTCGGCATTTGATCTGAACTGTGGTTGCCGAAGAATCATCAGCGCTTGTCAAATCTTCGAGTGCGCCACCAGAGTTGTACATGTTGATCAGTCCAAGAGGCGCAAACTGAACAAGCCCACCAAAGACCTGGTACAAAAACAAGGGCATTTCTGTAAGAAGAATAGATTGAGTCAGTGGTTGCTCAAAGTAGGTGAATGGACAAAAACCTGACCTTTATTGGTGATATGGTGTATATCTCACATGTCATAGTGGATAAAGAAACCTCCAAATTCTGGTGTTTCTGAAGCCTTGCGAGAGAAACTGAAGGCATAACCGAGGTTAATAATCGTGAAAAGGTTCGATGAATGAAATGAGCGGTGTGCAACGGAATTTACATGAATTGAAAGCAAATACTGCGGTCTCTCCATTCCACTCATCCCCGGCTATCTCCTCAAGTAAATCCACATCTGATGGGGAGAGATCACCAGTGATGCGGACGGTAGTGAGAACAGGAGCATTTTCTTTCACTGGCCAAGTCCAATTTCCAGCTCCCTGACAGTTAAACACTCCAATGACTCCAGAGAACTTGTTCAGGTTCCATATTTTCAACAGACTGCACAAAAGTTAATGAGTTTGTAACTTTGCAATATTTGTAGAATAAGTAGGAAACTGGATAAGCTAAATTAGTTTATATATATACCTTTTGCCGTCCATGACCGGGTCATTGAACAGGCAATCACGAGTTGGACGACCAGCATACTTTGCTCTTAGAATCAAGCCATCTGGTAGAACAAGTTTTTTAAGAATACTGAAATCATGCACTCCTGGTTTGTCGCTGCATATCAGTTCAGAAATATAAATCCATAATAAGCTCATACAAATCTCTTAAAATGCAAACACCACACCTGAATAAAATATATTGCAAAATCACCTGACATAAACACCACCACCACTCAGAGCTCTCGTAGCTCCATGAAATTCTGCTGAATCATGCTTACTCTTTACATTGGCAAGAAGGGAAAATTAGCTAGCAGCCTGACACGAAAGAATAGAAAAGGAGCTATTGGGAGTGCCAGAATCTCACATGAAACATATCCCAATCAGGTATGAAAATTTCTCCCAATAAAAGGCTATTGAATGCCACAGTAGCAATGTGCAGGGTTTGCATTTTTGGCTCCCGAGGCATGAAATCTTCTGATGCTCTAGCAACTGCACTCTTCAATGCACTACAAAGAACCCAGACATACGCTAAATTCCATGTGTATCACACATTAGTCACATATAAGGATATCTACCTAAAAATATTCTCTGTGTTGTGACTCATGCAGCAGATTAGGTTGTTTCCTTTGAAATTCCGAGCAATGGATTCCTCAAGAGCTTGTTGGTACTTCTGAGTTAATGCAACACGACCACCAAAACCCATCCCAATAGTCTCCATCACATTCTGCACATCAACCTTCACACCATCCACACCCACACTAGAAAGGTAGCTGTGCTGATCATTGTAGAACTCATATATCTTGGCAGGATCAATGATAGCGACTCCAAATTTCTGCAAGCTGTCCATGGCTATATCCCTCAAATTTGCAACATTACCTGGAGACTGGACTGGGTAAACTAGCCTTGGATTGTACTTCTTCATTGCATCAGATGTCGTGACGACACCACCCCAATACCCATGTAAAGCATGCCATATGTAGACATACCTGTAGTTTCATACACAATTTTTTTCTCAGCACATATTACGAAAATATAGTTAAAGGACTAGTATTTCAATAAGAATCAAGTACTTGACTCCATAATTTTCTTTAATTTTCTTTACATGGTCTTCAAGATTCTTGCAGGTTTCTCCCCTAAACTTATCGTTCTCCATCACATCAACAAGCCTCTCAGCAAACCTAACAATTTGCAACACAATCAGAAACAGAGGAATGCACATTTCTGCGTATAAAGTGTATGTATATAGCGATGACAGTGATTAAAAATCTGAGAGAGGAAAAAAATGGAAACTGCCTGCAAAATCTCACAATAAAGATAAAATATATAGCTTATTTTGGTGGATCCAGATTCTCTCTTTAACAATCACATATGGAGAGACTTCAAAATATATTGGTGTTTATTTAATATGAAATCAAGTATTCTGGACTAAATTTTGTTAGCTAAACAAGAATTTAAATAGATTGCATGGGCCAATCAGCTAATTAAAAAATGGATAGGTGCTAACACAGTCTGTTCGACGAGGGCCTCATCCTCTTCTTTGAATTCGTTGATAGTATCTTGCCACCCATCATCTATAATCAGAAACTTTGGTGGTGCACCTCCTTCACACAAACTATAAAACAAGAAATGCATCATCAGGAATTCACAACAATATGTTGGCAAAAAATTGGCACTCCATTTTTTTCGAGTATCACGTAAATAAAATTATTCATCCATACCTTTTAAGGCCTCTTTCAATCCCCGCTGGGTTAACGGCTTTATAAAAAGCATCCCAAGTGCACCACCCAAACCAGTCCAGGTTTGCAGGGATCTGACATATGTGAAAAAAAATTTAAAACAAAATAAGAAAGAACTATTAGCTTGAAAAGGTTTACATGACTAACAATATAATTCTAAGTAGGGGATAGAATTACAAAAATGAACATTCTTAGCTACACTATACCTCCTTGTCCTCTATGTGACTGAAAGTTCCTTTGATCTTAGATAATATCCTACATGGAGATAGATACAAGTGAAGTGAGCAAGCTGCAAATTGAACAAAAACTCCATGTCATTGTTGGAGTATAGCATTACTTGATTGATTCCTTCATAAGCTTGAAAGGATTGTCCCCTGAGTTGATGAATACAGCATCTACTGCTTCCAGTGTCTGAACCTCAGGATCACCTAACAACAGTCCACCATGTACTCGTTCAGAAATCCCAACCAAATTTCCTAAATGTGCGGTACTGCAGTGTGTTTTGATTCGAACACCTACCGCTCTCGAAGCAGAATTGGAGCTCATTGTCGAGGCTCCCCTGGAGGCTGGCTCGGAATCCGCCGTCAAGAACCGGCAGCATGAGCACGTACAACGCTTCCCCCGCCGCTGCCGCACCCGCCCCGTTTCTCGCCTCCAGGAGCAGCATCTGCGTCTCCGCTTGAACGCCGGCGGCGTCCTCGCCCATGGTCGGGATCATCCACCAGATCTTGAACCTGAACAGGGACAACCACCTCCACCCCCTGCGCAGCCACCCCCACCGGAGAACCAACCGATCACGAATCAGTACCACCAGGCCGGGACAGGCGGCGCCGGCGCCGGCGGCTGCACACATCGCAATCTCTGCTCTGGGCGGGCTTACCTGGCGAGGGTACCGAGGGAGAACACGTGGCGGCTGGACGGCGCCGGAGCCGTGGCGCCAAGGAACGCGGCGCCCGGGGCGGCGGCGATGGCGGCGGAGCGGAGGGCGACGTTGGGTGGGGCGCTCGCGAGGAGCTCGTGCCCCCCGACCACCAGTGACCCGCCTTCCAGATGCGGCATCGTCTCGCTCCTCGGGCAACGCCTCGGCGGCGGCGGCAGAGGCTCTAATGCTGCGATACGGCCACGGCCGGCATTGCGCCGGGAGGGCGCGCGAGTTATACCCGCGCGGGGGACGACGAGGAGGGGCCCGAAGAGCCCACCACCTCGTAGCCGTCAGCCTCGTCACCGCCGTGTCAGCTTTGCACCGGGATAAGCTAACTAAATCATTTTGGTACGCGCGAGAGCGAGACATGCCTTTCTCGTGCGCGCGACAGCGACAGGGAGAGCGAGAGGGAGGAGAAAATTGTAGGGAGAGGGAGACGGCAGCGCAACGCGAAGCGCTACGTTTGGAGACCCAATTCTCCCATTTTCTCGGGGGGAGACCGGCCGGGGAGGGAACGGACGGCCTCAAAAGAACAAGCTTTGATCTGGTCGGTCACCGCGTCGCCAACACCACCAGCCCACCAGCCACTCAAACTCCAACTCGACGAGATAACGCGGCGCCGTCAGCGACGAGCCAGCGAGTGAGCCTCTCAAGTCTCCACAGCGGCGTACGCCATGCTCCGTGCTCCGCCTCGCGCGCCGCGTCCGCCCCCGCCGCGGTGCTCCCCTGCACCGGCAGGCGCGCCGCCGCCGCCGCCGCCCTCGGCAGGCGGCATCCGGCGGCTGGTGCTGACGCCGGACGGCCGCGCCAAGCTGGACGCGCGGCCGGACCGCGACTTCTACGCGTTCCCGCGCCTCGTCAAGCACGTGGACGACGGCTTCCTCGCCGCGCTCACCGACCTCTACCGCGAGCGCCTCCGGCCCGGGTGGGACGTGCTGGACCTCATGAGCTCCTGGGTCAGCCACCTGCCGCCGGAGATGCCGTTCCGGCGTGTCGTCGGCCACGGCCTCAACGCCCAGGAGCTCGCCAAGAACCCGCGCCTCGACTACTTCTTCGTCAAGGACCTCAACAAGGAGCAGCAGCTCGAGCTCGAGGGCTCCAGCTTCGACGCCGTCCTCTGCACCGTCAGCGTCCAGTACCTTCAGTCCCCTGAGAAGGTAGCACATCCCAGTTCATTGCGTGGCGCCATTGCTGCGTTCTTCTCCAAATCTCATGGATTGAATTCTTGTGTCATCTAGGTTTTCGCGGAGATCTTCCGGGTGCTGAAGCCGGGAGGCGTGTGCATCGTCAGCTTCAGCAACCGGATGTTCTACGAGAAGGCGGTCGGGGCGTGGCGGGAGGGCACCGCCTACAGCCGCGTGCAGCTCGTCATGCAGTACTTCCAGTGCGTCGAGGGGTTCACGCAGCCGGAGGTGGTGAGGAAGCTGCCCTCCGACGCCGCCGGCGGGAAGCCGGCGTCGCCGCTGGACGCCGTGATGAGGCTGTTCGGGATGGGAAGCTCGTCCGACCCGTTTTACGCGGTCATCTCGTATAGAAATTTCAAGCCAATGTGAAGTATACAATGTATGTTTTTGGCGCCAAAAAGTCAAACTGCCAAAACACCTGAAAATCTTGAGATGTACTATGCAGTTTACAAATTGGGATGTAGTATATAGTTCACAGAGTATAACACTGTTTGTGAATTTTTTAGGTATTTGGGAGAGAAAACAAATGATGTATGGTGTTGTCCTTTCATCCAAAGAAACAACGGAGGAATCATAATACAAGTATGAAATAAATCACGCACCAAAGCATCACTTGTATAAAATGCAAAATGGTACTTTTATTGGTTATTGCTCAGAACTCATGTCCTACAGCATCGCCAGATGAGTAGATGATCAGGCTCAACCAAACCACACACCACCTAGCTAGTTAGAAGAAGAAACTATTCCAGTAGATAAGTGTCTGAAGTATTTACACGTGTTTCGACGCCTCCTAGAGCCGTAGAGGAATTTAGGAGTCTTGCAGCTGAGCTGAGCGGCTGGTCAGAGGGACGTAGCGGACGGACGCGTCGTTCCGTACAGTGACCGAGCCGTCGTCGTTCTTGTCGACCACCTGCAGGTCCTGGAAGTAGCTGCCGACGGGTATGACCATCCGGCCACCGGGCTTCAGCTGATCGACCAGAGGCTGGGGTATTTCCGGTGCCGCTGCCCCCACATGAATGGCATCGTATGGCGCCTCGTCGGGCCAGCCAAGCCTGCCATCTGCAGTGTTGAGAACGGCAAAGACAAGTTAAAGCTCCGTGTGATCTTAAATTTTTAGACTTCGCTAAGATGGAAGCAAAGCATGCTCAGTGGTACTGGTGCCATTGTCACACCAGTTAGCATACCTGCAACATGGAGAGAAAGAGACCCATCCTTCAGTAACTGAGCTGCATCACTTCTTTGGACATTCTCAGTTGAAGCAGCAACAAGCTCAGGAATATGTTCTATCCCAACTGCACGGCCTTCTGGTCCAACCATCATTGCAAAACAAGCTGTCAAGTAACCACTGCCTACAAGATCAGAGGTATACGTGCAAACGAAATGTGTCAGTAGTCAGAAAAATGTTTTGATTTAGTGGATAATGGCAAATCATTCATACAACTGCATCCTTAAAGTACAGGAGAATGCTGTTTCAGCAAGAACCTGATCCAACATCTAGAGCATGCATTCCAGGCTGCAGGTGATCCTTCAGTAGCTCCAAGCAGGTCGCATGCATGTGAGGAGCAGATATGGTCGCGTTATAACCAATAGGCATAGGGCTGTCAGTGTAAGGAGTAAGGCCCTCTGCTACAAATAATGCTCTGTCAATACTTTCCATTACTTCAGCCACTTTATCAGTTCTAACAGCACCATACTGCTTCAGGTATTCAACCAGAGCTTTGTTCTTGTCCAGTGATCCTTGGGTCCAAAATTGCTGAAAGGCAAACAAGAAATTATCGGATACAAGCATACAGCTGTTCATCATAGCCTCGTAGACATAGGTATGACCAGGGTTAAACTGAAGCAAAAAGGAAATAACGAAAGAAAGAAATGGTGGTATTCTTCGAAAGTGCTACAGGGATCATTTGGAAAGCAACCAGTTTCTCAATTCAGAAAGCTGAATGTTAATCATGTCTATGTCACTGCATCTGTACGTGGATCAATTCGTAAAGCATGGTTCATCTCAGTAAGACATAGGGTTCAATTACAGCATGAATTGCAGTTCAGTTACAGCCACATGTAAAGTAGGTTGCCAAAAGCTGAACATCACTAGTTATAAAGGCAAAAGAAACAATTGAGCATACGGTGCTCCTACGAATCCATTGGTTTCAGGCTCGTGGTTCAACTGATTCGCCCAAATTGAACAGCGTGAGCGCAGCAGCCACGTAATTTTGCCCTAACCGAACACACCAGCGCAATTCATAGGGGGAACAGCAAGTACTGAGGGAGTGAGGGGGAATACCGCCATCCGGTGGAACGGGATGCAGCGCAGCGACGACCGGAGAGGAGGCGCGGCGAGGAGGTGGTGGAGGAAGCGGCGGGGGAGCGCGGAGGAGGAGGGCGACAGGAAGCGGGAGGGTGATGCGGCGGAGGCGGCGGAGAGGCACATGACGGCCGCCCCCGCGCGCGCCAGGAGCCCGTTAAAAGGGAGGCTGGAGCGGAGCGGAGCGGGAGCGGTGAGCCAGCCAGCGCAGGGACAGGTGGGGGGAGGGTTGCTGCTGCGGTGGCGGTGTGGAGAAGCTCCCTCTCGTCCCGTTCGACAGGTGGCGGCGGGGCGGGGCGGGGCTGGTGGACTGTTTGTTGGCTGAGGCCGGTGGGGGATGCCGAGCCAGGCGGCCGCGAGCTCGCCGCGCCGTCACGGGCGCGCGCGCGTGGGCTTGCCTATCCAGACTTTTCACCGGTTCGAGCCTTTCGAGGGCGTTCCCTCGCTCGCACGCCTGCGCCCTGCGGCCGATATCCGCGACTTCTACCTCGTTTCTGGAACCCAAAGATCGTGAAGGCTCTGGTTCACCGACTCACGATTGCAATATAGACGCGATAACGATAAAATCACGGTTTAGTTCAGTAAATATCATGAGAATTTTAAAAGAATTAAAAACAATTGGAAGATTTTTTTTTAGAAAAATCACGATAGTGATGTATATAGCAATAACCATGACATATTATGCATTTCGTAAAAAAAACAGTGGTTCGTTAGCTCGCTCGACTCGTGACAAACTCGGCTCAGTTCGGTTCGGCTTATTTCATTTTTCTAACAAGTCAAGCTAGCATTTTAGCTCGTTAGAGATAATGAGCCAGCTTGAGCTGGCTCGTGAGCTGCTC
Source organism: Oryza brachyantha (assembly GCF_000231095.2). Lineage (NCBI taxonomy): Eukaryota > Viridiplantae > Streptophyta > Magnoliopsida > Poales > Poaceae > Oryza > Oryza brachyantha. The sequence goes on from NC_023166.2 coordinate 12,879,111, forward strand.
GCGAGCCTAACGAATTAGACCAAAGATACACGATTCGCCGGCATTCATTGATTCCACCCCGAAAAGCATATGTTCAATACTTTATAGGTTCGCCATATGATTTGTTGGTTCAAACTTTAATATTTAGATATAATTTTATATGATTTGCATGTTTGAACTGAAAATTTGCTTGTATAATCTATTGAATAATTGTTTAAGTTAATTTTTCATGCACGGCTCGCGAGCTAACGAGCTAGCTCGAGCTTTGTAACGAGCCGAGCCGAGCTGGGTTTTTAGCTCGTTACGATAACGAGCCGAGCCAAGCCAGCTCGTTATCTTAACGAGCCAGACCAAGCCGAGCCGAGTCGGCTCGTTATCCACCCCTACCTGTACGTGTATACATCAAGTCAGTAAATTGATTTAACCAGACGAGTTTGCCATTTTAGTATTTTAGATAATGAAACTACATGGTTTTGCTGATGCCATAGTTTAAAACTATCTGCAATTAGGTGTTTTCATATCTTTCAACCAATGGTGACCTATAGAATTTGGAAGATAGAGATCCTTGGAGTATCTCAAAAGTCCAGAAGAAGTTGTGGCAACACACGCTCCAGATGGGTTGGTTCAATAGTAATAGTGCCCTCTGCTTCGGCAATAAAAGCAGAACGTTGAACGGCCTCTGCAAGAAATTTTCTCGAGTTACACTATAGATATGGAGTATGTACTCGATGTCAATTAACACCATAAGGTAATGAATTGGTAAGAGGTGCATACCTGTAACAAATATCCGTAGAAGTTCACAGCTCACTTTAAGCGCACTGGCATTGGCTGTAAAGGTTAACAGAATGTCACGAGCAGTTGAACACCACACAAGTAGGCTCATAGCCATGGGATGAATGGAAGTTACTTTCAAGTCCAAAGTTTGAACTATATAACATAAATCTAGGGGTGGAGATTTCATTTTTAGTATTTGCTTTGTAATTGGGCGAAGATCTGAATTTTCACAATCATGGCTATTCTTTTGACAAACAGCTATTCTTCTGACAAACACTAGATAGAAAATCTGATAATATTGTTGTTTTGATGCCTTAAACATTTGAGGAAAGTTATTATTGCCCGCTAGGTCTATTCTAATTTCTTATCCAACAGGATCAAATTGTTATAGCCTGGTTGGCACAGTTGGTGCTGACATTAGTTGCTGCTGTAAGGATATACCAAACCCTGAAAGGGCTAGAGGTCTAGAACCTATCTGATACAATATAAAACAGTAATAAACACTGAATTGTACTACACAAGTGATCATCAAATGTCCACTACTGCAGCATGAAAATATAAAATACGAAGGGCTAACTGATGAATATCTAAACTAGTTTACCGACCAGATCCTATTATATCATAAGTGGCTGGATCGATTGATGGTCGTACTGAAATCAGATAAACTTCTTGTTCCCCACTGTATTACACAACAAAGCTATCAGGATTCACTCGTAAATTTTAAAAACAGCAGGCAAGCATCACTATAAAGCTATCCAAAGTAACACTTACCAGTTATTAGTACTAAGAGAATTTAGCTAGATTGATAATAACGCGATTATGTTCCAAGAAATAATTGCAGGAAATGTAAAAGCCTCTGATGCTGCTAGCCTGCTACTGGTGTTGCTACCTGATGCCATTTGAAAGAACCGTATCCTACTAACAGATGCACATGGCGAAGCTTCTTACTAGTTCCTACCACTCTACCAGTGGCTTAGAGTGACTAGAGCTTAAGGGAGACACTAATAAGATGTAACAGCACAAATAGCCTCACTAGTTCCTGCCATGGCTGAGGGAGTCACTAATAAGATAACAACCCAAATAGCATAAATCGTGTGTTCCAGTATAGCAAAAGGAGGTTATCATTTACCAGTGGCACTACGATTCCTCCTTGATGTCTCCGGAACAGGCTGTGAATTAGTAAAAAGGTAAACATTCAGACCAGACAGCATACCCAACCACAAGAGTAGTCTGAAACAAATTAGGGGTGGCTGAAAGAGGAACGGCCACAGGAATCAATCATTTGGGATAAGGGTATAAACCAGATCAAGGAATCACCTCGACATCGATGGCATCTTCGTCAGGACCGCCGCCGCCGCCACCCCTGTCGCCCCGCCGGCTCCACACCAGCTTGAAGATGGCGTGGATCAGGTCCTGCCCAGATCCCCCAAACAAGGCCCGTCACCGTACCGCATCAACCCAAAACCCATACTTACTCCGACCAAAACGAGGAGGGGGGGGGGGGTGTCCCGGGTTGGATGGGGCGCTCACCGGATCGAAGGTCTCGCCGCGCGTCGCCTCCTCGTCCATCGCCGGTGGTCCGCTTTCCCTGGGGCCGCGCGCGGCGGGAAGGGGAGGGGATTAGGGCAGTAAATGGCGGGAAGAGGCTTCCAGGTGGGCCTTAATGGGCCCCATTTTAGGTTAGTAAATTCTGAATTGGGCTTAATTTTGGGCTCCAAATTCTCTTAAAGCTTTTTTCCTCCATTTCTCCCTCTCCGTTCCTAGCCACCATTGCCAAGCTGACGCAAGATGGTTTACTTTTACCTTACCGGAGAATCGAAGTTTTTTTAGAAAAGAATGGAAAGGCAATGTTGATTGAACTGGCATGTCAATCACCAATTCGCCAAGATATATACTCTGACCATCCCACATATATATATATATATATATATATATATATATACTGCACTGCACGTCGTAAAGCCGTAATTAATCTGTTTGAAGATGGCCAGGTAGCATAATGCAGTGATTAACTTCAGGGTTGTTTATGCTTGCGTGATTAAGCATCTTTGGCAGTACTACTAGTTGCGTGATTAAGCAGATGATTACTTCCTCAATGGCAGGTGAGTCAGGATGGTCGGAGAAAAAGGCAGAGCACGACCTTTTCGGGACAACATGATCATCACTTTCTTCAAGAACATTTCCATGTTTTCCCACCACTTTTAAGTTTTGTCGCCAACTTCTGAAGATTGTTAAAGAAAACTTGCATTCGCCATTCCTCTAGTCAAATGTCCAAACGAACACATTATTCAAAGAACCAGTTTCCGCTCTCCGAAGGGATTATTGTTTGTCTTTTTCATAAAAAACGTCAAATGACATATTTACAAATTAAAAATAACGTATGAATAAAACTTTTATATATTCATTCTTAGCGATCTAAATACAAGACAACAAAATAAACTATGACAAAAAAATCCTCAAAATTAAATTCAGATTAAAAATTTAAATTTTAGTTTATAAACTTAAATAGAAACGAAATTACCTCTCCCTCGGTCTCTTCTGAATTTCTAAAGCCATTCATCTCCATGCTTGCATTCAAGCTAGCAGTGCGTGGCGTGGTAGAATACTTCACTTCTTCTCGCACGCATTTGGTTTGGAGAGCAGAGCAGGGCAGATATGACAAGCAGAACTGGTAGTTTGGGTGCATCCATTTCGCAGGTCAAATCTGCTCCCTGATCGCTTGCGATCGAGATCTGAACAACAGTACTACTGTGCCACGCCATCCTTTTCCGCATAAGCTTTTATCCTATCATGTTCATCTTCGTCACCATCCTTGTCCGCTTGCTGGGGCAGGGCTAGCCCAGCTGCACCGGTGACAGTTGACCAAACGCGATCGCTTCAATTCTTAATGACTTTCTTTCTTCCTTCCTTTTCTTTTTTTCTCTTCTTCTTCTTCTCCCGTCGCCTACTCCAGCACGTTCGGTTTATCTTTTCTCTTTCTCCTCTCCCTGTCTCTCTCTCTCTCTTATGTGGGGGAAGGTTCTGGAAGCGGAATATCTCGCCGGCTCCGTCCATCCAATCATGGGGGGCCTGGAGGATGGGGGGCCTGGAGGATGGAAGCTCCGCCATCGTTGTGTCAGACTGTCACTCACGCCAGTGGTCCTGCTGCAAAAAATCGCACCGTGCAGGACATGCAGTGCAAGCACCGACCGCCACGCGTACGGCTTGGATCTCGTTGGCTCGTCGCCACATGGATCCATCCATCAAGGTACAACAAGAAATGGGGACAGGAGCTCTGCCAATTCCTTCCAGAAGAAAGAAAAATGCGAGGCAGCACGCCAGCACTCCGTAACAACTTTTCATGTACATCTTGTCTTTACGTTTTTATTTATATTTATATAAACTAAAATTTAAATTTATAATTTTTTTTAAGTTTTTACTTTAAGCACTGTAAACACGTATATAAAAACATTATTTATAAATTATTTTTAAATTATAAATATACTAAAAAACCAAAAGTAATGACAGCCATAGAGTGGATATGGGCTAACTCGTGAATATTATGTTGCCGACTCTACTTTAAATAAATAAATCAAGTTTTATTTTTGAGGATATCGGCGGATCGACCTGTGGGCGGTGGGCCTGTTCGATGTCAATCGTCGCGTAGGACGCTTGGATGGCCATCGCTGGAGTAGCTCACTGTGCATGCGAGATGAGATAATATTCGATAATGACGTTAGGAGTAAAACAGTATAGACGGTTAGACGGTTGATTTATATTTGATACAGACAGATAATTAAATAGACAGCTTGTGCAATGATTAGTCTATGGGTTTGTCTGTAAAATATTTAATTTATCATTTAACACATAAATCAAAATAATCAATAGTATTAGCGAATAGACGAGACAGTGTATAACCGTGCTAGCGGTATCAGTTTGGTATTGGAGCACGTACTAGTCATCTATTAGATAAAGAGAGTTCTTTTTATAAAATTCGTAAAACGGCTTAAAGACATGTGATATGCGTACCCCCAATATAATACTCTACGTGCTGACTTATGAGAAGCTAGCTAGGTAGGCAAATAAAGACAGAGAGCCGACTAGCTAGTTGATCCAGTGGCGGCCGTGTTGACGAAAACTAATAATGGTCGAATATTCCAAGACTTAAGGCACATGGAGGTACAGTAATACTAATATATATATATATATATATATATATATATATAGATGGAGATGGAAACTAAATACATAATCTTAGGTGGTGTTTAAATTGAGAAAATTTTTTGGAGAAGTGTCACGTCAAATATTTGACCGGATGTCGGAAAGGGTTTTTTGGACACGGATGAAAAAACGAATTTTACGGCTAGCCTAGAAACCGCGAGACGAATCTTTTGAGCCTAATTAATTCGTCATTAGCACATGTTGGTTACTGTAGCACTTATGGCTAATCATGAGCTAATTAGGCTTAAAAGATTCGTCTCAAGATTTCTTCCATAACTGTGCAATTAGTTTTTTGATTTAGCTATGTTTAATACTTTATTTAGGTGTCTAAAAATTCGATACGATATTTTTGAAAAAAAAATTTAGAAACTAAACAAGCTCTTAGCGTGCTCCTTGCATGGTGGTGCATCATGGACGCACCTAAACCTGAAACTTCCTTGGCCCGGCGAAACCATGGGTGTATGACCGATGGTTTTGCCACTTGTTTCTGACCTCTGCTTGCATGCAATTTCTCGTAGACACCAGGTTCCAGGCTGCCACGATAACTTAAACTTGGACTGTACAGTCAGCTACACTGCATCACCCACTCCCTCTTCCGCGTTTGTTGGTCAAATACTCCACATCGTCTCCCAATATTTTGATCATCACAAACAGTCCAGGAAAAAAAAAAAAGAGTGAAAGACCATGACCCTTTACACGCCCCCGCATGTACTGAATAGCAGGGGAAAGTGTTTTCATCATCGCGTCATATATTGCATGTTACCTAATAATAATAAATATACGAGATATATCATTTTACAAATATATAAGTATAAGCATATGGTAGTTTTAGTTTGTTTGTTTTATAACTTGTACTCATTGAATTTGGGGTTGTATGTCTTTAGAGTATCCCATATTCGTCTTGCTACTTTTTAGAAAAAGAAAAATATGATTGACTAAATTAGTAAGAAAAAGTGAGGTATTAATTCCTTCTAGGGGCGATGATTAACTTCCGAGTACGTGCCAAAGTACGCACTACCTGTTGAACGAATCCCACACTAATAAAACAAGCCGTTCCATTAGAAAAAGAAAATCTGCCTCCTCCCCTGTAGCAAGTACCCACCGGTTGCATAATTGCATTTGACTCCTCGAGCTAGCAACGCCTACGTGATTAAAAGAAGATGCCGCTGAGGCAGACGTGAGTCAGTGTCGCGATTAACTAATCGACAGCTGCTGCTGCTGCTCCGCCACCACCGCGCGACACCCCTCGTCCGGCCAACGTAGCCGGATCATTAGTGTCTTGTTGCGAGTATTCTTCCCCGATGCCACAAACGGTATAACAGCGACAAAACCAGTAATTTATTAAGTCTAGCATTCAACAATAAAATATAAATCTTTTTAATAAATTTTAACTAAAAAATATTTCCAATGCAACTTTTAGACTATGCGTGGGGCTCCAGCCTAAGCTGCCTCACGCCTAGTACCGTCCTAGGTGTAACCGTGAAAAAGCATACAAAATTTATTAAAATTTCAAATTACATCCAAACTTTGATAGTATTATCGTAATAATATCCGATAATAACCGAAGATACGAAAAAACAACTTATGGCCTATTTGGATGCCGTCCTAAGCATCTTGCCTAACTCAGGCGGTCGCCTGCGGCTGGATTAACGTGCTTGAGCTCGAGCGACCAGGCGAAGGCACGAACCAAACAGTCCCTTGCATGCCACGCCTACCTTTGTCCATCGGGATGGATCGCGCTGCAAGCTGGTTACCTGTGAACGCCAAGTGCGATTACTTTACGCGAATTTTTAAATCCTGAAGGGTGATGTGTACAGATCTATTGCCACAACATGGGCTGGTTAAGCTACTGGCTAATAGAATAGAGTATACTACAAAGTGTTTATCTGATTATATGCTGCCGTATACAATCGAATAGATAGATATAGTGTTTCATCAGCGTGTGCCGTTTCGCCATCCAGCTCATGCAGCCACCAACCCCTGACCCTGGGCCCTTGTGCCTTGTGGCCTTCTTGCCACTGCTAAATAACATCACATTAAATTTTTGGACACCTAAATAAAGCATTAAACATAGATGAACTAAAAAAAACTAATTACACTAAATCTTAAGAAGAATCTTTTAAGCCTAATTAGCCATAAGTGCTACAGTAACCAATATATACTAATGATGGATTAATTAGACTCGAAAAGATTCGTTTTGCGGTTTATAGGCTAGCCGTGAAATTCGTTTTTTCATTCGTGTCCGAAAACTTCTTCCGACGTACAGTCCAACGTTCGATGTGATGTTTTTGCAAAAAATTTAGTTAACTAAACACCACCTAAAATATCTCCCGGGAAAGGCTGCAGCGGATACTCCCCTTTCGGCTTCAATCACCCACGTACTCCCTCCGTCCTAAAATAAACCAATTTTTTACTTTTTACCTTTAATTTTTGACTTTTCGTTTTATTCAAAAAAATTTTGTGATTGATATTTTTATTTTTATTAGATAATAAATCATGAATAGTATTTTACGTATAACTAATTTTTTTTTAATTTTCTGAAATTTTTCAAATAAGACGAATAATCAAACATTGGACATGAAAACCAAAAAATTCATTTTTTAATGACAGAGGGAGTACAACAGAAACAAAAATGTTCAGTTTAAGGACAGTTCAGTGACAGTCTTCACTCATCAGACGTGTACACGTCTGTCCAGAATTTACCCAGACCATTGCTAGCGGGCAATGTTTACACTGACAGAACAGGATTCAAAAATCAAACAGCGAAATAAGTATAGCATGTACGACTGCGTTTTTTTTTCTTTTTTTTCTCTATTTTTTCTGCATGCTTCTCAAACTACTAGACATTATGTTTTCTGGAAAATATTTTTATATAAAAAATCATCATCTTGTTTCTTAAATAGATTTTTAACTTTTCAGTGATCAATGTATACAAAATAAATATCTATTACAAAAATTAAATAACTTTTAATCTTTCGTCAACAAAAAAACGCAACCGTGATCATGTACTCGCTACGTTGTCGAAATATAGCTAAGTTCAAATCTGATAAGTGCAGGATCATTGCCCTGCGTGGGTGGTCTTAAGCCAACTCGATCGACGCGTGCATCAGCCTCTGCAGGGCCAGAGGCGCACAGAATCTTATCATTGTATCCAGCGGGATCGGTAGGGTTCGTCACGCTCACGACGTCGATCTCAATCCGATCACGCCAGCATGAAAGCGATCGAGCCTGGCTGCACTGCACTGCCTCCTCTGCTTTGGCTCCAGCTCGATCTCATCTCCAAATCCCCAGCGGTACACGGCTGCTTTACAGGCTTACAGCTGCACCCCGTGTCACCCACGAACTGGTACAATTATGTGTGCCGTTTCGCAATGGCAGATCGGCGATCGTCGTCGGATTTTGGATATCTTTTGGTAAGAAGTACTAAACGGTAGCTCCATTTTGGTTGAACTCTTTGAAGACAGAGCGTGTTCGTGATGATGGGTTAGGGGTTGAAATTAATGGTGCACTTAAAATAAGAAGTATTATTAGCATATGATTAAGTAAGTATTAGCTACTATAAAAATAAATTAATCTGATTCTTTTTAAGTAACTTTTATATACTTTTTTAAACAAAAGATGCAGTAACTAACCGTTTTTAAAAAGTAGACGTGAAAAAGAGATAGAGATTAGACCGGGCAGCTCTTCCGTACCCTCCCAATAGTTATCTCAGACATTCTCGTGGTTGCTCTGACAGTAGCCAAACCTGGAGCAATGGAATGGATAAATTGTTTTTTTGACTTCTTTTTACCGGGCCATTCATGTCGATTTTGACACTTGATAACCAAGTTATTTCGTTAAGAATAGAGTGTGGGAGATGACAAATGAAGAGGTTCTTTTCCTTTCGGAAAGTTACAGATCGGAACAGGACACCAACCTAAAGTTAAATGAACCAGCCCAATTTTCTTCCAACCCAATCTTTGTCAAAGCAGATAACGATACAGCTAAAATGCCAAAAAAACACATGGAATGTTTTGTAAGCAAATTTGAAATAACCAAACAACCTTAAAAAAATTTGTCCAATAATATAGTGGACCGCATAGACCTCTCTATCCCGTATTTACACAAGCGTATCTCAAATAGTCAAACTTCTACGAGTCAATTTTCAAAAACTGGATAAAAGCGGAGAAAAAAAAACAAACTTTTCTACCTCAAAAATCGTGCCAAACCGGGACCTGCTACGAGGCCGCCGCCATCCGCAGCGACCAGAGCCGCACCTCGCCGTCAAAACTGGCGCTGCACACCCTCCACTCCTCGTCGCCGTCGTCGTCGGCACGATGCTTCTTCTGCACCGGCACGGGCGCCGCCGCGACCGACCTGACCGCGCTGCTGTGCCCGTCGATCACCGCGACGCACGCGTACCCGCGGCCGTCCGCCGCGCGCCGCCAGGCGCGGACCGTCTGGTCCGCTGACCCGCTGACCACCAGCGCGCCGTCGGCGGCGTCCCCCGAGGCGCACGCGACGGAGAGCACCGCCTTGCGGTGCCCGCGCAGCGCGCCGACCGCGACCATGTGGCTCGCGCTGTCCTCCCGCTCCCACACCACGACGCAGCGGTCGTTGCCGCCGGAGTAGAGCACCTGGCCCCCGAACCCGACGGCCACGGCGTTCACGGCCGCCGTGTGCCGTGACAGGGTGGCCACCAGGTGGTAGGCCGGCTTCTTGCTGCGGCGGCGGGTGGCCTTGTCGGGCTCGGCCGGCCGCGGCGCCCAGACGCGGACGCGCCTGTCGGCGGAGCCGGTGTAGACCGTGCCGTCGGGCGCTACGGCGACGGCGTTGACGGCGTCGTCGTGCGCCTGCAGCGACTGCAGGCAGCGGAGAGACGGGACGGCCCACACCTTGAGCGTCTTGTCCCAGGAGACGGAGAAGAGGAGACGCCCGTCGGCGGAGGCTGCGACGCCGGACACGGCGTCGGCGTGCTCTATCCAGAGCCGACGGTGGTGGCGCCGGACGACAACGTGGTTGGACGGCACGGGGAAACGGCGGAGCCGGTCGGAAACGGTGGGGAGCGCGGCGGCGAGGCGGAGCCGGTCGGAAGCGCGCGAGGACACCCGCCACAGGCGCAGCCTCCCGTCCTGGTGCCCCGTCACCGCGACCTTCCCGCCGTGAAGGTGCGCCACGCACTTGACCGACCCGGCGGACGAAGCAGCATCCGCCATATCTGACGTGGAGGTCGCCTCCATACTGAACAGATCATAGACCGCCACGGCCGCCGGCCTTGCAACGACGATGAGACCACCACCATGAACCGGGTCCGCCGCCGCGACGGCGGCAGCGGCTGACCCAGGCGCCGTGGGAAGATCGCACAGAGTAGTCACGTGGGCGAACGACGCGGCGAGGCAGCTCGTACTGCCCCCCACAACAGCTGACAGCGAAGGCAACGACGGGACCGACATCGACGACGAGGCCTCCGACACCGCGGCCGCCGCCGCCGCTGAAGACGACGTCGAGACCGTCGACGAGGAGGAGGAGGACGACACCGCCGTCTGCTTACTGACGCTATTGCTGTCTCCCTCGCCGGCGGCCGCTGCGTTGCCGTTGGCCATGCAAAGCCGCGGGAGAAGCCGCATGAGGAGACCACCGGTCCACCAACACTGTTGCCCGCGTGAGGCGCACCGTGAGACAGCAATAGCGAGGCGGGGCCGCTATTTGTACGCGCTGGCTTCCACCATCCGACGGCTAGGAGTGGCCCCGGCACATGTGCGGGTAGAGATCGGACGGCCAGGATGGCCCTGACGTGACCTGTCGGTACGCGCTCGGTCGGAGTCAGTGACCGTGCGGGGACAAGGTGTCGGGTGTACGCTCGCTAGGGTCGCGGTCGGCCTATTCTGCCGGGGTGGGATCACCGGGGGGCGTCGAGTCAACATGTGATCTTTCAGAAAAAAAAAATTAAACGAGTGATGTGATTAACCTCTGTACACCTGCTTCTCAGATCGTGATTACCATGCACTCGCTGCAGTAGACGGATAAAATTGAGCTTTGCAGGAACATAAATGCATATATATTGAATATTAGAAAGTTGATTACTTTTAAAGGTATTTCTAAAGAATGCTCATAAAAAGTGTGTCCACATTAATATATACGCAATCAAAAAATAATCTATAAATATAATTTTTATATACTTATTCTCGATGATCTAAAAGCCAATGTCAAAAAATAAGCTACGGTAAAAAAACATCCCAAAAAAGAGTAATTTTATCATTCTTAAGGAGGTGCCAAGAGGTACCAAATTTTATATAGAAAAGAGTAGTACCTCATGTTACCTCCTCAAGGATGGGGAAAAACTCTCCAAAAAAACTTTAGATTTAAGTTTAAAAATTTAAACTTTTAATACTTATAAGTATAAACAGAATTAAAAAGATGGGTTTCTAAGTGTAAAATTTAGGAGTAAATTCTATCTCAGTGAATAAACTGGCATGAATTTTGTCTATCAAACCCAGCTACAGGCTGAAAGGTTAAAAATGTAGGGCACCTCTCGCTTCAAAAGGTTACAGCTAGCGATGAATATGTATCGATCCGTGAATAACCCTCTATTTGTTTTTAGATTATCTAAATAAACTAAATAAAATTTAATTTATTTATTTAAATTAAAGGCAGCCGCGAATTACCAATGGTCAGCCCTACTGTAACAAATCGCCAATTCCCTTTGTGCACACACAGGATGGCCGGGTGGTTCTCTCTCGTTGAACACTACCTTACGTACTCCCGGGTCCCAAGTGAAAGTTGGCGAGTGGTTCGCGTCAGGACTGCGTGCAAAACCTGTACGAGTGCGACGCTACGTGACATCTGGGCTCCGGTCGAGGCGTGGGGATGGTTACGACTTACGATGGATTTTGTTTCAACTTGTCAAGTGCATCGGTACTTGAAAAAACCTGAGTCATATGCGTTATATATATATATATATATAGCTTCACCTATGACACGCCCATGGCGTCTCCGGTACATATCTATATATGTCGATATGTGCTCCAATTCAACGAAGTTGTTCCTCAAAAAAAAAAAAAATTCAACTAAGTTTGGTCCACTACTTAGGTATCTTCAGTTCGGCTATGTTCGGAGCATTTCCAAAACCATGAGCAATCTAAGGCTGAAACTGCTATGGTGCTAGGGGTGGGAATGGGCCAAGACCCGTGGGTTATTTCACAACCCTATTTAATTCTTAAAATTTTTTTAACTCAAAACTCTATACAATTTTATTTTCAATCTATTTTAAGTCCGATCCTTAAATTTTATAGGTTTGGATTAATCGAATGGCCGGGAAAGCGTTGTTTTGATCCAACATGCAGGCCCGTCAGAGAAAAGGACTGCTGCAATTTGGAGAGCGAAATCTTGCAAATCTACTGTGGAGGAAACGGCAGGGGGTAAGGACAAGCGTCCTCGAAAAAACAATCCGAGGACAGATGCTGATCATGTAAGAGAGAGACAAGATTGTACTATTAGCAAAGTAGAGAGTAGGTCATGCCATAGAAAATTTTTTGAGCAGTAAATAATAGTAGGATGCAAGTAATTAGCTATTGCAAAAGCTAGCCTCGATTTGATCCAGCATGCATGTGATCCCAAGATTGGATTATTTAGGCAACATTATCTTACAACACTTAATGCAGGAAAGGAAAAGGCTAATTATAAGAGCTTGGACAAGTCTCGACCGAATATATATGGTTGCAAAAAGAGAACGGGGCTACATGTAAAGCAATGCAATATAGAATGTCAAATGAGGATCATGTCCTAATCTCTGCTCCCCCAGTGCTTCACTTTACGCCAAAATTAAGCAGGTTTTAAGGGATGGTTACGGGCATGTGTGCTTTCTGGTCCCCTTTGCCAGCTCCGTAGCCGTCCTAGAATATAATTCTGCATAGTCCATGTTGATAGTACTGTAGCTTATTCAGCTCGGATCTCAAAATGTTCTGTATTTGTAGAGACTAGAGAGGATTTGTCAAACAATGCCAAAAAGATGTATCATGGTCAGAGATGTGATTTGAGTGGCGAAGCAGCAAAGAATATGTGTTCCCTTCTGGAGAAATGCAACATAAACAAATCTCTTGTCATCTTCTCTTTTTGTCATGCTCCTCAACTTTTGCTTTTACCTCGCAGGGGTGTTCAAAACTAAGATCATGACCAAAACAAATTTGTAACTAAAACACATATTCTCAAGACAAATTGGGAGCTGCTAGTACGTTTGAAATGCTGCGAGAAATGGCCGATCAATTGAACAGGTCAAGTTGGCTGCGCTTGAAGATGTTGTGTAGCCTGTTGCGCTTGTTTAGTCAAGCAGCAGCAACTGGAAATAGTGATATCAAGCTGATTGGAACGTCGAGCAACTGCACAGTGTTTTTTTTATCTGCACACTAACATCAGCGTCACGCTAGGTAAGAAAATCAGCGGACAAAATCCACAGGACCACAGTGCAATCAGAAAGAGGTGCCACGAGGTGAGTTGTCACCGGTCACCATCACCTTTTCTTTTGCTTACATTTATAAGCTAAAATATAAATTTTTAATCTTAAATTTTAGAGTTAATTTAAAGATTTTTTACAATGAAGCTTATTTTATAGCTTAGTTTTTGATCGTCAAAAATATGTATATAAAAAAATTTTATTTACAAATTATTTTCCATCTACAAACGTACGGGTTTGCCTTTTTCAAACAATCATCCACTGTGACGACGGGGACAGGCACATGCTCAGCAACTAGATAAGCAGCAGCAGATAGCAAGATAACACGGCCGATAAACTCAAAGACCGGTCTTCTTCCCGAACAGCATAGAACAACTACGAGCTAGTGTGTCTGGATTAGTTAATTCTTGCGTGAGCGTGACACACGCAAGACACGAACCGGCCGGCCGGGGGCGCAGAGACAGAGAGGCAAGCAGATCGAACTGGGAAAAAAAGCCTGGGTCGAGTACTCGAGTACGCATGCTTGGTCTCCAAGCGTTGTTGTTCGCAAACGAAAGAAAAAAAGGCGCTAAAGCAAAGCAGACGAGTATCGAGCAAAGGCGACCAATCATGCACGCAGTACGTTTCGTTTCATGTCCGATCAAGCAAACCACATCCTGCACCAGCGATACAATACATGTTGGGCGTAAATTACCGCCAAATTGCAGAAACCCCCAAAAAGGCACGCAGAGCGAGCTTATTACACGCAGCCTGATTGATGGCCGTCGGTATCATCGTGTTCGTTGTGACCTCGATTGGGTGGCAACGAATGGGCATTGTGGTGGGGCTCTGGCACCACGGAATGATCCACATGCCTCCTCGTTTCTTCCAGGTGGCGAGCTCTCGAGAGCAGGTCAAGGAGTTCCATCGAGTAGGTACCTGAAACTTTTGTGCACGGAGCCATCGGTGGAGCCACCGGTGGTGGCGTCCTGCTTGCAGTGGGGCGCGTACGTCACTCCGCATGTGCGCTTGTTTGGTCGCTAGTTCGTGCGCTCGATCAGGCAGGCCGAACAGTAGACCACCTGGCCTGCCCTAACTGGGCGCTCGAGACGGTCCAGACGAAACGAACGCGTCGCTCTCCTTGCACATCACGTAGTACTAGATTCGTCGTACCGCACATGATGATAGTGTGCTGCGTTTCGTGCGTGCTTGGGATGGTGGTGTACTGGTGTGGACCGTGTGGTTGTCAGATGAGGTGGTCCGTCGAGATGGCATGGACGGGTCCGGGTTTTTCTTCTCAGGGTTTGGTTACGCGGCGCCGATGGGGTGTGGTTCGGTGTCAGGGCGCGCATGATTGGGAGTAGCAGTGTAGTACATTGGTTGTCTGGAAAAGATGGTTTCTTTAGGCCCTGTTTACACCTTTTGTCCCTATCATATCGAATGTTTAGACTAACTAGAAGTATTAAATATAGGCTATTAATAAAACCTACCCTATAATTTGGACTATTTCGTGAGACGAATCTATTAAGCCTAATTAGTCCATGATTAACGAATGTGATGCTACAGTAAATATTTACTAATCGTGGATTAATTAGGCTTAAAAAATTTGTCTAGTGAAATAGCCTTTATTTATGAAATTAGTTTTGTTATCAGTCTATATTTAATACTCCTAATTAACGTCCAAACATCTGACGTGACAAGGGACAAAAAAAAGTCCCTGAATCCAAACAGCCCATTAGTCACCAAAAACTTTTTTCAAAAATATCACATCGAATCTTTAGAAATCTAAATAAAACATTAAGTATACATGAACATTAAAACTAATTACACAGTTATAGGAAAAATCGTGAGACGAATCTTTTGAGCCTATTAGGACGTGATTAGTTATAAGTGCTATACTATCAACATGTGCTAATGACGAATTAATTAGACTCAAAAGATTCGTCTCGCGGTTTCCATGCGAAATCTAAAATTTGTTTTGTAATTAGACTACGTTTAATATTTTAAATGTGTGTTCAAAGATTGAACGCGATGTTTTTTTTAAAAAAAAATTACAAACTAAACCGGCCTTTATTGAAGGTGTCACGGAATATGATCGCAGCTATCGAGTCAACTTATAATCGAAGGAGGTCTTTTCTCGATCCAACCTAATCACATTGCCCATAGTTTGATCTGAGGGGCTGTTTGAATTCATGGATTTTTTTGTCCCTTGTCATATCAGATGTTTGAACTTTAATATGGAGTATTAAATTTAGATTGATAACAAAACTAATTGAATAAATAAATGCTATTTCATTAGACAAATTTTTTGAACCTAATTAATCCACGATTAGCAAATGTTTACTGTAGCATCACATTCGCTAATCATGGACTAATTAGCTCAATAGATGAAATAGTCTAAAATATAAAGTGAGTTTTATTAATAGTCTATATTTAATACTTCTAATTAATGTCTAAACATTCGATGTGACAGCAACAGTATCCAAACACCCACTAAACGTTGCGTGTGTCGAACAGACGGTGACTCGGGGCAAGGGGAGGAGCCGTAGGGTGGTTGCCTCTCATATCACTTCCCTCACTTCCTAAAGAAGACTTTGGCCAGTTAGTATGGTACCGATAAGTTAACTTATTTCTGTTACAGAAAATATAACATATATAGTAATATATCAGTACATGATTAATTAATTATTAAAAAATATAAAATAGATTAATATGATTGTTTAAAACAATTTTTCTATATAAATTTTTTTAAAAAATATACCATTTAGCAGTTTGAGAAATATGACGAAAAATAAGGAGGGATAAGTTAACTAAGCGGGGGCGGGTAACGCGGCCTTTGACATGAGCGGAAACGGGGCGTTCTTCGCAAGAATGTGTGACGCTTAGGCATGGATGTATCATCTCGACGACTCTCGAACAAACCCCGTTCGTCCTTTTTCAAAATACAGATGAACTCCTGCTATCCTGCACGGTGTAAACCGTGTTGCGTCGACGAAACATGGGGTGATTCTTTGGAATTCCTTATAGAAAAGGAGTACTATCGACACATTTTAAAAAAATAATTTATAAATAAAACTTTTATATATATATATATATTCTTAGCGTTTTAAGATTTAAAATTAAAAATAAAATTCGAAAAAAAATACTAAAATCAATTATAAATTTATGGTTAAAAAGGATTTTGGTTTATAAATATAAGAAAAACAAAAGATTGAGGTGATAGCCCGATATGGCGGCGACAGTGCTGCGTAGCCAAAAAAGGGTCATCATCATGCCTACTGATGACAATGGTAAATACCTATTGGGTATTGCTATCCTATATCTATATCTACTAGTAAAATTTCGTACTATTAAAATACACATACCCGTCATGGGTAAGAAAATTTCTCCATACCCATACCCGCTTGGGTAAACCTTACCCGTCGGGTCACCCATATACCCGCAAAAGTTCAAAACAATCTAAATATCACGGTTTCATATAGTATATTGCATAGACGCTAGATACTTAGGACATCACATGTTCATATAGTGTGATGAAAAAGGTACGGATGGTTTAAATACTTATGGTTTTGGTTAATTAGACTAGGCTAATTTGATATTAGGTCATGATATGCATTTAAACTTACGGGTATTTATTATCTATGGGTAAACGGGTATAGGGATCATAAGAACGTTTTCATACCCACGTACCCATCAGGTGAAAGTATTTACTTAATTACTTACCCACAGGTAATATATTTAGCTTATACTCATATCCTAATAGAGTAAATACTAATTGGGTCTCTGATCCCGTTGCCATCTCTAATCAGGCCGAGTCCGACGCAGGGGTTATATCGATTCACTCACCGGCGTGATGTGTCGACTTCCCGTATAACGCGGGGCCAAAAGCTTCTCCGCGCGGGGGGTGCGCAAAAACGGGCCGGAAAACGAGCGATCGGCAGCATCACGCATTCAGGCATGGGCCTTTGAGATGATAGCAACTACTCAATTCTATGGAGCGCAGCCGCGTCGCTGCAACGCCGGGGCGTGGTGATATGCATGGATGGAGGGGATCGCTTTTAGGCTTTACGAAGTTGCAGCGATCTAGCCATGTATGTAGGGGGCGTTTGTTTCCCGGTGACTTTTTGTTTTAAAGTCACTGTCACATCGAATATTTAGATATTAATTAGAAATATTAAATATAAACTATTAATAAAACTTACCCCATACTCTGGACTTAATTTGTGAGACGAATCTATTGAGCTTAATTAGTCCATGATTAGCGAATATGATGCTACATATGCTAAAGTAAACATTTGCTAATCGTGGATTAATTAGGTTTTAAAAATTACTCTAATAAAATAGTCTTTTTTTATTTATACAATTAGTTTTGTTATCACTCTATATTTAATGAACCTAATTAACGTCAAACATCCGATGTGGCGATGTGATAAGGAATAAGTCACCTAATCCAAACAACACCATAACGAACTCCCTAGTTGGGTTGGCTGGGTGCGCCCCCGTGAGATCTTTACCGGCCATGGCACTCGACGCCGCGGTGGGTGATGATGGACTGCGAACCTGTGAAAGGAGCAGGTCAGGGACGCAGATTCGGGCGGACCATGCTGCCGAAAGAGAGACTCCACATCGACGAAGCAAGGGATCAAAGCAGCTTTGGGAATGGTACGTACGAGAGGACGGTGGTGATGACATGGGCCGAGCTAGTGGAAGTTGCAATAAACTGGCACTGGATCTGGCACTCTTTTTACGTGTGCCAAGAGAGGTTTGCAAAGAGATCAGCTGCGCGAGGTTTGCTAAGAGAGAAAGAGCCATGGACAAAGCCGGCGGAATAATCCAAGCAGGGCCATAAAACAAGAGCAATTTTACTATATTTTATTTGAGTAGGTAACATAAGATACCGTCATTTTCTATATATCTCAAGGATGGGAAAAATGCTTATAAAACAAACGGATGAGTACTACTCCCTCCATCACAAAAGGTAAATTTTTGACCATCTGTGTTCAACGTTTGACCCTCTATCTTATTTGAATTTTTTTTAAGAAATTAAAAAAATAGTCATACGTAAAGTACTATTAATGATTTATCATCTAATAAAAATAAAAATATTAATCATAATTTTCTTAATAAGTCAAAGCGTCATTGTAGCTAAAAAGTGAAAGATTGATTTATTTTGGAACGGAAGGAGTACGCGCTAATGGGCTAACTACTGGCTATGGTGCAGGTCCGGTGCACATATTCTCCTCTGCTGTTCTTTCAGCTGACTTGGCTGCATCGGTGGGGACAAAACAGCCGTACTCAACTGGTTACCAGAATTATCCCTCCAATAAACAGTCCCAGACCTGAGGATCAAGTCCAAACGATATTGATATGATCAGTATATTCCTCACTCGAAATGCTTGCTCTGACACTTGGCTACGTGACAAGCTCGGATAGTCGGATTAAGCTGTCCGGTTTTAGGACACAGTCAATGCCCGATTGGCAATTAGTGTCTGATTAATAGCGAAATTTTGGTTTAAGTCTTGATGATCGTTTTAGCTTGCCTGGGAATCGGGATCCATGGGCGACAAGGAGAAGCCGTCGTTTCTGCGGCTGGTTCGCTACGCCGACGCGTACGACCGGTGCCTGATGGCGCTGGGCGTGCTGGGCAGCTTCGGCGACGGCATGATGCAGCCGCTGTCAATGCTGGTGCTCGGCGACATCATCAACAACTACGGCGGCGCCCGTGGCGCCGGGAGCACCTTCAGCTCCGGCGCCGTCGACAAGGTGAATCACCCACGACCGTTCAGTTACGTCCCCATGAAAACTCATTTTCCTGAATCTTACTCTTGCGTGTAAGGTGCAATGCAGTTTGCACTTCGGTTACTGTACGTCGCAGTTGCAGTGGCTGCCTGCTCCTTCCTAGGTAACCAGCTTTGATCAGGATTCAGGAGTAGTGTTTGGTTGATGAGAGATTTACCTTGGATGGATCGATCATGGCGAACGTGTATGTTGGTGATCTTCAGAGGGACTGTGCTGGACGAGGACGGCGGAGCGGCAGGCGTCGAGGATGAGGAGGCTCTACCTGGAGGCCGTCCTGCGGCAGGAGGTGGCGTTCTTCGACGCCGCCGCGCCGTCGCAGGCCCAGGCCACCACGTTCCGGGTCATCTCCACCGTCTCCGACGACGCCGACACCATCCAGGACTTCCTCGGCGAGAAGCTCCCCATGGTCCTGGCCAACGCGACGCTCTTCTTCGGCGCGCTGGCGGTGTCGTTCGTGTTCGCGTGGCGGCTGGCGCTGGCGGGCCTGCCCTTCACGCTCCTCCTCTTCGTCGTGCCGAGCCTGCTCCTCGGCAGGCGCATGGCCGCCGCGGCCGGGGAGGCGCGCGCGGCGTACGAGGCGGCCGGCGGGATCGCCGAGCAGGCGGTGTCGTCCATCCGGACGGTGGCGTCGTACACCGCGGAGCGGCGGACGCTGGAGCGGTTCCGCGGCGCGCTGGCGCGGAGCACCGCGCTCGGCATCCGGCAGGGGCTCATCAAGGGCGCCGTGATCGGGAGCATGGGCGTCATCTACGCCGTCTGGTCCTTCTTGTCGTGGATCGGCAGCCTCCTCGTCATCCACCTGCACGCCCAGGGCGGCCACGTCTTCGTCGCTTCCATCTCCATCATCTTGGCGGGAATGTAAGCATTCAAATCTCAAGCTACCCTCTCCTTCAAAAAAAAATAAAAATAAAGGATGACATTTTGATGGCAACGTGATTCTCAGGTCGATCATGATGGCGCTCCCGAACCTCCGGTACTTCATCGACGCGACGGCGGCGGCGGGCCGGATGCGGGAGATGATCGAGATGCTCCCGCCTCTCGAGGCGGCGGGGAAGAAGGGCGCCACCATGGATAAGATCAGGGGCGAGATCGTGTTCCGCGACGTTCACTTCTCGTACCCGTCGAGGCTGGAGACGCGGGTGCTGAACGGCTTCAGCCTGACCATCTCCGAGGGCGACACCGTCGGCCTCGTCGGCGGCAGCGGGTCGGGGAAGTCCACCGTGATCTCGCTGCTGCAGAGGTTCTACAGCCCGGACGCCGGGGAGATATTGCTGGATGGCCATGGCATTGGCACGCTTAACGCGGAGTGGCTTCGGAGCCAGATAGGCCTAGTGAGCCAAGAACCTGTGCTGTTTGCTACCTCCATTAGAGAGAACATACTGTTCGGCAACGAGACGGCCTCCCTGAAGCAGGTTGTCGCCGCGGCGAAGATGGCCAACGCTCACGAGTTCATCGTCAAATTGCCCCATGGATACGAAACACATGTACGCAATACTTACAGATTTACACTGCTAGCCGCGGCGCGATGAGTAGGCTTCAATCATGGCGTTTCTTCTCCGGCGCAGGTTGGGCAGTTCGGGACGCAGCTGTCGGGAGGGCAGAAGCAGCGCATCGCCATCGCGCGGGCGCTCGTCCGGGACCCAAGGATCTTGCTTCTGGACGAGGCGACGAGCGCGCTGGACGCCGGGTCGGAGCGGACGGTGCAGGACGCGCTGGACAGGGCGTCCATGGGCCGGACCACCGTCATCGTGGCGCACCGCCTCTCGACGCTCCGGAAGGCGGACATGATCGCTGTGCTCGATGTCGGCCGTGTCGTGGAGTCCGGCACGCACGACGAGCTCGTCGGCATGGACGGGGGCGAAGGCGGCGTGTACTCCAGGATGGTGCACCTGCAGAAGGCGCCGCCCGTGGCGGCGAGGGAGGAGCGCCACAGCGCCGTGGATGTGGTGGAGAGCGAGATGGTGTCGTTCTGCAGCGTGGAGATCATGTCGGCGGCCAGCGCCAGCGACCACCGTCCTAGCCCGGCGTCGTCGTTCCGGTCGGTCGAACACTCGACGGAGCTAGGGAGCAAGACCGTGGTCCACGGTGTGGCGCGCTCGAGGAAGCCTTCCAAGCTTCGCCTGCTGAAGATGAACAGGCCGGAGTGGAAGCAGGCGCTGCTCGGGTGCGCTGGCGCCGTCGTCTTCGGCGCGGTGCTGCCACTCTACTCGTACAGCCTAGGCTCGTTGCCGGAGGTGTATTTCCTCGCCGACGATGCCCTGATCCGTTCCAAGACCAGGTTGCAATTCTGCATCTCCATCGATGATCGATGCTTGACGATACAGCACCAGCGACGTCATTGACGTCTTCTCTGAACATCTGGACAGGTTGTACTCCCTGATCTTCCTTGCCATCGCCGTCGTCTGCATCACGGCGAACATCATGCAGCACTACAACTTCGCGGTGATGGGCGAGCGCCTGACGGAGCGTGTGCGGGGCCAGATGCTCGCCAAGATCCTCTCCTTCGAGGCCGGGTGGTTCGACGAGGACGAGAACACGAGCGCCGCGGTGTGCGCGCGGCTGGCGACGCAGGCCAGCAAGGTCCGCTCCCTCGTCGGCGACCGCATGTGCCTGCTGGTCCAGGCGGGCGCCACCGCGTCGCTGGGCTTCTCGCTCGCGCTCGCCGTGTCGTGGCGGCTCGCGGCGGCGATGATGGCCATGCAGCCTCTCATCATCGCGAGCTTCTACTTCAAGAAGGTGCTGATGACGGGCATGTCCAGGAAGGCGAAGAAGGCGCAGGTGCAGGGGAGCCAGCTCGCCAGCGAGGCCGTGGTGAACCACCGGATGATCACCGCGTTCTCGTCGCAGCGGCGGATGCTCCGCCTGTACGAGGCCGCGCAGGAAGGGCCCCGGAAGGACAACGTGACGCACTCGTGGTTCTCCGGCTTCTGCCTGTGCTTGTGCCAGTTCAGCAACACCGGCAGCATGGCGGTCGCGCTCTGGTACGGAGGCAAGCTCATGGCCAAGGGGCTCATCACCCCCACACACCTGTTCCAGGTGTTCTTCATGCTGATGACCATGGGGAGGGTGATCGCCGACGCCGGGAGCTTGACGTCGGACCTGGCGCAAGGCGGCGACGCGGTGCGCTCCGTCCTTGACACGCTGGACCGTGAACCGACGATCAAGGACGACGAAGACGACAGCGAGGGCAACGAGGGGAAGAGGAGGAAGAAGAAGAAGAAGAAGCACGAGGAGATACAAGGCGCCATCGAGTTCAAGAACGTGCACTTCAGCTACCCGACGCGGCCAGAGGTGGCCGTGCTCTCCGGGTTCAGCCTCGAGATCGGCGTGGGCAAGACGGTGGCGCTCGTCGGGCCGAGCGGGTCCGGCAAGTCGACGGTGATCGGGCTGATCGAGCGGTTCTACGACGTGCAGAGGGGCGCCGTCCTGATCGACGGCGAAGACATCAGGAGCTACAGCCTGGCGCGCCTCCGGTCGAACGTGGCGCTCGTCAGCCAGGAGCCGGCGCTCTTCTCCGGCACGATACGCGACAACATCGCGTACGGCGACGAGCGCGCCACCGAGGAGGAGGTGGCCCGCGCCGCCGCGCTCGCCAACGCCCACGAGTTCATCAGCGCGATGGAGCGCGGCTACGACACGCGCGTCGGGGAGCGCGGCGCGCAGCTGTCCGGCGGTCAGAGGCAGCGGGTGGCGCTGGCGCGGGCGGTCCTCAAGGACGCGAGGGTCCTGCTGCTGGACGAGGCGACGAGCGCGCTGGACGCCGCGTCGGAGAGGGCGGTGCAGGACGCCGTCGACCGGATGCTGCGTGGGAGGACGTGCGTCGTCGTGGCGCACCGGCTCTCGACGGTGCAGAAGTCCGACACGATCGCCGTGGTGAAGGACGGGAGGGTGGCGGAGAGAGGGAGGCACCACGAGCTCCTCGCCGTCGGCCGCGCCGGGACGTACTACAACCTGATCAAACTCCAACACGGCAGATCGCCGTGCCTTAGTCCCATCTGAACTTGTCCACAGTCCACACGAACCATCTGAACTTCTGAAGTTGAAGTAGGCATTGGGATTTGGCAGATCAACAGCACGGCTTAATGGATCAAAAGTTATTCAAAACACGAAAGAAGCTCATTTACGTATAGCTAGTAATATAATCATGTAATGCAATATGTCCATACAATTAATGATGGACGTCACATGCCTATAGAGAAAATCAACAATTTATATAACTGACAATGGACTGCATAGATCCATAAAGAAAGTAAACGGCAATAGAACTGATAATGGATTGTACATGCCCATTAAAAAATGAAAATGGTTTTCTTAAATAAACCACTTGATTTTTGAAGCGATGACTTTTACGTGACGTGTCACATGGATGAGTAGGAGGATGGACGACTCATCTTTTTAAGTAGTAAAAGGGATGGACACAGGTGGCGGGTAATCCTTTATTAGCTTTAGTTCCAATAAATAAACTAAGTTTGATTCAATTATTTGAATTAGAGTTGTACACGGATTATCCCTGGGACGACCTGTGTACATCCCTAAGTAGTATAGATAACTTGGTTCAAGCTGGGGTAGATCTAGGCCTAGGGTAGCTAAAACTCAAGCCCTTTGCCCGAGATCCAAATTTCACATAAATTTTCTATAAATTTTAGAAAAAGTGAATTTGTAACGAGTTAAGAACAAAATAATTGATTTGAGCTCAAGGCGTGACTTCTGGCTGTTTCCGCCCTTGGGTGCAAGGCTGCACTACATCGTTGATTTAGGTTCAATTCCTTGATCCAAACTACAACATTGAAATAAAGTAGTCTTATGGTTTTCTGCAAACTATAAACAGGAATGAACGTGAATCGACCCATGAACAAACTATAAACTCAGTTGCAAATCCTTAAACAACTCTATTTGGATCAAATAAATAAAGTTTTATTCTTTATACTTTAGTTCATCTAGTTAATTAAAGCAACGAATAGATTACCCATTATTCAATATGTATCCATATCCATCCCTTGCTACAAACAATCGCTAGCGCGCCAATGTGTTGCCAGGAACTCAGGTAGCAATAGCATCTTGTATTCATGCCTGATCGTTTCTGCTGGTGGACAGTTTAGGCCCATGTTCGCACGAACTAGCCACGTTACTGTACCAAAATGAGCAATCTGCAAGTTGTTATTCTTATTTACACACAACTCGCCAGTCTCCATATCATGATCGTAATTTACTCATCAAGAACATAGAACGAGTATAACTTTATAGGAGTATTTACCAACAGTTTGGAAATTCTATTTAGCGGCACTAATAAAAGAAAACTTAACTTATTTACATACTACTTAAAATAAAATTTATACAAATTTGTGTCATGACCGAGATTTACACTCCTTATCTTTTCGCTTATACTAAAGCTAATTTTGGAATTTTAAACCTTACATCTGAAGATGACTTTAAGATTTTTTCAAGTTGAGCAATTTGTAAATTATTGTATCAAAATGAGCAATTTGCAAGTTGTAGTTCTTATTTACACACCACTCGCCAGTCTCCATATCATGATCGTAATTTACTCATCAAGAACATAGAACAAGTATAACTTTATATTTACCAACAGTTTTGAAATTCTATTTAGCGGCACTAATAAAAGAAAACTTAACTTATTTACATACTACTTAAAATAAAGTTTTAAGTATACAAATTTGTGTCATGACCGAGACTTACACCCTTGTCTTTTCGCTTATCTAAAGTTAAAATTAGAATTTTAAACCTTACATTTGAAGATGACTTTAGAATATTTTTTATCATTTATTTTTAGATCGCTAAGAACACATATAAAAATATCTGTATAAAGTATTTTTCGTTCGTAAATGTAACCGCAAAAGCCAAACATACTCACCTGTCGTACCGAAGTACCGAACTAGGAGCGACCGGTAAAAAATGATCGGACGGAGGAGGCCGCCCAGCTACCGGCGTCGCGAACGAACACGACGACGGCCTCGGTCTCGGCGATCACCACCTTGTCGGTCTCGGTCCTCGTGATCGGCGGGACGATGAGCCAGAACCCCGTCGCCAGGATGAACGCCAGCGTCAGGGTGGTCGCGACGGCGCGCGGCGGCCGCGGCCACCCACTGTGCGCGGCCCACCACCCCTCCGCCACCGCGCACACCCCCTGCAGCGCGAAGAACGCGGTGGCCTCCCCCGTCGGCGGACGCAGCGTGGCGTAGTAGATGATCGCCTCGTGCATGATCCCGGAGACGAGGAACGCCGCGAGGACCCCCGCGGCGACGCCGCCGACGCCGCCGACGCGCGCCCGCACGGGGCGGCTCACGCATTGGCGGAGCAGCGCGGGCACCGAGAGGTTCCACCGCCGTCCCCAGAACTCCCGCAGGCTCGCCGACAGGTACGGCCGGTCGAACTGCGGCTCCAGATCCATCCCCATCACCACGCGCGCCGCCGCCGCCGTGAACGCCAGGATGAGCTCCAGCGACAGGTAGACGTGCAGCGAGTACAGCATCAACAGGGCGTAATTGTTCATCTTCTCCCCGTGCCGGTACAGCGACACGATGGCCGCGAGCAGCGCGGCCATCACGGCGGACGTGACGAGGCCAAGGCCCGAGCGCGGGGCGTTCTCGGAACCTGCAGGCCTTCGCTGCCGGACGGGCAAGGAGGCGACGGCGACGAAGGCGGGCAGAGGGAGGGACGCGTCGAGCGGGCCCTGCCCCCCCGAGGCGAGGAGCAGCAGCTTGAACTCGGCGAGCCAGGCGAGGAAGAACCCGGAGACGGCCCGGAGATGGAGCGCGCGGAACGCGAGCGGGAGGACCGGGAGCACGGCGAGCACCGGGACGAACGCGGCGAGGCGGGGCAGCCCAGGGCGGAGGCGGCGCGCGGCGAAGCGGACATACGACATGGCAGCGGCCACGCCGGCCGCGACCGCCGTAAGGCTGCGCAGGTCGCCGCCGGCCATCCCCCCAAGCCTCCGGTCGACGGCGCGGGCCGAAAAAGAGCAGAGCAGATTTGATCAAGATGGTGAACACCTGAATTTGCCAAATCAGCTCAAGTGATCTCTGAAATTTGGCCACTCGCCGTGGAACAAAAACTATAGTGCATCCGATGATGCGAAACCATGGGCCGGTAGCGCAACCCACTGCCATTACAGCCCATATGTTATCGAGCGAACAAAATGCGGATAATAGTTAAATGATAATTAAACCCTAATGGTTATATCCTATATAGCATAGGAGTACCAAAGAAAAAAAAAGAAATCGTAGCAAAAAAAGATGAGACGCAACCGTGAGTTGATTACGTAAAAGGATTGTTCTAGAACTTGATTTTTTTTTTGTGCTTCGTATAATTCGAAGCTGAACTGTTGTAGTGTTGTGCTTTTATTTCCATGCAGTAAGAAAGAGATTATATATGCCATAAGGTAGAGTAAATGCAATATAAGAATAAATGAATATTTCCGTACATGTATGATATTTTTAGTTTGATCGAGTATTCTTTCTTTCCTTTTTTTACTATGGTCATAAGGGTATAATGTTCATTTAATTACCTCCCTTGCATGCGAGGATGACGTGGCAAATTCACATTGTGTTTTTGGTGGTTCAGGGTCCTCAGGGATTATGCTAAATCAAATGGTAAAATTTAAGGACTTGTTGGACTAACCTGAAACATCAAGCGATGACCCCTTAGAAACTTCATGGACAAAATTGGCCATTACACCTTCTATATTATTACAAGGTGTTTTGATCATATATATTTATCTATGAATTGAATAAATATTTTTGATATATGTATCTAATTTGATTAATATTTATATAAATCTAGAGAAAACCATGCCATTTTATAATATGAATATACTCACTCTATTCTAAAATATAAGACACAACCACCTTATACGAAGACCAAAGAATATTTAATTATATATTTATTTATTTATTTAGTACGAACAAAACCGCCTCCCCCGCTCGAGCTCCGCCGGAAGCCACGGCCGTAGCTCCCATTGGCCGTCGCTGCCTCCCCTGCCCGAGCTCTGCCAGAAGCCTGGATCTGGAGGATTGAGAAGATTGGGAGTAGAGGAGAAGAGACTAGCAGACCTGCTGGGGTGGATGGATGGGGGGATTGAGAAAAAGAAAAGGTTGCATCAAGGGCCACTCAAGGATGCATGCACGGTGAAAGAAGTGATTTTAAACAAGATTTATCCTAGTTGGAATGGGAGACTACTCGGCGAGTCATTTTGCAGTGTGGATGGCCTTAAAGCCCCGAGGCACATATATGTGTTGGCCATGGCCTCAGCCGTGCCGGAACTTCATATGAGGAAATGAGATGTATGTTGCCTTGGTTTAACTGATTACTATCGGACTATTTCTTAGCGTTATTCGCTAGTGTATTTTATGGAAAAGTTTATAAAGAAATTCATCAAGTAGATTTCCAATTTTATATTAATTAATTAATCATTTATATATTTAAATAAACAATAAAAAATCTGTTTCATCACTAAAGCTCTATTTATTTTTATTTAGGATTATTATAATCTCGATTATTAAGTTAGATTGCTATGTGCTAGATTATTATAAATTGAACTAAATAATGCAGGGTAAGATGGGTAATTAATTTAAAGTTACAAAGATAGTGGATCTTTAGCCTTCAATAATCTAGAAAAACATCATTGATGAGCTTCTTAAATTATATTAATCTGTATTCTAGATTACAGTAAGTTGACAAAATAATATAATTATTGGTTTAAAATTATTTATAGAATCTATATTTAAACAACGCAGCACTACAATATTTTTCAGCCGGTCTGGATACTGTAGCCCCAAGATGCAACCGAGAAAAGAACACACCAACAACATGCATTGGGATTCCTGGATCCAACATAAATATCTTCTCCCTCCGTTTTATAACGTAAATGTTTAACTTTTTTCTATCAATATTTGATCATTTATCTTATTTAAAAAATCATATAAATATTATTTTTTTTCTTGCGACTAACTTTATTATCAAAAGAACTTTAAACTTTTTTCTATTTATACTAAATTTTTAAATAAAACGAATAATCAAACGTTATAAAAAAAATCAAACAATTTACATTACGATAAGCTACGAAACGGAGGTTGAGGTAGTACCATTTTCCTTTTTGTAGTCGAGAGGAATATACGATCACGAAGGACTACATGGCATCAGTACAGTTTGTTTCACAAAAGGAGGCGACGCCGCCACTTCTAGTCAATCTGCTCGCTTGCAGGGGATCCTTCGCCTTTGGAATTTTGGATAGTGATGATCGAGAGATGCAGCCGTCGTATCAAACTACGAGCGGCCGGTCAAAGCCGACCGGACGGTGGCGGCCGCCCAGCCGCCGGCGTCCCGCACGAACGCGACGACCGCCTCGCTCTCGGCGATCACCATCTTGTCGGCTCCCGGCCTCGTGATCGGCGGGAAGAAGAGCCAGAACCCCGTCGCCATGACGAGCGCCAGCGACAGGGCGGTCGCGACGGGGCGCGGCGGCCGGGGCCACCCCTTGTGCGCCGCCCACCACCCCTCCGCCACCGCGCACGCCCCGTGCAGCGCGAAGAACGCGGTCGCCTCCCCCGTCGGCGGGTGCAGCGTGATGTAGTAGAACATGAGCTCGTGCATGACGCCGGAGACGAGGAACGCCGCAAGGACCCCTGCCGCGGCGCCGGCGGCGCCGCCGCCGGCGAGCGCGCGCACGGGGCGGCTCACGCACGGGCGGAGCACCGCGGGCACCGACAGGTTCCACCGCCGGCCCCAGAAGTCCCGCAGGTGCGCCGACAGGTAGGGCTGGTCGAACTGCGGCTCCAGATCCATCCCCATCACCGCGCGCACCACCGCCGCCGCGAACGCCAAGACGAGCTCCAGCGCGAGGTACACGTGCAGCGAGTACAGGACGAGCAGGGCGTACGGGTTCATCCGCTCCTTGTGCCGGTACAGCGACACGATGGCGGCGAGCAGCGCGGCCATCACGGCGGAGGTCACGGGGGCGAGGCCGGACCCCGTGGCGTTCTTGGTGGTGGGATCACGCTGCCTGACGGGGAAGATGGCAATGGCAACGAAAGCGGGGAGCGGGAGGGACGGGTCGAGCGGGCCCTGTCCCGCGGCGAGGAGCAGCAGCTTGAACTCGGCGAGCCAGGCGAGGAAGAACCCGGAGATGGCCCGGGGGTGGACCGCGCGGAAGGCGAGCGGGAGGACCGGGAGGACGGCGAGCACCGGGAGGAACGCCACGAGGCGGGGCAGGCCGGGGCGGAGGCGCCGGGAGGCCAGGCGGACGTACCACATGGCTACGGACACCGCCGCCGCCACGGCGACGAGGCTGCGCAGGTCGCCGGTGGCCATTGCCAGGTTCCAAAAGAGCCACTGGACCGTGGACGGCAGCACATGCGAGAGAGTGGGAATACCAGAAAGTTCGCTCGTTAATCTAGATTAGTGCAGTTTGATACCTTCGTGGACGTGGCGGCCCCAATTGGCCACTTGCCGTGCAATGCAACAGCCAACAAGTCGGGGTCGTCGGCCACACCCCGCGAGTCCGCGACAGATTACCCTCCACGCTGTCGGGAAACTGGTTTAAGCTCTCGAGAAACGTCCTCGTCTATTACATATTATCTAAATAGTTATAAAAAATGTAAATAAAAAATATAAAAAATTGTGAAGATAGATTAATATGTTAATCACCACACAAACATATAGGTTAAAATATAACTTCTACAATCCATAATTCTTTAAAGAAAGATAAGATGATGGACTTCTGTCCAGAAACTTTTCGCGAAACACGTAGTTTAGCAATTCAAGGTGCAAAAACCAAGAAATAATGTGGGAATAATGCAATAAAAGAACACTACCATAGTCACATAAAGCCAGTCAACCTCATCCTCGTATTTCAAAATCAATCTATCTATATAAGGAAAATGCTAAATCCCAGACATACTACTAGGAGAGTAGGAGCTGACAAGCTCCTTACAGTCACCAATGTCCTCTATGCCTCTAGTCACTACTCTCCTCAAGCCACCGACTTGTTTAGGGCATACTCAACTCAAGGACATGACAAGTTATCTTATTATACTACGTTCAATGGTTGCTTCTATAGAAGAGACGTGCTTCAATAAAACCCGGGGTGGTGAGTACCGATGTGGCGATAGCCGACAGAGGTAAGATCAGCGTGACAGTAGCCGGTGGAGCTCCAGGTGGCACAGATTGATGCTCATGCAAGTTTGTCGTTTCCCTCTTAGTCGTCATTGTCTGATCCATTTCCACTCATTTCTACTTGTTTATTGCTAGATTTCATTCTCTTCCCCAAGCAACCGTGTCTTCTATGGGACACGATACCACCCCGAGCCTCCACCATGGCACCTGAGTCTAGTTAAAAATTGAGACCATATATTGGATGCTACGTATTTGACATGGCCTAAATGGAGTGTCGTCAACCTCAGCTTTGGGGTAGGCCACTGCTACCTCATTGTATGTCACTAGTTTTATCCATTTGATCTGGACGTTATGTACTCGTACTCGTATCATGTAGCGGCGGTGCTATGTACTACTGCCAAGGTATGTGGTGATGAATTTCTCTTTCATACGAGGTTGATTCGGATTTAGTTGATTTTGATGTATCAAATCTAGCCAGTGTGTGAGCATGTCCCTATATTTTTTAGCCACCACGGCACCACACCAAGCCCTTCTATATATTTTCCTAGTCTTTTGTTATCGCTTCAATGTTGCCTTAGATTTGCTGGAGCCCAGTTCTTCTAGCTCCATTGCAACCTCTAGCGAAAGAGGCAAAGCTTGGAGGCAACTGTGGGGGCTATAGATTGGCTAGCGGTGACGAGTAACACGATGTTCATGAATTTCTCGTTTTTGTTTTGTTATCAACCAACAAATTTGTGAGTGATCCCCTTTTAGAAAAAACCAATGACAAATTTACAAATGCCCGTTTTCTAAATGAGTTATCCTGTGTTATTCTATGCTATCCAGACTTCAGATCACATTATTATTTTGCAGCATTCCCTGTCTCGGTTTCTCTTTGGTACCAACAGGTTACTGTCTTGATATACCAGAGGTCCATAGATATCATACAGTTCTGTATATTCATATCTGATATTGATGGGTGTTGGCTAATTCTGAAGGGTACTAACAGGTATCCGGTTTGACATTGGTATTGATGATATAAAATCTGACGCCGACGTGTTGGCCACTAGGCTAGTATACTTAATTTATGGCTACTAACCGTCTCAAAACCCAGCTAAAAAATATTAGGGTGATCGTTTGGTTTTCCTTTTCATGAAAAAAAGTCAAACAACACATTTGCATTTGTAAATGAAAAATAATATTTTTAAAAAAATTGTATATGTATTCTTAGAAATATAAAAACTAAGGCTGAAAAATAAACTTTGGTAAAAAAATTCTTAAAATTAACTTCGAATTTAAGATTAAAATTTTAAATTTTAGCTGCAAAAGCGGAAAGACAGGGGTGATTGTTGTCGTTAGTTCGTCGGTAACCCAAGGAAATAATGCATGGGTATCAGATGATCGAGCAATGAAGCAAAGACAGCATTGACTTCACTGCACCTCCATACGCAAATACGATTCATTACAATACAGTTACACTGATATAATCTCACTGTTATAATCTCAGAGTCACGGTTTCACGGGCACAACACAAATGTGTGTGCCGCAATGCAGAATTAAGCTGCAGGTTTTGACGATACACCACTACTTATTAGCATGGACATCTGCAATGCGATGCCGGCAAATCGAGCGCACACAGTCCGGCGAGCGGCGGCGGTGTCAGCCGTAGCAGCGGATGGGGTCGCTGCAGCTCTTCCTGGCGGACTGGCCGCCCTTCTCGAGGTAGCGCTGGTGGTACTCCTCGGCGGGGTAGAACCTCCTCGCCGGGAGGACCTCCGTCACGATCTTCTCCTTCCACTCCTTCTGCTTCTCCGCCCGCGAGCCCCGCGCCGCCTTCTCCTGCTCCGCCGTGTAGTAGTAGATCCCCGACCGGTACTGCGTCCCGACGTCGTTGCCCTGCCGCATACATGCGCGTGCATATGTACTCGCCGGAGTTAGCAGAGGTGACAACTAGCTAGAACGATATACCTTTACCTAGTCTCGTGGATGGTTGATACTCCTTCCTTATTTTAATACTCACTTAGTTTTATAATATAAGATATTTAATTTTTTCTACTTGCAATATTTAACCGTTTGCCTTATTTAAAAAATTATAGAAATATTATTTATTTTGCTTGTGACTTACTTTATTATCAAAAAAAAACTTTAAGCACGACTTATTATATTTTATATTTGTACTAAATTGTAAATTGTTGAATAAGACGAATGATGAAACGTTGTAAAAAAATCAAATATCTTATATTAAAAAACGAAGGTAGTACAATTTTCTTATTTTAATAAAGGATGTCTTGATTTTTATATATGTTTGATTATTCATCTTACTATAAAACTTATATAACTATTATTTTTTTATTAAATCTATTGTTAAATATATTTAAATTATTTTGTGTAAATATAAAAATGTAAGCAGTAATTTAAATACATTTAGTAATAAATTCAATGA
The DNA here is from genome assembly GCF_000231095.2 of Oryza brachyantha. Classification (NCBI taxonomy): domain Eukaryota; kingdom Viridiplantae; phylum Streptophyta; class Magnoliopsida; order Poales; family Poaceae; genus Oryza; species Oryza brachyantha. Next base: position 12,911,822 of record NC_023166.2, read on the forward strand.
CAATAAAATAAATAATAATTACGTTTGAGTTGTTTAATAAGACAAGTGATCAAACTAGTGACTTCATCTGTAAAATTATGGAAGCATCCTAGCTTGATCGGTTCAATCAGACCCCATTCGGCAGGAGGGACGGTAAGTTAACTTACACACGAAAAACGTGATAATAGATTAGTATATAATTAATTAATTATTAATTATTAAAAAAATATAAAATAGATTAATATGATTTTTTAAAACAACTTTTCTATAGAAAATTTTTGCAAAAAATACACTGTTTAGTAGTTTGGGAAGCATGTACGTGGCAAACGAGGAAGATAAGTTAACTTAAGTCGTGTTCGGCTGAGAGGGGAAGAGTATATGTTATCCGGCACGGAAAACGTAGTAATAGATTAGTATATGATTAATTAATTATTAATTATTAAAAAATATAAAATAGATTAATATGATTTTTTAAAACAACTTTTCTATAGAAAATTTTCACAAAAAATACACCGTTTAACAATTTGGGAAGCATATGCGTGGAAAATGAGGGCTCTTATATATCTAACCTGGCTGCCGAACGGGGCCTTACCCTTCCTGCCGAACGCGGGCTAATGACATAATCTGGCATTAAGCTAACTTTTTATAAACTAGTTCTTGCAGCCTGCAAGTTTTATAGCACAGATCAATTAATGGAGAATTGCATTCCACATATGATGCTTTTGTCATAAACTAGTACTAGTAATTTAAGCAATCAATTCGATCACTAGCAATTGTAAATTAATTAGTACAGAGTTGGCACGTCTCTATCTAACACGGGCCCGTGTCGTCTGACCAATCTAACACAGTAGCAGATAAGATAAGCACTGTATTATCAAGTTTAGCTATTTTCCTTCAGAAGAAAGGAATGCTAGTGAAGAAGTTCTATCTTTCCATCAACAGTAGCTGGGAGTACGTACAGTGTTAAACCAATAGCCGTGTGAAATGTAAGCGAGCAATGGATAGTCAGATAGATAGCCACGTCGGAGTGTCTAAAACCACAGATTTTTATGATCCAAAATATTTGCGTCTCTCTGTGTGCCGATCAAAGTCAACACAAAAAAGGGGCCAGGTTCACTGAACCTCCTGCAACGCCGGCGAAAAGGCCGCCGCCGCCCTGTCTCGGCCGCCGGCACGCGCATGCGGCGGCAGGCAGGCATCGCTCCTACGAACGAACAAAACGAAGGTGAATAGGTTGTACCTGTCTGTTGAGCGTGGTGGGGTTGTGCTTGGCCCAGAAGACGTCGAGGAGGACCTCGTAGGGGCACTCCTTGGGGTCGTAGTGCACGCGCACCACCTCGGCGTGGCCGGTGCCGCCGTCGCAGACGCCGCGGTAGGTCGGCTCGTGGCGGTGGCCCTGCGAGTAGCCCACCTCCGTGTGCGCCACGCCCGGGAGCCGCTGGTACGTCAGCTCCACGCTCCAGAAGCACCCCGCCGCGAACTGCGCCAGCTCCAGGCCCTCGCCGGCGGGCGGGTCGGCGTCGGGCCCCAGGGCGGGGTTCGCCGCGCCCCCGCCGCTGTCGGACATGGCGATCGGCCGGCGGCGCGTCGCGACGCCGGGTGGGCGGGTGGCCGATCTGCCGCTGGCTGGTTCGGGATTTGGGGTAAAACTTTTCGAAGACTGATTCGCCGGTGGGGTCTATAAACAAGTCCCGCAAAAGGTATCACCGAATGGTTGGAGTTTGCGAATAGATCTGGCACAAATAATACATACATCACTGTATCATTGACCTGGGCTTATTTTTGAAGTCAAGATATTTTGACAGAAAAAATTGAAGTCAGCTCTTTGGAGGAAAAAAAACATCGATGAATCTGTAAAAAGGAAGTCGGCTTACTCCCATCGGGAACATGCCACATATTTGTAATGCCATATATAAATAAAAATTATATATATATATTTTTAGTGAGATAAGAAAAGCCACTATCATGAAAACAGGGTCGACTATAGTTAGCGCAGCGGCAATGCCAACCCTTGAAACAGTGTGGAGTGTGGATGATGTGCTTGCATTGCATTTCATGGTGGCACTATCTGCAACACTGCAAGAGTCGCAGGCGTGACTGCGTGAGCGGTGCGGCGGCTAGAAGTCCGTATAGTTTGATTCGTGCCTTCGTGCCATGGCCCATCATAGCCCAGTAGAAGAACATAGCTTCTGGGCCTTTTTTGGGGGCCCAGAGGAAGATTGCTCCCCGATCCTGAACAGTGAAAAGTCCACTTGGACTTCCTCAGTCATAGTCCGAGTTTGATAATTTGATTCATATCTCCAACTACAAAATCCGATACAAATACCCTCAAACTATTCAGGCCAACTCGTTTTGCCTTCTTTAGATGATTTGACATTGGTTTTGTCCTAGGTGGTGCCTACGTGACAGGATAAGCTAGACTCCAGATAAGTGGCGCATACGTGACATTTCTCAGGACTGCTTGGGCAAGGCGATGATAGCACGCATGTAATATAAACTCTGTCTGAGAGCCCTGTAGGGCTCAGGCTAGCCTCCTCTCCCCCCTTCTTTCTCTTCTGCTGTAACTGTCGGGTCTTTACCCGAATTCTTGTAATTATTATTCCCCCTTCTTAATACAAAGTCACCCCTCCGGGCTTCAAAAAAACACAGGCACACAGCGGTGCACGTACGGTGCGTGAGTGATCCACATGTTGCCATCCCAAGTGACCCAGAGTTGTGGAGTCCTCGATACCAACCGCGAGCAACCACATATCCGCGCGCCCATTCCTCCCGGTCCCGGTCCCTCCAGGCTCCAGCTAGCTGGGCCGCGGCAACGAATGCAGCCATCCGCAGATCAGCCAGCCGATGTGTGCATCGATCCAAGCATGTGCCCATGCGCGGGCAAGAAGAGAACTCCACTCACTGGCTCACCCGCCTTCCCTCCCCGAGACCAAACCAAACACAAGTTTTCCTTCGTGCGGTGCGAAACGACACCGTGCATCCGTGCGTACGGGCATACGCACGACACAATGACACATCTCCCTCTAGCTGGACACCAATACGTTATATTTTTTCCCGTTTTGCGCATGAGTCACCAGTGACAGGCAGTGAGCACACCATCTGGCCGCCACCATTTCTGGATGGAATCCTCGGCTCCTCTTCGTCACCAACTCACCGTTTCTTGTCCTGTTTCCCGCAGGAGAATAACCAGTTCGCCTCTCCCATCTCCAAGCGATCGAGCGGTGTGCATACATACCACGGCGATTTCGCCGTCGCCGTGGCCTAGGATTAGGACGAGGGCGTAAGATCTTCCCGTGAATCCAAGCCACCACACTGAAACGCGCACTAGCTGACAGCCTGGGAGCCTTTTGCGTCTCATGTTCTCCCTTCGCACAGCGACTTCACCACCACAGAAAAATATCAGAGAAAAAAAATCTGTGAAGGAGCACGCTACCAGCAGTACATCACCCTTGTCCTCTTCTTTGCTGACACCCCTGTTGCAATTTGGCGAGTGCTCTGACAATGACGTGAACGGTGCACCAAGACCGAATGTACTACTTACTGCTACAGTACCACGTATACTACATACCCGTGCAAACCTAACCCATGTTAAAGTCGTCACTTTTTGTTAATCATCGTCGTACGTACGCCGTCGCCATTCATTCGAGAAGAGACTAAGACCGGTTTGGTTTGCTTATCAACGTGATGTGGACTGAAACTGATATCCTACCTCGCCTATTGATCTGTTCCTGTTACCTGATTGGCTATCCCCGAGACAATTGCAACGAGGAAGATTATTCTTGTCCGTCCATATGACTCCAGATTGATTTTTTTTTTTGCGTGATTTAGGTGACGTTTTATGCCATGAGGGATGTATTTTCTCGTAGACAATTTTTTTTTGGCCTTACTTGTAGCGTCGATCGGTTGTCCTTTTGTTATATAAACACGAACATATAAAAGTACCGCTGGGTATATACTAAGTAAATAAAAGTATTCCCAATTAGGCATGAATAACACATAACACAGGTAATAAGGTATACATATCCTACCTGACGGAGCAATGATCATCGATCATGATTAAAATAGCAGCAATTAAACTGCCGCGTTTGGATTGGATACGAGATTGGAATTAAACGTGTGTCCTAGTCAGCAACTCCACCGCCAAGCAAATCTTTCCCTTCCCTTCTTCTCTCTCCAATCCAGCTAGTGGCGATCACCCCGCCTACGTGGACGCATCGCGGCCGTTCGCATCGCCACGCGTAACGCATCCACGCCACCAGAGGTAGGGCCAGCACGTCACGGTAGGTCGCTGCCGGTGGGCCCAACCACCGCGGGCTCCAGCGATCGGGTTGCTGACTCGGATCCACCCGCTTCTGTGACGAGCACTCGGTTGGGTGCGTTTCGCGCGCATCGTTAGTCAAGCTAATCTGGACCGTTCGTTCGAAATCGGACGGTCGTAGAGTGTGAACGCGTCCGCGCTCGGCTTAGCTGTGAACGATGAACTATTCCTCGTCGTCGGCTTCCTCGCTCCCTCCCTCCACGCCATTATATAGCTGTCGCTGAGCTTGAGACCCTGAGCTCTCATCGCCATTTCCAGCTCAGATCATCGATCGAACCTGTTGGTTTGCGTTTCTGGAAGATCATTCCTTGGTTCTGTTGAATTGTTTGATCAAGAGAGCGAGGAGATTTGGGGGGTGGGTTTCTTGGGACTGGAGGTGGTGTGCCAGCTGTGAAGCTGATCGATGACGCGCTGCGTGGATCTGGACGCGCTCCGGCCGGCGATGGCGGCAGACGTGCAGGTCGTCACGTCGGACGGGAAGAGCATCGCCGCGCATTCCTTCGTTCTCGTAAGGACGCCTGCTTGATGTCCTCGGTTCTTCTCTGTTCTGGTGGTGAATTCTGGATGGATCACGGGTACTTGACGACCTTGCATCGCGGCTGATTTTTTTTCTTTTTTGGTTTTGGGTTTGGTGTCAAGGCCACGGCGTCACCGGTGCTGGAGCGGATGATCGATCGGGCACGGCGGGGGTGGAACAGCGAGTGCACCATCCGCGTCCTCGGCGTCTCCTCCGACGCCGTCTACGCCTTCCTTCACTTCCTCTACGCTTCCAGGTGATTGGGGAACACGATTTTGTTAGGATCAAAGGTTCGATCTGATCGTCTGACACGTTTGGGGTGCGCGCGCGCAGGGTGACGCCGGAGGACGAGGAGGTGGTGACCGTGCACGGGCCGCAGCTGCTGGCGCTGTCGCACGCGTACAGGGTCGGGTGGCTCAAGCGCGCGGCGGAGGCGTCCATGACGGCGCGGCTCACGCCGGAGCACGCGGTGGACATGCTTAAGCTGGCGAGGCTCTGCGACGCGCCGCGGCTGTACCTGCGGTGCGCGCGCCTCGCCGCCAAGGACTTCGCCGCCGTCGAGCGGTCCGACGGCTGGCGCTTCGCGCGCCGCCACGACGCCGCCCTGGAGCTCGAGATCCTCCAGCTCCTCGAGGACGCCGACCAGCGGAGGGAGCGGTGGGCGCGTGAGCGGGCGTCCCGGGAGGCGTACCGGCAGCTCGGCGAGGCCATGGACTCCCTGGACCACATCTTCTCCGACGACGGCGGCTGCACCTGCGCCGACGTCGACGCCGACACAGCCGCGCCCTCGCCGTGCCGCGGCCTGCGGCTGCTCATGCGGCACTACGCGACCTGCGGCGCGCGCAATGCCGCGCCGGGCGGCTGGTGCACGCGGTGCAGGCGCATGCTGCAGCTGTTCCGGCTCCACGCCTCCGTCTGCGACCGGACGGCGCCGGACGATGGCGACCACCCGTGCCGCGTGCCGCTGTGCAGGTGAGGCACCTACCGCCGCTAAAAGGACGCATTTTTTACGTGGTAAACGCACGGGATTTTACACACCAACTTTCTCCGAGAGATATTTGCGTACGAGCGTCACGCCGACCCGACGCGCGCGTCGCTACAAAACAGTCCCGGCGAGAGTACGACGTCCAGTGAAAATGTCACTGGATCGCCAACCCATGCTTGTCTCGTCGTGAGACGCCCGTTCCACGGACGGGATTCATCCGTTCTCGCGCCACTGGCTTCCCCTCGACGGCTCGCATCGCTCTCACCGAAAACGACACCGATGGGCCACGCCAACGCCGCGAAAAATCTCCGTTTCTGCGTCCAATCGAATATCTATCTACCTGATGATCGATTTGTTGCCTAATTTCTACGAGCGCATTTAGATTTGATGATGATTGGATTGGGAAGTAACGTTTCGGTTTGGTTAAAAAATCTGTGCAGTCATTTCAAGGCCAAGATGCGGGCGGAGAAGGCGGACAGGACGTGGCGGCTGCTGGTGAAGAAGGTGACGAGGGCGAGGGCGATGTCGCGGCTGGCGGCGGCGCGCACGGTGCCGGAGCTGGTGGCCGTGTCGTGGGCGAGGTACAGCAGCGGAGGAGCGGCCAGGTTGAGATGAAGCGGGTCACCGTTGCGCACGCAGGGGGCCATGTGGCTCGGCGTGCAGGACTTTTTTTTTCGTGTGTTCCTCCTGTGCATTTTTCGTCGTGGGAGGGAATTACCGCGAAAAAGAAAATTTGGCGTGCCATGATGTCCGTTCCATTCCTAGGATTGCAACATGAGCTGCGAGGGGGGAAGGTTGTACTCGGTTCGATTTTGGCGGTGTAGCTCCAATGCTTCAAGTGGAGCGGGTGTATTAGGAGGAAATCAAAGCATTGGCGTGGTAGTTGAGCCATAGGTCGAGATCCATAATTTCATTGATTCCCTATGTGAATATATGAATTATGAAAATCTCCATCCACAGTTACATGTTGATATGTTCAGCTCAGTATTAGCCATGGTCCAGATATGATATTTGTTGGATGCATGTACTATATATTTCGAAATAATGGTTTGTTTTTTAATGTCTACGCTCTTCATTTTGTATTATAAGATGTTTTATGTTTCTTAAAGTTAAACTTCTTTCAAGTTTAATCAACTTTATAGAAAAATATATCAACATTTCTAACATGAAGCAAATATACTCACAATAGTTTTAATGTTCTACTTATTAAAAACTAATTCGGTGTTGTAGATAATGATATATTTTTCTATAAACTTAGATAAACTTAAAAAATAGCTTTAGACAAATTTAAAACATCTTATCATAGGAGTAAATAACATGCAACAACTTCTATCGACATCTTTGTTCAATTTTATAAGTAGAGTTACAAAGGTGATAATTCCTCGCAAATAAGTGTTGAGATTATAATGTCTTATTGGATAAAATTGATGAAATAGCCAATTCTGTCGTGGCCTTACCATCGCATCATTATTATCGCCCCGGACATTATCTCTCGTCTTGTATGCCATGTTCAGCTTGCCAACATCTAAACATCTCAATTGAATGGACCAAACGAGACTATTAGTATTTTCTTATGTTTATAAGTTAAAATTTAAATTTTAAATTTTAAATTTGATGTAAATTTTAGGGTCTTTTTATCATACTTAATTTATCAGCCTTGACTTTTAGATCGCTAAAAAACATATATAAAAATTTTATTTATGAATTTTGTTTATAAATATGTTCACCTTTTTTCTTGAAAAAAGCAAAACAATTACTCCGTATGTAACACATCATGAGTAACAAAGCAGGGCCTAAACATAATAAATTTGGACAAATGAGTCAATGACTTGTCTGCAAATTGGAGGGTCCATTCTGTCGTACCTACGATGTGTTTGGCAGCCGGCTCGTGCTACTGAATTCGCCATCATTTTTATAGCTAGTCCATTTTTCATCCCAGAATTGCCTCCTAGTGACGCTATTGGTGCCTTCCTCCGCCGGTCTGCCACTACTCACCGCTCATTGATCTCTTCATTGGCCCTTTGAACTGACGCAGGTGTCTACCGCGAAACAGTTTTTAGCATACGGGTGGACATTCACCCGTGTGCTTGCATGCTATGTAAATAGTTATAAAAAATATGTCAAGATAGATTAATATGAGTTATATCACTTCACAAATATGCAAGTTTAAATTCAATTTTACAAGTTGTAGTAAAAAAATAAATAAAACTGAAACCAAATATACGCATATTCATAATTGTTTTTGTTATTTTTACTACAACTTGTAGAAATTGAATTTAAACTTACATGTTTATAGAGTGATATAACTCATATTTATCTATCCTGTCAATTTTTTTATATTTTTTATGACTATTTAAATTACATGTAAGTAACGGGTCGTGTGCTAAAAAACTGCTTGCGGTGCCGACCACCTTGAACTCTGGCAAGCACCTAAGAGCAAGTACAAACATATTTTAAAGAGATAAGAGAGGGAAGAGAGAGCAGTGAGCTACTAATTTATAGCTAGCTACAGCACAAGCTCTAAGACACCGTGCGTGTATGACATGTGAGACCATGTATTAATGTTTTGTAGGTAACTATTGTATGAATTAGCTATTAGATTGACTATGAATTTAAGTTAGTAGTTGACTATACTATTGAACTTGCTCTAAGAAGACCAAATGTTACATAAATAGCAGGTTTGTATTCAGACCCTGTTTAGTTCTCAAAAAGTTTTCTCAAAAATATCACATCGAATCTTTAAACATCTAGATGAAGCATTAATTATACATGAACATTAAAACTAAGTGTACATTTATGCGCGTAATCGTGAGGCGAATCTTTTGAGCCTAATTAGTGCATGATTAGCCGTAAGTGCTACAGTACCACATTAATCAACATGTGTTAATGACAGATTAATTAGACTCAAAAGATTTGTCTCGCGGTTTTCAGTCAAAATCTAAAATTTATTTTATAAATAGATAACATTTAATACTTTAAATATATGGCCGTACGCGTCGATGTGACCACCCTACTGAAATTTTTTAGGAACTGATCGCAGCCTCACCTATGAAGCAGCAGAGAGAAAAAAAAAAAGGTTTTCGACAGAACTACTTACCCTGGCAACTAAAGAACTACTCCATTCTGTGATTACTGTTTCTTCTCCTTAATATAGCACCAGCAAATTGCTGGCTTGGTTTTAGGCAAAGAAGAAGAAGAATACTAGCAGATAGTAACTCGGATAGTCCATTGGCTTCGGCCTGAAATACTGCGGACGCCTATCCTGATTGATGCAGCCCATCTCAGCTCTCCGGGGAATGCCGAATGCTGCAGCCGCGGTCCAGCCAGCCACCAGGTCCATAGCGCTCAGTCGCTCACCCCGCGACAGCGTCGCGCGGCTCTCACCTCCAACTCGCCGCGACCCGCGAGAAACACTCTCGCATCGGTCCGGTCCCCCCGCCCGCTTCGTCACAAGCCCCAAAGCGCGGCGGCTACCGGTTTTCCTCCCCGACGACGCGCGGGGAGCACGCGCGGCGCGGTTGAACCGAGGGACGGGGCACGCAGGAGAGGGAGAGGAGAGCGGCATCGTCCTCGTTCGGCATCTCCCTAGGGACGCGCGGGCGCGACGGGGACCGATGCACCGAGCACGCACGCACGCAGGCGCAGGCCTCGTGCCGAGGGCTCGCCCCGATCTCGATCCCGAGCAAGGACAACACGTACACGCGCTCATCGGTGCCGGTGCGTGCTCGCTCCGCCCGCCCCGCGCGCGCGATCGACCACCACGCACGAACGACGCCTAGCGCTGCTACCGCACTACGCGTACTATACCTCGGCCGAACCACCCGGGGTGTGTATTATCCCGTGGTCCTCCTCCGTGTCGCGGCCGACTCCCGCGGTAAAGATTCTCCTCTCTCTTTAACCCCGCGCCGCCTGTACGTGCATGCACGGCCGGCGAGCCCCACGATTTTTGCTGTGAAATGGCACCGTTGTAGGCTCGTTGCTGGAAATCAGTCGTGTTGTACGTACGATTTTTGTTTAGGACAGTCACACGACAAAGCCAACCATCATTGTTTGGCTTCTTCTCATCGCGGTGTGTGTTCGTGGCTCGTGCCGTCCGTCCGTCCGTCCCGTGTGATCCTAAGCTAATCGTAAGATAAAAATCGTATGAATAATAATTTTGGAAATGGCATGGCGCCAAGTCGCCAGCAAAGCGCCTCCAAATCGGAGGTGTAATAAAGTACGGGCACTGTGTTTCAGTGCGCCGTATCATTTTCTCCGGGACTTTTTCAGCTTTACTGCCGCGCGCCTACCAAAATAGCCCGGCACCCGGTGCATATAATTTACCTTATTTACGCGTGACCTGCATTCTGCAAAACGCACCTACATTCCGTACCACATCACGAAAACACCTAGGAGAAACAACAAAAACACTTCATCACTTAATAAGTGGGTTACTGGTAGTAAAGTGTCAATGCACGAGCAGTAACAGCCTGTGTGGTGGCGACCGTGCCGTACTATACGACGACGTCTGAACTCTGAACATTTCTGAAAGGAAAAATGAGAAAAAAAAAAAGAAACAGTGTTTCCGAAGCAACCGGTGCCGGAGGTCAAAGCCGGGAGAGCACACAACAGGTGGTCAAAAGCCCAATCGCCGTTGTGCTGGACTTCTTGTTAGTTTTCCACAAAGCCCTAGATGATCCCCATGTGATCTCTGCTTTTTTCTCTTTTCGGGGTTAAGTTACTGCGTGCGGCAGAGAGAGAGAGAGAGCTAGCTAGCCCAGTGTGGAACTGTGAATCTGAAGTTATGAACACAAGTATTTACACGGTGATTTCGTGGTAAATTTCACTGGAAAGCAGTGGGAAGAACCAAGCGTTTCCCTCCATTTGTGAGCTGCCATTAGCCGGTTTTCTGGTGCTATAATACGAGGGATGTCTCAGCCTTTACTCTTACACGAGATTTGGAGTCTTGTACGTGCAGACAAGCGATCATTTAGGAAAACAAATTAAGCAAAACAAAGCTATTATCTACAGGAGTGAATCTGTGAATGGTCTTCTTGATCTGCCAAGGTAGCACAAAAAAGAAAAGACGTTTTCCTGCTATTGAGTGGTAAACGAGTAATCATGCCGCTTCAACTTCAGAAGGAATCAGAATGTAAACATACTAAAATCAAGTGAAGTTTGAAATGCTGCTGGCCGCGTGGACGGTAATTCTAAAACTTCTATTGTCACAGCCGACATGTCATGTACTCATCTTCTTTAAGGACCACAAGAGCAATGTTCTCAAAATCCGGCAAAGTGATAATCATATGTCTTAATTTGTTGACGAAACATCTTTACACTACAGTGGTTATCTGAACAGAGGACAATCCGTTGAAAACATGAGCGAACGAAACACGTCCTGAGAACTAAAAAAATCGCATCTTTTCTTAAAAAAAAAGAAAAAACACATGATAAATAAGCTAATCATCCAAGTGCAAGTTAGACAGTATATAGAAAATGCTCCTTCAGTATACTTCTTATTCCATTATGGTTGACAAGCTGATCAGTACATAATAATAACCATGACTGAAACTTCAGGCTAGCGAGCTGCTGCCATTTCACTTACAGAAGAAGCAGATAAACTACAAGTCCTTCACGCCTTCTTACAAAAATGTGGCAAAAAAACTAAGCATTAGCACTACTGCTACTACAAGGATTGCTGCGTATATATATATCCTAATAATAACATTTGGTTAGGGAGCAAAATTTGCTTGCACTCATATATGCAACGCTGCTTGGACACATAGGTACACGTACAGAAGAAGGAAGGAAAAAAAAGGAACACATGATGGGATCAGGTTATCATAAGATCACGCTTCAGTAGATGCTGCTGCTGCTGCTGCTAATGAAACATGGTTCGAGATGTAGGCAGAGGCGAAAGTTTCAAGGTTTCTGATGCTATCTATTCAGGGTTAGCTTAGCTGAATCTCAGTTGTGTATGGGCCTCCGCCTACGCACACTGCTGTAGTCCATGGTCATGAACGTCCTCATCTGCGTCCTCTCCTCCGCCCACTGCTCTCCATGCTGCCTTCTATCATGCAGCCTAATGGCGCCTGCTCAATCATTCCACAAACAACAAAGGTTTTTTTTCAGAACACAGTGATATGATCTTTGATGTCCTAAACTTAGAACTGAACAACTCATCCTAGAAGTAAAGACGATGAAACTAGCTAATCATGTCGATCGATCAGATGACTTACCGACGACCGCTTGCTGCTGAAGTGACGAACTGAAGATCAGCAAGAACACCAGCGCAGCCAGCCTCACGATCCCTGAAGGTAACCTCATGCTGCTTCCAGCTAATCTTCAGTGATCACCTATGCTAGGCAGCTCTCACCTCCTGCATCTGCGAGTGCTCCTTGTTTATATATAGAGCAAGTCTCAAGCTAGTCAAGAACATTTGAGAGAGGACAGCTCGCAAGTCAAAGGACACAGGAGAGAGATACACACCATCGCAAGCAGCTGCATGCAGGTGCAGAGCTCGTGTAGATTTATTACCACCATCCTGTCCCCCTCCACGGCCTTGGCATTGGGAGGAGACGCATCCCATGGGGAGGAAGAAGAATCTATAGTTTCTGGAGCTCAAATGTTAGTTTAAGCTTGGCTGCTTGCCTTGGCTTTTCTGGGGACGAGAGCTCGTCGAGCTAGTTTAATGGCGTCTCTCATGTGAGCTCCACTCGCCCGAGCGGAAACCACATGGCGCTAGGCCAGTGAGCCCCTGGCACCGCACGCGAATTCCGAAGTGGAGATAAGTATGCGGTTTAATAACACCACTAGTGGAGTGATGCAAGAATTTGATTTTGAATTCGCAAAAGGTGTTAGGCCCATTTAATTTGAAACCCATGATTGTGATGAAAACATAGTTGTTTGGCTGTTTCAAAGAAAAAAAATAGCAAAGGAATTTGGAGAGAGGTGGGCACAAAACATGATTCCCATGAAGTTGGACCAAATCCTCCAAAATTCCTATTAATTAGAACAATCCGTAGGAATTCAAAGTATTTTTGGTGGATAAATGCTTTCTTCCAAAGGAGTCCTGAGACAGGAACTGAAATCCAGAAGTTCCAAAACTGCCGTTTGTTTGATTGATATCATGGATAAACATAGTAATTTAGAGTAATAGGAAGAAGAAAACAAGATGTAGAACCTCATATTTTTCTCTAAAATATGTATAGGATTGTCCATCTCATAGTAATTTCAAAGGAAAATATATGATCAAATCTGCTTCAAAGGCTTTCTTGGAAATTTTCCTATATGTTCTATATTTTGCCTACAAATTAAGGGGAGACTTAGCTAGCACTATTGTTAGGGTACTTTTACCATGGTCGCTATCTGTAGTATTTACTAAACATATATGATCCATTGGATGAGAAAATACGAAAGGTGTAGATCACCAGCAGAGACCCAGATACCACAGGAAAAACTCTCTTGTTTTCGTTTAGTTTAGTAGTGCTATAGCTAGCACACTGTTCTAGCTACTTCAGTTAGGCTCATGGCCTCTTGAGTTTAGGTTAATGACTATTTGGATTTGCCCAAGATTCGCCACACTAGTGCCATAGTTCGTACAACTCCGGAACAGAAATCGCAATGCCATTGTACCTAGCTAGCTAGTTGTGTGTGTGTGAGAGAGAGAGACAGATATGTTTTTAAGATGAAAAAGGAGGTTGTGCTGTACTGCTATTGCCTACGGCGGCTGCTTTAAGTACCCTGATAGTTTGTGAAAGTAGCTAGCTTAGCCTGCTTGACAGTGATGGTCAGGATGGATCATACCTTGATCCGGTTCTTTTATGTCAGAACAAACGTTTTGGGATACGTTTGCTTACTCTTTTCTTTCTTTCTTTTTGAAGCTGTTGTCAATACCGGCATGCATGACATAGGCGGCAATAGCATTGTGATGAATGTAACATCATTGGGTAGCTAGAGCTGATAGGGTCATATATTCTACCTGGATTGGCCATGCTGAAGCAGCTGTCTTTAGATTGGATACTTAAATTTGTGATGCTTTCCAAAAGTACTGCCTCCCTCCCATAAACTTCATTTTCAGCTTCCCTCATTTGTCCCACGGAGATTTTATTTTTAAAACAACTATTACATTGAATTTTGGTAAAATAGATGATAATTGAATTGGAATTCTTTTAAAAAAGAAACAAATACACTGTCGTTTGGAAAATTTAAGGATGGTCTAATCTTTGTAATTTTAAAGAGGCAAATACACTGTCATTTGGAAAATTTAAGGATGGTCTAATCTTTGTAAATTTGTATATATGCATGTAAGGTGGACGAAAAATAAAGTGTTTTTCCCTATGGAGCAGATGATAGCGATCAAGATTGTCAAGTACATAATATGTATTCTTTACGTATAATCACACCTCTAGCATGCTAAACACATGCTACATCTTGCATGTACATTAAGAACAATGAATATCATTCATCTTAGAGCATTTTAAGATAATGCTAATACTTTTCTTTCTAGAACCTCATATTATGTTCATAAAAAAACACTGAGCATAAAAATTACACGGTCCTCCAAAAAAACCCCAAATTAAATAACTTATACTAAAGTGCATATCTTTGTCATTTATTTAGAATACAAGAAAAGATTATTTTAGACATGCGTAAATATTGAGAATAAACTTAGAAATTTATTAGACATGCATAAATATTGAGAATAAACTTAAAAATTTATTAGAGACATGTTTTCAAGTCTAATTTCTAAAATTTAGTTTTAGTGGTTATTTTTAGAAACCTCTTGTAGATTAGATGCTCGTAATAACTGTATATGGGCTAACATCGACCTACAATTATGATGCAAATAATTCTTGACGAGAAAAATAATAGGCTGTTTGTTGTTGAGTACAAGACAAGCCTTATAATACTCGACGAGAAAATTATCAGCACCATATGATGCAAATTGTCAATAGACATCGAGATACAAAGGTCATAAAAATTAACACATGTGACATGTTTTGAAATTTAAAAGAGAGAAAACCAGAAAGTCCTTCAACAAGACAGCAGCGTTTACTTAATGAAGAATCAACTTCGTTGCACAAATTTTTTTAAGAAGCTTATTAAATTTTATGAAACTATGTAATGCAATAGATAACAGAAATCATCGGATGAGCTAACTCATTACAATGTTCATGAACTCAAGTCGTGACCGAGCCATACAGCTTTGCTCTAGCAAACAAAAAACCTTCTGGCTTTACTTATCACTGTTTGCTTAACTACAAATTCACTGAAGGTGAACAGAATTATCCCCAACAGGGGCGGCGCACGATCTTAGTTCATGGCTTCTTCTTGTAATGCTGCCAATTATATACTTCATGGAGCCCTATCAAATGGGCGCGTATCATTGTAGCATGTCTCCCACACAGCTTCAACTGCATCTTTTGCAACTGTCTCTGAGCAGAACGGGTTGTTCCTGACAGAAATCAGAGCCCGCCTTTTTACACATTCCTTCAGAAATGCAGAAAATGTCAGAAAAAAATGCAGAAAATGTCAGAAAATACGTAAATTCATGTAGGGTTTAGCAAGTGTACACATGCAAAACAGGTCGCTCATGATGAAAAAAAAAAGGATTATATGTTCACTCAAACCAAGTTTACTTTAGAACTTTAGAATCTCATTTCATAAGATAACAAAACAATCATACTTTTCACCCATGCCCTACATTTAATCATGTTATTGACTACATGGCTGGCTCCTGATAACAGATCCATGGTCTCCTCGTGCTTCTTCATTCTTTAATATTTGGAACATCAAAATTAGGAGCAACATCAAGCTTGAATGCTGTCAATATTAATCTGGCTGACAAATGAAGCTTTAGAGTGATAACCGTGATCTAAAAAGACTAGGGACAAAACACTGTACTTTTGAATCACTCATGTTACACGTGGGACATATTTATGTTGTTTTTACTGTACTAGCGCATCGATTGTGGATTTCTATGATTATGAATTGTGGGTTGTGATTTGTGGTAGCTGTTAGAATTAACAAATGGTGAATTTATACCTGCGACAATGTTAGGAACAGCTACGTGTGCATGCTATATGTATTTTCTTTTAAAAAAAATCAGACGCACATAATTAGTGATCTGTGCGTGCGTGTGTTTGTGCGCGGGCGTGTGTGCGCGTGTGTGTGTGTTTGCCAACTAATAACAATCTGTATGTGTTATTCACCATCAAATGCCATCTTTTTATCTTTGATCTGCTCTTAACTGTCTACCCTGCTAATTACTTTGTGATTTGTGGTAACTGTGAGAGTTAACAAATGGCGAATAGGTATAGTTGTGAATCTATACCTGCAACAATGTTAGAAACGGTGGCATGGGTGTGCTCTATGTATCATTAAATTCAGATGTATAGTAGTTAGTGATCTGTGCAACATATATACGTGCACTCGTATGTTTCTTAACTACTAATAACAATCTGCCTATATGTGCCATTCACCACCGAATGTCATCTATTCTTCCTTTGATCTAACTGTCTACATCGCCAACCTTTCAACCCATTCTAATCATTTGCATAGATCATTTCAGTATGTTAGATTGATATTACTGTACATATGTGCTTTGCCATTTGAGTCCCCAAAATGATAGGTTGAAGCTAAGATATGTGGAAAACGTGCGTTGCACGTGTACAATTACTCATGTAACTATCGGAAACTCAAAGCAATGATCATCGAACTCATACTATTGCAAAGATTGCTCACAATCTTAATTTGGAAATGAGTCTCGATAGATGAATTTCACTGTATGTTTGTAGCCAACTAGTTCCTTGTTTTTTCTTTCTTCTCGGTTCTCTCTTTCTTTGAGATAGGAAGTTCCTCCGAACTGGGCAGTTCATCTATACTAATATAAAAAGGAGTTTACACTTTCCTACATGTACCCAGCAAAAACGTACACATAAATCCACCACTAAATCCATTGCCGTTAGATCCTCTCATCCAACAGCCCTAAATACCCGCTCACCTATTTTAGTGTTGCGGTATTACAGTGGTCTGGATTAGACGAAATGAATTGAATTCAGATTGTGGATAGATAGAATGCCTTTTTGTTAAAAAAACATGTCAGGATGTATTTTGATTATCCTGTTTAATTTATGTTTATTGCAGCCCTAAGATAATGAAAAGGCGGAGACTCCTTTTTTCACATCGACTACCAATTTGACTGTTAGTGTACATATCCAAGATTTCAGATTATTTACCTTGGGTAGCCTAATGTTCTTTCCGTTGACCACTGAAGGACTCACTTTTGGACTCATGTCAGTCTGGACTGTGGAGATAGTATAGTCTTCTGACATATTTCCAAATTAAGTCAATCAATGTTGTTTGCTCAGAAGATAATCACGTTTTAGAGCATCCCAAACTAATTGCTCATTTTGGTCTAATATATTAAGATTCACACTGAAAAGAGGTGACTGATCTATGCCTGTTGTCTCTGTTCTGCATGCATATAAGAGGCCCTATCAGCAGGAAAATAATGGATTTATTTATTAGTTGTCTCCAGATATGTCTTCTTGGTTCCTGCATCTGCCATTCTTTTTTCGCAAACTCTATTGTGGAAAAAATAATTCCACAATATGATAATTTGTTTATAATCAATGTTTCCATTATCATCTAAGCTAGCCAAGTACCTTATTTTTGTGACTACAAGTACCTTGTTTTATTCACTTACATGGGCTCTTCAATATGATAATTTGTTTATAATCAATGTTTCCATTATCATCTAAGCTAGCCAAGCCTTCAAGGTAAAGAGTAATCACCTGTTGTGGCTGATCATTTTCTTACCATCTAAGTTTACAAAATTTTCCAAAGAGAGAATCCATATGTTGAATTTCTTTCAAGGGAGAACAAATTAGTTGACGTCGTTCCATGGGAAATCTTTTTCCCTCCTAAACACATTGTGAACTTCCTTTGTGCAGGTAAAATATGTATTATTTAGGATGATGGATTTCTAGAGCAACTGTACCACATAAGTACATAACATTATCTGACTTTGTTTTTTTTCTCTTTGCCTTCAGAATTGCTTATCTCTCTGCCCTTAGAATTTTGACAGGATTATCAATGGTTTTCAATCTCATATATATTCTCATTTTTATGGTTCTTTTCCATTTGAGAAGACATACACTGCTGCATCAAATATATATACAAGTCAAAGTCGTAGCTGCTCTCTATCAAATTTTTTTTGTTATTTCTAAAAAGAAAGCAGTTTTTCAAAAGTCACAAGTTGGTAGCTCATATATATTGGGGTTAAAACAGAAACATCAATGATTTAACACCTAACTGTCGGTAATATCTGAAATGTTTTTTTGTTTGAGATTATTCTGCAACTTGCACCTTGTTTTCTGTGGCAGGCTGACTATATATAATTTTTAGAATTAGCATGAAAATGGATTCTCGCTGCGCGGCTTGACTGGGATGTAAGTCTGGTCAACTGACCATTTGGAACATGCTATTGTAGTATTGTAATTTTTATTTAATTTCCCTATAAGACATGATTTTCTCACTGCAAGTTCAGGCTTTGAGACATGACATTTATTTATATGTGGGTATATTGCCAAATATGGCTTGGAAATCTTATCATGTTCTGAAGTATCGACTCAAAGATTGCCCAAATATGCACTCACATTTTAGATTAATAATGGAGGTAAAAGTTTACAGGTTCTCAAATGTTTCAAATGTGTCAAAAAATCCACAGTGTCGTCTATTAAAAAATATGGAGGAAGTACAATGCAATATGGCTGAGAGTAAGATGAAGATTAATGTTGATGAAAGTGCTATGAACTAAGAAATCAACATGTCAGCTTTGGTCCCCTTTTATACAATTTTAATTTTAAAATAATTATGTATTGATGACAGAATGTTAAATGTAACTGGTGTAAATTGTCTTTCATGATTGTTTATAAATATTATTATTCAATATTATCTGCTCAATTTAGGGAATAAGAACACACATGCTTTAGATAATAATGTATTTCAATTAACCCCCATCTTTTCGCTTATGCTTATAAGCCAAAATTCAAATTTAAAACTTAAACTTGGCACTGATTTTGAGGATTTTTTCATCGTAGTTTATGTTCTAACTTTTGCTTTTAGATTGCTAAGAACATGTATATAAAAGTTTTATTCAAATTATTTTTTGATCGTTAATAAGAAGTTTCGCTTATGCTTCTAAGCAGCTAAAAGATCAAGCTTAAACACTTAGCTACTTCAGGGCTTTGTGAATTGATTTGTCACCATTGTTAGTGTCAACAAAAATATAAGAGTATTTACTCCATTTACTATATGTTGATGTGCCTTGCATGTGCACGCTAACTAGTTTTACAAACATGTGAATGCACTTAAGGACAGAATAGATCAAATGTCACTACACCAGATTAGCCTTTACATGTAAAAACTCAAGAATTTTCGTATCTGGCATAAGCTCAATAATAAGAAGGTGAAAATACTTACTTGCTCATGTCCCCTCATCTTCATGAAGCCACGTAACAATTCACGTTTGTAATGACAGTCACCACTAAGGTGATTGGCTCGAATCTAACAACAAAAAATGCACTGTGAACTGTCAATGTAACTCACGATCATAAAGTCTGTACCAAACGCTAGCATGCCAATTAGCTAGAACTCCAGATTACATCGTATGTACTTTGTTACCTCAGAGCAAGCATGGTGAGCACAGTTCTTCCAATCCATGTTCTTGACAACGCAATCATCATAGGCATGTATTAATTCATGAATCAATAGCTGATTTATCTCATCTTGATACCGCATTCGATCACAACAAATTGTTATCTGGACATAAGTAATTGCAAAATTAAGGGAAGTCTTGACACATAAGATAGCTTGAAATAGAACCTAGAGCATGTGTAAAGCCAATCACGAAAAACAATGAAGACAACAATTTTCTTTTGTACAAGGGCTCTAACTTAGGAATAAAGAACTTCCGAGACCTAGATTGCCACTATCAGGTCAAGGGAGAACTCAGTTGATGTTTTACTAGTAAAGACTATCATACTGCATAGAGAAAATGTTACGCTGACCAGATATCGAAACTTGAGTGAAACAGTGTGTTAGTAACTGATGTACGTAACACGGTAATCCAAGCAGGCTCTGATAAACCCATGGCAAATCATATAAACATGCTTTACTTAACCCCTAACCCACATGGATTACAACAACAAACAAGGGGGCCTTGCTGTAACTGCTTCCAAATGAGGTGCAAATTTGAAACTAACATACTTGTATACTCATATTCGTTCATATTCAAAGGCAAGCCTCTATTACCTACAACATACTCCCTCCAATTTTTAAGTGTTTGACGCCGTTGACTTTTTGACATACGTTTGATCATTCATCTTATTTAAAAACTTTATATAAATATGAAAAATATACAAGCCATACTTAAAGTACATGTAAGGATAAAACAAATTATAATTGCATATTCTTTTTTTAATAAGAAGAACCGTCAAATGTGTGTCCAAAAGTCAATCCGTCAAACATAAAAACTGGAGGGAGTGACATACAACTGTTCACTTTCAGTATTCTCATTACCAACTAAATGTAACAAAATGTTACAACTGTAGTTCTCAATGCGGACCTTTAGCCTTTAAATCAAATGTTACTGCAAATGTAGTTCTCGATGCCAAACCTACGCCGCGATTCTTTGGAAGGATAAAAGGAGAAAGGGAAAGAGTCGTGTACCCCATGCCCACTACCGTAGGAACCGGCGAGTTTGTTAGACGAGCAGTTCATCGCCTTGAACATCCGCGGCGGCAATGGGCAACCGGCCTTCTCCATCCGCTCCCTCAGGAACCGCACCGTCGGGTCTGCGGTTCACAACGCAGATAAGCAACTTCTCACATGGAACCCAAAAACAAAAAACAAAACAAACTTCGATGGCGAACAGATTCACGGTGGCGCGCTCGTACCTTGGAGAGCAGAGGTGATGCCGGCGACGCAGTCCTCGAACGGCAGACACCGGGTGGCGCGGGGGGTTTCTGAGGCGGAGGCTGCCTCCGCCCCGGTGGCCTCCGAAGCGCCGCTTCTGCCGTCCTCCCCCGCCATTGCTCACTGGCTCTTGCGGCGGCCCGACTCCTGCCCCCCGGCCCCGACCCCGAAAGTGAAAGCGGGGGGGATCGTCCCGTCGGCGGGAGGCGGCTGGGGTCGTCGGCCGGTCGGCGGGAGGAGGCTGGGATGGTCGGCGGGTGGCGGGTGGCGGCTGGACAGGGTCTACAGATGGAGGGAGGGAAGCAGGGAGGTAGCTGATTAGGGTTTTTCCATTGGAGGCCATAAAATGGCTTACAGCCTTCCATAATACTAGTATTAGCCATTAAATCATATACCCAGACCCATTGGTTCTCCGGGGGTATTTTCTTCCATTGCCCAGAATATTTTCCGAACCCGGCCCAATACAAGACGGGACCTGCCTAACGGAGCTGAGGCTCGGGCCAAAAATCACTCTAACAGGGATTCGAGGTCGGGCCTCGAATTAGTCAAGGACAGGGGATAAACTTTATCCATAGAGATCCCCGTGTCTCTCGCCCTTAAAATTATAAAAAATATAAAATTTTGGGATATTGTCTATTAAATCATTGATATAAAATACATTGGGCTTTGACCCATTTGAATAGTACACCATAGGTTCCAACCTACCTTCTATTCTCTCTCTCAACTCTCACGAGTCTCACTCTCTACTCTCTGGCCCTCACCCCCATCACACCCGACGTCACCGCACACCCGCACTACGGCATTGCCTGAGAGCTGGGATGACGTCCCCGGCCAAAGGCTGCCCAGACACTGTCGACACCTCGTACACCACCCCTGACTTTCGGTTCGACCCCATGGCCAGCCCTGACCCCAAGTCTCCATCTCATTCCGGGGGAACAGGGTCCCATTCACGGTCCATGATCCGATGGGGACAAGGAAGGAGAACGTATTCCCCCAGGTTTGTTTTCGAGGCCAGGGCGGGATGGGGTTGTTCTAGTCATCCCTCAGGCCCGCTATGCCCTATGGTTATCTCTGCTAGTTGTCATGTGCACTACGAGAAAGGGCATGAAGCTAGATTTACTCGCCTTCGGCTAGCATGGGGGCATCGCTCCTCCAAGCACACCCCTCCAAGCACCTTTTTGCCTCATGATTCATGCAGGTGGAAGGATTGTACAGAGAGCTAGATGGGACGAGGGGCGTGTTTTAGGCTTGGCCCTACACAAGATTCATTTTCGCTTTACTACACCCCACTTTGATTTAGAAAATACTTATATGTTCTAAAATAAAGTCATTTATGATGCTCCCTTTGTATTTCAATAGATGATATCGTTGAATTTTTGTTACACATTTGACCGTTCATGTTATTAAAAAAATTATGTAAATATGCAAAAATATATTTTGTACTTAAAATACATTTAGTTATGTATCCAATCACAACAGAAAACATAACTATATTTTTTTAAATAAGACATATGGTGAAACATGTAACAAAAGATCAACAATATCATTTATTAAAATATGGAGAAATTATTTAAATCTTGTGTTAAAATATAATTGTTTCTAGCATTTTGTTTTACAGAACTACTTATCCTATGAACACTCCTTATTTAAAATTCTTCTCATTTTATCATCGTCTACCCTCCCACCTCATTCATGCATGCGCTTCCGCGTACAAGTGGGTGGGTCAACCCATTAGGTTGATAGTCGATACTTAAATATTTGGCTCCAAAAGGCTTACGGGCCAATCCATTTTATTTTTTTTGGACAAACAAGACTAGAAAACAACATGCCAATATATGTTCTATGCATGATCTATTGTGTATACTAAACAATACGACACATTAGGCAACTACAAAGGTGACTTTAGGCACTCAGCCGAGTTCGTTTATGAGGGTGGGTAAGTTAACTTACCTGACATAGATTAGTACATAATTAATTAATTATTAATTATTAAAAAAAAGATTAATATGGTTTTGGAAAACAACTTTTCTAAAGAAAATTTTTATAGAAAATATATTATTTAGTAGTTCGAGAAGCGTGTGCACGAAAAACGAGGAGTTAGGTTATTTCAGGCCTATTGCCGAACGCGGCCTCAGTGCTTTCTAGGCAGAGGCAGAGGCGACGATAGCTTCAAGGCAAAGCAGTGACACCGCCGGTGTGCTCCAACATGGATCGAGATGGGAGGTGGTCAATGGAGCAGCATGGATTGAGGTAACAAAGTAACGACAGCTCCACCGCCCATGCCCTCCATCCATATTCCATCCGGATATGGAACAAAAGGTTCAATTTTGTGCCTCCTGGAGCTCCAGCATGGATTGAGGTTTTATGGGATGATGGCTAACTTTGTCAAACCCCACCTTAGGCAAAATGTGGCCAACAAAATTGTGGCCACATCATTGGTAATTTTAGCAAAAAAATGTCTCATTGATATGTGGGATCACATAAGTCGAAAAGTGTGATCCGTCGTAACTATAGCATAAACTAAACACCTATAAAGTAAGAATGTTTGGCATGCTTGAGATTTGGCTTGGCAACTCAATACATGCAACTAAACAGTTCCTTGGAGTCTCGAGGGTTTGTTTTCCCCCAATTGGTTTGATATTTGAGATGAGTGTGGTAGCAAATCTTGCTTTGCGTGGTTAACCGTTTGGTATTTGGTCATACGCCGCGGTCGACGGTGAGGTAGATAAGGGTTAGTTACCTAGCATAGAAAATGTAGTAATAGATTAGGACATAATTAATTAATTATTAATTATAAGAAATATAAAATAGATTAATATTATTTTTCCAAGTAATTTTTCTATAGAAAATTTTTAAAAAATACACCGTTTAACAATTTAAAAAATGTGTACGTGAAAACGAGAGAATCTAGGTAACTTACATGGTGAGCCGAATGGGGCCTTACTGATATTCTGAGCTTTTAATGTTGTTAATTGAAGATTAGGTTTAGAAATTCACTCTACGTATTTTTCAGTTAGTGACTTAGCAGTATAGCTGTTTGTTATAGCAAAGCTAGAAGCTTGGGAATGTTTTGTATTTTTTGTGCAAATAATTGTGTCTGTTATTTTATCACGCATGGAATGCTTAGTTTGTTCCAAATCAATTTCAATAGAAATGATAAAATGATGGTTCATATTCTTCTTGAACCTTAATCATGAATACACATATAGCTACATGTTATTAACAGTTTGCACACGGCCTCGCAGTCTCGCAGACCCCTAAAGAACCTTCACCCTTGGCCCATAAGTAGGAGGGATGATGGACCAAAGCCTTTGGTTTTTTTCATAATACTATTTAATCTTTTAATAAAGATTTTAGTTCAAAATTCTGTACAATTTTTTGAACCCATTTTATACCCAACACTTAAATTTTATTGGCAAAAAGTTTAGGCTCGTTACCACCACTACCCAGATTCCATCGAACGGATGGTCCAAAGCTCCAAGGTAAAAGGAGGTCGAAGGGTATAAATGATAGGCCGGCCCATGCAGATTGATAGGTGCTATAGTTTTTTCTTCTTAACTTAAATCATGTTAAACAACATAAAATACTTGCATTTTGAGTCCGATATAGTAAAATTTATGAAATTTTATGAGCAAAATGAGGTTTGATTTTTCTGATCTTCTATTTAAAGCGGGGTTGGGAAAAAAAACTAGAGGATGGCTAATAAAAAGATCAGTTGGACCCAACACTTCTCTATCTACATCCTATGAATTCCTATTGTAAGGCCCAAATATGTTGCTGGTTGTGTTACTAATTTCTCCACAAAGCGTCTCAAGACATTGTACAGCACATGCCGAACTCATGATCTCCATTCAAATGAGAAACAATTCAGACTAGCTAAGTGAACCGATCAAGCAAAACCAACCAAAAGTGTCCATCTCTTCAGTGTCCACTGTTCAGAAGAGAATCTACCACGAACCTAGAAAGCAGAGACCTGACTACAGAGTAAACCATATGTTTCCTAATATTCACATTCTAAATGAAATGTTTCTTTTGGTCTTCTTCCCCTTCATAACTTACCACGCAAAATGGTTAAACCGGAAGGTGATTGAACTAGAGTGGATCATCAATGGAAACACAGACCGGGGTTGCCATCGTGTCTTCGTCCTCGGCAAGCTTGAATCCAAGCTGCCCCTTGATGCCTCCCCCAAAGGTGTAAAGCTTACCAGATTCAGTTAGGGCAATTGTGTGAGACATTCCCTCGTTAAGCCAATCCCAGGTGTTGCTTGGACTAATCTGAACAAACTTCTCGTTCAGGTTGACAAGTGAAGCGACGAACTTGGGGGTCAGGAAAGATAAAGATTCTTCATATTCCACTGCAGCACTCTCCTGAAACCAACAACGAAGAAAGTAAATAATCTTAAAAGATGACTGTCGTTACAAGTTTTACCAAACTATGTTCAGTGATCAAAGGAAAGCGTATTCCAAAAAGTGATCAAACCTGAAAGCCCAGATTGAATGATTCTCCCAATCCAAAGGAGTAGACGTCACCATTGTCTGCGACGACGAAGGTGGTGTACTCGCCAGCTGAAACATGGACAGCCTTCACATTACTCAAGCCTTCCACTGCCGTGGGGAGGGTAAAGAATTCTTCACCTCCATGCCCCAAGCAGCCATTGTTACCCCATCCCCAGGTGAACACACGCCCATCACAGCTCAGGACTGCAGCATGCCAAGCTCCAGCTGAAATCGACATGGGGCATATGTTGAATGCCTGAAAATGACCAATCATCTGTGGAATGCCCTCATTGTTCTTGTTTCCATGCCCAAGCTTGCCTCCTAAACCACAGCCCACAGAGTACACTGACCTGCATTTTTACTTATATTAAATATCATATTTTTCTCACAAAATGTCATTAATCATGGCCATGGATTTTTTTTTCAAATCAAGTCTAGTAAATAAAACTGCTCTTGGGAGTGGCAACAAGAGCAGCTAGTGGGCAAAGGAGCAAATATACTTACATCCCAGTTGGGTGGTAGGCCAACATAAGGAGGTAGCAATTGCCCGCAGCAATCTGGACGACAAGAACATCATCAAGCGGCTGTCCAGATATGATACGCGGTTCCACATCAATAAGATCTGAGCTATGG
The DNA here is from genome assembly GCF_000231095.2 of Oryza brachyantha. Lineage (NCBI taxonomy): Eukaryota > Viridiplantae > Streptophyta > Magnoliopsida > Poales > Poaceae > Oryza > Oryza brachyantha. Next base: position 12,937,712 of record NC_023166.2, read on the forward strand.
CCAAGCCTCTCAGCCCGACCCCAGGAGAAGGTATAAACCCGCCCTTCCCTGGACAGAACTGCAGAGAAGTAGCCTCCTATAGAGGCTTGCACTACAAAGATACCCTTCAGTGATTCCACCAGCTTAGGAGTGCTAGTGTAATTCACATCAGCTGTCCCAGAGATGTCCAGGCCCCCAAAGATGTCGTGCCCAAACATGTAGACACTTCCTGTGTTGCTCACGAGCATTGTTCGCCTTGACCCAACCGCAACTTGTGTGATTCTAATGCCTTGAAGAGACCTACATGACAGCAACACAGTATGTCTCATTTGCTTTAAGTTCACAGCATGCTACATTGGTAGATGCTTTAATTAATTTCAGAAATCAATGTATACCTGATAAGGCATGGCTTGAATTTGTCTTCTGTATCCCCATGGCCAAGCTGCCCTGAGCAATTGGACCCGAATGAGTATACCTCCCCATTTGTTGTGACAACAATGCTGTGACCTGGACCAGCAACCACCTGAGACTTCTCTCGTCGGTAGTTCTTCTCACCAACCAAAATGTATCTAAGGACATTCTTCCAAGAACCCCCGCAACGTTGCTTCAGCAACTCCTTCTCTTCTTGTTTCATCTTGAACATTGCTCTTTTCTGACACATATCGTATGCCGCAATCTCCGGAAGAGGCAGTGACAGGTCTGGTGAAAAACTTGCAGGTTTTCTGAAGAACTTACAAGTGGCCTGAAAGGACAGAGGATATCACCATTGTCATAAGCATCACCAGTTAAGAAACTAAAAAGCATGTGGCAGTACAACTTGCCTCGAGAGCAGCAAGATCTTTGGGGTCCAGGTCGCACGATGAGAACACATGGAGGAGGATAGACGGGTTTGCAGCAAGGGGGAACTCCCCTGCAGCTTCATTTCTTAAGCAACGGCGCTGCAAGCGTTCCTCTGCTGGATGTGGCGTCGATGAAGAATCGGAGGTGACCTCACTGCCAATGTCGTGGAACTGTATAACCCTGGAGACTTTGCTTGCTGTTGCATCCATTGGGCACTGCATGATCTATCAGTGCCCTTGTGTGATCAAAGTTGGGAGCCCAATTAACTAGAGCTGCAAAAAGAAAAAGGAAAGAAAAGAGAAATCACATGATATTAGTCGGCCGATTGGATCCATACCAACCAGTCAAAATGCTTTCTTGGCTAGAGTAAACAGCTAGCAAATTCATTGTAGCCTGTAAAATAAAATGCAAAGAAGCAACTGAATATATGGTTTATATGTTCTTTTTGAAACCGAATTATATGGTTTATATGTAATGTAACTCATGCTTGTTCAAGACAAGTACATAGCATTACAATGAGTGACTTTTCATTCTGGCAATTTAAGAAATTTTTTCGAACAAATCAATTTAAGAAATTACGCTGATGAAATTAGCCACAACCCCAAATAAGGCCACTCTTAAGCTTAAGACAATTTATTTCAAAAAATAAGCTTAAGAGAAGCTTACTAAACCCTTCACTAACTACTACCATCCTCAGATCATTAGGAAAAAAAACGCACAACACTAACACCATCGGAAAATCATTAGTCTTATACATAAGGGTAACTGTATTAAGGGGGCTAAACCCCAACATTGTTGTTATCATAGATCACATCACAGTTACTGATCATCGCAGATCAGCTACACATTGAATAGAGATGATCCGCAGTCACAAAGAGCGAGGACGCTATCCATCGATCTAATCAATTCCTAGATCACGATCGGATCTCATCTCCTAAGGCATCCATCGTCTTAGGTTCCCCTGAATCCACCCAAAACCCCAAACTCCATAGCCAGCCAGCCAGCCAACAAAGAAACAACTGCCGAAAACTAATTGGGCTTCCTGCCTTCCTAAACAAACGAAAGATCCTTCCTTCGTTTCCAACACACACAGATCGAACCAACACGATCGAACAACCACTGCCCTCTCCTCGGATCCCCAACCCCTCACTGATCCCACAGATTCTACGCGAAAAATACCCCAGCGGATGAAAAACAGAAGAAAAAAAAATCTGAACGGCAAGGGTGCTGGGATCACACATGGAATTTCGGCAGCGTGGAGTCCGATCACGCGGGACTAGGCAGATGAGCAGATCAATCTGCCTGGCTAATCTGATCTTAGCGACGCTGTTGGAAGGGTTGGGATTTGGGGGTTGTGGTTTTTCTTGTGGGGTGGGATTCGTGGGAATCGGAGAGACCGAGAGAGAGAGATGGACAGGAGAAGCACTTCGTATATATAGACGCCGAGTGTCCACGTCAGCAAAGCGGTTTTCCCCGTGGGCCCGAGTCGTCAGCCGCATTGGCGTGCTGGTGGCTGCTCATCCTCGAGTCGCCCGTGCCTCCAACTCCAAGCTAGTCGTGCACCCCCTCGTTCGAAAGTATATATTTCTAGAATTTAAATTTCAGTTACAAATATGAATTTTTAGAATTTAATTTTATGTCATAGTATAATATTTTTATAATTTCAATCATACCCGTGATTTCCAGCCAGATGTTTAAAAAGCAAATTCAAAATTTAAAAAATAACCACGGAAGTAAAAAATCTTTTAATATTTTTTAGTCTATGCTAAATAATTTAGAAATAATTATATTTTGTAACGGGGATAGTACTCATGTTTATAACCTTTTGTTCTTTGTGTTTGCAGTTTGCAGTTTGCAGTTTGCAGAATTTGTGTTGAAAATTGCTGATGGCGTGAGGTGCACGACGTTCACTTTAACAGTATAACTTTATTGCATTAATGTTTGTTGTTCCATATTTTTTATTAAAGTAAACTTCACAAAATATGCGTATTTCAACTAAACTATCCCAAAACTACGTATATAAAAACGTGTATCACATAATTACAAATTTTATAGTTTACATATGTAGCACTATCGTTTTTAAAGTTATTATATTTTTATGATAAAAATGATGATATATATACAATGTCGTTAAGTGTAGTTTTGTGATAAATTTTGGTGTGAAATCCGTAGTATGAAACACACTCTTAACTATATATAGTGTTGTGAAATTAACTCTCTTTGTTATCTTGTCCAAAGTCTAGTCCTTTTGTGGCTTTTTTTTTATTATTTGTACAGAGTCGAAACCCTTTTTATTATATGTATAGTTTTAGTTAAACTATACAATATGGGTGTTGGCAGGGTTGCTACTAGTAGGGGTGGACATCAGTTAGTTTGGTTAGTTTGATTACAATGAATTTTGGTTATTAGAAAGTTTAGATCGGAATTAGTTTATGAAAAGTCAGAACTGAATAATTCAGGTTCGGTTATTTGGTTGTGACCAAATTTGGCAGATCGAGGTTAAAAAAAATGGAATTAAAAAGGAAATTGACGACACCTCTCGTCGTTCATGTTTTTTTCGATAGTTCAATAAAGAATGACATCAACCATAGTATATTTTCAACCATAGCATCAGAGTTGCACAATTTGATGAAGTTTGAATTACTGGTTATTTTAGCTAACTGATAGCTATAACTAAATTAATCAAAATCATTTCGTTAGTTCCAATCGGTGATTGAACTAATGATCGAAAAATTCGGTTTCGTTAGTTCGGTTTAATTTAGTTCAGTTTTCCGGTTTCCATTTTTTCAGTCCACCCCTATCTACGAGAGTACCGTGATGTATGTTGACATAATCTGCTCCAGCCTCCAGATGTGTAGCTTTCATCCAACAAAAGTGCTGATGGATATACCAGCAAATCGACTACTAATTGTTGTAGCAGTCCATGCATGCTGACATCGATTTCAACGTCATTAAAGGGAGGTAATGCATGTCACTATCTCTGATAGCATCCCGCCTAAGCAGGATAATATAATACATGAACGGGTATATGGCAGATGAACAGACGGTACAGATTACAGGAGAGTCGAAATTGATGTGGCAGATGAACAGATGGTACAGAAGTGTAGAAACTAAAGCAGCAAAGATGTGCAGACTCATCCACAAGATGCAGCTAAATACAAAAATTCCACTGGTCATGAACAACTCTATTGTTCATGGCATGCCATAACCTGAAACGATATGGTTATTCATAACTCTCCCAAGGCATAAAATCCCAAACCAACCAATGGAACACTATCTCAACAAGTACCAGCCCGGCCAACCTATGATCCTCCGGTATACGGTAACACAACGGAATCAGGTACACTACGAACAGGAAAACTTTTTTCGTATGGGTGCTAAAGACAGCAGGGGTGGAGATGTACATAGAGAAGATTCATCAAGTTCAACAGTCTCTCATGGAACAGGTACCGTCGGGGGGGGGGGGGTGTAAGATCATGGGACGGATGCAAAGGATGCAAGCAGCCACCCACGTTCAGTTGCAAGATCCACATACGCTCCAAACTTCTCCTGTGCATTCGGGATATCGAGGATCAGATCATCAAGGCCTTCTTTGACACGAGCGAAGCCTTTCGTCATCTGGTTAATTGTTATCAGCCCCTCCCCGAAGCACTCCTGCAGCAGAGACAAGATTCTTGTTTCGTTCTGCTTCTCCATTGCCATAACCAGCGCTTTCTTCACTACTTCATGGTTGAAGAAAGGCATTCCGAGGTCACGGATGCATTGGCAAGCCTCCCCCAAGTCGCCGCCGGTGTTGTATTCTTCAAGGAGCTTCGAGATCTTGTCCTTTGCATCTTCTACAGCCCAGCCAGTGCCACCGCCCCAGCAGCGCAGTATCCTCTCACCAGAATGACGAGCAGAAAGAAGGGCACGGGCCATCTGGACAGTTTGACTACCACTGCTATTGGGCCGTAGCCTGCTACTGATCTCATCCAAATTCAGTGGAATCAAAACTTCATCAATAACTGCCCTGGCAAGAAAGAGCGCAAGTTCACTGGGAGCATCCACAATGTCAAGGGCAGTGTCTTCTGCTGATTGCAGGAGCATTATGAAGCCCTTCATGATGTCATCAGTGGAGAAGAGTTCCAAGCTGAGTGAAGAAAGGAGGACAGAAGCCATCTCCTTCTCCCTGTTCTTCTTGTCCAGGGCAAGTGTGATAAGCTTCTTGAGGAATATAGGGTTGTACTCTGGGGCAGAAAGCTCTTGAAGACTTCTAATTAGTTCTGGGACATCATCTGAGAGAAAATACTCTTGAATTATGTGTCCAGATTCTTCTTTGAAATGCTTGACCTTTTCGCCACTTGCATTTCGCATATCTTCATTAGGGGAAGAAGATGTAGTGAATGAAGCATCAAGCCATCCTTCGGATGTAGCAGTGAGAACCAGCTTATCAAATTGAGTTTTGGCAGAAGGAATATCAAGACTCAGATCATCGATACTCTCAGCTAGCCGGCAAAAACCCTTAGACATTTGATTAGAACTGATCAAACAACCTGCAGTTGACTCCTTCAACAGCTTCAGGATTAGTGGCTGAGATGACAGATTCTCCATGGAAAGGGTGAGAGCACGTTTCACAACCTCATGATGGAAGAATGGAAGGCCCAACTCCCTTATGCACCTAAAAGCTTCATCGGTATCTCCACTCTCAACATATTCCCTCAAAATATCCTGGATTCTCTTTTTCGCCTCTTCCACAGAAAAGTATGTGCTTCCACCCCACTTGCGCTCAACTAGCTCAGCATGATGGGGGGCTGACAAGTAGCTCTTGTCAGCAACTTGCAGAACTTCCATACCTTTAGAAAATTCAGGAAGCAGTGCTCTTGCTCGAGTGAGAAAAACAGGAGGCAGTATTTCATCCACAACAGCACGGGCAACAAAAACAGCTAATACATCAATAGCATCTGGTATGTCAACAGCTAGATCTTCCGTTGACTCAAGAAGCAACATAAAACCTTCACTCATCTTGGAAGAGCTCAGTAGATCAGCATACAAGGCAGATAACAGAATTGAAGCCATTTCTTTTTCTTTGTCATGGCGATCCATTGCCATGGATATGAGCTTCTTGACAAAGTAACTATGAAACTGATCAGATCCCAGACTCTTTAGCTCAGAAGCTGCCAGCTCCACATCTCCTGTACTAAAATACTCCTCAATTACAGGAACTAAAAGCCTTTTATAATCATCTAATGTAGCAGGAACCTGCAATGGCAGTGAGACCTTGATAAGTATCATACCAACAAAGGAGAAAAATTGGTAGTATTATAGGAGGAGCGAGATCAAACCTTACTGTTTCCATTAGCTAGTTTGTTTAAGTCCTGAGATGGTACAGAATCTGCACCTTCAAGATTGCCTTGCTCATTTTTCCCACCAGCACCTTCTAAAGCAGTACAGACAAAATATAAATATCAATATCAATATAGAATATAAGAGTCAGATGGTGTATCCTAATATCTACGAATACTGCAAAAGAATAATGTATGCCTTTCAAAGAGTAAATAATTTGGAATAAGTGCATTTACTGCATTGATTTCCAATAAATATGTAAAAGACCAATAGGAACTTTAAAAAAAATCTGAACTCTCATTTCCTTCATTCTGTCCATAACATCAATCAAGTCTATGAAGTATTTCCTTTTGTGTCCAGCACTAACAGCCTTCACAGCAGATGCTTAAGCAATTAAAAACAACTCCCATAGCACCAGAGTACCATGCCCCAACAGGCTGATATTAAGCCTTAATAGAATTCAAATCATTCTCAACTCATACTGCAGCAACTAATAACTGGCTGGCAATTTAGATAGACACAGTTCAGGTTCCCAAGGTAGAGGTGTTTAATAGTGAAGGAAAAATCGACAGCAGTGACATATAGAATATGCAAAAGCAAGAACAGATCCCTACTAAAACGAATCGTCACATAATAAATAACTTCATAAACAACTATACTAAGGAAATAGACTAGTTATTCAATAGGCCACAGATAATCATAGCAATTACACACCACCCAACCCAGTGTAAACCAGGTGCACATAGTTTTACTTTTTCATTAAATGGCACATGATCATTTCTGCTAAAAATTAGAAAAAAAAGAGGGCTTGGTTGGAGTTTTAGAGCCTGCGCTTTTGGCAGCTTTAAACTGAATATAAGTCCTTCTAAACATATACACACTAATACTAACCAATCATGGACTCGTGGCATACTTATATAGTTATATTATACCGAAAGCGACAAATGCATATGAATAGTATGAATTAAAAAGGGGGTAGGACCCATAAGGTTTTCAATCACAGGTGACTGAAACTATCCGAAACTTTGGCAGCTTTAAACTCAAACATAAGTCATTCCAATTGTATAACTATAATACCAACCAAAAAATGAGGTGCAAGGACATTATTTGCGTCACCTAGATCGAAACCATTAAATGTGTTACCAATTGTGTAAACAAAGACAGGAAAGCAGGAACTAGCTTCCAATAAAAACCGGTAAATGACTTTTTTGGACGTTTCAACTTTGTCGGAACTTGATTTTCTACCTTATTGAAATTATGGTTTCAGTGGTTACAGACAAGAACAATACAACCTGGACTAGAAATCGTCGTGGACATACCGACAACAAACAATAGTTCAAATGAACGCCTTTTACTCTTCCCGACATTCCTACGCCTCTTGTTCTTCCCGCCATTCTAAACTACAGTACAGAGCCTACCATATTAATAGCATAAGAAATACCAATCTACTAATTATTGCTAGCACGACTTCATGGACATCAAAGGCATCGACAGTTCGACACTCTTATTCACTCAAGCAGCCAATCCTATCCATTTCCATGCATAGCATCAAGATACCCAAACACGAATCACACCCCTCATCTCTGCTACCCGCCATCACCAGATCACCCTCTAGCGGCCACAACCCTAGTAACCCTAAGAAAAGAATGAAACCAGACCTGCAGGGTCCGAATTCTCAAAGAGAATCTCACACCATGACATAATTCAGTGGTACAGAAACACAGATTGATATTCATAAGGTCCCATACGGATCAAAAGTCAGTCACCTCTCTTAGATGCGTGGTGGTGTGGGAGGTGACGGACGGCGATCCCGCCGTCGGCCGGCGCGCCCCCGCCGGTGGCCACCCGCAGGTGTCCCTCCGCCAGCATCCTCGTCGGCGACCTCGCCCCATCCTCCGCCGCCATCTCCCCCCCTATGCGGTCTCCGTCCACCCTACACCGCACGCACGCACACACACAAACAAACAAACACACACCACACCGCACCGCACCGCAATCAGATCACCGCCACCAAAAAAAAAAATCATCAAAGTGAAGACCATACCATCCCCACGGTGAGTCGGGAGCAGGCACGGCGATACCTTCTGTGGAGATCGGAGGCAGGCGGGGCGGTGGTGGAGACGGCGAGGCGAGCGCCGACGCGGATCTCAGGCGAGCGGTGCGGCCGCGCGGGAGGCCGGGCGAGGTAAGGGGGGGAAACGCGAACGGAGAGAAGGGGAGAGAGTTTTTTATTTATCGGGCTCCCGTCTCCTCTTGACACTTATGGCACCCCCATTTAATTACTTTTACCGCAGGTGCTTAAGCTAATCTAGAAATATTTTTTTTCACCCTCAATAATTTTCTCTTTTCTTACTTCTCAAGCACCGAGAGCCAGAGGAGGTCGGCTACTCCGGTGGAAATCGCTACGCGTACTTCGAATGAGCATTTTTCTACACCCTCGGGTCCACCTGTCAGTGATGGAATGCTTGGGCTGGTGTGTACGCGTCGGTGCCGCGTAGCGAGCGGGGGTCCGGCAGTTGCTCTGGGGCCATGGGGTGATGGGCGTGTGTGGTGGGACGGACGGCGGTGCGGGGAGCCGGGGAGGAGGCGGCGTGGGGGTCAGGCGCGGCCACGTCACGGTGGCCTCGTCGTGTTCGGCCCACGTGGCAGAGGTGCCGTGCGTGGACGGACGTCCCAGATGGCGCGCGTAACGTAACGCAAGTGGGGCGCGTCACCTTGGACGCATCCTGGCCGTCCGTTCGGTAGCAAAAAAAAAAGCCGCTTTAATCTGCGGGTTTTTTTTATATTTAACTTTTTGCCTCTTTAAAAATGTTAGAGCAAGTTTAAAAGTATAGTTAACTGCTAGCTACGAATTATCTATAGCGAACTTGATAGCCAATTTATATAATAGTTATATACCTCATCTGTTATACACATATGTCTTGAAGTCTGTGATGCAACTGGTTATAAATCTGATTTTCTCTCTCATATCTTATCACCTTAAAATATATTTATAGCTGGTTTATAGTCTACTATTATACCTGCTCTTATGTTAATTGATTTGTCACTCGCTGTCTGTGGTATGTGGACCCTTACGTGTCTATGACATATGGATCCAGTGATAAATCTGTTACGACCAAAGTAATAGTGAAAAAAAAGGTTAATTATTCTGTTTTTTTTGTCCGTAAGCAAAACCGCCACCTGGTTTCAGCGGACAGTGGTCACACTCGCAGCGCGCAATGCCGTGTGTGCATCTTGATGTTGTCACATAGACTACTGCTATGTGCTGGCTGAGCTGACCAGTCACATGGAATCTGCTTAAGGTTGCATGTTAGTTTATACGCTTTTATTACGTGCTTATCTTACTCTCAAAACCATACGTTTTTGGCTTTGGCTAGCTGGCTAGCTAGCTTTACCATGATCAAACACGACAGCACCCAAAAGAGTACGTGGCGACATGAATGAAGAGAAGCACGCGTGTAATTAGCACCGTCGCATTTTCTGGCACCAAGCGTGCGAATGCGATCGATTCCTCATCGCAGCACAGGATAGCAGGAGCACTCGGTTGGCTTTCTGTTTGCTACCAACTATAAATCCAGAGTTAGTGGTGTATCTTGGTCTAAGTGGATCTGAGATTATCCAAAAAAAAAGTCCTAAATCAACTGTGCATATATACATGTAAAAAAAGAAAAATAACTGCGGCGAAGAGAAAAAAAAAGAAAAAAAAACTTCTATAAGGAGGGAAAACATCCTTTAATAATATGTAATGTTGATTTTTTTAATTGATTGTATCATATATATCTGGTATGGTACATTAACATTATTTTAAAAAGTATATATTTTGAATCACACAAACTTATCCTGATCATGCGCATCCGTGGTCCATCAGAAGTGTTGGGGATCACAGTGGCAGTGGTGAGATGACAACGAAAAACATTACCTGTACGCACTCAGCAGTTAGTTCACAAACTAATACTGTAGTTATACGCAAACATCGTCCATGGCAACCCCCCCCCCCCCAAAAAAAAAAAGTTGATCAATGTTTAAGCTGTTGAGCTGATGATCAGCTGGTAAAATATGCGGTACACGGTGTTAATCAACTGATCGATCGATGAGTGGATCAGGACTTGTCGAGGAGGCCGTCGAGGTATAGGTTGAGGAGGTATCTGCCGGTGGAGAGGACGTCGAGGCGCTTCTCGCTGGGCTCGTACCGCCCCTTGCGCAGCTGGTACCGGTGCGTCACCGCGGACACCGTGTACGCCTGCCCTTCGATCGTCACGCTCTCGCCGCAGTGGATGTTCTGAAACCAAACCAAAACCAACGCAACGCACAACAAGACGGCATTAGATTCCACATCGACAAAAATCGACGGTTAGTTAGTTGTAGAGGACAAAAAGAAATCCCCCAGCTGGAAACTCATGAAGCATTGCTTCATCTCTACTGCTATATATTTGACTGGAAAGAGCAGTACTACATTGATAATCTGACAGCACTTCTGTGCACATTTGATGGTTTGTTTATCTTTGGCATATGCTTTGATCGATGCCATCTTACTAAATTCTATTGTTTTGTCTTACCCGGTTATACCAGATTAAGTTTCTATGCATAATTAAGATGTATGGACATCAGCCAGTTGAAAGTGCGGTTCAGGGATTAAACCCCCTGGCAGGATGCTATGAGTTTCTCTTTTTCCCCCATTTCTGATACTAGACTAGAACCGGCACTGTATTTACAACGGTTTAGAGCTAGGTGTTCAGCAAAACAAAACCACACATTTGTTGCTTCAGAGAATTTCTGGTTGGCTCAAGATGCCAGATGCCATGAGCTGCTACAGAGAATTTCTGGATTGATTGGAATAGGATAAAACAAGTACTGCCCCAGCAAGCTATGTACCACCCATTATTGGGAAAAAAAAAAGGTTACTCCCTCCATCCTAAAAAAAAATACTTTTAGTTTCTACCATTTGTCCCAAAATAATTTTGCTTATCTTCGTTTACCCACATCAATCCGTAAATTAAAGCGCTTTGTTACTTTAATACCCCTTACCAACCCATTATCTAATTGTCCACCATGCTGATTTATTAATAATGGCAGGTATTCTGGTTCTTTTCCTCTCTATCTTATTTTGAACATTTTGAGCTAAAAGTAGTAGGTAGCAAATCATGGATAAGTAATACCTTGTATAATTTTTTTACCATTAAAAATGTACCTATTTTTGGGGTTACAGTAATAGCATGGTCAGTCGGACAGTGATCAATTCCGAAATTCTTTATGTTCTCGGGTGCTTGAAGCATTTCAGTAGCTTGTCAAAGTATGTCGCAAACTGACCATCAGACTGCGTAATTTACATCTTTGCAAAGCTGCCAAGAATGTCGAGGATCAAATTCGCACATCGGCAGAATGGCAGCGCACGATGACGCAGTGAAACCGAAACTGCGCAGAATGGATTCTGGAACAATGCTACACCCATGTCCTGTGACCATTTGTCACACGTGAGCATGTTCACAGCTAAATCGGTACTAGCCACTTCCAGATAGCGTTTTCACTTCTCGAATTCAAGCATCGATTTGATGGTCAGGCCAGTGCATTTTCAAGCATTCGCCCTTGTATTTCTGTCAACGAGCGAATCCATGGTGCTATATATCATATACGAGGCTGAGCGCGCAACGCATCAGAGCTGAGGAGGAGAAGGAAGGGCAGAGAGGCAGGGGGATCGCGGGGACGTACCGTGGGGAAGCAGCGGACGCCGAGGCAACGCGGCGGCGGCGTGATCTCGACGACCTTGAAGGGGTACTTGTGCTCCTTCTCCCGCTCCCGCTCCCTGTCCCGGTCCTTCTTCCTGCACTCCACCGCGAATCGCGGCTACGGAAACCGAGGAGCAGCAAATTAGCAACGGACGCCCAGCGCCAGCGCTTCCGCCGCCACGCACGGCGAGGGCGGCATGAACAAGATCGCGTGCGGATCACTCACCTTGTGGTAGGAGAAGGAGGAGGAGGTTGCCGCCGTGGACGCCACCATGGCCGTCATGGCGGACCGTTCGGTTCGGTTCGATTCGATCGGTTGCCGCCTTCCGCTGCTGCTGCTGCAGAATCCGCGCGATTGCTGCAGTAAGGGTGGAGAGAGGATTGGATGGGTGGCTGGGTAGCGTAGCAAGAACGTGGCGGGAATGGCAGCGGCCGGATATTTTTTTTTCTTCTTCCGTTCGGCGCCAAAAATGGCTGGCGAGTGGTTGATCGGGATCGAGGATTATACAGGAGAGAGACGTGGGAAGCAGCCGTGCCACGCGTACCTGTCGCCTCGGCCCCCATCCATGATCCAAGTCGTTTTCGTTTTCGTTTTTATATTTCTCATTTCATGATTTTTTTTGCTCCACTCATTTTATTGCTCATTTCTTCTCCCAAGCGTACAATCCACACACACAAAAATCAACTCTAGTAAAATAAATTAAATAGTAGGAATACTTAAAAAGTAAATCCTTATATTAAATAAAAATGTATCCTTGCTTTCGTCGGTGTGTCACCGGTCCGACCGTACATTTGCCTTTGGTCCGAACGCCTTGCTTTTGTCGGTGTACCCGCCTGCACATCGTCGCTCCGACCACCGTAAATGCACCGGTCTGGCTGCCTTCATCTTACTGGTTTGTCCGCCTGCTAACAGAGATAAACAATATCAACGGAAACATAGAAAACTGAAAAACTTATGAAGTATCAACTTTATTTTGTCGAGAGGTGTTTATAAAAGTGAATACAAAGCACTTGTTTTTTAACTTTAGACTAAAATCGCTATATAAACTGAAACCCTAACATTTTACTCTCAAAAGCGATGCATCAAGGCCTAGACCGATTGTCTATTTACACATAAAGATAACTACACAAAAACCACAAATCTTAAAGGGAAAAGAAACATTTCTAATCCTTAGGAATCCATCTCGCATAGGTATACAACTTATCTCTTACAAATACAAACTCAAACTTTTTAACCTTGAACTATATTCAAATTTAACTCGTCATTCCATACAAATACAACTTATTTCGCATGTAATATGGAAAATTCACCCATGTGCATGGTTCCTAGTATCTCACATGATATATTTGATTGTTTGGATCTCGATTTTCTCCAAGCCTAGTTTCAATCCATCAATGACAATACTCTCAAAGCCTCAAGCCACACATACACAGATAAACCAAAAAAAAAACATATCGCCGAGCACAAGTTATTTCTCAACTTAACTCACATTAACACACAGACAATATATTATATGCGCTCTTATCCATCGAGAATTCAACAAGAAACACAACACAAATCGAAAACTGAAACTGTTTTGAAAACCCCCGATCTAACCGTCAAGTTGGCTGGTGTGATTGGTACCGTTTATCTGGTCGGACCAGTTCACTATACTGAAAAATAATCAAATCAATTGCTCATTACTTATATTTTAAATCAAGACAGTGATGCCACACCAATTTTGCCTGACAACACGGTGTATTTCAGTATCTGTGCTGAAGTCTGAATTCTGAAACTCCCTGCATGTTTTCAGCACGATACCATATACTGCTGCATTTCTGAACCTTTTGCTGTCCATACGACCACACACGCACGAGACTCCACACGCACAATCTACCAGTCCCACCTGCGTGAGCAACGTTCTCTTTGTTATCCTGCACTGGGACCAGGTAAAAAAAAAAAGCTACCCATCCACTGATCCACACCAAACAACTTTACCTAGCCAATCATGCTCTTGAGTCTCAAATTTTTCTTCTGTACCTCTCGTCCTCTCTGAAGAACTCAAGAACATGTATCACATGGGCCTGTGGATCCTCGATGTGTCTGAACATCAACCGCGCGCACGCACGGGATCGACCAGATGAGACGAGCAGAGCAGGCAAGATCGTCGCCACATGCGACGGGGAATCTCAATCCAAGCTAGGGTAGTTGCAGCATGTGGGTTTCAGTCTCTTTCAGAGGCTCATGAAGAACAATGAAGGAGATTCCCAGGCATTCAGGACAAAGAGACCTTGGCATTCTACCTTTGAATTACATCCTGCAGACACACGTCCATTCTGCAATTTTTTCTTCTTCCTTTGGCCGGTGAAGCCTGTTCTCCGGAGCTAATCATGGATCAGGACAGGGTGAGTTGGGGGTGTTCATTGCATCTGGAGGACAGATGTCAGTTTGGTTGATCCATAATTAGGGCTTGTCATCGATTTGATGACTCAGCCGGATGCTTCTTACCTGAAAAAGAATTTGATGGCTGGGCGTTGAATTTCTTTTTTTTTTTTTGAGAAAGCCCGTGCCTTCATAAACCGAAAACAGAATTTTCAGTACAAACGGGTGACTGGATTATATCCAGCACCTCGTCAGCCCACACAGAACACTCGTTTAAACATGAATGAATGAAATAAGTCCAACTATTGGGCTTTTGATCATCTTAATATCTTGATTCCATTTTCTAAAAACCTTAATATCTTGAATAACTGAAGCATCGAATCTTTTCTTTAAAGGAAAAAAGATGAGTGTTTTCAGTTTTCTTATTCTCAATGAATTGATTTTTTTAGCTAGGAGTTCATGAATTGAAACATCTTGCAGTATAGATAGATCACACAAAGAATCTTTTTTTATTGTGTGAAGTACTTATATTAAGGATATTTATTTATTTTTGTGTGTTCATGGCTAACTGTTACTTCGGATTTAAATTTACTCATAGTCATTCCAGTTTCATGATTCTTGATGTTCTAGATAAGATTAAAATTAAACTAATAGAAATTTGACTATAAAAAAAATACTTTGATGACAATAGAACTAGAACATGATGTATAGATTAAGTGTTTTTTTACCATCCTTTAAAAGGTTTCTCTAGGTACCATATTTTTTAGCGTAAAAATTTAATATATTGGGATAAGTACCAGAATTTTGCACTAAAATTTATGTTACTTTAAGATACTTTTTTAAAAATGATAAAAAACTCCATAGATTAATCTTATTAAGTACCCTCACAAAAGCACATATTTACTTATTATATATATATTATAAAGGAAATTATAGTTAAATTTTGAGACTGTATTATACAAAAAATCTAGAATTTCGGAGCAGGAGGGAGCATAGATATAATTTAGTTTTTTTTTTGGTTAGTGCAAGCCAGCCTATGTCAATACGTGTATGATTGTCACACAAGTATCAAAACAGTACACCTGTGTCACGAAAAAGAAGAACCTAATCTATTTCAGATGTTTCAGACAACTCCAAAGCCAAAGCCCTAAATAAACATCCCAAGCCCCTACATATGCCCTTAACCACCACTTCACCCCCCCTACAAACTGGAACCAAAACAAGTATTAGTACTACAACTTTGATTAATAATAACGCTAACAGCAATAATGAGCACACGTACGAAACACATCAAGAACAATCAATCATCAGGCTATGACCTGACCCCCATGATCACCATCCTTTTTTTCTGCCGTGTACAAGCAGGCGCGAGACATAAGCCGGAAAACTTGTGATCAGCCGCCATTAGAATAACCCAAAGTAGGTTCATGGCCTAGCCCCGACCGTCCTAATTATCGTGCTTTGGAAAGGAGATTAAGCTAGCTAGGCAGGCAGGCTAGCATGCCCATGCGTTTTGCCAACTCCCATGTGATTGCATTTGGCATGCCGGATGATTCTTTATCGTGGCATGCAACTCCCAGGCCTTTTCACCCACTTTACCCAGCAATGCACCAACCAGAATGCCAAGCTTCTTTCCGAGTTGTATGGCCACAGAAAATTGACACCAAGTTTGATAGAACCAAGGATCTGAATCTGACTGAATGCCCCCCTGATTTGAAGAGAAAATATAGGAAATTAAGGGATTGGAGTTTTATATGATATTTTTCATATGTGCCCCTTCAAAACACATGATTGCATTTATATTGAATTCTATAAAATTTCTATGGAACACCTCATTCTATACAAGTTTTTTAAAGGAAAGTTAGCATGAGATCTTATATGAACTTTCCTTTAAATTTATATCTCTCCTCTAATTCACGTATTTTTCCTATGATTCATTTAAACATCGTTCCTGCATTTCAGAGGGGGGCGAAATGTTGGACTATAGGATCTTTTAATCTACTGAAAAATGCTGTGAGCTATGTGCATAAGTTCTACTATCATTTTTCATTAACTCGACTACTACATGCCTAATGGTAGAGCTGACGAGGAAGCTGGAGCATTAAATGGGATCCGGGCCCACATGCCAGCCCCCGTGGTTTCGTCTTTCATGGAAGCTGTCGAGCTCTGGCTTTGGTAGCTAGCAGCCTTGCTGCAGCGGCACAAGCTGTTCCATTTTTGGACTTTGCGAGCGATCGTCTGTCCCAGTGTCCCCTCATTGGTGCCTTTGACAAACAGCCGCACGCTTCTAAAGCTTTGTCCTTTTCATCACGCCCCATGACTCCCCTCCTCCTATATATACACCCCCCACCCACCGAGCTCTGCTTCCACGGCACCACCTGCTAAGCTAGCTCCTCCTACTGCCCGCCCGCCATTGCTGCAAGAACCGAGCTTTTTTTCTTTCGAGCGAAGCGACGTCTGTGACAATGGTCAAGCTGAGGTACTCCAAGAGGCTGTTCAGGAGGAGCTCCTCCAAGGGCAGCACTGACAGCAGCAGCAGCAGCGACGGCGATGTCGGTGGCCGGGGCGCCGGCGCCGGCGCGGAGATAGAGTGGGAGGTGAGGCCGGGAGGGATGCTGGTGCAGAAGAGGGACGGGAGAGGGGGCGTGGAGGTGATCGCCGTCAGGGTGGCCACCGGCTTCTCCTGGCACGATGTGTCCATTGGAGCTACCTGCACTTTTGGTGAGTATCATGTTGATTAGCACAGGCTCCTGTTCTTGATCAGACCAAAGTTGCAATATTTATCATCTTTGCAAAGATAAGATAAAAGTTTCTAAGTTTTCATGTCTTTCTCTAGTATACCGTGCATTTTATGGTTGATAGTAGAATGTTGGCATTCAAAAGTTGATTCGGTCATGATTCCTTCCGGGGCTTCTCTCAAGCAGTAACGCACATATTTTTGTGCTAAAGATGCATGAATATTCTCCAAGTTTTTTTTTTCTAAAGCACGATAAAGACTTGAGGACTGAGAGTGGCATGCAGTCATGAACATTGCACAACGCCACTTCTTTTTTCGCAGCTCACTTGTTGGCTTATTGAAGTGTGTAGTACATCAACATGGTTTAGTTTGCACTTTTGCAGAGCAATGCATCAGTAAAGATATGCAACTGCTAGTTCAGTTGCTTTTGGTTATAGATACTGATGATGCTACATGTAGCGTATTGCTAATCTGTTTTAGTTGGAGTTTAGTTTTGTAGCACGACCTAAATGCAAATGCTTAGGCTGTAAGCATTTGCCGCCACTGTTCAGCTTGCCCAGCTCTGACAAGAACTATAAAGCACTCACCTTGTACACACCGACACCCACTCGTTCCACCAAACGCTTCTCCCAAGCGACCCTTGTGAGCTCTTGAGGTTTATTTACCACATAAATATCACATAAGACAAAATGTAGCTATTAACAAAACTTGCAAGGTCAGTCACCAGCTTCATAAATCAAACAAAAATACTGACAAGAGAAGAGCCAGTACCGTGTACTGTCTCACCTTCTCCTTCCCAGCAACTCCACAGAGCCCAGAATACTAGAGGTTATGGTGGGTGCTCTTGCAATAGAAAACACAAAGAATGGCGTGGACATGTCTGAATATTGATCAGAGATGGCGGCCGTCTACCTTCACTGCCAGCACCACATGATGCACATAAGAAGGAACCTGACCTGAACCTTCCTGCATCCTGTTTGCTACTTACAGAAAACATAAGCAAGAACTTAAAAATAAAAATTGCCTGTTCGTTTGTTAGCACAACAGCAGAACAAAAACCTAATTGTCGTGTGCTTCTTTGGAATTGATCATCGGGATGTGACTTGTGATGTTGCATTTTGTGCAGGGGAGCTGAAGGAAGTGGTGTCCATGGTGACAGGGCTGAAGCCCAGGGAGCAGAGGCTGCTGTTCAGGGGGAAGGAGAGGGAGGACGGTGACCACCTCCACATGGTTGGTGTGAGGGACAAGGACAAGGTGCTCCTCCTTGAGGACCCTGCCCTCAAGGACATGAAGCTCCGGGCTGCGCTCGTGGCCCGGGCCGTGCAGAGCCCGTATCAGAATTTTATCCAAGTCTAGACCCAACCTAGCCCAGCCCAGGCTGGTCCAGCCCGGTCCATCTTATCGAGCTAACTGTTAGATCGATCACACACCATCAGCTCTGATCAGGTCTCCAAAACCTTCCTGTTTGGAAGTGACCTGATGCATGGTGATTTTTTTTACTGTTGCTGTTAATCAGCAGTGAGTACCACTCCATGGGAAAGGGCAAAGGGGCCTCTCTCTCGTGTGAGAGCTAGAGTACTGGCCTACCACTCGTTATATGTCCCTAATAGCGTGATTTGTGTCATTTCTAGGTAGTTTGCAATGCTTAATGTGGCTGTTTGTGGGCTCCTTTATGACAGCAGTGTATCTCTGATACGTGGAATGGATCAGTGTCTCATGCATGTAACAATGCACCGTTGTTATCAAGAGATTACTTCTGCTTCTTATCACATCCTCCACGGTAATAATGGAACCATCCTTGAGCTTAAATGATTTAGAGACCTTTTAAGGTGCTTCTTCTTACCTACGGGGTGGTACAAGCTATGGATAAATCATAGACATTGAAGTTTTATTTTTTTATATAGTGATAAATATATTTCTAACTCCTAAAATTAATAAAACATTAATAGCCATAAAAGCCTTCCAAAATAAGCATAAATCCAGATATTACAGATGCAATAAAACTATAATTTCAACTTTTATCGGCTAGGGTGTGTTTAGTTGCTCGTATCGCCCTAGCCTGACCCATCTCTCCCATGCAGGATGAGTGTGGCCTGGCTGTGAGGGTACGCACACACTTGTTTGGTTGCTTGTATTGGATTAGCCTGGCTAGCATGCGATTTTATTTGGTTTCTCGTACGAGAGATATAGTAGATAAGAGATTTTGTTTGGTTTATATGCAAGGGTACATATATATTTTTTCGGTTAATATGACCAATTGATGAAAATGTCCTACTATATAGACAAATTAAAATTTATCAAACCCTAAATTCAGAAAAATCATTATAATATCTTGTATCCCATATAAAATAAATATTATTTTCAGAAAATCATTGGAAAAATCAGGCTAGAGGAGGAGGCAAGAGGCGGCCAACCGACCACCAATGGAGAAGGTGCGGCTGCCCGCGGCGACGGCGACCACGAAGGCCATCAACGGAGGCGGCAACGGCAACCAACAGGGCAGCAGTAGCAGATCTAGCGGCGGCAACCATAGACGAGGGGTGGATCTAAGTGGTGAAGGCGGCAATCGACGGGGCGACGGATCTGGTGACTATTGGCGGAGGGCGCAACCAATGGGGCGACAAATCTAGCAATCGACGAAGCGGATTTGGCGATGGCAATCAGTAGATCTGGTGGCGGCAACCAATGGGTTTGGCAACTGCGCGGCGCGCGGCAGTGGCGACAACCGACGAGGGTGGCGAGGGCAACCTACAGGGTGGCGGCGACTAGGGGCCTATGGTGACCTTGGCATGGTAGCAGCTACCAGCTAGGAATGCCCCGCAGCTACCCGGCCTCTTCTCCAACAACATGTTTGTGACGACGGTGTCAGTGCAACACCACAAAGCCTCGCCAGAACGTATCACCCGCTGTGTCACGTCTTGAGCTTTTCTTAGCTAAAATTAATTAAATAAATTATCGAAAATAATTTGTTTAACTAAGTTCAGAAGAAAAACCTGGTGTAATTAATTAAATTAATTGAAAACTGTTTGAAATATTTTAAAATGTCCCAAAAGCATTTTAAATAATTAACAGGATTTAAATTTAAATTTTAGCAAATAAAATTTTTTTTAATAAACTTAATAAAAATCGAAAAAAAATTAAAGGCAACATTTTTTTCTTTTTCCCTCCTTCCTTTTTTTTTATTTTCCCCTTCTTTTCCTTCCCTCTTTTCTTTTTCTTTTTTCCTTTTTTTCTTTTTCTTTTGCTCCCTTCTCCCCTTCTCCCCTTGGCCCAATCCCTGTCCTCTGTCCCGCCCGGGCCTGCCTAGAGGCCACGGCCCACTCCTTCTCCCCGGCCCGCTCGGCCCAACGTAAAATGTTAGTACTCCCGCACGAGGGTTTTAGATTTAGGCACGCCGCCTCCGCCTCCGGCACCGGCAGGAAGCGAGCGGGTGGAGAGAGAGAGCCGGAAGCCGTCGGCGGAGGAGAGATGGGGAAGAAGCAGAAGAAGCCGGGGAAGGGGAAGGAGAAGACGGAGCGGAAGACGGCCAAGGGCGAGGAGAAGCGCGCCCGCCGCGAGGCCCGGAAGGTCGGCGAGGAGGACGACATCGACGCCATCCTCGTCCGTGCCCCTCCCGCCTCTCTCTCCTGCTCCGCTCCCTCCCTCTCTCCTTTGCGTCAACACCTCTTCCCGCTTGCGTTCTAGTTCGATCACGTTTCTCAAGCGTGCCCATGTGCGGTTTTGCTTGCTCATTACATTCTTCTTCTGGTGACTGAAAAACTAAAAACTGGAAGAATTTTTTCGGCGTTGCCTCGCACCTTTTTTTTCCCATCTGCTGTTGTTGTGCGTCGCTGTTTAGACTTTTGTAAATTTTGCTTTCAGAGGAGCATTCAAAAGGAGGAGGCTAAGAAGAAGGAGGTACATGTGGAGGAGAATGTCCCTGCACCATCTCCCCGGTCTAATTGCTCGGTAGGACATTTTACAGCTTCAAGTGGCAGATAAAGAAGTTGATCTTTCCTTAGTGTTGTGATTATGTAGTTCATGTGGACTAGGTATCATCTCTATCCTTCATGTTTGGGTGCTTAGAATTTATCTAATCCAGTATGATTAATATTGAGGGGAGATGGATTTTCTTTTATGAAATAATTTGATCAAATATGGTCATCTTTTGGTTATACAGAACAGATTGTTTTTCGGTTGAGGAATAGGTGGTGTCAATTTATAATTCTTTACTTCATCGTAAGAGCAAGGTCAAAAGTGAAATAGGTTGCGAGCTCCAATTCTGTACAAATCATTTATAGCTCACTCTGCAGCCTCTGTATGCAATAGCCAGCTATACGGTCATATTAAAATAATGGGATACACCACCGATAGCTCCTGCACAAGCACCCGCTAAGCTCGTTCGTTGGCCAGTAGCTTTGCCTCTTGAACTCATGCCGTTGGCTGTCATTCCTCCCGAGCTCACTTTATCTATCATCGTTACTGATTTCGTCCCTAGGAATGTGCTGTAGCCAAGTGATATATTTGTCGCCCACTTATACTCTCTCCTGCCCTCTCTCCTCCAGCTCTGCACCATGGCCAACATGGTTTCGCTGTCGCCGGTCCAAGCTGGACTATTGTACTTGCTCTAAGTGCTTTTTTCATGGCAAAATTTGTTAAAATATAGATGCTCGTTTTGTTTGTTGGTGTTAATTGTTGTGAAAAGTTTTTGTTGCTCTACAGAGATCCTCCTATAATTGTTAACGTAAAAATAACCTGCATATGACCTTTCAGCTGACCAAGTTAATTTTTTCTGAAATGCAGCTTACAATAAATCCATTGAAAGATACAGAATTGATTATGTATGGAGGAGAGTTCTATAATGGCAGCAAGGTGGGAAACATATCCTCCATGAACTGTACTGCTGATCGAATAAGCTATGCTCATTTAGAGTTCTCTTTTTTCCTAACCTCATTTTAGAAGTTTGAGTACTCATGTATATTATATCTTTTTCCCTTGCCACAATCTGTTTTTGCAGACCTTTGTTTATGGTGATCTTTATCGCTACGATGTAGAGAAAAACGAGTGGAAGTTGGTATCTAGTCCTAACAGTCCTCCTCCACGAAGTGCTCACCAAACAGTCGCCTGGAAGAATAACATATATATGTTTGGTAACATAGCTTAACTTTGGCAAGGCATTCTATGAGTTAAAGTGCCATTTCAGTGTACAAGATTCAGTGTTTGTTATTCTGTGTAATGTTTCAGGTGGGGAATTCACTTCACCAAACCAAGAACGCTTTCATCATTACAAGGTACAAGACTAAGTCTGTCAATCTATTTCTTATGACTGTTTTTAGTTTGTTCTATTGGTACAAGGCATTTGCATAATTCATATATAAGCAGTAACTTCATAAGCAATATATATGGCATGATTTCAATTTTAAACCAAGAGATAGCCAGATAGGTACCGAGACCCATCTTTTGACATAATTATAAGCTGAAATATTACTAATGAAGATTAATTTGCAGTTTTTATGTTATTTATGAGTTAAAATGCTGAGGATGCAGTTTGAATCTGCACATCATTTTTTAAATCCCTGACCCCCTCCCCCCCCCCCCCCCCCCCCCCCCCCCCCCCGCGCTCGCGCTCTTTTCCCTTTCTGATATGGTGCCACTTTTAGATGAGCACATCAGCACATATAAGATGGGCACTCATTACTTCTGGTCTGGTTTTGTACTGTAGGACTTTTGGTCATTAGATCTAAAGACAAATCAGTGGGAGCAAATTCTTGCAAAGGGTTGTCCAAGTGCACGTTCAGGACACAGGATGGTTAGTAGTTTTATGTTAAAACTAGTCAAACTATAATGCTCCCTTAATATTTTCTGTTCTATGAGCAGTACCAAACTGTGTGCTATTTTTTTGCAGGTCCTGTATAAGCACAAGATTGTGCTATTTGGTGGTTTTTATGACACGCTTAGGGAAGTTAGGTTAGTACATTTAATTTTATGTGACTCTGTGACCTGGTAATCTTGTTATTATTAGTGTAACATTTTGATTTGAGCCATGTCTAGAAGTACTGGAGTTATTATGTTCCAACTGCAAGTATACACCTGAAAAATGATGTAGCATTCTTACAGCTGAGCTGAAAGCTGATCATCTACAAAGAATGAACTGGTGTGGCATAGAGTATTTTCTGACAAATAATTCGACATTACTCGATCTGATCTGCATTTGTTATTTTGTTTTGTAATAATGTCCATGTGCAGGTACTACAACGACTTGCATGTTTTTGATTTAGATAATTTCAAGGTGAGTACACCATGTTAATCTTTCGTTTAATGCTGCTAGTAGTAACACGTAAAGCTTTTTAGTTCAATGCACTCACTGGGAATATTGGTATTTTAGTGGGAGGAGATCAAGCCTCGCCCTGGGTGCTTGTGGCCAAGTTCAAGAAGTGGTTTTCAGCTTATTGTATACCAAGATCAGGCATGTCTTTGTTGCTTTGAAGCTAGGACGTTGATACTTTATAAATAGAGTTTAATTCAACTATAAACCAACTTTGCAAATAGTTAATCTGTTAATGTGTCAATTTTTTTTTAATTATTTGCTATTGGAAATCTTCTTATAATTAACCTTCTGATGTGACAAGTAATGCTCTTTAGGCTATCAGTTTACATCACAGTAAGTTGTTTTGCTATGGCATGGTATGATAAGAAAGGACTGTATGTTATATCTATAATTTATATGTGATGGCATTTTGATCACTTGATGTGTGTCTCTTTGTTCAACAAATTCAAGACTTTACTCTGGTAAAACATTTATGGTACAATAACTGACTAGATGTCATTTGTCTATGCCTTGTCTTTGATTACTTGTGTTTACAAGAGTATTAATTTCCTGTAGATATACCTGTACGGTGGATATTTTAAAGAAGTAGTTTCTTCTGACAAAACTGCATCAGAAAAAGGAACAGTTCATGCGGATATGTGGGCTCTTGATCCTCGTACTTGGGAGTGGAATAAGGTCATCTCTTGCAATTTTTGAAATCAAAGTATCAAATTCCATCATGATAGTTTATCAAGTTTTTCTTTAAACCCAGGATATGGCCACTTAGTAGTTTGCATATTAATACCTTTATTCACTTGAATTCTTAATAGGTTAAGAAAACTGGGATGCCACCTGGCCCCAGAGCTGGGTTTTCAATGTGTGTTCACAAGAAAAGGGCTGTTCTTTTTGGTGGTGTGGTAGATATGGAAATTGAAGGTTACTTTCAGCTCAATTTTGCTCTCTGCTAAGATACTTAGGTTATTTTACTGAGTATTTGAAATACACGAAACAAGTTCCTTTTCTGTAGAAGTTCTCAAGGGCTAACTGTAAAGCCCAATTTTGTGATTTCAGGGGATGTCCTTATGAGCATGTTTATGAATGAGCTGTATGGTTTCCAGTTGGACAACCATCGCTGGTATACTTCAATACTCCATTCTAGTTTCTTATATGCAACTTCAATATTATATGTTTTTATGTAACATAGGCTATCTTTATCCCTGCTTATTTTGTTCCTTGCTGTTTTGGTATATTGTTGGAGTGACTTTCTTTGTTACTATTTAACTAGTCAGTCCAACTAACTAATGTAACTTTCCTATTCCAATTCCTAGTATCAGTAAGCTGAAATTTGCAAATTGTTGTTCTTCTAATTAGATTTGGAATTACTTAAGGGTCCAGACATTTCTTGATTAATTGATACTTGTATTTATTTGCTATCTTGTGGTTATCTAGATAACATAACTGCTTTGAGAAATACACAATACTCTTGGGATCCCTTCCAAGCATATTCTTCTGTAACGTTAGTTTTGGTTGAAACTACTGAACCACAACTCACATATTCTCCAATTTTAAACATTGACACTGGTGCATAGATGTGAAATGTTATGCTTTCTATTTAGTTTCACATTTGTGTTTCTTTGTTGAACAGAGTATTTTCATTGCTGTATCAGGTATCCTTTAGAGCTCAGGAAAGACAAGCCTGCTAAAAATAAGGTGATTCCTCAAATGTCATCGTATGACCAGCCATCTCCTGTTTATGGCTTATAGGTTTTAGGTACTAGATACAGAGTATACTCTGCAGTAATCCATTTTGATAATTCGGACACAGACTAGGCTAGATATGGAATGTCTCTTATTTTTTTAATAAGAAGCGCATGTATGATATGTCGACATAGTCACATTGATTATAAAGTAATGCTTGGATCATTCTTAAAGCATGTTACACTGATTTTTTTTTTGTCATGTATAGACAAAGGATATCAAAAGAAAAGAATCATCAAATGATGCAGAAGCTAATCTTGGTAATGATGAGGATGAGACTATGGAGGACTCAGAAACTACTGGTGGACAGTCTGTGCATGGAGTTTCCAATCACTTGACCAAGAGTCTAACCTTAAATAAAGTTGGCTCAGGCAATAACTCTGACATTCTCTCTGATTCAACAACACAAGAAATACTGCCAGAGGTGTTGCAACAGTTCTATTAGATGTTGGCATACATTCTAATGATCTTTTGTTTCTCATTAGCTTTTGCTGCTTACAGGCAGTGAAACCCAGTGGTCGGATCAATGCATGCATGGCTGTAGGGAAAGATACACTCTATTTATATGGAGGAATGATGGAATTGAAAGATAGAGAAATTACTCTTGATGATATGTATTCACTTAATCTTAGCAAACTAGATGAGTGGAAGTGTATCATACCGGTCAGTTGCAGATTGGTCCTTTCCTTTTTGCCATATTGGTATTTAATTAACGGTGCTATTTATTTTAATCAGAGATAGCAGAAAATTATCTGTTATCATTTTCAACTATTCCCATTTGTTTCTGAGCTTATCCATGCTCATCTTTCTTTTGTAGGCATCTGAATCTGAATGGCTAGAAATTTCTGAGGATGAGGATGATGAAGATGAAGGTGATGATGATGATGATGATGACAATGATAGTGGGGGTGACGCTGATCAGACAGATGAAGATGATGAAGAGGTATGCAAGCCCCCTCCCAGTCATTCAATAACCCTTTTTACGAAAGAAAGGTGTTCTTGTTGCTATCTAAATATCTAATATTTCCTCCGTTCCACATTATAAGACTTTCTGGGGTTGTCTAGATTCACATGTGTGCTAATGAATCTAGACACATAAACAAAACATATACATTGATATGTGAATGGATCTAGTCAAATCTAGAAAGTTTTATAATGTGGAACTAAGAGAGTAGCTGATTCGCGTGGGCTAACAAGGTAATTCCTCGCAAAAGTATTCAAGGTTCAGTCACACATGCTTGGAACCATCTGGTAACCCTGTTCACTGGGAATCCTGATGAGATTCATGATTAGATTGTTCTAGACAAAATCTTGCTAAATTCATGTGGGCGAAGACTTTCTGATTCAGGCATGTTTACATTTTCTCTATAAAGTAAAATACAGATTTTTCAGACAAGGCTGTTTTAATAGACTTGATGTGTTCCACAATTTTGCCACAGACAAAATAGTCTCTCTGGCCTGTTCGATTAGAAATTAGGATTTTGACTAAGACGCTGCATGATGGTTCTACGATGTGGTTATTAATTTCTACTGCTAAATCTGTCTTTATAGTCTGATGAAGATGCCGAGAAGAATGTCGATATGTCCAACGCTGTATCTATAATAAAGGGAGAACGTAAGAACCTGCGAAGAAAAGAGAAGCGTGCTCGGATAGATCAAATCCGGGTTATGCTTGGTCTTTCTGATTCTCAAAGGACTCCAATGGTAATGTTGTGATCAACCTTCATTGTTTTATATTTTGGTTATAGATTTGTCTGAAGAATTCCTGACAAAGACATATATAAATTATTTACTAAGAGGAATTTTTGACCGATAATTTGTTACCTACAGGCTTAAAGTTAACAAATAAAACCATATATCACTTATTTCCATGTTTGTACTTTTAGCCAGGAGAGTCACTAAGAGATTTCTACAAGAGAACAGATAGGTACTGGCAAATGGCTGCATACGAACACACCCAACACACTGGAAAGGTTAGTTTCTCCTCTTAAAGTATCCTCATTGCCCATACTGCATTGCATTATGTAGCTTGCAGATTGTATTAGTTCTGTATTTATTCATGCTTGTCTGATGCCAGGAGCTTCGCAAAGATGGTTTTGATCTTGCCGAAACTCGATACAAGGAACTGAAACCCATACTCGACGAGGTAGATTGACATAATGTGCATTCTTTGAAACAAAAATGGTATTCTGTCTTCTACATGTAACTCACTATTATTCGTCCTCTTCAGCTTGCTGTGCTCGAGGCTGAACAGAAGGCTGAGGAAGAGGCTAGTGCTTCGACTAGTTCCAAGAAGGACACAAAGAAAATCAAGCCGAAGAGTGGCATGAGATAAGCTTTGGTTATAAATGAAGTGTGCTTTAGGCCCGCTTTTTCATCTGGGGATTTTTTTTTCCTTGTGATCCCTGATCCATTCGGATGGTCAGCTCTACACAGGGTATATACATTGTATCTGGGCAGATGGGCTTATAATCCATGGTCAAAAATTTCCAATGTAGTTTCAATCCACTCGTAAACATTCAAGAAGAGTTTATACGCAAATTCTATTCATCGTAATTTTACTACAAGCCCGAGTTCTCTGCTGTGTGCAGCGATGGTGTTGGTGTTTGCCCGTTGGCATGCATTCTTTTGTTCCATTATCCTTGTCGCCGTTTCTAAGCCTCGTCATTCATAAGGTGATTGTTTGCCTTTTTCCATTAGCCATATTTACAAAGATTATATATATATATATATATATATATATATATATATATATATATATATATATATATATATATATATATATATATAAAAGGGTGTTTCGGACAAGGGGGCTACATCGAATGTTTGGACACTTATTATAAATAGTAAACGTAGACTATTAATAAAACTCATCTATAATCTTGGACTAATTCGCGAGATGAATCTATTGAGCCTAATTAATGCATGATTAGCCTATGTGATGCTATAGTAAACATGCTCTAATTATGGATTAATTAGGCTTAAAAATTTTGTCTCGTGGATTAGCTCTTATTTATGAAATTAGTTTTTTATTAGTCTATGTTTATTACTTTAAATTAGTGTCTAAACATCCGATGTGACATGGGACTAAAAAATTTAGCTCCATCTAAACAACCCCTTAATCTAAAATTTAAATTTAAGGATAAAAATAAACTACAATAAAAAAAACTTTAAAAAACTTCAAGTCAGTTCTAAATTCGAAGTTAAAATATTTAACTGTTGCCCCATGTGCTCGTGTTATAGTGCAAGCGTCGGAATGTCCTCTTGTACCGTTCGTACGGTGCCGGTGATGGCGTGATGGCGGTGGTTAGCGAGTAGCCGAGCAAACCCATCGTCCAGAGACCAAACGGTTCTCCACGGGTAATCGATGTGTTTTTAAAACTTAAAAACAAATTTTAGTTTGCCTGGTGGATCTGAGTTGATAATAACAGATCATCCGTGAACCAATCCACAGCCATCCCTATTCGGACGAGCGCCGAGTAGCGGTATCCGGCCACGAGGCGAGTTCCGTTTTCGTTGGCACGGAAAGGAAGAGGACGATCGGTTCGACATTTCGATGCGTGATAAAAATGTGATGTTTTGTGCGCGAGCACTGTTGTGGAGTACAAAAGAAAGAAAGCAGGAGGCTTTTGATATGTTCTCAAAAAGAAAAAAGGAGGTTTTTAATACGGTGGCGTGCCTGCCATCTGTGGGACTTTGACCACCCCAATTTACTTCGGCTCATCAAACCTCAACAACCCATAACTGCACCACCTGTCCGCCCAACCGAGCTGGTCCCGGTCCACCACACATCCGTATGGGCCACTCACCCATACATGCATCTCATGTGAGGAGCTGGAACTTGGAACAAGGAGTGTTCGGCCTTTTGCAGTGAGGTGCTCATGGCTGCAGAGCTGAGACAGTAGACTGTTGCTACTCGTATTTTCCATGTTAGACAAGGAGTATTTGCTCTCCTACTATAGCAAACGATTTTGTTCTTTCGAGTTTTTTTTCTAAACTTTGAGTGAAACTAAGGGGTGATTGCTTAACTTTTTAGCGAAAAAACAAATATATTTAGAAAAATAATGAATAAAAATTATATTATGTGTTCTTATCGATGTAAAAGTTAAGATTAAAAAATATACTGTGATGAAAACCCACCAAATTACCTCAAATTTAATGTTTAAAATTTAAATTTTGACTTATTAGCATAAAAAACAAGTGTGCTAGTTTTTCTACGCATACCATAATAGTTTGACAATATACAGTCTCTCCTCATTTTGCATGAGAGATAAAGAGTACAACGCAAGTCCCCATAACATGTGTGGTGAGAAAATGATTGCATGTACAAGCACATGAGAATACAGTATGTATTTATATATTATTAATATTGCATGTCATTGCATAAACAGTACAGAAAAATATATACCGTGCAATTGCGTACACGGGTTTTGAAACTTCTACCTGAAAATTGAAAATTTATGGAGAGATATATTGTGCAGAGTGCATTGCTCGTTTGAAATGTAGGATTTTCGAAACACTGTAAAAGGAAAAATACAATAAAAATATATGGAGAGATATATCGTGCAGAGTGCATTGCTTGTTTGGAATGCATGATTCTCGAATCACTGTAAAAGGAAAAATACAATATTAGAGTGTCCTATCAACCAAAATCCTATAGACGGATAGAAAAACTATGAAAACGACTGCTTGGGTCGAGCACACGAAAAACACATGAATTAAAATTAAAAGAGAGTCATAAAATTTTTGTAAGAGGTTGGACCTCATGTAAAAATCCTCCAAATTTATATATTTTGAGGCATTTCTAAGGAATTTCAAAGAAATTTAGAAGATGCATTCCTTTAGGCCAAAGGGCCATACAGGAATTTTTCTCATAAAATCCAAAGAAGACCGTTTTATAATATAGAACTATATATATATATATATATATAGTTGCCTCAACTTTTTTCAAACGAGGTCTTAAAAAAAACTTTTTCAAACAACAAACATAGTTTTCTAAAAAATAGTAACATAAACCTTAGACCATGAATATTTTAATTTATGTCCCTATCACACATGGAATTTCTATCGCAGAAATCACTTTTTTTCATGATGCACTTCACACACATCTCTATATTTTTATTTTTTAAACCCTTTTAATAAATATAATTTTATTACTAAACCTCTTACTTTTTATCACCACGCAACTCATTCTGCTACGGTGGAAACACGCTCACACATCAACTAATCACCGTGACGTGAACAAATGGTTTCAAAGGTGAAAATATTTAACCGAAAGATTTAGTAATAAAATTATTTATTAAAAATGTTTTAGAAAACAAAAAATTCCCCATCTCCTGATCTCCTCAGCTGTTCCACGGTGGCGTGTCCATTCAGCCGAGGTGGCACGCCAACCCCACCCAACTCTACCCACGGCAGCTGAGCAGCAGGCCGCCTGCCAGCCCGGCCCGCCCTCTCCTCCTCCCCGCCCCGCGCGCGCTATATCTACACTTCGAACAGATCGCGCTTCGCCTCGCCTCCCGTCGCGGCGCACCCCCCCCCCCCCCCCCCCCCCCCGCACGCGCTTCGCTTTGCCGCCGCGGTCTCCGGAATGGACGTGCTGTCGACGCAGCCGGCGTGGGCGCTGGCGCTGGCCGGGGTGGGCCTCCTCGTGGCGGCGGCCGCCTCGGCGCGCCTGGCGAGGTGGCTCTACGCGGCGTTCCTCCGCCCGGGGAAGCCCCTGCGGCGGCGGTACGGGGCGTGGGCGGTCGTGACGGGGGCCACCGACGGCATCGGGCGCGCCATGGCGTTCCGCTTCGCCTCCGTCGGGATGGGCGTCGTGCTCGTCGGCCGCAGCCCCGACAAGCTCGCCGCCGTGTCCGGGGAGATCAGGGAGAGGCACCCCAGGGTCGAGGTCCGCACCTTCGTCCTCGACTTCGCCGCCGAGGGGCTCGCCGCCAAGGTGGAGGCGCTCAGGGACTCCATCCGGGGGCTCGACGTCGGGGTGCTCGTCAACAGCGCCGGCATGTCCTATCCGTACGCGCGCTACTTCCACGAGGTGGACGAGGAACTGATGCGGAACCTCATCCGCCTCAACGTCGAGGCACTCACGCGTGTCACCCACGCCGTTCTCCCTGGCATGGTGGAGCGCAAGCGCGGCGCCATCGTCAACATCGGCTCCGGCGCCTCCTCCATCCTTCCGTCCTACCCGCTCTACAGCATCTACGCCGCCACCAAGGCGTGAGTACTCCTCATTTCTTCACTTTAACTCTTCACTAGTAGTAGTAGCTACTTTTCTCTATATGTTCTTGATTACTACAGTACTACTATACTACAGTTCTTACTTTTTTTAAACGAATTCTTAGTTGTTTTGACATGGACCACAAGAATGGGGACTGGCACAGTTAGAATGATTAAAACCATACTAAACCCCTTTTTCTTTTTTTTGTCGCATGTTCACTAGTTAAATCTATTAGTACATAATTATGCTTTGATATTGTGAGTTAGTGGGCATTATATCCACCAACATTTTAGGAGAAACCTCCAGGAGTTTATATCATAAGCAATTTTACAATTCTTGAGTAGGTACCGAGAGATACTAAAATTTTAATGTAAAATTAAATACCAAGACGTACCTTCTCAAATACTATAAAATTGCTATTATATCATTATATGCCAATCTTATTTACATGTTGATGGAAAACTTGTGGAGGGAGTAGTAGTTGCTTGATCGGTGGCTCTTTGTTTGATAGCGTGTATACGCTGACTTTTCAGCCTCTTTGTGATGTCGATTTTACTTTTGAAAGCAACATATCTATTTAGTTATCCACATGGTTCTCTTTTTTACATGCTTTTATGTGTTCCACTATTTGGAGGATTGATTGCCAAAGTGTTCATGACAGTATGAGAGAACATTTAAAATTTGGAGTGAAGTGTGAATTGAAGACGATACAGTACTTCATCACAGAAAAAGCATCGATATATGTTTTCTTCCATGTGGCCAATCTTGCATAGATATTTGCTTCAGCACAATTGTGTGACACCGAGCTGCAACTGGATATAACTGAATTCAACTTTAAATGGGATCATATGTCAACTTGAGCGATTCATTCAACCGTTGTTTTCAATCTTTTCAGGTATGTTGATCAATTCTCGAGGTGCCTCTATGTTGAGTACAAGAACAAGGGCATCGATGTGCAGTGCCAGGTACGAAATAACCATCCTTGCCGGCTCATGTATTTCTCTAAATTTACCACCCTGCATCTGCTATCCAGTTTTTGATGCATCACAATAAGCCGGTGTTGCTATCAGTACTCTTTTGTGTATGGAGTACTTGAAGTTTCTATAGGACATGTGATAGGTCATTGGCTACCTGAACTATGAGTTTTCTCCATGGCAGGGTTTTGTCGTACTGTCCTAAGTTGCTAACAGAAAAACTTGTACTGAACTGTGCTGTGCTTGCTGGGATGGCTACGGTGATGATGACATAACGTTCCAACAAGAAACTAAAATCTTCATGACTGAAAACTAAATGCACTGCTACTATGCTTTCAATTCTCCAACTGCTCCTAAGGCAAACCAACATTTGCATGTGGAAGAAATTAATGGGCATGGCAACTGGCATGACTTCGGTTTCATAAAAGCAGTAGGAGGATAGGAGAAATTCACATATTGCTATCAGGCAATTTAAAACTAATCTGTTGGCCGACCTCTACCTGTTTTCGTTTTCGCATCGCAGCCTCGCTGTTGCTGTCGGGAATGTTCTTATCTGGCACCATTTAACAACTGTTTTAAGCAATTAGCAGTGCGGTATTGATCAATTATGTCTCAGCTGCTGCATCAGGATCGCAAAATGTTCCACCGTGCATGGTGATCATGCGCGCATGACACACGAACGAGCAGACTGACTGACTGAACGGTGTGTTTTTGCTGATTTTCAGGTACCCCTGTACGCGGCGACGAAGATGGCGTCCATCAAGAAGGCGTCCTTCTTCGCGCCGTCGCCGGAGACGTACGCCCGCGCCGCCGTGCGCTACATCGGGTACGAGCCGAGGTGCACGCCCTACTGGCCGCACGCGGTGCTGTGGTTCCTCATCTCCGCGTTCCCGGAGCCCATCGTCGACAGGTTCCTCCTCAACATGTCCGTCGGCATCCGCAAGAAGGGCCAGGCCAAGGACGCCAGGAAGAAGACGCTGTGACGAACGACAAGAGAATCGAATCGAGTGATACTGTACTTTCTCCTCCGTAGCCTCCAGGCGTTGCGCGTTCACCCGTCTTTTCTTGATTAATTTCTCCTAATCACGGCGACGAACTGATAGTTGGTTTCATGTAAGATTAAGAATTTAAAGGCCATGTGACACGGACTCGATCTGGCTTTTTTTTTTTAAATAAAGCGCTCTTGCCTTTTGCTAACATGGAGCAACTGGTACACCAGAAAACCTGGTGTTTTTTTTTGGCGAGAAAAAGCGAGCAGATTGTCGGACGGACTGATCCGGTAGAAAAACGAAGGCGCGTTGCCCTTCGGTTTTTCCTTCAGTTCACTGCCGGACTTTGGTATGCTGCCCTATCGTTATGGGTTAGGGTTCATAGGGTAAACACCGCCAAGAGAATAGCCGGGCAGCGACGGCTACAAGGGATGAGAGAGGGGCTCTGATTGGGAAAGACTAACTCTGATTCATTGCTTGATTAGATTGACGATACAATAGATAGTGAGACTTAATCCCTAAGTAACAAACTTGATCTAATCTAACTTTACTCTTAATTCTATCTTATCTCCGGTGCTACAGTACCGCGTGTACTGTTTATCCGCCTGGGGGTTGGGCTCATGGGCCTCGATCCCTCGGCTCCTACCTATAACACTACATCCCTCCTTTCGAGCAGCTCACCCTCGAGCTGCAGAACTACTAGATTGACTTATACGACTCTCTAAATAAAACCTAATATAACTTAAACCTTTTACATCTCGACTGGTGACACAACTATAACTAAAAAAATCGGGTGTTGGTGCCAGCCCGCGTCTTCGTGGCAGCTAGAATCGCCGTCTTCGCCTCCGATGACCCCAACAGCTAGATGTGAAATGTTATGCTTTCTATTTAGTTTCACATTTGTGTTTCTTTGTTGAACAGAGTATTTTCATTGCTGTATCAGGTATCCTTTAGAGCTCAGGAAAGACAAGCCTGCTAAAAATAAGGTGATTCCTCAAATGTCATCGTATGACCAGCCATCTCCTGTTTATGGCTTATAGGTTTTAGGTACTAGATACAGAGTATACTCTGCAGTAATCCATTTTGATAATTCGGACACAGACTAGGCTAGATATGGAATGTCTCTTATTTTTTTAATAAGAAGCGCATGTATGATATGTCGACATAGTCACATTGATTATAAAGTAATGCTTGGATCATTCTTAAAGCATGTTACACTGATTTTTTTTTTGTCATGTATAGACAAAGGATATCAAAAGAAAAGAATCATCAAATGATGCAGAAGCTAATCTTGGTAATGATGAGGATGAGACTATGGAGGACTCAGAAACTACTGGTGGACAGTCTGTGCATGGAGTTTCCAATCACTTGACCAAGAGTCTAACCTTAAATAAAGTTGGCTCAGGCAATAACTCTGACATTCTCTCTGATTCAACAACACAAGAAATACTGCCAGAGGTGTTGCAACAGTTCTATTAGATGTTGGCATACATTCTAATGATCTTTTGTTTCTCATTAGCTTTTGCTGCTTACAGGCAGTGAAACCCAGTGGTCGGATCAATGCATGCATGGCTGTAGGGAAAGATACACTCTATTTATATGGAGGAATGATGGAATTGAAAGATAGAGAAATTACTCTTGATGATATGTATTCACTTAATCTTAGCAAACTAGATGAGTGGAAGTGTATCATACCGGTCAGTTGCAGATTGGTCCTTTCCTTTTTGCCATATTGGTATTTAATTAACGGTGCTATTTATTTTAATCAGAGATAGCAGAAAATTATCTGTTATCATTTTCAACTATTCCCATTTGTTTCTGAGCTTATCCATGCTCATCTTTCTTTTGTAGGCATCTGAATCTGAATGGCTAGAAATTTCTGAGGATGAGGATGATGAAGATGAAGGTGATGATGATGATGATGATGACAATGATAGTGGGGGTGACGCTGATCAGACAGATGAAGATGATGAAGAGGTATGCAAGCCCCCTCCCAGTCATTCAATAACCCTTTTTACGAAAGAAAGGTGTTCTTGTTGCTATCTAAATATCTAATATTTCCTCCGTTCCACATTATAAGACTTTCTGGGGTTGTCTAGATTCACATGTGTGCTAATGAATCTAGACACATAAACAAAACATATACATTGATATGTGAATGGATCTAGTCAAATCTAGAAAGTTTTATAATGTGGAACTAAGAGAGTAGCTGATTCGCGTGGGCTAACAAGGTAATTCCTCGCAAAAGTATTCAAGGTTCAGTCACACATGCTTGGAACCATCTGGTAACCCTGTTCACTGGGAATCCTGATGAGATTCATGATTAGATTGTTCTAGACAAAATCTTGCTAAATTCATGTGGGCGAAGACTTTCTGATTCAGGCATGTTTACATTTTCTCTATAAAGTAAAATACAGATTTTTCAGACAAGGCTGTTTTAATAGACTTGATGTGTTCCACAATTTTGCCACAGACAAAATAGTCTCTCTGGCCTGTTCGATTAGAAATTAGGATTTTGACTAAGACGCTGCATGATGGTTCTACGATGTGGTTATTAATTTCTACTGCTAAATCTGTCTTTATAGTCTGATGAAGATGCCGAGAAGAATGTCGATATGTCCAACGCTGTATCTATAATAAAGGGAGAACGTAAGAACCTGCGAAGAAAAGAGAAGCGTGCTCGGATAGATCAAATCCGGGTTATGCTTGGTCTTTCTGATTCTCAAAGGACTCCAATGGTAATGTTGTGATCAACCTTCATTGTTTTATATTTTGGTTATAGATTTGTCTGAAGAATTCCTGACAAAGACATATATAAATTATTTACTAAGAGGAATTTTTGACCGATAATTTGTTACCTACAGGCTTAAAGTTAACAAATAAAACCATATATCACTTATTTCCATGTTTGTACTTTTAGCCAGGAGAGTCACTAAGAGATTTCTACAAGAGAACAGATAGGTACTGGCAAATGGCTGCATACGAACACACCCAACACACTGGAAAGGTTAGTTTCTCCTCTTAAAGTATCCTCATTGCCCATACTGCATTGCATTATGTAGCTTGCAGATTGTATTAGTTCTGTATTTATTCATGCTTGTCTGATGCCAGGAGCTTCGCAAAGATGGTTTTGATCTTGCCGAAACTCGATACAAGGAACTGAAACCCATACTCGACGAGGTAGATTGACATAATGTGCATTCTTTGAAACAAAAATGGTATTCTGTCTTCTACATGTAACTCACTATTATTCGTCCTCTTCAGCTTGCTGTGCTCGAGGCTGAACAGAAGGCTGAGGAAGAGGCTAGTGCTTCGACTAGTTCCAAGAAGGACACAAAGAAAATCAAGCCGAAGAGTGGCATGAGATAAGCTTTGGTTATAAATGAAGTGTGCTTTAGGCCCGCTTTTTCATCTGGGGATTTTTTTTTCCTTGTGATCCCTGATCCATTCGGATGGTCAGCTCTACACAGGGTATATACATTGTATCTGGGCAGATGGGCTTATAATCCATGGTCAAAAATTTCCAATGTAGTTTCAATCCACTCGTAAACATTCAAGAAGAGTTTATACGCAAATTCTATTCATCGTAATTTTACTACAAGCCCGAGTTCTCTGCTGTGTGCAGCGATGGTGTTGGTGTTTGCCCGTTGGCATGCATTCTTTTGTTCCATTATCCTTGTCGCCGTTTCTAAGCCTCGTCATTCATAAGGTGATTGTTTGCCTTTTTCCATTAGCCATATTTACAAAGATTATATATATATATTTATATATATATATATATATATATATATATATATATATATATATATATATATATATATATATATATATATATATAAAAGGGTGTTTCGGACAAGGGGGCTACATCGAATGTTTGGACACTTATTATAAATAGTAAACGTAGACTATTAATAAAACTCATCTATAATCTTGGACTAATTCGCGAGATGAATCTATTGAGCCTAATTAATGCATGATTAGCCTATGTGATGCTATAGTAAACATGCTCTAATTATGGATTAATTAGGCTTAAAAATTTTGTCTCGTGGATTAGCTCTTATTTATGAAATTAGTTTTTTATTAGTCTATGTTTATTACTTTAAATTAGTGTCTAAACATCCGATGTGACATGGGACTAAAAAATTTAGCTCCATCTAAACAACCCCTTAATCTAAAATTTAAATTTAAGGATAAAAATAAACTACAATAAAAAAAACTTTAAAAAACTTCAAGTCAGTTCTAAATTCGAAGTTAAAATATTTAACTGTTGCCCCATGTGCTCGTGTTATAGTGCAAGCGTCGGAATGTCCTCTTGTACCGTTCGTACGGTGCCGGTGATGGCGTGATGGCGGTGGTTAGCGAGTAGCCGAGCAAACCCATCGTCCAGAGACCAAACGGTTCTCCACGGGTAATCGATGTGTTTTTAAAACTTAAAAACAAATTTTAGTTTGCCTGGTGGATCTGAGTTGATAATAACAGATCATCCGTGAACCAATCCACAGCCATCCCTATTCGGACGAGCGCCGAGTAGCGGTATCCGGCCACGAGGCGAGTTCCGTTTTCGTTGGCACGGAAAGGAAGAGGACGATCGGTTCGACATTTCGATGCGTGATAAAAATGTGATGTTTTGTGCGCGAGCACTGTTGTGGAGTACAAAAGAAAGAAAGCAGGAGGCTTTTGATATGTTCTCAAAAAGAAAAAAGGAGGTTTTTAATACGGTGGCGTGCCTGCCATCTGTGGGACTTTGACCACCCCAATTTACTTCGGCTCATCAAACCTCAACAACCCATAACTGCACCACCTGTCCGCCCAACCGAGCTGGTCCCGGTCCACCACACATCCGTATGGGCCACTCACCCATACATGCATCTCATGTGAGGAGCTGGAACTTGGAACAAGGAGTGTTCGGCCTTTTGCAGTGAGGTGCTCATGGCTGCAGAGCTGAGACAGTAGACTGTTGCTACTCGTATTTTCCATGTTAGACAAGGAGTATTTGCTCTCCTACTATAGCAAACGATTTTGTTCTTTCGAGTTTTTTTTCTAAACTTTGAGTGAAACTAAGGGGTGATTGCTTAACTTTTTAGCGAAAAAACAAATATATTTAGAAAAATAATGAATAAAAATTATATTATGTGTTCTTATCGATGTAAAAGTTAAGATTAAAAAATATACTGTGATGAAAACCCACCAAATTACCTCAAATTTAATGTTTAAAATTTAAATTTTGACTTATTAGCATAAAAAACAAGTGTGCTAGTTTTTCTACGCATACCATAATAGTTTGACAATATACAGTCTCTCCTCATTTTGCATGAGAGATAAAGAGTACAACGCAAGTCCCCATAACATGTGTGGTGAGAAAATGATTGCATGTACAAGCACATGAGAATACAGTATGTATTTATATATTATTAATATTGCATGTCATTGCATAAACAGTACAGAAAAATATATACCGTGCAATTGCGTACACGGGTTTTGAAACTTCTACCTGAAAATTGAAAATTTATGGAGAGATATATTGTGCAGAGTGCATTGCTCGTTTGAAATGTAGGATTTTCGAAACACTGTAAAAGGAAAAATACAATAAAAATATATGGAGAGATATATCGTGCAGAGTGCATTGCTTGTTTGGAATGCATGATTCTCGAATCACTGTAAAAGGAAAAATACAATATTAGAGTGTCCTATCAACCAAAATCCTATAGACGGATAGAGAAACTATGAAAACGACTGCTTGGGTCGAGCACACGAAAAACACATGAATTAAAATTAAAAGAGAGTCATAAAATTTTTGTAAGAGGTTGGACCTCATGTAAAAATCCTCCAAATTTATATATTTTGAGGCATTTCTAAGGAATTTCAAAGAAATTTAGAAGATGCATTCCTTTAGGCCAAAGGGCCATACAGGAATTTTTCTCATAAAATCCAAAGAAGACCGTTTTATAATATAGAACTATATATATATATATATATATATAGTTGCCTCAACTTTTTTCAAACGAGGTCTTAAAAAAAACTTTTTCAAACAACAAACATAGTTTTCTAAAAAATAGTAACATAAACCTTAGACCATGAATATTTTAATTTATGTCCCTATCACACATGGAATTTCTATCGCAGAAATCACTTTTTTTCATGATGCACTTCACACACATCTCTATATTTTTATTTTTTAAACCCTTTTAATAAATATAATTTTATTACTAAACCTCTTACTTTTTATCACCACGCAACTCATTCTGCTACGGTGGAAACACGCTCACACATCAACTAATCACCGTGACGTGAACAAATGGTTTCAAAGGTGAAAATATTTAACCGAAAGATTTAGTAATAAAATTATTTATTAAAAATGTTTTAGAAAACAAAAAATTCCCCATCTCCTGATCTCCTCAGCTGTTCCACGGTGGCGTGTCCATTCAGCCGAGGTGGCACGCCAACCCCACCCAACTCTACCCACGGCAGCTGAGCAGCAGGCCGCCTGCCAGCCCGGCCCGCCCTCTCCTCCTCCCCGCCCCGCGCGCGCTATATCTACACTTCGAACAGATCGCGCTTCGCCTCGCCTCCCGTCGCGGCGCACCCCCCCCCCCCCCCCCCCCCCCCCGCACGCGCTTCGCTTTGCCGCCGCGGTCTCCGGAATGGACGTGCTGTCGACGCAGCCGGCGTGGGCGCTGGCGCTGGCCGGGGTGGGCCTCCTCGTGGCGGCGGCCGCCTCGGCGCGCCTGGCGAGGTGGCTCTACGCGGCGTTCCTCCGCCCGGGGAAGCCCCTGCGGCGGCGGTACGGGGCGTGGGCGGTCGTGACGGGGGCCACCGACGGCATCGGGCGCGCCATGGCGTTCCGCTTCGCCTCCGTCGGGATGGGCGTCGTGCTCGTCGGCCGCAGCCCCGACAAGCTCGCCGCCGTGTCCGGGGAGATCAGGGAGAGGCACCCCAGGGTCGAGGTCCGCACCTTCGTCCTCGACTTCGCCGCCGAGGGGCTCGCCGCCAAGGTGGAGGCGCTCAGGGACTCCATCCGGGGGCTCGACGTCGGGGTGCTCGTCAACAGCGCCGGCATGTCCTATCCGTACGCGCGCTACTTCCACGAGGTGGACGAGGAACTGATGCGGAACCTCATCCGCCTCAACGTCGAGGCACTCACGCGTGTCACCCACGCCGTTCTCCCTGGCATGGTGGAGCGCAAGCGCGGCGCCATCGTCAACATCGGCTCCGGCGCCTCCTCCATCCTTCCGTCCTACCCGCTCTACAGCATCTACGCCGCCACCAAGGCGTGAGTACTCCTCATTTCTTCACTTTAACTCTTCACTAGTAGTAGTAGCTACTTTTCTCTATATGTTCTTGATTACTACAGTACTACTATACTACAGTTCTTACTTTTTTTAAACGAATTCTTAGTTGTTTTGACATGGACCACAAGAATGGGGACTGGCACAGTTAGAATGATTAAAACCATACTAAACCCCTTTTTCTTTTTTTTGTCGCATGTTCACTAGTTAAATCTATTAGTACATAATTATGCTTTGATATTGTGAGTTAGTGGGCATTATATCCACCAACATTTTAGGAGAAACCTCCAGGAGTTTATATCATAAGCAATTTTACAATTCTTGAGTAGGTACCGAGAGATACTAAAATTTTAATGTAAAATTAAATACCAAGACGTACCTTCTCAAATACTATAAAATTGCTATTATATCATTATATGCCAATCTTATTTACATGTTGATGGAAAACTTGTGGAGGGAGTAGTAGTTGCTTGATCGGTGGCTCTTTGTTTGATAGCGTGTATACGCTGACTTTTCAGCCTCTTTGTGATGTCGATTTTACTTTTGAAAGCAACATATCTATTTAGTTATCCACATGGTTCTCTTTTTTACATGCTTTTATGTGTTCCACTATTTGGAGGATTGATTGCCAAAGTGTTCATGACAGTATGAGAGAACATTTAAAATTTGGAGTGAAGTGTGAATTGAAGACGATACAGTACTTCATCACAGAAAAAGCATCGATATATGTTTTCTTCCATGTGGCCAATCTTGCATAGATATTTGCTTCAGCACAATTGTGTGACACCGAGCTGCAACTGGATATAACTGAATTCAACTTTAAATGGGATCATATGTCAACTTGAGCGATTCATTCAACCGTTGTTTTCAATCTTTTCAGGTATGTTGATCAATTCTCGAGGTGCCTCTATGTTGAGTACAAGAACAAGGGCATCGATGTGCAGTGCCAGGTACGAAATAACCATCCTTGCCGGCTCATGTATTTCTCTAAATTTACCACCCTGCATCTGCTATCCAGTTTTTGATGCATCACAATAAGCCGGTGTTGCTATCAGTACTCTTTTGTGTATGGAGTACTTGAAGTTTCTATAGGACATGTGATAGGTCATTGGCTACCTGAACTATGAGTTTTCTCCATGGCAGGGTTTTGTCGTACTGTCCTAAGTTGCTAACAGAAAAACTTGTACTGAACTGTGCTGTGCTTGCTGGGATGGCTACGGTGATGATGACATAACGTTCCAACAAGAAACTAAAATCTTCATGACTGAAAACTAAATGCACTGCTACTATGCTTTCAATTCTCCAACTGCTCCTAAGGCAAACCAACATTTGCATGTGGAAGAAATTAATGGGCATGGCAACTGGCATGACTTCGGTTTCATAAAAGCAGTAGGAGGATAGGAGAAATTCACATATTGCTATCAGGCAATTTAAAACTAATCTGTTGGCCGACCTCTACCTGTTTTCGTTTTCGCATCGCAGCCTCGCTGTTGCTGTCGGGAATGTTCTTATCTGGCACCATTTAACAACTGTTTTAAGCAATTAGCAGTGCGGTATTGATCAATTATGTCTCAGCTGCTGCATCAGGATCGCAAAATGTTCCACCGTGCATGGTGATCATGCGCGCATGACACACGAACGAGCAGACTGACTGACTGAACGGTGTGTTTTTGCTGATTTTCAGGTACCCCTGTACGCGGCGACGAAGATGGCGTCCATCAAGAAGGCGTCCTTCTTCGCGCCGTCGCCGGAGACGTACGCCCGCGCCGCCGTGCGCTACATCGGGTACGAGCCGAGGTGCACGCCCTACTGGCCGCACGCGGTGCTGTGGTTCCTCATCTCCGCGTTCCCGGAGCCCATCGTCGACAGGTTCCTCCTCAACATGTCCGTCGGCATCCGCAAGAAGGGCCAGGCCAAGGACGCCAGGAAGAAGACGCTGTGACGAACGACAAGAGAATCGAATCGAGTGATACTGTACTTTCTCCTCCGTAGCCTCCAGGCGTTGCGCGTTCACCCGTCTTTTCTTGATTAATTTCTCCTAATCACGGCGACGAACTGATAGTTGGTTTCATGTAAGATTAAGAATTTAAAGGCCATGTGACACGGACTCGATCTGGCTTTTTTTTTTTAAATAAAGCGCTCTTGCCTTTTGCTAACATGGAGCAACTGGTACACCAGAAAACCTGGTGTTTTTTTTTGGCGAGAAAAAGCGAGCAGATTGTCGGACGGACTGATCCGGTAGAAAAACGAAGGCGCGTTGCCCTTCGGTTTTTCCTTCAGTTCACTGCCGGACTTTGGTATGCTGCCCTATCGTTATGGGTTAGGGTTCATAGGGTAAACACCGCCAAGAGAATAGCCGGGCAGCGACGGCTACAAGGGATGAGAGAGGGGCTCTGATTGGGAAAGACTAACTCTGATTCATTGCTTGATTAGATTGACGATACAATAGATAGTGAGACTTAATCCCTAAGTAACAAACTTGATCTAATCTAACTTTACTCTTAATTCTATCCTATCTCCGGTCTACAGTACCGCGTGTACTGTTTATCCGCCTGGGGGTTGGGCCCATGGGCCTCGATCCCTCGGCTCCTACCTATGACACCTATCCACGCTGTTCTTGAAATTGCTCGGTTGCCCTCAAACTGTAGGTGAAAGGTTGTGATGAAGACCCGTGTTTTTTTCTAGGCTAACGGAGAAATACGTGGATGATTTGTCCCAAACCGTAGGAGTGAGCGACCTCACTCTGCAAGTGTTTCCGGTCGGGGTTGTTAGAGCAAGTTCAATAGTATAGCCAACTACTAGCTCCAAAATTCGTCTATAGTCAATTTAATAGCCAATTCATACGATAGTTACCTACAAAATATCGATACATGGTCTCACATGTCATATATATATTTTGTCTTGGAGTCCGTGTGTAGCTGTTCTCTTTTATCTTTTTAAAATATACTTATAACTTGCTATTGTACCTGCTCTTATTCATGAGTTAACGGATGATAATTTAAATCAAACGTGTCGTGGTCGTCGTATTCTCTGTACACCCTCTTATTCTCCCTTGTATCGAGGCTGAATTTTCAGTTCGACTGGTATTTTAGGCCCAATATCCTCTCAAAATTATTTTTCTAGGTCGCTCTAGGCCCACCCTACTCCTATTTCCTGTTCGACTTATTTTTTTATTTGTAGCAATTTGATTAAAAGTGATTTTAAATCGAAATTTATACTTGTAATCCTTTTTGAAAAAAGTTGTCCCCATTAAAATCATAGCCTTTAAGAGATTCAACGAAATATTTCA
The DNA here is from genome assembly GCF_000231095.2 of Oryza brachyantha. Lineage (NCBI taxonomy): Eukaryota > Viridiplantae > Streptophyta > Magnoliopsida > Poales > Poaceae > Oryza > Oryza brachyantha. The sequence goes on from NC_023166.2 coordinate 12,981,477, forward strand.
ATGTCATAAGTTGTACTATGAGAAAGTCTTTCCACCTAGAGTTGTTAAAAAGTCTTGGACTAAAAGTTTATATATGTATTCACCAAATGTGTTTTTCCTTTTTTATTCACGAGGAACCTTCTTATTATGTTTATAGTTTCTAAAATAGAAAGTTTTTAAAACTATATAGAAAGTCATTGGAAATTGTATATATATCCTAATTTCTTGCACCATCTGTTTTTAATACACGATGGTTTTAACTTTTACGTATTTGACCATTGGTCTTATTTTAAAAGATAAACTATGCTTAAAATACACGGAGTAATAAATCAGATCATAAATAAATAATAATTAAGAAAGTTTTTAATAAAATAAATATTTAAATATGTGTTAAAAATTAATGACTGTTATGTATAGACTCCCACTTGTGAATAGAACGCATGCTTACCTATTAACTGTTCTTCTCATTTTCAAACATTAGAGCATCTTCGAGAGACGTGTAAAATTAATTCCTAAAACCGAATTTTGAGAACAAGAATATGTTTCTAATACAAGTTATTTATTTTTTAGATTTTTATTGGAGAAGTGTGTATTTTTATACATAGTATATTTAAGATAATTTTAATATATTGTTTTAGAAAGTAAAATGTTAGTACTCTCCCGGTGATGCTGAATCGACTATTTCTGACCGAGTCTTCAAAGTGCTGTCTAGGTTTTTACGGGTCGGCGAAACCTAATAAAGGAAAAAGAAACAAATAAAGCCAATAAAAGCACCCCTCTCCTCAAAAACCCCACGCCGCTCCGTCTCCCCTTCTCTCTCTCACTGGCGGCGGGGAACGCACCCCCCGCAATGGCCGCCTCGCCGCCGCATGTGCGCTCCGACTGCGGGGAGGCCCCCGTTTCCCTTTTCATCGACACCGACCTCGGCACCCGCTTCGCCCTGCTCGTCGCCGCCGACTCCACCGTGCGCGACCTCAAGTGTACGACCCTCCTCGCTTCTCCTCTCCTCTTCTCGAACCCGCGAGTAACTCGACTGATTCGTGTTTTTCCCTGAGCGCGCAGCGATGGTGGCCGCGGAGCACGCCGTCACCTTCCCCGACATCGGCACCGTCGCCGTGAAGTCCTTCCAGGTCCTAATTCATGGCTTTTGGTCAGCTTTTATTTATTTTCTCCAGCATCGTATCGCGATCCTCGCTTAGATTTAGGATAAGAATATAGTTGGGGATGAGTTTATGTTTCAGGAGCATATATAGTAGAGCATGAGTTCGCATCTCATGGGATCTCTCGATAGAGAATTTGCTGAGTGTTTTTGTACCTGATCAGGTGTTTCAGTCGGTGGGGTAGAAATGGTACTAATGTTTAGGGTATGGTCCCTTTGAGATCAGACAAAGTCCATTTGATTTGTATTTGCTTGGATGTTTAGTGAATTGACTTGTGATCAGCTGGATGCACCCTGCTCTGCTGATCCTGCAATGTGCCCTGCTAGCAAAGGTCCGTGGAGGTCCGTGGGGTTAGCTCTTTCACACGATTCCTCTGTAATGGTTCTTTTGTTTCCATCCCAAGTTCCCAACTTGTGAATTCTAAATGGAGATGTAGTGACTTTTAGTGGAATGGGACACAATTTAGAAATGTATATACTGCATGTCACACAAACTGGTGTTGTTGTAAAATGTTGCATGCTTATATTCTTGAAACGATGTATATTTTGATTCAGACAATAGGGAGCATTATGTTTCCTCACAGTTTTAGACCATACAATAGATTGCATGTGTAATCAAAGGATAGTGCCAAGTTTCTAAAAGTAGTATGAATTTTTACCAGGTGCGACGGAAGGGTGCACTGTATCACCTCTCTGATTTGATGACAATAAGGAGTGCCTTCGCCAAAATCAAGACTGGATGCTTTCTTCATGTTAATATGACAGTGGCAGTGACAGACACTCTCTGCACTTCTTCAATGGAAGATGGAAAAAGATCCAATGAAGGTTTTCCTGGAGTTGAAGTTGATTTTGACAAGGATGTTCATAAGATACCTGCGTCAATATCAAAAAATGCAAATGGTCTGCCTGGGCTGGAAGATTCTAGCATTGCTGGAATGGAAAAGAAAAGGAAAAGGCGTCAACCAGAGGTTAGTAGGGAAGTTGTTTCTACTCAAGAAATGACAAAGCCATCAACTGGAGCAATGGAGGTACCAGGAACCATTGGTCAAGTCCTACTTCATAAAAGCAACCAAGAGCTGCAAGGTAATAAGACCCTAGGATTCTTTCGTGACATGATGCAAATTTTTTTGGAATTCTTTTTTTTGGAGGTACAAGAAAATCGGATACTGTGTGACATCCTTTGTGCTTGCATTAGTCATAATAATTGTAGGATATGGTTAATTTACGAACTATGCATACCATGTCCAGATTTTGGCTTTGATGCATGTCATAGACAAAAAATGTAAGATTGGATTCTTCAAATACATGTATATATTGGCTCACACACTCATCATGCTCAGTTTCCTCATATCCAAAAAAATTCTGTTTCTCAGGTGATGATCCATGTAAAGTTGAATTGACTAGCAGAAACAATAGTGGAGGCCAGGGGACTAAACATATTCAGTTGATGAGTGATGCGCAGGAAACTACTGATCAAGGGATTGGTGATCCTGTTCATAACGAATATAAAGATCTGACCACTGGAGATATGGTTTATTCTTCTGAAGTTGTAGCTGGTGCAGAAAAATCTACACAAGGGAGATGTGATGAAGGTGTTGTTGAAACAAGTAAAATGCAGAAAGCCAACACAAGCAAAAGTATCTTGGAGAACATACAGTCAGCTGGCCTTATTTCTCAACGCAAGAAGCGGAGGAAAGCAAAGAACCCTGTTGACATGGTTTCTCTGGATATTGCTGATCAGTGTGGGACTAAACATGTTCAGCTGATGAGTGATGCTCAGGCAACTCCTGATGTTGTTGCTGATCAAGAGATTGATGATCTTGTACACAAGAAATATAAAGATCCAAACATTGGAGATATGGTCAATTCTTCAGTAATTGTAGCCAGTGCAGAAAAATCTACAAAAGGAAGACATGATGAAGGTGTTGTTGAAACAAGTAAAATGGAGAAAGTCATCACAAGCAAAAGCATAGAGAAGAAGCGGAAGAAAGGAAAGAAGGTTAGTTCTGTTGGCGTGGAGTCTCTGGATATTGCTGGAGAAAAAGATCAGTATGGTACTAAACATGTTCAGTTGGTCAGTGATGCCCAAGTAACTACTGATCCGGTTGCTGATCAAGGGATTGATGATCTTGTACATAAGGAATATAAAGATCCAGCCATGGGAGATATGGTTAGTTCTTCTGAAGCGTTTGCTGGTGCAGGAGAATGTACAAAACCAAGACGTGATGAAAGTGGTGTTGAAACAAGTACGTTCGAGAAACCCAGCACAAGCAAAATCATCTTGGAGAAGACGCAGTCAGCAGGCCATACTTCTCAACAGAAGAAGCACAAGAAAGCAAAGAAGGTTAGTTCTATTGACATAGGGTCCCTGGAGGTTGCTGGAGAAAAAGATGAGTGTAGCCGGTATGGAGAGAATTTAGTCAAATCAGGTAAGTTTGCTACTCAAGGCAAGATTGTCAATGACCCTCTTGATCAACAGATCTTAAGCAATGTGCAATCAGAGGATCCTAATATAATAGAAAATCCATGTGGTGATGGGAGGCAAAAGAAGAAGAAGAAGAAGACAAAACATCAGTCAGAGTCTTCAAAGGGTGCTGATCTTACTCATGATGTGACAAAATCATCTGGATTAATTACAAATGAAATCTCAATACATGCTTCTCCCTTAGATCCAAAGCAAATAATGCCAGCCACAACAGGACAAGGAACAGTTAGTCACAAAAAGAAGTCTGATGTAAGCCTGGATGTAGCAGCAGCAAAAGCGATTGATGAGGTACTGGCAGATTTAAGATCCACTGATAACATAACTGAGGATTTGGATGAACATCAGTTAACAGGACAAGAACACCAAGTCAGCAATGTACTAGGAGTGCATGGAAACACTCTGGGTAAAGGTGGACTTAGTGCAGTGTTACCTCCGAAATATCCAGCGGTGATTCAGTCTGATGCTTCTGCCAGCTCACCTAGTCATAATAAGGACAAAGGAAACCAATTGAAAGTACTGCCAACAGTACATGAATCATCTCATTTTTCAGGTGTACCTGAAGAAAGTGCAAATGCAGAACTAAGAAAATCTGTTTCTTTGAGGCCTTCTGACAACACAAGTGATTATAATAACATTTCAACTGAAAATGTTGTATTGCAAGATGATGACAAAAATAAAACCACTAAACGTCTGAGAAAGAAGATTTCCTTGAAGCACGTCCCTACAGATAATGGTAAAACTATTCAGTCTTTGGATGAGCAAGTTAACCAGGTTGCTACAGAGAATTTAAACAGAGAAAATGCTTCCAAAGCAGATTTGGTTAGAGGAGGTTCTGTAACTGATGGCCCTGCATTTACTGTTGAAAAAATACAGAAGAAAAGCAAGTCTTCCAAGATTCATACGCCTAAAGTCCAGCAGGGTAATCATTCTACACATTTCGAAGATAGCAAATCCACTAAGGACAGCCAGGGCAAATGCATAAGTTATATCGGTGAGAGTGAAACCCATAATAAGGAAACTGCAGAAGGAACTCCAACACAATCACCTGCAGTTCAGGAAGATGCCACAGCTCTCAGAGCTTCTACCCCTAATACTCGAAAGGGAAGAAAGAAATCTTCCAAGACTGAACTTCAGAGTCAGAGTTCTGCTTTGGAGCATGGTTCTGATGTAGATTTGATGAACTTCAAGGCTGAATGTGTTACAGTCAGTCCTGAAAAGTCTGTTGTTGCTGTTGAACCAAATGGAAAAATCAACTTCCTTGACCATTTTAGCCCCAGTGGTGCTGATGACCCATATGTTTCTGCAGAAAGCAAAGAAAACAACAAAGAGGAAACAGTAAGAGAAGTTGAGGATGAAAGTAACAAAAGAAAACCGGATATGCAGTCTCAGATCGTTGGTAGTGCTAAACTAAATGATCTGCTAGAGTCTCATCTTCATATAGAAAAAACTAAACCAACCAATTATTTTCCTGGTGATGTGGGTGTGCCATCTGATTCAACAGAAAATATGGACATAACAAATGGAAATGGGAAGAAAGGCAAGGAGAAGAAGCGGAAGAGGAAATCGGATTTACTCAAGTCTGTTCCACAGAAGGTAGATCCAAACAGTGATCATAAAGACATCAACAGTGGTGTGCATGATTTGCCATTTTCTGTTGCACAGGAAGGAGGAATGGAGCATGACAGTAAAGAGAATAACAATGATGTAATTTGGAACAGTAGTATCCTGACACGGGACCCAAAAGATACCACATTTGATAGCAGTCTTGTAAAGAAGCTTAACCAAAGCAATGTTGGTTCTGATAATCAGGGTCATGAGTGTATGGACAAAGAACAAAGAAAGTACAGGTCTCAGACAAAGCCTCATACTGAGAGTAAAAATGCAGATGGATTAATCAATGGAAGGGCAGATCCAAATTCCAAGTCTATAAAAAATCTTGTTAAGAGCTTTTCCATGAGCCCACCAGCATCGAGTGACAGCACACAGGGCACACCGTCAACTGGTCGCTTTCGACTAGCAGTCCGGAAAGTTCCAAGAAAAAGGTATGAACAAACCAATGGCAAATCCAAAAAATACAAAGGCACTGCTACAATTTTCAATGCGGCCAGCAGTGATGGCTCTGATGATGAATTGCGCACTGTGAGTGCAAAGGCTGCCATTGAAACTTCAGATGATTCATCCACATCCGCTGACTCAGGTGGGATTCAGGGGGGGGGGGGGGGGGGGTGGGAGCAAGAGAAGGCAAAAGTGTGATTAATATGAATTATTTTCAGTCATACCATCTGATATGCTTAGCTCGCTTATGAAAGTGATCTGGTTGATGTCATGATGTGCCTTGACAGGTATTTCATCTGCAGCTCATGATGAAAGTGGTGAACCTGATGACGATGGCAATGCATCACTGTAAGTTCTCTAATTGACAAGGAGAATTATCTTTGATTTATTTGCTGTAATGTAGATGCAGGTCTTCATGTCTGCAGTAGGAATTATGTTTCCTTTGATTTGTTTGTAATGTAGATGATCTAGTACAGATATTGCATGGTACGGAGTTTTGAGGACCATCAACAAACAGAAACTTGTAGGATTTGCAGCTCAATGAGATGCACGCTAGTAAAGGGTCGTCACTCTCTTTTCACTGACATGAGGACCTGCATCTAGCGGCAAATCCTCTTTGGAGTCTCAAATCCTAGACTCCTTTCCACATAGTCGATAGGGGTTTCCAAAATTTTGTAGAATCACCTGATGTATTTCTCATGAGAATCACTTTGAAGAACACTGCTTGTTCCTTCTGGTCTTTGCTCTAGGTGAGGCGCGCTAACACCTTTTATATATTTATTTCCATTTGTTTAGGTCACAGAAATCTCTAAAAGGGAAGCTAGATATTGGCTCCATCCTCAGAGGCTCTTCTAGTTACAAGGCGGCTAAGCAGAAACAAGCAGAGCAATTGGATGACACCGAGGTGCCTGATAGCCAGCCAGTGGACATTTTTTGAGACAATCTGATACTTAAATGAAGAAGCACAGACGCCAGCTTCAGTTTTCCGCTATTTCCATCCAACCTGATATGACAATGAATTGTATGCATGCCCTGGGTTTTGAGCATTATCGCATATTACTAGTAGCTCAACCAGCCTTGGTATCATGGAGGGGAAAGCAAAATGCCCTAGGCCAACGTTATGACTAGGCGGATCTGCTTGTCGATTCTCATGTTACCACACAATTTTGTTGGTTCTTGAAACTTTAAAAGTGTTTTGCCTGATACTACCGTGGCTATTTATGATAGTAGCGCAATGCGCAACTGCTCAGGCTTTGTGTTCTAGTAATACTAATTACAACTCCCAGTTACCTACTGTCTCCCTCTATTTCACAACCTCTATTTCACAATGTAAGACTTTTTAATCTTATCTAAATTCACACACACACACATGGATTGAAGCTCACAAGCGTTTTATAGTCAGGTCTGGTCTGGCACTATTCCATGAACAAACTGGATGTTTTATGCGACTTCATTCAAAAGATCACACGCTGCAATTCTCATCATGCGTCAAAGCATGCATCAAATCAAGTGACAGGCAAGAATAGCCCATCCGGGCGAGTTAGTTTAGGATGAGCGATGTTACATTGCAATTGCACCCCACATTGCTCCAAACATGCAAGAGGCACAGAAGAATGGCAGGGGCAACTCAGAACTGCAGCATCTACTAATCTGTACAAAGCTAGTAACTACAGTGGAAGTTTTTTTTCTTCTTCAGTAGCATGTCCGTACTTTTTTTGAAAAAAAAGCACTACCAGGGATCATATCACGGAGTGCGAGCATATCTTGTCGTCTGTGCTTCTGGATCTTCATCTCTGATGTTTGCTGTCTTCCCCATGGACTTCTGGCTGAGCATTCTGGCAATGCCGCCTTTCAAGCTTTGAGATTGGGACCCATTGGTGGATTGACCACCTCCCATTGTCCTCTCAAGCTCTAACAAGAGTGCCTTTACAAGAGCATCAAAACGGCGCTTCGATGTAGGATATCTTGATATCGACTTTGTGATCCCTTGCAATCTTGAAGCAGAAGAGGAGCAAAAGAATTAGGGAACATCAATCATGGCTATATTGCATGCATGATGCATCAAATAAGAGGTTCAGTTGATGGAGGGAAGGGAGTACCGAGTACCTCCTAGCAAATGCGTCTATTTCAGCCTTTTTTCGCTCATCCAGCGATGGCACATGGGAAAGGCTGCCCTTGGCACGATCAGGATCACCAATCAACAAAACTCGCATTTTGAGATATTCCTCCTCTTCTTCTGTAAAATTCTCAGCTTTAATTTGTTCTTTGATGACCAAAAGAGGGTCAAAGAACCATTCAAAGAGAGTATGTTTAGGCCTATTGTCAGATGTAATCTCAGAGCCATCACCTGCAAGTTTTTTTCAAAGAAAAGGTCATAATAGCCCTCCCAACAGAACAAAATCATTTTTTGCTGTATACTTACTTAAGAGAAGGCCAACAGAATTAGCCTTTGCGGACCGAAGGAGTGCATTAAGGATTACATATGCTGGCAAACCAACATTAAGAACTCCACTGCCAACTTTGCCTGACTTTGTCTCTTCGATGTCTTTCAGTGTTATCACTCCTTTGTTAACCAAATCCTCCCCTTGGTGCTTGCATTCGGCAAATAGGTGGTCTAGCAACTGCATAGCGGAATCATTCAGTTCAGTGTCCTTATTCCATAAGCTCAAATACTGTAGCAGGAAGCATTGCTCATTGAAAAGTAGAAGATCGAATAACCTATCTATTCGAAGCATTGCAAAAAGTAATTTGCGCTCAGAAATTGCGATGCCAATATGCATAATCAATTTTACCAATTCAATGTGCTAACTAACAGCAGTAAAAGATTACCTTGAATGGATTGAAGTCATCGATACTGTTCTTAAAAGATGTAACACGTGCTGGAGGTTTCTTTACCTCTTGCTTCTCCTTGTTGAATGAGGCTGGCCTGGATAAGCTACTACCATGCGAAGAATCTTCTTTCTTCCGATATTTCAACCTAGAGTGTTCAAACATCAGAACCACAAACTTCAATGGTTTAGGATATGGACCAAAGGCTTATGGTTGATACTTATACCTTGGGAAACAAGATCCTGGCGCCATGTCAAGCATGTCATTTGTGTATTCATCAAAGATGGACACAGATGAGACAACATAAGATAAGCCCATCTTAAGGGAGGATTCCTAGCATATCAAGGAGAGTAAGATGACTAGCTAAACATAAGATAAATTAGATTATTGTCACAAGTAGTCAACATATTTGCTATAAATGTTTTCTTTTAGTTACATTAAAAGATTACGCTGTCAACAACATACTTGAAAAGGTAAAACTTTAGCCCACGGTCATACCTGATAAGCCACAACTGCACCATATGCGCCTAAAGGAATACTGGATAGGACAGAGGCGAGAACAGCCCCCACTACAGCAAATGGCCAGAGAAGAATAGCAAGACCCGCGAATGGCACACAAGCTGTCTCCAGAAAAGGTCCCTCTCTACCAATCAAATCTTGGATCAGTCGTTTCCATCCTTTGAAAAGCATCACAGGGCATTTGTAGATGGCAATCAGTGTGAACATTATACCATCCAGTATGAGTCCACATGTAGCAGATAATAAAGCGCCAGGTAAATCAAGCAATCTGAAAGACAGATGTTCTTCATTTTATAGACCATAATTCTTCATGCGAAAAAAAAAATCAGAAATGGCACCTAAATATATAGCATCACATTCCCATTAAAAAGACATAGAATTTGAGGATCCTTTCGCCTTAAAGGGCTATCTGAAATGCTTTTTTTGCTTTTGGTAATGTTGTCTTAACTCAAGTAGAGGTCCATAAGATAAGGAGGAAAGAGGAAACATAATCCAGAAAGGTTTGTGATTTTGAGTAGTAATGGTAAAATACTAAACAAGAACAGGAAGCGTACCTTATCTCGTATGGCCTGTTATCAGGAGGTGCCTGAAGAAGAAGATCATCCGTAATTGAAAAATAGGAGTGGAAAAGCAAATCTTTCACATCCCTGACTATCGTACAGCTTCCAGTGATAGTACTCCATGTTCCATCCTGCAATTTGAGATAATTAGCACATGGAGAACTGTAAAAATAAACATACGGAAAGAAAAATCCTACCACAAAACAATGAACAAATGGCTTTTCTTTCCCTTCTCCAACTGCACCAAACGTTGCCATTATCGGTGCTAGAAAGCCATATACCAATCCAGCTAAGATGCTTCCAGGGATGCCAACTATCAACCATAGGATTAAGATTGCAGTGGCAGCAATAAGGAGCAGAAACTTTACTACAGGCCCTAACAGCTTAGTTCTGTCTTCATGAAAAATCACAGAGAGTATGAGTAATATCCTGATTAGTTACATGAGACTCTGAAATACAGGTATAGAATATCAGGTACACTGTACCTGATAATGCAGTAGTATGTCCAGATCACATGCATGGGCCATAAGCCCAGGATTAGCGCAGATAACCCAATCGCCATAATAAGACATGCCCAAGGGCATATCAAAATACCTTGCGGAAAAATATAATGTGAAATGAGGATTGCACATCAAATTTGAAGAGAATCAAAACAAAGGTGAACACACTCATAGAGACCATAGGTAAGTAGGTAATAACAGAGTAGTATTGTACTATTGCAATTTACTTAATAGTATTTATATAGTGATATCATGCCATTGTTATTACTTCAGAAAATTACACTATTTCAGTCTATTGCGATAATTATTTGTTGAAGTATATTACTGAATTTGCATCCCTGCATGACTAGCTAAGACATTGAACTAAAAGCTCTAAAAAGGGACAATAAATCCAGAAGGCCCTGAAAGAGCAAATCAGAAGCGGGAAAAAAAGGCTCTTCTCCGGCCAGTTTCATGTTGCCATGTACACAGTGCTGCAATAAATCCTTTCAGACTTTCGGTTATCATCTAAAAAATTTCAGCATTTTTGTGTCTTTATTGTGGTTTTGTTCCGTTCACTCTACTTTTTTATTGTTTGGTTAATTGTTCTGGAGGTATGCCAAGCTTGCTTGCAATATTTATTTTCCCCCTTCTAGTATTCATAATTCATGCAAAGCTACCAGTTGCTAGCAAATCCAGCCGAAATTAATCAACATGATTAATTGAAAACACGTCAGTCAGCAAATCATCAAATAATTGCTCATTTTACAAATTAATAATTATCCAAGCCAAGTTAAATTAATCTGGTCCTATCAAAGTCGGAACAGTACAGCTAAAATGATTGTTGTAACTAGATCTTTAACTAGATAGATGCTGCAAGAAAGTGGGGAATCAAGCATCTAAGCATAGACCAACGAAAGGCAACCTCATAATGCCTTCCAAATAAAACATACACATAGATTCAGTTCATCACAAAATTTGCCGAAATGGACCGAGACAGAAGAGCAGCAAATCACCTTTGATGACCCCCAGGATGAGGAGGCCGCAGAAGTAGGGCAAGAACTTGAGGAAGCTCCACAGGGAGACCCAGAACCCACTTGGTGGCTCCATTGTCAGTTCTCTTCAGCCTCCCTTCAAAGTTCAGACCCAACAAACAGGCAAGAGAACCAACACTACTGTAATCCAAACCCACCTAATTCTGAACACCAAAGGAACTTTCAGTGCAACCCAAGATCCTCACAAGCAATCCTCCTTCCTTCCTCCAATCCAAAACACAAGAAAGGCTACCGCATCTTCTCGGGAGGAGGAGGAGGAGAACCAGCAAGGCTCTTCAAGAACCGGCCATCATCCATCCATCCAAGATCAAGGGTTCAGCAAACAGGAAAACCCTGAAGATGGAAGATGGATGGGGCCCAAGAACCAATCCCAGGGGCAAGCAAACGACAACCTAGGTGAAGCTTGCCAGTGGCAGTGCCAGAACAAGACAGGAGGAGTGGGGTCCACCTCCCTGGTGACACACAGGCTGTGCTGTTGGCAGGAGAGAGCTCGGAGAAACCAAAACGAACAGCAGGCAACGAACGGTGGACGGCGGCCAACAGCAACAATGGTGCTGCTGCTGCCAAGAACCAAGAAACGGTGGAAATGATTAGCCCGAGGGAGGAGAAACCGCCATGGGAGGGTCAAGAATCTGATGCTGGAGGCTAGGATGCGGTGAGGAAGAAACGTACGGCGAAACTTAGGCGCGGATTCTTGCTTTTTGGGCGAGATGAGGAGAGGAGGAAGGGATTACGGTGCGGCTGCTGGGTTCTTGGTTGGCTTTTCGCTTTGTTTAGTGGGAGGTTTTCGAGAAGGAGGGAAGACGCGGTTCGCTTTGCAGTTGTGCGGGCGCGACGCGAAGGAGGAGGAGGTGGCGAGTGGCGACCGCTGGGAAGGCACCGCACGGTCGACGCGTGGCAAAAATTAATGGTAAGAGAACTTTATTTTTCATTTTTTCGTAACGTTTGACCGTTTATCTTATTTAAAAATTTATAAAAATTTTCAAAAAACTAGTCACACATAAAAAATTATTGTAAGAACAAAACTATTAATTAAAAAAATTTAAATAAAATAAAGAATCAAAATATTGTATTAAAAAATTAAAAAAGTAATCTTATTTCGGACGGTGGTATGGTAGTACTCGTACTCTATTTACCTGACGGTTCACCCGAATCAATGTCGAAAAAATTCGCTAACAACTGCCACCGATTTGCACCCTCGTTTGGTTTTTTTAATACTATAGGATAAAATTTTAAATTTAAATTTAGGGTTATTTTTATGGTGTTTTACCTTAATTTATTTGGTAGTCTTTTAAATTTTAGGCCGCTAAAAACATATACCTATATACCTAGAAGTTTTATTCCTAAAATATTTTTAGTTTGTAAATACGTTTATCACCACGGATGAACAGCGGATCAAGTATTCGGGTGTCAAGGAGAGTTGTTTTTAAGGTAAAGCTAGTAACGAGCGCTTTTGACAAGGATATAATAGGGTAAAGTTGTGCTTTACTGTCACGCCACGCCTATATAAGTATAAATCATCGGCTTTGTGCTTAATAAATAGTTTTATCGTACTGTGTGTTTGGAAGATAATTTTTTCTTTTTTTCTATGCGCACGCTCGTCGAACTGCTAAACGGTGTACTGCTAAACGGTGTACTGTTTGTAAACAGAAATTATATAAAAGTTGTTCCTAAAAATTAGATTAATTTATTTTTAAAGTTTATAAAAGATAATGTTTAATTAATCGTGTGCTAATTGTTTTTTCGTTTTACATGCGACGATTATACATGTTGTCACCGCTACCTGCGAATGAGCCCTTATGTAACTGCTGCCTGCGAATGAGCTCTTATGTAGCATGCTGGTGCCATAAGCCAATAAAAGCATCTTTAACAGCTCCCTCATCTCACTCTCCAAGTCAAAATTTAGTCATTTTAAATAAAAATCACACTCCAACGGTCTCTTCCTCCCACTCTCCAAACCATCTGGATAGCCAATTTCCTTCCCTCACTAGCCAAAATTAGTCAGCCTACTCTGCTTGCCAAACGTGGACCCACACATAGACCCACCGGTCTATGGTCCTAGTCCTAGGCCAGATCGAGCAGGTCGTAGTTGCCGAGCAAGTCGTCATCGTCGAGCGCGGAGGCCGCCACAGCTGTATCCGGGCGACCGTCGCCACCGCCGCTCCCTTCCCTGTGCTGCGCCGCCTCCTCGCCTGGTCGCGCCGTCGTCTTTCGCCTTCTCGCGGCCGACTGCACCGCCGCCCTCCCCCGCGCTGCGTTCCGCCACCCCACCTGGCCGCGCTGCCCGCCTTTCGTCGCCCCGCCCTACACCGCCTTCCGCCTCTCCGCCGCGCGGCCGCCCGCTCCGACGCCCTTTAGCGCCATCGCCTGCCTCACCGGCTAAGAGGAAGAAAAGGAAAGAAAAAAAAGGAAGTGAAAAAGAAAGGGGGAGAGAAATAGGGAGAGGGAGAGAAAAAAAAGAGGCCCACAGGTAGGGTCCCAACCGCATAGACTCCAAAAAGAGAGGACGGATATAGAGATTGTTGGAATAAAAAAACGAATTTAAGTGACCAAATGAAATAGAAAGTGGCTAAATAGACATTTAGAGAGTCTAATTTTAACTGCCGGTTACACCAACTCGGGACTAACAACTTGGGGAAAGGAAGGAGTTGAGAGTATATATATATATATATATATATTTCATTTCTTCCTGAAACTGCAAAGAGAGAACAGATACCGACCGAGAACGCAACACCGGATTCGCCCGGAGAGGGGAAAAAAAGGAGCGTTTACGAGTTACGACAGCCGCCACTGCTCCTACTTGGCACTGCAAGGCAACCAACCATGTTCTGTACACGATTCCACCACGGCCTACGTGTGACACCCCAGTAACGCTCTAGGATCTCCCCCCGACCACGTTCTTCTCCCTGTTTTTGTGGCGCCGTGCAGTGCGTCTTTGGCTCGTGTTGGCTTCCGCTCCGTGCGACGTCCTCCCACGTTTTCGCCGCGGATGCAGCTAACGAACCCAGCCGTCCGCGCCGCAAGCAGCGAACCCCCAAACAGAACGCACGAGAAAAAGTACGCCGCATTCGCGATACGATCCCACCACGGCGCCATTGCCATCGGCCCGAGCGACGCGGCGAAACATCAAATTCCGGCCCCGCGCGCGGCGCCGTCGTCTCCACGAACGAAAGCAACGGACCGGCGCGGCGACCAATTTTGCAAAGCTACCCGGGAGATCCAAAGAATTATTACCATACCTGTTCGGCCCTCCCTCCCTACGTGATCATCATCTATTCTCCTTTTCTTTTTCTGAGTGGAGAGTGACCCAGGGCTCGTTCGCGAGAGAGAGCACGTACATCGGACAAACGGCTGTTGTCTTTATACATGCATGCAAGCAAACTTAGCTGACGTGTGAAGTACTAGCACGTAATATTCGTTTAGTTCTTTATTATATTATAAGGTGTTTTAATCTTATTAATATTTATTTATACGCTAATGAATTTAAATACCTATACAAACATATATATTAGTACAAGGATAAATCTTGATAATTTTAAAAAGTTCTACGGAAACATGGAACGGAGGGAGCAGTACTCTCCTTGATAACACATTAACACGACACGGTACAAAAATAGCAAGATGCAGATACAGTACAAAGAAAGCCGAGAGGTGACATCGATCCATTCAACGGCAGCGAAGGAGCCAGCAGATACACAAGGTACAACACCATGGATATTGGCTCGTACAACGCGACTTCCCAAGCTGTGGCTGTACAGGAGTCGTCCTGCTCCGTGCCCTTTAGAGTACTACAAAGATAGTCGGTACCTATCTGGCTATTTCTTGGTTTAAAATTAAAAAAAGAACCATGCCAGATATATTGCTCATGAGGTTACTGCTTATATAGTAGTATGAATTATGCAAATGCCTGGTACCAATAGAGCAAACTAAAAATAGTCATAAGAAATAGACTGACAAACTTAGTACCTTGTAATGATGAAAGCGTTCTTGGTTTGGTGAAGTGAATTCCCAACCTGAAACATTACACAGAATAATAAACACTGAATCTTGTACACTAAAATGACATTTTAACTCATAGAATACCTTGCCAAAGTTAAGTTACCAAACATGTATAGGTTATTCTTCCAAGCGACTATTTGGTGAGCACTTCGTGGTGGAGGACTGTTAGGACTAGATACCATCTTCCACTCGTTTTTCTCTACATCACAGCGATAAAGATCATGATAAACAAAGGTCTGCAAAAACAGATTGTGGCAAGGAAAAAAGATATAATATACATGAGTACTCAAACATCTAAAATGAGGATGGGAGAAAAGAGAACTCTAAATGAGCACATCTCATTCGATCAGCAGTAAATCATGGAGGATATGTTTCCCACCTTGCTGCCATTATAGAACTCTCCTCCATACATAATCAATTATGTATCTTTCAATGGATTTATTGTAAGCTGCATTTAAGAAAAAATTAACTTGGCCAGCTGAAAGGTCATATGCAGGTTATTTGTGCGTTAACAATTATAGGAGGATCTCTGTACAACAACAAAAACTTTTCACAACAATTAACACCAACAAACAAACTGAGTATCTATATTTTAACAAAAGTGAAGTGCACCAGCGGTCTCTAAACTTGTATGCATGTGTTATCTAGGTCTCTGAACTCTCAAAATACATTTTTGGATCCTCGAACTTGTCCAGGGGTGTCATATAGGTCCAAACGAGCTCTAACCCGCTCCATCCGCTGACGTGGCATGCCACAGTGACGCCTATGTGTTGGTGGTGTCATGTGTGTCTCACATGTCGGTTTCTCTCTCTTCTCCTTATTCTTCTCGCTCTTCTCGTAGGCGCCACCGTGGCATGCCACATCAGCGGATGGAGCGGGTCGAAACCCGTTTGGACCTATATGACACCCCCGGACAAGTTTGGGGACCCAAAAATATATTTTGAGAGTTCAAGGACCTAGATAACGCATGTATATAAGTTTAGAGACGCTGGTGTACTTCACTCTTTTAACAAATTTTGACCCGAAAAAAGCACTTGGAGCAAGTACAATAGTCCAGCTTGGATCGGCGACAGCAAAACCATGTTGGCCATGGAGGAGAGAGTATAAGTGGGCGACAAACATATCGCTCGGCTACAGCACATTTCTAGGGACGAAATCAGTAACATGATAGATAAAGTGAGCTCGGGAGGAATGACGGCCAACGGCATGAGCTCAAGAGGCAAAGCTACTGGCCAACGAACGAGCTTAGCGGGTGCTTGTGCAGGAGCTACCGTATAGCTGGCTATTGCATACAGAGGCTGCAGAGTGAGCTATAAATGATTTGTACAGAATTGCAGCTCGCAACCTATTTCACTTTTGACCCACCTATTCCTCAACCAAAAAACAATCTGTTCTGTATAACCAAAACAAAAGATGACCATATTTGATCAAATTATTTCATAAAAGAAAACCCATCTCCCCGGCCTCAATATATATTAATCCTACTGGACTATATAAATTCTAAGCACCCAATCATGAAGGATGGAGATGATACCTAGTCCACATGAACTACATAATCACAACAATAAGGAAATATTAACTTCTTTATCTGCCACTTGAGGCCCCCTTTGATTCAAAGGAATTTTATAAAAATTTTAGAGGATTTTATTTCTATAGGAATTTTTCCTACAAAGCCCTTTGAATCAAAGGTCGAAGGAATGAATCCTATAAAATTCCTATGAAATGCATCTTCCTATACAAGTTTTGAAGGAAATTTAACAGGAAGTTGAACCTCATGGAAAAAATCTTTTGAGTCTATCTCTCTCCTCAAATTCATGTGTTTTTCCTATGGTCCAATCAAAAGGTCATTCATATGTTTTTCCTCTATTTTACACTTATATTCGTATCAGAATCCTATATTTTTCCTATTCCTTGCACCCTTAAGCTGTAAAATGTCCTACCGAGCAATTAGACCGGGGAGATGGTGCAGGGACATTCTCCTCCACATGTACCTCCTTCTTCTTAGCCTCCTCCTTTTGAATGCTCCTCTGAAAGCAAAATTTACAAAAGTCTAAACAGCGACGCACAACAACAGCAGAGGGGACAAAAAAAGGTGCGAGGCAACGGCGAAAAAAAAAAAGCTTCCAGTTTTTAGTTTTTCAGTTAATAATGGGTGCCATCACGGATGCTGAACAACAGCAAGCGGGAAGAGGTGTTGACGCAAAGGAGAGAGGGAGGGAGCGGAGCAGGAGAGAGGCGGGAGGAGCACGGACGAGAATGGCGTCGATGTCGTTCTCCTCGCCCACCTTCCGGGCCTCGCGGCGGGCGCGCTTCTCCTCGCCCTCGGCCGTCTTCCGCTCCGCCTTCTCGGTGTCGGAGTCGGAGGCGGCGCGCGCCGGAAACGAGTACACGGACACGGTGCCCGATTCGGTGTCGACTGTCGAGTATGGTTCCGTATACGCTCACTAAATCCGCTATAAATACAGCACACGCCTGCCGTCGGGAGTGTTCGAGATTTCCACACGACTTATTGTCCATCTCTCCGTCGCAAAATAAACCAATTTTTCACTTTTTACCTTCAATTTTTAACTTTTTATCTTATTTAAAATTTTTTTATTGATATTTTTGTTTTTATTAGATGCTAAATTATGAATAGTATTTTATGTGTGATTAATTTTTTTCTAATTTCTTAAAAGATTTTCAAATAAAACGGATAATCAAACGTTTGACACAAACCAGAGAGTTAGTTTTTTTTTGACAGAGATAGTATTGACCTTTTGCGTTTATCCTCATGGCGTCCAGCTACAACACGGAAGCAGAGGCAAGTAATCTATCAGACCAGCCTCTCTTTTTCTCATCCTGTCCTCTGTTTCCATCCGTATGTTCTGTAATATTTTTTTAGTTTATAATATATTTTGATTTTCCCTATATTTGTATATGTACTAAAATAATATGAATATATATATATGGATAATATATGATCTTGAAAAAACATCTTATAGCTTCGATAACGAGATATTTGACTTAGAAAAAAAAATCCAAACTGACTTTTATAAAATGGAGGGAGTAGCTCGGATTGGTTCCTATTTGTTTACCTATACAAAGATTTAAATTTTGCTTCTCCTTGGAGGGATCATATTGCACCTATTGTTATCTCTATAGCTGTAACCATATCATGTCAAGTTCCGAAATAATCATTACTTGATATTACTACAGGATGACGAAACCAATCAGGAAGACATGCTCAGTGAACTTCCCGGTGACATTTTGCTTTGTATATTGGATAGGCTCGAACTGCGTGATGCTGTGAGGACTAGTGCTCTTTCAAGGCGATGGAGGCATCTCCCTGGCCTCCTTTCTAATATCATACTCAATGTTGGGGCATTTGAGCCCACAGATAGTCTCATGTTTACCCTGGATGACGTCGATGACATTGTATTAAGAAGCAACGCAGATACGGTTGAAGAAACAAAAAATATTCTGGCACACAAGAGTACATCTGTAATCAAATTATTGAGTTTGGTATTCTACTTGAGGGAAGGTTTCATAGACATTGCTCACTCCATTAACGATGCAATGGCAAACAGAAGTATTGTCAGCACGAAATTTCAACTATTATCAGGAACGGATCTGAGACAACGTATGGGGGATGACAATCTCATATGTGGAAAATGTTTGTTGTCATTTTTCTATACTTGTCCCCGTGCATTTGGTTGCCTCGAGCACCTCGTCATAAGCAATGCGAGGTTTGGTGATTCAGACATCCCTAATATGCTTAGCACTTGCAAAAAACTTGAGTACCTCTCCCTAATCAGGTGTGACTCTGGATCTCAGCCAGTGTTGCAATTGGAACACCCAACACTTATTCATCTGCGATTTCGTTACTGTGGATTTTAAAGGGTTGATCTCAAGTGTCTTCCAAAACTCACAACTTTGATGGTTCACTATTGGAATGATATAGAGGAAAGTTATCCTCTATCATTGGGTTACGTTCCACTACTTTGGATGCTAAAGCTAGCATGTAAGGGTACAATTCGGCACAAGAATATCCAGCTAAGTGAGTTCCTTGGTAATGCGGCTATAAGTAAAATGCATCTAATTTTGAATCCGGAAGGGTGAGTACAAACTTGCTTTTTTTTTTAAGATAATGGATTAAAAAAACCCAGCCTTGACTTGGGTGAGTACAAACTTGCTATATGCTCTATTTTTCAATAAAGGGGTATATCAAGTTACAAAACTGTGATTTGATTATTTTTCACTTTATATATTGCAGATTTGGATTGAACCAGAACATCCTAAACTATTGGCTGCCAATTTGCAAAATTTGCGGTTTGCTAGTCTTACTAAAATTCATGAAGACTGTGATCTAACTTGGACATTTTTTCTTTTAGAAGCTGCACCTCTGTTGGAAGACCTGCACATAATAGGACGTGTTATTTTCCAAAAATACCAAGTCCCTCATTTTCATATTATATGTCAGTTTCTATTTGTCCCAAGTCAAGACTATTAAAGTTTGATCAAGTTGCAAAATGTAATAACATCTATAGCAGCAAATTAGTAAATCCACGATATAATAGCACTGTAAGGGAATTAATGGTGGAAACTATTTCGTCATTTCCTTTTGTCAAATAAAAAGATATAAACATGGCACCATTCAAAATATAGACTCATAAGTCATAAAAATGGTAACCAATCTACCATCACTTGATTTTACAAGTGAATATTATGTGCTTCAAATTTTGTCTTTTAATATTTTTTTGTGGGACCATGAATGCAGGTGTGGGACCATGAATGCAAAACGCTGGAGTACAGTGAATTATACCAGAAGGAAGGCGATAAATTATTGAAGTGGGAATCATCTCGCAATTTCAAGCACCATAATTTGAATGTACTCAGCATTGTAGGCTTCCAAATTGACGAGAAGTTTATGACATATATAGGACAAGTAGCTGAAATGGCAATTAACTTGGAAGAAATATTACTCGTTGAAAGTGAGTCGTGCCAGTATTGTCAGTTTCGTCCTCTAACGAGATATCCATGCACTGAAGAAGAAAAAGATGTGACAAAGAAACAGATCTGTGAGGGGAGATCCTTGCCAATTAGAATTGGTTTCGGCCATGTAATTGAGTATTGCGACTAAACATATTATTTGTTTCTTTTAATTTAATGTGTGTGGCTTATTAAATTTTATATTAGTCAAATTCATTTTCATAGAACCAATCCAATTAAGCTTTAATTTAATCCATGTTATACATCAAATATAAAGCAAAGTTCACTAATATCATATCGCCAATAAATATTGAAATCAAACTCAATATAGTCCTACAACAGTATGAGAGCGGTTTTGACATGGCCCCTATATGGCTTGTTGACTTGGTCTTTGTCCTCTTTGCCCTATGTAGTATTTGTCATCTTTGTCGTACGTAGCATTGGCGTGACTCTTACGTGGCACCGCAAGGAAAAAAATTAAAATTTAAAAATAAGGCCCATATGATAACATGTTAGCGGTCACAATCCCTCGTTCTTACCCCCACTTAATGAGAAAATTAACCTTTTGCCACTATTACATGGCAGTGGCAACAGATTTGCCACTCCCCTCTCGATCACAAGGCTTGAGAGAAGGATTAAACTGAATATGTAAATAGTGACAAAAAGCACTTCTACTATGCTTGTAAGTGAAAATATGAATTTTTTACCTTAAATTTTGATTTGATTTTGGAGGTTTTTTATCGTAGTTTATTTTTTGACTTTTGCTTTTAGATCCCTAAGAACACTATATAAAAATTTTATTTATAAATTATTTCTTGTTTACAAATATGTTGTTTGGCTTTTTACTTAAAAAACCGTAAAGATACCCCCTACTTTCTCCCCCACATTGTAGTCTCATCGGGCTCACAAATCATGGCGCGTTAGTGAGGACGCAACTGGTGATACGTTCTGGCGAGGCTTGCGATGTTGCACTCACACCGTCATCCCAGACATGTTGTTGGAGAAGAGACCGGGTAGCTGTGGGGCATTCCTAGCTGCTACCATGCCAAGGTCACCACAAGCCCTCCTAGTCGCCACCCCGTTGGTTGCCGTCGCCAAATCTGCCCCGTCAGTCACCTGATTTGTCACCCCGTTGGTTGCACCCCCTTCGCCTGACAGTCGCCAGATCCGCCACCCTGTCGGTTGCCGCCTTCGCCACTTAGATCCACCCCTGTCTATGGCTACCAACTGCTAGATCCGCTACCGTTGCCCCTGTCGGTTGCCGCCGCTGCCTTCGTCGATGGTCGTCGCTGTCGTCAATGGCCATGGTCGTCGCCGCGGGCAACCGTGCCTTCTCCATCGGTGGAAGGTCGGTCGCCTCCTGCCTCCTCCTTCAGCAGATCTAGCAGGAAAGTTATTTTTCCAATGATATTATGAAAATAATATTTATTTTATATGGGATACAAGATACTACAATTATCTTTCTAAATTTAGGGTTTGATAAATTTTAATTTGTCTATATAGTAGGAAAGTTTTCATCAATTGGCCATATTAACCGAAAAAAATATATAGGTACCCTTGCATATGAACCAAACAAAATCTCTCATCTACTATATCTCTCGTACAAGAAACCAAACAAAATCGCATGCTAGCCAGGCTAATCTAATACAAGCAAACAAACAAGCATGTGCATACCCTCACAGCCAGGCCACACTCATCCTGCACGGGAGAGATAGGCCAGGCTAGGGCGATACGAGCAACCAAACATACTCCTAATGGCTATTTATGATAGTAGTGCAATGCGCAAAGGCTTTGTATTCTAGTAATACTTCTTACAACTCCCAGTTACCTACTCACTCCCTCTATTTTACGATGTAAGATCTTGTTAATCTTATCTAAATTCACACACACATATATAGATAGATAAATCTAAGCAAGAGGAGTATTTCTCCGTCCCTCTATTTCACAATGTAAGATTTTTAATTAATCATGTAATAATATATTACTACGTTTTTCATACTGAATAACTAAACCTCACATCTCTCCCACCAAACGCGGCTATAGTCTAGCTTAATTTTTATTTACATCCACCATGCCTATCAGAAAAGAGATTTTGCTATTTTGCCACTGTCAAAAGTGGGCTTCGTCTATTATGCCATCTCTAAATTTGGCTTAGCTAAAATGCCATCTTCAAACATCTCTCTCATTTTATTTGTCATTTCTATATCAAATGGTAATTTCAATAAGATTGTTTTCCCTTTTTATTCAAGATCGGACGATTTTTCCCTTGTGGAGGCCAAAAGGGGATCTGTAGTCCCGGAGAAGAAGCCGATCCCGCGCTTGTCGCCAACGGTCGCGCTCGCTATCGGCCGTCTGTTGGTCACGCAGCCCCCTCTCGCGTCGCCTCCTCCCCTTGCGCTGCCTCCTCCCTCGCGCCGCCGTGCCTGTCACGGAGAAGAAGTCGATCCCGTGCTCGTCGACACCGATCGTGCTCGCTGCCGTTCGTCCGTCGATCACGTCGCCCCCTCTCGCGCCACCTTCTCCCCTCACGGTGCCTCCTCCCTCGCGCCGTCGTGCCTGTCCCGGAGAAGAAGCCGATCGCACGCTCATTGCCGCTCGCTGTCGGCCGTCCGTCGGTCACGTCGCCCCCTCTCACGCCGCCTCCTCTCCTCGCGCTGCCTCCTCCCTCGCGTCGTCGTGCCCGTCCCGAAGAAGAAGCCGATCGCGCTCGTTGTCGGCCGTCCGTTGGTCACGTCGCCTCCTCTCCTTGCGCTGCCTCCTCCCTCGCGCCGTCGTGCCTGTCGGCCGCGCCGCCGCCCGCTCCCTCCTCTCGTGCTGCTCCCTCCGTCACACCGTAGCCCCCTCCCTCGTGCCGCCGGCCGTCTGTCGGTCGCGCCCCTCTCTCCGTCACGCCGCCACCCGCTCCCCCCTCTCGCGTCCTCCCCTCCCCTCGCGTCACCCTTCCCTGCGCCGCCGCTGGTCGCACCACTGTCGAGCCGTCCGTCGGTCGCACCGCCGTCAGTTTCTCATCCCTCAACAGGCTCGTTGGTTCACCGCCGCTATAGCTTAACGCCGGCCATCCCAGGGTCTCTGCCCCTCCTCGCAATAGCAACACCAGCCACAAGGCGAAAGCGTCCTAGATCTTAAAAAAAGAAACTCACTGTAAAGTAGCACCCAATAGATGAAATGACAAAGAAATGAGAGAGATTGTTTAAAGATGTCATATTAGCGAAGCCAAATTTTGGAATGACATAGTAGACGAAACCAGTTTTGTCAGTAGCAAAATAGCAAAAAATCTCATCGGAAAACGACTCACGCGAATACGTAACCAACCACGTTCCGGTTCCATCTCCCAAAGCGCACCGATGCAGGCAGGAGGCAGCGCTCCAATGTTCCAAGCCACTTTTGAGTTTTGAGGCGTCCTTTCCCTCCCTCCTCCAGAGTTACCTCCCCGCGTCGCGCCTCTCGCTCGACCGCGGGCCGGCGATGCAGCTGGACGACGCCGGCGGGGCCCTCGATTCGTGGGCACGCTTCTGCGGCCTCTCCGACGAGCTCTTCGGCGGCGCCGGCGACCTCTCGGCGGGCCCGCGCCTGGCGCCCGTCGTCGCGGACCTCTGCGCCCGCGGCCTCGCCGGGCTGCTCCGGGACCACTTCCTCCGCTCCCTAGAGGTGACGCGACACAGCTTCTCTACCCGCTTTCAAGGAGAAAGCCGCACGCACCTGTTGCTACCGCCGTTGACCGTTGGGGGGGGGGGTGTGCTCTGTTGCACACGGTTGTGGGGACTCCGATCGCGCTGCGCTCCGAGTGTTTGTGAGAATGCCTGCCCCGAATTTGAGACGGTGTAGCGGAGGGGGTGTAGTCTTGGGTTCGAAGACCCTCTCGTGTGCTTGGTCATAGGCGGTCAAGGTTGATTTAACTATGGAAACATGTGCTAATAGGAATAGCTTTCGTTTTTTAAACAATTGCCAATACATCACTTCTCATCTTTCCAGGTTTGTAGTGAACCCTTATCTATCTATGAGGCAAGTAAGAAATAATAAGAGGTGGCCACAATGGCTGGCACAGGGTGGCTGTATGCCAGACAGTCAAAACCTTTTGCAGTTTAGGGGCAAGTATCTATGCTCTAGAGTGTCTAGAGCACTTGCTTTAGTTGTCATTTGAGCATCAGTAATGGCAGAATGCAACAGGTCTTCAGTTGGAGTTTGCAATTGTAATGGCTTGCTGTTTTACTTAATCTTTTTCCTCCTTATTTTTTAGTGGAATTTGTTCTTATGCACATATATAATAGAAGGATCCTGGTCGAAAGATGCCACCTTAGCTGTCGCAATTCTGCTGAGCGCTTAAAGTTCTTTACCTGCGTTCATACTTATGGAATGTTATGCAAAGATTTTTATTTTTACTCTGTTGCGCTATTCAACCTGTCCTTATTGATGCAGGGAATATTTATAAGCAATGCAGTTAAGAAGTTCTGGCAGCAGTTTCATCCTTATTGCAGCTCCTCTGCTGGGGAAAGAATTAAATCCTGTGTGAGTTGCAAAAATAGTTATTATTTGTTTCTTCATACATTTGTTTCAGAGTGTGGGGTTTTATTGCAGAAATGACATCTTGCCTGGTTCATATCCCGAGTACGTCTTTTTTGCATATCAGGACGTAATATCTTGCATATGTTGTATTAAGAAATGAAGTGACATTCTTTGTACTGGAAGATGAAAGCATAAAATCATCCCAGCCATTCAAAAAAAAAATCAATGATACTTTCACTGACTTGTTAATACGGCTGTTTCAAAATCTGAAACTAGTCAATAAAACGTATAGTAAAAATTTTGTTACCTAATTTCTGTTAGTTGATATTTTACAATAGCATGATTTCTTAACTCATGACTTTCAGGTTCAAGAAAACTGGCCTGAGGAAATCTTAGGTAGAGCATTAGAAGACATATGCTTGGAAAAGAGTTATCAGGAAAAATGTGTTCTGGCTCTAGTTCATTGTTTACAATCTTACGAGGATAGGACACCATGCAGAAAATCTAAAGCATTGGATTGTAGCTCCAGCTTAATGCCTAGGTACCAGTTAATGGTATCTTCAGTACTTCTGACAACACTACCCCTGAGCTTTCCTGGTTAGTATCTTAGTCACTACTGTTTATTTGTTAGGAAAAGTCTTGAATCTGACAGAGTCAATACTCTATCTATTATCATGGTTTCCATGTATGAACCTTGTGCAGTGGTTTGTATTTCTCTGGATTGTTCTTTAAAATCATGAATGATAGGATCCATAGCAAAACACAACCAATGTTATATTTAGGTATCAATTTCCTGCTTTGACAACACCTGGCCTGACAATGATCTTTAGACCAGCCTGAGTTCTGACTAAACTGAAGTGTTCTGTTATCTACTATGCGATAGTTCTTTCAAAATTTGTATGTGGCCTTTATGTACAGAGGGGATGATCAATTAGTAGGATTAAATTTTATCAAGATGCACACTGAAGCAAATTCCCCAGCCGATTCTACCTTTATTTTATTTGGCACATTGGAATCAGAAATTTATGGTTTTCCATACTTTGTTCGTTGTATATTTGGTCCTTTGGCCCTGTCATCCAAGGGTGTTGCAGACAAGCCATCTAATTAATCACTCACTGCTAGGGCAATAAGTTAGAATATGGATGAAACCGCAAATTGTTACATTGAGAATTTGAATTGAATTTATTAACCTCTGGGAAAAAGGTCATAGCCATTGGGAAGCATTGGACAATCCATTTTTTCCTCGTGTAGCAGGCATACCATCTTCCACAATATTATAGGGTTTGACCTTCTTTTTTTTTGTTTTTTTAGGTTTCTTTACAGGGTTCCTTGGATTTATAGAGTCATGGATGGATCTCCTGTTTCTTCCCTCTCTAATTAAATCAGTTATTGTAATCCTTTTTTAGTTGCCAGAGCACAGCATGCTTGTTGTCCACTAACACAATTAGTTCAACAACATTACATGATTTGTCATTCTATAGTTAATCTAACTAGAAGCTATTATACTTAACAAGTACAATTTGCTGAAACTTTAATATCGGTAACTTGTAACTTTTTCTATTTGATCTGCAGAGATATTAAATGTTTACTTCAAGAAGAAATTGGAAGAGTTAAATATCCTGATGGCTGGATCTGATGGGAATAATTCATTTGACGATCATGATCTTTCTGAAAGGAACAGTACGTCTGCTTTGCATTCTGAAATGGATATTGATGGTCAAGAACCTGAGATTTCAGAAAGTATAAATTTGGTTAAGAACATTGGAAAAGTCGTTTGTGATCTAAGATATCTTGGTTTTACATCAATGACCGAGGATGCGTACTCATCTGCAATAATCTGGCTTTTAAAGGTCAAAACTCATTTGTTTACCCAAGTACCTAACATATATCACATATGTTATTTTAGTATAGACAATCTTGAATTTCTGCATGTATCCTTATCTGAAGTCTCAACTCATATTGCAGTCTAAAGTTCATGAACTAGCTGGTGATGATTATAGAATTCCTGTACTTGGGTGTGTCAAAAAGTGGATTCAGGTACCCTTTCTTATCCTCATTTGCAGGCATTCCTTCAGAAGCATCATCTCTGTCAATGTCAAATTTATTCTGCATTTCTAGTTTCATATTACACCCACTTAAATAGTTGGGTTTTGTAAGGATAAATTATTCTCTGCACGTTTATCATTTTTTCAGTGCTCATCTTCAAATTGAAATAAGACTTAGTGTTAATCTTATAGAGCCGTCACAGCAATGCATCTATCATGAGCTTGTGAGCCATTCAGAACATTGATTTTTGTCTATTGTTCTTGCGGTTGCTTAATGCCTCTTTTGAACCATTTCTATATGTTCATTGAATTTAGTTTAACAGTAATACAGGATATCTACTATGCCCTTATTTCCATCTGTAAATGGTGTTTAACATAATTTGCTGACAATAATTTCTGGGTCATGCCAGGCCGTTCCTCTTAAATTTTTGCATGCTCTATTGACATATCTGGGGGACTCTGTCGACAATGAAAGTGTATCATCTGGTCTCAAATCACCCTTGGCCTCACGTCCTTCTTCCTTCCCTGGGATTGGTGTTCCTTCAGAAGCCCTAGTGAGATGGCACATGCGCCTTGAGTATTTTGCTTATGAGACCTTGCAAGACCTACGGATTGGCAAACTTTTTGAAATTATAGTTGATTACCCTGAGAGGTATGTCATTATCCACTATATGATGCTGTTGGGCATTAAATGGGCATTGGATATTATTTAATGTTGGGTATTTAAATGTTTACCTGAAGGAGGTCTATATGCATGTAAATTAATTTAGTTATTGCCTTTTTTGTCGTCTCTTTTTATGACCAGCAAATATTTTGCTGTCCATGAATCAAACATATGCATTTCCTTTCATGTGCTATACTATGTTTTTTCATGTTAAGTTTAACCAAGTTTGTTCACATGGGCATCTCAAACTTCTGAGTTGCCTATGATTTTATTCTTCATGATGTATGTGTTCTTAACTGGAGCACAATTTTTAATCTGGATATTTTTGGGCACTGATGAAGCTCTCCTGCCATTGAAGACCTAAAGCAGTGTTTGGAATACACGGGTCAACATTCTAAACTTGTTGACTCATTTATTTCATCATTGAGATATCGCTTGCTGACAGCTGGTGCATCAACCAATGATATATTACACCAATATGTGTCCACTATCAAGGCATTACGGACAATTGACCCCACTGGTGTCTTCTTAGAAGCAGTAGGTGAACCAATTAGGGATTACCTGAGAGGTAGAAAGGACACTATCAAATGCATAGTGACAATGCTCACTGATGGATCTGGTGGAAACACGAATGGAGCAGGCAATGCTGGGGATAATCTTCTGGAAGAATTGAACAGAGATGCAGAAAACCAGGAAAATGTTGATTATGATGACCATACAAACATCGATGAGAAGCAAGCATGGATAAATGCTGAAAGGTATATTTGCTCTTTGTATCTTGAGTTATAAGCAATAATTGCTCCTTTAAGGACATCAATAGAACTGCTATCATTGTGATTTCAACTTTTACAGCTGGGAACCTGATCCTGTGGAGGCAGATCCATTAAAAGGCAGCAGGAATAGAAGGAAAATTGATATCCTTGGACTGATTGTTAGTATAATTGGGTCAAAGGACCAACTAGTCAATGAATATCGTGTAATGCTGGCAGAAAAACTGCTCAACAAATCTGATTTTGATATAGATTCAGATATCCGGACATTGGAACTGCTTAAGGTCGGACTGCTACTTTTGTGACTTGTCTTTGTTGCTACGCCTTCTCTATTTATTTGATTGAATTACATATGATGCATTATTCTTTAGTTGTTACCTCAATTTTTTATTGTTTTGGCAGATTCATTTTGGTGAGAGCAGCATGCAGAAGTGTGAGATTATGCTTAATGACTTGATTGACTCAAAGAGAACCAACTCAAATATTAAAACATCTTTATCAAAGACATCTCAAACTGGTACTGCTTAAAAGGCAACTGCCTGTACAGGCCAAAAGATCAAATGTTATGGCATTTGCATTTAAACTCTATTCTTTTTTCTCAGTAGGAACTGTGCAAGAGGAAACAGAACTGTCTCATGAGATTCTTGACGCAACTATAATGTCATCCAACTTTTGGCCGCCAATTCAGGTATGGTACTAAGCTTTTATCGAAACCATGGTGGTATGCTATCATGCTTAATTTCATGTTCAACCAAGAGTCATATACTTTGTCAATTACTAATTCTCGTTCTTGATTGTTTATTTTACTTGACTTTAGTACAATAATTTATCTTGATTTACTAAATCTCTCAAAACAAATGTAGACAGAAGAACTTACAGTTCCTGCTTCAGTTGATCAGTTGCTGTCTGATTATGCAAAAAGGTTTCATCAGATAAAAACACCTCGTAAGTTACTCTGGAAGAAAAATCTTGGAACTGTCAAGGTTGGTATGCAACTTTAAACTGAATGTGTAGCTATGAAGAATGATTCCTTATGAATTTCTTATCTTCTCCAGCTGGAACTGCAATTCGAGGATAAGAGTATGCAGTTTACTGTAGCTCCTGTTCATGCTGCAATCATAATGCAATTTCAAGAGAAACCAAGGTAAAACTATCATGCTCGATGGTGCTTATTTACTCTTAACTGAAACATCAATTTTTTCAGTTGGACTTCAAAGACACTAGCTACAGCAATCGGAGTACCTGTGGACTCTCTTAGCAGAAGAATAAGTTTCTGGACAAGCAAGGTGTGGAAAATACATACTAGTATGCTGCATTGCCATTAGTACCTTATGAATTCTTTAGTATTTGACCAAATCCTTGTAGCACATTCATGCTTGGCTCCTAACAATGATAGTGTTGGACCCTCAATCGTTTTTATTGTGTTTTTTTTTTTGAGAAAATCTAAAAAATGCCATTGACAAACGTCTAAGTCTAAGAAATGCCATTGACGAATGCGAGTTCTAAGAATTACCATCATACAAACGAATTTGTCTAAGAAATGCCATCACCGTTAGGGTTCCATCCATTTCCGCCGTCAAAAGCACTGTTCATACTAGAGCACTTAACGGAAAAAAGTTGACGGAACCCTAACGGCGATGGTATTTCTTAGACAAATTCGTTTGTACGATGATATTTCTTAGAACTCACACTCGTCGACGGCATTTCTTAGAATTAAGTGTTTGTCAATGGCATTTGTTAAATTTTCTCCTTTTTTTTCAGTGTATGAACTGTGAACACTTTACACTTGTGATAAGATGGACTAGGCAATTTACACTTCATATCTAGAATTGAATTTGCAAGAATTACATAAGTTGTGGTTAACATAATTGGAAAACAGAAATGGATATAGGATACCCTTAAACATGATTTAAACGCCATGTACAAGTATTCCTGAAGATAACTTGTCAATTTTAGTTTGATTAAATACTAGTTTATATTAATCCTGATTTCTTGCTATATTGTAGGGCGTCCTGACAGAATCGGTTGGTCCAGATGCTGATGACCATACGTTTACTATTGTTGATAGCACATCTGATTTTAACAAAAACAGCACTGTGAACCAACTCTGTGAAAGGTTTCAAATGAATGAAGAGGAAGGTGAAAGTTCAATTGCCTCTGTTGAGGAACAACTTAGGAAAGAAATGACAGTTTATCAGGTTTGCTTCTTGAGATCTCAAAATGTGTTGAAAGAAGATGCCTTCGCTAGTTGTGCCATTTCAAAATTCTCCGTACATCAAGTAATAATTCATTTGACTCAATTTGCTGTACTGCAGAAATTCATCATCGGCATGCTAACCAATTTTGGAAGCATGACACTGGATCGGATACACAACACTCTGAAGGCAATATAAATTGGACACTTTCCATTCATCTTCTCGCTATATTAATCTTTGATCCACTCTTTAATTTGTTCCAAAATTGCTTGTTTCAGATGTTCTGCATAGCGGAGCCATCATATGATAAATCACTACAGCAACTTCAGGGTTTTCTTTCTGGCCTAGTGTCAGACGAAAAGCTTGAGATGAGGGATGGATCATACTTGTTAAGAAAGTAGGAGTTATATGGATTACCTTGTTCATCCGTTAGGCTACAGATGGCAGGTAATCAACTAAGCACACAATTATCCGATGGTTACACATTGAATCGGTTCCTAACATGTACTGCAATGTTGTGCCAGGAACTGAAGATTCAAGGCACCGATCTGCGTATTTTACGTAGTGGTGAAGTTATGCACTCGCTGAGTAACTCCTTGCTGAAGAGATGACAATGACGGAAGTACAGAAGCACAGGGAACCCTGAAATTTTCCTTTTCTTCTTTTTGGGTAATGTTTGAAGTTTTTTGTCCAGCCTAGTTTTCAAATTTTGTTAGCAAAAGGACCAATTTGTGAAAAAAGGATCCTGGGTCTGGAGATGACCGAAAGAAAGCTAGCCAGGCTTGGCATCAAATGTGCAGAGCAAATGCCTTTGGCACCCTTCGATCTCGGTTTAGCTTGGTTTAGCTTGCGGCCGTGTGTTCGTCAGTGCGCGCCTTGTATTCTCCCCAAAAGCAGTATTTTCGGGGAAAAAAAACTGCAATGTTGTTGCTCGATCTAATATAATGGAGCAGTAAAAACTGAAACGTGAATTTAGGGGGTCCCTAGAGTGGTTGAGATGAGATGACTGTGGCTTTCCCATCATGTAAATGGAGCTTCAAACAAATAGTATTAAGCAATTTCTGATCCGGCGATTAAAGTGGCGTCTGAGTCGTGATATCTTATGATCAAATGGCATATTACTCATTAATATCAAAAAAAGTTACACAGGCATTTAGACTACATTGTAGGGTTTATAAATTACACGGGTAATGGGCAATGCTGCAGGAATACAAACTACTATATAATATCAGACCAGGCATTTGACCATGTAAGGCCCCTCAAGTTCATAACCCAGTTTACGGTAGTAGTGGCGGGTGCCAACTCCCGATATAACAGCAAGTTTCTTTGAACGATGCTCCTTGCGAGCAATTCTTTCGGCTTCTTCCATCAAAAGAGTACCATAACCCTGTAGTTGAAGACCAAACAGCAAGAAAATCTGATGAACAATCTATATTACTGGGCAATCAAGTTAAAAGGGATAATCTACACATTTGTACCAAAATTGCAAGTCAAAACAGGAGAAATATAATCATCATTCATAGAGCACCACATTTTCTCCACTAATGATAAAGAAATCAGATGACATGCGACAGAATGAACCAAACCAGAATAGCATACTGTTAAAGAAGTTTAGACACTAAGCTTGATTGAAAACAATGACTACAGTAGACCAAGCATGGCAGGGGATCTTATTCTCAGGCATGGCAGAGTCAAAGACAAAAACATATGGAGGTGCTAACTGCTAACTTTGTCACGGCACAGATCTGTTTCCCAAACATGGTACACTAATAAATATGATTTGATGTCTACATGTAAATATTTAGATTCACCTGGTGTTGAAGTTTGTCTGCATCACGGCCATGTACAGGGACTGCCGTTCCATATACATGAAGTTCACGGACAATCGAACACCTCCCTACTAGTTCAGGGCATGTAACATTGCGGCCACATTTACGCAATCGCAGAAGACCAATGAGGATATCCTGTAAAATTTGTAAAATGGCAGACTATGAGTAATGCCACAAAAGATTAAGAAAACATAAGGCCTAGTGTTCAATTCCGTAGAACAGTATCGATCTAATTTTAAAAACAATAAGTACTTCAATGAACAACTGAAACACACAATAGTAAATTCTGGACCGAGATCATAGGCATTGGTCATATTATTTCAAACAGTCTGCTCAGAAATTCTGCATATTTTCAAGTGCCCCCAAATCACATGAATTTGCTGCCAGAATATATATACCTGCTGTGTATCCTCATACGAGAGAAAGGTCTCCCAGCCCTCATTTGCAGCATAGTCGCGCCTGACAAGCTCTACTTCATCAGGCCTAATTTTGTGATGGATATCCTACATAAAGGCAAACACCAAAAGTAATAAGGCACAGATCTAAGTTAAATTACAAGCATGTGAGAGTAACTTCAGTGTTTCCAGACCTGAATTCCTGCCTCACGAGTTCTGACATCTCGGCATTTTAATCCCAAATCTTCCATTCGAGCTAAAGCAAGCTCACGAAGATTACCTTTCTCAACACCAGAAGTAACAAGAGGCATAGGAATATCTCTCTGTACACGGTAAACTCGTGTCCAAGGTGGTACCATAGAGAGAATTCTTGCTACAATATCCACCAGAAGCTCAGGTGGATAGTTTCGGTACCTGCAACACAATAAACATTGGCAATACATCAGTTCCCACTAAAAAATTTAGAGAGCAAACACATCCAATGAACATAAGACTAGCAGTACATAAGTGCTGGATAAAATAAGTACCTGCCAGTTTTCCATAGCTCATAAAGGCCAGTTCCACGAATCACAAGAGTTGGATAAATCTTTAGGCCGTCAGCTCGGAATGCTGGATTTTCAAAAAATTCTCTGAAACTTTCCATATCTCTTTCAACTCCGACATTAGGTAGATCTGGCATCATGTGCGCCACCACCTATCGAAAGGTAATTAAAGGAGGATTAAAATAGTTCAACCACACAAGATAAAACTTAGTTTTATCAAATGTTGCTACTGCTGCAGCAACAAGTTGACTAAAAGAGATTATTAATAATTTAAGGAGACTACCTTAAAACCAGCATCTTTTGCTAAAGAAAAGCAATCAGCGACAGCGGCTACAGTGTGGCCTCTGTTTGTGTCACATGCAACATCCTCGTATGTGCTCTGAACACCAATTTCTAAGCGGGTACATCCATAAGATAGCATCTGGCGCAAATGAGGCCCCAAACAATAATCAGGTCTCCTGGAATTTTGTGGAAACAAAACAGTATTTTAGAACTGAAGCTAATGAAGATGTTTCATGGGGAAACCACACAGAATCACCGAGGAACATAAAACATAAGCATATGGGAAGATTAGATTGTCAAATGACACTTACGTCTCAATTGTCATACCAATACATTTAACTGAACCATGTTCTGAATAACAAACAGCCTCTTCAACATTAGCAGAGGTGTGTCCCGATAAGGCGTCATGAAGATTTCTAATGAAATAATCCCGATAATCAGCTGGTAATGACATGAAAGTCCCACCCATCAATATGAACTCGACCTGCATAGTGCATTCAAAATTATCTTGCACTTATGATAGCATCAAAACATAACAAGAAAGTAAATGAAATTCCTCAAACCAAGCTCCAATGCTCTCAAGGGCAAATACAAACCTTGTCTACACTATGGCCTAGCCTTTTGAGCTGATCTATCCTGCTTCTGGCCTGGACATATGGATTGTACCTACAAGTACAAAGACAGATCAGAAATTTCTAAAGCTGTTAAAATAATGGCATCAAGTTCAAGGGTATAAAAGGCTATATCATTCAACACAACCTGTTGCTATAAAACTGCCAAATCAAAAGGTCACTAGTGGGCATTGGTGTACGTTCTTGTTTCATTAGCTAGTGAACTTTGATCACAGTAATTAACGAGCTGCGCATCATTTGTATACTCAATGGGAATCTCCAAATTCGAAAAAATAACTACCCCATGAATTGTCTGATAAATCATATAATTTTCAGCTGAAACGCAAAGTGGAACATGCATTTTCAACAAATAACAGCATTCTGCCTTCACTTGCAGTTCAGCACGGTTCAAAACAACACTAGAGAAGGCATTGCTACATTGCGCCCAACAGTTCAGCCCATCTCACTGCTGGTAGCATCTGCAAACGTCATAAGACCTTGAGGTAAATCACCTTGCTCGTATGGCGCGCATACTGGTGGGCTCGTAACCAGTGTAGGACTGTGTGCTGTACTCGAAGTCGGAGTCGGGGCCTCCGGGGCAGTACACGCAGATGTTACCCGTGGTGGCGATGTGTGGGCACCGGTGCGGCTTCGACATCACGGCGACCACGGCGATGCCCGACGCCGTGCGCACGGGCTTGGCCCGCAGCCTGGGGAGCAGCGCGGCGCGGTCGGCCTCCGGCACCGCCGCGATCATCTCCACCAGCTTCGGCGCCCGCGCCAGCCCGTACCGCCGGCATGCGGCCGACTTGAGCGCGTTCAGGTCCACGTCCTCCCCGCGCCGCGAGAGCTCCCCCATCGCCGACACGATCTCCGCGATGGCACGCACCCTCGCCTCCTCCTCCGAGAGTCCCGCGGGGAGCACCACGCCCCCTCGCCCCGGCGCCGGCTTCCTCCGCCGCGTCTGCTCGCCGCGGCCGCCTGCCGCGACGGCGACGGCGGTGGCCATCGGAAGAGGGAGAAGGGTTTCCGCGCGAGGGGTTTTGGGTGGCGGCGGCGGCGAGGTCGGAGCTCGGCGCGGTCGGTGTTGCGTTGAGTCGCGCTTTTGCCCTATTACACGTCGACGTGCCAGATCCCAAGCCCCTCGCAGCCGTCGGATCGGTATACGGACGGTTCAGATAAGGCCACGTCGCTTCAGCAACGTAGAGCTCTCCCGGTCTCGAATTATAACATTTTTGGAGGACGAAACTAGCCTTCTTCTCCGTCTTCCTCCTCCTCTCTTCTCCCAATCTCTCTCTTCTTGCGGCGGAAGCAAAGCGAGAAGCGAGGCGACTCTTCTCCGGGAGCCCGCGGCGAGATGGACAGCGTCGTCGGTGAGGAAGGGAAGCAGCAGCCGCACCTGGTGCTGGCGCACAAGCTGTTCCTGCTCTCGCACCAGGACGTCGACGACCTCGCCAAGGTCGACCTCCGCGCCGACGTCCTCGCCGCAGTCAAATCCGATGGTAGCAACCAACAACCCCCCCCCCTCTTCCTCTCGAATCAATGCCCATGGCAGTTTCTGCTGCTTCACTCCTGTTTCTGTATCTCTGTGTGCGTGTGGGAATTTGGTGGTTGATTTGATCTGATCGATGTGCTTGCCTTCAGATATGGCCGCTCTGTACGAGTCGCTGGGGGGCAGCGGCGTGCTGGAGACGGACCCCGCCCTGCTCGCGGAGATGCGCGCCAGGATCGAGGAGGAGATCCGGAAGCTCGACGAGAAGTGAGTAGATCTCGCCTGTTCACCTTTTCCTGCTCGATTTATCAGTCTAGATTCTAGGGTTTCATAGAAATCACTGGAGTTCACGCATCTAGGACAGTGACCGTGCTGTTCGCTATATGCCACCGATAATTTCTCCCCGCTTATGAAACCCGCTAATTTCTTACTTGCGTTTCTAGTCTGTAATTGTTCAGCGCGCTTCATTCGCTTTAGCTGTTTCTGAACATCAACTTGAAACTCTCCTCTGTTCTCTGACAAGATGTACCAAATGAGATTTGCCTTTTGGTATTAAGGGCTTGTAGAGTTGTGATCAATTAATTAGTGTTATCTGATCTAACCAACTTTAGATTAGAATGTGAACATAAATGTGGAATGATGTTAAATAGAAAATTGATGCCTACATGGACATAAATGCTATCAAGGAAGCATTTCAGTTTAAGCCGTCAGGGTTTTTGTAAACACATTTTGCTCAAAGCCTCATTTTTTGTGCTTTCAAAGTATAGCTTTCTGCTCTTGTATATGTGAGTTACCATTTTTGCTTGGGAGTCTTATTCTTGACTCTTGAGTCTAATCAGAACTGTCCAGTTATTATCTTCCTTTTGTTGAAATCACCCTTTATACCTGAAGGATTGCTGATGCTGAAGATAATTTGGGTGAGAGTGAAGTGCGTGAAGCTCATCTAGCCAAATCATTGTATTTCATAAGGGTTGGGGAGAAGGTAATATGTTATGTGCCTTTGACATTATCCCCCAGGGTGTCATCATATTACATTACAGAGCTATCCTGTCATAAATCTTAATAACTGAAATTTCAGGAGAAAGCACTGGAACAGCTTAAGGTTACTGAAGGAAAAACGGTAGCTGTTGGGCAAAAGATGGACCTTGTTTTCCACACTTTACAGATTGGCTTTTTCTATATGGATTTTGATCTGATCTCTAAGTCTATAGACAAGGCCAAGAAGTAAGCTTGAATTCTTTCAGTTTAGTAATTTAATGTTCTGCTTGTTTTTGCATTATGATGTCTAATACTGAGCAAAATTGTTTTCTGGATCAAAGACTGTTCGAAGAGGGTGGTGATTGGGAGAGGAAGAATAGATTGAAAGTATATGAAGGCTTATACTGCATGGCCACTAGAAACTTCAAGAAAGCTGCAAGCTTATTTTTGGATTCAATTTCAACTTTCACAACCTATGAGTTGTTCCCTTATGATACATTCATCTTCTACACGGTTCTTACAAGTGTTATCTCATTGGATCGTGTATCCCTGAAGCAAAAGGTATCGATGCATACTTTCCCATGCATGTCTACTTTATTTGCTTGAATCTCCATTGAACAAAAGGATCTTCGCAGGTCGTAGATGCACCTGAGATCCTGGCTGTAATTGGCAAAGTACCTCACCTGTCTGAGTTTCTCAACTCCCTCTACAATTGCCAGTACAAGTCCTTTTTTGCTGCATTCTGTGAGTAACAAAACCACATTATTTTGCCATGTTTAACATCCACTGTTTTGATCAGTAATGCTCATACAGTCTTGATAGGTTAGTATCTTTGAATTTCTTATTCGTTAATCATGTTTCCTATTTGTTTTCAGCTGGCTTGACAGAGCAGATCAAGTTAGACCGTTACCTACAGCCTCATTTTCGTTACTACATGCGTGAAGTGCGCACTGTTGTCTATTCACAATTCCTCGAATCCTACAAGAGTGTGACGATGGAAGCAATGGCATCTGCATTTGGCGTGACAGTCGATTTCATAGACCTGTAAGTGCCATCGCCTATGTTCCGTAGCTGTGATTCTGGCATGTCATATGATGATCGCTAACCTTTTCCTCCAATCCAGGGAGTTGTCACGCTTCATTGCTGCTGGAAAGCTCCACTGCAAGATCGATAAGGTTGCTGGTGTGTTGGAGACGAACCGGCCTGATGCCAGAAATGCTTTCTACCAGGCAACCATCAAGCAAGGGGACTTTCTGCTGAACCGCATCCAGAAGCTATCACGAGTCATTGACCTGTAGGCGTTGTTAGTGTTGAATCCGTGCCTTGCCAAAGTCTGCTCGAGCTTATTTGCTTTGGTCCCAGAGGGGACTACGAATAGTACTTGACTTTGCGTTTGAAATTGGTTGCGAGGAAGGAGAGTTTAGCACAATCAGCGTTTTATCTGAGAATTTGAGCTTATGTAACCTAATTATATGAATCGATGGAAATTCTCCATTGTTTCTAGACTTTCTTCTGTGATGAATCCATGCATTCATTTCATCTCGGTGATCATTTGTGCTGCCATCTCAAATCTTCTAGTCTTTTGCTCGGTCCCTCTTTTACAAATTTTCTTTAACAAGATCACAAATGCTAGCTGCT
Source organism: Oryza brachyantha (assembly GCF_000231095.2). Taxonomy (NCBI): domain Eukaryota; kingdom Viridiplantae; phylum Streptophyta; class Magnoliopsida; order Poales; family Poaceae; genus Oryza; species Oryza brachyantha. Next base: position 13,019,508 of record NC_023166.2, read on the forward strand.
TGGTTATTCAACTTTCTTTAACAAGAACTAGCTGTGCTTCGAAGCTAAACCACAAACGAAGAACTGTGCTAAGGAAAGACAACGAACAGCTAAACAAATACCAGAAAACATTCATCTCAGAATGATTGGTAAAGCCTAACTCAAAACACAACGATTACTGCGTTATAAATATTCATCTCAGAATGACTGCTAAAGCCTAACACAAAACGCCACAATTGTTGCCATTACAGTATGCTGCCCAACTGTGTATCCGCAATAGAAACCCAACACTGTTTATTCAACTATATGATAGTTCTGATTAATGTGACTACACATATGGCAAAGCTCTCGGAAATTCTTCTGTATGTGTACATTTTTCATCATGCAGTTCTCAGGAAACCAAAGACATCCTACCCGCCTAGAACAGGGGGGGAACCAACTCACCAACAAAAAATTTTCAACACTAAAATCACAAACCAAGTTCCAGAGAATCGCACATGGGTCAAAGGATTGCACGACTGTAATTGGTATCGGTATTCTAGCCAGCTGCATGATTGCATTTGCCATTGGGCGTGCCCACAGGGTTGTCGGATCTGGGGACAGCCGCCTCCTCTAAGCGCTTCCATAAAGATTCTCGCTTTGAATTAGATTCTTCCTGCTTGAGTTCATCGTCGTTAAACTTCTGCGTGCACTCCCCGAAAAATGCAGAATCATGATCTGAGAAGATCTTGCGAACATTCAATGTCAGGCTTCTCACAGCTTGGTTCCAGTGACCCCTGGCATTCCTCTCAAGTGCAGGGAAAATGATGGGTAATATCACCTTGTAATTCTGCTTAATTAAGTTCTCAATGTGGTCATTGTTCCATAGAAACAGTGCCCGCTCTGCCACCTAGGAATACAGGAGCAAAAGAAAATGGTAAGCCAAGACTATATAAGTTTCTAAAAAAACATTTATTATTCAATAAGTTTTTCAGATGCCACTAAGTACTTTAGACATCTAATGACAGGAAATGTTTAATAAACTACATAAATGCTTCAGCAAATCACATAAAACTAGGCAAAACCACCAGACCAACATGATAGATATAAAATTCCATTTCAAGACAGTAGATAGCACCGAGCAAGTGAGTATTTTTGCTAGATGAACTGCAGTATTTACATAGCAAACTAGCAATAAAAGGAAGGAAACCCTGAATACAAGTCCAAGACCTGTTCCTGGCATGATTTGCAAAGGAATTATAGATTACAAATAACTAATACTAATAGATGATTTTAGTAAGACGATATGTTTCTTGTAAAGCAGACACATTATACCTTCCTAAGGCAGGATAAGAATCTGCTAAAAACAAACATAACTAATCCAATAAATACAAACCAAAACAAAAGGGGCAACAAGAAGTTACACCATTTTGATAGACATACATAATTTGAGTTATTTGGATGATATATTTCCTTTTTAGCCCAACACCACCAAGTTCTAGTTTTGGTGACTTAGTATCTATATTCAGGTAAAATCAACAGCTTGCAATTGATAATCAAAATTTCCACAGTACAAAATCTCTTTCTAATCTTGTATTGAATTATGGATTGGCATGCAAAATTCATTCCTTTCTAGAGGAGAATATGAGACTCCTGAAGGAAACATATAGCTAAATTTGCAATTCACAGATTAATCAGGGGATGGACATTGGCATGGTAGCAGGATAGCTATAAACAGGAGGTTTCATGCCATTACAATGATTACCAAGGATATATAACTTTGATTAATAAGGGACTTCAAGTAAAAACAACAAAGTGGCTGGTGTAAAATAGAAATAATATAAATTGGTGCCATGCTGGTGTTTAAAAAGCCCTAACCCCTACCTATTATGTAAAATTTCAACCTACCCAGTACCAATAGGATTTCTTAAGAAAACAAATGCTAAAATTGTATGTAGAACATCTTGGTGCTTTTTTTTACACATAATCCAGATTAGCATATGTCAGTTCCATGGTGTGCCAAAAAAGGTAGGTGAACGCCATAGTTTGCACAGAGTATCAATACTGATTTTCTTTTTTCACACTGAATGAGAAAATTATAGTAATATCATCTGTGCAAAAGATTAATGTGGGATACACAATAATGGAATAAAGAAACTAAAGAGGTAAGTTCATATAATTTTGACTGTGAGAAAAAAGAAGAGGATTTGAAGTCAAAATGAATTTGAATTTTGGAACTTGAATCTTGGAATGAGAGATTTACCTGGAAATGTGAGCTATTCATGCTACGGGCAATCTGACGGAAGAGTGGAACCATGCATCTTTGGAATTCTGCAGGCTGTGTTGCCTCCAAAACCTCTTCCAGTTCACCTAAGAACATCACCTCCTTCGAACTATTTGTCACAGGCCAATATTTCAGCAAGCCCCTAATAACAGTGTCAGCAAGTTTGCAGTCCTTCTCAACAAACTGCGTGATGCAGTATGATAATTGCTGATGGTACATTGAGACACACTTTGGCTTGTGAAGTGGGATCAGTGCACGGATAAGGAACAGTTTGTGTTCTTCTTTAAGTGGAAGAGCAAAACCATTAATTATGCTTCCCAAGATCTCCAACAGCTCTGCGATACCATTATGCTTCTCTGTTTCAAATATAAACCTGTAGAAAATGTTGTTGATTGCTTTCCTGATGAAAGGGCGGTGCACCATGAATTTACCATATATGCGATGGAGGATCGTCTTTAAATAATCCCTTTCCCTGGGGTCTTCAGAGTCAAAAAGATCTAGTAGCCTAAGAATGAAGGAATGATCTATGTATCTCTTAGCCAGCTTCGCATCTGTCTCCTGTGATGCTACAAACCTCAAGAAAACCTCATAAACTATTTGTAAATGTGACCATGCTGGGTCCATTAGAGGCTCCTCCTCCTCCAGATCAACTCCTTCGATAGCCTTGTTCTCACGAGGGGTGGGGCTGGAGCTCCGAAACAAGTTAATTGACACCATCTTGGTAATCTCTGACATGACGGCTTCAGAGAACTTGCCATTTGCAGAAGTGACATAATCAACAAGTTCCATAAGCGTCTGGCGCTTTGTCTCCTTTTCCTTCAAATTCTTTGTCGGATCTGTGAAATCGTACACAGCACAGCACAGGTTCACCTTCTTGACAAATAAATTCTGCTTCTCCGAGGCCGGCACATCCTTGAACGCCGGCAGCGGCTCATTGGAGTGATACACCACACTCCCATTCATCATCAGATTGGAAGCCGGCCCAGCTGGCACCACATACTCCCCATTTCCGCTCCTCTTGTTCCCTTGCTCCACGCTCCTGGCAACGCTGTATGAATTCGACGGTTCATTGCCGTTCGGCCCAGCAACATCGCGGCTATCGCCGTTCTTCCCTGGCTTCCTTGGCAGGCGGCCAAGGATCTGCTTGATCATCTTCCCCCACAGCTAACCAAAACCCTAGCAATATCCCGCCTCCACAAATCAGCCACAGGAACAAGCAGGGATCTAGACTCACCCACAAACACAAGATCTCCAACCTGGCGAATCCACCACCCAGCCAAGACCCCGGCGCCTCCCAACCCAATCAACACGCCCAGATCATTTGAGCCAGCACGAGCCAGACCTGGTCCAGGAGGAGCCACTCCACCGCCCGGGCCTCATCGGATCAGGCGACGGCAGCGACGCCCCCATCGCCCCACCCCACCGCTCCCAGCAGAACAAAAAAAAAAATCCAATCTTTCCGCTCCCCGCACAGCCAAATCCAGGATCCAAGAACCTGCCGGCACCAGGAACAACCGCCGCCAACGCGAATGACCAGATCGGGGAGGAGGTGGGAGGAGGGCGCGTAGCAGCAGCAGCAAAGAGGAAACCTTTTTCTTTTCTTGGCTGGACGGCGAGCGAGAGCGCTCTCCACCTCCCTTTTTCTCTCCTCCTCCTCCTCTGGATTTGAGAGGCCTTGAGGTCCCCAAAAGTAGCAAAGCAGTAAAAAAAAAATTTCGCGCTTGCGCCGCAGCGAAGGAGAGGAGGATGGCGAGAAGGGAAGACGAGAGGAGAGGAGAGGAGAGGAGAGGCTAGAGCAGCAGCAGCAGTATTCTACTGCAACTATCCTGGGGTTGAGCTGCAATTAGGTGGTGTTTAGTTCTCAAAATTTTTTGGTAAAAACATCACATTAAATATTTGATCGGATGTTAGAAAGGGTTTTCGGACACGAATGAAAAAACGAATTTCACGGCTAGCCTAGAAACCGCGAGACGAATCTTTTGAGTCTAATTAATCCGTCATTAGCATATGTTGGTTACGGTAGCACTTATGGCTAATCATGGACTAATTAGGCTTAAAAGATTCGTCTCAAGATTTCTTGCATAACTGTGTAATTAGTTTTTTGGTTCATCTATGTTTAATGCTTTGTCTAAAAATTGATGTGATGTTTTTAGAAAAAAATTTTAGAAACTAAACAAGACCTTAATTACTCTCGCAGCTGCTGTCCCTTCGCCATCTTCTGCATGTTTTGGCCTCCCCACAGAGAACCTTCATGGATGTGAGTGCACTGGTGCTAGACTGACTGGCTCAAAAGTCACTCCTTTTTTGTTTCTTTTTTTCCTCTCTCAATCTTCTACTCTACTGCTGCTACTGATTGGTTTTTGTTGTTTTCATTAGGGTCTAATCTTTTTTTAGAGAGGGAAATGGAATGGAAGGAATGATAATTGGAATTGTATGTAAGCTTACTAGAGAAAAAAGTGTATAATGTACCGAAACATTTGGATTGGATAAGCCAGCATACTGAAGTGGCTTTGGAGATGTGGTGTCAGTGGTACTTGATGCCGATTTTAAAGTTGTCCCCAGTTGTGTCTTGATGTACGGTACTACTTGTAGTGCCCTCTTTGCTTGTACCTGAACCATCCAGGAGTACACCATACGTTGCTGAATACTCAAATCATTCTTTGTAGTTTTTTTTTTGTTAGAGATAATTGCATTCCTAATTTGTGTAAGCTACGGTGCTCTATTAGATGTTACCCCAAGGAAAATGGTCAGTCAGCAACTCAGCATTCAGCACTAGCAAGGCCAAGTCCGAAGTAATGACAGTAGTATTATATCTTTGCATAGTATAAATCTGGATAGAGAAGGGCACTGTTGGTTGGTGATTAATAATCAAATGCTTGTATATTGCATTACTAATACTAATCATGCCAGGCCAATTAGTGTAGTAGCAGGCACGCCAATAAATGCACCTGACCTAAGCTGTCTACCAAATCGATACATTCTGTCGGCGCCAACGACTCGTTTTTAACAGCCAGCAATGCACAAAATTATGGACAATTTAGGTGACAATAGTGTTCGAGGCCCGGGACCTGTCAGCAATCTATCAAGCCAGAAATACACACAGTACACCATAATTTCGGCAATTTAGTAGTACTAGTAGGTGAAGCTGTGCATACGGTCTTTGCAGTTCAGGGTCAGTTTTTTTTTCCTCTCTGATTTGTGCATTCTAACGTACTCTTACGAAAAATAGTTTAGGTCCCATGAATTTCCTCTTGTATTCTAAGGAGACATTGATGGACAGTGGAATCGTTGCTCGCACGGTGGAGTAAGTGCGCCAAGTTGCCCATTTTTGGTTTTTTTCATGAAAAAGCCAAAACATTGTATTTATAAAAAATAAAATATAAATAAAACTTATATATATATATATTCTTATTAATGTAACGGAAAAAATTAAAAAGATAAATTATGGTGAGAAAACTCCAAAACCAACTCCAACTTTAAATTTGAAAATTTAAAATTTAGCTTACAAGTATAAGCGAAAAGGTGGGTGTATATTCTTTTGAGATATACTGGTTGTATTGTTTCTCAAAATTATTCTTACTTTTTTCTCAGCTTTTGCATATATGTTTCCTGAATTGTTAAAATAACTTAAAATCCGCATTAGTCCACTGTGTACTCTTGGTAGAACAACAGTCCTACACAAGTAGCATCACCGCTTATTGTAAAAGATTTAACTCGAGAATACCATGGTCGAAGCAACCAGCTTTATTAGCAGATCCTCACTCGCCTAAACTTAACTTTTTAAGAGAGTACTGAACCACCAATATAAATCTATTTTTAAATTACATGGACCTAAATCGCACTATTATTATGCTTCTAACGGGCTAAGATGTTATGTCATGGCGGATAACAATGTCGATGATGGAAGTGTACATGTTGTGATCGTCATCTTCAGAGATATTAAGGTCAAAGATATTTTGATGCAAATGGATAGATGCCCTCTAGTCCACGACATATGACTCGGCGTCATCTTTTATTTTTCCTTTAGAAAAGCATATATTTATGAATAAAAAATAATTTTTAAATAAAACTTTATATATGTTCTGGTGATCTAAAAGCAATAGCTGGAAAATAAATTAAGATGAACAAACTCTAAAATCAACTATAAATTTAAGCTTGAAAATTTAATTTTTGATTTAGAAGTAAAAGTGAAAAGATTACTCCGGTCGTTTCTTTCTCCAGTCATAAATTCACGGTGAAAGGCAGGAATGTGAATGTTAAATGGTTCTTGGGGATTGACCTCTGATGCGCCAAATGGCTGGCATTGTACAAGTACATTCCCAAAATGCATTTCAAATAAAGGGTTGTTTAGTTTGCAAAAACATCACATCAAAACTTTAAACACACATTTGAAGTATTAAACTTAGTCTAATTACAAAACAAATTTCAGATTCCGCCTGTGAACCGCGAGACGAATCTTTTGAGTCTAATTAATCCGTCATTAGCACATATTGGTTACTGTAGCGCTTATGGCTAATCACGTCATAATTAGACTTAAAAGATTCGTCTCACTATTTTCTCTATAAATGTGTAATTAGTTTTAATGTTTATATATATTTAATGCTTTATTTAGATGTTCAAAGATTCGATGTGATGTTTTTGGGAAAAAATTTAGAAACTAAATAAGTTATCAGTTTACATTGTCCCCGAGCACTTCAGATAGAGACAATTCACATCCCGACAAGTTTATGGACTTGGAAGAACGAGGTTAAATTCAAAGGACTCTTGATGTGCATGGCACGAAAAAATGTATGAATATGAAAATCCGGAAGATAAATGTTAAACATAGAAAAAGGTTGTGGAAATAACTGTTTGAAAGGGTGTCGAAAATCCATAGGAAAATAATATCAGGAAGTGCACAATACCTGCCACCTTGCTTTGGATTATCATCAGTATGTGTTATTTGAATTTGGTTTGTCATTTACCTTGATCCCAGGCTTGCTTATCAGAAAAATTGGAGTAGATGTTTCTTTCATAATGTGTTCCTCCCACGAAAAAAATTCAATGGGAAAATTTCCTTCAACTTTCCGCACCTACATCCCATGAATCAAAGGATGCTACGGTACTGAATCTTATAAAAACTAGGTTCCTATGTTTTTCACGTGAAATTCCGGTGAATTAAAGGAGGACTAAATGTTGTTTTAGTGTCCCTGCATCCTAAAATAAGATCAATGATATCTGTATTGTTTGTACTAATATAATTTTATCTTTGAGCAAAAACAAACGCACTAGAAGTTAGAGGATTGAAATTTGATAAAGCAAAAGATATTAGCTTTTTTTATATTTGTATGTGTAGGATGTTAGATAAATGATTTTCTTGCGACAATGGGATTACGTAGTACTCTCTACTATTCATATAATATGTCTTTTTAATATGATCTAAATTTATATGCTTAGATTTATTAATATTTATATAAATTTAAAGGACACTGGAAAATTATATAGCGAAACGGAGAGAGCATCCTGTAGTGCAAAACTTCAGTATTCTCTGTCACTACGGACGTGTGGGTCCCACTTTCCAGTCTCGGCGCCGGCTTCCCGTACCCGCTCGCCTATATATGCGGAGCCGGACCCTGAACCCGCAACCCGCTCCGCTTCTTCGCCGCCCCCTTCGCTCGCATCGCGCAACAAGACGGGGAAAAAAAAAGTACTAGTGGCCACCATGGAAGCCGAGCGCCCCAACCACCACCAGATCACGCACGCCTCCTCTTCCACCATTTGCCCGCTCCGCCGGAAGCGAGGAGGAGACGAGGAGCTGCGGCCCATGGATCTCGACGCGGCCGCCGCGGGGTCGCGCCCCACGGTTCGTCCGCCTTCTTCTCTTCCTCGCCCCTACTTCCCCTTTCTTGCGTTTCCTGCACCCCGAGTTCTTCTGGTTTCTTGGACTTGTGCCCTTTTTTCTTTTCTTTTTTTCTGGTTCGCGGGTTCTTGGGTTGGGCAGGAGGATTTCTTGGGAGGGGAGGGGAGGGGAGGGGAGTTCCTGGGGTTTTGTGCCCGGGATCGGGAGGAGGAGGTGCCTCTCCGGATTCTTTGCTTTCGGGGGTTAGCTAGGGCTTATTCGCCTCGCTGTATGGTTAAGGAGGAGTATTTTGTGGTTGGTTAGTGGAAAATGCGTTGCGCGAGAAATTGGAGATTCTTTGCTTATTCGCCTGCGTGATCGGGTGATTTGGGAATCCATGGTTTTCTTTGACCTAGGTGTTACCGCCATGGATTGGAGATGGGGTTGTTCTTTCTAATGTCAAAACAGGGCTCCCATTATAGGCTGGCAGCATTATGAGGAATGAGCCTTAGGGAAGCAGTAGTAGTGCAATTTAGCGAACATTTGTCAGCTATTGAAACGAAAGATTAGCAGCTGAACCCTAGCGTAGTTAGCATTGTTAACATTTGTGTGTAGTGCTGCCTGGGTGTGTGGACATCAATGGCCAAGAGAAGTTTGGCTGGCATTGGCAGCTTCATCTACACAAAGCTGTTTCTTTTGTTACAACTTCTTGTTCGTCATGCCTATGGTTGGCACAGAAACAGTGCTGTACCTTGGTCAAGGTTTGGAGGGCGGCCATCAGGAGTTCTGCAAAGTAGCGTAATAGCTTCAAACTACATGGCATTCAATTGCTCTTGACTGCATTTGTACTTATTTCTGATAAGAGATGCTTGATTATTGACAAGTTCATACCCTTCCATGTGCACGGCAATTTCATAACTTACCAGAAACCTCCTATAGATATGTGTGGATTCACCGATATAAATACCTATAGCAAGTGTTGCTTCACATTGAACCTTGCTACAAAATGCATTGAAATAATCTTGTTGGCTCTATTGTCCATGTCAGATAGGTTTTGGTGCTGTACCGGCTGTTCGATAATTGTCCATGAATGAATTTTCTTCTTTTTCATAAGTTAACATGAGTTATCCGCAACTGTAACAAAAGTCTAACTGATGCATTTTTTTGGCCAATAGTCCCAGGACAAGCTGAAAGCATTGGCTTATGAGTACGGTCATGAGTTTCGAATTTTTTCAAGTGCAACATTTGAGTCAACGACTAGCAACTTGCCTGCAGCAGATCAGGGTACAATATACTTTTTGCTTTTTGTTTACAAAAACCTCTCTATCTTTATGGTTGTTGTGTTCTGATGCTAAAACATGGATCACGCAGAGGAAGATGATGACTTTTATGAGCTTCAGCCTGCTGACTATTTCAACTTGGTTTCGAACAGATTAGCAGGTTACTTATATTGACACTTACTATTGTTTGGGAACTTAGCATCTGTGTAGCACTGTCCAAATTGTACTAGTTTTCCTTTATTGTGGCATTATTCAAACCAATGACACTTACGGCAGAACAATCGAAAGTTTTGAAGACTCGTAAAATGCGGGAAGCAGAACTTGCGGCCCAACGAGCAAAGATAAAAAAAGTAAGATATAATTCACATTGCTCTATTCTCTCTATTTGGTGTTCCTTTTTGAATCTAATTTGGGATAGTATCTATTTTGTCACAACTTTCTTAACTGTAGACAGTAATGAGGGTGCGATTCCCTGATGGATACATACTTGAGGCCGATTTTCATCCGTCAGAAACAGTTCAAAGTCTGATGGGTCTTCTTAAGAAAGTTCTCTCTAGACCAGACCTGCCATTTTATCTATGTAAGTCCACTTGCTTGTGAGTTGCTAATGTATAGCTTAAACAGTACTCCCCGTTTGAAAATAAGGCTTATTAGCTTTTTACACAATCACCAACCTTATTGTTTGACTATTAGTTTATTTTATAATATTACCAACAACTATAAAATTAACATTGTATGGAAATATTTTTCCATATTTCCAAATACACACAAAACACATATAGTTTAAGATCATTTGAGTGAAATTTTCATACATCCTCCGTAATCATATCTTAGAGATCTGCCTGTTATAATTTTGTAATCATCTAATTCCACTGCAGATACAGTTCCACCAAAGAAGCGGATACAGGACACTTCAATGGATTTCTACACAGCTGGTTTTATTCCTGGGGCTAATGTCTTCTTCTCTTATGATTTACCAGCAGGTATAAATGTCTTACATACTCCCTCCGTTTCATATTATAAATCATTTTGGGTTTGTAAAAGAATGTAGCAGCATTTCCAACAGAACAAATATACTATAAAACTATGTTCAATGGTGGATTTAATGAAACTAATTTGATGTTGTAGATATTACTACTTTTTCCTATAAATCACCATTGAATGAAACTAATCTGGTGTTGTAGATATTACTACCTTTTCCTATAAATTTGGTCAAACTTGATTTATAGTATGAAACGGTGGGAGCAAGTTATAACTACTACCATTTTTTTGTTCCCTGGGGCTAATACCAGTTAGGCATCCTGACATTTCCCCTTTTCTCCCCTATTGAATCACATGCAGGTTCAGAGTTAAATACAGACAGTGTAAAATCAGAACCTTATCTCAGTGAAGAAATTCGGATGCTGGATGGACTATCAATTGTCCAAGAACCTGTTCACCAACCAATTGATTCTAATGCGAACTATTCTTCTGCTCATCAATCTGATGTGTTTCAATCAGATTTTGCGCCGCCAACAAATAAGAAACCAGCTAAACCAAAGTGGTTCAAAAGGTAGACTTGCTTTTAGCGCCATACTTAGGAAAGAGTGAATTTTATCCATTGCTATGTTATGCAAAGCTAAGTGCTACTTTTTTCTTCTTTTTTTTGGTTCGAATTTATCTGTAGAGTTCTGTATTACATTACACTTCTGAATTCTCTGTATGGGGATTATTTAGAATAAGAATCTACATGTAGATACTTGTGAACTTATCACATCCTTCAGGGTACTAAAGAGTAAATCTTGATCTTTCAGCAATTTGTTATTGTACTCCAATAGTAACAAACCCCTGTTCAAGCAGCAACAAACCTAGTGTATATATGATGACTGAATCGCCTGTCACAGTCTGTAACACCATCATGTCATTACTTCAAGATGCGCATACCATGTTTGTCATGAAGCTTTGTTGAATAATTATTCTCGCTCTCGACCAAAAAAAAAGATTAATGTACATTTGAGAAAGTCAGTTGCAGTTTCAACTTGTGCATGCATTTTATGATATGTACCACCGAAGCCTTTGTGATACTGTTGCTTGCTTGGATTATACATTACTGGTATAGCAATCTTGCTGAACCATGAATGTTAATTGATGGATTCATGTACACCTTGCAGGTGATGAGGTGAGACAAGTCAGAGCGTCAAGAATGTACCGCCAGAGAGGACTGATGTAGGGAAAAGAGTGAAAGCATGAAAATAATGGGTGCTGTTGGTTTCCTTAATGGATATACATTGTAAAATGGCATTTTTTTTCCCAAAGAAATGGCCTAGTTCTGCAGAACGGAATGATTTGTACATCTGACAGCACTTGCGTTACACTTCGTTGCTAACAAAACCTCCTTTTCCTGAGTGTAAATATGACGTTTGGTTACTTTGTTGGTGTCCTTTTAGCACATTTACCAGAGTACGCCATACCTGAAAAATTGTCTCTTTTTTTTGAGATGACTGAAAATATTTTCGACAGTGACTCATGCGCATGTGATTGTTTCTGCAGTGATACCCTATATTAACACGAAAGGAGAGCTCATAAAGCATGCTCATGACTGATTTTAATTGCTATCATTGCTTGTAACTTGTGCAACTGAAGTCTTGCGAAATGGCCATTGACCCCACCGAAAGCATACTCTTGTCACTTGTGCATCACTTGCACCATTATATTGTGTCACGTTGCTTTCTTGCGTCAATTTTCTCAGCGACTAGTTTGTCGTTGTTTTCAGCAGCCGCCTGGTGGCCGTGGGTCAGCAAGATATTGTGTGATGATTACGACAATGGATCGTCTAATTGTGTTTTCTCCTTGAATACTGCCCCCTTTGCGCTGTGCCTAGCTGGGAGTGGATGCTTTTGACATCACGACATATGCACAATCCTATGCTTGGAATATGAGGTCCAATTGCAGAACATGTGAGTTGTACTGCTACAGATTCAATTCATATATGGAATTCGACATTCATGTGATCTAACAGGAGTCGTATGTCCCATTTGCTAGAGCTCTAGCTCTCAGATTATATAAGAGTTGGAGCTGTATCAAAAACTGACTTGGGCTGCGTTCGGCGGCTTGTTTAAAAAATGATATTAGATTGGTACATGATCAATTAATTATTAACTATAAAAAATTAGAAAAATAGATTAATTTTAATTTTTAAAATAACTTTCTTATAGAAAATTTTCGCACAAAATATATCGTTTAGTAGTTGAGGATGCGTGGGAGCGAAAAGCGAGAGAATTTAGGAATAAGAAGAGGGCAAGCGAACAGGGCCTTGATCTACTTTGAAGAGGGAAGAACCACAGGAGCAGCAGCCACGTTTTCTTTGGCTGAGAAGTGGAGTTGATCTGATGTCCTTTTGTTGCCTTGTGTCTCCTTTACTAGCCCTTCTTGGGCCCATTTTTCTTATGGTGAAACTGAAACTAACGCAGCTGCAAACTCGCAACAAAATAAAGGTCACGGTTTGCTGTAGAAGAAGATTTCACCCTATCCGAATTCCTTCGATTTCGTCCATGACCTATCGATCTGTAGCTCTCTTTGTGGTGGCAAACTGAGTTTGGCATCTAGTGATTACTGATAAATGAGGTTTGATGTGGCCATGTGGAAGTTAAGATGTTAAGAACGTCCAACCACCAACAGGCCCAGCAACTTCATGAGCTGTGTGTACTACTGCTCCTTGCCCAGATTACCTCTAAAAAATTTGCTGTAGGACATCGTAGTATCGTGGTACTCAGGTACGAAGCTAAACATTTCTCCAGCTCTTTGCCCCAACCAAAAAAAATTCTCCAGCTCTTTGACTTAACAATGTATTCTTGTGTGGAGATTTGACCTTAAAAGAACTACTTGGAGACTATGGTGAGATAAAGTCTGAATACTGTGATCACTTTACTGCAGAATGCGTGCTGATTCGTTTGTGATATTTTTTCAGAGGTTGATTGGTAGGATAGCAACCGGTTAGATACACTGACTCCTCCCCGTTTTCCAAGTCGTGGTCAGACGCATGGAACGCCTGCTTGGACCGAATTTGCTCCAGCGACGGCGACTCATCTGCAAATAGTAATGCCTGAATTCTGAAGCTCTGAGCCATCCACAATGTAATTACGTCGTCAGAGAAATAAACCAACTTCTTGCTCTGCTTTCTTCAGAGAATTCTGCTGCGGTGATTCTTGTCTAATTCAGTCTTCACAAGAAAAAAAAAAGGAAGGGTCAGCGTTGCAATTCTGTTCGTCAGAAGAACGTCTTACAGCTGATCGCCGGACCAGAATACATCAATTCAGCGGTTGTAACTCATAAACAAGTTGGCAAATTGTGAATAAAATTCAAGCCCCGGAGCTCTGTTCATCCACATGCAGACCAGATCGATCTTTTGGCTCAGTCGACAACGCACAAAGAAGGGTATCTCTATCTATCTTTCTCTGCACACGTGACCCACAACACCTGACACTTTTGTCATCTGGAAGGAGAAGAACTCGTCTGAAAAAAAAAACCGAATTGCTGCTAACTCTGAAGAACCTACTATCTCCTTACACCACACAGTACATCACATCACATGGGTTTAGGATGATTGCTGTGGCTCGAGGGCTTTAGATCTGAATCAGTCCAGTCTTCAGTGTGCTGGTGCTGCTACAAGCCAGCAGGCTGCACGGAGATCTGCGTGATGGAATGGTGAGGCCGAGATGCGGCCACCAGGTGCGAAACAGCAATACTACCAAAACCGAAAGAACTCGTTACGTGTAATATTTGCGGTGATCATGTTCACGTGAGGACATAGCGAGCAAGATGATGATAGCTTGTTCAAAGAAAAAAAAATCTATATATATGTTTGTAATTTCCGAGACAACGGTAAGGGTTAGGAAAGGATCAAACCATGAAATTCACTTGTACTAAGAAAGACAGTGCCAACGATGATGGCAATGGCAACCGTAGTTTCATGTACTAGAAAACATGGATCAAACCCATCTGATTTGACGTGCTGTACTACAAGTTGTGGTTAACCCATCCAATCGAACAAAGACTGGCAAGTAGTAGTAAACGCAGACCGGTCCATTTCGTAATAGGAACGAGATGGGAAAGCAACCACTAAATCGGCATCAATCGTGGATATTTTTCTTCCATACATGATGCCATGATGCCGACTCTGCGTTCTTTTAACTCTTTCTTCCCTGTTGTTTCGTTTCTATGCGAATATTTTTCAAACTATAAAATGGTATAATGTTTTATGAAAAAATTATATAGGAAAATTTTTCTAAAAATTATGCCAACCCATTTTCAAGTTTTTATAACTAACAATTAATTAATTATATGCTAATATGTTGCTATATTTTTCACTCCAGTTTTCAACCCCAACAAAGAACTATCTGCTACGAACGTTTACATTTCAAATGAATTTAGCAAGGAAGAATGAACCGTTTTCTTTTTTCTCATAGCAAGAAATGAAATCCCTTTAAAATGAATTTAGCAATCAAGGGAGAATGAGATAAGTCGTCGTTGCTTTGGACTTTCAACCCCAGCTACGAGAATCTGTTTAGCAATCCACGGCTCAAAACATTTATGCGTGATTTGCGCTCGACTAAAATGTACGACACATGGACATGTCTCTTGCCACGCTGACATTGTAAACAGTGGAAAGAAGAAACCTGTTGCCCTTCACTCTTCACCTAACCAAACACTGATACCAACCAAGTTTAAACTTTAACCGTTCTCTTTTTCGAAAAATAATTAGTTTGGTAGTTACTAAACTAAAATAATCTTACCTCACAACATTACTAATATTTGGTAATTCAAGAAAGTTCCACTCATAAAACTATGCAAAAATTTGGTAATATGCTACTCATTAATAAATAAGAAATAGTTAACACTGTTGAAAATACTTATATTTTTAATATAAAATTTAAGTTCAAAATAATTATATTTTGAATATAGGGAGTAATTCGTTGGACTATTTGAGTTAAAGATTTTAGATTAAGTGGTAGCCGACAGAAGTTTCCTCCCTAAGGTTCTATTCGGTTTGAAGAAATTTTAACACATAGAAATATAAAAAGTGGATGAATAGAAATATATAGCAACATTTAATTTATAGAAATTTTTCTAAAAGGTTTGAGCAGATGAAAAATTTTCATAGAAAAGGAAAGTTTTATTTGGCTTTTATATCGTTCCTAGTAATCGAATGACTTCCAACCAAATAGAATATTTAGTACCTTAATCCATTGTTTGTGGCCAAATTTCTCGTAGCAACAGCGCGGTGAGCGCAACATTTGCAGATAAGACCCTGTTTTAACCTGGTACTACAAATTTACATGCGAAGTTTTTTTCACGGTTGGTGGCACCCCGACCCGCACGGTGGAAAGGTTGGTAGGTAGTGGACAGGTGGATTTGCAAGCAGCAGCAGCAGCCGCCGCGGTATAAAACGGCGGAGCGGCCGGTCTCCACCGTCCTCTCCACCCCGCTCTCCGGCTTGCTCCCGCGCGAGCCCCGCCGCCCCGCCGCCGTCGGTCAGTACTGCCCTCCACCTGATCGCTGCTGCGTAGTCACCTTTTCCTTTTTCTTTTGTTGCTGTTGGTGATTCTTCTTCTTCTTTTTTGCTTCGGCGAGAACTCCGAGGTTTCTTGGGCCTGCAGGTTCGTCGCGGTATTCTCACTATCGCAAGGAAAGCTCTTGTCGTTGCGTCAGTTGGGGATCTTTAGTTTGGCGTCGGTTTTGTGTTAGCGCTTTCTTGGGTTCTTTTTAGGAATTTCCTCTTATTTTTTTGCCTCAAAATTGCGAGCGTTTCTGCGATGCGTCGCGTTGCACGTGCTTGTGTTGGGCTTTGTTTCGGGCGCGGATCTCGTGCTTAGCTCATGATGCCCTTTCATGGCAGCATGGTGGGTTTGGGTGGAGTGATTTGTGGTTAAGCTTAAGCTTGAGTTTTTCTCATATGGGTTCTCGGCTAGGATTCTGGAACTAATCAATTTCTCCTGCTTTTTGGGGAGTCTTTTCCTCGCCGGCTGTTTCGCTGGGCTGTTTTCTGTTGGGAAATGGTGGATCTTTCTTGTGAAAAATGTTCTGCCTTTTTCATTTCTAGTTCTAGAATTATGCTAGCTGCCTTTTTCACGGTAAGTGAGTTTAATTAGGACAAATCCCAGATTTATTAATAAGAGCCGCAATCCTAAAAGTTGTCCAAATTGAAAGTCAGCTATGACTAATTCTGCTGAAAAACGAGTGTTGTTAGGTTGCAAACGGTACCAAAAGGAAAATCTATATCCACTCTCACTTTTGTCAAATTTAATTTTTAATAGTCTGTGTTGGAGTTGGTTAGTGATTTCTTGACTGCACACGGAGTGTATCATGTGATTGGATGCTGCTATGTTGACCTTTTATCATTGTTGGTGGCTGGAGAGATGAGTTAATAGTTATCAGAAATGTTTGGTCTGATCCATTACAATTAGTTCACCTAAGTGGCAAAAATTTAAGTGTGATATCTAACCTTGTCTTGTTCGGTTTTGGGATACTACACTGCTACAGTGCAATAGCTTTAAATTGGTAATGAATAGAGCAAGCCTAGTCAAGCAAGATATATTCGTTCGACTAGCCAATTGTACTTGTCGTTGGATGTTCCATTTCAATGAGGTGTACGAAATTGCTTAGGGTGTGTTCAGACAGTCTTGAGATTGACTGCATTTTTTCTCACCTGGTCAGGTATATCGCTGAAGGAATTAGAGCACCGCCCTATTTATCATGTCAGGAGGATCAGCTGAATCTTCACCGTCATCAAGACGAAGCAGCTTTAATTCTTTATCAAGAGATCTCGAACTTCCTTCAGAGCATGGCTGTCTCTCTGTTATTGTCCTCGGGGCTTCTGGAGACCTAGCCAAGAAGAAAACTTTCCCAGCACTTTTCCATCTTTTTGCACAGGTAATTTGACTGAGTCCTGACAGTAATTAGCTGTTGCATGTACAATTTGCAAAAGCTACATTGCGGAAAGAACAATTGACTGCACATTCATCTGAGGCATTCCAGAGCAAAGATTCAGTACTCATACTTGATCACAAGTATAAGCTCGAAGACCTGTACTTTTTTTTTTCTTCCCAGAACAGTAGATGTAGGACACAATTGAAAAGACTGCTGGAAAACTGCAGATCAAGCTTTTTTATCCAGCAAGCTGTTTTACGATTCACTCATATCTTAGTCTTTACAGACATACAAAATGTGCAGTGCTACAATTCCCAGGTTTTTGTTGATATTCATGTACATATGTTACAGGGATTTTTACAATCAGGTGAAGTGCATATATTTGGGTATGCGAGATCAAATCTTTCTGATGATGGGTTAAGGGAACGCATTCGTGGGTATGGTTTCTAAAGGCTGGGTTTTTGTACATCTTGGCATATTGCACTGTACTTAGACATTTTTAACCTCTTTTAAACATATATTAGCCACTGAATTTGAATGCTATACTGAGGATGGTTGCAAATAAAAGCATGTGCTACTCTAAGTAGGGTCAAGACGTACTAAAAACAAATGCCATGTTATCTGAAATACATTGTATATTGTACGAAATGTGGTGGCAATTTCCTGTGGTATAAGAAGTTCAATCATCCATCTTGCACAAATTTATGCATTTTTTTGTATATTGCTACAGATACCTTAAAGGAGCCTCAGAAGAACATCTCTCAGACTTTTTGCAACATGTGAGTTGTTTGTAATGTAACCACAATTTTGTGATGCGCACACATC
This sequence comes from Oryza brachyantha, assembly GCF_000231095.2. NCBI lineage: Eukaryota > Viridiplantae > Streptophyta > Magnoliopsida > Poales > Poaceae > Oryza > Oryza brachyantha. Next base: position 13,037,578 of record NC_023166.2, read on the forward strand.
ATTATGATAAATTTCTACTGCAGATAAAATATGTCAGTGGTTCATATGACAGTGGAGAAGGATTTGATAAATTGAACAAGGAAATTTTGGAGTATGAGATGTCAAACAAATCAGAAAACTCTCGCAGGCTCTTTTATTTGGCATTGCCTCCATCTGTTTACCCTTCAGTCTGCAAAATGATCAGAAAATATTGCATGAATCCATGTAAAGTTTCTTTGCTCTCCCATGTGTTATTCTTTTTGGAGTTTGCAGAATCCATGGACTTTATTTGGATGAAAGCAATGAAATAATAAAGTTAGTGGAAAAATCAGGTAATTTCAGAAGCATTTCTTCACCAAGATTCATTTTGTTTGCATATGCATTGCTTTCAGCTGGATGGACTAGAGTCATTGTTGAGAAGCCATTTGGAAAGGACTTGGACTCTGCAGAAGAATTAAGTGCCCAACTTGGGGAGCTATTCGACGAAAATCAACTCTATAGAATTGATCACTACTTGGGAAAAGAGTTGGTCCAAAACCTGGTAATGACTATAATATTGTCAAGAATATGGGATAATTTCCTTTGAACACTTGACTAACTACTTTCGGAATAATCTCATTTCACAGCTTGTGCTTCGTTTTGCCAATCGCTTGTTCTTGCCTCTTTGGAACCGTGACAATATTGATAATATACAGGTAAGATGGTTAATAGTTGGTACTTAGCAATAGGCAGCTTATAGGTTATGATTTAAGAAATCCAATCCGTATGAACTGCAGCTACTGCATCATGTAGGAGAAATATTTTGTAGTCCCTCTTAGCAGTTGGTTGCTGGACTTCTTTGTGATTTTTGGCAGAAAGTTGCCATGTCCTACTGGCTAGTGTTATAATTTATCATTGTCTGAATGGTCTGACTGAATCTAAGAAACTAAAAATATAGGTATTTTTCATTTGTACATTTTAAACATTATACTACCAACAATATGGCATACCATAGTAGCTGCAATTTATAATCAATCCAATCCTGCAGATTGTATTCAGGGAGGACTTTGGGACTGACGGGCGTGGTGGATATTTTGATCAATATGGGTATGTAGAAATATTATACTACATTAGAGTTTTTTTATTAATTAGGTTTTCTGTCATAAAATCATAACCGTACAGGTCATAAGTGTACATATCTTATGCAGTATTTCTATTAAGGAAGCTAAGATTTCATGAAATTTGGAAATATTTAAATTCTTTAGTAATTCTTATTATTCAAGAGGAGCATACTCTGCATTTCAAAGTGTGAAAATGCACATTTTGCTTTATCAAGTTTGCAAGACAATGTGGAAATTATAATTTTGCAGTAACAGAAGTGTGCAGTACTGAAGAAGAGAGTGTAGTACTGTGCTACCGCATTCTCTTTGTATAAGCATCTCCTGCTATGAGTTAACAACATAACATTTAATGTTAATGTATACTGGACCACACTTTTCTTCTTTTTTGCATAATTGTTTACTGGTCAAACATGTTTACACGTCTCAATGTGTACCCTCATTGTTTGCCACAGGAGTATCTAACTTCTCTCTTGTTGCTGCAGAATCATTCGTGATATCATCCAGAACCATCTGTTACAGGTAAGTATTATTAATATATGCCAGCATTCCATATGATATTATTTTCATAGTTTTTTGATGAATTATATATGGTCAAGTAGTACATGATAAATTCCCTGATGATGAGAACAGCGTCTTTTGGAGTTAACTGTTCCAATAACAATTTAATTTATTGTTGCTTCTTCTTCAGGTTTTCTGTTTGGTTGCAATGGAAAAACCTGTCTCTCTTAAGCCTGAGCACATTAGAGATGAGAAAGTCAAGGTACTCTATTCTCTACATGTCAATACTCAATACCATATTGCAGCTTGCCAATTCTTTGTTGTAGTTTGATTTCGTCTGAACAAGGGTTCAATCCTTATGTTTTAGTTCGTTTGTTTAGTGCTAAGTAAAACCAGTTACCTGTTAATGCCAGGTTCTGCAGTCCGTGAACCCTATAAAGCATGATGAGGTTGTCCTTGGACAATATGAGGGCTACAAGGATGACCCCACAGTTCCAGATGACTCAAACACCCCGACTTTTGCATCTGTTGTGCTTCGGGTGCACAATGAAAGATGGGAGGGTATGTCTTCATCCATATTTCTACGCATCAGATTTCCGGAGAAGGACAACATTGATTCCTTTTCACTTCAGGTTGTCTTTCAGTGGACCATATTTCTTCATTCTAAATTTTAATTGCTGAATGTTCATATCGTGCAGGTGTTCCTTTCATTCTTAAAGCTGGTAAAGCATTAAGCTCAAGGAAAGCAGAAGTTCGTGTGCAGTTCAAGGATGTTCCTGGTGACATTTTTAAATGTATGTGCTATAAGCTATTGTCGTGGTGTGCTCAGCCCTTTCATACAATTTCATACAATTGTCATTTCCTAATTATGTTTATATGAACAACTAAGGGTGCCTTAATGCCTCTGATAAGTAAGCAGTAGAAAGCTATGGTCTCTTTCAGAAAAAAATGGCATTCAATCTGAAACTACCAAAATAGCAGCTGAAGTTTCATTGGTGAAGCAGAATGGGTAGAACAGTATCCATGCATTGATGTGGAAGCTGAGAAAGCATTTAATTTGCTCTGAATTAATTCACTGAGATATTATTTATGTCTTTAGGAAGTCTATTGTTTACAAAGCAGAAAGCTAGATAAACGTGTACAATTGAAGTTCACTGTATTGCCTTCTATTTTTAAGTGGTGCAAATGTAGATTTCTTTTTGTTCCTTTTCGACCAATATGTTATTTTTTCGGTCTAAACTAAAATTTTGGGTCTAATGTTTGAACTAAATATATCTTGGTGAAGGTAAAAGGCAAGGTAGAAATGAGTTCGTCATACGTCTCCAGCCATCAGAAGCCATGTACATGAAACTTACTGTAAGTTAAGCTATCTGTGTAATATCTAATACTCCTTGTCTCCTTGGCTCCAAAAATACTTCCCTACTTCAGTGAAATTTGATCACATTTTTGAGTGTTTGTGATACAATATTAACTAGTGCATGAATTTTTCCAGGTCAAGAAACCTGGATTAGAGATGGCCACTGAGCAGAGTGAACTTGATCTATCATATGGGATGCGATACCAAAATGTCAAAATTCCAGAGGCATATGAACGGCTCATATTGGATACGTGCGTATCATCCTTCTGATTGTTCAAATTTTCCCTCTTTAAAAAGATCCCCTTTTTTTTCCAATTCATCGTCAACACATACGATTCGGCACATTTTATGCCTTGTGACCATATGCATTGATTAGTACCCATATTTCTACAGGATAAGAGGAGACCAGCAGCACTTCGTTCGCCGAGATGAGCTAAAGGTTTATCACCCTGCATATCTAAAGCCCTGAGGAGAAACCTCAAACCTGACTTGTATTTCGGAGCCCTTCTTCCATTTCCATTTCTCCCTAACATGGTCCATCATCCCCGTTTTTCAGGCTGCTTGGCAGATCTTCACGCCCCTGTTGCACGACATCGACGCAGGCAGGCTGAAGGCTATTCCATACCAACCTGGCAGCCGAGGCCCCAAGGAAGCTGATGAACTGAGTGAGAAAGTTGGGTACATGCAGACCCACGGCTACATATGGATACCACCCACCCTTGCATAGACAATGTCAGAGATAGTATTGTTTAGCTAGGTAAAAGGAGCCTATGCCTGTTTATTTAGATGGAGAGTGCCTGCTGTTATTGCGGATATGATGATGTTGCGTGTGTTCACGATACCACCTGACTACCTGGCGCTATAATAATATTCTGCTTCCTGAGTATGCCAACTGCTGCTATGTGAAATAAAAATGCATATTTGCGTGCTGACATTGGTGTTGGATGCCCGTATGACAGTGCTGAGTTCATAAATTGTGACCACTGCATTTGCATGATAAGCTGATAGCAATACATCACATTGAAGTCTTGTATAAAATGCCAATGAAAGATGATGAAGTAGATGAGTTGATTCTGATCAGAGAAGGATACAGAACAGATTGATCATCTTGACAAATATTCTCCACACTTGAAGGTGACTTTAAGTTCAAACGCAAATGCAGAGCAAGCACTAAATTGTTTCTACAGATATTGAATTTGTTTCCACCAAGTTACGAAACAGCACGCCAATATTTGGCCAAAGTAAAAAATTTTGGCAAAGTTAGGATAGCGTGTTACTCATATGGCTAAAGCTATTAGCATAACTTCACGGCCATGAGTCATATCATATCTTCACTGCTTCTTGACCAGCTTCTTGATTATGCTTTTAAGAGCGGGAGCACTTGCACTGCATTTTTGATCGGTGAAGCACGATCTACCTTCCTCTGCCGCCTTGCAGAGCTGGGGATCCATGGGAACCTTGCCAAGAAAAGGGACCTCCATTTCCTGGCACATCTTCTCAGCACCACCCTTACTGCTATCGAAGACCTCACTGCATGCCACAACAGATAAAAGCTCTGGAGCTTTCTCCTTGATATAATTCAGTGCCCACTCTGTGGCATCTGTCTCTCCCACCTCACTTGGCTTCACGAATTTCATATCTGAAAATGCCTGCCTCAAGCCACTCATGTTCTCAACGACTCCCAAGACTGGAACGCCAACCTTCTTGCAAAAGTTTATCTCCTTCTTCACGTCAATCAGAGAAACTTGCTGCGGCGTGGTCACAATGATTGCCCCATCAATTCCTGCGATCTGGAGGTACTGCACAATTGAAATATGTTCATCAGATGTTCCTGGAGGTGCATCCACCACAAGATAGTCAATCTCCCCCCAATCAACATCCTTCAAGAATTGTTTGATGAGTCCATTCTTGCGAGGACCTCTCCATATAACAGCATCATCTGGGTTGGGCAGCATGAATCCAATTGACATGACACCTAGGTTGGACTCAACATACACCGGAGACCAACCAAGATTGCTTTGATGGATATCCTGGCCTTCAAGGCCTAACATTTTTGGGATGCTAGGACCGCAAATGTCTATGTCAAGAAGTCCAACTTGATAGTCCATCTCAGCAAGGGCAAATGAGAGCTGGGCTGAAAATGTACTCTTCCCAACACCACCCTTTCCAGACAGTACCAGTATCTTGTGTTTCACGGTATTCATTCGCTCAATGATGGCAAGCAGATCTGCAAATAAAATGCCCCAGTTATAAGTTCGTTTCCCTGAGAATAAATATTATGGTTAAGGATAACAAATTCATAATCACTTGGTGAAAGGAGCCAAGGATAGAACATACATCATACAGTAGGAAATTAATTCAGATAAAGAATTCACAAATTAAAACTATAGTTGCATATGTGTAATGGGACCTGAAAGTTCATACAACAACATTAATTAAGGTGCACCCACAATTCACAATTGTCAGATATAAAGTTTAACTTTATGTGTAGATGTATCAAAAAACTAAGAGCATTAATAAGTGCTTCTAAGACTCGATCATTTAAATAGGTATAGAACATCTTTCCATTGATCAGATTGACTTGGAGTGCAGATGTTACAAATACAATCATGATCACGATTCACAAATGTCAGATATAAAGTTTAACCAACTTAAGCTTTAATGTGTCAACAAATTTGAATTTGTCAGAGAACTAATGTTCTTTTCATACAATCATACTACACATTTTCCCTTCTTCAAATTAATCGATTTTACTACAGCAACTTATACCCGCGGAAAGCATGTGACTATGCTATAGATGAGCTAATGACTACCAAACTGTGATATTTCCTGCACACAACTGACACAAGGTTCCAAGGGATGCTCACACGAGTGCAGGCCGTATGTTCTACTAAATTCACACTCGATTGCAGCAAAATCAAACTTAAAAAAAAAAGGCATGGACTCGACATACCACAGAGCAAAGCATGCATACAGCGATCAACCATCAACCGCCAAATCACAAGGAGATTAGATAGGAATCGAAACAACAGCGAGCACTAGGCAGTGTATTACATACCGGGGTCAGGGCCCTTGGGCGCGGTGGCGCAGATCTGCTAGTTGGGGCACCCGGCGCACGCGTCCGCCTTCCCCGCCGACTCCGACTGCGTCCCCGGGCAATCTGCGGCGGCGAAACCCCACCCGAGAAAAAAAAAACAGTCAACAAAAATAACCTCAAAAACCCCTCGAAAACGAGGAACCTAAGCAACCAGAGCGGCTGTCCCTACGGTCGTTGGCGTTCTCCGGAACGTCGCCGCCGCCGTTCTCCATTGCCTCCGATCGATTGCTCCCTCCGTCCCCTTGCTGCTGCGGTGCGAACTCGCAGAAGCTGCTCGTGAGATTGCTGGAGGTTTTAGGTGCGGATTTTTCGTGTTTGTTTTTGGAGGCGTGGCTAAGCAAGCAAGAAACCCTTGGGGGCTGACTTGTAGGAGGATCCCAGCCGTTCGTGTTCGATCGGACGGTCTAGCGTGGTTTCCGAGGAGAGTTTGGCAACTGCATCCTTGGGTCAGGTGGACGAATTTAATAATTTGACATTCTGAGGACAGAGATGGCGCACGAACGGGTTGAGAGTTGACTAGAGGAAAAGAACGATGCGGTGTTTAGTTGTCAAAGTTTTTTTAAAAAATATCACATCGAACGTTTGATTGGTTGTCGAACGGGGTTTTTAGACACAAATGAAAAAACGAATTTCACAGCTAGCTTAGAAACTGTGAGACGAATCTTTTGAGCCTAATTAATCCATCATTAGCACAAGTTGATTACTGTAGCACTTATGACTAATCATGGACTAATTAGGCTCAAAAGATTCGTCTCAAGATTTATTCCATAACTGTATAATTAGTTTTTTGATTCATCTATGTTTAATGTTTTATTTAGGTGTCCAAAAATTTGATGTGATGTTTTTGAAAAAATATTTTAGGAACTAGCCTGTGCAGCTGAATTAATTTGTTATTGCCTTGTCGTTTTTCCAGTTTTCACATATAATATTTTGACTCTTCTTTAAAATTATGATTAATAATTTTTTTTGTTACTAGATGGAATTTTATACGTGACTAATTTTTATAAATTTTTATAAATTTTTAAATAAGACGAATGGTCAAAGTATTAAACATAGAAATTGAAAAATAAAGTTATTATGGAACCAAGATAATACTGTATTACGGAGTACATCTTACTACCATGTAGACATGGAATTCCATCAATAATGGTAAGTTAATTATCATTATAGTGTTATACTGTACTATATCTATTCGTCCTTTTATAGGTGTTTTTTCTAAAACCGAACTTGACAACATAAATATTTAAAAGGTTTGTGATGATTTATAAGGAGTAGCCAGTGGGGATGAGTCCTTCTTGGTTGGTTTTGTTGCGGCTATGGTTATTTGCATAGTTATAGCCTTATAGCTATTGATAACAATTGTATATCTCAACGAAATCAACATGCTATACTTGTCCTAAAATAAGTAAAATTAGTATTGGGTAGCATACGTTCTAGCATTAATTATGAATTTGAAAAATTGCTAGTATTTTTCATATTTATATTATTAGGATATATCTCATCCAGTGGTAGGTTTATTTATTTTGGAAAGAAGTGATTATGTGAATGCAACAATCAAGTCACCTAGGAATAATTTAACTTGATCAAGTTGGTTTATATATATTTTTTTTCTTTTGAAAACTGAATCATTGGTGTCGCTCACTCGCTTGGTCATATTTGACAAAAAGAAAAGCATTGAGCGTTTGGTAAAAACAAATGGGAAAAAAGAAAAATGTAGGGTGTTGATTTTAAAAGTTTGTGTTCAGTACAATCTCCGTCCCCAAAATTATAATGTAACGTTTACCAATTTCCCCTTTTACAAATAGTTAGAAAGAAGTTAATTCTTTTTCGATTAAGGGAGTATAAGTGAAATAACGAAGAATTAGTGGACTAGATTGGAAAAAGCAAACAATCTCCTGGACCTAGTCCTGTATCGTTCCTTCTATTTATCCCCCCAATCAAAAGCGCCGTGTTGCGCTAAGCCGTAACGTGGAAGCAGGGGGCAGAATGAGAGCGGCGGTAAGCGCACCGCCTCCCCACAGCTGCTACTCCCGCCGCCGCGCCACTCTACTGGACGCGCGCCATGTGCTCGACCATATGCCGCAGAGGCGCGCGCCGCCCCGGGCCGCCGGCCTGCGCGCCCCGTCGGCGTCCGCATCCGCATCCGCGGCCACCCGGAGGCCGCCGCCGCAGCCGCGCGTGGCCGTGCGCGCCGCCGCCTGCCCCGCCGCTTCAGGTACTGGGAAGTGGAGGAGCCTTTTTCTTGGTTGCTCTCGCTCGTAGCCATAAGATTTGGGTGCGGTCCTATATGGTTTCTGTTTAGCTCTGTTCGTGCCTGCGGCGCAGCGTGGTTATTAGATGGTCTTGGTCATTGGGTTCAGTGATTGTTTGAGCCTGTTGAAGTACTGGAGAGGGGGTTAGGGTAGGGCAGTGTCTTTTTGGTCCCACTAAGTGGGAGGTGAACGCTTAAGAATTGCGTGAAGCTTTGGGGAGCTTGCAACTCTGAAGTAGACTACGAAATGAAACCAAATGATTGTTCTGCTGACCATTAGCTTACATGGTACATTTCGGTTAATTGAATCTTGTATTGTTGCACTGGGGGCAAGGACACTCCCTAGCACTTATTTTGAGACTAAGGAATTTTGGGAGAGAAAAGGGTATATGAAGGGATAAGGAGGAATGCGAAGGCTTATAAGATTTCAATGGTCTCAATGAGCTGAAATTTCGTTTTCTGATTCCTGCTTGCCTTCAGCAAATTGTTCAAATTGTCCTGCTAATTCATATCATGAGCAGCTGTGCTTATAAATGCTTCGGCTTTAGTTTCATCTTATCATCAGGACCACACCTGAATTAATTGTTTAAATAGTATATATGAGGCTTGGACTCATGTTAAATACAGACTGAAGTATGTCCCACCTATACAATTTGAAATACACATAGATAAAAGAGGCAGGAGACAGGTATCTCTTGATCAAACTGTAAATGTAATCTTTCACCCTCTTTTTTTCGCTTCTGCTTATGCTTATAAACCAAAATTTGAATTTTCAACTTTTAGTTTGATTTGGGAGTTTCTTTATCGTAGTTTATTTTTCAACATTGGCTTTTAGATCGCTAAGAACATTTATATAAAAGTTTTATTCACAAATTATTTTTCGTTTATAAAAAGCCAAACGAACACCCCGTTTGTTTTCTGGGATTAAGGCTATTTTCAAGTTTTCGTTTTTCAGCTTCCAGGAGTTTGCTTCCTTGTAGTATGCTCCAATGCTTGAGAAGCTGGGATTCTCTTTCTTAAATTTAGCCCAGATTTTACTTGCTCCAAGCAAGTCTGCTTCCTAAAATCAAGCAAGGAATAAACCCTTGCTAGTTGCCTGCAGTATTCTTTTGTGGTCAAAGAATAACTTTGTCATGTATGGTACATTCAGAGGTTAACCATTCTTGTTGAGCACTTCTTGTATGCTTTCTCAGCTATGCTATATTTATCCAGAATGCACCATCATTTCGCATGTTGTCTAACCATTGCGCAGTTCATTATTTGTTCAGGACACTCCTTCCAATTCCAACAGCCTTTCGCTCAACACCTCGTGTGCGCCTAAACTCACCTTCATTCTTGCCATCAAGACGAAATTTTGAAGGCTATATTCCTCAGAGCTGCTCAGGTCCATCATTGCAGATCTATAGCCGGTCATCCCTGCTATCTCTCTCACCGTCTTCAGCTCTGATGGTGTCCTCCCAGCTCTCCTCTTCTGACGTTGCTCAACGGTCAGAGGAATGGTTTGCTCTCCGCAAGGACAAGCTCACCACAAGCACCTTCAGCACTGCCTTGGGCTTCTGGGCTGGCAATAGGCGGTCAGAGCTGTGGAATGAGAAAGTTTTTGGATCAACAGAAATCAAGTTGGAGGATGCAGCGAGGTCTGCCATGAACTGGGGTACGGTAAATGAAAGTGTAGCTATAGAGCAGTACACAAGCATCACTGGACGCTTGGTAGGCTCCCTTGGCTTCGCAGTGCACACTGAGGCCAATTCTGGGTGGCTCGGAGCTTCACCTGATGGCGTTCTGGGGTGTGACCCAGACGGTGGGATCCTAGAAGTCAAGTGTCCATTCAACAAGGGTAAGCCTGAGCTCGCTCTGCCATGGCGTGCTATGCCATACTACTACATGCCGCAGGTGCAGGGCCTGATGGAGATAATGGACAGAGACTGGGTCGAACTCTACTGTTGGACTCCCAACGGAAGCAGCCTGTTCCGAGTGCCCCGAGATCGTGGGTACTGGGAGCTCATCCATGAAGTCCTTCGTGATTTCTGGTGGGGGAATGTGATGCCAGCAAGGGAGCTGGTGCTGGTTGGTAAGGAGGCCGAAGCTAGATCGTTTGAGCCACAGCCCAAGCACCGGCTGACAAACCTGGTGCTATTTAAAAGCAGGAAGCTGGCTTCTGAAGCCAAGTTGTTGTGCAAGGATATTGGCGGCCATGTAGAATTCTTCCCATGAGTTCTGCCAATGGCTGTACAAGTGTATTCTGATTATTCTTTCAATCAAAAATATTGAATGATTAGTTCTCAAACCGTTGGTGTTTTACTGTGGTTGGAGCATACAAAATGCTCCGTGATACGTCTTGTGATAGTTCTACATGTTCTTAGATTTTCATACTTGAAACAGGTGGCAATGAATTAGGCAGACATGCCGATTAGCCAAACAAAGGCGAAAATACAGTTTGCTTTTCTTCCCTGTGGGCTTGGGCTATAACTTAAGTCAACATGACAAACTGAACTCTGGTTTTCTTTTCTTTCATTTGCCAATTGTAATGGTTGAGTTGGCCTTTTTTCTTTCTTTCCCTTCACGCGAAGCAGCAGCAATAATCCGACAGGTGTTGCTTGCTTCCATGGTATTCCTATCCTGGACGACGAAACTGGTTTGCAACTCGATGCCAGTTGCTTCTCAACTCTCACGGATCCTTTGTTCTTGCCTTGCATGTGGGACAAGCAAGCTAACCCGAGTGCCTGACCATGGTAGTCGGGCGATACATCACTCAAGAGGCAGGTCCGGGCGGGCCCAACGTGGTCAAAACCATTTGGTATCTGACCTTTTCAGCCTTCAGGTCATCGCCTGATTGACCAGTAACCCGTGTACTCAGCACGGTTAATTGCAGCCAGTTTTCTGATTATAGTTCTGAGAGGCAAGGGCGTTCTCGTGATGGGTTGTGTGAGGTGCGACCGGGCTTAACCACTGGTCCACTGCATTGTCAAGCAGTGGTTTTCCTATATTTGGAAAGTGGGCAACGAGAATCCCCTGTTTTCCGCACATTTCACTCTTTCCCCATTCTTAAGAGAAGAAAAAAGAGGTTCTCATCGCGCCTACATGAGCAGATCTCATGGTACTCAAGAATTCCTTCAGGGCATCACAGTAAAGCGCAAAGAAAACGAGGGGGAACAAACTACACAACCTTCTGCATACCACTATATATTTGACAACTTGACATGTTCGGATGACAATAAAACCCAGCCATGCAGCCATAAACCCATAGTAATTCAAAACATTTTACAGGGCAATTGCAAGCAAAAGTTAGGTTAGAAGTCATTTATTTCACAGCAAGTAGTTGTAAATTACAAGGCAGTGTGACAACGTTTTCATAGCCAACATGGCACGCATGTACAAGGTTAATTACAGGAGTCAATCTCTTTATTTGCTCGGGAGAGAGGAGAGCAGTTCATCTTCGATCCTAGCAATTCCATGAACATCAGCAGCAACTTCACCACTAACGTAAGTTCAGACTGTACTTTCACTTTTAAACTGCAAATCCCTGTAAACCATAAACCAAGATAGGAAATGAGCTCTCTCACATGATACTAATTTAAATGGGATGTATAGCATTCAACGAAATCAGGCAACACTCACCTCAGAAGATATCCCCAGTCAGACGATAGTAGTTAGACAATCTTTTTTTGTTTTCTGAACCAAACTAACTACTCTTTTTGTTCTTTTTCTTGCAAGAAGCATATGTAGAATGCTAGGATGGCTGAACCTTCAAGAATAACAAACTATTCCCTTTTTTTATTTTTTTTCTCAGTAGAATGATATGCTAAGATGGCTTGCATTACAGCATTCCATGCTGTTTTCTGTTAGCAGAGGCAGAGTATTCTTTAAAGGCAAACCCCTATTTCATCGGGGGAAATGAATCCTTATTCTCTAGACAAGTAGGGCAAACCCAGTCCAGACAAAATGACTCCTTGAATGCTAACTTGTCTACACACCTCCCACACTTGTAACATCTCAGGATGCAAACAGTACAACCTTTGCAATTACCAGATTTTCTGTCATCACATCCTTCATCTGGGCAATCATAAACAAGTTTGTAGTTCTGACAAATAGGGCACATCTCAATATCAAGAGCATATCCATCATTGCAATCTGATAAAAACCGATTAGCATGCAAGAATCTTGGCCCCCGGCTATGCACCTCCTGCATCTTGTCCGTGCTCAACAAGGATAATAACTCTTCATATTGCTCCTTTTGTAAACTGAAGAGTGTTCCAACTCTGAGGTGCTTAATACCAACAACTGCTTTCGTATTAAATGACTTGAGGTTGGAAATTATACCATCTAAAGTTAACCGTGGGCAGCCCAAAATGTTCAACTGTTCGAAAAAAGATTGTGTTAAATGAAAAAAAATCATATCAAATTAGAAGTAGCAGACGAACATGTATGTCAAATTAGAATGATACTGACAAACACGTACAACGAATCCACAGGACTTATGGCAAAAGGTTTTTTTTAGTGATGCTCCAACTATGAAAAAGAACTAAAACAATAATAAATAACTTGAACAAATCACGGTTCAGAACTTGGTTCAGCGCTATTCAGCAACTTTCACCACCAAGTTACAGGTCATAGAAAACAAAGTTCAATATATTTGAAATCACACTGCAAATTTTGGTCAGCTATAGGTGTAATCCAGAAGTATCAATGCAAATATCTGAACCACAATTGAGTCTCACTTTCATGTATTACTAGAAAAACATTTAATCAACAGTTCTATTTGTATAATCTGTATCAAAGATATTGCAGACCATGCAAACTGCCAAATTGTCTCATCAAACTAGTTTCACTTTGGGAATATTATCTAGCAGGCATACAGACAAGTGAATAGTTCATAGCAGTTTTATAAAAGAAAATATAGCGTACGGATAGAGGATCACTAGAGAAACAATGGATAGCCTGCAAAACTACAATGCAAGTTTCCTTGTCCATAACAGCAACAAACTAACAGTATTATAAGGTCATTAAGGATATAAGATTGTAAACATTAACATTGGATTGATGGGAGCATGCCAAGATCAAAAGTATATTAGTATAAGTGCAATACTTGAGGAAGTTGAATTGATCTAAGAAATACTTTCATGAGAATACAAGTAATACTAACCTTTGTTAATCTTGGATTACTTTCTAACACGGCCTTCAGCCCCTGATCTGTGATTTTTACACAGTTCGCAATACTTAGACACTGCAAAGTATCTGGGCACTTTCGTGTCAGGTGTAGAAGACCAGCATCAGAAATTCTCTCGCATAATTTCTCTTCAATGTGGATGGACTTCCACAGTAAGGGCTCATTTCTGACAGCCAGATGCAATGTCTTGCACACCATCTCAACAGAGAGGATGTCACGAAGGCCAAGATAGCCAAGAGCAAAAGTCATTCCTTCATGTGGAACACCTCCCTCCTGGAGAGGGCCAGTTTCAACTGCATCGCAGCACACCAATGCAGCATTTCCAGAGGTAGATGGGTTCTCCACGAACCCAAAAGAATCATCAGCATCTTCTGTGATAGAAGGGTTCTCCACGAACCCAGAAGAATCATTTTCACCAGCAGAAAGGCCTCCGAAGCACAAGGGGCCCTCAAAAACACCCCGATAGCCACCAAACTGCATCTCTGGCGATAGAACAAAAGCCTGATTCAAGTAATAACTCAGGTCGGCAAAAACAGCATCACTGCTGTCGTCTCCAAAACGCCCAGCGCTGGACATGACTGTGAGGTCGTCAATGCAACTGGCGATCGCTGCGGTGAACGTGGTCTCCAGGTTCATGCCAAAGGGGTCGGTAGGCAAGAGATCCACAGGGTCGAACTCCTCTTCCTCCTCCAGCCCCAGCTCAAACTCCAGTTCATCCCACCACAGAGAGTTCACACCACAGGAGGACAGCGGCGAGGCTTCCTCCGACCAGCACCCACACCCGCGCATCATGCCAGCGCAGTCCTCGTTCACCAGGAACGAGTTGTTGAAAGAGCATGACGAATAATTCAGCGCCATAGCCTCCAAAATCTCCTCCACTCTCCCTTTCTTTTTTTCCCTCTTTTTTTGTTTTTTTCACCTAATTTTTACACAGAGAATGGTAGAACAAAAAAATAACCCTAGATCTCCCCAAGAGAACCCTCCGTTCCTGATCCGGGCCGACAAAAAAATTCCCCTAGGACCAAAAACTTCACCGAGCAATCTCGATCATGGATCCCAAGCCAATCCAATACCAGAGAAACCAGGGCCCCCGATACACCACCTCAATCTCCCCCCAAACCGAAACCCCCAACACCAACACCCCCAACTCCCCCACAATCAGAACCAAACACAGCCCGGCGAACCACGCGTCCACGCCCGCAGATCACCAACAACAAAGTCTTCCCCCACGAAATCCCCCCTACCGAAACCAGCAGCGGTGGCGAGGAACCAAGGATCCTCGGAACCACACCGGCAGGGAAGGCTCCTCGCGACGGACGGGGGAGTGGGTAGGTAGATAGATAGGCCGGATACACACCTTCGAATGCCGCGGCGGCGGCGGCGGCGGTGGGATGGGTGGTACTGAGAGGGAGGCGAGGCGGATGGGGGGCAAACCCTAGGCGGTGGGCAATAGCCGGAGCCTCGAGGTGGAGAAGGAGGACGAAGAAGACGAAGAGGAGGAGGGCGTCGATGGTGCGGTGATGGTATGGTGGTGGTGGTGGCGTGGGGGTTCCGCGGAAATCCCGAAGCCTCCTCTGCCTTCTTCCCCTTTGGCCTTCCGCGCCGCGCGACGAGGGGGAGGGGAGGGGAGGGGAGGGGGAGGTGAAGAGAGAGAGAGGGGTGGGGAAGGGAGGGGAGGGGAGATGCTGGCTGCTCGAGCTGGTGGGGGCGGCTGGCTGGCTGGCTGGCTAAGGTGAGGCTCTCTCTTCTCTCTCTCTCCCTCTCGTTAGCGGTTTCGTGGGGGTTTTTCTTTGCCTCCGCCCGTCTCTCCCGTGCCGCCGTGCGTGGGTGCGGGCGAGAGTGCAGGGGCTTTCCGGCAAAAACTGCCTGCCCGACTCTCTCCCTCTCCCTTTGAACGGTCCTGCGGAATGCGCGGCTCAAGGATTGGTTTACCGTTTTGACTTGGTAAATAGTATCTAGATTTGATATCTTTATAGGTCATGTGTATAAATGCAGTGGAGGATATTAATCCGGGATGAAAAAAATGGTCAGATTGAAAAAATGTTACTATGTATATTTAGATATTTTAAGTTCAAGATAGCCTGCATAAGATGTATGCAAGTTTATTTGCCATGGCTACTCCGTGGTGACGGTACAAATATTATTTTGGCTTATAGTTACAGCTCGTACAACAACAAATGAATCATGTTTAGCTTAAAAAAAAGACAGACAATATATTTACGAGCGAAAATATTTATGAATAAAATTTATATATATATTCTTAGCAATTTAAAAGCAAATGCTAAAAAAAACTACAATGAAAAAACTCCAAAGTTGACTCATAATTTAATGTTGACAATTTAATTTTTATTAATACAGAAGCGAAAAAGGTGGTAATAAAAGGGATCCAAGGTGAGTCACTATTGATACATTAGGGGTAATGGGATGAGAAAACACAAATAAAATATAACAAAATCTTCTAAATGTTCATATGATTAAGATTACTATTGCTATTCCAAAGACGATTATCAAGTATTGAAACAACTATATGAAATATAAAGAAAGAAATATATCGTGCTTTATGGCACTATCAATGTTTTTGATTTCTATAGACATAATTACCTTGATACGTACGTCTAAATATGACGTGACAAATGAGTTAACGAGAAATGAGAAAAGTCCAAATAAACCGATCATATTCAAAGAGCTATCAACAGTGACAACTACTCCCTCTGCCCCATAATATATGGGATTCTGACTATTTATTAATAATTTTTGACCATTCGTCTTATTCAAAAATTTAGTGCAAATATAAAAATTTATAAGTAATACTTAAACTACTTTTAATAATAAAGAAAATAAATAATACTTTAATTTTTTTAATAAGACGAGTGGTCAAATATTGCAAATAAAAGTCAAAATACCTTATATAATCTAGGACGGAGGTAGTATTAAATCCAACCCAAAGAAAGCACTCCCACTGTCTAACAATGTAAGGATGTTTGGAATTTATCTAAAGATATTAAGGTTGTGCATTGTTGGGTGTTGGAAACTCTTACCCCGCCACAAAAAACAAAGCAACATATTAGTGCATGAGATTAGCTAAGTGTTAAAAGCCTTGAAAATGGATTAATATGTATTTTCAAAATTGACTTTTTTATATTTTTTTAAAAAATATACTGTTTAGTGATTCGGTAAATATACACTCGGAAAACGAGAGAGTAGAAGTTAGAAGGTTGTTGTTGAACACGCCCTAAGATTGAGAAAAAAAAGGATTACGACCGACGCAGATAGGAGAAGTATGTGAGAAAATAAAATAATAGGTGGTCGTGATTGGTACGACGTACTTATATTTTTAGACAAAAATTATACTCTATATGTCTTTATATATTTAGACGAGTGAGTATACAGAGAGTTAGAGACAAGCCAGAAGTCTTGTCCATTGCATTATTACAGATATAATGGTCCTACACAAATACAAGCATTTATTATATTTCTTTTTCTTATACGAAAACGACCCTAAAAACATCATGCCGGTGTCTGAGATAAAATTAAAGGATTTAAAAATTATATGGTTTTTATAGCTATTTGAGGATATAAATAATTTAACTGTTGCAAATGCAAAGTTAAAATTTGTCATAGAAAAATTGCAGGAGCAACTTTTATAGTTTATTTTTTGTTACTAGACCTATCTTTTAGAAGTACGGAGTGTAATGGAAAAAGAAGGCAGCCTGTATTGTGAAGGTTAAATGCACTCTCCCCTGTCTCAAGACAATAACCGTGGGGCTTGCTCTTAGCGTTTTCTCAGATAAATTGAGCATTTCTCGGAAACTTGAGGACTCCGCTACAAAAACACGAAGCACCTTGCGCCCCACGGAAGCACACACGGGGCACGGAAAGGCCTATCCATCCACTGACAAGGCGGGGCCACGGCTGATGTAACCTTCCTACCTCTCCCACTCCCACGCGTGCAGGCACGATCCAAGGATCCAAGGCCCCAGCGTGCCGCAACGCAACGCAAGCAGGCAGGGCATTGATTCGCGACGGATGGATAGATAAATGGATCAGCGGATGGCAGGACGGAGGTTGTTGGCCGCTGGCCACCACGCACCACCTACGCGTGTCCCGCCCCGCCCGCACACGTGGCCGCCCGCCCGGCCCCGGCCGCGGCCGCCACAGTGGGGGGTGTGGCCGTCGCGCCAGATAAAAGGGCTAGTTACTGCGTGCGTGCCCGTACCGCGGCGGCGCGGCTCACGGGCGACGTGGTGGAACGTCTACAGCTAACCTCTCGCGTCGCGCTGGATGAATCGGATACATCGAGCGGCCAACCTAAAACAGAAATTACCGAAAATCCAATACATACTAATCATCTAATTTTTATACATATATATTAATTAATATGATATATTTTAGTAAGAATTAAATAATTTATCCGAGATCCGAGGACCCTTCCAAGCGGCGAACCTAAAACAGAAATTACCGAAAATCCAATACATACTAATTATCTAATTTTTATACATATACACTAATTAATATGATATAATTTAGTAAGAATTAAATAATTTATCTGATGTCCGAGGACCCTGCAAGGGTGAATATAGGTTCGCCAGTGGATACATCACACCTCGACGGCGGCTCAGCTTTGATTCATTCGTGGCGCGCATCTGGCTAGCTAGCTACAGATCGAAGCCGTCGAGGTCGCACGAAAACGGGACGCATCGAGGCCGTGGAAAACGTGGTGGCGCGTGCCTTTCTACGGGGATCTTTTATCGGTCGCGGTCGCGGGAGGCAGAAGCTGAGATTATCCATCTCTATTTATCTATTCAAAGCCGAGATTATCTCCGTTCCGTGTGTAGCAGTAGAATGATGCAGGGGGCGGTGGTGCAGGCTTACGTGCAGCGGAGAATGGATTCCTTCCCTTGCTCTCGCCTCTCGGTGCACAGTGGCTCGCGGCAACCGGAGAGAGAACCCAAACCCTTCTTCTTATGCGGTGGATAATGGATTCCCGATTCCCTTCGTTGCAAAGCACGCTACGGCGGACAACTTTTTTCGCCGCCCACTCGCCATCGATCCGCGGTGGTAGGCGCTGACGCACGCACGCGCGCGCGCGGCTTGGCCGACACGAAAGGCTAGGCTTTCCCCGCGCGCGCGCGCGCTGGCACGCAGGAGCAGAAGCCAGGTCGCCGTGCGCCGAGGGCGAGGCGGTGACGAGTGCCGTTTTGGCGGGTACTCCACCGTCTCCCGCGTAGTGTCAAACCAGATCCAGAGGGAAGAAAGGATCAGCCAGCGTAAAAGTTGTTTTTCTTTTTAATTTCCCGGTCGTCACCGCCTATTGCTGGCCTGCCCGGCTGCCGCTGCTTCCGGCGCAGGCAAAGGCGGTGGGCTGTGCTGCGCGTCGAAGCTTCCGGCGCAAACGGATCAGGGTAGAACAGAACGTTTCGTACTGTTGTACACGTTTGGGCGTTTGGTTACCTACCACTGTTTGTTTCGTTTCGTTCCCGTTTTGTGACCAGGTCGACCATACGGTACATGCCATCGCTGTTTTTTTTAAACGAATGAAACTAGATAGCAGTAAGAGGAGATGTAATCGGTTGGCTAGGCAGGCAAACGTACGTGCAACAAAGAAAGGTTCAGCTTCAACCTCTTTTTCCTTGGACACGAAGATGCACTATTAGTTATCCGGTATAAATTACAATAATGTATTTAGGGTTACTTTGAAATGCATGATTTTACAAGATTTACTGCTCGTTTGGAACCCACTGAAACAGGAAAAGCTGAAATATAAGAATGCATGCATAGTTTTACTGTTTCAATTTTTCCAAGAGGTTAAGTAAATGAAAAGAATTTCAATTTATCCCACTTGTATGAAATTAAATTATCTATTGGTTTTTCATATTTCATTCCTACAAACTAAATAGCTTTCACATAAATTAATTATTATAAATCCAATCCTTTAATTTTATTCTCCAAACTAGATTGATATGAAAGTCCATCGGTTTTAAGTGAGGCATGAATGAGGCATGATTTGTTTCTACTAAGAATTATTATAATCTATATTATTGAGAAGCTAAATTATTATAAATTTGAGTAGAATAATCGACGAGTTGTTTGGTTCTTTGGATTATCATAGGCCTAAAAATGGGTTTGAAAAGCTAGTCTAAAATGCCCTGAACTATTCAAGGGTAGCAGAGTGGGTCTTTAGGTGTTGCTTGTTTCCAATTATTATAGATTAAATTATATAATGGACAACGAAGTGGTTAATTACGTTAAAGTGAATGATAATAGTGGGTCTTGAGCTACCCAATAATTTAAAAAATATCTATGGAGTACCCTATCAGATTATAGTGTTATATGCTATAGATTATAATAAGTTGTCATAGTAATCTAATTATCTATCTCAAATTATTTGTGTAATGTATATTACACTAATTATAAGCTAAAACAAATTGGGCCTTAGTCACCCAATATTAAAAAACACAAATTGGGAAGCTTACTATATTATACTAATATGAGTTCTATTATAATAAGCTATCACATATAAAT
Source organism: Oryza brachyantha (assembly GCF_000231095.2). NCBI lineage: Eukaryota > Viridiplantae > Streptophyta > Magnoliopsida > Poales > Poaceae > Oryza > Oryza brachyantha. Next base: position 13,057,549 of record NC_023166.2, read on the forward strand.
TATTTGTTTGTTTCAAATTACTCGTAATATTAGGTCTTATTTGTTTCCACTTTGAATTAAAATTATTGTAATCTACATTATTAAACAGGTTATTGTAAGATAGATTATTGTAAGCTGAATTAGTTAATGGATGGTAAGTTGTGTAATTATTTGAAATACCTAGTGATAGTCGGTATTTAGCCACCCATGTTGCCAGAAAAAAAACTTTGTTGGACCTTATCATATTGCAATATTCTAGGCTAATTATAACAAGCCGTCAAAGTAATATGATCATTTGTTTCGTGTTATTTAATGTAATTCAGATCATAATAATTATAAATGGAGATAAACAGGGCCCAAGTAGAAGACATGTGCCGGTGTGAGCGTGACTATGGTTCTGTTCTTTTAATGAAAGATAAAGTTTTTGATTTTTAATAGCTATTTAATATAAAACTGAAAATATATTCAACAAAATTAAGATGATAAATTTATATATAATTATTTAAAAATACACCGTTTAAATATGTGCAAAAGCTGACAAATTTCTGTGAGACCTGTGGACCATGGACCCAGCCCGGTTGAGCAAAAGAACGGGGACTCTTTCCTCGTGCAATTTTTGATGGGCATGATCATTATTAGTCCACGCTGGTCACGGTCGAGACGGGCCGAACAGACTGAGCGTCATTGGGCCGTCAAGTTAGGAACGCCGGATACACTAGCCACTGCTGTTGTTCCGATGCATAAATGGCGTGTTCTCTCAGATCTGGTTCGAAGAAACGTCAGGCTCTTCAGATTGAGCCAACAGCGTGTGCAAACTTGTGGGCCTTGTTTCAGATTTGGAATAAATTGAAAACACTATATTAATTTCTATTCTGATATTTGATGTTTTCGTGTTAAAATTAGATCTGCTTACCTAGGACTTAATCTTGATACCAATCCATAATCAAAGTCGAATTGTGAGCCTGTTAACAAATATTTTCTTTTCAAACTTTGACGAAACAATGACATGCTCTTACATCAATACATTGGTTCTCCAGGCACTTCACTCCCAGAGTTTGACGTGGTCAGAATTTGAAACTTACTGTGGACATTTTTATTGTAACTTAATTTTTAACGTTACTTTTTAAATTGCTAATAACACATATAAAAATTTTACTCCTATTTTCCATGGTTAATAATCGGCTATAGTCCAAACGACATGACACTTAATTTCTAACTGATCAGTACGATCTTTGCTCGTGCAGTTCGGTGGCAAACTCGGTTGTATTATCATGACAATCTAGTTTTGAATCTGTTGTGCATTGAGCAATGAATTTGGGATCATCTTTTCGCTTTTTAAATGAAAATATAAAACATCTTTTCAAATAAATAATTTATAGGTAAAACTTTTATATATATGCTTTTAGTCATCTAAAAGACAATAAAATAAACCGCAATAAAAAAAATCCTAAAATTAACTTTAAAATTAAGATCAAACATTTAAATTTTGGCTTATAAGTATAAGCGAAAACAAAAAGATAGGGAAGACGATGTTTACCGCATTTCATATATTTTGCCACGTGGCATGAGACTCACACTTTAGAATGAGTGTATTTTTGTCGAATTTACAACCCATATATCATGTTAGGTTTATAATCATGCATGACACCAGTCTGACATAGTCCATGCCTTTGTTCCTTGTTTGATGCTACATTTATTTCAAAATAACATTATATGGAGGGAAACTATGGAATGACATATATCGTTTCAGAATAGGATAAACCTGGTATACGTATATCTGCTTTGATATCTAGTTATCAATCTATCATGTTCATAGGATACCATTTTTAGCTCTAAATCATATTTGACATACTCTATTTATCTCAAAATAAATTCATCTTTGAGCCATCTCTATATCAGATTTTATAAAAGTACAAAATAAATGTATTAGAACGGTATAAGTGAAGAAAATATACATTATAATTTGATAGAGTAAATTGTATTACTCCCTCCGTTTCATGATGTAAGATGTTTGACTTTTTTGTTTGCCATGTTTGATCATTTGTCTTATTCAAAAAATTATAGAAATATCATTTGTTTTCCTTGTGGCATACTTTATTATTAGAAAAAATTTAAGCACAACTTTTTATTTTTTATATTTATACTAAATTTTTAAATAAGATGAATGGTCAAATGTTACATAAAAAGTTAAACATTTTGCGTTATGAAATGGGTAGCGTGGACTTTTTTCCTTTTGGATTGGTATGCGTGGCCCATGCGAAAAATGAAGTTATTTTGCCGTAATAGGAACTCGGTACATTTGGGTTTGGCCTGGCTTACTAGTCATTTCGGGCCATGATCTGGGCAGACCGGGCCGGGCCCGAGCGTCAGTGAGCCGTGGTACTCGCCTCGCCCCGATTCTCCTCGTCTCCGCTCCCCACTGCTGCCACCACCGCTCCGGTCCGGTCACCCCCCTCTCATCGGCGGCCGCCCTCTCGCATCGCACGCAGTGCCACTCCCCCGAGCCCCCGCGCCGGCCGCCGCTGCCATGCTCCTCTCCGGACCGTCGCCGCAGCAGCCCACCCCGCCGCTGCTCCTCCCGGAGAGCAGCGGCGAGGACGGCGGCCACGACTCCTCCTCCCGCGCGGCGGCGTCGGTGGGCGGCGGCGGCGGCGGCCCCAAGAAGCGCGCCGAGACGTGGGTGCAGGACGAGACCCTCTGCCTCATCGCGCTGCGCCGGGAGATGGACTCCCACTTCAACACCTCCAAGTCCAACAAGCACCTCTGGGAGGCCATCTCGGGGAGGATGCGGGAGCAGGGCTACGACCGCTCCCCGACCATGTGCACCGACAAGTGGCGGAACCTGCTCAAGGAGTTCAAAAAGGCGCGCAGCCACTCGCGGGGCGGGGCCGGCGCCGTGGGCGCCGGCGGGAATTGCCCCGCCAAGATGGCGTGCTACAAGGAGATCGACGACTTGCTCAAGCGCCGCGGGAAGCCGGCCGGTGGCCATGTGAAAAGCCCCACGGTCACCTCCAACTCCAAGATCGATTCCTACCTGCAATTCACGGCGGACAAGGGTATGCCTCAGTCTTCTGATCAAAACGGGCATCCCTTGCCTGATGTGTCGAATATAGTCACTTTAACTACTGGTCTGAGTAGCATGTGGATAAGTTTACAACTTTAAATCTCGTTCAATGGCCATGGATGAGCTGTTAATCAAGCTATACAATAACAATTTTTCCTCCCCTCAACACTAATCACTAGTTAATCAAGCTGTCAGAAGTACACAAATTACTTTCTGTGTAGTTCATTGGCTGAGTAATGGCATATGTTTGTGTAATTGTAAGTTAGTCTGTTTAACATTACTGAGCCACATGTTGTAAGAAAATTCAGTTCTGATTGCTAAGTTAAGGTTCTATTTGCAGTAAGTCTGTGGCTCTGTTGAGTTTTGAGTTATGCATCTATGTCCATGCGAGTATGCACTATGCAGGCATGGTTTTCACAATTGAGGGGTGTAAAATAAACAATGTTGATGTTAGTGTGGAAAACTGAAAATTAAACTTCAGCACTATTGTCATTGTTCATGCTTATACTTGTCTTCTGCTATTTTGACCTTTGTTTTTTCATGGACTAATATTCTGACCCTTCTATCTAGGTTTTGAAGATGCTAACATTCCTTTTGGCCCTGTTGAAGGTATTGAATGTCATTCACATGCAATAATTTTTGTATATGCTATGGCCTTTTACTTGCTTGGCTCAATTGTTTTGACATAGCAAGTTTCATATAAAGTCATCTGTGGTCTAGTCGTTTTCCATTTTTACATCAAACATCAAAAATTATCTTTTAGTCACTTCAGTGGTCAATTTTTGAATTTTGAATTTATTATATTCCCTTTCTAAGCATCGGATTGGCTCTATTCATGGGAATCGGTACAAAAATGCTTATATTGTGGTACAAACTTTGAATCCTAGAAATGCTTACATATTGGGACGGAGGAAGTACATATTAATGCATCTGATGTAGTTTACTCTGACTCCTTTGCCTTTTTCTGTTTTGCAGCAAATGGCAGATCCTTGCTAAGCGTCGAAGATCGACTAGAGCCTGACAGTCATCCACTTGCGTTAACAGCTGATGCAGTTGCAACCAACGGTGTGAATCCATGGAACTGGAGAGACACCTCTACCAACGGTATTAATCCAAACACACTAAAAGCGATAATATTCTGGACTTCTATGGCAGTGGAATTGGAAATATTGCTGTTTGGTGTGGCTTATGAACTTGATTTAGCTTTCATTGGATGGTATTTGTTTTGATTGCATGAACTTCTTGTTCCTTTGAGAAATAGTAATGTGAAATGGTTCGTAAATCACTGAACTTAACTAACTGTTGATCCTGAAATATGGAGCAGCTGTTGGCTCTCTTTTTCCTTCTCGCTGTTATTGTTTCAATTTGTTTCTACCCATACAACTACAGACTCCACATTCTTTATTTTTTACAGAAGCTATAAGTTAATGACTGCAGCTGATACTAAAACTCTATATTTTTTGTGTTAATTATTTTGTGGAACTTTGTTTTATGTTGTATTTGTTGGGAAATGTGCCTCATACAGGTGGAGATAATCAGGTTACTTTTGGTGGGAGAGTGATTTTAGTCAAGTGGGGTGATTACACTAAAAGAATTGGTATTGATGGTACTGCGGAAGCAATTAAAGAAGCCATCAAATCGGCATTTGGTCTAAGAACAAGGCGGGCTTTTTGGCTTGAAGATGAGGATGAGGTTGTCCGTTCATTGGACAGGGATATGCCAGTTGGAACATACACACTTCATCTTGATAACGGTAATTGTACAATGTTCTCTGCGTGGGAGTAAGATTTTTATTTTCTTCAGAACTAGAAATATCATAGTATATTATTTTTGTAAGCAGCGGATAGTTCTATGATAACGACAACTTTTTTTTTGTTGCTGCTGCTGTTGTGTGTGTGTTGGTGGGGGTGGGGGTGGGGGGGATTGTTATTTCCCACAACAAAGGCAACACAATACGTTCCAGCATATCTAGTTTAGGACAAACATTAGGACCATTTGTAAGGCTTTGCGATTTCAGAAAGTCTTTTTCAGTTTGTTTATGACTGTGTTAGTGCAATTTGTCCCTACCCAACCAAGGAATGAAAGCAAGCAACCATGTGAACATTGAATTCTTGTTTTAGTTTTCTTCTGGCCTTCTGGTTGACCTAACTAGTTCATGTTGGTTGTCTGTGCAGCTTTGTGTCCTTGTTGCTAATTTCTGTCGAAATATTGTTTGTTAACTGTTCCTGGTTTGATGAAAACATTGTACCGGGACTATTTGTATAATAGTGATACATGCTGGTCAGCATTTACTTTTGGGTGACACCAGTCATGAATGACACTCTTAAGTAGAAGCAAACTTCAAAACTCTAATAGTAATACACTTCTCAATTTATTAATATGTTGTTTTCATTACCAAATAAGAATTAGTGTGTGGTGAAGTTCATTTTTTAACTCTACTGAAGGTTGTTGTTCATCAACCCCTACACCCTTCCATACCAAATATCGTCATTTTAAACCTCTCAACAATTTCCTAAATGCAGGTCATTTTGGAATTTCTAAGTGCTTTTTCTTCTTTTTTCTCCTTCCATGTTTGCCTTCCCCGGTAAATGCTAAAAATGATGTGTTTTCGAATGTAATATAAATGAAGGACAGCAAGGTTGAGATAGAATGGTTTTGATCTAGTCACTACTGAAGGGTGTGATCCAAGCTCATTCTGCGTTCAATGTTTGCAGGGATGACCATCAAGCTATATATGTTTGAAAATGATGAAGTCCGGACGGAAGATAAAACATTCTACACTGAAGAGGACTTTCGAGATTTTCTCTCACGGCGTGGTTGGACACTGCTTAGGGAGTATTCAGGCTACAGAATTGCTGATACTCTTGACGACCTTCGCCCTGGTGTGATTTACGAGGGGATGCGATCACTTGGTGATTGATTGGTAACCTTGCCTGACCAAGGCATATACTATATGTCCAAAGTAGATATCATCTTTGAATGCAATCTGAAGCCAAGCAGAGTCCCTGGTTATTGTAAAATTAGCTATTGGCATCTTGGCCTAAGCTAGTTTCAAATGTCCATGCAGAGAAAGGAGAAAAAGTTATACTGGATATACAATGGTTACCCTAAGTAAATAGCCTTGGAACTTGAAAATTGGAAATATGATCATTCATCAAGGTGCAAGCTCTCTGAAGATCCAAATTTCCAATGTGGGTTGGCTGAGCACAAAAATTACAGCTTAAATGAGCTGTAGTTACTGCCAACAGTTCCTGGGGTCCCTCTGATTTGTGTAAATGTAGCTGTTTAGCATCTTGATGTAAGATTCCTATGTGTTACTCCTGCTGATGCAGAACCGTAATTCATTCATTAGATATGTAATTTGCCTGGACATCGGAGGAGGTCTGACAAAAGTAGTACTCCGTGTATAGCAGCCTTGGAGCAAAAGTGCAATGCGTCCTGAGATTGAAGGTTGGCAGGCAAAGTACAAAATTACTCGACAAAATACGGTTTTCACAGTTTCACAGAGCATCACTTCGCACCTTGAATCTTACTGCAGGACTCTGAAAGCGCGAGGTGAAATAGATGATTGAACACGATAATCAGTCGATGCATTCGCTCAGAGGAAATTTTCAATCCAGATTTCAAATGCACGCAAAGCAAAGCAGCGATACACAGTCGATTCTCCCAAAGGAAGAGCAGCAGCAGAGCAGAGTTCGTCAGTCAGTCAGTGGCTAGGCGTAGATGAACGAACGATTCACACAAGCATCACGCCTTTAGCTTAGCCAGCAGCGTTCTCCTCGCCTCGTGGCAGCTCCGCTCCTCTCTACTACTACTCCTCGTCCCACTCGTCGACCTTGTAGGAGACGAGCGTGTCCACCTTGTGAATCTGCCATGGCAAGAACCCGCGCCGCTGTCAGCAACATGAAGCAAAAAAAAAAAAAAAAAAACGGCAAGGGAGCATGAATGGAGCGGAGCTGATGCTAGTGTCTTTTTCTTTTTTCACCTTGGTATCGAAAGAATGCAGCTTCACCATCTGCGGGTTGTCGATGAGCTTGGCGTCGCTCTCCACCCAGGTGAAGGGCACGGCGACGTCCGTGTCGGTGTACGCCAGCACGTCGAAAATGCCTGCCCGGTCGACCGCAGAGCGGAGCAGGTCAGTACGCCGACGGAATCGACGCGAGAGAGGTTGGTGGTGGCGGTGGCTTACATGGCTCGTCGAGGCAGGGGAGGTAGGTGATGCAGGAGGCGACCTGGCGCATGATGGCCTGGATCTCCCGCATGATCTCCTTGTCGCTCTTCTCCTTGATCACGCCCTTGTCGACGACCTCCGGGTCGGTCTGGATGCTGAAGTTCCAGCGCTCCAGCACCTCGGAGGTGGCCTTGCTCATGATGACCAGCACGATCCTCTGCAGCTTCCCGGCCTCCAGCCACTCTGTGCGGCAAGCAGAACCCCCCCCCCCCCAAGAATCAAAAAGATCAATCAGCGGCAATGCAAAGACCCAACCGGGGGGCTAGCGTTCCTTGTCTGAACCTGAGAGCTGGGTGTTGAGGTTGGCGATGAAGGTCTTGACCCCTTCGTCCTGCGTGAGCAGCATGGTGAGGCCGTACTTCTTCACCTTGGTGAAGCTCTCCTCCGGGTACACCCCGCGGTTGTACAGGATGCTGCGCCCACCAACCAAAAGAACACAAACACACACGATGGATCAAAAAAAGAGAGAGAGAGAGAAACAATCCTGAAACTGCATCGGCCTTTTTTTTTTGACAAAAGAAATGAAGAAAAAGCGTCGGCGACAGCGGCGCCGTCGATCCGGCACCCCAGCCGCGAGCGCGCACCTGTTCGCCGCGTAGCCTGCAATACCCACGAGAGAAGCACTCGATCAAACACCTGCTGCTGCTGGGCGTACGGGGGCGACCCAGCTGACGAGGACGAACTAAACGGAGGTCGGAGCGGGCGGGGATCGACTCACCGAAGAACTCGCTGACGATGGCGGCGGAGCCCCGCAGCGTGATGATGTCCTTGGATGCCGTCCTCGACGCCATCTCCTCTCCCCCCACCGGGGCTCCTGGTCTCCCTCGCCTCCTTAACTGCGGCGGCGGTGGCGGCGGCAGAGGCAACAACGGCTAGTGGAGTGGATCGGCTGCGGCGCTTGGGAACTTGGGTCGTTTTTTTTTTCTTTCTCGGGAGCGTTTGGGTCGTGCGGTGCGGGGGTGGAGGAGGCCACGAGGGGCGGAGTTTTTAAAGGTGGGCCGGACCGGCGCTCCCAACGGTCGTGTGGGAGGGTGGGCCAGTGGGCTTCCGGTGGCGCGATTCGCCCGAGCCGGGGCGCTCTCCTTTTTTGTTTTTCCTCTCGTTGAAGTTGTATGGTACTGGCACGGCGATGTGTTCTTTTGAAGATTACGAATAAAAGATAAAAGGTTATCTGATTTGTGCTAAGTATTTAATAATATAGACGATAGTATAAATTAATATAAATTTAAAAATATACTTTATAAATATGACATAATGAACTTCTCGATATAATTTTTTTAAAAATATATAATCTTTAGCAGTTCTGAAAGTGAACACGTAAAAGTCGAGAAAAAATCTTAGAAATTTCTACCCTAAAGAACACAACCGATCGTATCTCTTATGTTCAGTGTCGTATCTAGTATTTTATTATGGGTGGTCCAACTTACATAAATTTTTTTATTATCACAAATATAACATACAATATGTGATAGAAAAATAAAGTTTATCTTAATTACATTTTGCATAAGTTAATAAATGATATTTCTTTCTATTTTTATTATATATATAGATAGATAGAGAGTGGCTTAAGCTGCGATTTTGATGGTTCCAGGACCACCATCTAGATTCGCTATATTTATCTATTAGTGTTATTAGCAATAAAACGATAATTTATGAGTAATGCTTTTATGCGCTTGTCTATAGGGACACATATTGTGAGATAAACTTTGTTTGAAAAAACCATAAAATTGTGAATTGTGGATTAAGCGTGGGGAGGGAGGGAGTGTTACTGCCGCCAACGGGCCCATTGCCCAGAGCGATCAAAAAATTTTTTTTGTGATTATTATTAGAGTTTTAAAATCTAGAGATGAAACTATACAGTGACAAAAAAAAACGAAAATAAACTCTTACATTCAGTTCCAGACTTTAAACTTTTACCATTGATTATAAGTTAACAAGCAAACAAATGATAAGCTGGGCTTATCTGGCCACATAAGCTGCAAAAATAATCTTCGATAAAATGACCAAAAGTAAATCTGAATGGTTTTTGAAAGCTTTGTGAAGTACTATGATTTTAAACTTAGAACGACGTGTCTAAAACCATTAATTAGTATTTTGTAATTACCTTTTTTATTTGAAACTAATTTGAATATAATTTACATTTATTTTGATTATGTTTTTTGGGAAGCGAATTATATCAAGAGTAAGTTTTATTTGAAACTTTAGGTATAACCTTTTGTTCTATAAAAATGATGGTTTTCAGTCACTGGTTAAAGGTTTGGAGAAATTTTCCATAGGACCCTCGAAGTTCACGCATTTGTTGCAAGATACCAAAGTTCTTTTTTATCTTTAGATCGTTAAGAGTATGCATATAAATTTTTATTTAAAAAATATTTTTTATTTGTAATATACCGTTTGGCTTTTCCCATGAAACATATAGACAATCGTCCCTACCTATTCTTCTCATTTGCTAATAATGGTCAATGCTAATATACTATCATCATATGTATGGTAATGTATTATTACGTTACTACCTTTAGGTCAATAATTCATATCGGTTTGGGGAAAAGTGTGATCATTTTATAATTTTAAATATTAACTTTTAAATTATTTAGTTTAAAGTAATTTAATAAAATTGAAAATGTATGTATTTTTGATTTAATAGAAAATCATAGTTAAAGATACATTCTGAAAATCGTGTTATCATTTGAAATGATAATAATTATAAAATTAGATGAGATCGTCCGTTGAAAAATGAATTTATACCTTTCTAATTCAAAACTAGTTCCAATATATTTCTTGATAAGGAAGAGGAGAGATCTTGAATGACATAATATATTTCTTGATCAGAATGACAAGAGATCTCCAATGACTGATAATTAATTTTGATTATACTGTATCGATCTTCTTGGGGAGGAAGCCATATTGCTCCTTTCGTGGGCCCCAAATCCAGCAGCGGTCCAACGTTTCTCCCCCACCCACAGGAACCTTCTGGAAACCCACGCCCTCCTCCTGACGGGCGACGTGGCGCATCCTCCTCCGTCCAATGTCCCCCTCCCGATTCAATCCGACGGCCCCGATCCGATCCCTAGGACCGCGGGCACAGCGCCCTGGTTCCTCCGGCGAGCCCAGCTCTATATAAAGGCGAGCAGCCCAACTGGCACCACCCATTCCTCGCGTCGCATCGCACTCTGCATCCCATCCCTGTCTCTCTCTCTCGCACGGTCTCGCTTTGTTCAGATCGAAATCGAAATGGGTAACTCCGCCATCTGATACCGATCTCGATCTGTTCTTCCGTTCTGATGAATGGAGTGATTTGTGCTGATCTGTATTTTTTTGCGGTTCTGCAGCGAAGATCAAGATCGGGATCAACGGTGAGTACGGCCCCGTTTCCAGATCTGTGTGTTGGGCCGTGTTTTTTTTGCGGTTTTGGAGGGACTTTTGATGGTGTTTTTGGGTGGTGGGTTGTAGGATTCGGAAGGATCGGGAGGCTCGTGGCCCGGGTTGCCCTGCAGAGCGACGATGTCGAGCTCGTCGCCGTCAACGACCCCTTCATCACCACTGACTACATGGTATCGCTCCTGCCTTGCATTGATCTATCTATCAGTTTGTGGGTAGATGTGAGCGGATGGTTGTTTTCTTCCAGATCTACTCCCCTTTTTAGTTAGTAGTTGGTTTCAGGGTTTAGGAGGTTATCACAATTTGTTAGTGTGGTTTTGACTGGCTTTACACCAGTATATTTATCTATACACAGTTTTCTGTTGGTGTGTATTATATTCTCGTGGTAATTAGATCTGTGGGTTGGATTTGAATAGGAATATTAATGTGTCAATCAGTCGATCGGATAGTCGTTGATTTGTTTCTTAAGATGCATTTACACAGACAAACAAAATCATGTGACTGTACTAGCTGGCAGCTGCTGGCCTGCTGCAATGTTGTGCTGCAACTGTACTGCGTTGCTTCGTCGAAGTGATACTGTTTATTTGAGATGTGTTGCCATACCATATTCACTTATTTGTCCCTAGTTTGTTTTGGCTTGATGGTTAAATGTCTAGTTTTTTACATTTCATCTTAGGAGTGATCCAATCATCTAGGCGATATGGTTTGGTCATAACTTGTTTGTTCCCATTTCCTGCAGACTTACATGTTCAAGTATGACACTGTGCACGGCCAGTGGAAGCATCACGAGGTTAAGGTGAAGGACTCAAAGACCCTTCTCTTTGGTGAGAAGGAGGTCACCGTGTTTGGCTGCAGGTTTGTCAATTTTAACTCCGCACTGTTGCCTGATGTTACCATGATCAGCATACCATATCGCTGAAGCTTAATTTCTCTGTGCAGGAACCCTGAGGAGATCCCCTGGGGTGAGACTGGTGCTGAGTTTGTTGTGGAGTCCACTGGTGTTTTCACTGACAAGGACAAGGCTGCTGCTCACCTGAAGGTATTTTCTGGGAAATTCAACATGTTGCTGTTGGATTGCGTGGTATCGTTACAATCCATAAGAAGAATGATGCTCATGGTCTCTTGTGTGTTTAAAATTTACAGGGTGGTGCTAAGAAGGTTGTCATCTCTGCTCCCAGCAAGGATGCTCCCATGTTTGTTGTTGGTGTCAATGAGAATGAGTACAAGCCTGACATCAACATTGTGTCCAACGCTAGCTGCACCACCAACTGCCTTGCTCCACTTGCCAAGGTGTGTTCTGTGTTCCTCACTCAGTTTTCACATGCCTGCAGTTATAAATTGTGCTGCAATGCAAAATATTGGTCACTTCTGCCATGTGAAGCTTTGTCCTAATTAGATCGTCTGCCTGCAGGTTATCAATGACAGATTTGGCATTGTTGAGGGTTTGATGACAACTGTCCATGCAATCACTGGTACGATTGTGAAATACTTTTGACATTCTTCAACGTTGACTTTCAGCTTCACATTTCTTTAATGTTATACTGTTATTCATACAGCCACTCAGAAGACTGTTGATGGACCCTCGGCCAAGGACTGGAGGGGTGGAAGGGCTGCCAGTTTCAACATCATCCCAAGCAGCACTGGAGCTGCAAAGGTGAACATTAGATTTAATTATCATACTGTATGCTATGGATCAGCATCCATGATTATTCCTGTCTGTACATATTAGGTGCATTAGTTAGTAATGAATTTTGTTAAGACTAAATGCTGAAGATAAGACAACGCTTTGTTAACTTTCTTCCAGTTGGTGGGTTCAACTTCTGTTAACATCAACAGTGATTTGCTGAGGATCTCTTTGAATGCATTTGTCACATGTATCTTGTCACTTGTATGTTTCATAATATCTATTTAACATCTGTTGTCTTTTCTATGTCAAACAAAACGTTTGAACGCAGTATTTACTTTCTGTCAAAGATTAAGCTACAGCTTCATATCATAAACAGTTCAAGTTACTTCTTTTGTTCCAACTGTACCAACGAACTATTACATATAGCAGCTGTACCAATTAACCATTCCATATAGCTTCTGTCCCAAACGCTTCGTTGTTTGTATCCTGTTTTCCTTCAGCATAGTCTCTGGAAGTGCAGCCCTTTGTGTCTAAGTTGTAAATTCAAAAGCTGAACTCATATTTTAAGAATTTTGTATTTAGATTTGTATAGCCTTTTGCCATTATGCTAATCCTGTTTTGGGGAATTGTTGCTTAAAACTTGTTAGGCTGTCGGCAAAGTGCTTCCTGCTCTCAATGGAAAGTTGACTGGTATGGCTTTCCGTGTTCCAACTGTGGACGTCTCTGTCGTTGATTTGACTGTCAGGCTTGAGAAGGCAGCTTCGTACGATCAGATCAAGGCAGCTATCAAGTAAGTGCAGTGTAGAAAGTAGAAGTGCCCTTGCGGAAAGTGAATAGATCATCATACTGGGTTATACCAGCGCATCAATACTAAGGTTAGCATTGACATCTGTTCTATTTTCCAGGGAGGAGTCTGAGGGGAAACTCAAGGGAATTTTGGGTTATGTTGAGGAGGACCTTGTTTCCACAGACTTCCAGGGAGATAACAGGTTTGGCTGTTTATATTCATCTTATATTTTGATACTGGGTTACTCGACGCCCCTGACCTCTTTAGCTGTGTGTAAAACAGGTCAAGCATCTTTGATGCGAAGGCTGGTATTGCTCTCAATGACAACTTTGTTAAGCTTGTGTCCTGGTATGACAACGAGTGGGGATACAGGTAAGCATTGCAATGTGCATTATATGCGATTCCATGCTGATTGCGTGATTGATTCGTAGTTCATATGCTAAATCAGTAAAAAGTTTTTTCGGTATTGTCCTTAGATCCCTACATTTATGCTAGATTTCTGCTGAACTAGATTACTTTGTCAAGTTGCTTATCATCTTATGTAGATGGCATCCCTGATCACAAGGCTACTTGGACTTTCTTAGAGAATGCTGTATTGTCACTCCGTAGATCGCTCAAGTGCTGAAGACTCGTTCTTTGTTCAGATATTTTTCGTATATTAACCCAGTTATTTTTTTTCAATTTCAGCACTCGCGTTGTTGACCTTATCCGTCACATGTACAAGAGCCAATAGATCGCTCAAGAGTTGAAGACTCGAGTCTTTCGTATGAAATGGAGTTACAGAGAACTCCTGAAAATAAGTCGGACCTTCTCCGAGCTATTAGAGCTTTTGTTAGCGTATGCTGCTTGTTATTTTCCCATTGTTTTCTGTAAAACTCGGTGTAAGGTTAACTTGTACTTTATCTTAGTGCTTTATAATATTTGTTTTTGAATTTGAAAATTTACTGGTGTTTGGTGAGAAGCCCTTGAAGGGTGAGATGGCTGCACTGTGGAATGTTAGTACTCCGTAACTCGGTTTACGTTCACTGGATTTAGATTTGAGAAGGTTAGCACTTAAACAGTCACGGAAGTGTGTTAGCTTAGTTCGTTCCAGTTTCTCTGTTTGGTTTCAGTCGGTTTGTCTGTCCCAATTTCATCTATAGTCAATCTAATAGCTGATACCTATAAAATATCAATACATTGTTTTATATATTATATAAATATTTTATTTTGAAACCCGTGTACAGCTGGTTACAAATTAGTAGTCCATATTTTTTATCTCTTTAAAATATGTTTGTAGCTGGTTTATATAGCCTGCAATTGTTATGCTCTTATGACTTTGGGTAAATAAACAGTTGGAGTAAACTATAGAATAAATATAACAAATAAAACATGATTAGTTGTGCGGCTTTTTCTAGCAAGTGCATTACAGTCCATAGGAAATATGTATAGATAAGTCTTGAGATGAACCATAAAGAGTTTCCTATAAGAGTAGTAAACATTTATTTATCTATTACATTTTAATAAAAATTATTGTAAAAACTATTTAGAAGATTCTGTATAGTTATCTAAAGCGATAATTCAAAATTTGATAGAGTAAATTAGACTTGTTAGTTGCAAATGAATACATACCCACCCTTATAATCTGATTCTGATGGCTCCCGTTCGATAAGTCTGAAAGGAAAATTAGTTCTGGGCTTATAGCAATAAGCTATAAATCTGAAGGTCGAAAATACCTTCAGTAGAGCAACCCGGCTCACTCTAAGGTTTAGTATTACTTTTCTCAAAACATCATATCGGATCTTTAAATATTTAAACGAAGCACTAAATATACATAAACATTAAAACTAATTGTACAGTTATGAAGGAAATCACGAGACAAATCTTTTGAGCCTAATTAGGACTTGATTAGTCATAAGTGCTACAGTGACCAATATGTGTTAATGATGGATTAATTAGACTAAAAAAATCCGTCTTATGGTTTTTAGGTAGAATCTGAAATTTGTTTTTTTATTCGTGTCCAAAAACCCTTTCTAAAATCTGATCAAACGTTCGACGTGACCTTTTTATCAAAAGTTTTTGCCAACTAAACACCACCTAAGTTCCTAACTTTGGCTATATTGGCTGTCCAACGTATAGTCAAATTGTCATGTCGTCTTACTTTTATCAACATTACACTTATTATTTATAATATATTCTTATAAACTTAATTGATTATTATGAATGACATGCTGCATTGATATGGGTGCGATTGTATAAAGTGGTACATGCACTCATGTATAACCATGGTCAGATATACAGTTACAGTTCGTTTGTTTTTTATATCGATACAATTCTGTTGCAAAGGTTTTGTTTTCAAAATTTCGACGTATACCATTATCGTTTTCATCTCTATATTTGAATTATTTGTAAACAGAGGATACCAATCAAATGTCATATGGAAATGGAACCAACAATACTACTGAGTACCTGCTTCCCTAATCCCCCCCGGGGAGGGGGGGGGGGGGGGTAATATTTTCAGTAAAAAACAAATTAAACAAACAATAATATATAAATAAAAATTTTATATACATGTATTTAATGATTTAAAATAAAAACTAGAACATATGTTGGGATGATTTCTCTAAACACAACTTCAAAATTAAGATTAAAAATTTAAATTTTAGTTTATAAGAAAAACGGAAAACAAGGTGCAATCATGTTTTCCCCTCGATGCTAAGTTCTCTTCGAACCTGTTTAGCAAATTTTAGGGATTGTTTAGATGCTGCTAAATTTTTTAGTCCCATGTCATATCGGATGTTTGGACACTAATTTGAAGTGTTAAATATAGACTAATCAAAAAACTAATTTCATAAATGAGAGCTAATCTGCTAGACGAATTTTTTAAGCCTAATTAATCCATAATTAGCAAATGTTTACTGTAGCATCACATAGGCTAATTATGGATTAATTAGGCTCATTAGATTCGTCTCGCAAATTAGTTCAAGATTATGCATGGGTTTTATTTATAAATTACGTTTACTATTTATAATAAATGTCCAAACATCCAATGTGACTAGGGCTAAAGTTTAGCCCCTAGAAACAAACACCCTCTTAGAGCATCTCCAATAAGTCCTTTAAATTGATCAATTTGCTAAATATAGAAGATTTGAGGTTAAAACTGTAATCCGACAGAATCGGCTTCTTCCTCCCCCTGAATTTCTCGGTCGCCATTCTCCGCCCCGCGCTAGTCAAGTTTGGTGATTCGACATGGATCGCTATCACTCTCCCGCGCGTGCGTTTTGCCTGTTTCCCGCGGCCTCACGCGCCTCCCGTGTCTCGTTCGCGCCTATTTCCTCATTCCCGTGCCCAGCAATCTTCCCACACACGTCGTTCATCTGTTTCCCCACCTCGCCCTCCTCCTGCCATTCTCTGAATTGATGTGCCCAAGCACAGATTCGCCGTAGGTTCCAGCCCTGCCGGAGTCGCCATGTACCAACCACCGCTGCATCATCATTCTTCGACGACAGGTCAGGCAGAGGTAGGCAGTGATGTTGCTGGATGGTCATCTCCTATGCCTCAAACTGCGCTAGGAAGGACAGATCCACAGGCCAATCGTTTGGAGGGAGGATTGGATCACGCCGGTGTCGGACTGATGCGCCATCGCGTGGTTCCTCCTACACACTTCGATGGCCGGATGCCAGAAGAACCGTTCGAACCTGAACTAGTTGATGTGGATGAGGTCGGCAGTGGTGAGTACTTTTGTGATTGCTATTTCTTGATTCTGTCCGGTGCTATGTGCAATGTTCATGCAACGTCTTCTTGTTTCTGTAGACTGTAGAGTAATTTGGTCCTTCATGACTAGCATTCTGTTATGAGGAAACGTAATATGTGAGCACATAATCTTGATTATGTTGTCACAGTGATTGCTTTAGTAATTGATAGTCAATTAAATATTTACTATTTTCAGTCTATACATTACACTGTTAAATTAAGTATTCACTATTAACCTAGCTTAAGTAATTGCAGTATATGAGCTGTTAAATTAGGTATTCACTATTAAATTAGGTTCGTTTATTGGCACCAATGTTCACTTTACATCAGAATTTTGTACTAGTAGAAGTAAATTTTGATTCAGTACATGAAAGATCATGTAGACTAGACATGAACTAACTTCTGGAGGCTGGTTGTTCCAATATGCAAGGAGTGCTATGTAAAGCTAACTAGCTACCGAGCATCAATAGTGTGGTCTGATTAATTAGCATACATGTCTGGTGATAAAAAGTGAGCATCATCTGGTAACTAAAATTCAGTATCGTCATGCAGTGTGCAGTGTTAAATTCAGTAATGGTAGCATACAGTGTTAAATTCAGATAAGGCCAACATTCAGTAATGACAATCTGGTAGCTTATTTTGCTCTATATTTTTCAGCATTTAGTAATGTCAAATGGATGCTATTTATTTGTCTAACAGGTTCTGTTGACTATTTCACAAACCTCCTAGTGAATGACCAAGAATATAATGATCTGACACCTCCTAGTCATACAAACAATGATGATGTACCTGGAGCATCCAAAGGATCTCAGAAAAGAACCAAAAATTTCAGAGATGAGGAGGACAGACTTCTTGTGTCAGCTTGGCTTAATATTAGCATGGATCCTATTAAGGGAAGTGATCAACCACTAGGGACATATTGGAGAAGAATCCATCATTATTTTCATGCTAACAAGACATTCGAGTCAGACCGTACACATGGTTCGTTAATGAACCGTTGGGGTGTGATTCAACATGATGTGAATCTTTTTTGTGGATGTCTGTCAAAGATTGAGGCAAGAAACCAGAGTGGTTGTTCAGTTGATGACAAGGTTAGAAAGGAAACTTTGTCATGTATGTTCTTTTGTGACCTCTTCATATTCATGAACATTTTTTTGTGTGCGTTATCTATAGATTGCAAGTGCATGTGCAATGTTCAAGGCTGAAGATAGTAAGAACAAGAATTTTGCCTACATGCATTGCTGAAAAATCCTAAAGGACAAGCCCAAATGGGTGGCGTGGAAGAAGCATCGTGCTGCTAAAAAAACAGCAAGTAATAACCAGAAGCAGAAGACAGTGTTAAATTCATCTCCTGCTTCTGCCCCTGCTGGAGGTGCTGGACATGCTGAAATTACAAAAAATGCTTCAAGACCTGAAGGAAAGAAGAAAGAGAAGCAGAAGGTACGTCAACGTTCGACCATCGAAGCAGTGGACTATCTCGTGGACAAGATGAAAGAAGCTGATGTTGAGAAAGACTTGAAGAAAGCTGAGAGGTGGGAGAGAGCCTTTGATTTGCAGGAAGAGAAGATGAAATTGGATAGAGAAAAATTTGAGTTGCAAAGGGAGTTAGAAGAGGAGAGAATTCTTTGTCTTGATTTGAGCACTATGACCGACCAATAGAAGCAATTCTACGAAGGGCGCCAGAATGACATTCTTGCAAGACGTTTCGGTTGCTAGAGCGGATGTTAGTGAAGTTCAGTTTATTTTGAGCAGTGGTTGGCTATGAAACTAGTATAGTTTCCTTTAATTCAATTAGTGACCTATGAAACAAATTCGCTGAGTGCTTATTCATTCAGTATCTTTTTGGGATGATTATTATGTTCCGTAGTGTTTTAACCTGAAGAACTCTTTCTTTGCAGCTTCCTACATTTGATTATCTCTTTTTGTCATATTGGGTGCCTGTAGCACTAATGCCACTTGTGAATCTACTGAACTTCACCAATGGTCACGCCAATAAAATCTAAAATAACAATGTATTATTTGTACCAATCTGTATAGTAAATGATCAAACTTAAATTATGACAAAACCTCTTATGCCATCATGTTCCAGTGCTTCATATTAAATTGAGCTCATAAAATATGATTACACTAATCAATCTCATATAAATTTGAATGGTTGTGCCACAAGTGCTCGATTAGGTTTGCCTGAAGTCGACCGTGGGTCTCCTTGTCCTTGATCTTCTTGTAATTTTGAATGAAAGCATCAAGTTCCGGTACTTCATCGTGAGAAACTGTCACATTTTCTCCCCTGTCATCATAGTTGCAATCATATTCATTATCGTGTTCATCTCTCTCGTCCTCGATAATCATGTTATGCATTATGATGCAAGCCATCATAATATTTTCAAGTGTGTCTTCATCTCACAAACGAGCCGGTCCACGAACAATAGCAAAGCGGGATTGTAGAACCCCAAATGCTCGTTCAACATCTTTTCTACATGCTTTTTGTGCTTTGGCAAAATATTTCTTCTTATTACCTTGTGGCTCTGGAATGGTCTTCACAAAAGTGGCCCATGACGGATATATACCATCTGCTAGATAATAGCCCATGGAATAATCATTTTCATTGATGTTGTAATTAACTTGTGGACCTTCCCCCTCAGCAAGCCTTGCAAATATAGGCAATATGTGAAGAACGTTGACGTCATTGTGAGAACCAGGCATTTCAAAGAATGCATGCCATATCCACAAATCTTTCGAAGCAACTGCTTCTAGTATAATTGTAGGCTCCTTCTTATGACCCCTGTACATGCCATGCAGTCGGACAATTTTTCCAACTCCAATGCATACAATATATGGACCCAAGCATACCAGGAAAACCTCTACTCGCTCCAATTTTAAGTAATCTAGCAGTATCTTGTTCATTAGGCAATCTCATGTACTCTGTTCCAAAGACCTCAATAACAGCTACAACAAACTTTCTCAAAGCTTCCAGAGCAGTACTCTCACCAATACGAATGTACTCATCCAAAGCATCAGCCGCTCCTCCATAAGCTAACATCCGAAACGCCGCAACGACCTTCTGCAAACAAGATAATCCTAGAGTACCGCTGCATTTCTCTTTTGCACGAAATAGTTGTCATGTTCCTCAACAGCATTCATTATACGCAAAAAAACATGTCGCCTCATCCGAAACCTATATCACGACACAATAAAATTATTTAGTCACACTGAAATACAAGGAACACAAAAATTCAATAAAACACGGTACAAAACATACATACCTCCGTCTAAAAAGCTTTGGTCCAAAGGTAGGATTGTCCGAGAAATAATCTTTAAAAAGAAGGTTGTGCCACATCAGTCTGTCATGATCAACTACGTCATGTCCCTCGATAGAACCTATTCGACCTGGATGATTAAGTGAATCCTCAACTAGTATGTGTGCGGCAACACGAAAAACTTTCTGCTCATCATCCGAAGAGGAATGCATCAATTCATCCATTACAAACTGATTGAATTCATCATCTAAATCCATACTTTAGAAGTTGATTTTCCCTATAAAACAGATCAACCAAGTAACAATTCATACAAAACGTTGGCATGAAAGACAATTCAAAATGTACGTAACTTGGACATACCTTGTCGCGGGCAGGCAATATGGCGTCGTCAGCATGAATCCATTGTAAGGCGATCACTGGCGTCCAGCTATTACCAAGGCGTCGTCCTGTGATTCAATCACCCAGGCAATCATCGGCGTCTAGCTTACGTATATGTGATTTTCAATTGGCCAGGCGATTGAGCTTGTTCTGTTCATACGCGGCGGCGGCGGCGGCTGCTATCCGATCCGTATTTTGTTTGCTGATTGGATTAAAGAAAAGGAATATGACGTGGAGTAGGTTTTAAAATATGGAGAGTCAACATTTATCTGTTCTGTTGGTCTTGTCCATAGTTTTAGGATGTTTTATTTTTTTAGAAAGAGGTACCAACACTAAATTTAGCTAATTGGATAAAATTTCTGTTAGAGATGCTCTTAGCACTACCTTCATTTTATATTGTAAAATTTTATAATATATTAGATTTATTATTTTCGATCCATATACACGATATTTATATATGTTTTAATTTTGTTTGACGTTGGTTCGTAATATAAATAAAGACGGAGGTAGTAGCATACGTATAGATCGAAAGAGCAGAGACGCCAACCGCCGCACCGTAGCGAGCTTGCGCGCCAATATTTTCTTTGTTTTCTCAAATCTCCCTCCAATTCCTTCCTCTTACTCCTTCCTCGTCGGCCGGCCCGCGCCACAAGCTCAGCAGCCGCCGCCTCCGGAGATGTACTCCCCGCCCCACGCCGCCGACTCCGACTCCGAGGGCTCCCTCCTGTCCGACGTCTCCGCCTCCCCGCCACGCCGCCGCTCGCCGCCTCGCCCATCTCCGCCTGCGCCACCGCCCAAGCGCCGTCCTAGGCCCGCCCCTACCCCTACCCCTACCCCAGCGCCCAAGCCCAAGGTCAAGCGCACGCCGTCCGCTGTCCCCGCCCCGCCGCCTGCGATCCGGGCCGCCGCGCTCTCCGACCCGCATGGACTCGCCGCGCGCATTGCCGCCGGCCCCGCTGTTACCGCGGCGTCCAGCACGGTCTCCTCCTCGTCTTTCCGCCGTCTCGTCCAGTCGCGCAACCCCTCCTTCGATCCGTCCACCGCCTTCACGGCTCCAGCCGCTGCCCCCTCCGAGGTGCCAAGCGCCGCGCCATGCCTGGCCCCGGCCACCGAAGCGCCGCCGCAGGCCAGGCCCAAGCGGATGCACCCCAATTCAGTGTCGGAGGTACCCGCCGCGACGGCGGCGGAGCAGCCGAAGCGGCCAAGAGGGGGATCCGAGGGCAACTTCGTGCGGCTCAACATCAACGGGTACGGCCGGAAGAGGACTTTCAAGAATGCGCAGGCCAGGCGCTCGACGAAATACCGCTCCTGGCGGCGGCAACGCGCCGCCGGTGCAGTACCACGGGCCCAGGGCGACGAAGAAGGGGAGTTTGTGGCGGAGGCCCTGCTGGAACGGGAGAAGAAGGCAGCTAGCGATAGTGTTTTGGAGGCTGTCGAGAGTGTGAGAGAGGACCCATCGGAGCAAAATCTCCAGAGCTTGCTGAAGGCAGCATATGGGTTCGATTCGTTCCGTGATGGGCAGCTTGAGGCGATCCAGAATGTTGTTGCAGGGGAGTCAACAATGCTTGTGCTGCCCACTGGTGCTGGCAAATCGCTATGCTATCAGGTGTGCTGCAAAATCTGAGCCATTGAGTTTGTATTGGTCAGTGCTGAAAAGTTGATGATGCTGTTTTTCAGGTGCCTGCTATGATTTTGCCTGGACTGACACTGGTGGTGAGTCCACTCCTTTCCTTGATGATTGATCAATTGAGGAAGCTCCCTGCATTTCTACCAGGCGGTCTTCTTGGTAGCAGTCAGGTAAAGGCAAAATGTTTACAGTGCTGCTAGTTCTATTCATTCTTATTTTGACTATTGCAACATTATTTCATTTGTCCAGACGTCTGATGAGTTTCATGATACGCTACAAAGGCTGCGTGCAGGGGAAATAAAGGTACAATTTCCTTAATCCCATTCCTGTGTAGTATAAGCATTCTCCAGTGACTACAGCCTTGATGTTGCCTTATCTAGATAACATTTCCTGACTAGATTTATCATTTCTTTAAATTTGGTTTTTTCCATTGCTGAGTAATCGGAACATTTATAACAGGAGGAACCAATGTGTTTTTGTATGCTTCAACATTTTGCTCTAGCGCTATTGGCATGCAATTTGCTTGGCGTGCTGATTTTTTTTTCTATTTGAATTAGGTGCTTTTTGTTTCCCCTGAGAGATTCTTGAACGAAGAATTTCTCTTGATATTCAGGGACACACTACCAATATCTCTTGTGGCGATTGATGAAGCCCATTGCATTTCTGAATGGTGAGCTTACTTAAAAACACATGATACTTCCTTACAGTTGGTGGTACCGCGTTTTTACTATTTGCTCACATCATTTTTGTGATACAGTCTGTTAATTTCTCCTTTGTTTTCTTTTCCTAGTTTATTATGCATTTGCAGGTGTAGTGTTAGAAAACTTTCTAAGTTTATATCTTAATCCTGATTGGATGTACAGGTCACATAATTTCAGACCTTCATATCTGAGGCTTCGAGCATCACTGCTTCGGAGAAAGCTGAACGTTCAATGTATTCTTGCAATGACTGCAACTGCAACAACCCAAACCTTGGAGGAGATAATGAATGCCTTGGAAATACCATCTGGTAATCTCATCCAAATGTCTCAAATAAGGGAAAACCTACAGCTGTCTATCAGCACAAGTGATAACAGGCATGCCGCTTTTCTTCACACTCTTGAACTCAACAATGCCAATTTAATATGTGTTTGCATGTGAAAGGAGGTATACTACCTGGTTTTAACAGAATTTATACATATGCAGACTAAAGGATTTGATTTTGTTACTGAAGTCTTCCCCTTTTGTTGACATGAAAAGTATTATTGTCTATTGCAAGTTTCAGGTCAGTTTTTTCCCCTAGAGATGGTCCACACTCTATGTGCCTAAATTTGAATGCAGTATGTGAAGTATTGACCCCTTCTTTAATTGTTGTAAACAGGCAGAAACTGATTTTGTCTCGAAGTACTTGTGTGATAACAACATTACTTCCAAGGTTGACATTGATCTTTAGCTTGCTAGAAAGTTGTTGCGCCTATTTTAATTGCATATTCTATTGTTCTATAGAGCTATCATAGTGGACTTCTGATGAAGAACAGGAGCCGTGTACAGGAGCTCTTTTGCTCTAACAAAATAAGAGTGGTATATTGTTGCTTTTCTAGTTCTTTGCCATGACCTTTTGCTATCAATGTGTTATGTTGGACTAGATGTCTAACATTGTTTTCCCATCCCTGAGTAAAGGTTGTTGCAACTGTGGCATTTGGCATGGGTCTTGATAAGAGTGACGTCGAAGGGGTATGTATATACATACATTATATATTCAATCTGCGGAATAGAATAAAAATGAAAAGCACATGTTTCTAGCTCATAACATCAAGCATAACTAAATTATGTTAATGGACTGAGTCAAGCATTCTACCCTTAAAAGGTGATTCACTATAGCCTGCCAGAAAGCTTAGAAGAATACATCCAGGAAACTGGCCGTGCTGGGAGGGATGGACGGTTATCACACTGTCATCTACTTCTTGATTCAGCGACATTCTATAAAATCCGTAGTCTTTCACACAGGTGAATATTTTTCCTAATCTACATGCTGTTTGCCACACTTTTTCTATAATTTGACCCTGAGAACACTTTCTTGGCAGTGATGGTGTTGATGGATATGCAATGAGCAAATTTCTTTACCAGATATTTTCCTCTGAAAACACAACAGGATGTATTTGTTCCTTGGTTAAAGAGTTGACCTCACGCAAGTTTGATATAAAGGAAGAGGTTTGCATCTGCTTTTCTGGCCAGCATGCACCTAGTTTCTTATGCCATATAACTCATCTTACCACCTACATAGGCCTAGCTGGCCTGCACTATGTTATACTGAACGAGTCCAATGGATACCAATCTTTTTGGTACATCTGGTTGATGTCTGTTTGCTGTGCTCTGTAAGAATTGCAACTCCACTAAATTTTATTTCTGAGGTTAAATGATGACTTTACCTGTATTAGTAGGTAAGCTATCTAGCTTTCAATTTTTCATAACATCATAGAAAGATCTTGCAGTATCCTGTCCCAAGCATATTCCAGCGTTTAATTTGTGGCAGCTGTTTCCACATGCTATTAATCTTGTAATTGTTATTCAGTAAAGCCACATTGTCACTCCACGTAATGGGAATCAAATATAGTTCATATGGATGCTCATGAATACTACAAAAGAATACCATTTTATAGTCTGTTCTACGAAGCCGTTAAATAGTGTTCTTAATCCAGCCTTCCTTCTCCTATCTTCTGCATTTACTTTTTTTACACCTATCTCAAAGCCGTTTAGTTCCTAACTAACTGGAAACTTAAATAGTCCTGCGGCAAACTTTCTGATTCATTGACCTTCTCTTCTTATTTTTCTGACAATGCAGGTGCTTTTGACAATTCTCACTCAGCTGGAAATTGGTGATCAGCAATACATCCGATTACTTCCTCAGTTCAGTGTTACCTGCACATTGTATTTTCACAAGGTACATCACATGCTTTTCTAGTGATCAGAACCTCTTTTGACGTGTCTATAAAGTAATAAAGAGTTTGGTTGACATGCTCTTTTGATGATCTCGGTGTCTGTAGCAATGAGTGTTCTTAATTGTTCAGGAGATATCATCAGTTAGACACTCAGTACCATGGCTTACCCTCACTTGAAAAATTAGATGGACTTACCATGTTCACTTTTATTTTGTCAAGCTAATATTCGTTTACATTGATGCAGACATCACCACAACTGCTTGCTGACAAGGATATACTAATTAGATCGGTTTTAAATAGGTATAATACCACCAGGTTTTGTTTCCAAATTTTTCTCGAACCTGCTACACATATCTAATACCAATGCTGAATTCATGGAAAAAAGCAGATCAGAGATGAAGGATGGACATTATATCTTTGACACACCAAGAATTGCTAATGATCTGAAGATCACTATGAATGAAGTATTTGACCACCTGCATAAATTAAAGGTTTGCCTGAACCTAGTAATCATTTTAGTAGCCCTTTTTTTTTTCTGAATTTGCTAGAATGTTGGGGAAACTCTTTTAAACCCTCGAAGAGATATCACTCATTTCTTGCATGTCATCTATATGGTTATCAAAATTTTTTGATAAGATAGATTAATTTGTGATATATCACTACACAAACATGCAAGATCAAATTTGATTTCTACAAGTTGCAACAAAAAAAAAAGACTCTGAATATGCTTATAGTAACCAGAGTTTAATTTGTTGTTTTTGTTACAACTTATAGATGTCGAATTTAAACATACATGTTTGTGGAGTGATACATCACATATTAATCCATGTTGTTAAATATTTTATAATTATTTGGATGACATACAAAAACGAGGGAACATCCCCTCAAGAGATTAGAGTCCATTTCTGGAATGCTGTTTGAATTACATCATCTGTTGCAATTATTTTTAGAGAAAGGACAGGAGCTCTGCCTGGTGTGTTAAAAGCATCATCTGTTGCAAGAATAACAACTTGTTGCTAGTTGCTATGTCACATGCTAAACTAACCTTATTATCAACTTGTTAACATCCAGTTGCTTGCATATGTTCTAGCAGCCTCTTGCTCTAACAGTTGTCTTAGACTTGGTTATTGCTGTCCCTATGCAGAATTAAGTATTCTAAGCTTGTTGCTTGGTTGTGAGAACCATTGCCCATTTTTCTTCTTTGATCGTGTTGCAAATATGTATATGTTGAAGCCTTGAACTTTCTATCTTCCTCTGTTAATTAGTTTTCAGGAGAAGTTTCATTTGAATTGAAAGACCCTGCCTACTGTTATGTGATCTTGTGGAGGCCAGATGACGTCAATGCTCTTTCAACAAATCTCACGAAATGGCTTTCTGAAGTTGAGAGCTCAAAGGTGCTTCTTAAGTTTCCTTCTGAATATTCATTTCTCTTCATATTGTAACCACTGATCTTCAGTGCACAAGTTATGATTTCTTTTTTTGAGGATAATAGTTTGTTATATAAATGAATGACAGTTTGGTCTTAGGACTGCTATAAAAATGATCTTAGTTATTTTCAGCAAGAAAACAAATTCAATGAAAGTAGAGTGAAAATAAGTCGGATGTACTGATTCCTGGAGCTTTCTGTTTAAACAGATCAGGAAATTAGATGCTATGTTTGCTCTTGCAAACTTTGCTGTAAATGGGTGTAAAAGGACTGGTGGATGCACTGGTTCCCAGCACACTCCGTGCATTCAAAAGAAGATTATGGAATACTTCAGCAAGGGTGACGGCACATCAGAGAGTGGTTGCAGCACTCAGTTGCAGAAGAGCAGGTTTCTGGTTTCTTTGAGCCTTTTTCCAGATAGAACTTAAGAGAGCATAACTTTGCCATTTGTTTCTTGTTATGTTTCAATCTAAAAATTTCTGTGACTGAAACATTTTATTTGACATTTTGCAGCCCATTCTTGCAAGCCGATATAAAGGTAAGTACTAATGATGAGGATACATTTCCCTTGTGATTTTGTATTAGTGCAATAGTTCTGAATATATCTCCACCATACTGCTAGGTGTTTATTCAAAGCAACTCATTCGCAAAATTCACCCCGAGAGCTGTTGCAAGGATCATGCACGGCATCTCGAGCCCTGCTTTCCCGTCTGCCACTTGGTCCAAAAATCACTTCTGGTCTGTTTATCTGTCTGCCTTTTATGATAGATATTCATACATTTCCGCTTCTGCTTATTTACCTGACGGACTGAATGTATGTTTACAGGGGACGTTATGTGGAGGTTGATTTTCCGTTGGTCATGGAAGCAGCCAAAGCTGAGCTGGTTAAACTTGTTGGAAAAGGAGAATAGTCTTAGTACCTGGCGATCAAGAACAGCTCTTGCCCAGCTACCTGTACATACTCGCATGCTTGCAAGTGACTGCAGCCACCAAATCAAATATAGACATCTAAAAGAGGTCTGCGCCCACTGCACTGTTTGTACTACAGTCCCGGGCGTCCATTGTCGTACGCTTGACAGTTGACGCTGATTGCAATTTTTCCCTCATCTCTTACAGGCCGTAAAGAAGACATTGCTGCTCTACAGACTACAGCAAGCATCCTTCTGCAGCAAAAGACCCAAGATTTGCCTCAAGGTGAAATCAGCAATGGTTTCTCATCAAGCTGGCTAAGATATTTGGTACGATTCAACCATTTAACTGAGATTGCTAGCACTGGGGAATACATTTCTGTAGCTTGCCTCAAGGTGAAATCTACAGAAAGGTACGATTCAATATGGAGCAAGAATGGAGTGTCGCGGAAGTAACAGTCAGAAAGCAGAACCATTCTTCTACAGAAAACACTGCTCCATATCTGTTCTTTTTCACTGCCCTTTTTGATTCAAAAAGGGAATAAAAAGGTAGGCCATCTTCTAGTTTTTTCATGAAAAATGCGAAACGATATATTTATAAATAAAACTTTTAAACATGTGCTCTTAGCAATCTAAAAACAAATGCTGAAAAATGACAATCCTAAAATCATCTTTAAATTTAATGTTAAAAATTTAAATTTAAATTATAAATATAAGCATAAGTGAAAAGATAAAGATAAAATTTTTTTAATCATCCGTTTGAAGATAGACGTCCGGCACTCATGACAAACCTCGTACAAAATACTACCTTCGTAGCCGTTGACTTTTTTATACATGTTTGACTAGTTGACTTATTTAAAAAATTTACATAATTATTAATTAGTTTTATATTATTTCATTTATTGTTAAATATATTTTTATGCATATATATATAGCTTTACATATTTTACATAAAAATTTAAATAAGACGAATAGTCAAACTATATTAAAAAGTCAACGGCGTTAAATATTTAGAAGAAGTATGGGGTTGTTTAGATGGGGCTAAACTTTTTAGCCTCATATCACATCGGATGTTTTTACACTAATTTGAAGTATTAAACTTAGACTAATAAAAAAACTAATTTCATAAATAAGAGCTAATTCATGAGATGAATTTTTTAAGCCTAATTAATTCATATTAGAGCATGTTTACTGTAGCATTACATAGACTAATTGTGTATTAATTAGGCTCAATAGATTCGTCTTGCGAATTAGTCCAAGATTATGAATGAGTTTTATTAATAATTTATGTTTACTATAATAATAATAATAATAATAATAATAATAATAATAATAATAATAATAATAATAATAATAATCTATATCTATATCTATACTATTATAAAAAAGAATAATGACTCTGCCTATACCTTTCGTCTGTCGTTTCGGCGTCTAACCACGGCCGAGTCGGTCACCGATCGCCGCGGCGTCTGTTTTCGCCGTTTTGTCATCCGTGTTTTATCGTGTTGTATTAATCTATAAATAAATATCGCGCTCAACTACGGCTCTGTGTCCTGGTGGAAGAGGTGTTGGTCTCATACGAGATGTGGGTTCGATCCCCGTTGAGATATTTTGTATTTTAACTTCTTTTTCCAGCGGTAGCCATCCGTTTCTCCGTGTGCGTGCACATCGTCAATCAGTAAAGTGAGTCAATTTACCTTTATTTATTTTTTAGAAAAACTGAAATTGTAAATTTGATTTTTTGCAATAGCTTCAGGGTTCTGCTTTTTTAAAAAACAAACCAAACAGATATTTCGCCTAAACCGAACTTAAAAATCCACATTCAATTCATATCCGTTTTGATTTTACCGTTATAGAATTGCATAATTTATTTTTCAAACTTATTTTCAAAGTTTATTTTAGTGCGCACAATTAAAATTAACTTCACGCAATGTAACACATGTGCATTTTTGTTTTATATATATAACTATTATAAAAATTAAAAGTGATTCTACGTGACTTCTGTTGCAGATGTCAAAAATAAGCAAATAAAGCTTGTTAGCTCATATGGTTAGAGTGATGTCCGTTATATAAAAAAACATCAGTTTTATGTTCTTTATCTACGTAAGTATTTTTTTATGTTTCTTTACACATTCTCATTTTTTTGTATTTTGTATTTTTTACATTTTCTCATTTTTATGCGTTTTTCTACACAATCTCTTTTTTTGTGTTTTTCTACATATAATTATTTATGTAGAAACTTTTCATATGTTTTCTACTCATTCTCATTTTTATGTGTTTTTCTATATAATTTGATTTTTTTTGTGTTTTCTCTACTCAAATTTTAATTTGGTTGCATCAAATAAAAATTTAAAGGGAGTAGTAATTAGAGGAATTGGTTGAAAATCATATAACAGGGTTCAATGTAGCATCTCAAACCAACTATATATGATTACAATTTACTATTCATAACTTGATATTTAATTATTTTTATAATTTATTTAATCTAAATAATTAAAATTAACTTGACTTGGTGTAACGCACTGGTATTTTTCTAGTAATAATAATAATAAGTGTCTAAATATTTGATGAGATAATAGGTTAAACTTTAGCCCTTGTTTCAAACCGACCCTATATCTGTTTAGAAATTGAAGTAGGACTGGACGGTAATGTGCGCGCGCGCGCTTCGTCCTATTCGGCGGCCTCTCGCTAAACTTGCGCGCAGCTAGCTTCACGTGGGCTCGCGCTGGCGCTCGCTCTAGGAGACGGGGCATGCCGCATGCGGTACGTACCGGGACCTGGCGCGTCGGAGTGATTGCTCGTGGCCCCGTGGGCTCGTCGGTTCGCTGGATCTGAACCGTGGTGGGGTGGATGATTGCTTGTTTCATTCTGTCACCCGATGTTCTCCTTTCGGTTTAGGTTTGTAAGCTAAAATTTAATTTTTTATCTTAAATTTAAAGTAGATTTTAATTTTTTTAATAAAGTTGATTTTTTATATTGATTTTTATATGGTTAAGAATATTTATAAACTATTTTTTGTTTGTAAATATGTCAATGTACTTTTTTTTATGTAAAAGTTAAACGATCACCTTGTAGCTGCTGCTGTAGCTGACCCTACGTCTAAACTCTAAGAGGTTATTTTTTTTCTTGTTGAAGGTCATCTTTTATATATATAATCTTAGTGATCATGATGTTAAGATTGAAAAATAAATAACGATAAAAAACTTTAAATTTAACGTTAAAAATTTAAATTTTAGCTTATGAATATAAACAAAAAAAATAAAAGATGTGCATACCGAGGAAGGTTGTGATTCTTGCAACTAGCTTATTCATAGTTCTTTTCTTAATTTGACATATATGTTTTTTGAACTATTAATCATTTTTTTAAAATACATATTCAAGCATAAAAAAAAGTAGTTAACAAAAATCCAAAAAAAAATCGTCTTATATCTTATTTCCACACCATCACCGTCTGTGTGCGGTGAGGCGAACCATGGGCGGCCACCTAAACGATGAGCTAGCCAGGATGGCACGACAATGCGTGCTTTAGCCGTAGGCCATGTGTTAGCACTTAGCAGCAGTTTAATGTTGCGATTTAAAACCACCGAAAACGAAGCCAACCGTGTTGGGTTTTTGCCTTCAAGTCTGAAGAGAACTGCTAGATCTACAACAACGTGTCGTGTAGCCCCCAATATGGAATATTCGGCGGCTCCAACCTGGCGGCTCGAAGCATATTCAGCCCCCGCACACCCGACACGCAACGAGGGCCGCCTGCCCAACAAGGTAATCATCTCGCTTTTTTATAGCAACTATAATAAGTGATATAAATTAATTTAAAAATTATTATGTTAAACTTATGTTTATGTGGGTGAGAAAATAGAAGAGAAAAAATAGACTAGATATTTATATATATATTTATAGCTATCGGTAGTATGGACTTTAAAATACTTTGTATATAAAAAATGTGATATGTAATAGTAATGCAGTAGATGTAGATGTCTATGAATTAACTTTTTTTTAGCTCTTGATGATATGTTATTCTTATCTAATAGTAATCTCTTCTATTGACACATTCTCCTGCTCCTATCGTCGTACGTGCTAATGTCTAGGAAAGTTTCTTGCACAGTGCACATTGTTTCTTTGCAGATTATACCATCTTTTGGAAACATGTAAATTGTACTCTTTAAACAGTATTGATTAGAGTCACGAAGCCGAAGAGACTAGCTCTAATTTTTATTTATTTATTTATTTTAACCATTTCATGCATCTCCACTCTTTTATTGCTGGAGCTTAATTGTTTGGCTTACCTACAGTTACAAAAAGATATGCGTTGAAACTGGAGCATGTCAAACATACCCCATGTGTAGTCCCTTTTGTGTATGCATCCGTCTTAAAATAAATCGTCTTAAAATAAATGAATTTTTAAGTTTTTGGAAAGAATTTTTGACTCTTCGTTTTATTTAAATTTTTTTATGATTAATATTTTTATTGATATTATATGATAAAATATGAATAGTATTTTACATGTGACTAATTTTTTTAATTTTTAATAAATTTTTTAAATAAGACGTATGGTCAAATGCTTAATCAAGAAAACTCAGAAATCTTTTTTTTGGATGGGGTAGTAATTATAAAACATCGCACTCTTTCAATGAGTTCTTGCAAAAAATAATTGATCTAAGAACTCCTTAGGTTTTCCAAAAGAACAGTTCGACTTGCAAAAAAAAAAAAATCTTGAAACCTCCCTTTGAAACGAGGCTTACATACATGTCACAACCTTTTGGAAAAAAAATGAGTACACACTCTAAACTAAATTTATACATATTCTAGAACAGTACATTTGCAATAAGAGGTGTATTGGTCTACAATATTACGGTTGTGCAAATAAACCGTAGTTTAGCTCATTAGGTTTCCTGTGGTGCAACCTATCAATTTGGGCTTAACGTTTATATTTATTACATATGTCATGTTTGTAACTGATTAAGTATTTATGGTTGTTATTTTTTCATGTTAAACAACATGCATATGATTTGAATGTGATAGTCTAATTATCTGTAGGTATTTATATGGATAGACTATACATTCATATGTATACGGGTGTCCATGTTTTAGAAAAAGAACAGCTGCATAATAAATGTGTACATTCCATACTTATTACAGGAATATTCGCTCTAGATATTTGATGACGATTGACGAGTGAAAAAGAAAAAGAAAAAAAAACAACCGGGGAAGCACGAACAACCTACTAGGAAAGAAAAACTCGCAAACAATTCATTAAACCCCCGGAGCCAGAAGCCTCCCCTCCTCTCCTCTCCTCTCTTCGCCGCTCTCGTTGCTTCCTCGCGGGGAGTTCGACTTCGAAACCCCCTCCCCCTCCCCTCCGCTGACTTCGAGGAGGAGGAGAAGGCGAAAGCGAAGGCTCCCGCGCGCCGCGGAGATGAGCACCGACGCCGCCGCCACCGCCGTGGTGAACTACCCGCTCGTCGCGGCGCTCGTGGCGTTCGCGCTCGCGCAGTCCTCCAAGTTCTTCACCACCTGGTGAGTTTCGAGTTGGCCGCCCTTGGCCCCCAACACCCCACCACCCTCTCCTCTTATGCCCTCTGCGCCGCCCGCCCGCCCGCCCGGTGGCCGCGCCCCTCCACGCGGCTGCTCCTTTGCGCTGTCAGTTTGATCCCTGGTGGTGTTGGCAAGGCGTTAGCATTGCGTAATCGGTACTACGAACCGTGTGGCCTCGTGATTGCGGGTTGTGGTTATGGGTTGGCGGCGGAAGCAAGGGGGGCGAGCTGGAGAATTGAGATTCGAGGGATACGACGAGCTGAGGCATGCTAGATTTGTTTGTTCCTGGCATGGTTTGGATTGTAGTAAGTCCGTAGATCGTCGGAGGTTACACAGATCCTATTTGACTATTTCTGTGTTTTGCCGAGTTTCGATAGCGTGGTCTGCGTCAACCTGCCTCTCTAAAGAGGTAAACCGCTTTTATCAGGATACTTTTCTCTATGAGAGCCGAAATTCTAAATCCAGCATGATGTGAATGTCGGACGGCTGTTGTAGTGCCGTTGCACGATGCAAAATTATCTTACTTGTTTTTTGGTACGTTTTGTCGTGAACAACTAGTTGAGAGCATTGCTTGAGCGTCGTTAATAACGGGGTGTTTTGCTACTATCCTACTACTATAATCTGAGAACATTTGAGTGCCATCTGGACTTTTTATGGGGTAATTTGATACATTTTTATGAGTCATGTTGGTTCTACTTTCAGGCAAGAGCTGTTCAGATCTCTTGCAAATAGCAATTTTATTGAATTTATAATTAATTAAAGTAAGCATGGTCTTCCTTGATACTACTGGAAGATTTAAGACACTAACTGGTATCTGTTATGGGGTATCAGACATGAAATAGGCCTATTTTTGTATTTAAATATCAAATATCTCACATTTGTGCTGCACAATACAATATGCTGTGTTGCACAAGTTTTTTCTGAAATCACATGATGTTCATCAAAGACGCAAACACAAATACACATTGAATTGACATCAGGATATGATCTTTTGTTTTCGAACTGGAGAAGATCTACATTTCAAATTTCATGAAGGATGGAGAGGAAAAGGTGCTTTAGAAATGAGTAGAGTAAGGAATGAAACAAGAACAGTATATTTGAGGACTACATACAACCCCGTGAAAGCTTTGCCAGCCTGTAGAAATTTAGAGAATACGCAGTATTTTGCTTTTTCTTAAATTATTACTGTCTTCAATCTGAATTTGAGAAGGGACAACAAAAATCTTGAACACCAGTAATCTGCATTTTAACACGTCAGAAAAGAACAGGGCAATACCATAATAATGTTTATCGGTTCCCTATTGTATTATCAAAATTCATAAATAATTACTTCATCATTGATTAACTGATTTGATGTAGGTTTAAAGAGAAGCGTTGGGATGCCAGGCAACTTATAGCTTCTGGGGGGATGCCATCATCCCACTCAGCCACAGTGACAGCACTTGCAGTGGCCATAGGAATCCAAGAAGGCTATCGTAGCGCCACCTTTGCAACTTCAGTAATTATTGCATGTGTGGTGAGTAGATGCTCTTGATTCTTGATTTTTATTTTTTTTCTTAGCTGCTTCTGTTGCATGATTATGGTATTATAGAGGAGAATATGAGACAATTCTGCATTCATTGCTTTAAGTTCACATAAGTAGATGCTCTTCTGCATATATAAAGTACTTTGCAGTTTGCACATTGTTATTTAGATGGGGTATTTATGTGTTTATTCCACTAACTTGCCATCATCTCATTTTTGTCATTTGATATGGTCTAAGCCTACATGTAAACGAGATAGTTTAGTGACATGAATGGAATTTCAAATGAAAAATTAAATCTCATATACACCACTGAACTCTATTTGGGTTTGCTCCTGTAAATCTCGAAGCTACCTTTTCGAATTCATTTCCATGACAATATCCATTGCCTCCGCTTCATTGAACAGTTCTATGTAGTCGGGAAATGCAAATATCTTGTTTTTCGTAAAATGTTTATGTTTGCATTATTATTTTTTCTTATTTTCTGTAACTTGTTTGTAGGTGATGCATGACGCCTTTGGAGTTCGCTTACATGCTGGAAAGCAGGCAGAGGTTGTCTTTCTCATCCTGAAAGGTTTAAGCCTTCTGTTTAAATAGGATATAATAGAATGGGAGAATTTTGCGTAGCAGCTTCTGATTATATCTCATGGACTAATAAAAAGAATTTGACTATATATAGATGGAATGTAGATTTTTGACATGCAATGCTGTTTGTTGCGCTAATAAGTCACCTTTAATCTTCTGGTCTTTGAACTTTTTTTTGTTAGGCTAATAAATTTGATATTCTTGTTGGATCAATATTTTGGCCTGAATTCATGGACCTTTTCACTTTTACAGAAAGAAGAAATTTAGATAATGACAATTGTATATTTCAGTTCTGTTTGGCCTGAACTCTTTAACTTTCACTTTTATGCGGACGAGAAACTCAGATAATGACCAACTGTATTTTGAAGTGTGAAATGACCTTTTCTTGCAAGAAATGGTCTTCTTCTTTTGGTCACTCCACCGTCAATGTTGATTTTAGATTTGGATAGTCCAGTGAAGAAGTGCAACCTGAATTATATGCTCTGTTGTAAATTCCACAACATTAAAGCCAGAGCATACTAATATTGTTGATGCAAATCTTTCAGGTATTGAATCAAATTGTGTATGAGCTACCAGAAGAGCATCCACTATCAGAGACAAAGCCACTGCGTGAAATTCTTGGACACACAGTTCCTCAGGTTAGCTTGGTTTGCATCTGTTGTTATTTAGCTATTGTGGCCTTGTAAGTATAAACTGATATTCAAAACAGAAAGAACAGTAGGAAGATCTATTAGGCATATAGGAAGATACTAGATATGCCTTGTAGAACCTTTATATATGTGAGTCTTGAAAATCTCATGGGTATGATACAAACTAATTATTATTAACATGCACTTAAAACCTCTCTAAAAAATAAACTTACAGTTAATGCATAAGACATCTTACAGATACATTATCTATTTCACTCTTTTTTTAGGATATGCAAGAGAATTGTGCATTGTTTCATTGAAAGAAGATTAGAATGCGCCTGTGGTTGGATGTGGCCTAGCATTTTTACATCCTTTCTACTACCATTCTCACATCTGCTGATTGGACATTTCTTTTGATTGACGTATTTATATACCTTTTTATCAGAATCATCGCTAGATATATGTTATATTCTTGTAATCTAAATGTATTTTCTTTCTTTTTTGTTTAATGTCAGGTTGTGGCTGGTTGCATCCTTGGAATCCTCATAGCTGTTGTTATGCGCTTAGCTTTATGGAGTTCCTAGACATGCATTGCTCTTAGGTATTTGCTACAATTGATCACCTCATTTCGCATCTCTGGTGGGTGGTGAAGTATGAAAACTGAAATCACCTCTTGGATGTGATTTGTACAAATGTTCAGTTTTATGGCTATACTAAAGTTCCTAACCGGTCTATATCTGCGTTGTAGGAGGTAGGTTGTAGCTCAATTGGTGCTGTACATCGTAGAAATTTACTGGAAGCTCATGTGATCAAACCCTTGTTATACAACTGGCAGTGGTCATGCCATCAGCTTTGCTTTCTGGCACGTATTGATATTTTAAGCTGTACTGCATTACTGTTCTTAGGTTACTACTTAGTACGGTGTCGTGCTTTTTAGATCGAATCCATACAAATGTCTCAAATTTGTTCCTGGGCAGTAGCATACATGCGCATGCTGTTCTACTGTCGTTCATAGTTCATACTACCTGTTTTCCTCTGAAATGCTTCTTTTCTCTCGGTGAACCTGATATATTTGATACTATTTCAGAACTTTTGGTGCTAACAAACAGGAACTATTCTCTGTTTTACACAAATCAAATAAAAATGTTGACTTAATAAGTACTCTCTTCAGTTCCATAATTCTTTTTTTTGGATAATGCCTGGTTAAACTTTTAAATTTTTGACTATTAATAATTTTAAAAATATGGAGTTTAAAATTATGAGAATATGTAAATATGTACAGATGAGTCATAAATTGTACTTCAATAAAAGTATTTATTTATTTATTGTATACGGTCATAAATATAGAAGACCATGTCATTATATTATCTAAGTGGCTGTTTGGATTTTGTCACATCAGATGTTTGGACGTTAATTATGAGTATTAAATTTAGACAGATAACAAACTAATTGTATAAATAAAGACTATTTTATTAGACAAAATTTTTAAACCTAATTAATCAATGATTAGCAAATGTTTATTGTAGCATCACGTTCGTTAATCATGGACTAATTAGGCTTAATAGATTCGTCTCGTGAAATAGTACAGAGTATGGACTTGTAAAAAGCACGGAATACAAAAGCACGGAGGATTCAAACGAGCCCTAAAACTACCAAAATTATCAAACTGGAGTTAGTATAGATGTGCACACCATCATTAGAAAACAGCAATGTACTTGGGGAAGTTATGGGGAGATAGTTAGGTGGTCATTGTTTGGTTTTTAAGGAAAAGGTGAAACAACATATTTGTAACTAAAACTTTTATATATGTATTCTCGACGGTCTAAAAATAAATAATAAAAAAATCCTTAAATCAACATCAAATTTATGGTTTTTGCTTACTAGTATAAACAAAACCGAAAAGATGAGATTGTTAACCTTCTTAACCTTCTATCAGTATGTTCTATTACTCTCTCCGTTTCATATTGCTATAATATGTTTTGGTTTTATCAAAATTAATCAATGAATTAATATTAATGTTTTATATATTTGTCAATATTTATTAGCACTCATCGGAATTCACGGGAATAAGAACTGGGGTAATATCAAACATGAAGCCTCGTCCTTGTTACATGCAGCTACAGCTAGACAACGAGGACATTATTCTGGAACTGGTACATGTGTATGGTGGCATGGCATCGTGTTCTGCTCAGGTTCTCAGAGTTTGCATGTTGACGATGCTCCGGGGTGGTGCACCACGATGAGGTTGTACGCGTCGAGCGTGAGGAAGTCGTCCAGCTCCGGCGCGGTGCACTGCCGGCTGAACATCCTGCCGGCCTCCGCGTACCGGCCGTGCCGGAACCTCTCGGCGCCGACCTCCGCCTCCACCCTCGCCATCTCCTCCTCCACGACGCGCGCGAGCAGCTCGGGCGTCGCGCGGACCTCCACGCCGCCGGCGTCGAGCGCCGCGCCATGGCGGAGCCACTGCCAGTTCTGCACGCGGCTGATCTCCGCCGTGGCGGCGTCCTCCATCAGGTTGTAGAGCGGCACGGAGCCGGAGCCGGACAGCCACGCCGCGAGGTACTGCACGCCGACGCGGGTGTTGTGGCGCAGGCCCTCCACCGTGCGCGCACCTCGCGGCGGCTGGAGCAGGTCCTCCTCCGTGATGGCGAAGGCGTCGCCGGTGTTCCCCGCGGTGGCGGCGGCGGTGTCGATCTGGTTCGGCCTCCCGCCGAGGTGGCCCTCGAACACCTCCCGGATCGCCGGGATGAGCCCCGGGTGCGCCGCCCACGTCCCGTCGTGCCCGGCGCGCACCTCCCGCAGCTTGTCCTTGCGCACCAGCTCCAGCGCCGCCTCGTTCGCCGCCGCGTCGTCCTTGATCGGAATCTGCGCTGCCTGCAAGCACCACGACATCATCAGCAAGGCCAATCATCGCCGGCGTGGGGGAGGGAATCGCGAGCTCTCTGACCATGCCGCCCATGGCGTGGACGCCGCGGCGGTGGCAGGTGCGGATGAGGAGGAGGGAGTAGGAGCGCATAAAGTGCTGGGCCATGCCGACGAGGGCGCGGTCGGGGAGGAGGCGGTCGGGGCGGGCGCGGAACGTCTTGACGTAGCTGAAGATGTAGTCCCAGCGGCCGCAGTTGAGCCCCGCCGAGTGCTCCCGCAGCTCGTGCAGGATCTCCTCCATCTGGAACACCGCCGGCAGCGTCTCCACCAGCACCGTCGCCCTGATGCTCCCCCTCCCTATCCCCGCCTCCTTCTCCGCCCTCTCGAACACGCCCTTCCATATCCTCGCCTCCCTGCACGCCCTCGGATCACCACGAGCTGCTGTGTGCGAGTGTCACGTACTGTGCGCCATGGATGGATGGGTGTGTACCTACCTCGAGTGCTCCATCTTGGGGAGGTAGAAGAAGGGGCCGAAGCCGGCGCCCTGGCCGGCGCGGAAGGCGGCGTGGTTGTGGAAGAAGTAGAGGCCGAAGTCGAGGAGGCAGCCGATGGCCGGCTCGCCGTCGATGAGGACGTGCGCCTCGGGGAGGTGCCAGCCGCGGGGGCGGACGAAGAGCGTCGCGGGCCGGTCGCCGAGCCTGTAGTCCCGGCCGCGCGCCGCGTCGCGGAAGGTGATCGTGCCGGCCACCGCGTCGCGCAGGTTCACCTGCCCGCGCATCAGGTTCTCCCACGTCGGCGACAGCGCGTCCTCGAAGTCAGCCTAGCAACCCACACGCACGCACACACACGCCACGCCTCGTCACGATGATCCCACTACGTACGACGCGCGCCGGTCGAGCAGTGTTGCAGCGGGTCTGCTTACCATGAAGACCTTGGCGCCGGAGTTGAGGGCGTTGATGACCATCTTGCGCGGCTCGGCGGGGCCGGTGATCTCCACGGTGCGGTCGGCGACGGCCCGCGGCACGGGCGCGCACGCCCAGTCGCCGTCGCGGACGGGCCTCGTCGCCGGGTCGAACCGGGGCAGCTCGCCGGCGTCGTACCGCCGCTGGGCCTCCCGCCGGCGCTCCATGGCGTACCGGACGGCGCCGCGGAACTCGCGCTGCAGTCCGGCCACGAAGGCCAGCGCGTCGCTCGTGAGGATTGCCGCGAACTCCGGGTCGTACCGGCCGCGGATGTCCACGCCCTCCGGCGCGTCGTACGACGGCGGCGCTGCCGCGTTGCTGCTGGTGGCGGCGGCCATGGAGGCGTCGAGTGTTCGTCCGAGCACTGATCGAGCCGAGTGTGAGTAGAAATGGGGAGTGGTGCAGCTGGGCGAGGGAGAGTGCGCTTCCTTCGGTGATCATGGAGGAGATTTATATGCGAGAGGTAGTGTAAGATTTGAACACGATTAAAGTTTTGTCATTTTTCTCGCAAGAATTCAAGATCGCACTAGCTAGTTTTGTACAGTACCACTCAAGTGGACTGTGTGGAAATCTCGTAATTTTGCTAGACAACACGATGCTAAATTTTGCACAGACGCTAATATTTTTTGCACGATCATACAACTCGCACATGTGCCTTTCTTATCCTTATAGTTAATGTCAAAGCATCTGGCTAAATTTTCAGAAGAGTAACACCATAGAGTTTGCTTTGTAAGGGTTGTGAATCAAGAAGTGCTCCAGCATCCAGGTTTATAAACACAACTGAAGCCTCACCAAAGACGAAAACAAGGCCACGCTCCGTTGCTAAGCAGCTTGATTAATGGGCCTTATCGCACTACGTGGTTGTTTCATGAGAAACCTAAGAAGGCTGCCTTTGCCTGTGTGTACCTGGTAGCGCTTTGCTTTTATCCACCGATGAAGCGCGAGATTCGACCGCCTTGTTTTCTGAGTTTTTTTTTCTTTCAGAATTTTTTTCGGCTTTTACATCCGTGCTTCTTAAAAAGATCATATATATATACTATAAAAAATTTACACTATTATCTTTTTTAAATAGATTTTTAAATATACATAATTTAATTATGTCATTTACATAATTAAATAGTTATAAGAGTAAAAAAATCTTTTATTTTCCATCTTTGGACACAGCCAAACCTAGGATCGCGGATGAGACGAATGACGGTGCAGCACCA
This sequence comes from Oryza brachyantha, assembly GCF_000231095.2. Classification (NCBI taxonomy): domain Eukaryota; kingdom Viridiplantae; phylum Streptophyta; class Magnoliopsida; order Poales; family Poaceae; genus Oryza; species Oryza brachyantha. The sequence goes on from NC_023166.2 coordinate 13,098,167, forward strand.
GCACCAGCGTGCATGGAAACATCGTATCATCTTTTCGCTCCCGATTATACTTATAAACCAAAATTTAAATTTATATTCTTAAATTTAGAATTAATTTTGAAGTTTTTTATAATTTATTTTTTTAAGTCTTTGCTTTTACACAATAAAAGCATATAAATATTTATTTCTAAGTTATTTTTCGTTAACAAAATGTGTGATTCTATGAACCAAACGATAGTGAGACGAAGGTGGTTGCGATAAGGCAGGCCGGCCAGGCAAGCAAGCTGCGCCGCGTCATACCGATCAGCTCGATCGATCGCGTGTGTGCATGGGCTCTTACGTATACGTACCGAGAAAGAAGAGCGCGAGAGTGGCTCCAACGGCAGCCATTTGGCCGCTTCTGCCTTCTGCTGTTTCTCTCCTTATCCACGCTCCATACTTGCCATTGAGGAGTGCCGTGCCGTGCCGCCGTGCCAACCTGCATGAGAATTCGATGTATCTCTTCCAGCCGGTTAGACCAAAAAAAAAATGAAAAACACTGAAGGTTTTAAATATCTGGCTAGCTGCCACAGTCTCCCACTTTAGCCCATCCTTATTAGACTTTACTTATACTTACGGTATCTCTAAAAAATGTCTAAAATTGATCACTAAAACTGAATTTTAAGAGTTAAGGTAGAAAAATGGTTATCATTAGACCCATATATTATAGACACATAAGAACCCATGTGACATAAATAATAGGTGATAAATCTGTTATCAACTATTTTTAAGAGTAACGAAAAAGTTAAATGCCACACCGGCGTGTCGTTGCGCATGTACGATTCGATATGATCGCGCATGCACGCAGGCTCCGGCCTCTAGCCTCTGGGCTTTAGATGCCGGACGGACAGCGAGCCGTTGGGCCGGGCAAACCTTCTGTGCCAATGGGCTTGGATGCGGAGGAAAAGTTTCGGCTGGCCGGGCCATATGTGTACGTCGTGCACTTTCTCAGTTCAGTTGGTGGCTAAAATGCCTTTTCTTCCGCATCTAAAATTCCTTGGCAGCTTGATGGCATCGCTCTAAAAAAATGCCAAAATCCTATATTAAAAATGATTGGTAAAGTATTTCAAAAACCTATACACTCGGTAATATCCCTATATTACGTTTTAATAATTTCTTTATTTTGCTTCTTTCAACTTTTATTTTGGAACATGTTCGATTTTATCTCTGTCGGTGTAATTTAAATATGCTAGGGAGGGACAGGTGAAGACTGAGGTATGAGGTCATCAGCTTGATGATGCCGTGGCACATATTACAACTCTTCCTCCAGCAATATAAGAACTTTGTATAGGTTTTTTCTTTAAGATTAAGGTTGGTATATAGAATGGTTGAGGTAGGAAGAAAAGGGGGAGAGTTAAATAAGACATGGTTTGTGATCGATGAGATTGGAAGATAGGTAAATACATTCTTAGGGATTCTTTGAATGCATGATTCTCAAAACGCATGGATAGGGAAAATACCTGATTGGAGCCTATCACTCTAAATCCTATGTATTGAATAAACATATGAAAAATTATAGAATAACCATTTGTATTGAGCATAAGAAAAATGTAGTAGGAATTAGAAGTGAGAAACCAACACAAATGAATGTTTATATGATATTGAACTTCATGTTGAAAATATTCCAAAATTCATACGTTTCGAGACATTATTAAGGAAATTTAAAAGAATTAGAAAGAGATGCTCCGTTGTTCCAAAGGTCATATATGTTTTTTTCCATAGGAATTTAACACTTCAAAATTCCTCCAAATTTTCTTTGTTTTAAAGGATCCCTTATATTTCGAACAAATTACAAGCTCTCGATCCTTATGTTTTTCAGTTTTTGGATGCAGTGGACAGGAGATCGAGCAGTGGCAGCGAGGCTAATGTTATCACAGTAGGAACGTGACTTGAAAGTGCAAACCCGAATGAATCAAGTGCATGAACCTACTTAGTGATGATGACAACGATGTAATCCGGGGCGATTGTTTGACTTTTTCTACAAACGGCATGTCTGTAAATAAAAAATAATCTATAATAATACTTTTATATGTATATTCTTAGCGATATAAAAATCAATATTGAAAATAAAATACGATAAAAAATCTCAAAATCAACTTTAAAAGTTAAAATTTCAATTTTGGGTTATATGTATAAATAGAGGTGAAAAAAATAAGATGGTTAGGTTAATGGTGGCTACGTACTTGGTTGTTTTACATAACCTCGTCGCAGGGAGAAGTAGGTTGCATTCACTCATTGTTCGACAGTGCCTACGACCCTTCTAAGAATGGCTATCTACCTCACGCTCTCGAGAAATTTGCTATAATGCCATTAATGGTGGGTTTCGTCTGTTATGCCATTTCGGATTTGAGTTTCTCCAAAATATCATTATCACCTTTTTTTTTTTATCATTTCTCTATTTGCTGCAACTTTGCATTGGATTTCTTTTTTTTAATTCAATCTTGGACTGTTTTGCCCCCGTGACTAGTGAGTGCATCACCGAACACGACAAGATAGGCCTTTCGATTGACAGTGGTGTGGAACTGCTCAAGCAACGACGTCAGTGTGTGGACCTTGCCGAGCGAGTACACGTAAAGAGCGTGTTCTTTTGCTGGTGCATGGTCGACCATTGTGTGACATAGCCAAAGGTGAGCGCGCACCACCACAGCTCGTTATGGACCTGCACGATGTCCTTGTATATGACCATCGTCTCTGCGACATAGGCGAGGCGGTGCTTACTATCGCCCCACCTTCGCGTTTGAAGTGGTTGAGGATCAACATCACGCGTGGTTGGCTCCTGTCACCTCCGGCGGCGGTGCTCCACCGCGACCACATCCGCAGCAGCAGCGTTGCACCACGGTCTTCTGAAAAATAATATCAAAATAAGGTGTTTGAGTCCGGTCATATATTTATTACAAACCAAAATACAAATACATAGAACAAATAAACCAGAGTTATAAATGCATCAATACACCACTCAAGCATCATTGTAGGGGCTCCAATAATACTTGGGTAGTTTAAAGAATTTACATCAATCACAGTATGATTATAAAATTTAAGTTAGGGTTTTGTGTTTCCTCCGTAGTCAAATTTGCATGGTGAATTGAGTATGTACTCGGTCAATGGGCGAATGACACAAATACCATTTCACCAAAAAGTCCTAAATCGATTTTTTAGGACAAGTGAAGACATTTAAGCGTGTTGCACCAATTTGAGAATAAATATTTTTTGCAAAAACCAAAGCTAAAAGTGACATTACAGTGAAACCATTTCAAGAATAGCATAATACTCCCTCTATCCTATAATATAAGATATAAGGTATTTTAACTCTAAACTCTGTTCCAAAATATGAGGTACTGTATGATACTAATGCAACGCATCTATCGACTCTTATATTGTTTTATTCTTCAACCATTAACTTTCGTATTACCGTATTCCCCACCTATTAACTAATGCGTAGTACCTTTTATAAACTATTGTTAATTATTTATTTATAAAAAATACGTGCTCCTTATGATATGGGACGGAGTAGAGCAGCAATTTTGCCCCAATTTCTCCCTCACCGTCTCACTTCGAAACACTCCTCGCCTCGCCGAGAAAATCGGAGATTTGGGCCATCGGTTCGGCGTTAATGCCACCGACAGACTCCACTCCTCACAGCCGCCGCCGCGTCATCTGACCACCCCGCCGATGGCGAGACCGGCGGCGGCGGCGGTGCCGAAGGCGCCCCCTTCGAAGCACCTGATGGCGCTCGCCGTCGTCGCCATCCTCGGCCTCGTCCTTGTCGCCGACTTCCTCTGGGCCTCCTCCTCTTCCTCCCCCTCTTCGCCCGCCGCCGCCGCCGCCGCCTGGTCCTCCAGGCTCGATCTCCCCGCCCGCCCCGCCGCCCCCGTGCCGTCCTTGGTGGATAAGGTGATATGCTTCCCCATCTCACGCACACTCGGTTGCTGCCTCCACTGCCCTTCAAGTGTAGTGTTCTGTGTAGTACAGGAGTCGCGCGCGATTAGTGGGATCTGATCAGAATTAGGTGCATATGCGTGTTTTGATTGGAAACGGTAGACCAAATTATGGTCGATCGGTATCTTCCCCTCGACACAAATGACCTGCTTAATCAGCTGTAGTTTAGGCATAGACGTTGGTAGTAGGTTGATTGCTTCCTGAGGGATCTGGGTATAGTGATCAACTGTACCGCATGATTGCTACTTCTTAGTGGAGGAAGAAATTGATCATGCATTCATGCCTGCAACTTCTGGTTGAGCTTTCAGAGTGAAGAGCTGTTTGCGAACTGTAATGTTTAGGAGAACTGCCTGCAAAATCTTTGCGTGTCTTTCAATTAACATAGACATAGAAGAGCTATTTGATCTATGGATAGAAGCAGCAAACTCATGCTAAATCATGAACATTTTCACCATTTGGTGGAGCTAACTGACTTTCATTCTGATCTTATGCCGGATGAAACTAAAACTACAAAGAAAAAAATAGCCTATTTTGCTAGACTGCCAGTTTTTGTCTATCTACGCTATCCAGCCTTCGTACCATCTACTGTAGTATCTCCGTTCTACCCATCTCAGAGTACGCTTAGCTTTATGTATGGTATCTTAGTTGTGTATATACCACATGAATTTGGCAATACTGTTGTAAACAATGTAAAAACTTATGCATTTCATTCGAATATCTTTTACCTTCTCATTAGTTCTATTATATATAATATAATGGCTTATACTATTAAGACTGTATAATTTTGTTTGTATGGCATTTTCAAGCTGACCTTTTATTAAGTAATCAGTTTCTTATTTTCTTGTGCAGAAAACAAAGGGAAAAGTATCTGTAGGTTCCATGGACATCAATGCAACCTTTGCAGATTTGCCGGCATCAGAGCTAGAATGGGAGGAGATGGCTGAAGCACCTGTGCCACGTTTGGATGGTGCTGCTATGCAGATTAAGAATCTCTTATATGTTTTTGCTGGATATGGTACCATTAACCATGTGAGAAAAAAATACATATTATCTTTTATATCCAGTTATGTTTTATGTTCTTTTTTCCTTCTATTTTATAAAATCTCTAATTTGCTGAAGAACAGCATATAACATGTAACATCTTTACTTGGGGAGTAGGGGCTACATTAACATATTCTACTTGTTCCTTTTCAGCAATCAACAACCTAGAACTCTAATTGGACATTTGGTTTTGGATCAGTCAAGTTTGCTACTTGCATCATGATTTTAGTTAAAGATCAATTCACATTATATTTCAATGTTTTTATAAATGATCAATGCTCCATAGCCTCATTTGCTACAGTTTCCGATCAACTGTGCCAGCATAAATCTATATGTGCATATGACATTAAGCTGAACAACATGAATGAAATTTGTGGAAAGTTCATCTGTTATTGTTTCAATTATTCAGTCCAACCGTGATGTTCCTTAGTAAAATACAATAGCACTTAGAATCTTAGGTATGTTGGTTAACAAGATCCCATATAATTTTTGTGGACTGAAAATTTAAGATGAAATGTGTTTTCTACATATTTAATTTTTCTGGACTGAAAATTTAAGATGAAAGCTGATTTCGTTGATACTTCTTTCTACAACAGACTTTGCCATGAATTAATTCAAGATGCCACCAAGTTTATCATTTTTAACCTTTTCCAATGTTTTCCATGTACAGGTGCATTCCCATGTGGATATTTACAATTTCTCAGATAATACATGGGGTGGGAGGTTTGATATGCCAAAGGAAATGGCTCATTCACATTTGGGGATGGTTACAGATGGAAGATTTATTTATGCGGTAACAGGACAATATGGTCCGCAATGTAGGGGACCTACTGCTCGAAACTTTGTTCTGGACACTGCAACAAAAGAATGGCATGATTTGCCTCCATTGCCAGTTCCTAGGTACAAAGAGTGTTGTATTTAGACATTGTTGTACTTGCATGGTCACCCCCCTCCCAAGAAAAATCTTACTACTACTTTTGAAGTTTGGATATTTGGTCAGCTTTTATGCTGTCGAGGAACAAGAAATCTTGTTTTGAGCCCCTATTTGTTCTTAATCCTAAATCTATTGTTCAGATATGCTCCAGCCACACAACTTTGGAGAGGCAGGCTTCATGTGATGGGTGGCAGCAAGGAGGATAGGCACGAACCTGGACTTGAGCATTGGAGCCTTGCTGTAAAGGATGGGAAAGCTCTGGAGAGCGAGTGGAGGAGTGAAATACCAATCCCACGTGGCGGCCCTCATAGGTCTATACGGTTCCCCATCCCTATGATTTGTGTTGGTGTCATTTATTCATTTTCATTGGAAAGTAATGTTGTTATATACCTAAAGGGTCCTTCTGTTTAGCATCTGGTGTATCCAGACTTTTATGATGCTCCTGTCAATATGTATGCTTCCAAGCTATTTCATTTACCAATTATCTAAATTAAAACTAGGTCTGACCAGAAATCTGTTTGCATGGCATACAAAGAAATTCCCATGTGCCATACATGATAGTGCTTCCATGCTTTCACCCTCGGTTTCTCTTGACCAGTCTTTAAAGCACATTTCAAAGGGTAACTAGTTTAAAAACACCCTTGGATTTGCTTTAATATTTGTAATATGTTTCTGAGAACAGTACTGCTGTTAGCATAGCAACTTAATCATGATTTTCTCTTGCTACCAGGGCCTGTGTTGTTGCTAATGACAAGCTACTCGTCATTGGTGGCCAAGAAGGGGATTTTATGGCCAAACCTGGATCTCCTATATTTAAATGTGTTAGAAGAAGTGAGGTATGCTGATATGTAGCTCAATCACTATAAATGCTAGTTTTTGCACACTGTATAGGAATTTGTACATTTTGAAATTCGACAAGAATCCATTTCTGGCAGTAGCAAACACAGTCAAAACAACTTAGCATGCTATCAATTACTTTTAACAATGAATAGTGGAAGTTTGGTTTAGCTGAAGGCAGTGATGCACGATGCATTACCCAATATATGGTGATTTAAATTTTTAATCTGAACTTTTAACCTGTTTTGGCACATCGTGAATGTTACACTTCTAGAGACCTATATTCATTGTTTTCTTGTAACTTTTGGATTCCCACTTCTATTGAATATTCTAGTCATTTTAATCTTCTGCCTATGCAGGTGGTCTACAGCAATGTATACATGCTTGATGATCAAATGAAGTGGAAAGAACTTCCACCTATGCCAAAGCCAGATTCGCATATAGAGTTTGCTTGGGTGAATGTCAACAATTCTCTCATTATTGCTGGAGGAACGACAGAAAAGCACCCAATAACCAAAAAAATGGTCTTAGTTGGTGAAGTGTTTCGGTTCAACTTGAACACACTGGTACACACCATTCCTTGCTCTTTCATTCAGATCAAACATTTCAATAGTGATAGCAAATGAGCGAATGTGACAGGAAACGTCACCTATTGACTGCTTGTTGTTTATTTGTTTGTTTGTTTGTCCTTTGGTGGTTTAGATGATTATTGGGCACTCTTCTGTTTATAAGCACATAAACCTGATACACCTTTTCAGCATAAAATATATCCATAAAACGTTATAAAGCCAGGAATTGAATGTAAATTAGTAGAATGTAAACATGGTGAAAAGGGAACTTTGGAAAATACACACTGCATATTTCACAAATTTCCTTGGCTTGTCAACTTTCTATTGCTACTAAAACTACATTTGCATACAGGAATGGACCGTTATTGGGCGGTTACCTTTCCGAATCAAGACCACTTTGGTAGGATACTGGGATGGCTGGTTGTATTTCACTTCTGGGCAACGAGACAAAGGACCGAAGGATCCATCTCCTAAGAAGGTTGTAGGGTGTATGTGGAGAACTAAGTTGCACCTGTGAGATTTTTAGGAGTACTGACATGACCATGGACTAAGCCATTCTTTATGCATTCTTTTGGGTACATAACTGTTTCATTCCCCTATGGTGGGCGAGTTGTTTATTGTCATACGAATTGGCTGGCTTTGTTGTGCATTGTCACATCATGCCACTAGTCTGTTGTATGCTTACCTTTTTAGTTATATCATAGAATGACTAACTTTTACACAATTTTGTACAGAGGTAGTTTCATCTTCTATGCAGTGATTGGAGTGTGACAGATATATTTACACTTTTGTCACTCTAGCTTAGCAATACCGGTATCCTGTGGGCTTTGATTGTCGAAGCATTCTTACTGTTACTTATAAACTGCTTACATAATTCAGTTTGAAAACCATCATCAGTAGAGTCTGCAGTAACCTATCTACTAGATGATAGACCATATTAGTATCCTACAAACATCAACTTGGTCTTTGACTCTTGAGTTATTCTGGCAGTTGACTTCAGCTCTCTCAACGTAACACCTGTGACATGCTCTCCGTGAATGTAAGTGATTGTTCTCTGATACCTGGTACGTTATACCCGTGTTTAACTTTAATAAAGCATGCTGGATGGTTCGGTCATTGTGATTTGTGACCTAATGTTTCTGTTAGATTCCACGTCATCTGTTCTCCCAAGACTTGTTTGTGCCACAGATTGTTTCAACTTGTTACTGTTGATGACCACAGAACCCCATTGTCATGAATATTTTTGCACAGGACCATCTACCGTGGTCATGGTAAAGCAGACCATATCCGGAGGACAGCTACTGCTGATCTTATATGGCATGCACTTGGTTTCCTGCCTTTTGCCAATCGTTTCCTCTCGTGTTAGAGCATCTCCAAGATATATCTAAAATTGATCCCTAAAACTAAAATTTGAGAATTAAGTAAGAAAATATATCACTAACAGGTTTATAAAAGCATTCCTAATACTTACACATGTCTAAAATTAAATAACTTGTGTCCTAAATTTGGGGCAATAAATTTTATGGCAAATATTTTTTAGATGAACCCGATACAAACTTTTGAAAAACAAAATATTAGCATACTTGGAGATGTTCTTCCCATTTGTTAGTATTTGAGGCTCTCATCCCCCAGTAGTCTAGCACTCGAATATTTTTTTTATTTTTAAAATATTTTTAATAAGTAATTTCATTATTAAACATCGAAGGTAAATATTTTCGTTGTATGAACATTTTTCTTCGAGGTTTAGTAATAAAATTATTTATTAAAAATGTTTTAAAAATAAAAAGTTCACAGCACTCATGGCTCCTGCTGCATAGAGCTTTCCCAGATGTTTCAGCCTTTCAACAGGCACGCACACAGTGGGGTCATTGTTTGTTTGTTTGTTTCGACGTATTTGCAAGTGAAAAAATAATTTATAAATAATATTTTTATATTTTTAGTGATCTAAAAGTAAATGCTAGAAATAAAATGTGATAAAACAATTTAAAATAAATTCTAAATTTATGGTTGAAATTTAAAAGTTGGCTTCTAAGCCTAAAGCAAAAGTATAAAGATGAAATGCTACTCCTACTCTGTAGCGTGCATAAGCCAATTATGGGTCTGTTTGGGAAGCTTTAGCTTCTTAGAAATAGCTGCTTGGTAGTTAGCTTCTGAGAATCTGGAAAAGCTCTTAAACCCAGTTTCTCCAGCTTCTGAATTCTCAGTTTATTTTCTAGAAGCTATACCTACAGATTCTTAGAAGCTATGGATCGTTTGGGGCAGTTTCCAATAAAAACAGCTTTTGGAAAAAGCGGTAACTGGGAGAAGCTCCCTCAAACAGGCCATATATATCCCACAAACTAAATAGTGTCTCTACAGTGCTTTCGTTATCCAGCTAAAATGTAGTCTAATCATGCAATGAAGTGTCACTGTTAGGCTCACAAACAGTCCATTTTTTATATAGTCATTTCCTCGTCTAGCCTAATGTAGTCATAATCATGCAACAAAATGTCATTGTTGGCCTCACCTTTTCTTCTCTATAAATGCTTTAGGCATCACAAGGCACATAATAAGCAGTTAATCACACAGGCACATCAATTGGCGATAGTTTCCTCAGAAAAATCAATTGCTAACAGCTTCATCTTAATTACTCCGTACTAAGTAATTAAGCCCCATGCCGTGCCATTTGGGGGCTAAAGTGTCACCTTCTCTTTCGGTGTTTCCTTTGAAACGGTAAAAGTTGCTGCTATAACGAAGCTGCAGCTGTGTTCTCTTCGGATTATAAAATATTATTTGTTTTTTATAATAGTTATTTAATAGTGTAAACAATAAAATTAACTATTATAGAGTTAAAAAACTATTTTTAAAAAAGTAATAGAATGCGTGCATATAAAAGACGAGAAAAAATTCAAGAAAAATCTAGATTAAAGAGCGCAGGCGCCACGGCCAAAAGCAACGTCCCGATCAGACGGTGAGAAAATCCCCAGCAAATCGCAGAAATTTCACGTGACAGCCCATCTCTCCCTCGGCCGCATGCTCATGAGATGACAGACGCACGGCACATCGCTGGTGCTTGGACTCGAAGCCTGATGAGATATCGGAGTGAAGGAAGCTTCTTTCGTTTATTACAGCATGTCTCTGTCCCTCCCCGGCCCCTCGCTCAAGCTGTTATAGAATTTGTCATTGGACTCTGGTTAGGGGCCAAGGTAGGGTTCCATGTTCTTGTTCAGCTGTTCCCTTACAAAGTATAGTCTTGGACGATGGATGGTTGGTTGGTTGGACACCTTTACTGAAGTAAACAATCAGAATTAGTTTTTTTTTAGCAATAGCTTACGAATATATGTGGACGTAAATATAAAAGTTTAGAGATGGACACGTGTATTAATAAAATTAGTGGAATTAAATGGAAAAAGTTTGTGATCGATTGGTTAGAAGAGAGAGTAGATGGAAAATTTCGATAGTAGAAGTTTGTGATTAGTTAATTGAGAATATATGCGTATAAATTATATTTTATGACAAAAGGAGTATAATAACCTTTGAATCTTAAGTTATTCCGTTGAGCTTGAACTTTTGAACCACGTTAAAGAGTAGAAATGTAAAAATCTAATAGTAACATATATAGGAAACCAGCCTTTCAACGGATCCAATAAAGATCTCAACTAAACTAAACTACCACTAACATTTTTTTTATACGGAAGGAAGCTAAAATGGAACCTAAACCACTGCTGCTCCAACTTTGGTGAACACCCACGGAGTATTGCCAAAAGTTAGTGGGGGGGGGGGGGGGGGGGGTGGAGGGCCCAATTCGGCAAATTCGCCGGCCGAAAAATCCGTGCAGTAGAGAGGTCGCCGCGGACGACGCGTGCGTGGACGGGCGCAGCGGCGAGACACCGGCGCGCGTCGTCTGCCCCGGTTCCGCGTTGCCGGCGCGTCGGCTTGCTTCGGCTATTGCAAAGCTAGCTAGCTGGCTCGTGCCCTCAAGCCTTGAGCAATCACGTTGTCAAGAGGGGGTTAGTTGCCTGTAACGAGAAACACAGGTTATACTACTTTATAGGTTGGCAAAGTTCCCTTTTTAAGGATTTTTTTGAATATGTCAAATATATATACTCACTCGGTATAAAAACAATATAAGGAGTAGATTTCAGGAGATCACTGGGGGAGTTTTGCCCCCACGTCACAAAACCATACAATTAACCAATTTAGCTTGGTACTATAGCAAACTAAAATGATTGATGTTAGGTAGTTGCAATTTATATACGATGTGTCAAATAACTTATAAATTTCGTATAATTTTACATGTAATTTTATCACTCATGTTTGGTTAAAAGTGTGCTTTTATAAAACTATAAGTCCATAATGCATGTAGTATTTGTCACACGCTAGAAAACCTATGTATTTTTTAAAAAATATATACACAATACCCATGGTTTTGTTCATAAAAGTATAATTATAAGAATATAATAAAATCAATTTTATATTTAAGTCAAATAGCCTAACAGAATATTGTAGTGTAATAGAATAGTCCCTCTAGTGCAAAAGCTTATTTTGGTACAAAGGAAGTAATTACCTGTTGAAACCCAATCATAATAAAACATAATGTATTATATATATTTCATATCAAGAGAGGATTAAATAAGAGAAGATGTTACAACATCACAAAAGTGATAAATAAAAGACCTAACAAAATAGAATAGAGATGCTCTATGTATTGGATTATGACAAGCTATACGGGTAGGCGAACATAGCCACGATATTGAACAACTTCATTCATACAAACATATTGAACAACTTCACTCATACAAACCTATGTACAAGTATCGACCACCGTCTTCATTCTTTTGACGGGACAGTAAACCAGCATCGCTAAACAAGTCGCAACCTATACCCTAAAGTGAGCATACCAACTAGATCATTGGTAGCCTAATAGATAGGCACTTCTATATCATCGTAAGAAAAGTCACAAACCATGTAGCTTGAAAGACTATTTCAAGAAAACCTAAAAACTATTTTATTATGATGAGAAATGGATCATTTCTCCTTGCCACCGGTGACAAGCTAAGATAAAGGAAGAAAGAAGAGTACAGTACTACGCGGTCTCACGGGGAAGGCCCCTACTACGGCCAAATCGATGGTCATGACTAACAACGATACACACCATTTTATTTGCTCCGAAGGATTTTAGCACTTGGCTAAGGTCATGAAGTTCAACGCTATATTTACTTGAATATTTGTATACATCCTTATATGTTATCTAAGAAATTAACGTTATATAAAAAGTTACACAATGGTCCTTAAAAATAGGAAAAGAGAGACTTAAACTTCTTCCTACAGAGACACCTCAAAAGAATATGGTAGTTATGAATTGATTAAAATGAGCACCGATAATAGTGTCCAACACCCTTTGGAATAAGAGTTTTGCTCAATTAGAACGGTAACGAATATATTCCAGATTCTCGGCTATTGTTATCTCACCCAGAGCACACAATCAACACTTCTGAAAATTAAGAGGATGGTACGCTTTATTCCATAAATGTTGGATAATGAAGAAAAAATAGCTAAACCAAGTAAAGAAAAAGAGTCCTCATTTATACTGACTATAAATCATGCAATGGCTATGTGCCTTGCCAGATAACTTGAGGATAAAACTAATAAAACTCTAACCATAGTTCATACCCTACGGATGAGATGCACCGTGACCATCCAATTTAGATGCACATCCACTTTCTCAAAGAGCTCTTGCTCATTTAGGCTCTAGCTTATAAGTTGTAGGTTAGTATTGAGTTTTACGATGTTATTTTCAGAATTAATATAGGCGGTTCTTTTTCTAACTTATCTTTGGGTTTTTATTATCATGGCATAAAAAAATCCTACCAAAAAATTATTTATTGCGTCAATCATATAACTTCGTCAATCCTGTCCCAAACCAAAATAACTCACAAATCATAAATGTGTATCTTGCATTAATGATCTTTATAAGCGCTAATTTTTACTCAGCTCGGACTTAATTTAATGACACGGTGGAAAGGAGACGCATCCACATTCCATAAGATCTAGCTGCACAAATTTTACGTCATGATTAAAAACCCTTTATTATTGTTATACTACTCTTACATCATAGACCACACGTTCCTCGAAATTCAACGGATAAGAGAGAAAATAACAACCAAAAACCAATGGACTCATTGTTTGACTAATAATAATAATAATAATAAACTAAGCAGTATATTAGCAATTAGAATATAATTTATAAATATTATTTTACTTATAAAACAGTAATATAAACGAAGATAAAAAATCTAAAATCAACTTAAAATAAGCTACAAAATTGCAAAAAAAGATAAGACCACGCGCGTCTCGCGCTTACTGTCACTGACGACAGGTCACCCCACCCACTGTGGCTCGGTCACCACGCCCCCAATCTTTTCACCCCGGCGCAGTGGCGCAAGCCCAACCCAACCCAACCCAACCCCACCAAAAACCACACCACCCCACCCTCTCTCCCTCTCTCCCCATCATCCGCTCCACCCCCGCACCCCGGTCTTCCCCACCTGGTCAAACCACTCCCCCCACCCCCACCACCACCACCATGCCTCCCTCGCCGCCGCCTCGCCTCCCGCTCCTCGCCGTCGCCGTGCTCCTCGCCGCCGCGGCGGCGGCGACGGCGGAGGCGCAGTCGGCGACGCCGAAGGAGGACGACGTGCGGTGCCTGCGCGGGGTGAAGAAGAGCCTCCGCGACCCGGACGGGCGGCTCTCGTCGTGGACCTTCGACAACCTCTCCTCGAGCGCGGTCTGCTCCTACAGCGGCGTCACGTGCTGGAACCCGCAGGAGCTGCGCATCATCCAGCTCTCGCTGGCGGGCTTCGGCCTCCAGGGCAGCATCCCCTCCGACCTGCAGTTCTGCAGCGGCGCCACCACGCTCGACCTCTCGGGGAACGCGCTGGAGGGGCAAATCCCGTCCACGCTCTGCGACTGGATCCCGTTCGTCGTCAACCTCGACCTCTCCGGGAACCAGCTGTCCGGCCCGCTCCCCAGCGAGCTCGCCAACTGCCGCTTCGTCAACTCGCTCAAGCTCTCCGGCAACTCCTTCTCCGGCCAGATCCCCGACTCCCTGGGGCGGCTGGACCGCCTCAAGTCGCTCGACCTCTCCAACAACAGGCTCGACGGCCAGATCCCGGCTCCGCTCGCCACCTTCGGCAAGGAGTCCTTCGCCGGTAACAAGGGCCTGTGCGGCCGCCCTGTGTCCTCGCGCTGCGGCCGCCCGCTGGGAGGCGCCGGCCTCGGCATCGTCATCGCCGCGGGGGTCTTCGGAGCGGCCGCGTCGCTGCTCCTCGCCTTCTTTTTCTGGCGATGCACCGGGAAGAGCAAGGGCGGGCGCCGCCGCCGCGGGGGCAGCGAGTCCGGCGGGGGTTCTGCCGAGGACGGGAGCTGGTGGACGGAGCGGCTGCGTGCGGCGCACAACCGCCTGGCTCCCGTCTCGCTGTTCCAGAAGCCGATCGTCAAGGTCAAGCTCGCCGACCTGATGTCAGCCACCCAGGACTTCAGCACAGGCCACATCGTGGTGGCCGGGAGCTCACGGGCAGGGACAGCGTACCGCGCCGTGCTCCGTGATGGCTCCGCTCTGACGGTGAAGCGGCTGCACTCGTGCCCGCTGTCGGAGAAGGCTTTCCGGGCAGAGATGGGAAGGGTTGGGCAGCTGAGACACCCTAACATCGTGCCGCTGCTGGGGTTCTGTGTTGTCGAGGATGAGCGGCTTCTTGTGTACAAGCATATGGAGAGCGGGGCTCTTTCTTCAGTGTTGAAGGAGCCGGGGGAGGCACCGTTGGATTGGGCGACACGACTCAGGATTGCCGTCGGGGCGGCGCGCGGTCTTGCATGGCTGCACCATGGGTTCCAAGTTCCACAAATTCACCAGAACCTGAGCTCAAGTGCTGTGCTTCTGGATGAGGACTATGAAGCTCGGATCACAGATGTTGGGCTCACGAGACTGGTCCGGATGGCACCAGGCGAGGGTGGAGATACAAGCCCCTTCCTGAATGGGGACTTTGGGGAGTATGGGTATGTCGCCCCAGAGTGCGCAAGCAATCCAGTTGCTACCATGAAGGGTGATGTGTATGCATTTGGTGTGATACTGTTTGAGCTTGTGAGCGGGCAGGAGGCTGCAACTGTCACGAGTGATGCGGCAGGTGAAGGATTCAAGGGTACATTGGTGGATTGGATAAATCAGCTTAAAGCTTCCGGTCGGATTGGTGATGTTGTTCACAAGTCATTGTGTGGGAATGGCCATGATTCAGAGATCGATGAGTTTGTGAAGATAGCTTTTGCCTGTATCATGGTTCGCCCGAGGGAGAGGCTCTCAATGTACAAGGTTTACCACTCTCTGAAGAGCATTGGACAGGGTCGTGATGTCTCAGAGCAGTTTGATGAGTTTCCACTGGCCTATAACAAGGATGAATCAGATACCATGTAACTGATGGTGGTGCTCTTGCTTGGTACTGTGAACCCCTTGGTCAGGCTCAATGGTTGCTTTTTGTGTAGTCCTGCTACTTGAATTGATGAAGAGCATGCTGAGGCAACCATATTGGCATGATAATTATTGCTGGATGATCAGTTGGAGCCTTGCCTCATCTCCTGTTGAGATAATCGTGTAAGCTGTAAGATTTAGTCTGTATTGTCTTTTACATCATTGCTAGCGCTTGTAGCATCTCTCTTTATGTCTAAATTCTGATATGACCTTCCTTCTTGGAACAACCTTCATCCTCCTCAATCTCCTAAGAACAATGTTGGCATTGAAAGAAATATTAATCTTTGACCAATTTATCTTAAATTTACAGGAATGTTTCAATCTGTCATGTATTTGAAACTGTTTTCAAGTGCATGTCATATTGTCATATCATTTATCTTCTCTCTGTGAATTTTATTGATATTACTCTGTCTGTATCCCACTTAAACCGTGCTTTATAAACATGATTTGTCAAAGTTTCTATTAGGGACGCCCTGATCAGTTCGTATTTTTTCAATTTTGGTGTCAAAATCTGTATACTGTATAGCATAATCTGGTCTTAATACTTGTCAACCTTGGACCATCTACCTGTGGTCTCTACTCTATATTCTGACCTCACATTTGAAGCATTACGATTGGAAAATGTCACCTTCAGCATCACTTTAGCCAATTTTCTAATTTGGTTGTGTACCGGTATCTTGAGTCCTATCTAGTTGTCTTACTTGATGTATTGTATGCTTTCGTTGATTTGAAAGTCAGCTCTTTGGTGGCAAAGAACAATTATGAATTCCCTTGCACATGCCATTTCACAATAATTGTCGCCATCATGGTACAATCATAAATTTGACCTTACCAGTGGCAGTAGTGAATGTTAACTCATTTCCTTGACCACTTCATGCTAAGATATTACTCCTACTACACAGTTAAGAAGATGATGTGTGAAGAAGCGACTCTACATAGATAGAATTAAGGCATTCACAGTCACCATAGAATTAAATGAGTTATCATATATGATAGAAGATAATGTGATAGATGAGTAAATGAAGAGAGAAACTATCTATCACCCCATCTTTTTGCTTCCGCTTATGTTTATAAGCCAAAATTAGAATTTCAACCTTTTTGTTGATTTTAGAGTTTTTTTCACTAAAGTTTATTTTTTTAGTCTTATCATTTAGATCGCTAAGAATATGTATATAAAGTTTTATTTATAAATTATCTTTCGTTTGTAAATATATTGTTTGATTTTTTCATCACCAAGACATTTTCACACCATATCTAAGATATAACGAGAGATAAGTAATAGTAAATTTAAATATGTATTATTAAAGTTTGCATTATAGCAGTGATGTCTAGTGTTAATATTTTTTGACATAAATAATATAGAAATCATAACTTATATCTAGTGCTAGGATTGCTATCAGGGGCTGTTTAGTTCTTTTTTTTAAAAAGAAAAACATCGCATCGAATTTTTGGACATCTAAATAAAACATTAAATATATATAAATATTAAAACTAATTACACAGTTATTGAGGAAATAGCGAGACGAATCTTTTAAGTCTAATTAGAACGTGATTAGCCATAAGTGCTACAGTAACCAACATGTGCTAATGATGAATTAATTAGATTCAAAAGATTCGTCTCGCGGTTTTCAGGTGGAATATGAAATTTGTTTTGTAATTAGACTAAATTTAATACTTTAAATATGTGTTTAAAGTTTTGATTCGATGTTTTTGCAAAAAAAATTTACAAGCTAATAAGCCCCTTAGATGGAGAGGTGAAGAAACGAGCCGTACCTTGCAACCCTGGTCGAATCATGTGCTTAGCTGGTGGCTGCAGTTATTGTACTGGACTGCCAGTGGCGGCTTTGTCCAGATTTGCATGAGCATATGCTGCACAGAGGAAAATGCTGCGAGATCAAGACAAAAAAACGCGGCTGCACCATCTTTCTTTTATTTACCAAAGTTGCTGCCACTAATCAAGCAAACATGTCTTAGCCTAATTACCTACCCTCCAATCCATCTCGATTTGCTCACTGTCAAGTCTCTGGATTGACAGCGGCTACCACGCTTATACTATCTGCAAGCTTGATTTGCGTGGTGTTGTGTGTTTGTTTTAAGTTGTACTAACAACATACTAGCAGCACCGATTTGCTGGAGGTGGGCTCAACGGATGTCATCTGCAGATCGGCTGCTGCTGCTGCTGCGATGATGATGATGGTGATTGGGCCTTTGTCTGATAATGATAGAGCAGCATTTGGCCTGTCAGGACCTACATGGTTCTCAACTTCTCATCGTTTCTCAAGGGCGAGAGGACAGTGGAGATTTTTTGTTCCCCCTCTTTTCCACATATTACAACTGAGAATGTGGTTATGTGGCCATGAATTATCTCGTTTTTCTCTTTCGAACGACAGTCAGTCGCTTGCCGTGGGTTACCCTCGTTTTTCCGCCGGTTTAGCTGCTTTCCCCGGTGAGTGTCTGGTCGACCAACGACGTTGATCCCCTCGGCAGATTTTGGCCTTGGAATCTGAGAGTATTCTCGCTGCCAGATCGGTCCGAATCTCTGCTAGTCACCATAGCTGCAACTTCATATGCAGCAGCATTAACCATCATCCGCCGAAAACTACAACACAAGATTACTGTAGCAAAAAGTACTGTGATCTCATGCCATCTTAGAGCAAATTCAATAGTATAGCCAACTACTAGCTCAAATTTCTCTATTGCCAATCTAATAGCCCATTCATACAATAGTTACCTATAAAATATCAATACATGGTCCCACATGTCATACATACATTTTGTTTTAGAGCTCGTGTGTCGTACATACATTTTGTCTTAGAGCCCGTGTGTAACTGGCTATAAATTAATAGCTCATCTCTTATCTCTCTCCTCTCTTTATCTCTTTAAAATATATTTATAGCAGACTTATAGCCTGCTATTTTACCTGCTCTTAAGCTGCAGTCATTACAGAATTTGGAGCGAGTGGTGCTCAACAACGGCCATGACCAGTCCAAAAGTCGCTGGGCGCATGTCGCCGTCGCACGCTTGCTCGCCGCGGTTCCCATCGTTGACCGACTTGGCCGAGCCGCGAGCGAGTTAGGCTTTTTAGCATGCAGCCAGCCACAGCCAGCGACTAGTTTATGTCCTGCCAATTCTTGACGTGTTGTGCCCGTAACAGGACTGCAGAAACGTTGAAAAGCTGTAGATTTTTCTTACTGCAGTAGAGATGACGTTGTGGGGCTATATTAAAAATAATTTGTGAATAAAAAATTTACATATATATATTTTTAGCGATTTAAAAGTCAAGGCTAGAAGACCAAAATCAATTTTAATTTAAGACTAAAAATTTAAATTTTGACATATAAATATAAGCAGAACCGAAAAGACGACAATGGTCGAGAAATCTGGAACTTTTAGATTACTCTTCCTCCGCAGGCGAGAGGCAATTTAAAGCCAGTGATTTGGAACACAGATGTGATGCTATATCTGGGACTTAGAACACAGATTTGATGCTATAGTATCTCCAAAAACTGGATAAACTTTACTAGCCAGATGATCTTACCTAGCTAGTTATATTTCTTATATATTTCAAGAGACTATCTAAATCCTATTGTCGCTAATTAATATTTTATATGAGTCGTAACAGTAAATGAGTATAAAGGATAGCTAGTTACTTTGGCTAACAAAACTTAGTAGCTAGCCCATTTAGCTAATGGAATGCCTAGTTTAGACAATAGCTAGTTTCTTATAGATGCGGTTGTTTGCTAGATTAGCCAAAATCTAAGATAACTAGGGTCTGTTCAGTAAGCTTTAGATTTTAATAAGTTAAAATTGTTGCTTGATAGTCAGCTTCTGAGAATCTACAAAAGCCCCTAAATACAGCTTCTGGATTCTTAAGTTGTGAATCGTTTAGAACAATTTCTAACACAGCTTCTGAATTCTTAGTTCATTTTCTAGAATCCATAACTATAGATTCTCAGAAGTTGTGAATCGTTTAGAACAATTTCTGACAAAAACAACTTTTGAAAAAAACTATAGCTAGGAAAAGCTCCCCCTGACCTCCTGGGGGCTGCAAAGCTCCAAATCACTCTAGCCAGCTCGTTTGATACAATCCGTTGAAGGTGAAACACAGATTGCATTGCTCCTGGTGTAGTTTACTGTGTTAGCCATACAAGATCCGTCCAACCGACAAGAAATCCATGCTACAGATATATGCACATCCCATGTTCCCTCATGCTTTCATATCAGCTGCTCTATTGCACATGCGGCAAACAATGGTCCCGGAAGGCATGCTTATGGCATTTTTCAATCAAACAAACATCATATACGGGCAAGAAGGGTGAAACGGATTGCCCCAATCAACCATTCAGATAGCCACGAATGATCTAGTGCGTGAAATGGAACACGGCTTAATAACCCTACGTCTATTGCTAACAACGCTATGTCCAACAAGCTCTAAAACAAGAGAAACAAGACAATTCAGTACTTCTGTTACTTGCCAACAAGAATGTTCTGCTACAGGAATGAACTAGCAACAGAGGCATATTTCCACTGGTAATATTCGCTGCATAGGTCCAGGTGTGAAATGTAGTGAAGCTCACACAACATAGCGGTAGGTCACATATCTTCCGGCGGTCTCGCTGTTTCGGATGATCTTTACAACTTGCCCACGCTTCATGCCATAGTATCTTGCTATTGGATCAGTAATTTGAATCCGGGGGAGCTGTATTCAAATACAAGTTAAACATCGTATAAACAGAATGTGTTGCTGCAGTAAAGTTTACAGAGACATCGGCAAGTGAAGTCAATTATATGTAACCAGGTTTAAAGTATCTACATAATTTTGAGGGCTCCATCAAAATTTGAGGGATGTATTACATGCCAGGAAAGAGAGTAACCAGCACTGGTCAAATGCGGCTTCTTATTCCCTTCAAGTTAAACTCAATGTATTGCAAGTACATAAAAAAATGTTATGCCATGAAAATAGAGAGTTAGTTAGATCAGCATCCTCAGCACATCAGGTCCATTTACATACTTGGCATTATCCACCATGGTGCACACCATACTAAAGAATTACATGCAGCAGGGTATGTCAACGACCCGCTTGAGTATTGATCATGGTAATTTCTTAAAAGGGGCAACCTCTTTAGTGTTAAGATCTGAAAGCATCAAGTTTGAAGCAGATATTAAGAGTATTTTTGTTAATGGTCCAGCAATGCTGGCATTGATATTCTATTAGCTTATGCTGCTACAACCTCAGAATACATATTCTCAACATTTGGACTGCATTGCCACAAGCTCCTTGGACGTGGAGAGGTGGCGCCTTTAAGTCTAAAACAAGGATCATTTGTCATTTATCGTGATTGTCTACTAAAGAGAGATAGAAACCTTGGTCTCCTAAACAACAGCCTACCACATTTTATCGAACAAGCTATCTTAAAACTAACATGAACAGTCACATTGTAACCAAGCTGGAGTAAATAATAATATGTTAAAACTATAATTCATGAAACAATGACTTAAAACTTCACTACAAACAGTTCTGTTTTTTTATTGCAGGACAAAGTTCAAACAGGATATACACCTAGATTTACTTATCTTGACAATAAGCAAAAAAAAAAAGGGTAAATGACAAAGCAACCATGGAGTTTGGTTTAAACTTAAAATGTACACCCAGCGCTTCAAATACTTGCACTAACAATTTTATTTGTTTTGTAATATTGGATGTCAGATAAACATGTAGCTTTGTTTTTTTTATATAGATTGCCTACAGCAAGGGGCTAGAATACCTGTGCAGTAATGTGTTAACTAGCGTGCGGCAAATATCAAACTTTGAACGCAGTAACATGTGAAATGAAGGGATCATATAAGGAAATTTCCTCAACAATAACCAAAAGTCATTTGCCTAGTCTACAACAGGTATCAGGGAAACTTGTGAGGTGTTTGATGGAGGCATGCACTACGCAATGTACCCAAGCTGAAAATCAGCCATAGTTCACTGATAATTGTCCAAAATACTAACCATATCTTTTATGTGTGCAGATATCAACAAAGGAATGAAACATTGACAACACCACAACAAAGGAATGAAACATTGACAACATCATGCTCAAATTGATTTGAGCAATACGCCTGAAAAGCTAAGGTCTCTTTTCGTACCTGAGTTTCTTTCACGGTGTATCGCTCCAGCAGCGTCTTCTTCTGCTCAGGCGTCAGGAGCTCGTGCTCTGGCACTAGAGTATGGTGCTTAATGTTCACAAGTAGTTCCGCTTCCTGCGCAACAAGTGGCACCTTCGACATTAATCTCTGCTCTCCACAGTCCACAGCGGCGTGAATCAATGGAGATACAATAACGAGGCGGGCGAAAGTGGCAAGAGTGCGCAACCTGGAAGACCTCGAGGTGGTACTTCTGGGAGACCTCCTGCACGGCGCTGCGGGCGAACGCGCTGAGCGCCTGCTGCACGACGAGGATGCCGTTGAAGACGCTCTCCTGTTTCATCCTATCCACGTAGTTCCTGATCGTCTTCACCCCGGGCTTGGGGTCCTTGGGGAAGAAGACGTAGATCTACGAGATGAAGCAAACAGAAACCACGGCGACGCTTAGTCACAGCTCACACGGCGGGGGCGCCCGCCGGCCGTCAGAAAACAGAGTCCGCGGCGGCGGCGGCTGGGCGAGGACGGAGCCGTACCTGGTCGGCGGTGTCGCCCTTCCTGCTGCAATAGATGACGAGGTTCTCGCGGTTGACGGGGTCCCCGTAGCGGCCGACGAAGTCGGGCCTGGACATGTCGATGTCCTTGTCCATCACGAGGTAGCCGCGGTCCTGCAGCATCTGCATCACCGTGCGGCGGATGCGGAACAGCCGGCTCGTCTCCTCCTCCGACGCCATCTATCTCCCCCTCCCGCCGCCGGGTTTTTGCTGGGGTTTTGGGTGGGCGCCGCGCCGGCAGGGGGGAAGGTGGATGGTAGCACGGCGGGTAGGGTTTGGATGTTTTGGGGGAAGAGAGCTCGCGGCTCGCCGGCGCGGAGGTAATGGAGGAGTTTGGGTGAGGTCGGTTCGGTCGGCTCCGTTGGTGGGCCGAGCAAAGCATAAGTCCAATTGGAATATGTGTTGGGTTAAAAGGACTGTAATACTTTTAAGTTTCTTAACACAAAGCCCCAAAATAATACGTAAAATTAAATGGTAAGTTAGAGGGGAGATGACAGTAGATATAATGATCCACCCCTACTATATTATTCAGACCATGTAGTCTATATGGATGAGACCCACCATATGTGACATTAGTTGTAGCAAACATCACAATACTTATGGATAAAATAGAAAAATAAAATGGGTTCCAAATGAGAAACATGTGAGAGCATTTATTTTTAGGTGCAGCTCAAATGGTATGGATTACTTTAGTCACTAATGCTATAATGATTACGTATAAAGTTGACCCTTATAAAGACATTTATTGTATAATGAGTACTTTTGTAGTATATCGTGGATGCCCTTATTCAAGGGGTAACCTCTATAAAATATCAAATAGTAAAAGAGAAATAAAAAAATGTACCGACTAATCAACGATTGAAATTAGCGTACTACATCTAATGTAGAGGTGATGTATTGTATTAGTCACCTCTTAATTAATGAATTGATTACATGAACAGAACTAGACGTGACATCTATTTCTGCTATAAAACTTGCTCCAAGACCTTTTTTGGCAGCCCTCCTGTCGTCATCTCGCTCTAAGATAAGATAGACGCTAAGATAAGAGAGATGCAGGGGGAGGAGAAGGGGAGAAGAAGAGAGAGGATAGATAATGTCATGGGCTCTCGGCGTTGTCACGACCCTGGATCATCAGGCGCTGCAACCATGCTATGTGATATGTGATCAGAGGATGGAGATCGACACCATGGGTCTGCACACCCTCCTTCGATTTTTTTTATTTTTTAAACCTTTTTTAAAAAATAATTTTATTACTAAACCTCCAGGGAAAATATTTTTAAATCTGAACCTTTTGGCCATGCCACCAATAATGTGTTACGTCTCGACCTCCTGAAACCCTAGGAAAATCGTGGAAGATAGAATACGAGAAACGTAATAGAAAGAACAGAACGAGAGACAGAATTTCAGAGTGAGAGAGATGTTCCATTAGTTTCTGGAAGGTTCAACAACGTTCAAACCATCTCCCTACACTCTGCCGACCTTATATAGCAATATGCCAATAGGTCTCTCTCCCAGCTCACTCATGGGCCGGCCATTTACCGGGCCCATGTTGACTCGTCGTATTTGACGTTAGATCGGCGTGCTCTCGTCGATCTCCTGAGTTCAGTGTGCATGACATTCTCCCTTCCTTCAAGTGAAGCTTGTCCCCAAGCTTCTATTGTTGGAAAACGATGTCGCAGCTCGTATTGATTTTCCCAAGTAATCACTTGTGTATCTGGTCCGGACCAGTGAACTTGAACCTGAGGCACCATCTTGGATCCTTTGTGAACCATGCGATGATCCAAAACTTGATAGGGTTCCACAGCGGCTGTACCGTCAGATGACAGTGTAGGCAGGCTAGGAGACACTGATTGTCCAGGAGCAAGTGCCTTCTTGAGTTGAGATACATGAACCACCGGATAAATAAGACTAGTTGCTGGTAGATCCAACCGATATGCCACTGACCCCACCTTGGCCAAAATCTGAAATGGTCCATAGAAACGAAAGGATAATTTGCGATTTGCTCTTGTTACCACAGATTGCTGAACAAATGGCTGCAACTTAAAATAAACCCAATCGCCCACTGTGAAAGAACGCTCAGACCGATGTTGATCAGCTTGTTGTTTCATGCGAAGTTGAGCACGCGTCAAATGCTCCTTGATTAAATGCTGCATTGCCTTTCTGTCCTGAAGCCATTTAGATAAGTCAGCTGATAGAGATACAGCTGCATCTGTTAAGCCAAAATACCGAGGTTTGTGTCCGTATAACACTTCAAATGGAGACGCTTGCAGAGCTGAATGATATGAGGTATTATACCAAAATTCTGCTAAAGCCAACCAACGACTCCACTGAGATGGACAAGCATGCACAAAGCAACGCAAAAATGTCTCCAAACACTGATTAACACGCTCGGTTTGCCCATCGGTTTGTGGATGATAAGAAGAACTCATTCTCAATTGAGTACTTGTCAGTCTGAATAATCATGTCCGCAAGTTACTGGTAAAAATCCGATCACGATCAGATATTAAAGACTATGGTAAACCATGTAGCCGATATATGTGTTGCATATAAATGCTTGCAACCTCCAAAGCCGTAAAAGGATGAGTCAAACTGATGAAATGAGCATATTTAGAGAATTTGTCCACCACCACTAATATGCAATTAGAAGCTTTAGATTTGGGCAAACCTTCAATAAAGTCCAGTGAGACCATTTGCCAAGCATGATCAGGTATTGGTAATGGTTGCAACAGCCCTGGATACTTAGTGTGTTCAGATTTAGCCCACTGACAAATATCACAAGCTTTCACAAAAGCTTCCACAGACTTCTGTAATGCAGGCCAAGCAAAAAGTTGTTTAACTCGCTAATAAGTCACTCATATACCAGAATGCCCCCCGACAGCGACAGTGTGCAAATTAGCCAATAATTTGTTCTGTAACAACACATTGTGGCCAATCCAAATTCTTTTATGGAAGTAAAGCACACCATTTATGAGAGAAAATCCCGGAATAGCCTGAGCATTGAGACTAAGTTTCTGAAGTTTGGTCTGTGAATCATCATCCTGGTTATATCCCTCAATCACCTCCTGTAGCCAATCTGGCACACAAACTGATACCGCAGTCAATTCAGAAACTGTTGGACAACGAGATAATGCATTTGCAGCCTTGTTATCTAATCTTTTGCGATAAACAATCTTGTACCTGAGACCCAACAATTTCGTCATTGCTTTCTGTTGCCATGGAGACGATAATCGTTGCTTTGTTAAAAAGGATAGACTGCGATGATCCGTCCTGATAACAAATTCGTCATGCTGTAAATAGGGGCGCCATTGTTCCACAGCCAACATAATTGCCAAACTTTCCTTCTCATAAGTAGATAAACCTTGGTGCCGCGAACCCAGAGCTCGACTAAGAAAAGCAATTGGATGATGATCCTGCATCAATACCGCACCAATCCCTTTGTCTGAAGCATCAGTCTCTACCACAAACGTTTTCTGAAAATCTGGCAGAGCCAAAACAGGTGTTGAAATGAGAGCTTGTTTCAAATGTTGAAACGCATCTTCATGAACCTGATGCCACTGAAACACCTGCCCTTTCCGCAACAAATTAGTAAGTACTTTACTGATAATGTCGTAATGACACACAAATTTGCGATAATATCCTGTTAACCCCAAAAAGCTTCTCAACTCTTTAACTGAAGTTGGAGTGGGCCAGTTTTTGACAGACTGAACTTTGTCTTCTTCGGTAGCCACTCCATCAGGGCAAATGATGTGACCTAGATAAGATAATCTCTGTTGAGCAAAGGAACACTTACTGAATTTGACCTTCAATTGATGGTCCTGTAATAGTTGAAACACTAGTTTTAAATGATCCACATGGTCTTCCAAAGTCTTACTGTATATGAGTATATCATCCACAAATACCAATACACATCTGCGCAATAAGGTAGCAAACACACTGTTCATGACTCCCTGAAATGTAGCGGGTGCACTGGTGAGGCCGAAAGGAATAACTCTGAATTCATAATGACCACTATGAGTCTTGAATGCAGTCTTGTGTTCATCTTGCACTTGCATACGAATCTGATGATATCCAGACCGTAAGTCCAATTTGGTGAACCAATGGGATCCTGCCAACTCATCCAACAATTCATCTATGATTGGTAAAGGATATTTGTTCTTAATTGTAATGGCATTCAAATGTATGTAATCCACACAAAAGCGTCATGTATCATCTTTTTTCTTGACCAGCAAAACCAGAGAAGAGAATGGACTACTACTGGGTTGAATTATTCCCTTATCCAACATTTCTTTCACTTGTGATTCAATTTCATCCTTTTGAGTAGGAGTATATCTATAAGGTCTGATATTAACCGGTTGGGCTCCAGGTATGAGTGGTATGGTGTGATCATACTGTCTAGGTGGTGGTAAACCTTTCGGTTCTTGGAAGACTGCCTCAAATTCTTTCAGCACATCCTGTACTTCTGAAGGTACTGTTTCATCTACAGTCAATTGGGCTGACTCCCACAATTGAACCAAATGTGAGTTTGCAATTGGTGTATTTGATTAACAGTAACAACCTTGCACTGTGTTAGTTCAGGAACAATACCTTGCAAGTTGAGCGTCCCATCTGATTTCGAAAGAGCTAACTTCTTATGAGCCCAATCAATACTCATGGGACTGTGTTGAGATAACCAGTCCATGCCCAGAATCATGTCATATCCACCTAGAGAAATCACTCGGAGATTTGTGGTGAATACATGCCCCTGAGTGCTCCACTCACATTGAGGTATTGCAGACTGACACTCCATTATCTCACCATTTGCCACCTTTACTTTGACTGGGTGGGCTAAAGGCTCTACTCCAGGTATTTTTGTTGCAATTTCATAGCTAAGGAAACTGACAGTGCTGCCTAAGTCCACTAAAATCAAGATTTCTAATCCTTGAATCTGTCCCAGCAGCCTGATAGTTCCCTCGGTTTCAGATCCCTGAACAGCTTGAACTGAAAGTGCCAACAATTCAGACTCAGAATGTGTGTTTTCTGTGACTGCATCTGGTTGTTCTTCTACTTCTTGCTCCTGTAACAGCAGGAAGAGATCTTGAACTGCATGTAATTGGACTGCACTTGCACATTTATGGCTTGGTGACCATTTTTCAGCACACACATAACATAATCCTTGAGCTCTTCGATAAGCCTTAAGTGCCTGGATTTTATCAGAAAGTGCTCTAGCCTTTGTTGTTTCCGTCACTCGCGTGGCTCCTCGGTCCACTGCCTGAGTAAGACTTCCAGCACCACTATTCTTCACTGATGGTACTTGGAACTAATATGCTCCTTTAGTGCTAATTCTTGCATAGCCACCTGGATCTCCTTTCCGAAACTCTCTATTGGGTTCAGTCTCCAATAATTCTTCCTGAACTAAAGCCAATGATAGAGCCGTCTCCAATTCTCGGGGTCTATGCCTTAACACATCATGTCTGATTTCTTTCTTCAGACCAGCCGTGAATTTATGTGTCAGATACATTATATTCACACCAGGATCATATATCAACAATTGATTCATCAATTCATCAAAACTTTCATAGAACTCTGTGACTGAACCATTTTGCTTAATGGTATCCATCTGACGAATCAACTGTTGATGTTGATCCCTGTCAAACTTCTGCACCACTGCCCCACAGAACGAATTCCATTCTGGAAACTTCAAATGAGCTTGTGAAGACCTCAACCATGATGACGCTCTGCCCCTGAAATAAATGGTTGCAACTCGCACCCACAATCCAGGGAAAGTGTTGCAAACATCAAAGTAATGCTCACATCGCATCCTCCAATCAAACGAATTTGTGCCATTGAAAATTGGAAAATCCAATTTAGGAATTCGGTGATTGTACTGTCGTCCCATCGATTCCCCACTCACAAAACCAGAACCCTGCACACTCTGAGGCGTATACAATATCTCTGGAGCAAATTCCTGGCCGAAACCCCCACGATCCGAAACATGAGGTGGTCCCAGAACCGATGCGCCCACTAGAACATGAAACAACCGATTTCCCCCTAGAGAATGAACCGGGCGAACGGAGTGGGGTACCTGCTGCGGTGGTGGCTGCGGCTGCTGCTGCTGTTTGAGCAAATTCTCCACTGCATCCTGGAGTTCATCCACGCGCCTCTCAATAACCGGCTTCCATAACTCGATAACCGACTTGACCCCAAGTATCTCCTGCTTGGTGTCAGGACGAATCCGATCCTCCATCTCGTCCAGTCGCTAAAGCACGGTGCAGAGTTGATCTTCCATAGCCGCACTTCGCACGTCGAACCGCGTACGGAAGCTAGGTTTCTCCAGGACAATTAGCTCTGATACCAAAATGTTACGTCTCGACCTCCTGAAACCCTAGGAAAATCGTGGAAGATAGAATACGAGAAACGTAATACGAAGAACAGAACAAGAGAGACAGAATTTCAGAGTGAGAGAGATGTTTCATTAGTTTCTGGAAGGTTCAACAACGTTCAAACCTTCTCCCTACACTCTGCCGACCTTATATAGCAATATGCCAATAGGTCTCTCTCCCAGCTCACTCATGGGCCGGCCATTTACGGCCCATGTTGACTCATTGTATCTGACGTTAGATCGGCGTGCTCTCGTCGATCTCCTAAGTTCAGTGTTCTCTTCAGTGTGCATGACACAATGGCGTGGCAAGATAACGCTGCCACGCAGCCTTTTCGGCGTCACGTGGCGTGATAGTCTTGCCACGCCTGGTAAGACAATGCTACCACGCGATCGACAATGGTGTGGTAAGCCGTTTGGCCACGCCAATATCGGTGGTGTGGGCAAAAGATTTGTGTGGTGGAAATATTTTCCCCGAAGGTTTAGTAATAAAATTATTTCTTAAAATATTTTAAAAATAAAAAAATTTCTCTCCTTCGAGGGACAATGTCTTCCACAAGGCTTGCATTGATAGGTGACTCCGCGAGAAATATGCCAGTCGATCAAGCTACCGTGCCGCTCCCTGGGGAAGCCGTCGTTGAGGCGACTAGAAGCGAACGATCAGCTAGCACCGAGAGCTTTTCGTGAGTTATTGAAGGTATCATTGGATGTTGCATACTACTACATAAAATAAATATTGTTACAATAAAACTCATTACTATTGCTAATGCCAGTAAAGCTCTTTGCTCTGCCAACAATTTGCTGGTAGTATTTAGTTGATCTATCGGTGAATGCTTTTACTGACTAACCTGTGACCTTTGAGATCCTTCTATTTCTTACAATTAGTGTGGCAACCCAACATAAAGATAAATAAATGATGACTACTGTTGTACTACCATATGTGTGTTAACCATGTCGGTGTTGTATTGAGTTAAAGATAAGTTTAGGCAAATTGAAGTGATATATGTCATCTTGCTCCTGGATCATTAAACAACTTGTTTTTGCTCTGGAAGGAGCGAAACTACAAATCTGAGAAGCCGGCCAGCGGGCGATTAGAGCACAGCTGCCATTGCCAGTCTCGTGATATGTTGTGTGGAGTTGTATGGTAACATTGGTACTATGGTATACTACTAGTATCTGAGATATTCCTGCTTTCAAAATAGGCCCAGCCCAACTCTGCCGGCCCAGACCGCCGCAAGCACGAGATGGCCAGAGTCACTGTCACGATGGCCCCACCTGTCACCCGCACGAGGTCCACGCTTGCTTGGGGAGCGCGGATTTCCCGGCTTCGACAAAAGGGAGAAGCCAGAAGCCGACTCGAAACAACGCGAAGCGGCGCCCAACTCGCTTCCGTTCCCATCTCTTCCCCCCTCGGCAGCCGCCCTCTCGCCTCCTCCCTCCGCCGCCGCCGCCGCCGCCGCCGCCGCCTCGTCCGCAGCCGAAACGAGCAGCCGGCTGCCCGGCCGGATCCCACGCGGCCCGCTCGATTCGAGGTCAGATCCAAGCACCTGCCCTCCCAGGTCCGAATCGCGCCGAATTTTTTTCTAGGTTTTGGTACGGATCTAGGGTTTGGCTTGCCGTGGGAAATTTTCGGGGGGGAATTCCGTCGAATTTCTCTCGGCTTCCACGGTTTGGTTGGATTCCCGCTCATGGCCGCTGGGCGCCACGGAGGATACAGGGACTACGAGGCAAGGGAGCGGGAGCTCGACGCGGAGGCTTCCAGGAGGAGCAAGGAGCAGCAGCACCACCACCACCACCACCTGAGCGGCCGCCACCATCGCGGCGACGCCGAGCCCCGCCGCGACGCGGACCGGCGCCGTGACGGTGGTCGCAGCAGGGGCGGCAGGGAGTTGTCCAACGGGTACAGCCACCGCCGCTCTCCGCCTCCCAGGAGCCGACTCTCAGGGAGGCTCGGGGATCGCGAGCCTGGCGAAGTGCTGAGCGGTAGTGGGTCAGATGACTCTGGCGGGAGGACCCATAGAGCGAGGGAGAATGGTGTATCAACTTCTAGTAGGGATGGTGAATTGGTGGCGGCTGCAGCAGCCCAGTCGCCGAGCAAGAAAAGGAAATTCTCACCGATTATATGGGATAGGGATAGCCCAAAGCCAATGCATTCTGATGTAGCAAAGGGCAAGAAGGCACTGGAATCTGTGCCAACCGAGCTTCCTCCCCCACCTCCTCTACCTCCGCAGGATCACACCCCTGAGAGGTTGGCTGTGGAGAGGTCGCCGATGGATATGGAGCTTGCCGTTGCTGCTGAGAGCACTGAGCAGTTTCAGGAGCATGAGCAGAGTAGAGTGATGGAGGAAGAAGAGGAGTACTCAACAATGAGGAACATATCAACTTCAAGGTGGGCTGGAGCTAATGATGATGAGGAAGAAGGAGCACCACAGAGTAAGAAGAAAAGTTCATCACCTGCGGGTTCTGCTGAGTTGGGGCAGAGGAAGAAGGCTACTAGCCCAGAACTTGGTGAGGTTGTGGCCAGTGATGTCTCTGGAGGGAGGACAATGTCAAGGTCGTCTGATTCTGGGAGATTGGGTGCTGATGAGAATGATGATTTGGAAGTAGATAAAGATGACTATATGGATGTTGACAGAGAGGATGCTGGTAATAGTGATGTTGCAAATCAGCAGTCAGATACGGATTCAGAGTATGAATTGCGTCGATCCGAAACACCAGAGCCTGTGAAGCCACCACACAGATGTATAAATATGCTTCAAGGTTGCAGAAGTGTTGATGAGTTTGAGAGGCTTAACAAGATCAACGAGGGCACTTATGGTGTTGTATACAGGGCAAGGGATAAGAAGACTGGCGAGATTGTTGCGCTGAAGAAGGTCAAAATGGAGAAAGAGAGAGAAGGTTTCCCATTAACATCACTTAGGGAGATAAACATCCTTTTGTCTTTTCATCATCCTTCAATTGTTGATGTTAAGGAAGTAGTAGTTGGTAGTAGCCTAGATAGTATTTTTATGGTAATGGAGTACATGGAACATGATCTTAAGGGTGTCATGGAGGCAATGAAGCAGCCATATAGCCAAAGTGAGGTCAAATGCCTTATGCTCCAGCTGTTGGAGGGTGTGAAGTATCTTCATGACAATTGGGTGCTTCATAGGTATCTAATGATTGACACTCTATTTTTGTTTGTCATGTATCCGCAAATCTATTCTGATGCTTTCTGTATACTGATATGCCATTTTACCAGGGATCTGAAGACCTCGAATCTTTTGCTGAATAACCGCGGTGAGTTGAAAATATGTGATTTTGGGCTATCTCGTCAATATGGAAGTCCATTAAAACCTTACACTCAATTGGTTGTGACTTTGTGGTACAGGTAGGCAATCGGCAAACATCAGATTCCTCACCAGTGTTTTGGCTTGCCCTTAATTTTCATTGTGAGCTCTGTTAATCAACCCAACTCACCCTTTTGCTCCTTCTGGCTACAGGGCACCAGAACTATTATTAGGAACAAAGGAATATTCTACTGCTATTGATATGTGGTCTGTGGGTTGCATAATGGCAGAGCTTTTAGCCAAAGAACCATTGTTTAATGGGAAAACTGAGTTTGAACAGCTAGATAAGGTATTTGTTTTGAGTTGTGCTTTTGCATCCATGAAGTTACTATAATTTTGTTCAGAGGTCTCATGTTGTATTTGCTTTCTTGCTGCAGATACCTATAAACCTTGATATGTACTATATTTGATCATATCTCATGGTGAAGCTACTTTTATTGCAGATATTTAGAACACTTGGCACACCTAATGAGAAGATATGGCCTGGCTATGCCAAATTGCCGGGTGTCAAAGTAAATTTCGTCAAACAACCGTAAGTCTCCATGTATACATACCTGATGTTTTTCTGATAGAGTATATATGCCATGTGATGAAATCCTACTTTCCTGATTCCTATTTTTGATCTTGTCAGGTACAACCGGTTAAGAGATAAGTTCCCTGCTGCATCATTTTCTGGTCGTCCAATTCTGTCTGAAGCTGGTTTTGATCTATTAAATAATCTTCTAACATATGATCCTGAGAAGGTAATGTGCTAATGCAATTGTTTTTTCATGACCTATTGTGCATTCATACTTGAGCGCTCCAGCCTGAGCACACCTGTTTTTGCCTTACAGCGTTTATCAGCAGATGCTGCTTTGCAGCATGAGTGGTTCCGTGAAGTTCCTCTACCTAAATCGAAGGATTTCATGCCAACATTCCCTGCTCTAAATGAATTGGACAGGTACTTCTTGGCAACCATTTGTTCTCCTTGCCGTGTTCCTTAAATATGTACGCCTCACACAGTAAAATTTATCTCCCATACAGGCGTACCAAACGTTATTTGAAGAGTCCTGACCCTCTAGAAGAGCAACGGCTGAAAGAACTACAAGGGAACATTGGCAATCGTGGTCTTTTTGGCTGAAGCTATAGCAACTTTTTTGGGCACTGTTCATCCTGACTGTCGTGCTTCATTCTGAATCTTTGAGGTCAGATACACTCTGAGGTGAGATGTGTCATGGACATGAAGTATCACACATCTTGGTGTCTACCAGCAACTGATAGTGTTCTTTAGCAGGCTTGGTGCTGTTTTAAGTTGATAGGTTTGTCCCTGGCCCATCATAGAAACTTTGTTGCAGGATTAACTCCAACCAGATTGATCATAAAAGCAAATCTAATCTGCCTGCATCGTAAGGTGTGGCGTGTTGGCTTTTATTGGTTAACAGCAGTTTCACCTTTGGAACTGTATGTAAAATATTTCCAGATTGGTACGTTGTAAACAAAGTTCAGTGCGTTGGATTTAAAATAAGAATATTCTATCATTTTGTTTTTGTATATTTTCCTGGTGCCTTTGCTTTTGATCTTTCCGTTTTGTTTGCAAGACACAAGAGAAGCGAAGGGGAAGGATGCCTTTTGCTTTTCACCAAGAAATCAATGGACAGTAATACAACTTGAAAGGTAAATATATTCAAAAGTCATTTACCTCGAGTGATGTATTGCTGACTAAAACTGATGAGCGCACATTCAAAAGATCAGTTGTGCTGGAAGGTCATTGTTGACGATTTTGTGTTCTCCTTTTAAAAACAACGCTATCCACAGTCTGGAAAAACACATAATGTTCCTATATTGATAACTCCAGATTCTAAAAGAAATAAAAAAGGATGTAATGATTAAAGAACAGAAAAAAAAAGAAAAACAGAGGAAATACAGTTTCTGGATGGATGTATTCTTGCTGGTATCTACACAATTTATTCAAAACAATGCTGGTATATAACTAAGTAACTGGTGTTTCGATATCCACCACTCAAGAGAGCTGTTCGACGCTATATTTTCACTCCTGTCTGACTATGTAACAATCAACTGTAGGATGCCATGAAAGGAAAAAAATATGTTTCTTTGTGGTTACTGTTTATAAGGACGTAGTTTATTATGCATGTCAATTTAAGAATGCATATGTGCTCTGCAAGCAAATTCTGAACTCGAAGCATGTTTTAATGCCTGTTTGGCAGTTAACTTCCATTTCCACTTCCATAAATTGAAGGGAAAACTTCAATGTCTTTTCATGTTACTCGTTATACGTGGTGAACTCTTCGATGTGTTGATTACTGCCTCCTTGCCTGTGTTATTCATGCATTATGTGCATCAATTATCTACAAATAATATTATTGGGTTCTTGTTCTGTAACCTTCCAAGCTTAATGGTTTTCAATCTATTGGGGAACAAGTTCGTCTCATTAGTTTTGTCACTCTTATGACCGCAAAAAGGGTCAATTTCCGTTATCTAAATGATAATGGGGTTGATTTGTCCAAGTAAGCGCAGCTGTAAATATTAGTAGTTGCAGTGACATGAGGTATGAATGATGAAAACAAAGTGAAGATATCTTGCAATTTTTAAGCAACACGATTGACCTTAGACTTGTTGGACATATGCTAGTTAACTATTACCTCATTCACATTATAATTTTATATTATAAGATGTTCTGATCCTCCTTAGATTCAGATGGATGCTAAGATTCAGATGGATGCTAATGAATCTTGACACGTATAAAACATATTCGTTAATCCATAGATGAATCTAGGTATGGCCAATAGGGCCAAAACATATTATAATATGAAACGGAGGGAGTAATAAATATAAGCTTGTTTACCTACTATCAGAGCGTTCTTTGAGTAATTGCTTTGATGCTCTGTGAACTGGTGGCTGACCCTATGCTGAGTCATTATGTGCTTTGCATTATGGTGATAACTTAAATGCTGCTGATGTGCTTGGAGAGTTATTTGAACTCACTACAGCTGTTCTGTCTGTGACACGTCTGCAGCGTAAGCTGTGGCTGCTTCAAGATAGGAAGCCTGATGGTCCTCAGCTTGTTGTACCTAAGTGACTAAATTTTGTGGAAGGTCTTCAGGAGAGTTCACCAGTTACTGTAGTGAACCATAGTGGTCACTGGTCAGTCTACTACCCTATCTTGTCTATTAATGCACATATCATAATTCGGATTGATTTGGGGGCCACTCATCCATTTATTGCGGAGGTTATGCTTTCATCAAACAGAAGTTGTCATTCTCTTCATGAAAAACATTCTGTTTTCCCTACAACCTTGCCTTGGCATTTGATGCAGACATAGTGTACATGAACATGTAATTGGCAGTGCGAAATTTGATTTATGAGAATAGTGGAGCAGATAACTCAGAACTTTGATCATGCCGTATTTACTTTACCTACTTTGATTAGCTCTAGATGGAGCCGCAGAACTTGAAATGCATAACTCTATTATTGTGTTTATCCTCGTTTTCTGGGGATATGGTTTCAACTTCATTAGTTTTAAGCAGCTTGTGCTGCAATAGGGAGGGGTGCTCTTCTGCTCAATGCACGTGGATTTACCGCGGGGGGATGTTGCGGTCATACCATGATAGAGTTATCACATGCTTACAAGTTGTTGCTAAAACGACAAGGCCGTAAGTATTCAATCTATGTTGCTAGCTCAAGACGCTGTTATGGATACCATCGTTGATCGTTAGGTGTAGTTTCGCCTGGTTTGGTGCACATTAGCCTTATATCAGGCCTTATGCAAAACCACTGTAACTTATACTAATGTGCTAGCCTTATGCATTAAGTCATGCTGATGTTTGCATCACTGTTTCCACTCGATTTCTTTTGGTAATCGTGCAACAGTTCTCTCGCACGTGTCCATCTTGCCGATCACTTGAGTTTTTTGGATTTATCCAGCACCTGTTTCCTTCCTTGGTTTTGTTACCCGTGATCATTATTTTTCTACTATCGTGGCTTATGATCCAACCGGCATTGCCTGCTCGAATGGGCATCCGAGGCCTGCATTTGCTATGGGAGTCGCAGCCGGGTCTATGTACGGAAGAACAAGGAAGCAGCACATAAATGTGTTTATCGTTTCTTCAGTTGTTAAGTGTGGTGTAGCGCACCGTATTATGTACTGTTTTTCTCAACCCCCATTGTACGTTTATCAATGTCAATGCTTGTTGTAAACATGGTACTATTGCTGTATAAGAGTAGTACATGAAACTACTATCTCCGTTCTGAAATAAGATCATTTTTTTTCCGTGTTCAAATAGTTGACCATTCGTCTTATTTAAAAAAATTATATAAAAATTTAAAAAAATAGTAAAGTAGTATGTAAGCAGTGTCTCCTCAACAGCGGAGCAAAAGGGTACCATATATGTAAACATGGGGTACTATTGCCGAGAGTTCGCGAACCCACAGAGAATAGTATGCACACCGAGTCACCGACCGGGTTCAGTGAATGAGCTGGTCGCATCGTAGTTCGTAGAGCCAACGTGTAAACGAGCAGATGGTCCTCGCTGGAAGGCTTAACGGCGGTAATAATAAACTACTCTGGTCACTTGATGGGTCGGTACAAGGAATGGTTATCCATGTGTGGAAGTAGCCCAGACACGCCTAGTGCCTTCCATAGCGGCCTCGGGTTGAGTGCCCCTGCCTCATCCAAATTACTGTCCAGGGTTTTCCAGAGGTGAAATTACTGTCCAGGGTTTGCTGGAAATTGTACTAGCACAATGCCACTATAATGTATAGATACACGTTCAAAATTATGTTACTCAAATGTTATAGCGATACTTCTAATATCGCTCTAATGGTTAGTCGGTCTTTATATTGTCATCTTAAATACCAAATCTAAGGTGTGAAGTACTTTTTTTTAAAGTAATACTAATACACCTTTTAACTCTTGAAATATTAGAGCATCGCGCTTCACCAACGTACACAAATATCACTTTTACATTGACAGGAGGTTTGATTTTAACCATCTCCAATAATCATGCTATAAACCTAACCACTTTTCACGTGCAAGCAACTAGATAAAGATCACACAGAATGTTTATATTAGCCACGATTTTTTGCTGTGATGTAGAGATATATAAACCACAATCATGTCTCAACGGTACAAAACACCACGTCTATATCTTTTGCTTTTAACAAGCCAACATTTAAAATTTTAACCTTAAATATAAAGTTATTTTTTATTTTTTTAATCATAGTTTATTTATCATCTTGGCTTTTAGATTTACAAGAACATATATATAATTTTATTCATAAATTATTTTTTATTTGTAAATATGTCATTTATTTTTTTCATTACCATTCACTTGCAATGCAACATGAAAAAATATTATTTTATAAAAGTAAGAAATGGCTATGGTTTCTCGTGTGGTACCAGCAGCCTCGCTGCACCAGGATAGCCGAGGCGGCAAAAGTCGTATGTAGACTTTATTTCTCCCTTTGGATAGCATAAGTTCTCGTGAATCCAGAATCAATATAGTTGAGTTATTTATAATTAACAATGTCCATATATATATATATATATATATATATGGGAAAATGTGTGAAGTTTGTGATTGGAAGAGACATGTTAGTATGTTGCCATGGCACTCTAAGGCTCCGTTTAGTTCCCAAAAACTTTTCTTAAAAAACATTACGTTGAATCTTTGGACATCAAAATAAAGCATTAAATATACATACACATTAAAACTAATTACATAGTTACGGGGAAATCGTGAGACGAATATTTTGAGCCTAATTAGAGTGTGATTAACCATAAGTGCTACAGTAACTAACATGTACTTAATGATAGATTAATTAGACTCAAAAGATTCGAATCTAAAATTTATTTAGTAATTAGACTACGATTAATATTTTAAATGTGCGTCTTAACGATTTGATACGATGTTTTTAAACTAAACAAGGCCTAATATTTCAACCGCAGTGATCGCTGTTGTCGTTGGATTTTTTCCTGTCATAATTCTCCAACGTTCGTATAAATGAATTCCCGTTCAAAAAGCGAAAGCAGTAACACAAATCCAAAACTGACCGCAAGCAAAAATTTCTCAGAATACACAAATTAACCGGTAGCTACATTTTTTTTTGCAAGATGTTGTTCATAATCACTTGCTCCTTTTATAGTATAGACTCTAGTTTATCCTTTTTTATCAGGAGAAACCAACAACACAAATCCAGAACAAATCATAAAAAAGGAGGGTTTTTTTTTAAAAAAACACGCGAAATTACCGGAGGATTAAAACGAGCAAATTACCACGTCTCAATTCTCAAACGCGAGGGCATCTCCGCCATTTCCCCGACCGCCCCAACCGTTTCTTCTCCTCCTTCCCCTTGAAGCCTCACTTCCGCTCTCTCTCTCTCTCTCCTCCCTTCCCCCTCCCCTGCTTCTCCCTTGCCGTTCGTCTCGCTCGCTTCCCTCCCCTCCCAAGGAAGGGAGCGCAACCGGAGAAACCCCGAGCCGGCGGGCTCCCTCGGCTGCCTGCGTCTTCGTCCGTAGCCGGCGGAGGGGGGGCGCCTGGGATAACTGCCCGCGCGGGCGGGCGCTTGCATTGGCCCGGCGGGCCTCACGCACGTCGAGGGCGGCGGCGTCGGGGATGTCTTGCTCCAAGGCGCTGCTGTCGAAGAAGGGGGTGCTGGGGCCGGTTTGGGTGGCGGCGGTCAGCGGCGTGGCGGCGCTCAGCCGGGACCAGGTCGTCCGCACCAACATCTTCGCCTGCATTGGTAAGCAATGCGGATGCCACTCCGCCTCCTCGTCCTCGGCTCTATGCAAATATGCTATGCGAGAGAGAGAGAGAGAGAGAGAGAGAGAGAGAGAGAGAGAGAGAGAGAGAGAGAGAGAGAGAGAGAGAGAAAAGTGTCCTTTTTGTGGGTTTATCTCGAATTTGCAGTTTAGGTGGGAGCAGTGGAACAGTGTGGGAGGCGAGGTGGGAGAGGGTTTATGCGGGGCTTTAGGTTGTAAAAACGAAGCAGAACATGTGAGTGGAATCTCGCAGGAAAAAGGGGGAAATTTGAGAGGATTACTTTGCTCTCGATTCGAGTGGCATCGGTTGTCTTATACTGTTGTGGTACTCGTTGCTGCAATCTGATTTTTCATGTGAGTTATAGTGGGTACTGCATACCGAAGAACACTCCCCTTTTTAGGTTTGTGTGGAACGGAGGACAGCATTGCCCACAAATTTGTTGCAGAGCTTCCTTGAGGTGAAAGGAAAAGGTAGCACCTTGGCTGTTATAACATATATGGACCTAGGTATTGGTTTCTGGATGGTGGAGGGCTTTGTAATTTGTAGATGGCTTGGGTTTAGGGTTTTTGTATACTGAGGGTTTTACATATGGTTCTATTAATAAGGCCCAAGCATATACCCGATATTCGGGTGCAAACCAGAAATAGCTTGTAATTGCTACTTACTATTAATAAGGCCCAAGCATATACCCGATATTCGGGTGCCAAACCAGAAATAGCTTGTATCGCAACTTAGTATTGACAGGTGACCAGGTGTTACTTAATAGCATTAAACAGGTCTAGTAATGTTGTAAATATAGTTTGGACTAACCCATAATGGAATTGCAGGTGTCAGTGTGGATCTCAATTAGTCAGAATAACAAGGGAACTTCTATATCCGTAGCATATGAAACAAATTAGAACAGTACATGCGCTTGTGACGTTGATAGGGCTTTCCTTTTCTATATTGATTTATTTTCAGTATTATTTCTGTAGTATGCTTGTAACACTTGCACATTTCCTGTCACTCCTGGCAGATAAGATTTTGCCTGATGATGATGACAGAACCACGTACAGAGTATTGGGACTGCTTCTTCTTGGCATTGCTAGGATTTATTCCAAGAAAGTGGAATACCTCTGCCATGAGTGCAATGAGCTTGTCGGATCATATGGATCAACACATTGCACTGAACTAAGTATCTCAACTCGAGGAGCAACGGATAGAGTTTCAAAGCAAGTGAAGAAACCTGTTCGTCCAAGAAGATTAGCTGTAAGACAAGATGATGCTTACAAGGTAAACGA
This sequence comes from Oryza brachyantha, assembly GCF_000231095.2. Taxonomy (NCBI): domain Eukaryota; kingdom Viridiplantae; phylum Streptophyta; class Magnoliopsida; order Poales; family Poaceae; genus Oryza; species Oryza brachyantha. The sequence continues at coordinate 13,138,407 of NC_023166.2, forward strand.
AACTACGCGAGCTGTGAGAACAACTAGAGCAGAAACAAGAACTACTTCACAAACATCAGCTGAAGTTCGCGAAGCATGCACTACAGATGACCTTCCAGTTTTCACAATACCCAAAAGATTTGAGCTTGACTCCTTCGATTTGGGGATTCCTGAAGATAGGTAACAACTTATGGTCCTATACTATTTTTATTAGCTTGTTGCTTAAAATGTGGTTTCTGAGCTGTTCTTTTTAAACTTCCTTCATAGGGATGATGACGAGGAGGAGAATCATCACCAATTGCCACATCGAGGTAGCAATGCTGTGATTGATGTTACCACTGCTAAGAAACCATTTTGTTTACGCCCTGTATTCTTTTGTATAGATACCCTGTTGGAAGATGAGCCTCATCATACATCCTGTTTGTATGAGGTACACTACTCCCTCCCGTACTGTCCACACCACTTACCAACACATGCATGCATACATGATGAGATTTCTTTGATAACCTCTGGAACGAATTAATGGAAAAACTAGCCAATGGTATGCTGACTAGATAAGTAGCACTTGTCACTTGCCAAGCGTTTTAGGGATTAGTTTTATAAATTGTCCTAATAAGATGGGGTTCCATTTTTTTTCTGTGTTATTTACAAATAATTCCACATAACTGCTACTCCTTTTGTTTCCATATATTATCTATTTGGGAAACTAAAACTTGAGTTTGGTCCAATGGAACAGTCTTATAAGACGGTGACCTGCTCATATGCTGATCTAGACTCTGCTTGCATTATGCCAGTACGCATGTAAGTATAGATTTTACTATCTCAAAGTCTCAATGATACTTAAAAATATTATCTGCACCGATTTTCTAAATGAAACTTCGATGCAGCACTATCCCAACTGAAATTATCAGTGCCATTAGTGAAGTCAACAGTCTTCTATGCTTGAGTAACATTGGTGGTGAACCTGAAAAGGATAACCAGAATGCTGATTCTGCTTGCTTTACACCAGTGAAGGAGTAAGTATTTGAGATGTTGCATTTCTCTCTTCACAGCTTAAGAGTACATGCTTTTCCTCTGGTGCTGATGATATTTTTTTCTTGAACAGTATTCTTCCACCGGAGATGGTGGATACGATGGCAAAAGTAAATGATCCTTCAGATAAAAGCATAAGGGGGAAAAAACCTCAAAGAGAATTGAATAAGGATGACAATGAGGATTCTGCTTGTCACATCCCTTTGCCAGGGTAAGTAAATGTTACCTTTTACCATCCTATGTTATTGTCATAGCTAATAGTTTGCTTTCAACATTTTTGTGAAAAATAGTGCATTGATACTGATCATACTTACTGGCACAGAAGTAAGGAAGCACAGATATCTGAAAACATTGTGGAGAATGCAACTTTCCCGACTCATGATGCAAATTGTCCGACAATTGAAGAGTCAGAAAATGGGTTACTGCAAGTAACTAACACAAACCCATCATGTAATGGTGTTGAGGAACCTGAGTCTCTTGAAACACCAACTTTACGCTGTAAGACAAAGCAAATCAATGAGTTGTCACCTTCCACTCCAGAGCCCATGACAGAGGGTGCAACAGGTTTATTTTTTATTTTTTGGTAAAAATTCTCTTCCTTTTGGGGTCATTATCATACTTAATTTTGTGACGTGTGGGCTTCACTGACTTATTCAGGGCTACCCTACTCTCCTAAATTTATGGTTACCACACCAGCTAAAAAGGAGAAGAGCCGGGTCACTAAAAAACGAAGAAGGGGATTATACAATAAAGATTATATCCCAACAGATAGAGACAAACGGCAGGTTCGAAGAAGAGGAACAAGGGCATTGTTTGATGGAAACATTGTTCTACCAAATAAGTATAGCTTCAGCTTACAAGCTCTTCCATCTGTGCATTACCTATTCCTTCTTGCTCTTGTAGGCATTCTAGAAACTGGTTTGGCTAACTTGTACTCGTCTTATCAGCTTAAGCAGGGATTTAGGTTTCTGTGATGAATCTGAGTTCCCGCTTGTTTTTTTTTTTTTGCAAAGATATTTAAGCCAAGGTAGAGAACCAAGATGCTTGGTTGGCTGGCTATTAGTTTTTTCATGTTGTCCACTGGGATTCAAACCCTGAACACAGGGGTGCTCTCTCATGATGTCCTTTTCCCATATTCACTTTTTTTTTGTTCAGGGGCTTGGGTTATGTGTTGGCTAACTTGGCTGCATTATACTATTTTTAATGTGATCATGTAGTATAAGTTAAATATTGTTTTTTCAATGTGTGGTCCTTCCATATTGTAAATTGCTAATGTTTTGGGATTTTTTCCTCGCTGCTGTAGAACTTTGAGAAAACTAATAGAGGATGCAAGTGATCTAGTGCATCGGAGAAGGAAGGCACCTCACACTTATCTTGATACCTGGAAGGAGGACAAAATTAGTTCTCTGCCAGTTACTTTCATGGATCCATTGATTCTGTGTAAGTTTTCATCCATACTAGATGCAGTTAGTGATGGAGGCCTTCATAATCAACTCAAGAGGGGCCATTTTTATTTTCACAGGTCCCACTTCAGTGTACTTTAAATACACTATTACATCAGATACACCCAAAAGTTCATGCAGTGAGCCAGTTAAATCAAGAAGGCGCCTTTCGTGGGAGCCTTCTGAATCCAACCATATCTGCAGTGATGCTCAAAATGTAGAAGGTGAAAGTATTCCAGATGAACCAAGAAAAAGAAAATTGGATGAACTAACAAACAGTGTTCAGGTGACTGTTGGGTGTTACACTGAAAATGTACAGTATCAAGATGATGATTGTAGATTTAATGAAGATACAGTTAAGGAAAATGATTTCTCAATCAGAGGACATGAATCTCATTCAACAGAACCTCAAGAGAGATTGTATGCACCAAAAAGTAATGATCCACTGCTCAATGAAGCATTGTGTGCTGCTATAGATAATATAGATGAGGTAAACACTGTCTACATTACTCTTTTATAAGATTCTTTTGAAAATATTTGGTTCTGTTGTGCAAAATGCCGTGCAAACAATTCATTATTAATTCCTCTTCTATGCAAATGAATCATTTGGGAATTGCATTTGGCAGGGTATTCATATGGATGAACAACATCCTAGAGATGAAGGTACTCTTTTAACCCTATACTAGTTTTTTGCTTATTCTGTACATTAGATGTTTGTTTTTGTCAAGCTCTACTCACATTGTTATTTTGCCCAGGTTTGCTGCGTTCAACAAGAACAAGGTGACTAATGTCTCCTGCTTTTTTCCATTCTTTTCTTCATGCTGTCGTTAATCTAAAACATTCTGTAAATGCACTTATTTAGGACTGTGGCAAGTTACTTGCATCAACTACTCGTGGACCAGAAATGCCAGCAAGGGAACGACTCTGTATGCCTTAGTCAAGCACTCAAAGGAACGAAAAGAAAAACTTCAGCAAGATTCTTCTACGAAACTCTGGTACATTTTCTGTACTTAATAATTCTTGGATAGTATCTGCGTGAGTTTTTTGTTGCTTTTTCACTGGAAAATGACTGATCTTGAGGATCCCACCTTGATATTACTGACCATTTTCACTCTATGCAAGAACAGTCTTCCTGCAAATTAAATATGCAAGCATTTTGTATGTTCCATTCTGTTTATCAGAACTCAAAAGCTATTTGTATCTTGCGTATTTTCAATTCCTATTGAGACATTTGTTTGGGCCTTATAGCAATTTCTACTGTCTGTTCTCTCTTTTGCAGATTCTGAAGAGTGGTGGTCTAATAAAAGTCAACCAAGAGCAGCCTTATGAGGATATCATGGTCTCAGCGACTCCGCAGCTCGAGGAGGCATTGCGGAGTAGTGATAAGAAATGACTTAACTAACTCAACATGCTCCTTATTAGTTTTCGGAAAAAGGATCTGTGCAGCGTTTCACCTCTTTATATGTTCTGTAGCATGTTTCTGATGGTCAGTCAAATGTATATACTTAGTTTGGCGTTAGATGGTTAGGAAAAGTAGAGATGTTGGTTATTTCGCCTTTTGCCCTTTAGATGGATAGCTTAGTGATGTAAGTTAAATAATAACAGCTCCCCTTTAGATGGATAGCTTAGTAACTTAATGATAACGGCTGTAAATTGCAGTTTCTAGTCAGTTGTTGAATCCATGTTCTTTTCAGAGCTTTTGATCGTGGGTGTTTCGTTCAGTTGTAATCTGTGAGGTTGCTATGATCTTGAAATGAAGCAGCTGGAAACAATTTGTGAAGCCCTATGTTTTGGAAGCAAACCCATGAAGATCTGAAGATGCTGTAGTAAGGTAATCGTTTTGCCCTGGTGGTTCGGAGCCGAGCCGTCAAAGCAGTAGCAGCCCCTTACAGTCCACGGAGTCGACGACATTCCTGGAGCTTCTCATAGTATAATTGATAGCAATTAAAAGGCCTTCTTCCACAAAATTCCGGCAGAGCAGGAAGCAATCTCAATTATCAACCGTACGATCTAATCATAGATGTTTCATAATTCATATATGGCTCTACCTATGTGGTTGTCGACAATTTTTAGAACAAAATCTTTCAAATGTAAAACTCTAGATCAATTACGATGTAATTAAATTGCTATAGCAATTCTGTCGCTTTAGAATTGCTATCGAATCTGGTCCAAAAAATGTTTTTGCTCTTTACAAAATTAGGATAGCTACCATTCAGATTTCAGAGCGATCCATCCAAGACTCGTCTTCTGGTGGAGCGCATGCGACGAAGCGATACTGGGCCGTTGGATCAACCATTAGCGGTTCAGATGGCACGAGAAACGCCTCTCCCTCCCACCTTTTCTTCCTCAGCTCCGTTTCCCTCCCTCACCGGCGTACGCGCCGCCGCGCCGCCGCGCATCACGGTGGTCTCGCCGTGACTGGCTGCTCGGTGCCCGTCTCATCATGAGCTTCGAGCGCAGCTCTGAGATCCCGCTCCCACTCCAATGCCGGGCTCCTCCCTTCGGGGCCTCCTCGCGTCACCGGCACCTCTCCCGGAGCGCTCGCTCCTCGCGGCCCACGCCCTCCTGACCACGTCCGGCCTCGCCGCGGACACCGCGCTCCTCGCGCACTTCGCCAGGCACCTCGCCTCCGCGCGGGGGCGCCAGGGCGACCGCTCCTACTCCGCCTTCCGCGCGCTGCTCCTCCTCCGCCCCCGCTGCGCCCACCCGTTCAACGCTCTCATCTCCCACCTCACCCACGCAGGCGACCCCTCCGCCGCGTTCCGCGCCTTCGCGCTCCTCCTGGCGTCCAGCGCGGGCGCGGGCCCGCGGCACGACGGGTACACGCTCCCCGCGGCGCTCAAGGCGTGCGCGCGGCTGGGTAGACTCCGGGAGGGCAGCCAGGCGCACACGGTCGCGGAGAAAGCCGGCTTCCTGGGGCGCATTCCTGTACAGAACGCGCTGGTCATGTTATATGGTGCCTGCGGCCAGCCTGGCGATGCGAGGAGGGTGTTCGACGAAATGACCGAGCGGGACGTCGTGTCATGGACCGCGCTATTGTCTGTGTTCACCAGGGGAGGTATGTTTGCGGAGGCTCTCGAGGTCCTTCGTGAGATGGACGTTACACCGAACGAGGGGACACTGGCGAGCACACTTGTTGCTTGTGGAAGACTGGGTATGGCACATGCTGGGAAGGCGGTGCATGGATGGTATGTCAAGAGGGAGAAGGAGCTGAGCCCGATTGTTGGTAATGCTCTGTTAGATATGTATGTCAAGTGTGAGAAACTGGATCTTGCAAGGAGGGTATTTGACATGCTTTTGGCGAGGGACATTGTTTCATGGACGGTTATGATTAGTGGTTCGGTGCAGTGCAAGCGCTCTAGTGAGGCATTGGAGTTGTTCAATGCGATGCAGACATCAGGTGTGAAGCCAGACAAGGTTGTTCTTTCCACTGTCCTCTCAGCCTGTGCGAGCTTGGGCGCGCTGGAGTCTGGTAGGTGGGTTCATGAGTACATAGAACGGAAGGGCATTGAGTGGGATGTGCATGTGGGGACTTCAGTTGTTGATATGTACGTGAAGTGTGGATGCTTAGACACTGCTGTTTCCATCTTCCAAAAGATGCCCCTCAAGAATGTTTCTTCCTGGAATGCATTGATCAATGGGTTTGCATTGCATGGCCGTGGCAGGGAGGCTCTTGACTGCTTTGACAGGATGGTTGCGTCAGGTTTGCACCCCAATGAGGTCACTTTTATAACTGTCCTCGGCGCATGTTGCCACTCTGGTTTAGTGCAAAAAGGTCGTCAGTTGTTTGAGTTGATGACAAAGTCATACAAGCTCTCAGTTTGGGAAGAGCATTATGGTTGCATGGTTGATCTTCTAGGGAGAGCTGGGCTCATCCAGGAAGCATATGATGTAATTAAGGCCATGCCTATGAGACCTTCTGTGCTCACATGGGGAGCCCTACTAAGTGCATGCCAAGCTCATGGATGGATAGATTTCTCGCAGCAGATTCTTACTCGTGTCCATGAGTTGGAGCCCTCTGGTAATGGGGTTTATGTCCTTCTCTCCAATGTATATGCAGTGAGTGATAGATGGGCAGATGTGAGGAAGGTGAGAGGGTTCATGAATGAGAAAGGCATGCAGAAGGAACCGGGATCCAGTGTGATTGAGGTGAATGGAAAGACCTGTGAATTCTTAGTTGGACAACAGAACCATCTGTATATGGATGATGTTTGTGCAATGCTTTCTGTGCTAATGAAACAAATATATCTGAATGGTTCTTCATGACCAAACATATTGTGAGATACTTAAAGTTGGTCCTAACGACTAGGTGATTGATTTGGTTGGTTTATTGTGTTCTGCTGAGATCACTTGGTTACTTGTGTTTCATTTGGACGAATGATGATCAATGCTTAAATCTTGGATTGGTTACTATGTTTTCCTTTTCACTATTTGCTGTTCCTACGCTAATGTGAGAATTTGTGGTACTAAAGCTGGGCAGTAAGTGGTCTACAAATAAAGAGTCAGATCAGATATGCCTAACAGTGAATGCCAGCTACTATTACAATGTTAGAGCCTGGGCATGATAAATGGTGAATCTCCAACAAGTCATTGCCATATATTGAGACTGATAAATGGTGAATCTCCAACAAGTCATTGATCTGACTGGCAAATGGACTAATGGAGGAATAGACCTGACACTTATAAGCCATTGCCATATATTGGGACTGCAGTTTCCACTATGCACAATATTGCACCAATAGTTATGTGAAGTTCTCTGGAAGGGTAAAGCTCTTTTTTAAAAGAACATGAGATAATATTAGTTGCATTCTTCTATGATGCACACAATTTGTTGCATAATAGATGCTTTTGAACACGACAGGGACAATATTTGTTGAGTGCAGAATCATTAGGATTTCCTTGCTGAAGAACCATATAAAGTGTTCCCCGAGATGAGATTTGAAGCTAAATTCATTTATAAAGCACCTTATTTAGTGCCTGGATACGTATCAAAGGTAATAATTTTAAATTGAAGATACATTAAAAGGTCCACCATTTACCATCGCTTTGCGATGTGCCTGACCTCATTCATCTTCTCTCATTTAATACATCCTTTTCTTGTAGAGGACTACGAATGTTCCTGATTTTATCTAATGTACCGTCTTCCTCCACATCCATTCTCCCTCTGGCAATTGAAGAACACTGCTGCCACAGGAGGTCCAAGATTATATAGCGCAGAAAAATCTCTTGTATTGAAATTTGGTCTCCATCCTGGTGCATAGATGGTCTGTTGTACAGATTGGCGAAATAGTATAAAGACAAAACGATGTATTCCTGCAGTTGGTTTTGGGTTTTCATAGCTGACAACTTCATTTCCTGTAATAAAAAAATGTTAAAACATGTTAAAGTCGGTTCATATGAGTATTGCTCTCAGCCTTTCAAGCTTAAAGTGATACTTTCTCCTTCCCAAAATAAGTTCATCTTCATAGTTCAATTTTGAACTAGAAAGATGAATTTATTTTGGGATGGAGGAAATATATATGAAGTATGGACATCCATCAGTCAAGTTTAGGTTAAAAAATAATGTAGGGATGGTCAATTTGGGCTCAGTTAAAGTATCAGACAAATTCACATTGTTTTATTTTTAGAGATAGTACAATCAGATCGGAAAAGTGCAGGAAACTTAGTTCAAAGAAATTATTTCCATCGGCTGATGTTGAAGCCAGGATGATTTGCTGTTTATCATCCGTAATCCAGGTACAATATTGACGTACCATTTTTGTTCAGATTTACTTTATATTTAAGTTCTTATAGTTTCTTATTAGTGTTTCTTATATGTAATTACGAATACACTTCCTTGTTTTTTTTATTATTATCTGGTTATCTGGACCAGTACGATGTATATTTGCTTTAGAATCTTAGACGACTTGAAGCCATCAAAACACTAAATTCAGAAAGGAAAAGAATAGGAAGAACCCACCATAGCTGGCATTTGCTGATTCTGGAATGTCTGTCACCAACCTGTTAAATGCATATAACCATAAGAATAGCTTTTGATTTTGCATTTGTTACGTCACACAAGTGGAGAAGTAAAATTGTATTCATCAATTAATTATGAAATGTTTCAGATCTTACCAATGAAGGTATTCTCTTTTTGTTGGGTTGCTTGGACTTGGCGAGTCAGGATCCACCATCACCTAATAGCAAGTTAACATTTTACTCTTATGGATTCTTTTAGTTAAATTAAACATTGTCATACCAAACAGACGATGAAAACTGTGGGTATACGTTCTACGAACTGTGCATCTTGTTTACTTGTGTTCCACTAAGATTATGTACCATTACTTTCTTAACTAACACAACTTGGTTACAATGGTCTACATAATTGATGCTTTCAGAGAAAATTAGCTTTCTATAACACTGTTTTTTTGTTAGTTGAATGGTTGTGCCACTACTAATGTATCTTCATAATTCCAGCAATGGAGAGTTATTTAATGCATCTGATCTAATGATTCAGATTCCTATTCTTCATGGTTGACGTGCATAATTTTGATCCATGCCCAGCATTCAAAGATGCAGGTATATGCGCTGACCTATCAAAAGCAAGCACAATATCTTTGTTTACGCAAAATAAAGAAATAGAGGTGCAAAGGTCTTTTTCAATCCACACAGATGAGCTTGTACAACTTACGGAAAGCTGAGAATCTTTGCTTTCATTTTTCTATGAGATAATACTAAAAACAGTTGAAGTGAATAGACCCACAAAGCACATGCTACACAGTTGAATGGAGCTCGTGTAATAAGCAAAAATGTTTTTTTAATCTTGGGTTAGATGCCAAAAATATGCCTTATGAACTCAATACTGTTCAATGCAGTAACGAGGTAGTGATGGACTTACCAGAGTGTAAAGGTTTCTCATGTCACGCCCAGCAATTTCAATCCTTGGTTCATTTGCTACCTGTGACGGTTTGAGCTCAGACCCATTTGTTAATTCCTTGTTGTTGTATAGGACTTTCAGTGATGCTGATTTGTTAAATGGGTCTAAGATATCCCCAACAACATGTCCTACAACAAGTGGGTCCCTTGACATGGCTAGAGAAGATTGATAATCTTCAGGAGCCAAGCAAGAAGAGGTTGTGCAGTAGAGAAGCTAACTTGGAAATGTGAACTTGGGTGAACTGATGAGTGCAGGTATGTGCCCTATATATACCCGCAATCTAGGTGCTGAAGGTATTCATGATATCAGGAGTTGCTAGCTCCAGAAGACTTGGAATCTTAACTTTAAAGTGTAGGCAGGTGTACAGTATTATATTGGTTGCTATCACTGGAAATATTGTGGTTTGTCCACTCTCGTAGCCTACATAAAAATAAGGAGTGTTGATTGCTATTCCACATCGATGAATAAAATCTGCTGACCACTCTCACTTATTCCCTATATCTGCTACCCTAGACATGATACGCTCCTGCTGAAAAGCAGATTGCCTTTGGACTTGTCTTTTAGATTGACACCTCACGTTTTTCATTCCCAACAAGAACTTTCCGTAACTCTTCCTCAGTAAGAGTTGTAAGAAAATGGGATAAGAGCATGGATAATAATATAGCCAATAAGCTGGCTATAAGACTCCTTGTAGTCTTCTTATAGCCCACTCATATAATGGTTAGCTCTTTATCTTTAATGCAGGACTCACATGTCTGTCTCACATGCTATCTTGGTTCTTGTGTCTGAGTTGGCTATAAGCTTATAGCCAGCTTTTTCTCTCTCTCCTCCCTTCTCTCTTCCATATCAGCATTTAGTTGGCTTATAGCCTGCTATTATACTTGTTCTAAGTAAGCATCAGCGCCCTTGTAGGCCAATACTTGCCAAGGTTCTATATTTCTATCACCTTACTATAGACAACTACAAGTTAGGGCATACATACTATTTGACTGCATTGCAGTGAGGGCCATTTCTTAATATAAATTACGAATGTGGTTTCTTGAGCATGATTGGTTGGGAATATTGGACTGCAACGATAAAAAGTGCTATATTATTTTCTTGACACTTGTTCATTGTCTTCTTCCAAAACAATAATTTCTGTCTCCCTTTATAGTTATTTTATCAAGTAGATGCTTGATAAGAAAATTAGTGGTACAGCTGTGTGGTTTTATTTCAATGTATGCCGACATCTAGAATTCAGAATCAAGTTTTTGTCATTCAAAGATTATAAACCAGGGTGGTTGCTTAGATAATGATGACAAGATGGCAGATTAGCTTTATTTGATTTTCAACATTCTGTTATTCACTGCTCTGCAAGTATGTCTATATAAAGTTCTAAATATATTAGTCCTATTCTTTATCTATCAAGCAAGATTTAGCTTGAAGGACTAAAATAACCTTCTTTTGAAACAGCATTTGCATGTTTTAAACTGTCACAATGTCTGCTCTAGTTGTGACAAAATTTGGAAATCAACTTTTCCTTTTATCTGCATAATAGATGGTGCACTCAATTATAAATCAATCTGCCATTTTTGGTCCAGAAATTTTACCCTTCCCTATGTCTCACCCCATCTTTTGTGCTATGCACTCCTATAAATTAAAGCATAGCTATCTAAGACAGCAGCAGTCCTGGCCACATTCCAAGGGATGTAGACCTAGAATCATTTTATGAGTTGCTTAAGTTTCATATTGCCAAACTGAATATCTATACTCACTTGTGCAGCTGTTCTCAAGATTCAAACTTCCACATGAAACTCTGAGATTCAAATGCTCCTGATTGTGACATACAGCAGCATGTTCTCTGTACATTTGTATTTTTCCAGTTTTCCTGATCGAATATGATCTCTGACAAATAGGTCAGAATGCAGTTTCTAACGAATACTCCCAGGGGAGTGCATTTGCCTTTTGAAATGTCTGCCGCTCTATCCTCCTTACTTTCTGACAGAATATGGTTTGTGTTATACAATGTCCTAATCTTCTTATCATAACAGGAATATGCCAGCAGAGCTGATGGACTCTATATAAAGTGGACACAGAAAGCGGAGATAGATAAGGCAAGGCCTACTACATTTATTCTTGACCAACAGGGGCCCGTGGAATCCCATTTTATTCCTGTAAGTCGCACCATAGATTTTATGTCAATCACGCCCCTTTCTGATAGTATGTTCTCACCTTCAGAACGTAGGCCTTGAGCTGCACCGAGGATGCCACTGTGGTTTCTCAGGCCTTCTTCTGGCACTTGTTTCAGAAACTGGAGAGCAGAGCTCACCCTCTCGTCTTATGAACCAAAACTCCGGGAAGGTAATTCCGACAAACTGCTAATGCTAATTACCAGGTTTCTCTCGATGGATTTCATATGTGGTCATGGCACTTTAGGGAGGCTGGTGGAGCAGGAAGGGCAAAGAGCTCAGTTACGTGGATGAAGCGAACGTCAGGTTGGAGGAATTCATGCCCGAACTGTCGCTGGCATGATAATCTTGACTGGAGAACAAGGCAGAGAACAATGCACCATCCCCCTTCACGTGGGCGCATCCCATTCGTCGCGTGATCGACAGGACTTGCAGAGGGCAGTGGTCCTCTCCGGGTCGCCGGCGCCGGATTCTTGAAATGGACAGGCTTTCTCTGAAGGCTACAAAAATTTCCAGGGAACATTCGTGAGACAAAAAAAAAAAAAAATCTGCCGGAAATGGCAACATGATTGTGCTGCTGCTCTCGATCGCTGTCACCATCATCCAGTTGTTGAGGCCAAATGTACTGCAAACCTCCTTCTGTCATATTGGTCCTTTGGGTCAGAAAGCAACACCACCAACGTTGGTCTTTTAGATCAGAAAGCAACGGAAAGACTGCCCTTCGGATCAGAAAGCAACATCTGGTGCGTGTTTTCAGAATTCAGATCAAATGTATGCATCGAGGAGTCTTGCTTCATGAGTATTTCTTCTCCAGCACTGTGCAGTTGGCTTGTATGCTGGTATGGCGTGAGAGGTTGGTACATTCGATGGATATCAGGCCAAGGCTACCGTGTGTATATATCTGATGATGACTAGCATCAGTTAGCCCAGGTAAGCTACGCATACGGCATATCGCATGTTATAGTCTCATGTCCTCATCTAATGTATCATGATCACATCCAATCCAATTTTTCATCAAGTTATATCCTAATTCTCGTCAACTCCGTCTCCGTCGATGTAGAATTGCAGATGGATATATATGAAGCAAGTTGGAACCAACCGGCCGAAATTTTAAAGACCAGCAGGCGCACACGGCGATCTGTTTACCTTTTGTTATTCTGCAACGCGTTCGTATTGCGGCTGACACTTTAAGGTGATGTATCTGGATCAGTGATCACATCAAGAAAACAGTTGCGAAGTCAAAAGAGAGGAGCAGCTTTGCTTGGGAAGAATTTATGCCTCGTCGAATAAGACAGGAGTTTGTAGGATGCAGAATCTATGCCTCTGGAAGAATTCGATGGGTAAAAAATAGGTAATGTCTGTAGATGAAATGCTGCCATATTTTTCACAATACTGGACATCAACGGGGAAACTGAATAACTAAATCCTGCAACATGCGTGCAATGTTTATTTGAAACTTCTGAATATCCTGAAAATACGATTCAACCATGTAAAAAATATCGATTTTTACGGATTATGGATGCCCATTTTTTCTTACGGAATTTTCTTATCAACAGCTCCGGCATTTTTATGTATCGAGGATAACGTACAGGTTCAGAAATGATGACGTTCTCTGTAGGTATCTAATGGATAGGAAATCTTACATTGTCAACTAAGCCTTTATTTTTCTCGCTGTCGACTCAGCATATTTCCCAGCAACGTGCTGGAGACTCATCATCAGCAAAGAATAGTTGACATTCATCAGCTAGAGATTTCATGTGTTTGACAAAAGTTGAGTTTGAGTTGCAGCAAAACAAAATAGTACACTGCCCCCCAAATAGCAAGACTTAAAATTGCGTGTCCGAAAGTATAGCCTTCCTGGAGTAATGTTCGATAAAAATATTTGATGAACTAATCTTGAAACACTACGCACAACACCGCCCATAGCTCAGTACGTCTGCATCATGATCGGCCCAAAGATCTTGTGCGAACATGATAATGTTCATGAACCACACATAGTGCTTTGGGAGCTCACAAGTTGATCAATAAATATTTTTATGAATCTGTGATGCAACAGGCGCTTGGTATAATCCATTAATTTCCTCAAAATTATCTACTAGTAGTACATAACAGTTATTAGACTGCATTTATGCCAGCACCAAGAAAGCATATCCTAATAACGCAGAGTTTTTTTTTTCTAACTTGTCATTTTCATTCAATGGTATGAATTCACTCTCTTTCGGATCTACAAAGATATGTTCATTGGAAATTATACAACAATCCAGGTAAAAAAAAATACAGCAATTATTTAACAGTAATGTACATTTAGCAGTAAATATATTCAGAAAATTTTCTTCAACTCTAATGATTTCCAAGTTTACCAAAAAGGACGCGTCCTGACTATTCCTTGCAACGGTGAGTCACATATGCTTTAGTTCCACCGTCTCAACTGCAAATTCAAAGCAAAAAAGATCAGAATTCTGCACAGATGCAAGGTTTTCAGAAAACCTTCACATTCTCATGTTTTGTCCCGTACGAGATAATAAATGCACAATCGCATGAAAGGAAACATGAACCACAATACTTGATTGATCCAATATCCAATAACGGCCATGCAGAGCTTTCTAATAACAAGGTAACCGTCCAATACAGCAAACTGTTGTATATGCTAGTCTTGCAGACACTGCAGCTGCAGGTAGATCTTAGAGATGGAAAGAATATGGTTGTATGCCAAAACTAATTATACTTTAGAAACAGGTTGCAGTAAAAAATGTGGTGCTTGATTTCCGAAAATCAGTAGGAGGCCACAAACTAATGTTAAGAATGGTATATAGTCTGGAGACCTTATGACAATGCTCCCTACTGTGAAGCCTGCTGGATCAAATACGCAAGCTACCAGCATAGCGTGGCATGGAAAGACAGCTGATGAACAATCAAGTTCTTAGCACAACTGAACAGGACCGAAGTCTGAAACATGCTGATATCAATAAGGACAAATGGATCACTACAATATAATTTCAATGGATATTATCAGTTCAAATATCATTTGAATAATCATTAAAAATGAAAGGAACATAAGGCTGATAGTATATCTTCATTACTCTATCATTGGAGAAGAAATTGAAGGAAGTAGAAGGCTATATCATTAATTTGATGAATAAAGGATTATGAAGCTTCAAAAATTATCTTCACACAGTATGCCTTTTGTATAACCATTGTTGTCTTATATACAAAGATTGGTCTTGATAACCATAGAGACATTTCTTTGTGGCTTTGCCCATCCGAAGATAATTGGCTGTTCCCTAAATGAAATAAAAGGAAAAAATATGGGTCAGAAATTACAAGGGCAAAGGTGTTAATCAACCTAATAAATTGTCTGCCTTTATTTACAAAATGAAGTTTACGTACATCATACAGATTTTCGTACAGGTCTTCTTTGGTCCAATGTTATTCCATGGACTCAGCTCTTTTTCTCAAGTTGTCATGAATTGCACTTCAGTTATCTGGGTCACATCTTACAGCAGTCTTGAGATGCATGAGCATGACTCCTTAGGTGCAAATGTTATCATTAATTTGTATGATTTATGATGCAGCAAGACAACACAGCTCTAGCCTCCATGAAACGATTTGTTGCCCTGCCAATTCACACCCTGGTCCAATATCCAATATTAAGTAGTGGTACAACACAAATCACCCAAAGTAAAAAAACTAAAGAAGAAACATATCATAGAATAGAGCACAAAATGAGAAACATCATATTAACAGTAAAATGGTGGAAGCCATTTACAGATAATACTGTACTGACACTCTTATGTAAGGATTTAAGATTCAGAGTGGTGAACCAAACTTGAAGAGTGTAATTGTGTACATATGTTGCACCAAACCCTTACCCAAACAACTACAATATAAAGAAAGATATTTAAGCAGACCACTATTACTGAATCAAGTTCAATTCTCTATTATAAGAAATAACAACAATAATGTGAAATGGTATTTCAGGCTACAGCTGCTCGATAAATGGTTGATAGCTTACAGGCATATTTCATAGATAATACTCTAATTTAATAGATAATTATACTTGAAGTAATGAATGGAACTTATTCCCCAGAACCAAAGTTGCTATAAGTATTTCCACATTACAACTGTCTTGAGATTACTCTGTGAAAGAACTAAATGAATCCCCTAAGTCAATATGTGATCCAAAATTCTTGTCATAAGCCCATAATCAACAACAATAGCAGCAAGGGTAAATAGAATTATAGAAATATTTGAGTGGTATATGCAATTAGTAGACTAACCTCATGACATATGGCATAGCACAACTGGAGGGCTTCGTTCCACTTTTTTACTTCAATTAATCCCTTTATGAGGCAAACAAAGACACTTAACTCAGGTACAAGGCCTCGCTTTGTCATTTCACTATACAATCGAAATGCTTCTTCAACTTGAGATGCTAAACAGAGTGCCTGGATCAATGAGGCATACATGGCATTATCAATTTTTACGGGTGACGGAACTTCCATCATCTCTTTGTGCAACTCCATAGCTATCTCCAGTCTGCCAGCCTTGGAGAAACAATCAACCAGCATCCCATAAACAGGAGCAATCGGCACTGTGGCATATGATCCCATCTCCTCCAAAATACCAAGAGAAGCGATAAAGCTCTTGCTGAAACCTTGAATTGCACATCGGTATCCTTGTAGGTACTTTGGCCAGTAAGTCTGCTTCATTTCACCAAGCAGTAAACGAGCCTTATCCAAAAGACCAGCAGCACACAAGTGGTTTATCAGAACTCTGTACGTAACATAATTGGGAGAACACCCTTTTCTGCTCATTTGTGTAAAAAGGTCAAGACTCAGATCAATCTTACCAGCTTTCCCCAATCCATCTATAAGAGCAGTGTAAGTTACAACATTTGGACTGCATCCTTTCTCTTCCATCAATGACAGAAGCTTTAGGGCTTTGTCATTTTCACCTATTCTACAAAGACCATCGATCATAGCTGTGTAAGTAACAACATTAGGAGAACAAGAATCCTTTAACATCTGGGAGAGAACTTTCATCGCAAGATCAAGTCTTCCATCCTTGAACATCCTGTCAATCAAAGAGGTGTATGTATGTACACTAGGAAGGTACCCACACTTTGTCATCTGCAGAAATACCTCCTGAGCGCTGTCAATTTTTCCAGCTTTGCAAAAGCCATCAATAAGAGCATCATACACAATGTGATTGGGCTCGCAACCAGAAGATAACATAGCATCTAATAATTCATGAGCATGGGTCACTTTGTGAGCTTTGCACAAGCCATCTACTAGTGCACCATAGGTGACAACATTTGGAGTAATTGAGTCTCTGTTCTCACATGGAAAGTAAAAATCAGATTCTGCGCTATCAGAAGTTCCAATTAATTTGGCATAAACATCAAAAGCCTTTCTGATGTTGCCTGCTTTGCAGAAGCCATCTACCAATGCACCATAAGTAACATCATTTGGACGACAACCAGCATCAACCATTCGGTGAAATATATCATTAGCCTGAGGTACCTGCTTAGCTTTTAGGTAAGCATGAATAAGTGCAGTATATGTCACCACGGTTGGGGAGCAACCCACACTCCTCATCTCCTCAAACCAACACTGGGCTTGTTCAATGAGTCCAGCTTTACAAAAGCTGTCGATCAAAATTGTGTATGTATACACATCAGGAGTTACACCAACCATCTTCATCTCTTGGAACAGAAGGAAAGCTTTCTCTACCTTAGTAGCATGGCAGAGAAAAGTGATCACCTTAGAGTATGTACTTGTATCAGGGACAAAACCTTTCCTCATCATCTCCTTTATAAGCTGAAATGCCTTGTCAAACTTCCTGACACCACAAAGGCATCGAGCAAAATTGGCAACATTAACCTTATTAAGAATACAATTAGCAGCCAGCATCTCTCCATAAATTTTCTCAGCTAAATCCAGCAAATCAGGTTTCGGTAATTTCTCCTGACCACAAATACTTCCAATAAAAATATTGTATACAACATAACCAGGAGGGCAACCACAGGTAGTCATCCTCTTCAAAAGTTTATATGCATATGCATAATCCTTAGCATTGCAATACCAATGCACAAGGGAAGTAAACAAGGATGGATTTGGATTGCAGCCCTCGGTCATCATCATGTTAATGATCCTCTTGCACCAGCCAAGCTCCTTCTTTTTCAAAAATCCTGAGAGCAACGTCCTATACGTGACCACATTTGGAATACATGAGTTGCATCGCATCCTATGGAGGAATGACATGGCCTCGTCAAAATATGATGCCTCCATCAGCCCGCTGATCATATGCGTGCATAACACTGTGTCAAGCTTGAAATCCTCCTTCTCTATCATGTCTAGTGCATCCATCCACCGCCCCTCTTTGCAAAGTGCATGCGCAAAGCACCCTACGGTGAACCGGTCCATGAAGAACCCTGATTCAGACATCTCCTTCTGAACCCGGAACCCCAGGTCAACCTGTCCCACGCTCGAAAGCACCTGGATCAGAGCATTGTATGTCACTTTTGATGGCCTGTACCCAAAGTCCTTCAGCCTCCCAAGCTCCTCCAGAGCCTCGCCCCACATCCCTCGGCGGCAGCATTGCCGCACTAGCACATTGAGCAATCTGCCGAGCACCTCGCGGTCCTCTTCCCCAATCTCCCTCAGCAGCCTCTCGGCGGCCCTGGCGCGGCCGTCAAAGCCCAGTACACTGGCCAGAGCGTCGTAGCAGGCGCCGGTGTGGCTGTACCCGACCTGCCGCTCGGCCCAGAGGAAGAACCTCGCGCAGAGCTCCGGGGCGCGCACCGCCCCGAGAACCGCCACCACGACGGAGTCCGTCAGGAACTCGCGGTACCGCCGGAGCACCCGCTCCGCCCTGCCGTCGAAGTCGGCGCCGAAGGCTCGGATCGCCTTGGAGATCAGCACGGCCTCCGGGGGCGGGAGGGCGGCGACGGGGATGGCAGGGGCGGGCTCCTGGAGAAACGCGAAGTCTCCGGGGCCGAGGCGGGGCTGGGGTGGCTGCGGCGGGGCGGGTGGCTCGACGAGGCCGAGCAGGTGGTGGTCGTCGGAGGAGGAGGAGCCGGCGGCGGCGTGGGAGGACGAGGAGCAGGCGCGGCGCAGGGAGGCGCGTAGTGCTTCTACCGCCGCCGCGCGGCGGCCGATCATGGAGCGGCGTCGTGGGCAGCGGTGGCGGTGGCGGTGGCGGGGAGGCCTGGAGCTCCGTCCATGGAGGTTTTGGGGAGGCGATTAAACCCTAGCGAGGGAGGGGTACTCCCGTAAATAGCTCCACATGCTGTCGGTGGAGCCCAGTGTCAGTGACTCAGAAGGAGAAGAGTGGCAACTGCGCCACACCTCCCTCATCTCTCCTCGGTCTCGCACCGTCCCCCTCGCCGGCTCGTCGCGGCGGCAGGCGGAGGCGGCTCAGCCCTCGCGCCCTGGCTTCTTCCATCGACGGCCGCCGGCAAGCTCCACGGCGCCAGCTTCCCCAGCCGGCCAGCCAGCCCTTTATCAAGACTGCAAGGAGGTGGGAATTCTGTAATGGATCCTTTCTCAATTTCACCGATCTGTGTGCCCCATTTTCGGTTGATGTGAACTGAATTGGTCATTGAAGCAATCATAGAGTTCGAAATTTGAAAAAAAAATGAGGAGAAAAAAAAGAAGACGACGGTAGATTTAGATTCTTTTGACCGATAAATTCTTAATGTAATTTTTTTGCGGTTCATACGAAACAATTTTTTGAACTCCGAACACCTGGCTGCAAAATCCTGCATCCGCCACCGCTCGCAGGTCGCTTGCTCTGTTGAATTTGAAGAACTTTTAAGTCTGTCAGAGACAATTGCTCCAATGGTACTTCTGTGTGGTGCGTACGGACTGAAGTAGTTAAGTGTTTACAAATTATCTGTGTTAAGCATGTTCCCTGTGCTATGGGAGGTGCCACATCCTAGGGAAGTTGTAAGTGCCTAGTAGTTTGCATATCTGTAAACGGTGATGGTGTGCTCTGCTGCAGGTTTGAGCCAAAGTTACTGCATGAATGCTTTAGGGTTGAGGTTGAGATACAGATAACCTTGAAAAGCTAGGACTTGGTGACATTTTAAGTAAGTCGTGAACTCGTGAACCACAATACTATATAGTGTATAATGCCATTGGCGAACAATAAACTATTCCCATGGTTGGATGCTTGATGGCCATGTGATGGCAAAGTGTTTCCACTATATGGAACTTGGAATGGTGGGCAGGCTAGTGCATCCCTTCAGCTTGGCTTTGAGGCATATTGTAGAATTACCATTTATGGAATTATCATTATTTTCGTCATCTGTTCCTTATGATAATGTTTAGTGTATCTGTTAGTTGTTGTGTTCACTATTTCTACTATTTTGTTTCTTTCTTGACTTATCTACTTTTGTCGGCGAACTTTTCCTCTCACACAACAACAAAATCCCTAACTGTGTATCTTTTTTTTTTTATTGAAAGTTTTATTTTCAGGCAGTGATAGGCACTTTTCAATGGCATGTGCTTCAAAAACCATTCCAATTGGTTTTGCCAACTGTGGTATTTATGGAGAGACAAGGCTACTCTCACCAAGCTACAAAAACTACCCAAGGAGATTCTCTTATAAATTTCTCAAAGTTCGTGCAGTACAGGGAAATGATGGCCGTCGAAGGTTAGTTGACATAATCCGAATCATCCCTGAACTCTCAAGAAACTATTTCAGAAGCCGGTCAAGGAGAGCTCTTTTTGGTGGTATATCACTTCTGGGTGGCTTTTATGTGGCGCAAACAATATCTCTTTCTTTTGGAGCATTGGGTGTGAACGATGTTATAGCAGCAGTTGTGTGTGTCCTGCTGACTGAATATGTAACTAAGTTTTACTACAGCCGGCCTAAGGTTACCTTCCCATTTGCTCTCCTCAACAACTTCAAGATGGGTTTCACATATGGCCTGTTTATTGATGCCTTCAAGCTTGCTAGCTGAACTGAAATTCTACCTACTGGTGCTTTACATGGTCTTGAATCTTGAGAAATGGCAATATGGTGAAGAAATAGCATGCCCTTATGATTTGATTATTGGGACGAGGGATCTATAGTTCTGTGGTTTTACTCCTGAGCTTTGTTCTCTTATGAGAAGGTAGGCTTGTTGCCGGTATAGTTTTCGAGTTGGTGGATAGTTTTTCATGGATTGGCCCACTTGTGCTATCCTGTAGTGTGATGATGCTACATATTTCTTTTGAGATTTCTGATTACATGTGATTGAAATCCGGTGTGTACATATGCACATTTCAAGCTATCTAATACTGATCATCTCATGAAAAGCTATGTAATTTCTAGTGGAACTTTATTCAGATTAGTTCATTTTACTGGAAAGCCTGTACCCTGCTAATTTCCTGCAACTGGAACAATGTCAGGCTGTTTTACACCTGAATGCACCAAGCTGTTACACCATCTGTCCTTGATTACCCATATGCATATTTCATTGTATATCAAAGATGCATATAATATATTAGCATTTTCTGTGCTCTGTTAAAACCTGCTGTGCGACGAGCTGATCCCATTATTAGCAACTAGAAGTACAACATGCTTCTTCTTTTGAAATTCTGCAACATATGGCGTAGTAATAGTACGAAACTTGGGTCAAGTGTGATGCCTGAATCCACAAAGATATGGCCAGAAGAATAATCTGTTGTACAGATGTGGACGCCAGAAACCAAGCATTTCTCTTCAACTCTTGTTACCCTGACCTGATCCAAACTTTGTCAAACTCATGTCATGAGTTTATCCTGTTGATGTGGCTCATCAAACTTCCATACTTACTGGTATTTTCGTTTGACGCACATGGTCTATCGTAATCGCTCAGTGTGGCACCTGATATTTTAATACTCCTGGATAACTGCCGGGTGATTGTATTGCACTGTATTCTCAAAGTAATAATGTAATATCTTCAGCTATATGCATCAAAGTACCAATGGCCATATACAGATTATCTTCTGTACGTCTTCATAATACAGGCTATCTTTTGCCTTCATAAAACATTACCGCTGGTACGTGTGGTTGCCAACACTGTCCTGATGTTTATGCTGTTCTGTGATTTCTTCGCAGGGTAAAAATCTCTATGATTCGTCTTACAGACTTGATACTGTAAAGCTCAAAGCGTGTGCCCTCCGGTGATGATGTTGCTTTCCCGTATCTGTGCTGTGAACTGTATGTCTGTATCGTTAATACAAGCCTGTATCTTTGCTATTTGCCCTCTTATTAATCTTCCTGAATGCCTTTTGTTTTCGGAGAGAGAGAGAGAGAGAGAGTTTGTAGCTATATTGCTCGTACTTAAAAACTCAATTGCATAGCTCTTTTTGCTGTTTTGTGAGAGCTCGTGGAGTCTGCCAAATGATGGCCCAGCAAAGCTAGGCTAGCTGATGGAACTCTCAAGCCCATCCAAATATGGATTGCAAAGGATATTCATGGTCTAGCTAGGCCCATTTTTATGTTTGATCCCTGCCTATTTGACCCAAATCACTGGTTTCCCCTGGTGAGCACAGCACAGCTCAGCTGCTTGCAAATTTGCACAGGTTAGGAATGTCAAGAGCATACTAGAGAAGGCGTCGTTGGGGTTTAAAGAAGTTATCGAGTTATCTCGTATTTGAATATAAACCGATAGAGCTAATATTCTCGTCAAGAAAACCAACGCGGGGTTTAGCCTAATCAAACCTTGGTCTCAGTTGGGAGCAGAAACCGATTTAGATTATTTATCTTTTCAGTCTCTGGATATCATAATTGTTTTACAACCCTGATCATTAGCAGTAGTATAGTAAATTTTAATACTGATAATAGAATTCATATATCAACGAGTAAGATCACCCTTACTAGTGATAATACATTAATTAATACTGGTATCTTAACAATAAAGAGTAGGGGCCACTGTATGATAGCCAGTGACGAGTTTAGTAGCTAAGGATATGTTTGTTTTGCTGTATAACTTCTGGCCTAGCTCATATCGAGTTTAGCCAAATGATCCTGTTCTGTACCAGTATTGCTGTTGTATTTCAACCGCTTATACTTGTGCTTATAAGTTAAAATTTGAATTTTTAACTTTAAATTTAAAGTTGATTTGGGTTTTTTTTACGAAGTTTATTTTTTAGCCTTGTTTGTTAGATTTATAATAATATGTATATAAATGTATTATTCACAAATTATTTTTGTTTGTCAACATGTCATTTGTTTTTTTAAAGAAAAAACAAAGAATCACCCCTTTGACTCTTTGTATTTGGTTGGGTCGACTACTTCTATAAATTGTAGGATTGCACGTATCTAAGCTAGTCTAAGTTTTTGAAGCTAGTAACTATTTTGGCTCACATTGGTAAGCCTCGTGATAAACAAATCCTGACTTAAGTATGTACCAGGCAAGACCATGCGTTGCCTTTTTTTTTTTTTGCATGGTGAGGGACGAACCATAGCCCTTAATTACACACATGATGATATTACACGCGCCAAGTCATGCGGATGTTACACACACGATACGAAATACACAAACTAGCTATACGTAGTTAAGAGTGTGAAAGGAACGCCCGAATTTTTCCCCTTGTTTCTCAAAAGAGACGATTTTATGCGGTCATCGCACCAACTTGACGTTGATTTGAGCTAGGTCAGTCCTCGTTTGGAATCGGGTACGCATCACAGTCAGATCACATCATAAAAAAAAATGACATTAACAGCCTATGTGTATGGGCAGAATCTAGGCGGAGGGCGAAGGATGCGTATGGCCCCTCCAAACCCTAACGGTGAATTGAGAGCCATTTTGGATACTCCAAACTTATTTTAGTACCTGTCTCATCAAATATTAAGAGACTAATTAGAAGTATTAAATATAGGTTATTAATAAAACTCACCCCATACTCTTGGACTATTTCACGAGACGAATCTATTGAGTCTAATTAGTCCATGATTGCAAATGTGATGCTACAGTAAATATTTGCTAATCGTGGATTAATTAAGCTTAAACATTTTGTCTAATGAAATATTCTTTATTTATGCAATTAGTTTTATATCAGTTTATTATTAATACTCCTAATTAACGTCCAAACATCCGATGTGACAAAGAACTTAATAAAAGTCTCTGGATTCAAACAGCCCGAGCCATTCGTCGCCTGTTGATGAGCTCATCTAATTGCGAGAAATCTTTCCAAAAGCATGAAACAGACGAAGCTAACCATCTTTAAGAGTACTGCTCTTTCAGAGTTAATTTCAGTTCTAGCAAACAATTATTTTCCGAGACAAATCTAAACACCCCGTTATACAGATTCATCTCGGAGATGGATTGTTTTGGTATACCGGGAGGAGCAATCCAAATCTCCATGCGCTGCGGGTAGGATATAAAGAAAACCAGCTGAACTTTCACTAACGATAGATATGCAACAGAAGGAAAAAGAAAAAGTAAGCTCGGGAGACAGAATTAGCGTCATCTTTTCACTGTGTTTATGCTTATAAGTCAAAATATAGATTTTAATATTAAATTTGAGGATAATTTTAGAATTTTTATTCTATTTTTTATTTTTTTACTTTTACCTGATTAAAAACACGTGTATAAAAGTTTTATCAATAAACTACTTCTCATAAATATATAGTTTTAACTTTTTGGGCCAAAAAAGTCTCGAGGTTCTAGACGGACAAGGACCAAGATTTCAATCGGAAACACGTTTACGCGAGAAAAGGACCTCCAAAGCAAAAGGAAAAGCAGCTTCAACGTAACACCGTTTCATGCATGCATGGTCGAGAGACACGTACTGGTGAAATGGCGCCGAATTGTGACAGCAGCACAGGCAGCCGCGAGCTCCCGTACCGTGTGCATCCTTTGCTGACTTGAGACGGCTTCGACAGATGGAGAGACGTGTACGTGTGGGGTGCGCGGTGTAATGCGACACACGTGATGACGTCGATCCCGTCGGCGCCTGCCACGTACGATCGACCCAGCGTTTCGGCACAGGTACACGCCCGAGAAAAAAGAAGGAAAAGTAGTTACCAAAACCCCAACGGTGTCACTCTCTAATTAGTTAGTTTAAAATTCTACATATAATTATTTTGTTGTAAATATCTCTTAATTCAATATAGTGTGGATTTTTTATCATTGCTCGCATATTCTCGTAGTTATTATCTGTACTTTTTATAAATTAGCATATCTCATACTTAACTGTTAATATATTTATGAAGTCTAATATCAGTCGAGTTTGATTTGGTAGTGGCATATGTGAGGTTATAGCCACGAGAACGTGTGAGCAGCAATGGTTATTTACAACCAAAGTGAATTAGGAGGTGGTATTTGTAATTTGCGAGTTAAGGGTATTTGAAAATTTTCAAACACACACACTTTCGAAAACCAAAACTATTCGATTCGGATCGAGGCGTAGGTGACTAATTTCATTCTCACACGAAACTATTCGGGGACCATGCATATACAATTAGATCTGTATGATCTCTACTCTATCAAATTCTCGAAATAAACTAAACTAGTAAGATTCCCATGTATTAAAACATACCCATATGACTAGTAAGAAACTACGTAGGTTTACAACACTTATAAAAATGATATATCCGCATCCCTAGAATAAGATTATGTTTAGCTTGTCCCAAAATAAGCTCATTCTGGTGTAATCATCGCACTATAGTTTGTGAAAGCAATGAATAAATCTACTGTGAATAGATAAAGTAGGGGATAATTATATTAACATTTGATAAGTGAAGGATATGCTAGTAGTTTCGCTTTTATATCGGTAGGTGTGGAATAAGTAAAAAATAAAGTTATTTTTGGATAGAGTGAGTAAATTGCTAAACATCGCTTCTAAGAGTGAAAATCCTTAAATATTCCCCTTCCATCGTTACACGTGCACTCCCCAACCTCTACTCCATAGAAGAAAAAAATGGACTATTAGATAAAGCGATTGCTATATTTAGTCCATCCTCAATTATACGGACCTATATAAGGCCTAGAAGTTAGATATATAAGTGGTAAATTATTGATGACACAACTCTATTAGTGCGCAAAAACTTAAATACCCTTAGGCTGAGGAAGGAGGGATGACCCAATCTTTTGTATGGACACTTCCTCTAACATACTTCCTACTATGACTCACTGATATGTAAGACCTATATTTTGTTGGATCTAGGTGACAGTGAACATGTAAAATGAAGTAACTTCATCAAATCCAATAGATGATGGTTTGGCTTTTTTTCATATTACATGCTGACGAAAAATAATTTGGACCCCGTATATGTGGCCAATTATTTCTACAGTTATTTTTTTTTGAGAGAATTTCTACTGTTACATGGAATATGTAGATAGATTAATATTTATGGAGTTGTCATCATATAAACTCTTATCTAATAAAGATATATAAAAGATACATGACTACGTAGGTCGTGTTTAGCATCGAGAGAGGTAAGGTAAGTTACCCCGCACGAAAAATACAGTAGTAGATTAGTACATGATTAATTAATTATTAATTATAAAAAATATAAAATCAATTAATTTGATTTGCAAAGTAACTGTCTTAAATTTTCGTAAAAAATACACCATTCAATAGTTTAAAAAAGTAAGAGTGAAAACCAATGGAATCAGCCGAACTCAGTCTACGTGCTCCGTATTTGTTCGGCTGCCATCGTCAGTACGTACGACACATCCGCCTACCCTTGTAGAAGTTGCGGCGCTATTCAATTCGCGTAGCTGTGGTTAGCAATTCTGTCTCTCGAATATTCCACGGACGACCGTCCGCATACATCAGGGACCTGCCTGCTGCGAAGGATTGACCTCCCTCTGTCGCCTTGCACACCAAGCAATTAGCGAGCTTCCGCGCAGGTAACCACACCTTGCTTTGCAAGGAAATTACTTGTTTTACGCTGCTGACAAGGAAAGAAAAATACAAGCTCGTGTTGGTGGTCGATCATTCTTTAGCTTCTCAGATGTTGTCATGTTTGAACGGTTCAAATTTAGGTGGTGTTTAGATTGAGAAAATTTTTAGAAAAAGTGTCACGTCAAATGTTTGACCGGATGTCGGAAGGGGTTTTCGGACACGAATAAAAAAACGAATTTCACGGTTAGCCTATAAACTGCGACACGAATTTTTTGAACCTGATTAATCCGTCATTAGCACATGTTGGTTACTATAGCACTTATGGCTAATCATGGGCTAATTAGACTCAAAAGATTCATCAAAAGATTTCTTTCGTAACTGTGCAATTAGTTTTTTTATTCATCTATATTTAATGTTTTATTTAAGTGTCAAAAATCTGATGGGATGTTTTTGAAAAAAAAATTTAGGAACTAAACAAGGCCAATGACGAGAAGAGAGGATTGCGAGTGGTATCGTACGTACTTACGCTGCTAGCCAGTACTGTATGTTCCACCACATGATTCACATGGGAAATACTCCAAGTTTCAGGTTACTAGCGCTATCAGGGAAACTGTACACGTTTAGGCCCCTTATTTCTCTTCCCAATTGTAGTGGTTGTACTTTCATGATATTCTCGTTTCAAAATACATGGCTATTTTGCTACGCTAAAATAAAATTTTTGATCAATAATTATTTTATTGAGTATAATATGCATGACTTAAAATTGACTATATTAAATTTGTATTAGAACGAACTTTCTTATGATTATTTTTTCTCACAAACAATATATTAATAAATTATTTTTTGTTAAAACGTTATATTAAGATAAATAGGACCTATATTTTATAACAGAGAGAGTACTCGGATGATCCTATGTGTTCCAATAAATCAGTCATTTTGTAGCATTTTTTGTCGAGAGAGAAATATCGATCGGCCAGTCTTACCAGTACGTGTGAGGCCATGACTAGTAGGCTGCATATTGATCGGTAATAACGCGGGGTTTAGCTTTCTAATTCTACCCAACGGGGGATTGAAATTGTCGGTAGCAGAGCAGGGACAAGAGAGGGACCTGCCCCTACCACAAAAACAACCGGAGAAAAGCTCTTCAGTCGCCTGCACGACCTGCGGTAGGCGCTCCAGCTCCTCACCGTTTTTCGGCCGGGCGCGAGAAGAGACCAGGGAGACGCGACTGACGCGTTGAGATTTGCGAAATTGGATAGTCCAAGAAGTACTCCGTCTGTTTCATAGTTGACTTTTTTTTACTCGTAACGTTTGTCCATTTGTCTTATTTAAAAATTATGAAAATATTATTTATTTGCTTGTGATTTATTTTATTATCAAAAGAATTTTAAGCATGACTTATCATTTTTTATATCTGTACTAAATTTTCGAATAAGACGAATGGTCCAAACAAAAAATCAAACATCTTGTATTACGAAACGGAGGTAGTAACTGATTTGAATATTTTATAATGATAGAAAGTGCTATAGGAAGTAGAGCGTAAGATTTCTTCATTCTAATATCAGGTAGAAATGCGTGGCATTTTCCAGAATTTCGGATGAAAAATACGAAAATAGAAAAAAAAGACAATTTCCATTCCCGAACGTTACAAAATAAGAACAAGATATTCTAAAAAAACAATAAGTGGTATAGTATGACTTAGAAACTCCATTGTAATCTATAAATTCCTTAATATTTTTAATCTTATAAACTATACTATGTGTCTCCGCAAATTGAAGTTTAATAGTCTGTCGTCCTTGTCCACAGAACATTTTTGGGTCGATTGTTTAGCTTATTTTGAACAAAAACTAAACTGTGTATTTATAAATAAAAAATATTTTTTGAATAAAAAATTATATACTTGTTATTAGCGATCTAAAAATAAAGTCTAAAAATAAACTATGATGAAAAAATTCTAAAGTAGAATCGAAAAGATGGGGTGATAATCCAAAGTAGCAAACTTAGGTGACAAATCATCCATTTTATTCACAAAAACCATATGCTTGTCACACAATCAAACAATCAACTACAGCATTTCCCAGGTGAATCCCGGATCTATACGCAAGGATTGCCCGGAGGTTTGGCCGCCACCCCGCCACAAGAGGATATAGCTGATGTTGCCGTGCACTCCTTTTGCACGCTGATTCCAGCATAAAGCACCATTTATAATAACCTCTCTTCCCGCATCCCCGGGTTCCAAACAGCGAATAATCGCCAGAAAATGCAGGTGCGCGCGGTAGCACACACGACACGTACGCACGAGCAGGACGAAGGAAGCAAACTTGGCACGGTAAAACGTCTCGAATGCAGATGCATCCAAGCATCCAACGCCGTGGCAATGGCATCGGTGCGGGCAAGAAAGAATAGTTGGTGGCCTCGGAGAGGACCTATTCGATTCCACATCGATCTCCTTCAGTACCCTCTCCCGTCCCACTCGCACCCAAGGGCGGCACATCGCCACATATATATGCTAACCCCACCTAAAGCAACAAACTGACCTAACCCACCCGGCCCCGTCAATCTCGACGTGCTGCGTTAGCAGGTCGAACCCCAATTTTAGGGTGCGTTTGTTTTACTGCATTTGAGATGAGCCAGGTTGACAAGATACAAGATTTCTTTGCTTGGTTAGCTGCGTGTAAGTATGAAGTCTCGCTCATCACATGCATTAGACATAGCTCAGCCAGACTCCTAGGAAACGAGAGCAACATCCGTTTCTATCCAACCTGACTGGAGTGCAACTAGATTAGCACCATCATTAAGGAGTCATTAGTGTAGATTATGTGATATTAGTGTATATAAATTTATATTAAGAATAGATATGACACATTATCTATTAAACTATGTTTCTAAAAATTAAAAAAATTATTGATATTTTTTCACATCAATACTACTTATGCAAGATCTCCAACCCAACCCACCAAACAACATCTAAGCAAATACATACACCATACACCAAGCAAGCAACCAAACAAACCTCAGTTGCATTTCACTATCCTGGCTTAGCTTATCCAACCTGTTTTGCTTGAGCCTGGTTGCATACGTCATAACAACCAAACACACCCTTAGCTGCCCTCGGCGTCGCTCACGCTGCCCCCGACACCCGACGGTGTTTGACCCATTGAGCGGAAGCTGTAGCACTTAGGTAAAGCGGCGATAATACAAACAATATATTTATAAATAGAAAATAATTTATATATAAAACTTTTATATATGTAGTTTCAGTGACTTAAAAATTAAGGCTAAAAATAAGTTTTAATAAAAAACCTAAAATTAATTTAAAATTAAAAATTAAAAATTAAAATTAAATTTATAAATATAGACAGAAATGAAAATACTCGGATGAAAATGATTCATCCAACGGGAGGAGCAGCCAAATTACGACGCCACCAACCGCGCGGTCGCGGCACGTGAGGCGGCGCAGTCACCGCTTAGAGCAAGTTAAACAGTATAGCCTACTACTGGCTAGAGACAATTAGTCAATCTAATAGTTAATTTATACAATAGTTACATATAAAATATTAGTATATAATCTCGCATGTCATATATACTGTGTCCTGGAGTCCGTGGGTAACTGACTATAAATTAGTAGTCCATCTCTCTTCTCTCTTCTCTCTAAAATATACTTATAGCTGACTTATAGCCTACTATTATAACTGCTCTTACCGCTGCTCCGAAAGACTTGGGCCGGGCGGATCGCTCACTGCAGTACGATGTCAGTAATTAATGGAAGCCCGATCGGAATGCATTCAAGCTCACGCATTTGGTACAGCAGTGGCCGGTGAGTGGAGCTGGAGCGGGAGCTGCAGCTGACTGGATCGGAGATGAGGGAGACAGTGGTTGGCCAAGTGGGTGCCCCTGATCCCCCCCGGAGTCCTGAAAACTCTCAGTCTTTCACTGTGCGGGCAGCTCAACCCATATGTCAGTCACATGGAGCACTGGTGTCCCGGAGCGATTTACTACAGTAGAACTAGCATTCTGCAGGAATAAAAGGAGGTTATGTAAGGGCTCATTTCGGATTACAGGTTTTTATAAGATTTTGGAAGGAATGTTGTTATGAGGTTTTGGAAGGAATATAGTTTATTAGAATTTTTTTTCTTTTCCTACATTCGGGTTGCAAAAATCAATAAATTCCTTTCTCATCAATTGCACATAAAACTTACATAAAAGAATCCATCAACTTCAGACTCATATTTCTTTTATTTTCCACGTTCCTATACCCTTCTTGTAGTAGTACATTAGAAAGACATATGGGTGATTGTTGGCATTTTTACAACATATTTGTAAATAAAACTTTTATATAGGTATTATTAGATATCCAAAAGTCAATGCTGAAAAAATAAACTTGCGTAAA
This sequence comes from Oryza brachyantha, assembly GCF_000231095.2. Taxonomy (NCBI): domain Eukaryota; kingdom Viridiplantae; phylum Streptophyta; class Magnoliopsida; order Poales; family Poaceae; genus Oryza; species Oryza brachyantha. The sequence continues at coordinate 13,169,162 of NC_023166.2, forward strand.
AAATTCTAAAATTAACTTTAAATTTAAGGGTAAAAATAAATTTTAGTATATAAATATAAGCAGATACGAAAGATGATGGTGATATCTTCTTTATTCATGTGAAAACATTTTCATAGAATCACATTGAAAGGCAGTATAAGCTTGCTTTATTGCGTTGGTACATCTCAGAGGGTGTTTGGGACAATAGACTAAACTTTAGTCTCTTGTCCCATCGAATGCTTAAACAACTTATATAAACACTTATTATAAATAGTAAACATATACTATTAATAAAACTCATCCATAATCTTAGACTAATCCGCGAGACGAATCTATTGAGCCTAATTAATCCATAATAGCCTATATGATGCTACAGTGAACATGCTCTAATTATGGATTAATTAGACTTAAAAAATTTGTCACGCAAATTAGCTCTTATTTATATAATTAGTTTTATAATTAGTCTACTTAATTAATATTTATAATAAGCATCCAAACATTCGATGTGATATGGGCTAAAAAGTTTATCACCGTCCAAACACCCCCTCATTTATAGCGCAAGAGCAGTTCAAAGCATTACTGCTAAGAGAATGTTACAGAAAATGAACAAAATCATGACCATTTTTGTTAACCCCACCACAAAGTACATGGTGTCCATGGCTACCCAAAGGAAATGGACGAACATAAAACATGAATGCACAGATAATAATTAGGCATTTTTTCTGTTCATTATTCATTATGTACACTCTTCAGTAATCCCCTAGCTTGGACAGGGAATTCCGGAAATGTATCCAACCAAAAAGAAAATAAAAGGGAAAAGGAGAAAATACTATACAGACTGTACTCCATTAAACACAAGAGCAAAGTCGATTTATGTACTCCACCGCGCCGTACTACTTTCTCCTAATTATGTCTAATAATATAGCCCATCTAATAATAAGGACCACCATAACAATTCTAGTCCACTGAAAAAAACAAAATAGCTATGCATTTTTCTTTTCGAAATAAAAGAGAGAGAACACTAAAAAGAACTCAATAGATGTAGCTCAGAAAAATACGGCTAAATCGCCATCTTTGGACGGATCTCTCAACTGCTCGTCGCCGGCGGCTCCACCTTCCTCCGGCAAAGGCTTTTCCGCCACCCCCGGCACGGCCCCGCCGTCATTGGCCGCGAACACCTCCTGGACGACCTTCTCGACGTCGAGCACCTCGCCGTCGTCCTCGTTGTCCGGTGGTGGCGGGATGAACGGCGGGCGCGCCACGCGGAGGATGCGGTCCCAGTCGACGCCGTTGAAGAACGGGTGCGCCTTGATCCCGCGCGCACCGATACGCTTCTCAGGTTCCTTCTCCAGGAGGCGGGCGATGAGGTCGCGCAGTGGCGTCTTCTCGCCGACGAGCTCTGGCTGCTTGGAAAGGACGCGGTAGAACGTCTCCTTCCTGTTCAGTCCCCGGAACGGCGTGCGGCCGTAGAGCATCTCGTAGAGCACCACGCCCAGACCCCACCAGTCCACGGAGAAGTCGTGTCCGCTACCGGAGATGATCTCCGGCGCCACGTAGTCCTCTGTGCCTACGAACGAGTTCGATTTCGCTGGCGTCCGCGTGCCAGCGGCGGTGGAGGACGCAGTGGTAGTGGTCGAAGACGACGACGAGGAGGATGAGGCCGTGCGCGAGGTTGAAGTTGGCGACGGCGAGTCCGCCGACGAGGCCGGCTTCGTGGCGCCAACCGAACGAAACGGAAAGCACAAGGCCGCTCCCGGAAGCCTCTTGGACTTCGCGCGTTTCGGGGACGGTGAACTAGGCGGAGGCTCCGGCATGGAATCAGCTGGCGCCGCGTCCTCCTCCTCCGGCGGCGGCGTCGGGAGCCTCGTGGAGAGGTCGAAGTCGACGAGCATGATGTGGCCGCTGTCCTGTATCAAGACGTTCTCTGGCTTGAGGTCGCGGTACACGATGCCGAGGCTGTGCAGATACTCGAGCGCCAGCACCAGCTCCGCCGCGTAGAAGCTGCAATCAGAAGCAAGGATCAAGGGCGAGGCGTCAGTTAGACCATTCGTGTGGGTGGGTGGGGGCATGCGCGAGATGCGGTGATGGCCAAACGGAGCCACGCGCGTACCGGATGACGGAGTCAGAGAACATCTTCTCGGTCTGGCGGCGCCGGAGAGCGTTGAGGTCTCCCCCGCCGCACCGGTCGATGGCGAACCCAACGACGGCGTCGGTGGCGAGGACGCCGCGGAGGGAAGGGAGCAGCGGGTGGCGCAGCGACATGAGCACGTCCCGCTCGAACCAGATCCGCCTGTGCCCATCCCCGCCGCCGCTCCCCGCCTTCCTGTGCCGCGCCGCCTCCCGCGAGACCGCCTTGAGCGCCATGGACGAGGAGACGCCGCCCGCTCCTCCTCCTTCCTCCTCCTCCCCCGCCGCGGGCACGACGTGGAACACGACGCCCTTGGCGCCACGGCCGAGCATGGACACCGCCCTGAGGTCCCCGAGGCTGAGCTGCCGCGGCAACGCCGGGTCCGGCGGCGCCATCGCCGCCGCCGCCGCCGTCATGGCGAGGGACGATCAACCAACCGCCGGAGGGGCAGTGGGGTCGGTGCGAGAAGGGAGGGGCGGGGGGGGGGGGGGGGGAGCAGGGGGGGAGGGAGGGAGCGTGAGATGGGGATTAGTTGCGGTTTGATTCGCTTCGAGGGGGGATTTATGCGGCCGCGGCTTCCTTGGGGACGAAGAAGGCGCGAGAGGCACGCGCCGCACGGTCACGGGCTCACGGCGTGTGCGGTGCGCCGGAGAATTTTTAATTTTTTGTTGTTGAAATTTATGGGGTGTTTAGCCGGTGAAACGAAAATTTTTGCATGTCACATTAAACGTTGACCGGATGTCAAAAGGAGTTTTCGGACACGAATAAAAAAACGAATTTCACAGCTAGCGTGAAATCTATGAGACGAATCTTTTGAGCCTAATTAATCTGTCATTAGCATATGTAGATTACTGTAGCACTTATGGCTAATCCTGTACTAATTAGGCTTAAAAGATTTGTCTCACGATTCCTCACATAACTTTATAATTAGTTTTTCTATTTAATACTTTATTTAGATATTTAAAAATTTGATGTAATGTTTTTAGATGAAAATTTTTAGAAACTAAACGGGGCCTTATGGTGTGTTACGGTTTGGGGGGCTTTGCGCCGTGTCGCGTAGACTGCGAAGAGCCGAAGAGTAACTTTTTTATAAAAAAAATTCTTTGTTTCGGAATAGAAAAGGGGAGGAAATGGGGGGAAATCGAGTGGATTTCGTCGGGTCTACCTGGGACTGCGGTTTTTGGGCATCGTCTTGCGCTGATTTTGTTGGTCTGTACGGCTTCTGGAAGTGACCGTTTGGTCAGAACCGAGACTACTGTACAGTGGTTACAACTCCAGAACTCCGGCTGCGTTTTTTTTTCCTATCTTTCTGCTCTTGGTTTTTCTTTGACTTTAGCACGTTATGTTTTTTAAATCATATAAATATTTTTAATTAGAATTTTACTTTTTATTGATAAATTTATTATTTATATTATTAAATAATTATCAAACAATTAGATGATATTTTTCTCGTTTCATTAATAAAGGAACACATCCGATCATTTGTAACTGTGAACAACGAACCTCGGTTTTAGAGCAAGTATAATAGTAGACTATAAACTAGTCATAGCTAATGTAAAGTAGATATGGAAGAAAAAACAAGTGAGATTAACTCTCACGCAATAGCTAGCTTTATACATATCCTAAGAAAATTGCATAGGTGAGAGAAAAAATAGAGACAACATTACGGTCAATCTATTATGTAGTATGTGTTGATTTTAATGTGAACTTAAGGCATACCGCCTGAAGGAGCCTCAGGTCTCAGCTCATGAGGTCACCGGTAGGCCGCACACCTCTCAACCGAGTGTGATCTTAGCTGAACCTAAAAAAATAAATTTAAATAATCGTTAAATATCATACAAACTATATCCCCTATTTGTAGTGTGCTTAGGATACTGGAGTTTCACGGAGCTTCACGGAGCCGCACGAGACCACATTCTTGTAGCCACATCAACTCTGATAAGATATGGTCACTAGCTACATCATTGCATTGGACATAACCATAAGGCAGGTTTGAAACAAATGTTTCTTTTAAGGCTCCTAACTGTCATAGACCATAATTTGAACCTCTAAATTTAATTTTAGAGTTGTTTTTAATTTTTTTATCCTAGTTTATTTTATAATTATTGCTTTTAAGTTGATGTGGATTGTATATAAAAGTTTAGATATAAATTACTTTCATTGGCAAATCAGTTATTTCATTTTGTTTCCTCGAATAAACGAAACGATGAGAGCCTGATTTCTATTCCTTTCAAATTCAGTGTCTTCTTTTATGTCGTGGATTTGTAAAGGTTCCTATTAATTTAACAACTACAATGGTTTATGATAATATTGTCCCAGATCAAGGAGAAGTGTCAAATCCTCCACTTCCACGAAAAAATATCCAACTGAGCTAAAGAAAAGGTTACGCGATCCAAACAGCCCTTTTTATTTTTGAATTCTTTTTAGTTTTCCAATATGTACTTCTACCACATTCCTGAGTTTTTTTGCTATGTTTTTGTTCACCTGTTTCAAAGAATGTCCTCGGCCCCGTTCGGCAAGGGGCATAAGTGACACATAAAACGTAATAATAGATTAATATATGATTAATTAATTATTAATTATTAAAAATATAAAATAGATTAATATGATTTTTAAAATAACTTTTTTATAGAATTTTTTTTTGCAAAAGATATCGTTTAACAGTTCGAGAATCCATGAAAAACGAGGGTGACCTAATTAACTTATAGGGAGGACCGAACGCGGCCCTAGTTTATTTTTGAAAGTTGAATCTAAAATGTTGTGACTGATCGGCAAGCACAAGAGGCTACCCTGCTGCTTGAATTAGCCATTTTCCAACTTCAACCCAATGGCCTCGGAAAGAGTATGGTGAAAACTATAATAAGAATGCCACTAAATTTTTAGAACATGAACACAAAATGGATCGACAATACCAATATCTGATTATCTAATAAATCTGTACCACACAAGGGTAAGATGGTAATCTTACATTAAGAAGGAGAGAGGCGTCATTCACACTGATCGATTTGTCTTGCGTGTGAGTATGCTTCTCTATCTACTGAGCACACGTGAAGCTATGTCATCATCAATCAACACCTTACTAAGTACTGTCCCTATTTCAAAATATAATTATTTTCATGTTATTTAGTATGTATAGATTAATTATCCTATTTTTTCTTATACTTATAAACTAAAATTTAAATATTCAACTTTTTGAGTAGATTTGGGGTTTTTATCGTAGTTTATTTTTCAGTGATGGCTTTTAGATCACTAGGAGCACATATAATTTTTTATTTGTAAATGTATCGTTTAGCCTTTTCTCTCAGTGAAGCCAGATAAACATCAGTGGTTAATTATAAAATTTTGAATTGATTAGGTTCTCTTTCTAAGTATCTGGCTCTGGAATCATTAGAACAATTGAATACTTCCATTGTGATATAAAATTTGAATTATAAAATTACTTATTTTTAAAACGGGAGAGTAGCAATAAACTACTAGAGAACCCTTTTTTTTTCTAACTGAGATTTGCATGTAGTGTTATCATTGGGCATTTAGTTAATTTTTCGTGTGTTTCTTGCGCAGCAAAATGCCTTTGTTTCTCAAAAACAATAGAGGCAACAGACCTGCCGTTTGGTCCAAAATACCATAACTGAGATTTGCATGTAGTGTTTTCATTGGGCATTTAGTTAATTTTTCGTGTGTTTCTTGCGCAGCAAAATACCTTTGTTTCTCAAAAACAATAGAGGCAACAAACCTGCCCTTTGGTCCAAAATACCATTTGCTTTAAGGGGCTGTTTGTTTAGAGGGGCTACTCTATAAGTCCCTATGTTTTAGTCTTTTTTACTCCTAAAATACCAAACAGAAGCGACTAAAACTATCTAGGTCCATAAGTTCCTAGGGAAGATGCTAAAAGAGATTAAAGGTCTATAATATACATGCTCTACCACTTTAGGTCTATCGTTATATGTGTGTTATATACTATTAAGTAGGTCATTTAATAAGATTTTAGTCTTTTTTAGTCTCTCCAAACAAACAGGGTAGGATTAAGATGGACTTATGTTTTACTCTTAGGACTAATTTTTAGTCCTAGAACTTATAGAAACAAACGTCACCTAAGGGGCTGTTTAGTTCCCAAAAATTTTCACCTAAAAACATCATATCGAATCTTTGGACATCTAAATAGAGTATTAAACATAGATAAAACGAAAAACTAATTGTACAGTTACGTGAGAAATCGCGAGACGGATTTTCGAGCCTAATTAGTACGTGATTAGCCATATGTGCTACAGTAACCCACATGTGCTAATGACGGGTTAATTAGGCTCAAAAGATTCGTCTCGTGGTTTACAGACCAGCCGTGAAATTTATTTTTTCATTCGTGTCCGAAAACCCCTTCCAACATCCGGTCAAACGTCTGACATGATATGCAAAAATTTTCATTTCACAACATATCCGTATCCTGCAGACCATTGCCTGCTTCGGTGCCTTCAGCGAAATTCCAACATCCACGGAGAGCAAAATAATCCCCAATAAGTTCTGAACAGTGCTGGAAGAAAAATGGGAGAAAGAAAAATGCACACGTCCCATAAGTTCAGTTTCTTGTTGGTTGGCTTCAAAAATCTGTTGGTATATTTATGATCTGATAGGAACAGCTTGACCGAACCAATTAAGCAGATCAAGCCTCGCTAACCCTCATTTCAGACTAGAAAGAAGCAGGTGCCAAATTGGCCACGGTCGCTTGTATTTGGTGGCCTGTGGATACAGATTGAAGTTGGATGTCATGCATCTCAGCATTACTACGGCCTTGTTTAGGAGTAGTACTTGTTATGTTCATAAATATTTGTCACTAAATTTTCTATTGATGACTAAAACATGTATGCTCATGTAACCAACGATACATTTTATATCGTTGCAAAGAAAATGTGCTTTGTACTTTCGCTGATTTAATTGTACATGTAAATGATTTTGTAACAAACAGCTTGTTGGTGGGTACTGAGTACGTGCAGGCGACCAGCACGGTAGTACTCCCACGTATATGGCCTTGCCTTAAAGCGAATGGGTATTCAGAATTTTTAGCAATGCCCGCGTTGCACTTTCCGTGAAGTGTCAAGCATAGAAGCATCTGTTACGCTCGGTTGCATATTATAACATATCATAATTATCTCTATATTTAAATAGTGTTAATAAATCTAAATACACATATAAAATATATCTAGATATAATAAAAACATATTGTAACATGAAGCGGAAGAAGTACAAAAGTAGAGAAACTCTTCGTTTCACAATATAAGACGTTCTAGCCTTGTCTAAATTCATATGAATGCTAATAAATAAATATATATATATTCATCAACTGATGAATTTAGACAAGGCTAAAAAATCTTATAATATAAAACGGATGTAGTAAATTTAAGAGCTATGCACCTCTTCACTGTGTAACATTGAGAAAGAGTGCCAGCAGATCCATGATTTAAAGGCTAGGGACGTGAATTCAAATAATTGTTTTTTCCACTAAAATAAATAGGCCCTTACCATGTAACCAAATAAACAATTAAACATCACTCCAGATTTCTACGCATTATTAAAAAACCAAAATAAACACAACTTTTGCGTCGAAAGGACTGCGTCGTGCCTATTGTGCGTCAGAGATGAGGCAAGATTACGCAGATACATACTGTATTCCGTTGTGGGTTGGTGGCTCTGTTCGATGGAGACTAAAAAGGTTTTTTTTTTAATTTTCGTTTCGCCATGTTGCCATGTTGAGGAGTAGAAGTAACTAATCTGCTAAAGAGAGTGATGCGATATAATTCAGCTGAAAAATTATCAATTTATGGTCCATATCGGTCAGCGCCACTGACATTATCCCTCTTTATTTTACTCACTGAAAGACAAGTTGTTGTGCTGTACAATATAGGACAATGCTGCGTGATCACCAGATGGTCCGAAAGCAGTTTAGTGCCTCTCATCTGCCAGAATATCCGATCTGAGTGTGATTGCATTTTTAATTGTCCTCGTAAACAAAATTAAAACAGGGCATATTCCTGGCAGGAAAAAATAAATAAAAGAGCAAAAAGTTGGTTTGGTACTTATTTTATAACTCGTGTACTTGGGTTCTTTCCTCAGCACAAAAAAGGAGGGAAACATGGATTCTTCGTGATTAAAAAATATTCTAGTTTTTCATTTCGATCAGGTGACAAAGATCACATTATCATGATGGCCTTTACAATATTGGTGATATCACTTTCTGCTCGGTCAAATTATTCCCTAAAGCACTGATCGTGTGCCTAACAAAATAAATTATAAATTACAAAAGGTAATTATAAGTGGAAAAGTGCCAACTTTTTGCTACTACATTGGCAAGACAATGTACACTCCTCCGGAAGTGGCGACTAAAGCTTCACTTTACCCCCATCAGTGTACACTCCCCTTTCCTGGCCCGCCTATCCCTGAATTTCTTTTAGCTATTGCGCTTGTGTGTCCAGCAGATTAAACAGTAGCAACTCCATGGCTTAAATAGTTGACGCACTGATTGCAGTACTACTACAACATTATACATGTGACAGCTTCATCTCCCCACAAGCCGATAGTGTTTAGAGATGTTTCAGAAAAGAAGGTACAGATCACTTGAAACTTGAAGCTTTTCCGAGATTTTTTTTGGGGGTAATGATTAAGTCGTTGAATTGGGTCGCAACAACACTTAAATCGGTGCTTTCTTTAGCTAACCCTAACCAATCTTTTGGCCGGGGAGGCGAGGATGGGCTCGTGACAAACGCTAGACTAGACATTTACAAAAGTAGAGGAGGGTAAAAGAGAAGACAGGAGGCGTCTGCGTTCGGGCTGGCTATCCTATACATCGGAAACACAATTGTGGAGATGGAAAGCGACCCTTCCTTCTCAAAATGGATGCAGCCACCTCAGCCTTTCCATGAATGACAAGGACTTGTCATTGCCTCATTGGCCATCAGAGTGCATGGTGATCCCATTTCTCTGTCCCCCCTTTTCCCCCTCTGGTGATCATCGATTGTGCATGCAGAATTGTTGTACAGCTGAACATGTGAATAGCAACCTCAAATGAATGAAAACTCAAAAAAGGGCATCCTGCAGTGTGGAATTTGTGGGTGGCAATATTGAACACACCAAGGGTGAGCAGGTGAACTTGACTCCATATATGTTTGTGCAGCCAAGGTAGCCAAACCATGGCAGGTTTCCTCTTTCTCCCCTTCATAGCATACTGCCGCACCGTGTCAGCAGGCACCGATCTCCACACCCCAAACGTAGTACTCGTCTCCGAAGGGCGCGTTCGAAGCTGACAGCACGTAAAACAAAAAAAAGTCATTTGTATTAATTGAGTATTAGCTTTTGTAAACTTGAAAAATGAGTTAATCTGATTCTTTTAAACAACTTTTATATAATTTTTTTAAAAAAATACACTATTTAACAGTTTGAAAAATATACGCATAGAAAAATGAGAAAAATTTACCTCCTTTGTCAGTTGCGAACGGGCCCGAAGTCCACCATAACTGCAGCAACCTGCCCTGCCCTGCCCTGCCCCATCTCGCGCAGGAGAAAAAGCAAGCGGACGAAGGCGACTCGAGCGAGCCCACAGCCACAGGGCCACCACCAAACCACCACTGTTATGCTGCCCCCCACAACCAACCGTGGTGGGGACGAGACGACACGGCCAAACGTTCGGTTGAGACGCTGCCCCGGCGCGCGCGATATTCCCCCCCTGGGTGTGCCCCCGCGCCCGCCCGCGTGGTTCGGCTAAGCCAGCCAGCCAGCGAGGCGTGCGTGCGTGCGCACGGGGAGAGGAGAGCCAGAGGCTTACGGGTTCCATTGATTGGCCGCTCGCCCGCCTACGGCTTTGGAGGCGTTGATTAGGCGGTTTGGATTGATCCGGGAGAGCGACAGGGAGCTCGACCGGCTAAACTCCTCTCCCCCTCTCTCTCTCCCCTCCTGGCGAAGTGGCGATGGATGGTCGGGGGTACGTGGCCGGTTTGGTTGGCGCCGGCGATGGCAGCGGCGCGCGAGCGCGGGTCCTCTCGTGGATTTTTTGCGTGACGGTGCGGATCGGATTATTCGGTCTCGGAGAGCGCGGGCGCGCGTCCGTGCCGTCCTTCTCGTTGTGCAGCGGGCGTGACGGTGTGTCCGTTTCGCGTCCCTGCGGATCGCCTCGCGTCACTGCAGGATTTCGCCACGCTAGGGACGTGACTCCGTGAGCGAGTGACTGACACTCGGACTGCGTTGAAATTGAGATTTTGAACGGTAGTAACTGATTGGTCGGACCGTCGGAGGAATGTATGGACCACCGACCCTGTTAACTTTGAGGGTAAAAAACTTGTTCGGTTTGTGCGCGTCTCATTCTCTATTGTTATCTTAGAGCAAGTATAATAGTAGGCTATAAGTCAGCTATAAGTATATTTCAAAGAGATAAAGAGGAGAGAAAAGAAATAGGCTACTAAGACATAATGTGTATGACACGTGAGGCATAGTATTATATGTTTTATAGGTAGCTATTGTATAAAATGTCTATTAGATTGAGCATAGATGAATTGAAGCTAGTAGTTGGCTATACTATTGAACTTGTTCTTATCATGTATTCTCTCTGTTCCAAAATAAATAAATTTAAAATAAAAAGATATATTCATGATATCATGAATCTGGACAGATCCTATGTTAAAATTCATTTATGTAACATTCAGGAATAAATTTGTTTATATTGAGATATAGGGAGTAATACGAATAAAATTTAGGAGATATACATATGAAGTCAACACATGGAATTTTCGAATGATCATATCATTAATCATCTACGGGACTTCGATATGATGCTAAAAAACTAACCATAGATTACAGAAGCTGGGGTGGAGACAGGAGTGAGAGCAGTTGGGGGCTTGGGTTGGGGCTCGAGGCCTAAACTTAGGTCCACGATGATCTCAAATCGCAATGAAACCCCTACCAGCATGTGATAAATATGTCGAGACATAAAGCTCCAACAGGAAAGCATTACTGATCAGCTCTAGACACTGGCCCGTTCCGGCCGGCTCCATAGATGCACATGTTTAGAAGAGTTAACAGCAGGCAAAGGGGGAGGACAAGCTGTATATATGTACTTAGTTTTTCACACTGTAGCTGTACCGTACGTCCAGCTAGAGGTCATCAATGCCCAAGCGTCGTTTCCTGCTTCCGCGAAGCCCTGGTGCACCGCTGTCTTTGGCACGAATGCACGATGCATTTAGTGGCCCAACCAGTATCTGCAAGTCCATGTTCCAGGTAAGTAGCATCAAGTAATAATAATGCAAGACTAAGGGGTTGTTTAGTTTGTAAAATTTTTTTGCAAAAACATCACATCAAGTTTTTAAACATATATTTGAAGTATTAAACATAGTACAAAACAAATTTCAGATTTCGCCTGAAAACCGCGAGACAAATCTTTTGAGTCTAATTAATCCGTCATTACCATATGTTGGTTACTGTAGCACTTATGACTAATCATGCACTAATTACTCTTTAAAAAATTCGTCTCGCGATTTCTTACATAACTGTGCAATTAGTTTTTTGGTTCATCTATATTTAATACTTTATTTAGATGTTTAAAGATTCGATGTGATAATTTTTGTGAAACTTTTTAAAAACTAAATAAGACCTAAGCTAATGCCTGGCCACGATTGTCGTCATATCACTTCTAACAATTAAGTTCTAAGCGATTGCTCACTTCTATATACTACATCTATCTTATAATAACTTTATTTTTCGATTTCTTTATCCAAAGTTTGACCATTCATCTTATTTAAAAAATTTACACAAAAACATAAAAAAAAATAGTCACATATATTATTCATGTTTTATCATCTGGTAACAATAAAAATATTAATCACACAAAAAAATCAAATAAGACATAGAGTCAAAGTATTATATCTAAAAGCTAAAAAAAATCTAATTTCGGAACGGACGGGACGGAGGTAGTATCAAGTTCGAAGCGATTGCGTGCGTGCGTGCGTGTTTGGGTGACAAGGATTAATGCGTGTGTCCGGATTAGCTTATGTGGTTAGCACCAGATGGTATTCATTAGCAGGCTAACCGACAGGATTGCGGTTAAGCTGGTAGCAACGTGGGAGGCAATTAAAGTAACAAGAATCTGTGCTGTTTACTGTCACTACTTTTTTTAAAAAACCAAACCAAACCGGCAAGATGATCTGCCGATTTATTTCATATAAGCAGGGGAAAAGACAAGATAATATTAAAAAACAAAAAAAAACAACTCTTGACGAGATAAGTTTTGCCAAACGATTGAGGCCAACAAAAACGACAAAGCTAAGCTCTCCATAAAACGATGAAATAGATCATTTGTGAAAGCGTATCGTCATTGTCAGTCGTCTAAACAACATGACAACTTTGACTTTACAGCAAACATGAATGTCGTCAATCCTATTGTTATGATGGATAACTAGCTCTAACTATAAAAGGTGGGCATTATATTAGCCGAAACCACCAGAGCAGCATATTCTACACATGGTCGATGCCAGCGTACTAGCGGGAGACTGCATTGTGTCATAGTTACTGAGCTTCATTGCACCCCCCAAACAACAAAGCAGCTCCAACTCCACAAAGCAAAAAAAAAAAAAGACAAACAAAGAGACCTACTCAATTGCTAACAGAACACAGAAAGCTAAGGAGACAAGGCCACATCAAACCTACTAAACCTGCACAATAGCTAAGTCAACATACAAGGGCACTAGCGACCATTGCTGCATGAGATAGTTCTCTGAAGCGACGCTCCAAGGGGGACACGACGTGAAATGCCATCACTACTTGTTCAAAATAGAACAAGGTTTTCACTCGGATATTTGGCATGGGTAGAAGGAAATCAGGTCCATAACGACACATCCAAGATATATAGTGGCACCCACGAGTGTCACCGTTGCGAGACAACCAATGGTTAGGGTAGATTTTCACGCACGGTTACCCCTCCATCCTTATGGAACCAAATCGTACAAAATGGTGGACATCATCGGTCATCGACATCACTCATTCGGTTTCCTCGCCACCAACCAAGCTGTTATGTGCTCATTGCTGGCCCCAAAACCAAGCTTGATACGAGCAGATTCGAGCCACGAGTTTTAAGCTTTTTGTCCACCCATAGTTCCCACCACCTCCACCTTTCGTTTACCCCTCTAACTAGATCTGACCGAAGGGGTAATGAATCCTAGGGGTAATGAATCCTCGCACTACAACCTCGAGTTTGGTCATCCCCGTCTTCCACCACCATCTGGCTTTGTCATCCGCCACCTCCTAGCCCCATGCCCTTCCATGTGTCCCCCATCCTTCGGGGTCACAACCTCATCGGGAACGCCGTGTAGCTATTGTTCTTGCTGCCGCACGAGCTTGTCGTCGAGTTGCTCAAGGGGTGGCGGTAGTCGCTGACGTATTCACACTCTTACTACTCGAACCCAATTTAAAATATAGGCCATATTTAGTTCCCAAAAATTTTTCCCCAAAAACATCACATCAAATCTTTGGACACATAAATAGAGCATTAAACATAGATGAAACGAAAAATTAATTGCACAGTTATGTGAGAAATCGTGAGACTAATCTTTTAAGTCTAATTAGTCCATGATTAGCCATAAGTGCTACGGTAACCCACATACGCTAATGAGGGATTAATTAGGCTCAAAAAATTGTCTCGCAGTTTCTAGGCAAACCATGAAATTCGTTTTTTCATTCGTGTCTAAAACCCCTTCCGACATCCGATCAAACGTCTGATGTGACACTAAAAATTTTTATTTCCCCAACTAAACACCCTCGTATTTTCACATGGATCACTAAAACATATTGTTTCGTGATTAACATATAAATTAATACTTCAAAAATAAACTTGATAGATGGCTTACAACAAGCGGTTTAAACAACGAGCAGAAGATTCTTTTTTTAGACATCTCGTGCCCTGCTTGGCAAGTTTCGTGTTTCAAGGTTGCATACTCGTCATAGTAGTAAAGGTGTGATATTGGCCTCTAAGAATGTATTTAATGAGGAACAAATAATTTGCGACAAAAGTCTGGACATTGAGCATTCTTCACATCCTTGAGGAGGTACCATAAGGGACCACTGTTTTCTACTCCCTCCGTTTCATAATGTAAGATATTTGATTTTGTTGCTTGCAATATTTGATCATTTGTCTTATTCAAAAAAATTATGAAAATATCATTTATTTTGCTTGTGACTTACTTTATTATCGAATCGAAAGAACTTTAAGCATAATTTATTATTTTTTATATTTGTAGAAAATTTTTAAGTAAGACAAATGATCCAACGTTACGATCAAAAAGTCAAACATCTTACGTTATGAAACGGAGGTAGTATGTAAAATTTGGTACTTTCTAGTATCTAAGATACTAAGAGGTACTAAATTTTATATAGAAAACAGTGGTATGATACCTTCTCAAGAATGATAAAATTGCTCCTAGACAAAAAGTTAAAAAGATCATCGCCTCAATCTTACTTATGAGCGAATCATTAAAAAAGAAGTGGGAACATGAATACAGGATAAGCGATAAACAATCACAATATTTCGTGTAGGTCCGCTGGAGCTGAGTTGCATGATGAGATCATGATATCCAAGCAGATCGCCAGAACATGGTAAAAGCATGATGAACTGTGATCGGCACAACAATCATTAATGATTAACAGAAGGAATATCTAAACTTCATTCACAAGGAGTGGGAAGGTGAACTGAGAAGAGAAAAGAGAGAAAATGACCACACACTCATAGTTGTTATGGAAGAACCAAAATATCTACTACTTCGAAGGGAAATTGAAAGAATTAAAGGATTTGGCAATTGGCATCATCCCCATGTCTCAAACATCTGGAGGTAACAAATATATGCATATAAGCCAGAATAAATAGTGGCACAATAGGAAAAAGTCAAACGACATATATACAAATGCAATATGAATAAAACTTTTATATATGTGTTCTTACTGATCTAAAAACAAAATCTAGAAAACAAACTAGGATGAAAAAACTTCAAAATCAACTCCAAAATTGAAAATTCAAATTTTGGTTTATATAAGCATAAGCGAAATGATGAGACTGCTAGTAAGTTTACACATAAACCACATATTACTCAACAAACATCATCAGACTATACATTTCTGAATCTATGCAATATTAGACCAAAAAAAAAATGCTGGCCAGCAGAAAAAGAAATTGTCATAACCATCTTCGTTGATCTCGGTGTTAAATATTCACATTTTAATTGTCACTTGCCAATCGGTCAATCTATCTAACACAATTGTGTGAATATGTACATCATGTTAACTTGGCACAATATAAAAAATGGATATGAACAAGCAGGAATGGCTGCAGAGTAAAGAATTGAGAAACAAACCGCTACTAGCAAGGTGTAAGGCTGCACCAGATGATCATGTACATGCACAGGGCATTGCAAAGTAGATCGAAATAAGATAAGATATTGTTGCTTTGCTGTGTATGTAAGTCGTCAGATTTCATATGATCCATTCGTCCTGCCTTGGCAGTATAGCACTGTCAGTAAGCTCAGGATATGTCGTCACAGAGATCTCATGGAAACAGACATAACTGCTTTTTATAGAAATATGTCGGCAGTATGCGAAAAGTTCCTTCAGTCGTCAAACTGTCACAACTCTGTTGTCTGTCCTGGTCATACCAAGCGTTCTACCGGTGAATCAGAATTAGTGCAACTTGCTGACGTTTGCGCTTCCAGAATTCTCTGCATAGCATAGTGACACCTAAAATTTAAAAAGAATAGTCTGTTAAGAGTAGCTCTAGGTGGAGAAATGAATGCAAATGTAACGGCAACTGAGTGAGCATGCAACTTTCTTGAGCAGATAAAAGGGGTAGTTTGACAAAAGCCAACTAGCAAAGTTATACCGTCAATAGCTGCTGACAAAAATTGCTTGTAGTTGTAATCCGAGCACACTTCAATGGAGTCCTTTTTCAAAAAGTTAACTATTCCCTCCGTTCCATATTATAAGACTTTATAGTTTTGCCTAGATTCAACATATACATTAATACAAGGATGAATCTAGTCAAGTCCAGAAAGTCTTGGAACGGAGGAAGTATCTCAAATCAACATGACGCTAGAAGAAAAATCCACTGAGACCCTAAAAATGGAGCTCATATTCAGAGTGTTCATACTTCACATAAGATACCAACTAAATTATATTTCACATGACAAACATACAAGCATACTTGACTGAGACACATTAAACATAAGAACAAAACAGGGAGTAACTAAAAGTTCAATTCATTCTTCACGTGTTGTTCCGTTGTCATATGCTGGTCATCACCAACAAAAACCTCCAGATGGAAATGCTATATAGTTCAGACGAATTCTTAGCAGCATAGTCATGGAAGATCTTCTAGCAACAGTGCATTGGCTACTACATAAGGTACCTAAAATATGATGTATCATGTGCATTGCTTATAATTAAATATTGTTCAAAATTTACCTCCATGGTAGGTGATCCGTAAACATCGCAGGAGTAACAGCAAGATCCGTGAAGTTCTCTCTTTTTGCCAAAAAAGCTTTATACGGTGGTTCACTTCCCTGAAAGCTCCAGCATTTCCAAAGAGGAAAGAGGCTTCTTCTTTGCCGCACTATATGAATAACTAAGCCTGCAAGAAACATCTCAGGAGGCTCAACTGGTATATCCCTATAAGAAGTGTGATGCTGTTCTGAACCAGAATCAAGCCCGTGAAGGGAAATCGTCTGGACATCACAATCAGTATCTGGAATCCGAGAGCTCATATACTCGTCTATGGATGAATTAGACCCATTATAACCATTGAAGCCATTTTGTAAATTTAGGAGGTCTGGTTCAGAAGTACTAGTATAAGATGCATCCTGATGTGGAAACCGTCGATCAGTAGATACTGCCCTCCCTGTAATAGCGAAAATGGCATTCAGAAAGAAATTTGTTGAAGACTCAAATGAGATAGAAAAAACAAGGTTCTGAGCAATAATAGAAGATTGATTCAAGTCATCAGTTCTTGTATATTTGTTCAAAAGGAACAGAGGGTAAGCTAAAAGACTTTCCTTCAAATGTGTGCCTCGCTGTGGCCCTTTTACGACTATCAGTTTGGTCCTCCATTATGCCACCATCAGTACCACTATCATGATACTTGTTAACATGCAAAATTCTGCGAGCAAGTTTCTGAATCATTGCTGTATCAGCTGGAGAGTTATCTGAAAGAGCCCTTATTGCAGCAGCACGCAGCCTCAGGATTGAGTTGATTGAAAGTCGAGAAGAAAACTCATCATTGCACACGATGCTGAAAAGGAAGAGGAAAAATTAACTCAAAGAATTTAACAAATTGTTACTACTGTTTTATATCGTAACACTTTCTAGCCTTATCTAAATTCATCCATTGATGAATGTATATAATTTATATATATGTCTAGATTCATTGGCATCCATATGAATTTAGACAATGCTAGAAAGTCTTACATTGCGAAACGGAGGTAGTAAGAGAGTAGCAAACCAAGAATTGAAGGCCATTAACAAATGAATATTGTAATCGATTCTTAGCTTAGTCTTACGTTGTAACAAATTGCGAACAGGCTTCAGCTATTACAAAGTCCACACAAGGTAGTGGTCCGTATGCATATACATGCACGTCTGGGTATCTGCCAAAAAGCTGCGAGGGAACAAAGTTACACTATAGAGAACCATGGACACACTCCAAATAACAGTAACACAAATGAGGAATTATAGGCGGGGAACTAAACAAAGTCAAAAATACAAACACAAATCAACAACCATATGATGGCCTGGTCCAGATAAGCTCCACCAAGAAATTTTGACCTTTTGGGGAACACATGCACGCACGCTGTGTGTGTGTGTGTGTGTGTGTGTGTGTGTGTGTGTGTGTGTGTGTGTGTGTGTGTGTGAGATCACTCTGATGTTTCCATAGTCAGAGACAATCTTAATGTGAAAATCGTAGATGTAATGGGTACACTATAGTAACCCACTTTATAGCGGTGGAGAAGGATGTTGGTCGATAAGGAAATCAGAAAAGGAGAATAGCAAGCTGCAGAAGTAGTATGATTAATACCAACATGCTATGCTAAAGATAAAAGGTGAGGGTTCCGCCAGCATTACCATCATTCCAAGAACTGCAGCAACAGCACCCCCTAAAGAATGCCCAACAAGTCGAATTTTATATCCATGACATTCACTGCCTTCCCCCACCAGTGTAGGAAGAAATCCAACTGTTCTGGATGACAAATTATCTGAGTTGGCATTATGACAAGAACAAATTATCATCAGATTAATACTTGAATTGCCTCCATGCGAGGCACTAGTTTCCTAAAAACAAAGGGTAAATATTCTGTTGAAAATAGTCAAATGTTGCAATATAAGACAACAAACAGTACTAGACTAGCACCTCCTGTGCACTCATGGAGTTGCATGAAAAGCTCCCTAGCAGACTCTAGAATTCCACCATGTCCATAATGTGGAAATGTAGAAATAACTCTCTCCCTTGTAGTTGCAGGTAATTGTTCGCATCTGGAGAATAAGCAGTGTCAACAAAACATATTGAGGACGGTAAAAAGCACAATAAAATGGCAGCAAATATATAAGGTTGCTCCCTGAAACGGCCCACAATTTCTAAACTGGTACCACAAACTCATGCACCTATCAATTGTTATCCTTCTATCAGTTTTACTTCAAGATACTATACACTCATACACTGCACTACAGGTCTACAGTAAGTCAAATACCCTATTACTTCACAAACAAGTCAAGGATGTAAACAAAGTGGACTACCAAATTAAATGGAAAGTGAACAGCCAATTAAGAGGAGTAGATCAACTGGACAAACCTACATTCATCACTAAGATCAAATTATCTTATATAATTGGCAGTAACATAAAGCTTGGGCATACATGCTGTGGGCTTTGTCAAATGGTGATCTTCAGATGCATTTTCTTATGAGCCTTCAATAGAATTTTATGCCATTATAATCATATTTACCACAAACACCAATTGATTGACATAATAAACCCTCCAGTATACAAACATTTTTATTTGAGCGCTACAAAACAACTTGCATTGCATGGTGTTCTGTTGAGAAAACTGATCCGATGGAAAAAATTGACAAGTACAACGAAATGAGCAAATGAGAAGAATATATTCAAAAGAACAGGAGTATAAGTATCAGAATAATAATTATGAAATTTAAACACTAAAAAAATCTGTGATTGTTCATATTCTAGTCATGTGGATGCTAATCAGAGCCTAACAGGGCTGACTATTGGTATTTAGGTACCAGCAAATGGCTTGCAACAAGTAGTCAGTGTGGAACAAAAGGTTAATTTTGACCAGAAGAGTATAAAGATGTTAGATCGGAACATAAGAGATGAAAATTACAAGGGAATTACTTTACTAGTCCATCCAAATCCTCCATAGTAAATGCACATTCTCTGCATAATCCATCAGTTATGAGATCTTCTGGTGTTTCGGTTCCACGAACTGCTATAACAACTGTTTTTTTGTCATGCAGGACCACGACAAAGTAAGCAGCTTCCCTCTTGCTCTGCAGACATGAAAAGGTTCAAATAAGATCAATGCTTTTACTTAAAAACCACCGTGTTATGCTCTTTATCAAGCATGGCTGATTTTCATTTCCTCCCTTGAACTTTATGCATGTCAAATATTACGACAAAACCAATTGGGTTATGCTCCTTATCAGGTATGACTGGTTTTCGTTGTAATTTGAAATGCTAAGCATAATTGGCTGAAATAGTTTCATCATTGCAATTTTAGTTTATAAATTTCAGTTTTATCAAAAATCAAGTTACCTGGCAAACTCGACCTCGTAGAAGTGCTTTAGCTGGTATGTGAACAAATCTAAGGAAAGCTGCAGCATGCCCTCGCCACCAGTTGTCACCATCAAGTGCAGGGCGTCTGAATGAAGACCAATATGTGGTTGTTATATAAGGAAAGAACAGCATAAGATGTTCTACCTTATCTCAATGTAACAGTTGCTCCTATTCAGGAGGATCAAGTAAAATGGTAATCAAATTTTAGTTTACTTCACATTTTATCAAACAAAACTTCCAGCTGAACTAGCTAAAAAGAGGATCGCCAACCATACGGATGTTCGGAACACACAACCGAGTATAAGACAGTTCAGGAGATACCTTCTGCGCGACCATGGAGTTAAAACACCTTGTCTGTAAAGCCATGCACAGGGAAACAAAATAGGGTTTCTCCCAACATCAAGGAGAGGTCCCTGAAAGAATACCATGTCAAATACAATTATACAAGGCAGGCAGGTATTTTACTTGTTCCCAGTTAGACAGTGTCTCCAACCGTGTAACATGCTTCAGCAAAGGGGTGCAGAACAGCAGCTTCTTGCATAATATTACGAGGTGCCTCCGTAAGGTTATTTTGTAAATGAGGCAAATTCTCATTTTTCTGCAGTAGTGCAAGCCCTAGAACATGCACCATAAAATGGATCCTCAGTATGCTCTCAGTAACAATAACAATGGTCTACATAAAAAGTAATCATATTTGACGTTTGTACACTCATAACAGTCTAAATTATACAGATACATGGTTTGCCATAAAGTGACACGGCAATACAACCAGCATAGAGAATCTGGCCTTTTTAGTTAACCATGCATGGATAACAGTAAACACTTTAGAATAATCCAACCAGTACTAGTAGGCAACTACATAAACTAGAAAAGACAAAATGAGGGTGACTAAATAATTTAACTCTAAACGGGTCAGCACTTTAAACTCTGTACTCTTTGCAATATTGAAATCTCCGTGTTGTCTATCAAGTAAATTGCACAAAACACATTTATATCATATGAAGAACGTAACTTATACATATTCATTTAAACATCTGGAATCACAACATATGTATTACAGATTTTTGCAGTCAAAGGACTTTCATCTAGAATTCTAACAAACAGTAATACAACTTACTTTCCTCTAATTTTCTGTGCTAAATAGATTTCTTTCTAGATTTTGTACAGAAATTGTCTTTTTAGGAGATGGACAAGTTGCACAAATATGATTACAGATAGATGGTAACTAAAACAGAAGTACATGTTTAAGTTCTGAATGGTACAACTGAGCCTAGTAAAATTTACTCACTGTTTATTGAACGCCTAAACACCTAAATAGCTATGCATGTCTTTATGAAGGTCAGTGACGAAATTTTAGAATATGTTATTATGTGTGTTGGCATCAAATTTAAGTTTCAAAGTTCAAATAGGACACATAACATATTCGATATGAAAGAAGTGAAATTGAAAACTGACCTGCTAAAAGTTCCAAATGTCCTGTCCCAGAAGCACGATATGCAACCAAATCACCCAGAAGTCTTGCCACAGAGTAAACCTCATCCTCTTCCAATACGGTTCTACATCAGTATGTAAGACAACTAGCTCAAATAGGTAAAAAGAGTGTGATATTTCTCAGCATAAAAAGGACAGTGACTTACAGATACTTTGCACGCCCTAGGCAGCATAAAGCTTCTCGAATTCCATGATCAAACACTTCCCTGTAATGAGCTTTCCAAGCCATGTCATGTGTTGCATAGAATGATCGCCACCTTAATATATCAGAACCCGTGAAGCATTGGACAATGACCACAACCCAGGAAAGAATAAGAAACAAAGCAACTAATGCCCGTCTTGAGACTTGATCTGCTTCATCCTGTCCTAGATTGAGAGCAAGGCAAGCCAATTATTGAACAGGACTGATGGAGTAGGGAAAAATCATAAGCAAGTAGGCTGTGGATAAATACTAGTGCCATCAAAACCTATCATAATTAGTACTATATTAAGTAAAGGAGGAAGTTGCTGACCAAGGTACTCATCATGCCCTTGGTACTGTTTACCCAAAAAAATTTCAACCGGAATCTCTCAAGGATAGAAGGCTCCAGTAATGTTTGAGTATGTATAAATTTTACTTGGCACTGTAAATGTTCACCATTCGTAGCTAAAATGCATTACAGATATATGATATGATCTGATCATCTGACTCAAAACATACCAAAGAAACAGGAAGTGGCTCTTCTTTCATTTGAAAGATCTCTCACAATGACAAACATGAGATAAATCGCCCCAACCAATTGCATTGCACCCACTGCCATGCCGAATCTAGTCCACCACAACCAGCGTTTATACCTCACCTGTTCAGCAAAACAAAACAGAAATATCAATATGATGAATCAGTGCTCAACTCTACTCTTCTTAGATCTATTCTAGCTTATTTGGCAGAATTCAAATATCCCATCACTATCCATAAAAAGTATTCTAAGCCCCAACCCTCCCTCATTGATACATCTTGAAGGATATTATCCAGACTACAGATTTATGAGGCTATGCTAGAGAGTTGAGAACCATGAATCCATAATTCTCATTGATGCATCATCAACAATATTTTCCAGATCTGTGATGCTATTATCATGTGTTGTTTCTTGTAAAAAAAAGTATGATCACCTATATCAATGGAGTAAACACGATTACAAAGCAAGAATGTACTCAATTCGAACAATGCAGAATGCCAACAAGTGACAGGAAAATAATTCAAATACACATGTATGAAATTAGGTTCCAATTCTAAATCGTGGCCCTACCTTCATCGGCCTCTGTGATCTAATAAAAGGGTACAGGTCAAGCTCACAGAAACAGTGTAACACCAAGTCGCTTCACAGTAACAGCCATATGCATCAGATAAAGCTCCTAATAAGATGTATTGACAGTTCTTCTAAGCTTAATACACTGTATCTTAGCAACGTTGACAACTACCATCAGTAATTCGCATTTGCATCCAAGCTGCCTCAAAATTCTGATCAATGGTGAAACCAGGTCCACCAGTTCATACTGGTCGTGTATCAGATAACCACGAATTGTTTACCACTTCTAGACAAGCAAAGCAAAAATGTCCAGAATTGTTACCACTCCTAGACAAGCAAAACAAAATGCGTTTGTCCTTAAACCAACTGAAATCTAAGCTCAATTTATCGCAATGCCTCAAAGTTAAGCCGAGCAAACCACCCACCTAAAGTGGCCTAAGCTTAACCTGCAAGGAACTCGAGTTCTCACCCTGATATCGTGGCGCGCTACGGCATCAGCGGCGACGGACGCGGCGCCCTCGTCGAGGTGGAGCCTCGCGATGGCATCCGCTGTAGCGTGCTGCGCGCGCGCGGCGCCGATCATGGAGAGCACGCGGACCCCCGCCAGCGCGGGCGCGGCGGCGAGCGCGAGCCCCCCGCCGCACCCCGGCGGGAGGACGCCGTCGATGAGGTACAGCCCGAGCAGCAGCACGGCCACGTTGAGGCCCCCGACGAGGAACGAGACCACCCGCACCATCCCGACCCGGAACGAGGCGGCCCCACCCGCCGCCGCCGCCGCGGAGGCCACGGGGTCGCCAGCGGCGCCCGCCATGGCGGCGGCAGCGGGCCTCCGTCGGGCAGCAGGCGGCGGCGAGGAGGGCGCGCGGCGGCGCGGGAAGAGGAGGCGGCGAAGCGAAAGGAGGAGCGGGGGACGGGGGGCGAGGCTGCTGCTGGGCGGCCCGCGGGTGGCGAGGGTGGGGAGGAGGGGCTTTCTATGCATCCTTCGCCCCTGCCGCGGCGGCCATGGAAAGCGGGGGGTCGCGGCCTCGCGGGTGGTTGGAGGCGGGCACGGAAATAGACACGGGGGAGGAGGAAGGAAGAGGCTCTCTTCCCTCCTCCTCGGCTGGTTGGTTGGGTCGCGGATCGCTCGCGGTCGATGCGGCGCGGGCGCGGACGACTAGAGGAGTCAGAGCCGGAGTCGCCGCCTTCGCCCGCGGATTGTTCTGGTGGGAGCTGGAGGCTGGAGCTGCTGGCGGATGACTGGCAAGTGGTGTCTGGTTCAAATCTGCTCTTTCTTTTCTCCCTCTGCATGCGGTTGTCCTTTGGAATTCGCTCGTGTAGATCTGGGCTTTAATTTTCCATGGACCACGTGAGTACGTGACGTTCATTCGAAGCAATAGTCTGTTTTCTCCCTTTTGTTGTTCCGGATGCGTTTGCGTGATTTTGAAAGAGCTAGGGAGTTTCAACGCACAGGTGAATTTGATGGACACCAATAAACTCCAAGTTTACAATCATGTTTTTAAACAAAATCATATGTTATTAGCGAACGAAAATTTATTTATAAATAAAAATTATATATATGTGTTTCTTAGCTATTGAAAGTAACTACTGGAAAATAAAACAAAACTATGATGAAAAAAATCATAAAATCAACTTTAAATTTAAGGCTAAAAATTTAATTTTGGCTTATAAAAATAAACAGAAACGAAAAGATTAGAGTGCACCACGTTGAGTTATATTTATATGGGCAGTGTGCCCCCCTCTGGTGAAAAAAAGAAGAATAAT
The DNA here is from genome assembly GCF_000231095.2 of Oryza brachyantha. NCBI lineage: Eukaryota > Viridiplantae > Streptophyta > Magnoliopsida > Poales > Poaceae > Oryza > Oryza brachyantha. Next base: position 13,193,659 of record NC_023166.2, read on the forward strand.
AATGATATAGCTAAAGTTTGAAAAACACGGTGCTACAACACAATTTTAAAACATAACTAATATGGTATGGAATTATGCTACATCATGGCTAATGCATCTTCTTGTTAATTTTGCAAGTTAGGAATTTTATAGTTTCTCAGTTCTTCGAGAATACTTGGGTACTTAGCCAACATGCAAACTATTTAGCTCATTCATGATTTTTTATTTTCAAACCTTTTAAATAAATATTTTATTATTAATCTTTTTAGTTAAATTTTTTACTATTTAAACATTTTTTGCTATGTCATCCCTCGTGACATGGCATAAAGGGTTATCACATCAAGCTGGGTGGCAAGGTTGTCACACTACCACCAGTGGTGTGACAGGAAGCGTTACCACACCAAATGTGGTGGCGTAGTCAAAATATTCAGATGATAAAAATATTTGTTTTATAGGTTTAGTAATAAAATTATTTATTAAAATGTTAAAAAAAATAAAAAAAATCCCTCATTCATTCTCCTATCCAAACATGACACAGGACCGGCCCTGAAAGAAAAGAAAGATGCTCCACTATTTCTTGATTTGAAGTGGTTCAGATTTAGTCTCCTTTTTCTATATATTTGAGTCACCTTCGTCTGTCACTATAGATGTTATAATATGAGTTGTTATTATATTTATAACTACATTGTCTTCTTTATAATATTTTAAGTGCAATGTGTAATGCAGAAGCAGGGAAAATTACGTGTTAGTTTGGTCTGCCACCCTTCAAAAAATCTATAACACTTAATCTTTGTATATTTGCCACTTAAAAAACTCAGTTGTCCGTGATCGCTCTCCCCTCACGTGTATCATTCTTCCACCCTGAGAAATTTGGGGGGAAATTGCTCCCTCACAAAAAAAAAAGAAAAAAAACAAACCACTTCCTGCACGCACATTGCATTATGTTTACGAGAAAAACAAAACACATAAACATTCCTTTTCTATTCGATCGATTTATTAGGCATGTTTCATTTAGATCCATAAAATATTCAATACTATACTATGCTGTATACTATAACTAGTGCCGTATTGCAAAGCATAACTAACTTGCCAGTAGTATCGATCTGTCTCATGTTCACAGTCTCACATCAAATCGAATCATTTTTTAACCTACCCTTGCTGAACTTTAGTGTGCCAAAGTTTGAGCAAGATTTAGCACTATCAAATTTAGTACAACGTCAAACTAATCTGCACTGATGTATCGACACCCACTTCACCAACTAAACATTTTCTTGTGAAGTAAATTGATAAAAAAATAATTCTACCAAATATCAACCCCGTGTTTTCAACTTTTTCAGTGAGAGCAACTGAGCAAGGACCATGTTTTCCCACATGCTAGATACTCCCTCTAGTCATAAGAGAATGTCATTTTAGCCTTTCGTGATAAAAAGACATAACTCTAACCGCTTGATGCTTCCATATAAATTAAAAAAATACACAATATAGTATTATAAAATATGAAAAACGGATGTGTTGCTTTTATATGCCCAAACCTATACTTTAGACCACAGCTATTTTTAAAAAAGTCTATACTGACTGCACCAATTCTAAAACAATATACTACATCCGTTTTAAAATGTAAACACTTTCAGAATTTAAATTTTATACTATAATATAAACATTTATGTATTGGTTCTTATTATTTCAATCATTCCAATGATTTTAGAGCCAAACAAATGCTTAAAAAGGAATCTTTTAATATCTCCATATTAGTATATGCTAAACAAACTATAAATGCTTATATTTTTTTAAAAAAAGTAGTATTTTATGAATTGAGTTAATTAGTATGCCTTAAAGACACTTTCCAATGCGTTGATCATTGCTTATCCTCTCACCCACCAATATGGCATTCTTTATCTACTTTTACTTTCTCAAAATAAGTCATTTTACAGGTATTTAAATGGCCTAGATTGTAGCAAGCAAGTTGAACTCGTTTAAAGCCTATTCGGTTTGGAAGAAGTGAACGGTGGTTTCATGTGAAAATCATATAAAATTTATGTGATATGGAGGAGCCCTTAATTTAATTGGACTTATCTTCATTAATAAAAACACTGTTTGTAATTTTCTCTTTATGACCTGAATGAGGAAGTGAACACTGGTTGAAAAAAATTGTGAAGATAGAGTAATATGAGATATATCACTTCACAAGCATGTAAGACTTCTATAATCCGCAACAAAAAAGAACAAATATGATTTTGAGTATACGCATGCTGTTTAGATTTTAATTTGTTGTTTTTGTTACGGATTATAGAAGTCATATTTAACTTGCATGTTTGTGAAGTTGTATATTTAATATTAATCTATAGTCATTTTTAAATTTGTTTTTTTAACTGTTTAGATGGTATGCAATAAACGAGAGGATGTCCCTTTAAGATATATCACTTCACAAGTATGCATTTCAATGATCTTGACTTTATGATCTGCATATATAATTTGTTGTTTGGCTTGCCAAACGATCAACTCGTCAACCCTTGCACACAGGGGCGGTACTAGGCCTACGGTAGCTATGGCTGAAGCCCTAGGCCTAGGTCAATAATCCCTTTAAAATTATATAAAATTAGCATATAAATTTTAAAAATAGTTAGCATTACATTAGTTTAGTACTACTCTTTAAAATTTTCTGGTTTCGCCCTACTTGCACAGATTAAACTTCTAGACAGCTCTGTCCCTGCTTGACACGGCTTTGACGCCAATTCAAAGGAAAACACTTGTGGCTCGTCGCTCACCTTTCGCCAAAATTTCCTATCGAAACGAAATAGAAGGCCGGCCATGAGCCCATGACAAGTGCGTGTCGTCACGTCACGCTTCGAGGGTCTGAGCTAGACGCGCGCGTCGTACGTATCGTTGGCTGTCTCAGCGCTCGTGCTGCTGTGCGTGCAACTGCAGCTGCACTATCGAAGTCAAGTCACGCGAGTTGGCACACAGTGTGCTGCGTAAACACACAAGTGCACAAGCTAAACCAACGAGAGGGAGAGAGGCCGAAGCCGCAGAGAGACAACGTAAACTCACGACGATGACCACAGACCACCTACCCTGGTTTCGCGCTTGGCGAACTCCACCGTCGGCGCGCCGTCGGCGCCAGAGTCGACGACGGAGACCGCGGTCACCTCCTGCGCGCGCGCCGTGCCGACCATGGCCGCGACCCTCACCGCCGCGAGCGCGACCGCGGCCCCGACCGCGGCCTCCTCCTTCCGCCCGCAGTTCTCCGACGCGCCCGCCCACTCAGCCGCCACCCCGACTGCCGCGACGGCCACGTTCACGGCCGCCAGCGCCGCGGACATGCGCCTCAACCCGCGGACCCGGAACGGCAGCCGCATGGTGTGGCACGCGGCGCCGACGCCGCCGAGGTGAGGCCGGCGCCGTTTTGTTCTAGCTAGTGCACCGTGGCACGACGTTTTGTAACGCGCGCGCGGGGGTGGGAGACGTGTGTCAGCGAGCGGCAGCCAGTAGGACGGTTCTTTGCTTGGAGACGCCGAGGCAGAATAGAATATTATCACATTCGTGCGTGTGTACGTACGTTGCCCCTGCCAATAGGACGCCGCGTTTGCTTGATCCGAGGTGCATGCATGCGATGCATTTGCCAAACGTAAGACGGAGGTGTGGCAGTGTGTGCAGAGATGCGGCCCGAGAGGGGGGAGCTGGGGCGGGCTGACTGGATGGGTAATCGAGCAAGGCGGGTGGCTGACAGGTGGGTCGTTTGCACAGGTGAGCGCATCGACAGAGGCTAGAGCTTGGCGTCGGACGGTCGGACCGTCGGTGGTCGGTGGATGGAGGATTGGAGGGTCGATCTCGCGGGAAGTGAGGCATCTATTCGAGCGCAGTCTCTCCACAAAGGCTGGCTGCCTGGCTGGAAGCCTGGAAAGGAGGAAGCGTCTTTCGTACTCTGTTGGGGCCGAGACCGCGAGACGCTGACAGGCTAGCCCAGTGAAGGCCCAAGAATGTTCACAGATGGATGGGCCAGCCGGGTTGTCTATTCTATCTCAATGTACCCCCGCCTTTATTTATTTAGTAGCAAAAATGCCCGTGCATTGCATTAAAAATCTATTCAAGTGAATGTTTTTTGTGAAGTTTTTAAAGACAATATAAAACACAAACGATGTTGTTTTAAACAATTAAAAATATTTTATAAAAGAACATATTTTTTCTATTTTCAATAACTTGCTGGAACACATAGCCATTTAGCTAGTACTATATCAAATGAATAAAGCAACTGTGCAACTCTCAAATAACACACAATCAACATCTAAATCTTATGTAAGTTTAAAAACAAATATCATTATCTCCTTATATTATATAAAAAGAAAAGTTAATCAAATATTAACTCCGTGCAATACATAGCAAATTTTATCATCTTAGTTTAGTTAGAAAAATGTGTCACATATATTTTTAACAAAGTGAAATTACCTCAATGCTTTCACTGGTTGTGTTTCTTGTTCAATATTATCTGAAGAGATGCACATATTCTTTCGTGATTAAAAATATCCTATATCTGTGTATCATTGACATATCAAGAAATTCACTTATTTTACTAAATATGGTGTCTTTCTTAGAATCCTAAATATCTATTCCTATTCATTAGAGATTTACTTGATGTTATTATAGTGATTTGGCTGTTTGAGCAACAATAGTGGGCTATAGTGTTGATTGATATGATGATAAACCCAATTGGGGCGTGATGATGAACACACATTTCATTGTCTTGGTATCATCGTCAGCGTGCCAACGGCGTTTCATGTCGACTTGTCCTCCTACGCTAGCCGCACTGATGATATGGTTGAACTTTGATTTTAAGATATATAGCATATATTTATAGAAATTTATAATTAAAAAGTTTATATCTTTATGTTTACATAAAGTTTCTAATATGTATAAAATGTTTGCCTTGTTTCTAATTAGAAATATAATTTCTAACGCATATAAATTATATAATTGGTAAGATAATTATATATATATAATATCTAATTGAAAAATCTATATTTTATCTTGTACACAATTTTGTAATTAAAGATAGATCCGAGCCGTTGGATTAACCTGTATTATTCTAGATCGTAGGATTTCTATCTAACCGTTGAAATCAAATTACTAACCACTGAAATCAAATATGTTGACGACTCATGAGCAGTTGAGCTACGTTGGAACTTGGAAGAGCACTGATAAAAGAAAGATCTAGATTTCCAAATTAGGGAACGTGCCGGTGCCATTGGCTGGACGGCACTCAGCAGCAACACAAATGATTTTCTTGTGTGTGACACGTCGGTAGCTTGCGAATTTCTGCTTATGGATCTATTTAATCCAGTTGCGTCGCTTTCAAGTTCTCGTCAACCTAATTAAGAGCAAAACAGTTTGAAGTTCGGTTGTGCCATCATGATATATATACATTTAATCTTTGCGTTTCGTCGTAGAAAAGGGGATATACTATATAGCCGGCGTTGCTCTCTCTCTCTCTCTGTTTGATCTGCCTTTCGGATGGCACGGCAAGTGGCTTTCGTAAAGGATTCTTTCAGCTGAATTCGCAGTTTATTTATTCACGAGTATTATTTTCTTTCTTTCCATGCGTTTGCAAGGTTACGTGCGTGCTGATGCTGGTCTTCGTCAGCTCCTCAATCTCGTACCATTTTTTCCATTTTTTCCCCCTCGCGTGACCCTCCCTTCCTCGGTTCCTCCTCTGCAAAGTCCAAGCAATATTCGATCGATCTCGATCTGTCCTAAGCTTTCCTTTCATTTGCTTGGCTTAGAATTTAAGATTTGCATCTTTGATTGGAACCATGATTCCGTCTTACCAATCACATATCCTAGGACGATCGAGGACGGCGGCTCGGCGGCTCCATATGCTTAGGCTATAGGGGTGACTGTTTTTTTATAAAAAAAATAAAAATATATTTGTAAATAAAAATAACTTAGGAATAAAACTTTTTATATATGTATTCTTATCGATTTAAAAGTTTTCCAGTAACTTATAATAAAAAATGTTAAAATCAACTATAAATTTAAATTAAAGTTAAAAAGTTAAATTTTAGCTTATAAGTATAAATTGAAGCGAAAAGATAAAGATGTATGCATTCTGTCACATGGTCATGTGCATGAAACTTGTATGCTGCAAGAAACCATTATTTCTTACTTCCAACGCTATTAAATCCTTATATTTTTTAGAACATAATAAATCACTGTTCGCTTTAACTTTCTATTTAAACTGTAATCACCTAGCTGATTAGACTAAAGTTAACAAAAAAAAATCCCTGCTTATGTTTAGATCATCTTATACTTTAATAACATAGGGCTGTCATTTTTATAGTTTGTAATTATTTTGAAACATAGACGAGTAATCAAAATGTGAAAATGCAGGTGGGGAATGTAATTATTTTGAAACATAACCGACCTCTGAAAATCTGTCCTGAGCCTTGCTCTGTAGCTAATACGGCAATGTAACCGATCTCTGTACCGCACTCCCGTTTATTTCAGTTGCAATGCAGGTGGGAAACCCCTCCCCCCCCCCCCCCCCCGGGGGAAATTTCAAAAAAAAAAAGTGAAAATGAATAGTGTATGCGGTTATGCGGTCGGTTATTTAAAAATGTACCGGGTACTTTAGAAATTGATTCTAATTCCTTAAATGGATATCTCGTCATTTTTACATGTTATCCAAATAATTATAAAAATAACAAGATACTCCCTCTGTCCCCCAAAAAAAACCAATTCTCCGGTTTCCATGTCCAACGTTTGACCATCCGTCTTATTTGAAAAATTTTCAGAAAATTAGAAAAAAACTAGTCACGCATAAAGTACTATTCATGATTTATCATCTAATAAAACAAAAATATCAATCGTAAAATAAATTTAAATAAGACGAAGAAAAAATTATAAGTAAAAAGTGAAAAATTGGTTTATTTTGGAACGGAGGGAGTATATTTCTATGTGACATATCACTCTATAAATATGCACATTTAAATTCAGTCTCTACAAATAGCAAAAAGAATTGAACTCTGATAACTATAACAGTATTAAGAGTCATATAATTTTTATAAGTTAAATTTTATCCTGTATGCTTGTGTTATGACATATCACGCATTAATTAATCGTCATATTTTCAATTTAATTTCACAACCATTTATAGGACATGTAAGAAATAATTGTATATTATCTCGAGCGTTTAAGGTTGATCAGTTCGATGTATCAATTCACTTATTCACCTGATAAACTTCCTTGTATTTCGTTACCATAATTCCCAAGCTGCTAAATAGTCTCTCTTTTTTTTTACAAAAGGTTGCTTTAAACAATTAAGTAAAGCCATCTTCTAAGTTTAAAATAATTAATATTTAATTAATCATACACTAATATCTTATTCTGTGTGTCATGAAGTTGCCACGGGTTTCTGCTGGATCCAACTCAGCCTAAAAGAGTTTCCCGTACTGGTCAGGGCCAACCGATGCGATCGAACAAAGCACCATCCGTTCAAGCTAGCTTCCTTTGAGAGAGAGAGAGAGTGTGAGAGAGAGGGGGTCTGAGGTTCTGTTTAGATGACATTTTTTTTTGGAGAAGGGGTCACATCGAATATTTGATCGGATGTTGAAAGGAGTTTTCGGACACGAATAAAAATACGAATTTCACGGCTCGGCGGGAAACTACAAGACGAATTTTTTGAGCCTAATTAAGCCGTCATTAGCACATGTAGGTTACTGTAGTACTTATGGCTAATAATGAACTAATTAGGCTTAAAAGATTCATCTCAAGATTTCTCCCATAACTGTACAATTAGTTTTTTTATTTTATCTATGTTTAATACTCTATTTAAATATCAAAAATTCGATGTGATGTTTCTGGAAAAACTTTTTTAAGGAAGAGAGAGCGCTAGCTAGCTAAGTATAAGAAGCTAGGCAATCGGTTGGGTGGCGCCGGCCGGTGGTCGATCGATCGGTGGAGAGAAACATACGTCTCCCCGAAGCAGCGGCCGCGCGGGCACTGCGTTACCTCCGCTTTCACGCGCGCTACGTACGTACGCGACGGGGGAGAGATAAATACTCCGTAGGATAATAGATGGCCCGCACGTTGCCGTCAGATGGTTGGCCGCGAGCGCACCGGGCGTCGTCCTCCTGTCTGTCCTCGCGCGCTCTCTCGCTAGTCGCCAGCCAACTTGGCCCTTGTTTATCGCAACGCTCCGTACCAGGTGGGCATAAATCAATTCGCCAACTTGGGCGTGTGTGGTGGCTAAGACCACGGCTAGGGGGGATGCATGGAGAGAGACTCCAAAAGCGCGGTCTTTTGCATTTCTTTCCCCCTCTCTCTCACTGTCCCCGTCCCCTCTCTCTCTCTCTGCTTGGCTCTCCCCGCCTCGTCCAGTCATCGGAAGCTACCAGCACTAGCCGATGGATCTTCTCTCGCGTACGAGTACACGCTCCCGCGAGTTGTGGCCGCGGCGCGGGAGCAGCGCTCGTGCGTGACAAGAAATCTGGGCCCTCTGCTTCCGGGTGTGCTGTGCGTGTGCAGCGTCCATGCATGGGGGGACGATTACAGTGCACTGGTGATAGTAGTACGAGAGAGACCCGACTCCCAAGTCCCTAGGATACTAGCCCCGACTGACGAGGATACATGGAAAAAAATCACGTGTCAGCTAGCGCGCGCCTGTACTGGTTCTGAAAGCTTTGGGGATAGATAGACGATAGTCATACGAGACCACGGGAGTGAGCATAATATATAGTACACGAGAACTATTATACGAAGTACATATACAGTCTCGAGAGCTTGGACGGAATTTCCCGTTTTGCATGTACGGAGTTGGAGTATAGTAGTAGTAGTTAAGTCTGGACACCGATCGATCGACCACCGGCACACCGCTAACCTTGCCACTTGACCAAGTACTACTGCAGTGTGATACTGTGATCAGTGTACGTACACTAGATGCTCGCTGGCTGTGATTCTATAAACCGTTTCTTCTACCACACGTCTAGCCCAACACAACGCGCGCACGTTTAGACACGGAGAGAGAGATCGACTGTGCAGACCACGGGGTGCAAGTTGGAGAAGACCCAAATAAACAACTCTTCCATTATTTACGAGCCTATAAATACCGATAAGAACGGCTGACGCATAAACGGATAATTGACGATCCAAATGCAACGAACGAACCCCCCCCCCCCCCCCCCCCCTGCCGTGCCAGCCGCGCGGGCGCGGTGCCGATATGATCGATCGCGTCCCTTAACACGCGGGCCCCGGCGGGCGCGCGGCCAACCACCGGCTGGATCACCCAAACCGGCGGCGGCTGCGCCTGCGCAAAGCTAGCCTCTCTCTCTCTCTCTCTCTCCCGCGCGCGCTCGCCGCGGTTGCGCGCGGCGGTGCCCGGTGGTGGGGTGCGTGGTGGCCGCGGTTTCCAAATGCGCAGCGTGGGGGTCCCGCGTCGCCGGGACGAGACGACGCCCACTTGCCGCTTTCAGCAAGAGGGGGAGGTGGGGGGTGTAGCACTGTAGCCCGCATAGGACGATCCGCGTCCACTTGTCGTCCACGTCGCCCGCACCCGCGTCCCGCGCGCGCACGGCCTCCACACGCCCCGGCCCCCGAGACCGTATCACGAGCGAGTTTTTTTTTCCCTCCCTCTCCATCCTTTATTTCCTCTTTTCTCTCGCGAAAAGCCACCAACCAATCCGGTCGCTGCACCCCCGCTCTCGCTGATCAGTAGTCGTTCGTTGGCTGGCTCGCTGCGCTCGCTCGCTCGCGCTTCCTCGCTTGACTGCGCCCCGCCCGCTCGCTTTGCTGCGCTCACCCGGCACGCGACGAAAAGGCCGGCCTCAAAAGCGACACCGAGCAGCGGCGCCCTCCCCTCGCGCGCGCGGAGAAGGTAGCTAGCTATACTATAGCACATGAACCCGGCGCCGTCGAGGCCGCAGCGGCAGAGAGGAGGGGGGATGCCGTCGCGCTACGGCGGCGGCGGCGGCGCCTCGGAGCAGGTTGGCGGCGGCGGCCTGCAGTTCTTCGCTGACGCGCCGCCGCCGGTGGTGGAGCGGGGCGGCGGGGCTGCTGCCACCGCGAGGACGTTCTTCCCGGTGCCGGGCGGCGGAGGGGAGCAGCCTACGGAGCGCGGGATGAGGCAGCACCAGCACTACGGCGGCGGGAGCGGTGCCGAGATCTCGCTGGGGCACGGCCACCATTTCCATCAGTTCGGCGTCGAGGCGAAGGACGGTGGCGGCGGCGGCGGCGCCGACCAGTCGGCGTTTCTGGCGCGGCACAACAGCTCGCCGCCCGGGTTCTTCTCGAGCCCCGTCATGGATAACGGTAACTGATGCACTCTCTACTCATTTAGTCCATTCTTGTGTGCCTTCGATTTCGCCGTCTTAATTCGAGTTTGCAATGATCTAACCACGGTTGTTCTTTCAGTTGAGTGATTGGTATTTCGATTTGTTCACTCTTCGGTTTACCTAGCTACTGTTTCTCGCCAGATTTCTTCACGCATATATATGACTTTGCATCATATCATTCCTGCTCCTTTTACTGTAGTTTCTGTTATGGTGTGAGTCTAATCAAGAGTGATCTAGCTTGTCATTCTTTTTTTTCCTCATTTTCTTGAGATTTGAGTGCCTTTGAGGAATGTTTCTGGGTGTATTACTGTGCAATGTAGTCGTCCAATACATTTGCAACAGCGCCTTCGTTTTTTCTGTTATATTTACGCCGCATGCATGTGTTCATTATTAGCAGCTGCCCACACCGATTAGTGCAATATTCTTTCAGGGGGCAACAATTATTTTTTACTCCATTTTATGCTGAAAAAAAAAGCAGGCCGATCAGTCTAGCGAGGGTTTAGAATACCAAAGGGTGTTCGATGTTACCAAGTGCAAACTCAAGTTGCTTCGCCCAATAATACCTTGCTATATATGCGCATGCTTTTCAATTTGAAAACCCAGGCCCTATTTTGATCAAGATAATTACTATGTACCGTACAAAGTGAAATATGATCAATTACGTACCTTACAGAAGTGAAATATATATGATCAACAAATTATCTTGTTTGTAAGCCATCCGCAATTAAAATATATGCATATATATTATAGCCTATGTAAGAAACAAGTGGTTTTATATCCATGTCCTAGTATCTTTATTTTCTTAATGTCATCGCATTCTAATGTGTTACTTTTGTAGCTAGTGCTAACAAAACCACAATAATATCGTAAACAAATTAATTACATTAAAACGAATAGATATATATACACACATAATATTATTTATATGTGTCCTATCTATAAGTTTTTAAATTAAAGATGTCGATAATCAAAGTATATATATATATATATATATATATATATATAAAAAGTATATCCGAGTATATATATGTACTGTACGTGTGCCCCTTGAATTTCACTCTTTGACCGATAAGAGTGGACCTAATTTGATTCTGCAATCTGCTGATTTCACCAACTATATCCCATGTTTTGTCTTTGATTTGTTTTATTTACATGATATCTTATGGGTTGCTTTCAAACCGGCTAGAATTATTGGATGGAGAAACTACGGGCTGCATGCATAGTTACGGTGGTTTTGTGGTGGGGGCCCACGCAAAAGAGAAAAATGTGTGGGTCCTTAGCATTGTGTAACCGCATGCTTTCTTCCGCATGTTTTTTTATTTGAACTTACTAAACTAACTATTTTAATATATTATTAATATTAATATAGCATTTGCTTCGCTGATAGCCTAACGCCATTCTACCACTCTCCTCTCTCCTCAATGTTCGAGGAGATCAGTTGTACGTCCTCTTTATATAGTAGGTTTTACTTAACGTGGCCTATCAACCCTCCACTAGATTATCTAAAACTAACACAATATGTTGTCCACTTGTCCTTATCTTAGTAAAGATCTATTTAATGTGTGTGTACTTTCCGTCTCTCATTAGATATAAAATTGAACATATAACTTGTTTATAATACGTATTCTTCACCCTCCACTAGATATAAAATTCAATTAATACACAACTTGTTTGAAATATGTATATCTACCGTGTGGGAGAAAGAGCCAACACTTTTTTTTCCCCAAATATCCGCTTTTATTGGTGGTTCGTCAAACCTGTCCATTTGTAACACATATGGCCTACACTTTAAGAGACCGTTTTTTCTGCTTACTTATCGTATCCATAACTTTTTGTTAGGAACAAACAGTGACGCTCAAGCTAATAGGGAGAACACCATGCAGGGCCTCATGCATGTGAACATACACGACAATGCTGAATTATGCCGTTGATCAAGTTGCTTGCATATCCTTATCCTTGAAGAAAAGGTCGCTTTTCCTTGAATTCTCTCTAGCTAGCTAGTCTCAAATTCAGTGTCTCAAGTAGGCCAAGATGATGCGCTGATAGTCGCAGTGTCTGCTCCCTCCATCCCAAAATAAACCAATCTTTCACTTTTTATCCTCGTCTTATTCAAATTTTTTTATGATTGATATTTTTATTTTTATTAGATGATAAATCATAAATAGTACTTTACATGTGACTAATTTTTTTCTAATTTTCTGAAATTTTTTTAAATAAGACGGATGATTAAACATTAGACATAGAAACCGGAGAATTGGTTTTTTTTTTAACAGAGGGAGGGAGTAGACTCTAGAGATTGATTAACTAATGAGTACGTCAACCTAGCTGAAGGCCGACGGAGACCCAAACCCAGGAGCTAGCGCCGGGGGCTGGACTACGGCCACTTGATATTGTCGAACGTAAGCTAGCATACGCCTTGTTCAGTTTACAAATTTTTTTTTAAAAAAACATCATATCAGATATACGAATACACATTTAAAATATTAAATGTAGTCTAATTATAAAATAAATTATAGATTTCGCCAAGAAACTGCAAAACAAATCTTTTGAGCCTAATTAATCTATCATTAGCACATGTAGCTAGGTTACTGTAGTACTTAAGGCTAATTACATACTAATTAGGCTCAAAAGATTTGTATCATGATTTTCTCCGTAACTGTATAATTAGTTTTAATGCCCCATTTAAATGTCCAAAAATTCGATATGATATTTTTAGAAAAACTTGTTTTTGAATTGTTTGGCATAAGTCTTCAAAAAAGTTAATGTTTTAAAAACGTAAGCTAGCTTAGGTTACGTCGGGTCCACTAACCTCACTCGCATACGAATTGAAAGTTCCGCCATCCGCCGTCTAGGTTCAGTTGATCTCTATCCTCCGTGCATGTACATGTACCGCAGCCAACCAAAATCAAGGAGGTGATGTCGACCATGCATGGGTCCGAGCAACCACTAGCTAGTGACATATACTCTAGGGAACCAGAAAAAGACTATATATGGATATTATTCTCCTTCTTATTACACCAGGGAACAACATCAAGAGAAAGTCTTTTGTGGGGTTTCCCTTGAGTCCTCCTCTTTACAAACCTAAGGGAACAAATTCTTTCCCTATGGTTTACAAGGGCTAGGAACTAACGGTCAGGTTTCTTGCGTAGCGTTGGTGGTTAGTATGGATATATTAGGAGGTTGTTTGTGTCCGTTAAGTTGATTAACATACGGTAGGGATAACTTTAACTCAAGAGAAACTCATGATTTCATAGAACAGTCAAGGAGAAATAATTCAATTTATCGAAAAGTTGCACACATACAACTGCATCTGATATATGCTTTGTCCCTCCTATAATATAAAGATTATATTCTTTTATGCAAAAATTAGGAAAATAGAAAAAAAATAAGTCATATCAACAAGGTGTAGTTGGAGGAATAATATAGTACGAAGTTGATTTGTGTAGAATATAATATTTTAATAATGGATAAGAAATAAAGTGTTGAATCGGGGTTAGAAAATCCCTTGTATTTTGAAACAACATTTAATGGCTAAATTCGTTATATATGAGATGAAGGGAGTATATCCAGCATCCGTCACATCAAGCATAAACCTAGTATACTAATCCTTCCATCTCAACGTAAAGTTATTTATTACATTCAAGTTTCGATCCAAAATGAAACTATTTCTCGCTAGTTTGATGCTATTATGTCCATCATACCTCTACCACCGACCTTGCTCCTTCCAAGGCTCTATCTCATCTTGCATTAATGAATGAAATTTTCGGCCCATTTGTTTATTCCTCCAAATCAAGATATAAGTAGTTATATTTTAGGGCGATAAGTGCATATATTTTCTCCGTCCAATAATATAGAAACGTTTTAATTTTATCAAAGAAATAAATATTCCTATACTATTGCTCACTTAGATTAAAAAATATAAGATGTCTTTTCACACCGTCTCCAAAACCTCAATGTTTAACTTATAGTCCATAATTATAAAACTAACATCATATATGCGGATCTAATAAAGTAATATACATGACACAAACATATATTTATTGCTAGCTTAACTTTTAGTCAAAATTTTCAAATATTGACTTATATTTTAGGACAGGTACGTGAAGTAATTTTTATCCCCTAATCGTCTTCCATTTAACTTTTTTTCATCTTACCCCACCACTATTTCCATCACTAAACATCCCTCGTGGGCATAAAAAATATTTCTCTCTGATCTTAATTTTTGCTAAACAAACTAGAAATGCTTTTATTACTCGATAGATGAAGCATCGTGCATACAGCATACATATGGGTGTGGCTTGGTGTGTTTATTATAGAAAAACTGCAGTTTGATGAAAATGTTTCTCGATTGTACACTATTGTAAATAGGATCTGCATAGAGGGTGTTCAACCATGCGGATAAAGATTATTAATGGAATAGTGCTATTCACACATTCGGTCTAGCCAAACCACTTCCCTGGGGAGTCACCCTCCACTATGTAGTCTATGTAATGTTCTACATTTTGGTTAATTAGCGTCAGATCATGCTAGCCATGCATGTGAGTTAGCAGTGTAACCACAAATAACATCAAGTAAAATGCACATGCATGAGACGCTATAATGTATTTGATGACTATCATGCATGGGTTAGTCGATTTAATTGAACACTTAATTATATTTAGAGCTTTTTTTTCTATTCTTGAGGAGGTATAAGATACCACTCTTTTCTATGTAAAATTTGGTATCTTCTAGTACCTAAGGTATCAAAAGGTACCAAATTTTACATAGAGAACAGTGGTACCTCTTGGTACCTCCTTAAGGATGGTAAAATTGCTCTTATATTTAACATAAGACAGGAGGATAGAAGTCTCAATCTTCGGCATAATATTTGGTCGCAAAAGTGAATACAAAGATTTACGGTGAACACAGCATTTTAACGAAGATTCATTTGTATATAACTAGTTATGATATTGTTTGTAGGAATTAAGGTTTAGATAATAAATAGTTGTGATTGGTTGATATGAGAAATTGTGTGAAGAGATTAAATGATAAATTTTTATGATTAGTTGAGATAGGGAAGTAGGTGGATAAATAGTTGTATCTTGGGACAAATTTTAAGCCTGCAAGTACCTATATTTTGATATGAAAGTAGTATTAACATCAAAATATGTGATATTTTATGGAATGAAAAATCCACACACCACACCTATAATTTTGAATGGAAGTCAGACTTAGCACCTTGAACTTTAAAACAAAAGTTCTAGTCTCTCGATGCGTTGAAATATTTATTGTTCTCATAAACCCCTAAAGTTAGTTGTGGGGTATTTTTTTTGTAAGCCCCAAACTTTCTCATAATTATGTGGAAGCTTAAATTAGTGGTTTTGACAGACTAGGATGACATAATGACACTTTGCGAACTTCTGCCCTCAATTTGACCATATGTGACACTTGTTGGCATTGTGTTGGTCCTTGGTCGTATTTAGAGAAAGATGGTTAGATAAGGAAATATTTTGATGTGTTTTTCGATGATTATGGATTCTAAGCAAGACTACCAATCGTGTGTATGTCACTTAGAGAAAACCACTAAAGGTCATATAGATAATATTACAAAGTTCAGAGGGCATATGCTGAGTTATTTCTCCTTTATAGAACAAGTTAGTATTTGGGTGCATGTTTCTTTACAACATTAATATTATTGGGGTGTTTCTGAACTACACATTGATCAATTATGTGAAATTTTTTTGGGGGAAACTAATGCTACACTTTTGATCAATTATGCTACACTTTGATAAATTATGTGTCGAAACAATTTAACACATGTAGCGAATTTCCAGATGTCGATCGTGTGGGCGGACACAGTTTAGCATTTTTTTATTAAAAAAATGTGCGGATTATATTAACACAGTGATCACCATATGTCTCTTATCTATGGAACAGGTTTCTCATCGAGTGGTAGAGCAGGGTCGCTTGGTGAGGTTCGCCATGCCGCCATGAGTAGCAGCAGCAACAACAAGAAGATGAAGGCCCCGTTGAACTTCGCTAGCAGGCAGGGCTCCCTCTCCCAGATATCCGAGGATGGCATCCCGGACCTCACCGACAACATGCACGGCGGCGCTCATGGGCGCTCGGAAGAGAACGTCTCCACCGACCATGTCGTCCGCTCCTTCTCCGGTGGGTTCTCCATCGGATCATGGGAGGACTCCAACTCCATTGTGTTCTCCACGTCGACGGGCAAATCCGGTGTGCACGGCAATGACGACATCATTGCCACCCTTAGCAACTATGAGTCACAGGTAGGTAGCTGTTTAATTTATCTTAATTCATTTTCTTTCTTTTCTTTTGTGTGTGTTCAGTGGAATGATATATGATATATATAAATTTCTCCTGCATTGATTAATCTGAATGCCATTAGTTGAATCCTTGTTGCAAAGCTGTTTAAACTTAAAATCCGGAATATATATAGGTTCCAAATAACATATATAGTGATTTCTGCATAAATGCATATGCTACACATTAGCAAGCTAGAAAGCAAGATCAACCTCTGAAGGTATAGTTTCTTCGGTTCTAAACTGATACCTAGAATTATACTAGCTAGAACTAAATTAAACTAGGAATTATATTTAATCTGCATATCTATGTACTATATGTGTGAGAGAGATATGTGGATATATGGATATGTAGTGATGTCATGTTTTGTATATAAATCTGCAATGCAGCTTGTTGCGCCTAGGGAGATGGCTGGCGTGGAGAAATACTTGCAGATGCAGCACGACCAGGTGCCATTCAGAGTACGGGCCAAGCGTGGATGCGCGACGCACCCCCGGAGCATCGCGGAGAGGGTACGTATACATACTTACACTTTCTTCACTGATTCTACGCATTAATTATTCTACTATTCTTGCACTAAGTTTTCGTGTAGCTGGACGAAGCATTGATTAACCTAGCTTGGTTGGAGTAATGTGTGCTATAGATCAGCTAGTATAAAACGATAGATAGTATCGGTAATCTTTCAAGATGATCTTCAAGATCAGCTAGTATACATTAACCTAATTTTTTGGAACATTATTTTTTCCATCCTTGATTAGGTACCACTATTTTTTATGTAAAATTTGGTAAAAGAAAAATGCTCAATTTTTTGATAATGTTTTCTTCATGTTTTAGCCATCGAACTAATTGTACTTTCTCCTCTTCCTCGTTTTCTCTCCCAATAAATGAAGTGAATACTAGACGTTTAATCTGTCGTCCATAAAAATTATGAGAAATTTTAAATCCATAAGAATGCATCAGAAGATATCAGTGTTTTCTGTGTAAAATTTGATACCAGAAGGTACTAGATTTTATATAGAAAATAGTTGCTCAAGGATGAGAAACATGCTCAAAAATTATAGTTTTTTAGGTCCTACTAGCATTTCTTTACGTAGCTCCTCTTTGTGATCGCGATTCGTGCATGTGAGACTAATGTTCAGGTGTATGATCGATGGTGATATACAGGAGCGAAGAACAAGGATCAGTGAGAAGCTCAGGAAGTTGCAGGCCCTGGTGCCTAACATGGACAAGGTGTGCCATACGTGTTTCGTTTTGTGTGCAGTATATGTTAGCAGTCCTTGTCTGATTTTTTTTTCGTCAGACAAAAATTTTACGGTTGAGATTCTATTGAATTAATGTTATTTTTAATTTCCTTTTCTTCCCAAATTTTGCAGCAAACAAGTACCTCAGACATGCTGGACCTAGCAGTTGAGCACATCAAGGGACTGCAGAGTCAGCTAAAGGTATAATGGCACGCTGGCATATGTGTGTTGCATGTTCAGCAAGGCAAAAACTGAGGAATAGCTAGATTTGATCATTTGAGTTGCCAATATGTTGCACTGTAAAGCAGAGAACCAGGAACAGCACTGAAATTTTCTTGTCTGCAGACTCTGAAGGAAGATAAGGAGAAGTGCACCTGCAGCTGCAACAGGCAAGCATCACGGAACAGATCATCGGCCGACTAAAAAGCACCGTGCCGCAAACTGCAGCGTTGGCTTTGATGGCATTTTCTCCTTGGTCCCCAAAACATGTTTGCCCAGGCAGCAGGAAAGGTATAATTAACAGGCAGCCTAGCGGGACAAGGGGCACCTGTTTCTTCCAACCGAATCAAGTCGTCTGAAACCTTTATCAGTGCGTCAGTCCAATCTTTTCTTCTTCTTTTTTTGTCGTGTGAGCGATCACCCCTTTTGTTGATCTGTAAAAGATTGGAACTAGAACTAGAAATTTCTTCCGTTAACAAGGGGCGCAGCTGCTCTGGAATTTCCTTTTTTTTTTCTTGTATGTTCTAGCTAGCCTGTTGCTGTGGTAAATAGTGATTGGTTTAGTCGGCCGTTGACAAAATAAGCTGATTGTCGGTTTCACGGTATTCCCCACCATCTAGCAAGATTCAGTGATATCATGTTTAGTTCAGAATTTTGGACAATTTTCAAGAAGAATTTCCTTTTTGAATGATCACATGTTGATTAGAGTGCCTCTAACAAAATCTTCATGCTAGAGTGCCCTCATCAGTTGATTAGAGTGCCCCTAACAAAATCGCTGGGGCTATCCATAAATTTTTTTGAAGTAACATGTACAATATTTTCTATATAAATACTAGTTCTGAATATTATTTAAATGTTTTTATATATATAATATATGAAGTATATATATTTATTGATTATTATTATACAGTAGGGTAAGTGTCTTTTCGAAAAGTAACTCTAGCATGAAAATGATTTTAGGGTTCAATTTTTTATAAAAAAATCAACAGCACGGAGATGGTTTCAGGGTCCAAAAAGCAAAATTTTCACTAGAATAGAAAATGGTTCAAAAAGCAAATGTTTCACTGAAGAATTAGATTTTAGATTCCAAAAGTCAAAATTCCACTAAAAACAAAAGGGTGTTAAAAATTAAAATTTTCACTAGAATACAAAATGATTCAAAAGTCAAAATTTTCACTGAAGAATTAAAGTTTATTAGGTTCCAAAAATCAAAAGGGTGTCCACAAATTTAAAATTTTCAATAGCATACAAATTGGCTCAAAAATCAACTTTTAGGACAGAAGAACAAAAGGGTTCAAAAATTTAAAATTTCACTAGAAAACAAAATGGTTCAAAAATAAAAATTTAGGACAGAAAAACAAATGGTTCAAAAATATCAGTAGAAAATGGTTCAAAAAATTAAAAAATTCACTAAAAATAAAATAGTTTAAAAATCAAATTTTAGGACAGGAAAACAAAATGGTTCAAAAAAATTTCAGCAGAAAATAAAATTGTTCAAAATAGTTGAAAAATCAAATTTCAAATGGTTCAAAAAATTTCAGCTGAAAATAAAATTATTTAAAAAATGCTGGCTGTGGGGTTCGAACCCACGCGCACTGCTGTGCAGAAGATCTTAAGTCTTCCCCCTTAACCACTCGGGCAAACCAGCTTACGTTAAATTTGGAAGATAATTAGATATAAGGATAAGAAGAAACCAAAGGATCGCGAGTTGGTCGTCCGTTTCTTTCTCATACGCCGTTCATCGCATGAAACAGGCAGACGCGCGTACGCAAGTTCCCTAAACCGAGTCACCTCTCCGCGCGACTGCGCCGCAGCGCACGGGCCCGTGACGCCCATCACAACTCCCAAGCCGTAACCCACGGCCAGGACGGGGCCCGAGCATATCCACGTTTATCTTTAGAGCAGCTTGGGCTCATGATCCAGGCCTAGAATCCAAATTGCATATAAATGTTATACAAATTTTAGAAAAATATTAAACTTATAAAGATTTAGAACAAGACAATTGATTTGAGTCCAGGATATTGCTCGTGGTTGGTTCTGCCCCTACATACACCGGTGCGCCGTTCACCCTGTGATCCCTCACCGATCGAGCACTGGCTGCTCGCTGGTGGAGCTAAAAGGAAAAATTAATTCACCGGTGTCATCGACGTCAGAGTAAGCTAGACCTGCTCAATTTGTAGTGTCATATATCTTCGTTAACTAAACAGTGTTTCGCCGGAGGTGATCAGGGGTGGGCTCGTTGCACTGTAGCTCCGGCCGCTGCTCTGCTCAGGGAAACACGACGCAGTCGCGGGCTCGGGTCACCCTAAATTTGTGCCCCCTCCGCGACCACAGGGCGGGAGGCTCCGGACCCGACGACGACGACGAGAATAGGAGCGCCACCACAACCGCCAACGACTCGCTTGCATGGCCATGCTATTTTTCGCGGCCGAGGGCAAATTAAGCCACCGTTTTCTCTCTTCTTCTTCCCTCCCCCCCTCGTGCCTCGCCCAGACTCGCAGTTCCTGCAGCCTCCCGATCGGGCAAGGGGACGAGCTGCCGAGCCATGGAGGAATTCAAGGCTCGCTCCTTCGTCGCCTTGTCTCCCTCGGGTATGAACGATTGATCTCTGTTCCATGATTGGATCCGTTGGATCTTATGGTTTGTTGATCATTCATGGTTGGAGTTACACAGATGTATATGCTATGCCCCTTGCTTTTTACTCGAACTCTCAGCATTTGCATTCTTTGACACAGGCGGTGTTCAGTAGCATTTCAGGCGTCTGCAAAGCTTCGTGCGTGTGTGTGATTTTGCATACCCCAAAACATGGTGTTGGTTATAACGTGCTATGCAATAACACAAATAATCTTGGTCATCACGTAGTAGCTGAACAGAATTCTACACGGTATACAACTAAACAAAGGCTCTAACCCCCTTATCCAAAACACAGTCTCATCGAATTTGCCTCGGCAAATGCACGGCAAGTTTTTTTTATCTTGTGCTGCATGGTTTTACAGTTTGATTCTGCTGTTCAAGCCTAAACTAATCCGCTGAAGAAGAAAACAACCGGAAAGGAAGCCGGTTCGTTTGCAACAATGCAATTCAGTTCAGCCTACACGTTGACCTGCACGTTTCTCATCAGCAATTCAGCGTGAGGCCTTGAACGGCTGGTGGATAAGATTTGGGCCTTCAATTCTCGAATGGGCCGCAATGCAGCACAACCTAATGGCGGGTCGATAAATTTGCGAAAAACAACCCATTTTTTGGGGACCGCTAAAAAACGACTGACTAGGTCTTAAATTACTCGTTTGGGCCCTCGCTCGCCTTCCCTTCCGCCGACGACGCCGATGGCCTCATCGGCTCCTCGCCGTCGCTGGAGCCTGGAGGCAGAGAAGCCACGCCATTCCCCTTTCCCCAACATGGGAATCGCAGCTGCCTCCTCGGCTGGAAGCTCTAGGCCCCAAACCGGCTTCTCACTGGCGGATTAGCCCCTACCCGTAGAGTTGGGACCTGGGCATGTCGATCGGTTGCTGCGATCTCCGCCGGGTCAGTACAAAGGAGTCCTGGTAGTTTCTGAATTATCAAATCGATAATATTACTGTATCAAGGTGCTCCGGCGATGAACTCACTAACATCACGTCGTCACCTTTAAACCATTCAAAAGAATTCATCATCTTATAAACAACAAGGAGAAAAGGTTGGCTCAGTTGAAAAAATGAAAAAAAAAAAGGGTGTTATTTTGCATTTGTGTTTATTTATAGTGATAAGATATGCAACTTACATGTTCATTTTGCATGTTTCAGGTGAAATTTCATCAATATAAGAAAATGGGGTTATAGAATCAAGTTTTACGTATGGCGAGAATTTAAGCCTTTTGTTTTTAGTGTTGGATATTTCAGTTCGTGCATGAACATGGAATGCAGCATCTTGATTCCAGGACACATACTTTTGCTGAATCTATTTCTTGTAGGACAAATAATTTCATCATTTTATAATCTCTCTTGTATCTTGTTGCTCAGCTGATGAAATTTGACTAAGAAGGCACCATGGATAAAGTCGAGGTCGATGGGAACTTCATTGCTTCTGGTAATTGGAAGGTAATTCACCTGACCTCGTTGCACTGAAAGCTAATTGTTCTGCAATGTTAATATGATTAATTGCTCGGCAGCCAAAACTATGATTAATTGCGTTGTTCTGAGATCATTTAAAATGTAGGGACCTTTCAGACACTGCCCTGGTGTTTTTGTGATGCTTCTGTAACTGTATATATGTAATATATAACCACCCTTTAAAAACAAAAACAGTCACCTCCTGTAAACATCACAATACTATCAGTCCACCACTGGTTCAACAAAAAATTAGAGAAATCATATCATAGTTGGAGCATATATGTGATATTTTTTAGGGAAAATTTTCTTTTTGCCACTTGACAAACCTGCTTTCTCTTTTCCGCCATCAAAATTTTGCATTTATATCTTTTACCACTATTTTATTAGTATTCTTTTTCTTTTTTGCCACTATTATTGGTCAACATCAGTTGACCATCAAAATTGTCTTTAAATGACTATTATACCCTTGCAGAATTTAAAAGGACATAAGAAAATCTAAAAACAAGGGAAATACAATTTATCTTTTTAGTTTTTAAAGGTTGTATGAAAAAATTATGGTAGATGAAAATTTTCATTTAGTTCGAAATGTAGCTTAGAAAGGCAATGTTTATTTTATATCCACATATAGCTATAGCATAGGTACCGCTATTACAAAAAAATATTGAGTAAATTAACACACATATCTATGTGGTCTAAACTATTTCATGAAACAATGAAGAGCCACATCATTACACTAGTGAATTTATTATTAATAATAACAACAATAATAATATCATAATTCCTAACTTTATGTTTTTATGGAAATCTACAATTGTTAATTTTATGGTAATTGTTAAAATTCCAAGTGCTACAATATCTTGGAACATCTAAAGGGCATAATGATTTTTCCGGAACATCTAAAGTGCTATAATATCATAATGATTTTTCCATTACAAACGTTGACTGGATGGTAATGGAAAAACAAAAATGCGCACGAACAGAAGAGTGTTAAAAAGGATAAATGCACTTTTTCGATGGCGTAAGAGAGAATAAACCTATAACGATTGGCAAAAAGAAAATACCCCCCTTTTTTAATGTGGAAACATTTGATGTTATAAAGTTACCACTTGTTTTTGGTATTGTGATGATAGCAGATCACATCCACTCTTCCTTTTAATTTTCTTTAGCAATGCTGTTTGATTTGATATTTTACCTGATCGATAATGTGTAGTATGGTAGATTAA
The DNA here is from genome assembly GCF_000231095.2 of Oryza brachyantha. NCBI lineage: Eukaryota > Viridiplantae > Streptophyta > Magnoliopsida > Poales > Poaceae > Oryza > Oryza brachyantha. The sequence continues at coordinate 13,217,034 of NC_023166.2, forward strand.
GCTGGTTTGTTCTTTACATCTTTATGCAGCTGCATGGAGCACTATGTAAGCAACTTCACAAAATAGTTCTTGAAGTTTTGGATGCTATTCCGGTCCTTGAGGCTACAAGGCCTAGAAACAGTTCCGGACTTCTTGCATTGAGTTCCTTGCGTATAGCTGTTGAGAAGGCCAAGAATCTACTTCAGTATTGCTCAGAATGTAGCAAGTTTTACTTGGTATACAGCTTTCATAAGTGCAAACATATTTTCATTTCCTTGTTTGAGAAATAAAAATGTATGGAGTATGGATACACATATTACTGATGTTAGTTGGATATTTTTCGCCTGACATAGTTGGATATTTTCACAGTTGTCATCAACTATGATGGATATGTTTTTTTCCCCGACCGGGATGCTGAATATGTTTCATCATATACAGATAGCAAATATTGTAAAATTTATTTGTTATTACAAAAATAGATAATTTTCATACTTAACATCCTGACTGCACTGCAGGCCCTTACAACAGAAAATGTCATCACAAAATTTGAGAAAGCAAGATATGCACTTCTGGAGAGTCTTCACCAACTGGAAGAAACACTTCCAGAGGCAACCAGTTCTCAGGTTGTCACTTATCACTGGTTACAAAACTTTTGTCAGCTCTGTCTTGAAGTAGATACCTATAATCTATTGCAGAAGGATCCTTCTTTACCACCTTTAACTGATTTGCAAATTGATGAACGAGTTTGATGTGCTGCAACCTACATCCTAATTGTGCCATCATGATTTACTTTAGTCCGTCATGATTTGCTTTAACTTTTCTTCGCATGCTTTTCCCCTGATATATATTTTAAAAAAAAATTCAGATACAAGGTATCGCAACTGATCTGGAGAAAACAGTTTTTTGTTTGGATCATATTCAAAGACAAGTTGGTGCGGACGTGAATCAACTAGTTCAGAATGAAGCAAAATCCAATGGGTTCCTTGATGACAATGAACTTGAATTTTTCCGGCAAACTGCTTTTCGGATTGGCATTGCATCATCAGCAGCAGCTCTTACTGAGAGAAGAGCGCTTAGAAGGCTACTTGAGAGGGCTCATGCAGCGGAGGATATGAAGAAAGAATCAATTGCATCTTACCTACTGCACCTCATGAGGAAATACTCAAACCTTTTTAGGAGTGAAACGACGGATTTTACCAACTCCTCTCTGTGCTCAAGCCCTTCTTGCTCTTCCAGTTCACTGTCCAGCTCGATCGATCTCCCTGGAAATGTCCATGCTATCGAGAAGCCGATGTCCAGGGTTGGCTCCTTTAATCTCAGGCAGATCAAAGGCTTGTCAGGCAGCATGCCATTGCCACCCGAGGAACTCAGGTGCCCGATCTCCTTGCAGCTCATGTATGACCCTGTCATTGTTGCATCTGGTCAGACATACGAGCGGGCCTGCATTGACAAATGGTTTAGCAGCGGCAACACAACCTGCCCAAAGACTCGCAACGAACTGTCCCAGCTCTCCATGACGCCCAACTACTGCATCAAGGGTTTAATAGCGTCCTGGTGCGAGCAGAACGGGGTTCTAGTTCCATCAGCGCCACCTGATTCTCCCAAGCTCAAGTACCTGCGGATATCATCCCTGACAAGTAGCAAATGCCTCGTGACCAACGGTGTCAGCACGATCTTGTTCGAGGATGCAAAGGACGAGGCCAAGGTAGGCAGCAAGGTTGCTTCGGAGAAGTGCACTCGCCAGAACTCCGGTGAGGCTCCATCAGAGATATGTGAAGTCGAGATCTCGCCGGAGAAGCGCCCTCGTGGGAACTCCGGGAAGGTTGCACGGGCGACATGTGATCTCTGGGTTCGCGCGCTGAGCAAGGACTACGAGGGGTGTGTCGACGAGCAACGTGAGGTGATCGAGCAGATCAGGTTCTTGCTCAAGGATGACGGCGAGCTCAGGAACTGTGCGGGTGCTAGTGGCATTACCGAGCTACTCATTCAATTTCTGGATAAGGCTCTCTGCAGAGACGATTTTCAGTGTCAGGTGGTTGGAACAATGGCTCTTTTCAACCTTGCGGTCAGCAATGACAGGTAAAATGTTACCTTTGCTTTCTTCACTCTAATCAAGTAACACTCAAGGTAGATGATTTGAGCTTAGTTGCCTTCATATCACATTTTCACCTCTGCATCTGATCTTTTCAGGAACAAGAAACAGCTGCTCTCAGGTGGGGTTATCCCCATGATGGAGCAGATGATACAGATGCCTGAAACCTACGAGGCTGCCGTCGCGATGTACCTGAACCTCTCCTGCCTCCCCGAGGCGCAGGTGATCATCGGCCAGAGCAAGGCCACGCCTGTCCTCATCAACGGCCTGCGAGAAGACGGCTACCGGAGCAGGACCTGCTGCCTCGACGCCCTCCTGACGCTGTACAACGTGTCGCTGCAGCCGTCGAACATCCCGACCCTCATCGCCGCCGGCGTCATCGAGAGCCTCCACGGCGTCCTGGCGCCGTCCTCCCCGATGACGGAGAAGGCCCTGGCCGTGCTGATCAACCTGGCGCTGACCCGCGCCGGCAAGAAGGAGATCGCGGCCAACTCGGACATGGTGGGCGCCATCGTCGTCATCCTCGACAACGGGGAGCCCGCCGAGAAGGAGAAGGCCGTGTCCTGCCTGTGGATCATCTGCAGCGGCGACGAGGGCGGCAGCCTGATGGTGCTCCAGGAAGGCGTGATCCCGGCGCTGGTGTCCCTGACGGCCAACGGCACGGGCAAGACCAGGGAGAAGGCGCAGAGGCTGCTCCTGCTGTTCCGCGGGATGCGGCAGCGCGAGCTCGAGCAGCTGCAGCCGCGGGTGGAGCTGCACGAGGCGGTGAGCCAGGCGACCGCGCAGCACGAGCAGATGCAACTGCAGCTGCAGCAACAGCAGCAACCAGCGACGGCGCCCGCGAAGAAAGGCAGCGAGCTGGCCGGCGGCGGCAAGAGGCCGACGCCGCGGCTGCGCAAGTCGAAGTCGAAGCTGAGAAGGTTCAAGAGGGCGTTGGTCAGGCTGCTCCGGAAATGGGGCATGCGCTGATCGGCGACGACGAGAGAATTGTGCGCCGGCTACTGTGAAGAACGTGTACTAACCGCAGTATCGTGTTAATATTTCCTGCTGGGTTGACTTAACTTGTGTTCGTCTCGCGCCGTGTCGCGGTGTGCCTGTGTCAGTAACCTTGTGATAATGCAAGATTAGTAAAGAAGGGTTGAACGTGCATAACGCATACGGAGTACCAAAAATGTACGTTTATCTTTGCAACAAAGATTATGTCCGGTCATACATCAAAAAAAAATCTAAACATCTACTCTCTCCTAATATAATTATTTGTTGACGAAAAAAAAGGGAACTTCGCATATGAATGGATGCCTAGATTTATACAAAATCACCTGTATGCGTTAACGAACACGACGCTACGGTAGAGGAAGTTTCATACTGCTCCTAATACTTGTCGTTTTACACAATAATAATAAGGTCTCTAAAAAGAAAATTAATCACTATTTTCCATATATAAATAATGACCAAATATATAATTTTATTAAAGTATATTTCAAGATTAATCTATATTATTCATGATTAAAGTTACAGACGTTTGACCTTAATTTTATCTAAAACAACTAGTATTATAAAACCAGTGAAAGTATATAAATATGTTTCATTACTCTAACTATCATGGACTCAAATTTATAGCATGGTACAAAACCACCTATATTTTTTGTGTTCGTGATTGTCTTAAGAATTGTTAAATATTCGATTTGTTGCTTCAGTACTTTTTGTAATGAACCTTATCATCACATAGTTTTCAATTTTATTGTCCTTACCATCACATCAGTTGCCACCACCTTGCTCCCTCCCCTCCACTTGCTTAGTTCACCCACTGTGTCTGTTGTTCTTTTATGCATTAAAAACCAAACCTTATAGGTTAGAGTTCTATTTTTTCTTATAGTTTTGAGACTAGTGTAACCTTTACGGTCCTACTTCTTTGCCAACGTGTTGATCATTCACTTCTCCACCCACCGGCCGTCCCTCGTATTTGTGTCATTCAATTTTTTTAAAAAAATTAAACCTAGTCATCATCGACTTATTGGTGTTCTATTTATATAGGTTATAAAAATCCTCCTAACCACCGACGCACTACTCCTTTGTTGCCTTTGACTTGCCCTATGGTCGCTCCTTTTCCTTGTAAGCTTGGTAAATTGTTTGATTTGTATTTATTGTCCAGCCACTTCAAGCTCTATCCTATGCGAAGTTGAGTTGTGGACATGTCTTCAACTTTAATTCTTTTGTTCGGCATGCTTGTTTGTGTAGCCCTAATCATTTTTCACGCGAACGCTCCTTTGATTGTCTACCTTCACAACACTCATCTTTGTTGTCACTGGGATTTTTAATTTTAACATTGTCGTCAACTCATCATCGACTCATTAGGGTTATATTTTTCTAGTTTTTAAAAGTCTTGCTGCCGACCATGGTCACGTTCCTTCCCTTCGTCTTGTCCTATGGTCACTCCTCTTCCTATACACTTTGGACATGGGTGATTCATTAAATCCAAATAAACGATTTAGGCACGTATTTTACAAGTTTATGGTATAGATGACAACCTATAATATTATACCTTGATATAAGTTTAAATATCAAACATGTATTATACCATGTGCTCCGATCAAAACGGGCTCAATTCAAACAAAATGGTATGCCACTCCGATGTCTGACCGGATTCAACTGAACCGAACTATGGATTGTATGTACGTATGGGCCAGTATGCAGGCCCTTGGCCAAGTTAGCCTATGGGTTGCAATCTTCATGCTTCTAAAATGTGCAAAAAGAAAGGCAAAAAAAAAAAGAAGTCAAAACTGCGTGCGAACTGCGAAAGCCCGTGGGTTTTGACTTATGACCCCGAGGGCTCCGCTGCGACTAGCCCTCCACGATCCACGCCTCGCTTCTTCTCTTCCCCACCGTCTCCGATCGAGAGAGAGAGAGACGAAGGGCACAAGACAAGCAAATCAATCCCCGTCCATAGCTATCCAGGCCCGAAATCAGATGCTCTCTCCTGCTGCCACCACCACCACCACCACCACCACCACCTCCTACTGCTCCTACTCCTCGCGCGCTCACGCCCCGACGCGCTCCGCATCCGCGGGCGCCGCACGGTTCCGCCCCGCGCGCGCCATGGCCACCTCCGACAACGACCCCCGAGGCGCCGCGCCCGCCAGGTCCGTCGCCGTCGTCGGCGCCGGCGTCAGGTGCGGAGGAGCCGCTTCTCTCTCTTGTCTCTGTCTCTGGGCGTGCTCCTGTTTGGCTGGCGCCGCCCTAGGTTTGGGTGCCCCGTCGCGAGGGTGTTCTGATGAAATGGTGGTGGACCTGCAGTGGGCTGGCTGCGGCGTACAAGCTGAGGAAGCGCGGCGTGCAGGTGACGGTGTTCGAGGCGGCCGACAGGGCGGGAGGGAAGATAAGGACCAACTCCGAGAGCGGGTTCATCTGGGACGAAGGGGCCAACACCATGGTGAGCGCGTTGTTGTGCGTCGCTGCTTCTGTTTGACCGGAATTTCAGGCTGTCTTGAAGTGCATTACTGCAATGCTGCTTGCGTATGTCTTGGATTGTGGCGGTACCGCACTAGTCCAGTCCACGGCTGGAGTACGTTAAGTAGTGGCCTGTATCCACACGAGCGAGTCGTGCTCCTTGGTGCATAGACGAAGAAGATTGTGTTTGTAGACGAAATGCAAGCTGCTCACGGACGCACACAGTTATTCCGGCAAAAAGAAAGAAATTCTTCTTCTTCCACCTCTATTCCACGATAGACATGAGCCATTTTTCCTATGAACATCATCGAACACCATTATGTAACTTATCGTGGCTTGATTCTATTTCATTCACCCTGATCTGGTCTTACAGTTATGTTATAATTATTATTCTACCATATTGTTTACTTTGTACTCTTAGTACAGTAACTAATTTAAATACTTCACTGACAAATTAGCAGCTACTATGGTATACTAGTCACATTTGTGTTTACCTGCATGAAAAGCTTATCGTGCCTGCTTGTTCCAATTAGCTTCTCTCTGTAACTTAATTGTTTTGTGTCCAGACAGAAAGTGAATCTGAGGCAGGCAGGCTTATTGACGATCTTGACCTACAAGGCAAACTACAGTATGTATGTGCTAATTTTACCTGTGAATAAATAGCTATGTTGAATGTCTTTCTTTTCATAAACTACTCTTAATGTGTTTAATATTTCAATATCCTTTAGCCTAACTCCCAACACAAGCGTTACATCGTCAAAGATGGAGCACCGACACTGGTAAATAGACTTTCATGATATGATGCATCTTCTTTTACTCTTCCTATTATCCTATTATATGCCTCGATTTTGATTATTCTTCCTTTTGGTCATATAAGATTCCCTCAGACCCCATTGGGCTCATGAAAAGCACTGTTCTTTCTACAAAATCAAAGGTATGTTGAGTGATGATCGCTATAATGTATCATGACCTCGTAACTTATTTGCGACGAGTTGATTGTTGTTGCCACTTGCCATTCATGGATTAAAATGACTAGTGTAGAAACAATCATATTAAACTGCTAATTCTTATGCTCGCCAAGATGATCTGAATTACTTGTTTTCAGTTCACAATTACAAATTTGTACATTTCCTTATCTTTCGTATTCAAGCTATGTGATTGCGATCGTCCTATTATGTTACTGTTTTGATTTTAGTAAAACACATCGTATCTTTGCAGCTTAAGTTGTTTCTGGAGCCATTTCTCTACGAGAAATCTAGCAAAAGAAACTCTGGAAAAGTGTCTGATGAGCATTTAAGTGAGAGGTGAACCTTCATACTGATGGTATTTTGAGTTGTTACAGATAACTAAATATGAATCTCTGACAATACAATACATTCTTTTCCCCCTGCGTGCTTCCTGCATTCGCATATTCTTGTGAATTTGGGAAATGCAGATATAGACTTCATAGCACATACTTCCCTTTGGCTATGGAAACGTTTCTTTGAACATGTTTCATGTCAAACTTTAAGACATCAAATCAGTTTAATACTGGATATGATGCATGGAAATAGTATTTAATCATAATATTATAATGTTACCAGGTTTTTCAAATATTTTGCAATAGAATTTAGTGGTCAAAGTGCACTTCTAAGACCTTGATGTCAAAAACATCATGTTTTTGTGACCATAGGGAATACCTTTGCAGTGTGACTTTCTTATGTGTCCATAGAGATAATTGGGTTTCCCTTTTGCAGTGTTGCAAGCTTCTTTGAACGTCACTTTGGAAAAGAGGCAAGTTCATTTTTATTGAAGCCATTAATGGATTGTTGTTAATACAATCAACACTTTGCAACTTACATGCCCATTATAAGCAGTAGAAGCTAAGAATTTATAGTTCTATCACAGGTTGTAGACTATCTTATCGATCCATTTGTGGCTGGAACAAGTGGAGGAGATCCCGAGTCACTATCAGTAAGTTACTATAACTTGTCCCTTTATTTGTATTGTTTATAAATTTATATCTACAGTTTTATTTGTATTTATATGATAAACTGTAATCATGTGGATATAAACAACATATATGCTTGGCATTTTCATGTGTCCTTAGAGATGATAACTCATAACAATACTCGTTCAAATTGATCAGACCATATTACCTTGTTATGTAAAACTGTTCTGGTTGAGTAATATATATTTTTGTGCAGATTCGTCATGCATTTCCAGCATTATGGAATTTGGAGAATAAGTAAGTTTGACGTTTGAGCATGATGCTTATTCAACATTTACCTTACCATTATTTGGCTTGTCCACATTGATCGTGCTATATCCCATGCATTCAAATGTCAACAACACCATGTTCTCATATAGTCATATTTACTGCATAGTGCATTTTCACCATTTCATTTGTCCTTGTTCCTTGCATCTCATTGGTGGCTCATGGTGTCCTTACTGCTTATTATTTGTTTACCTGATATGCACCTACTTGATGTTGAGGTTATGGTTTTTGTTCTGCGGTGATGGCATCATTAATGCTTTCTTTGGCAATCAAAACTAAAAATCAAGACACCGCCAAAAAATGGATGTTTTTTTTATGAAAACTAGAAAGGGCAGGCCCCTTTCCCATTCTATTACTAGGATTGCAGCAAGGTTCTTACAGAGACTTTCAAACTGAATGAAACGAAAAAATAAACAGGACGCTCACAATCTTCCTTACATTTCTACATGGTGCCACCCTGCCATCTGACTTTGCTAAAGGAATACCCAGGGGCTAAACCATTTTCTACTCCCAACAATCTGCAACTTATTACAAGTTCAGCCAAAAACAGTCAACTTTTCTCGGAAACATTCCTGCTACCAAAACCCTCTCAAGATATTTGATCCATCTCCTATGAAAACCACTTTTTGTACATCCTTTCTTTCTTCCCTTCATATCCCTTTCATTGCAGCTTCGCTGTCTTGAATCTCCAGCCCTTGCTTGACCCAAACACCTCACTTGCCACCTCTTTTAGTCGCACCCCCACCTGCATTCTTCTTTGATCCTCCTCCGATTTCCAAAAAAAAAGGATGTTAAATACAACAAGTACATATATCTATCAAGATCATGAATAAAAGTCCAATTGCTATATGTTCAATTCGTTGGAACATAATATGATCTAATCCTACTACGTAAGTTAAGTTTGTCTGTTAAAGATGGAAGGAAATTATGGTACCACTCAAACAACTATACAAACTTCAAAAGGCTTCTAAATTTTAGCAGATACACACTTACACAGTGATTTACATATGGAGCATTGTACCTAGAAGCTGAATTTGCTCATAATTGTAAAGTATTTTCTCCCTAATTAGCTAGACACTTAACTTTTTTTGAGCTTGTAGAGTCAAATAGGCCTCATTCCTTCTTTGGGTTCAACTCAATTTGCATTACAGCATTTCTATTGCAATAAATACTTTGTGCCGAGTTATGTTCTTTGGTCAACTTTTTCCTAATCTGTTGCATCGTGCATCTTCAATTCTCTCAGGTATGGCTCTGTCATTGCTGGTGCCATCTTGTCCAAACTATCCACTAAGGGCGAGTCAGTGAAGACAGGAGGTGCAACGCCTGGGAAAGGAAGGAATAAACGAGTGTCATTTTCATTTCATGGGGGAATGCAGGTACTCCACAGATGTCCTGCGGTTTCTTTTGTCAGCATCAAAATATCAAAGACAAAGTGTCAAACCCTGAACCCTAGTTCGAGAAATTCCATTCATGTCACTTAAAAAAACTGAATGCCGGAATTCAAATGTTGCGAATTGAAAAGCAGTTATTTTCCTGCAACTAGGACATATGTCCAATCAGTAAAATATCATTGCTGCTTTAAGTGGCCTTTCAGGCCAGAGAAAAACCATCTTGTTTATATTCATGATCCAGTCACTTATCCATCCACCTGCACCCTGATGGTGCCATAATCATTCTTTATCCGCTCAGCGCGATTTCATGAGATTGCATAAGTTTGGTTGAAGAAAAGTCAAACAAAAGGCTCAACATTTTTTTCCAAGCATTGGGACCTGTTGTTAATATCTTTAACATTAGCTGCTGAGAAGTACGGGATGTGCAATAGAAGTATGACATGAACCAAAACTATTATGCACAAAAAAGAGGTCAAGAGCCTTAGACACCACCAAATAGTTTGAATGATAGTGATAATGAATAACCTTTGAAGATACCCATGCATTTTGGGAAATATTAATCATGTAGTGTTCTTTATCAGTTGAATGTGATGCCAGTCACAACTGCATGCTAACCATGCTGAATGTTTTGTAGATGTACAATTTAACATCTGGTGTCTAAAAGTTTTATGTCATTCACTTCTTTTCAGTCACTAATAGATGCACTTCACAATGAAGTTGGAGATGGTAACGTGAAGCTTGGTACGGAAGTGTTGTCATTAGCATGTAGCTGTGATGAAATTTCTTCATCTGGTGGTTGGTCAATTGCGGTGGATTCAAGAGATGCTAAAGGGAAAGATCTCAGAAAGAACCAATCCTTTGATGCTGTTATAATGACTGTAAGAAAAAAAATGATCCGTTTTCATATTTTTAGAAGCCTAGTCATTTGAAAACAGTCACAAAGCCAAAAACTTTACCTGTGTTTTTTCTCCCCTTTAGGCTCCATTGTCTAATGTCCAGAGGATGAAGTTTACAAAAAATGGAGCTCCCTTTGTACTTGACTTTCTTCCTAAGGTCAGGTTAGGATCACTCTTTTAGATTTAACAAATTCAATTTTGCATGTTTTTGTTGAGAAATTCCTCTTAATCCATCGAATTGCATTTATTTTCATGAGAATCATGACTCGATAGAGGATCGATGCCATGGAAAATATTTATGTTTATCTTCTAAATTTTCTATTATACATGTAAGATTGTCTCTTAGTTTGTGAATTCGTACGAGTCATAACCGCTCCTCTCAATCTCAGCAAATCAATAGTCATCAGTTATATGGTGTATCTGAGAACACAATCAAAACTACTGTTTCCAAAGGCCACATGTTTCAACTTTCACACAGTTTTGAACAGTGTATTAAAGTAACAGTCAGTGGCAAACCCAGGACAAAAATTACCGGGGGTCCAATACGTACTATGTTAGCACTAATCTTGACAAGGTTTGTGTCTTAGCATGTAGTTAGCTTCATACGTGATGTGTTCACCCTAAGTCCTGGGTGTTCATCTATTGTTTTTGCTACTGTTCTTCTTCCTCGCGTGTGTTGTGAGAGAGTGACTCCTGGGCAAAGCTAACATACTAATTATCTAATTTTTATACTTGTATACTAATTAATATGATATAATTTAGTAAGAATTGAATAATTTATCCGGGGTCCGAGGACCCGGGAAGCTGCACCTGGGTTCGCCACTGGTAACAGTGGTTTGTAATGGCAACACATGGTGATTTTTAACAGCCTCATCTTTTCACTTCTGCTTATGGTTATATGCCAAAATTTGAATTTCAACCTTAACTTTGGAGGTGATTTTGAGGGGTTTTTCATTGTAGTTTATTTTTTAGCCTTTGCTTTTAGATATCTAAGAACTGAAGAACACATATATAAAGGTAATATCACGAATTATCTTGTGTTTGCAAATATGTTGTTTGGCTTTTTCAGTCAAAAGCCAAAAGATTAGGCCTAAGTAAATTTTGCATTTCCAATCAAAACAAGTAACATATATGTTGATCATGTATTGAATGTGAATTTGAAACATGAAGATAGATATATCAGATTTATTTTACTGGCATGAACACACATTTATTGTAATGTTGTTATTATTGTTTGCTTACTTATACACTGTGTAGGCAGACCTTTCGTTTCTGTTTCTGATATTCTTCCCTTATTGGAATTGTACTTCCATATGTTAAGAATTGCTATGTAAGATGCATTGTAGTACATATACGTGTATTTTGGAAATGTAACAGCCAAACCAGTGTGGTTAGTTGCTACAACCTATGTGCTACTGTATTACAGAATTATGAGATATTGGACTCTGATTTTTATCATGATATAGTGATGATTAATTAAAAACTTTATAGACCCAAACTATGCAGCTCCTAACTGGATTCATTAGAACTTATCAACTATGCATAGAAGCCTTAATCCATACGTATTTTTTATATACAGGTGGATTATCTTCCACTATCTCTCATGGTAACAGCTTTTAAGAAGGAAGATGTCAAAAGACCATTGGAAGGATTTGGCGTCTTGATTCCCTACAAGGAACAGCAAAAGCATGGTCTGAAAACCCTTGGTAGGTTAACTCAGCTTTACATTTGTATTTTTATTTTTCATCTTGTGTGGTTGTGCCTTGTAGCTGCTTATATTTGAGCAGCGAATTAAATTATATCGATTCATTATTTAAATTAGCCTTGATATATTGCTCCACTTGTATTCAGGTTATTTATTCTTATTTGTATTTCCTCTACATCTATACATTGTACAGGAACTCTTTTCTCCTCGATGATGTTTCCAAATCGAGCTCCTAATGATCAATATCTATATACATCGTTCATCGGGGGAAGCCATAATAGAGACCTTGCTGGAGCTTCAACGTATACTGCATATTGTTTATGTTTTGTTTGCTTTTCGTTTTTGCTAGACTTTTCTTATATATATACATATGCAGGGCTATTCTGAAACAGCTTGTGACCTCTGACCTAAGAAAGCTCTTGGGTATTGAGGGACAACCTACTTTTGTAAAGTAAGTGATGAGCAAATTACTGCCTTGACTTTACAATATCTATACGCCTACCCCCTTTGCACCTGTTTTACGGCTTGTCGTTACTAGGGAGTTTTAAGGATTCAAGTTTTTTTGCACTACCACATACTCTTCCAAATTCAATATGTTCGTTTACACAGGCATGTACATTGGGGAAATGCTTTTCCTTTATATGGCCGCAATTATGATTTGGTATTGGAAGCTATAGCAAAAATGGAGAAAAATCTTCCAGGGTTCTTCTATGCAGGCAAGTCAATGAAGGCACCCCTACAGTACAAAAGAAATCCTAGATATTTGAAACATATTCCTGTTGATTCAGATGTGAATAATTTGTAGTTTCCATGGCAGTCTTACCCCTTGCTTTTCTGAGAATGATGCTTAGATAAAGGAAACATGTATAACATCCAGACAGTCTTGCCCAAGTTTCCTGTAGCAAGCCAGAAATAGTAATCCAGCAAGTAATAGTTTACCTTGAAGTTAACTTGTAAAAATAATTTAAAGTTTTTTTCTATATGTTCAGGAAATAACAAGGATGGGTTGGCTGTTGGAAATGTTATAGCTTCAGGAAGTAAGGCTGCTGAGCTTGTATTGTCGTATCTTGAATCTCACACAGATCAAGACAATTAACGTTTAAGGTATCTTACCTGTCTTTAAGCAACGGCAGACCCCCCCCCCCCCCCCCCCCCGGTTCTCTCTGGCCCTTTCTATGTAGTTTTGAAACATTCACATTATTTCCAGTTTCGTTTTTTTTTGTGCTGCAGTATATCCATTCATGTAAAGATGGGAAAATTTTAAAATACATTCTGTTGGCTCGAAATGCTCTTATGTTGTTTTGAACAATCATCCTTGTCATGTACTGTTTTGATGACAAAATAAATTTCTCAAAGTGTTCTCAGAAAATGGCATATTGGCATGTACATCTTGGCCAGTTTGTTTTTAAGCAGTACAGTTACCGGATTGCTTCAGCCTCAATACTTTTGTTATCTTTCAATCTTGTCCCCTTATAATTAACATTCCTGTATAGCTTACTAGCTTTTACCATATACCCTATGAACAATAGTCATCCATGTTTTACTGACCAGGCTTTAGAATTATTTCCCTGCCATTGTCCTTTATGAAGTAAAACATACATCTCCTACTGTGTTTGACATCAACAGCCATTTCTGACTTAATTTTGTGATGTCTCATCAATCCATTCTACTATTCTAGGATAGGCAAAAGAGGTTTTCCTAATCATGGTACATACTCAAATACGTAGCTACCTAGTACAAGGGTTAGACACTATTGAGTGCTATGAATCCGGACAGGGAGAATTTATTAATACTAGGTTTATACCACTTATTCACCATATCTTGTCGTTTTTGCTTATGCTTATAAGCCAAAATTTGAATTTTTAACCTTAAATTTGGAGTTAATTTTAGGTTTTTTTCACCGAAGTTATTTTCCAGCTTTGGTTTATAGATCGCTAAGAAAAATGTATATATATTCTTTTGTACAGAAATTATTTTTCGTTTGCAAATATACTGTCAATCAACCCAATCACTATTACTATATCACCAGTACTAACTTTAGGCCATAGATTCCCTCTTGGAGCCACAGTTTGACACTCCAATTGACCGAAGTACTAAAGGTCCGCTCGGCTCAGTTTGCAAACAAAACTAGGCATTGGGAGAATCCAGGTAAAGATACGCATGTACCATCTGCGTGCTCCACTTGATGTGTGCATTATTATGCTGTTTGTCTCTTTTATCTTTGCTGTCCTTCTTTGAAGTCTTAGAGTACTCCATAACTACCATGGGCCACACAGGATTATATGATGCTTGAAGCTTGGTTTTGGTCCATGTGTATGCACTATAACTACATCATTTATCTATTTTTTGATAGACATGTTCATGCCAAAGTGCAATAGCCCCAGTTCAATCAGAAAAGAACACATGCAAGACAAGGTTTGCATTAGTGCAACCACCTAAGAGCAAGTACAATAGCATGCTGTGCAAACGAACTACAAGTCTACGTGGAGGAGAGAGAAAATAAAAATATAGTGTTTTGGCTCTTTTGTAAGAGCTAGCTCTACACATGCTTTAAGATAAATGCATTAGAAAAATATTTGAGCCAACATTATAGCTAATCTATTATACATGTTAGATTTAATATAAATTTATAGCTAATAGTTGGCTCTACTAATAAACTTCTCTAAAATAAGGAAGCAAGAGTGACAGTGGGAACGATAGGAGACATTGGGGCAATTTTTTGTTGTCTGAAATGATACTTGCTTGAGCTTGGTGTAAGAAAAAAAAAACAGAGGGGCATTTGCTTAGACCTGGGAACTTTAGGGCACAAGCAAACATGAGTAGGGTACTCCTGGAGGCTTTATGTCTTCCATTGCGCTTTTCCTTTTGGGCACACCCAAATAGTATTGTATGAGCATGGCGGCCACTGGCCATAAAGGAGCTACTCCATAGGAAATCCAAAGGCCAGGCACGCTCTTATTTATCTTCTCCATGCCTGAAGGACTGGAACGGATGGACCTTATCCATGGAGAATGGAGCTTCTGGTGTGTTTTGTACTTGTGTTGTTTGTCTGAAGCTATGCATTTTAGTTTGCATTTGGACTGCCTTTGGCGCCTTCAATCACACAAGTTCCTGCTTATGTTGACATAGAAACAGTGAGTAGTGATTCTTTACTTGGGGTTATCGTTTGTCATTTTATTGAAAAAGTACAATGGTATATTTGCAAACGAAAAATAATTTATAAATTAAACTTTTATATACGAGTTCTTGGCAATCGAAAAGAAAGACTGAAAAATAAACTACGATTAGAAAAACAAAATCAACTCTAATTTAATGTTGAAATTTTAAATATTGGCTTAGAGTAAGTTAAATTGTAGAACCAACTTGATAGCTATAAGCTCATGGTAAAGCTAATATATATAATTGATTGGATGTAAGGTTGGATCTAATTTTTTATCTTATTTTTTCTCTAACATATGCATTTAATGTATTTTTCTTAAAGTATGGTAGAGTTAGCTCTTGTATAAGAGTCCACCCCAATTCTTTTTCATTCATTCTCTCCTTCACATAAGCTTATAAGTAGTTTATAGTTTGCTAAACTCGTTCTTATAAGCGTATGCAGAAGAGCGAAACAATGAGTCAGTCAGCCTCATCCAATGCCGTCCACGGCCTGGGTTTTGGTCAAGTGCCAAATGGTTCTTCTCTGTTTCATATATTATTGTAAGCAAAAGCAAGAATCATCGTAGAAATACTTAAAATTAATCTTGCGTACGAAGCCTATGTTTTATTCAGTCCAAGCCGATTTTGATTTGTTCAATGCCAATGACCAAGAACTGCTCAGGCCTCGAAAGCTAGTGTGCCTAGTACCTAGCATTAGCAACAAACGAGTCTCGACAGGAGTTGAGCTTGGTGGCTAACCATTTCGAACATGGCTAGCGGAGTAGCGGTAGAGGGCAAGCAGTGTCTAGTATAGTTAAAAATAGCAAGCTACTACCCACGACTGGGTTGGTTAGAGTATCTCCTTGCTACATGGCTCTTCAGACTAAATTTTAGTAATTTTGATAAAAATTTAAGCTTCGATATACTTGCTAACCGGATGGTCAGGCTAGGGGTGTAAGGGTGTAAGTAGGTAAACCCGCTAACTCGCTTATAGGTTAATTAAGCGGGTTGTCCACCGGGTTACCTGTTTAATTGACCTATAAGCGGGTTCGCAGACCGGCCCACTTACACCCTTAGGTCAAGCCATCCTGCCGCCCAAACTGCCTCTCCTACTTATCAAATTTGGTTATTTAAAATTGTTTGGCCAATTATGGGTCCACACATATTATCTTTCTCTACGCACCTAGAGAGATATGAATATAGATGTTGGAGTGTATAGCCAACATGGTGAGAAATCTTTTGGGCCAGTGCGCCAAATAGATAAACAGAGAGCCATAAATGAAAATACTGTTAGTGAACACATCATCGTCCTATATATCCCATATATGTACGACTGATTGTGTGGATGAATATCCTCATCCTCAAGCTCCTTGTGGCACATGGCTACAAGCAATGTAGCCCCTCAAAAAATGCACAATAGCCCAGCTAAAACCATACTACTATAGTAGTAGAAAACAGCAGCTAGGTTCGATGCTCTATTACCTATAGCTAGCTACCTAGCTAGCTTGCCAATGACAAGGAGCTACCTAGCTAGCTTGCCAATGACAAGGAGATAAAGCATTTGAACTGTTTACAGCACGCATAATAATTGGATATGTGCTCGAGGACTAACAGTTCTTGTTATGTATCTGCGAGCTATTTGTTGGTATATGCATGGTTTGGTAGCTGTTGGACTGAAGCATCCCTGTGCATGTTTTACTGTTGTCCCCTCTTGCTCCTGTCTAGTGCGCTGAAACGTGCATTTGGAAGAATGTGTATTTTCATACATAATTAGTACTGCAAGAAGGTGTCCCGAAAGAAATGTAAGATTTGTAATGGTGCGTAAGAGCAAGGCTAATAATATAGTGCTAATAATATAACCAACAAGCTGGCTATAAGATTTTTTATAGCTTTTTCTTAGCCCACCTATATAATAGTTAGCTTTTCAGCATTAATGCAGAACCCACATGTTACTCTCACAGAATTTTTTGGTTCTTTTGCCTGAGCTAGCTATAAACTTACAACCCGCTTACACTCTCTCTCATCTCCTCTCTCCTCTACATAAGCATTTAGTCAGCTTATAGCCTTCTATTATACTTGCTCTAACATTGTTTTATTAAAACCAAAGAAAGAAAAGGTATAATCATGCTGTTTGGTATACTCAGCTGGAAATGATCGAATATAATAACCAAAAAGGACAGAAAATACCTGTGGCTTAAACACTGGATTTTCCCAACCATTGGACCGATTTCCCTAGTCAGCCTTAAGCCCTTCAATGATGTTTCCTCGAATATTCGAACACCGTATCTATCAACCGTGTGCACCTAATGCAACTATGCTTCATGGCAGATTAACAAACTGTAAACGCTATCTGATAGCTGCTGCAACATGTCAACATGCATGGATGCAGTCATGCTCATGATGATTCGATCCACCCATGAGCTAGCTAACTAGCTAAGGAATTTGGGCTAGCTAATACACATGTATACCACTTGACTTCATCAACTTACCAAAACAAAAGGATTAAAAATTGAGTAGCTAAAGCACGCAATCCATGCATTGGCCGCACCCTATGATAGCATGATGCATTTCCTTTTCACTCTAACAATAGTATAATGTAAATCAATACTTTGTCTATCCCAAAATAAGTTATCTTTTAGTTTTTAAATATAATCTTTGACTATTCGTCTTATTTGAATTTTTTTACGATTAATATTTTTATTGTCATTAGATGATAAAACATGAATAATATTTTACGTGTGACTAATTTTTTAAGTTTTTTTTATAAAATTTTGAAATAAAATGGATGGTCAAACGCTAGATACAAATAAAAAATTGAAGTTTTTATGGGACGAAGATAGTACATTTCTGTATTGTACTGCTACTAACTCTGTTTTGCATTGTTTTATATTGTAAGACTTTCTCGTCATTCTTAAATTTATTCACTGATGAATGTATTATATATATATATATATGTGTGTGTGTATATATATATATATTCATTAGCATTTATACGAATGATCTTATGTTGCGAAATGGAGGGAGTATATTTTATTTGTCCGTGCAAGCACTGAAACATTTATCGTAAATTGTGGCCTTCCAATTGGAGACCCAGTAATCGATCGTTGAATGCTGCGTGTGCCTCCGGACACAAGCAAACAGACGATTATGGTCCGTTCCCCAGCAAGAGTTGACTCGTGCCGGTTCTCTCCTCTGCAAAAAACCTGCACAAATCTTCCTTTTGTTCCATCACATATCTCCTCCGTGTACTACTTTTCACTTTCTACTGACCATCCGTACTTGATTTGGCTCGACGGTTATTACTAACATGGGTGCAAGGCTGAGTGGCTGCCTATCATTCATCTCTTCCATCTCACACAAAACCAAGGAGAAAAAAGCCCAACCAGATCGATATACGTGATGAATTGCCTAGACAGTAGACATGCAGTCGACAGCTTTCCCTCTCTTTTTTAAATCTCCTTTTCTTTTCTTTTCTTTTCGTTTCCTCTTTTCTTTTTTTTCCTCCCATTGGTAGGAGTATGTGTGGATCTGCCGATCTGGGTCATGGCTAGTGGCGAGAAGCGGAGAATATCTGTGCAGGTAAGAGAAAGCGAAAGAGAAAGGGAAAACCCGCCGCGACATGCACGGATCGAACCAGACGGGGGAGTACGGCGCAGCCAGCGCTTGTCTGCTAGCGCTCGCACCATTTGCGATTTTTGCATGCACGTTCCTCCACAGATCGTGTGATCTCTAGCACGTAAGAGTGGCAATTTAATTAGCGAAGCAACTGGCCAGCACTTGATGCTGCATCAACACTCCAGCTTACGAAATAGTAGCATCAACGCGAGTATAATAGCGATCAGTACTACTACAGTATAATGCGAGTATTTGGCACGATCGGAGCAAATGGGGCGAGCTCTCCGAGGCTTTGTTTTGGCTGCCTCGATACACCTCTTCGCCGTCGCCATGCCGTCGGACACCGGCAAGTGCGTCGTGTATATATATATATATGTGTGTGCTTGACAAGTTGACAAATGGCACGCCACGGAGTAACGCAAGTAGATGCTGCTGCTCGTGCTGTTCCATCGAAAATGACAAAGCAAAATGGCCTAGTTGTACGTACGTAGAGCCAGCCACGTAATGTTAGCTAAAAGAACACATGCCAACTGGGGACCCGTTTTACTCAAGGGTGTAAAACGCAATTAACCGCCCCGTTACGCTTTCACGGGAAAGAAGAAATGACGCCGCCCGGGGGTATCTTTTCAACTTTGCCGATGAGCAAAAGCCAGTGGTGGAGTAATTGTCCGGACGATTGTGTGCTAACTGCGAAATCACATAATTTGAGGTGCCAGAAGCGGTCACCTTTCTCCAGTGCTGCAATTGTATTTATATGCGGTATGAATAGCCGATACCATGGCGTTACATCTAATGGTAATCCAGCCGTAATTAATCTCCTCTATCTCTATCATCACAAACGCATCTATCCAGGAGTTGTTATAGCCGGACCACATGAGATAACGATTATATATATTGAACTTTGCATGTCTTAACATTAACTATGTACAATTTTTTATATGTATTGTAACATAAATATAGTAAAAATATCGGTGATGGATCATGGACGTTCCTGTCCGGGAGATGGCTCCGCCACTGAGCAAAACATAGAAAAAAAAGAACAAATGAATCGGGGAAATCGCCGTGCTAAGAGTAAGAGGACACGGCAAGAGCAAGCAGCAAAGCGCAGACTGCCTCCGTTGAGACAACAGCCAAAAGAGCAGCCAGAGAGGGGAGCAACGCAACACATGCATCATGCATCACGAGACGGGCGGGAGGCGGGGGGGGGGGGGGGGGGGGGGGGTACGTACTTACACGTACCGTCGCTACGACAACATCACCATATCCTTTCTCCTGCCAACTCCACCCGCAAACAACTGCAGGCGAGACCCGTTCCTCGCTTCCTGGGCACCGGCTGACCTGACTCTCTATCTCATCATCTCATCTCCCTCTCCTGCAAATGCAATGGGACCACCTGCGCGGCAAGGTGCAGGAGCAGATAACGCAGGGCAGCCGGTGGTATGGACGTATGGATAGCCTCGGCTCCGACACGTACGTGTTACGGCCACGGGTAGCCCTGCATTGACTCGTACGGACTAGCTAGACTCTGGTAGGCGATCGGTCTGACGCAGCGGCAGGCGGAACCCATACGCTGCCCGCCCAGGCTCTAGGGATCGATCGATCGATCTCCGGACTCCAGAGCAGCAGCAGCGGCAGTAGGAGCACTGTAGCCGCGGCAGTAAACGAGCGAGAAATACGTGCGAGAGGAGTGAATGCTACTTACGTAGGCAGTACAAATGTACAGCCGTCCGTATGTATGTATCTCTCTTATCTACCCAGGGACTTGACTTCTGGTTTGCATGTATGTATACGCGAGAGTAGTAAAACGGTAAAACCGGCGTGACGGGAGGAGGAGCACAGACACCAGCGGCAGCTTTTGTAGCGACAGTGTTTTTCTTTAAGCGGAGGCGGAGGCGGAGGCGGAGGCGGCAGCGCGGCAGCGGGAGCAGCGCGGAGTGCGGGGAAAGAGAGATAGCGAGGCTTCCTTCCCTCCCTCGCAGCGCCGGCGGCCGCGGCGGCACCGGCTTTATCGGGGGCCACGACGAGCGCGACGCCAAAGCCACATTGGGCTGCTTTCTTTTCGTTTTTTTTAGCTGGCAAAACGAAAAACATAATTATTGTAGGATTATTTAAGTATTAATTATTGAAAAGCTGAAAACGAATTATTTGATTTGTTATAGTAATTTTTATGTATTCACATGAAAATTATCATTTAATGGTCTAAAAAACTAACTAAATAAAAACGATGATTACCTCAGTCCAAACCCCAAAGAAGATCGGGGCCGTACGCCGTCCAGCCGAGAGCCGACCACCACTCATCCGCAGCGAGAAAAGCCACCCGCCCACCCGCGTGCCCGTCATCTCCTCGCCCCCGCGCCCACGAATCGCGCGTGCGCCGTGCGGCACGGCTCCAGCTATGCGCCCGGGCGCGGTGACTCGTTCTCGGCTAGGCGAGGTTGCGTCGCGCCGTGCTCGTGATCACCACGGCGCACGGCCCCCCGGCGGCGCGTGGATCGCCGATACGATATACCGAGCCAGGCGTGACAAAAAAAGCCGCTTGTGCGTTGCCGCGAAGGGGCCCGGACTGGAGCAGCCGAGCCGTGAGGAGGAGCGTGCGATGTCTCGCTTTCGCGAGACGAATCTATTAATTTATGATTAATCTATATGATGCTACAGTAAATATGCTCTAATTATAGATTAGACTTAAAAAATTTCTCTCACGGATTACCACTTATTTATAAAATTAGTTTTTTTATTAGTCTATGTTTAATACTTTAAATTAGTATTCAAACATTCAATATGACATGTGGCTAAAAAGTTTAGCCCCAGCCCTACTCCTATATTCGTTTCATATCCTCACAGTCATGCACGCCGTCCCCGGCGTCAGGCACACACCATGACCATTGGGGCCCACCCTCCGCTCCACGTCTGCACCATTTTTACCCCACCAAAAAGCATCATCTCATGATTACCGCATCAGCAGCGCATCCCCGCAGGCTTACAGGTGGGCCCCCACATTTCTCCTTTTCACCCACACGGTAACTCCACCGTCCCCGTCCCTGGTGCCGGCGGGCTTGGCTTGGACGAGCCGAGCCGAGCGAGAGCGACCTGAGTCCCCACCTATATATTGCTGCGTCCCGTCGCGCCCTGCCGCTTCAAGTTTCCCCAGAACGCCCAGAGCAGCAGCCGCACAGGGAGATCGAAGCGAGTTGGGGGGGAGGGGGAGAGAAAGAGTGGAGGAGCGAGAGATTGCTTCGAGAAGCTCCTAGAGTGTCCTAGTGATGGCGGTGCTGCTGCGGCCGGCGGCGATCGCCGGCGGGCGGCAGGTGTGGCCGGTGGCGGAGGACCACCACCAGCAGCTGCTAGACGAGGCGGAGGCGGAGGCCGCGTCGCAGCGGCTGGTGGAGGCGGTGGCGCGGGGGGACGCGAGGGAGGCCGGGGAGCTGCTCGCGTCCGGCCGCGCGGACGTGAACTACGCGGGCGTGGTGTGGCTGAAGGCGCGCCGGGTGGCGGAGGCGGCTCTGCGGGACGGCGCCGCCGCCGACATGCGGGAGACGCACGAGGAGATCCGGGCCGACGTGTCGCCGCTCTTCCTCGCCGCCGGCAATGGGGACGCCGCCCTCGTCCGCGCCCTTCTTGTGAGTGCCCTCCCCTGTTTCCTGCCCTGTTCGTCAACTTCGCCGAATTACGATGATCTGTTCGTTGCTTGGTGGATGCTGTCGCTTGTTGCGGCTTGAATGCTTGGCCATCCGCATTCTCGATTGTTGCATTTTATGTAATTGTTGCATTTCCCCCGTAAAATTAGTTTTTGGTGTCGGCGGCTAATTTGCGTCAATTTGCATAGCTCGAACACGTTTATTTACCTCTCTATTTAGTTTTCGTAAGGAAGCACTGAATACTCGTGCTTCTCAAAATTTGCAGTTTTACAAAACTAGGTTTAGGCCGCTTAGCTCACTTTCTCCTGCACCATTCGAGTTGGTGGAAATTTTCTACGACGTTTTCGAGTGCGCTTAGCGGCACGGCCAAGTGCCATCTCCATACCCAATAGGTGCTAGATAAAAGTTGTCCACTGTTCATTCTAATGATTTATTTTCATGGTTGCTCAGGTAGTACTGTATTGTTTTTTCTGTGAGCCCATGATGATTCAATGTACTGTATAAATGCACGCGCTAGACAAAATTTATCCCTTTTTTTAAAGTTTTTGTTGCCATTTAAATAAGTCCAAATTATGAGTAGGACTTGTTTAATTGGAAAGGGAAAAGAAGCACTCGATAACTTCACCCTCAACTTCTATTGTCAAGTGTCTTATGATATTGGCACTTCTTTCAAATTTTCTTGTGGAAATCATAAGGAAAAAAAAGTTGGCCATCATGAGATGTTTTCAAGTAAGTTCTAGATAGAATTATACGATTCATTGTCAAGTTATTTTTTATAGGCATTAGCAAAGTACTACAATGGGACATGTGTTTTTGCAATTATCACTATTATTTTCCGGAAGAGAAGCTACCAAGTACCAGCCCCGCATGGCTGCAATGGGACCATGCTTTATATTGCAGATTTGCAGTTCGTCTTTAATGCGTACGGACATAGTATTTGTTCTATACCCATGACAAAAAGTGGAATTTAGACAAGCAACTAGGCAGGGAAGCTTCCTTGGCACTCTTTATTGTCTAGAAATACGTGTACACATTGATCAAGGTGGGTACACACATACATACGGTATATGCCTGTATTTTAGTAGTAGAACCATCAAAAAAACATTTCCTATTAGCAAATGTAGTTTTAAGTAAGAATATTGTGTGCAAGTACCCTGCTTGAGATTCTGCTTTCCAGTAACTTCTCCCTGCTGCTTCCAGCATCATGCATGCTGCGACTAGAAGCCAAGCCTAATTATATACACTGCGTGGGGTGGTTAGTATATTTAGCTTGAGAGGACTCTGATTTGGGGGACAGGGATAGATGGGTTTGACTTTAACCTGACTAAGCCCTGCTTTGTTTACTGCTGCTGATAGCATAATGAATATTTCTTTTAGCAATTGATAATGTAATGTAATGAACCTGTATAGCATCAGAGGGCACTGGTGTACTGGGCTAGTCGTCGTAGTAGAATCAGAGGTACCAGCTCAGCGCTTTGGTAGAAACCAATATATTCCCCTCGTGAGCTCGGTCGGGGTGGGGGATCACGTGAGCTGCTCAGCTCCCGGTCTCCCTCATTTGATGATCCCTTGCTATGTTCATGACATGTACTACTACTCCGGTTATCTTGAGTAGTTACGCCTTGGTGCTGGATCCTATGGTACTTTGCCTTGGGCCCTCCTATCCTAATCACAATCACTCGAACTCCCCGGGGGGGTCCCACATGCCCGTCGCTCTTGTGATCCTGATCGCGTCATCGCGATCGGACGGCTAGGAGTGCTCCCTGACTATCTGATGGGTTGTGTTGGAGAGTGATACTGGCGAGGCGTGCTGCGCAGGCCGGGTGTTCCGCCGATGTCATGGGGCGCCATTGAATGGTAGTGGCAGGGGAGCACCCCCGGGCACGGCCATGCGTGTACTTTTTTTTGCCTTGCACGAGGACTATACCCGGCGCGTTCCATGGCCTCTGCAAAGATCATTAAGTGCCATTGCCAAGGACGGCAGCCCCATGGCCATGGCTTTTATCCCCAAACGCATAGGCGAAAAAAAAAATCTGAAGGGTCGTTTTTTTTTTCTTCAGAGATAAAAACTGAACGACCTCAGTTGATCTGAACCCGTATTTGGCGGAGCAGGGAATGCATGCGTGCATGTCATGCTACCTGTGTCCATCACTAATCACTGCTCCCTGCACTATCTGATCAGCAAATTGCGGGGTTTTCTGTTCCATCTTCGTCGTTGGGAAGTTTGGAACCTCTCCCTGTCTCCTACAGTCCACAGACTGCGGAATCAGTCGTGAACTGAGCTATCCCTGTATTGAACTCCGGGAGTCCGAGGTCAGGTGGCCATCCATCCGTCCAGGCCAGCGTCGCTTCAGCAGCTCATGATGCCGTGTCTCCGTTGCGGGGCTTCCGGCCATGCGCATACCAGTGAAGGTCACATGATCTGCTGCAGCTGGGTACACAGCCAAGCTAACCGGATCCGATGCCCGCCGCTCCAATACGTCCAAGCCGCACCAGCTGTATTTGATCACGCCTTACAAATTAAAGAAAAACAAGGCCCATGTACTGCTCCTCGTCGTGGTTGGTTGGTAGGAGTAGATCCCCAGTATAAGCCCCCGATCCGCCCCGGCCTCCTCCGCGGCGGGCATCGCCAAGCGCCTCCCTATTAATCGACAGCAACGCGCACGTTCGTCGCGGCACGGAGCCCCCGCCCCGCCGCCTAGCGAGTGTGCGGTTCGTGCGTGCGGCCGGCCGTGCTTGGGCCGACGCTGTACGGATAGCCGGTGTCGTGTCCTTTGCCCCTGTAGCCATCTGCTCCCCCTGCCACCGGCCAGCTGTATCGCCCCCTCTCCCTCTCTCTCTCTCTCTCCTGCTGCTCGCACCTGGCGCCCATGCAATGCACAGCGCCTACGGCCGCCCGTGGGGCTTCGCGATCGGGCATCTATCTGCGTGTGCCGGCCGCTGCCCTGCAACGCCCTGCGTGTTCATGGCCCCCGGTGGAGAATTGAATGTGGTGGTATGGGGACGCCAGTGTGCCACGTAAGTGCTGTTTGAGAACATCACCTCGGGTTCAGACTTTGAGGCCTTGTTTAGTTGGCAAAAATTTTTGCTAAAGGATCACATCGAACGTTTAACCGGATGTCGGAAGGGGTTTCGGACACGAATGAAAAAAAAATTTCAGATTCCGACTGAAAACCGCAAGACGAATCTTTTGAGTCTAATTAATCCATCATTAGCATATGTTGGTTACTGTAGCACTTATGGTCTAATTAGGCTCAAAAGATCCGTCTCATAATTTTCTCCGTAACTGTGTAATTAGTTTTAGTGTTTATGTATATTTAATACTTTATTTAGGTGTCCAAAGATTCAATGCGATATTTTTGAAAAAAATTTAGAAACTAAACATGGCCTCTGTGGTAGCATAGCAGGAGCACTGTACTCGTCGTCGTTGTGGTGACGAGTGAATTTATTGTGCGATGAGAATCCTGGATGTAGAATTGAATGCGTCTCTTTGTCTTGTTGCCTGATGGATCATGTGATAAAATGCGAAGGGCTGGTTAAATTCGGCGTCACCACATTTTGTTTCCACTGCTATGTTCTTACCACATTATTGACCTGACGGTGGATTCATCAGTATCAGAATGTAGCAAGGAGTACCATCTTTTGTTTCTTGATTCTTGCCTGCGTTGTTCATTTCTTGATAGATTTTCTGAACATACCAGAATATAGTTTGTCTGTCATTGAACATCTAACTGTACAAACAAGAAAAAATATATTTTCTTGCATAGATGTTGAAAGGGAAAACGGATTTCAGTCTATTCAGCGAGGCTGAGCTGACATTACGGTGCAACCACACATCAAGATTTCATATATCGATGGATAGCATCACCCTGCAGAATTTTGACCAGATGCCTTCTTCCAGTAGGAGGTCCCTTCTGTCTCTTGCCAAATGAATCATGGTACAGTGCCATTGCAACAGGACCTGCACAGGCTGGCCACCCAGTCCATTGGTTCACCTACAAGTCCCCCCATCACCGACCTGACCAGACATGTACCTTCCAAAATAAAGTTATTTCTATTATCCATCATCTGTCCACCTAGTTCATCATTTCGACCAATCAAATTCATTTCTCATTTAATTTTCTCATGCACTATCTCTTCTCAACAAAATTTCTTCAATCATTCTTACATACTACTTTCTTAATCCGGGTTGTTAGCTTTGGTTATATTTTGGCACAGCAGTTAGTAAAAGCGGCATTTGTTACTTGAGCACCTATTTTTCCAAGTCCCGATGACTATTGTCGCCCTGTTCTGTGCAACTGTGTTGGTCCATACTGATAGGATATTACTACTGGAGCGCTGCAGGTGAAAGTGAAAGCATAGCAATTCTTTGTTTGAACAATCTAATAAATTTCAGAAAAGTGTCTGATCAAATTGTGCTAACTTTGTTCTAATGTTGTTAATGGAAGATGGTTTATGAATTTCTGTAGTTCTTTGTTTATATCTTATTATAGCAGATTCTTATGTTTAGCTACAAGTATTACTCCGTACGTTTTCTTAACAAATGTGCATCGCGTGCAGGTGAAGGGGGCGGATGTGAACGGCAAGGTGTTCCGGGGCTACCCTGCGACGGCCGCGGCGCGTGAGGGGCGCGCGGAGGTGGCGGCGCTGCTGGTGCGCGCCGGGGCGTCGCAGCCGGCGTGCGAGGAGGCCGTCGTGGAGGCGGCGCTGCAGGGGCAGGCCACACTCGCCGCCATCTTCATGGGCTCCGACCTCGTCCGCCCGCGCGTCGCCGTCCACGCGCTCGTGTCGGCCGCCGCCCGCGGCTTCGTGGACGTGGTGGACTCGCTCATCAAGGTACGTCACTTGTTGCTACACACCTTTACTGTAGTAGGATAATCGATTTGATAACCGAGAGCGGGAGGTGCGGATGGTGTTGAACCGTTTTGCAGAGTCCAGATGCTGCGAGCCCAGGGTGCCGTCACATGGGCCCACGGGCTGTGGGGAGCAGTACACACACCATACTAGAGGGGCATGTCTTTTTGGTTTAGTCCCACCTCGATACTACTTGTCCGTTTAGGCTTGTTTATAAGGCGAATCAGTACAGCCCTTTCCGTGTTCGTAGAAAGGAGAGACGGTTGGCATCTCCCCTGAAAGGGACGGGAACAGTCTTCGGACTTTCCTCTAGCACATTGCGGTTAAGGCTACCCGCTTCGGCGGATCTTTCCCAAATTTTTTTTTGCATCTAGGCCCTTCACATATTTTACCTTTGCACTCGATAAGTCACTTTTATCACTAGCGAGGGGGCATCAGAAAAATAATTTATAAACAAAAAATTTTATACGTGTTTTTAACCATTTAAAAGTAAATATCAAATTATAAACTATAATAGATAAACCTTAAAATAAAATCTAAATTTAAAGTTTAAAATTTAAATTATGGCCGGTAAGCATAAGCCATTATTGTGCAGTCCTGTGCAACACCTCTAAACTGGAAATTTGCGGGCGTCATTGATTGAATTCAGAGGAAAACCAAATCGCAGTAGCTAATTTCACCTGATTTTCTCAGTGTGGAGCTGACCCAAATGCTACTTCCCGGGTCCTCCTGCGCTCCCTGAAGCCGTCTCTCCATGCCAATGTCGACTGCACAGCGCTCTTCGCCGCAATTGTGAGCCGGCAAGTCGCCGTCGTCCGTCAGCTACTTCAGGTATCCACCACTACACGGTTGCCCTTCAGCAGCCGGAGCTGAACTAACACCGTCTTTTTGACTCCTGTCCAGGCCGGAGTGAGGAGGGACACCAAGGTGAGGCTGGGAGCGTGGTCCTGGGACACGGCCACCGGCGAGGAGCTGCGCGTCGGCGCCGGCCTCGCGGATCCCTACGACGCGGTCTGGTGCGCCGTGGAGTACTACGAGTCCACCGGCTCCATCCTCCGCATGCTCCTCCAGAACGGCTACTCGTCGGGCGGCGCCACCCATCTCGGACGGACGCTCCTCCACCACGCCGTCCTCTGCGGGAGCGCCGGCGCCGTGCAGACGCTGCTGGCGTCCGGCGTGGACCACGAAGCGCCGGTGAAGACGTCCCGGAGCTCGAGGTCCAGGCCGGTCCACATGGCCGCGCGCCTCGGCCAGCCGGAAATCCTGGAGATGCTGATCGCCAAGGGCTGCGACGTGAACGCGAGGGCGGAGGGCGGGGACGTTGCTGCCATACTCGCCGCGCGACACAAGCGCGAGGATTGCCTGAGGGTTCTCGTGTCCGCCGGAGCAGACGTCGCGCTGCTGAACTCGGCCGGTGAGTCTGCGCCTTCCGTTGCTTGCTCCGGGGGCTGGAAGGGCGGCTTCGAGAGCATCGTTCTTGGTGTGATTCGCTCCGGGATGATTCCTCGGTCGAGCGACCGGAACGTGTTCTCACCGATGATGTTCGCGGCGCGCTGCGGTGACTCCGCCGCCATGGAAGTGCTCCTGGCCCAGCCAGACGTGGACGTCGACGAGCAGGACGTGGACGGGTGCTCCCCCATCATCGCCGCCGCCAAGGAGGGAAACGTCGACGCCTTCCGCGCGCTCGTGTTCGCCGGTGCCAATGTGAAGCTGAGCAACAAGCGTGGCGAGACGGCCATCGGGCTCGCCCAGCAGAGCAAGAAGAGGGACCTGTTCGAGCAGGTCATGCTCGAGTTCGTGCTGGAGAAGGGCATACCCGGTGGCTTTTACGCGCTCCACTGCGCTTCCCGGCGCGGCGACACCGCCGCGGTGCGCCACCTGGCCAGCACGGGCTGCGACGTCAACATCCCAGACGGCGACGGCTACACCCCGCTCATGCTGGCGGCGAGGGAAGGGCACGCGTCCGTGTGCGAGCTCCTCATCTCCTACGGCGCGCGGTGCGACATCCGGACCCCGCGGGGGGAGACGGCGCTCTCCCTGGCGAGGGCGGCGCTGGCCACCGCGGCGTTCAACAAGGCCGAGGACGTGATCATGGACGAGCTGGGCCGGCGGCTCGTCGTCGAGGGCGCGCACGTCAAGAAGCACACCAAGTGCGGCCGCGGCAAGCCGCACGGCAAGCCCCTGCGGATGGTCGCCGCCGCGGGCGTGCTCCGGTGGGGCGGGTCGGCGCGGCGCAACGTGGTGTGCCGGGAGGCCGAAGTCGGGGGCAGCTCGGCGTTCCAGCTGCACCGGCAGAGGCGGGGCTGCGACGCCTACGAGCCCGGGCTGTTCCGCGTGGTGACGGCGACGGGGAGGGAGGTGCACTTCGTGTGCCAGGGCGGCGAGGAGGCGGCGGAGCTGTGGGTGCGGGGCATCCGGGCGGTGACGAGGGCGGTGTACGGCAAGAGAGGGAAAGAGTGAAACGGTTTCTGGTGGTTTCTGTAGCTTGCAGCGCGCGTGCCTGTAAAGAGTAGGGGCGTAGAGGCAGCGACGACGTGAAAGAGTGTAGTAGTGGGTGTGCTCAGCTGCTGGCCTTCAGCTCGAAGGCTGGGTTGGGCACTTGGGTTGGCTTGCCATGATGTTTTTTTTTGGTTCAGGGGCCTGGAGTTTGTATAGCCTTTGGTTGATGTTTGCTTGGCTAAACTTGCTTTAGCTGACTGTTTGTAGCTGCTTTCCCCTGAGAAATGTCAGTATCGTTTCCTAAATTTCTCAGGGCGATTCATCAGTTTTAACAAAGAGGTTGAAAGGTAGCTGAATAGAGAACAGGCAGGAGAGAAATCAATATTTCTCCTGAGAATTCGACAAAGAGAAAATAAACACTGCTAATGTAATTAATCACCTCAAAAGTCAAGATAGGATAAAAGAAATACTAATGATTTATGGTAAATAAACTCATCGATGTGCATTGAACACATCAAGGTAAACACAACACATTCTCAATTCGTGAATTCCTGACGGCCTTGCAACAGAATCAATGCTTCGTCACAATTACTGACGGCCTTGCTCGCCCTTGGCATCAGATTGTTTCGAATTTCTAGCATCATGGTTACAACGTGCACATACAAAAAATATCCGCCCGGCTGCTGCAGAAATTGCAGCCCGTGAACTCCTTGTTACCAAAGTTGTGTAAGGCAAACTAAAAGCTTCTGCCAGATTAATATGCTCAGTTTCCAGAGATTTCCTTCTCCTTAGCCTTGCACATATCATCTGCTGACTTTATGAACTTCTTGGTCAATTCTTCAACCTGGTACATAAAAAGTACAAGTTTGTTACCATACAGACTTTTTACTTCTAGGAAACCGAAGTTGAGTTACTCACCTCCTTCTCAAGCCGTTTTACATCATCCTTTGGCATACCAGACGCAGATTTCTTTATCGTATCAAGTGCCTAGAGACAAAGGAGAATTCAGAATTTAGATACACAATGCAACATCTACATCAGTACATCAGCACAAAGCATTGGAGGCAACTACCCAATAATGATATTTATAATTAGAGAATAAGTGCTTACTCTATATTTGGTGCCAATAATCAGAAGCTATAGAATATTCTGTTTTCAGAACTCTATGATGAGAGTTTAACTAGATTTACAGAAGAGTAAAATATCAGATGATCTTTAATTACTCAATCCTAGCCCCAACAAATTAAGAAAATAACTTGTTAAACTAGCTATAACTACTTCCCTTTTTAATGCGTGGCAAAATGCTATCGATTTAAAGAGAAGAGAGTACACAAGAATATGCTACAAATTAAGGCGGTGCACCGCACTAGCCTATTAGATGCCAATTTCAAATGGAAACAAATATCTAGTTGTATTAACAAAATGTATGTCCCACACCTAGAAATGCCAATTGCCAAGTAGAGCTGTAAAGGCTTGAAAACATTAATCAGCTAAAAATTCTGAACACGCCACAATAGCAATCAAGATCTGCCACAAGTTTGTGACATATGTAAACTGGTGCCAGTGCCATAATAAAATATAACAAAGAAACGAAGCTAACGTATTATTATTACCTTTTGGCGCGCTCGTCTAATACTTTGTTTGAAATCCTCCGCAGATTTAGTGACGACCTTACACAGTGCCTATATTGTGGATGTTGAAAATAATCAGCATTTCAGGAAATACAAAAGAAGTGCAAGTTTAGAATCTCACCTGTATATTCTCCTTTGTCAACCTGGACATGCACAAAAATAAATTAGCTAAAGAAAAGAATGCTAATTTCTATGAAACAGAAGGAGAATATACAGAAGAAAAATGCTATTCAATGCTAAGTCCAGAAAGTTTGTGGGCCAAGTTAACCAATGAATTGAATCTTTAAACATTTCTATGAGTACAAAATAAGCATGGAAATCAATACATTCTCATATGACGGTGTACAAGATCCAAGTTGCTGGTTTATCAGGTGGCAGCACTCAGCAGAACATCACTGGTATGGTTGGAAAAGCAATCTCACAGCAATACATATGGAATAGAAAACTAGGATAAATAATAAATGGAACAGTATAAGCATGACTTACGGAGGGATGTTTGCAATGATCCTGTTGCCATCAGGTGTTGGATTAATGCCCAATGGAGATGAGATAATTGCATGCTCGATAGACTTCATTGACTACAAGATTACATTAGAACAAATCAAAGGAAGTCCTAACAGACACACAAGTGGAAACAGAGATCCACTGTAATGCTGCTCTTCAAGAGAGATATAGCAGTATAGCACACATTTGCACAAAGGCAGAATATTGGGCTTCTGTGTAACTTGTGATTAAAATGACAAGGGCAAAGCATGATATTTTGAGCCAATTAGTCATGTTCCTCTACGTATAAAATATGGATTACAAAATGACAAGACAAGAGTGACAACAAAATCTATTGACTTGTCAAAGCAAATTTATAGGAAGCAAGAAAAGCTCTTACACTCGGATCGTAAGGCATCACCGACAGGGTATGTGCATCAAGGACAGAAACAACAGCTATGTGATTCAACGCAACCTTAACATCTGCAGTCTCCACCATGATGTGATCAAGTATACCTGCAGAAGAAATTTGCCGCATCTTATGTTCAAGAGACAGAACTATCCAGAAGAAACTGTGACATGCCAAAGATTGAAATTGTGATAATACGGTACCAGGGGAAGCTCTTCCTGTTCGTAATTTACTAAGTTCTCGTGACAGCGCAACAACAGCTGCTTCCATCTGCTGTGTCGCAGCCGATTTGACAGTCGGTCCAATGTCAGGGGTGTCTTGAACGGTATCACCTCGACCATCATCCTCTAGCCACTCAAAGACAAAGAAATGTGGATGATTCATAAGCGAGTGCTTCCATTTAGGCCTTACAGAGTTATTTTGTCCAAACCATACAGCTGCATTAACCTAATTTGATAATTATTAACTCAATAAAACTACATCTAATACAAGTAATTCACAGGCAGGAAAAAGACTCAAAGAGTAACCTTTCAACAACAAACAGAAACCTAGTGAGGAATGTAGGGTGGGGAGTACACGGGGAGAGCGGATCGCTATCTTACTCGATTTCTTCCCCTTCGCAAAGCCTCTCCGGGCCTCCAGTAGGAAGAGCTTCGTGGGGGCCAACTCCCCCGCGCCGGCAAGGGATCCGACGGACGGCAGGCGGTGGACGGAGGTGGAAGCGGAGGAGGAGGCGGCGGCGCGGATGGAGCGGGCAGCAAGGGCCGCGCCTCGACGCAGGAAGAGCGCCATGAGGTAGGGTGCTCGGGCTCCGTCTACTAGTGCGTATCGAAGTCTTCAGGGCTTCTTCGCCGGCGAGCTACGGCGGCGGCGGCGGCGGCGGCGACGAACGAGGGTTTTGATGGGTTTTGCTCCGCCTTTTTTGCGGCCGTAGACTTTGACAGATAGTTCGTCTCTTAGATGTTATGTTAGGGTGTTTTCCGCAAATATCCCTCGCGTGTCAATCCTAGCCACTCGCTTCTATCCAACGGTGACGGCCGCTCGACGTCCTGTACTGGATGTTTTATAATTTATTCGATTTTCTAACATGATAAATTAATAGTCAATCTTGTATGTCTAAAGAGTATTTTAGATATTTATTATAAATACATAGGATCCAAGTATATATTGTAGAGAAAACTACTAACCGAGTGTATATCTTAGAACTCGACAAAGTCAATGGCAGATCGTTAAATCGATACAAGCTTAATGGTATGGAGTAGATTTTCTCCTAATAATAACATATACCACTAAGATGTCAACGATAGCTATGTCAGTGAGGTAAGCACGTGGGGAGGCACATGAAAACAAACCATACTCTTTCTCATACAGTGTTGAAGCCAATTGCGCTAGTGAGGTATCACACGTGGAGGCATGCAAAACCGAGCCATGTTCTCTCGCCACACGACGTCACCAGCGATTGTGTCAACGAGGTATCACATGACAGTGGAATGAGAGCTCATATGCAAAGTTGAGCATGTGGAGACGCACGGAACCTAGGCGACTCTTCTTAGAGCGTAATGGCATGAAAGGGGTGTCACGAGCGTGACGACCAAAATGTCTATGTCTATATTTAATATGTTCAAAAGTTTCATTAACTTGTCCTGTTCGGACGACATCTCATATTGTAGTCTCAGTCACGTATTGGATGTTTGCATATGAGTCCCTTATTTGAATATCAACCTTTTTTAAATATTAAGATTCAATATTTCAAAAAAAAAATCCATTTTATGCAAGGTTTACTGCTTACAAAACCAACAGAAACCTCATGGTTTTACTTAATACTGGAGATTGCTTGAGCTCACATACCGCCTATATAGATATATCAATTTCAGAAACTTTTAAAATGTATTTTTTTTGAAAAAAAGGTTGAATTTCATCTGAAATCAAAGGTTTTCGAAACAAAGGGGAACCACTTACGAGCTTGATCTCGAAGGTGGTTTGGCCTCATGAACGGGGAATAACTTCTATTTTAGCTTAATCCATTGAGAGCTCGCTCAGATCAGTGGATCAAAAAAAACATGAGATAAAAAAATGTATATACAAAACCTAGGTTTTGAAAAAATACACGAAATTTTCATAGGAATGGATGTTTGGATGAACCGTGGAAAAAACACATGAAATGAAAATATAGAGCTCGAACTAGAATTTTTTCCCTATTATTTTTCTAGAAATAAAATCAACACAATAGGAAATCTTTCAATATTTTTCCTACGCACAAATCCTCTGTTCCAAAGGGATGATATGTACCATTTTCTAAAGAAATTTAAAACCCTTAATTTTTCCTTCAAGAATCTGGACGAGCCCTAAACATTTCATCTGCCTACTTCTACCGTCTCATCGTGTGCAGCTTTTGTGTCCAGGGATCATGGGGGCGATTGATTAAACTTTTTTATGTAAAAAATAAAATGACATATTTACGAATGAGGCTAATTTATAAATAAAACTTTTATATGCATTATTAACGATCAAGAAGCTAAATTTAGAAAATAAACTTTAATAAAAAATATAAAATTAATTTTAAATTTAGGGTTAAAAAATTTAAATTTTAGCTTATAAGTACGAGCATAAAAAAAATTAGCCACTGATGGTTACGAAATGTGTCTAATCAACAGCCAAGCAGCCCTGAAAGTCGAAGCTCAAAAGAAAAAAAAAACTCTTCGAAAAAGGGTTGCTTCAACGTTGATAGTCTAGCACGTTGTATTTTTGACCGTCCTCCTAACTCCACTAATGCTTGGGACCATATTTTGGAAGTTAGTCAACTATCGTTAAGAGAAAACCCAACCGTTACTTGTAACAAGGCCCACACAATTGGACTAGGCGCGTTGGGCCAACGGGCTGACCATCAGACGTTCTGCGGTTTCGTATGGACTACGGACTACGTACTAGTCCACAACTCCACTTGAGACCATGACTACGGGCCCGTTCTAAACAGCTTACAGCTGGAGTGTTTTCTTTTAACACGTTAAACGAAGAACATCATTACTACTTTAAATACGTATTAATATTATAAACTTGAAAATTAATTTTATTTGACTTTTTAAACAACTTATATTTTTTTCACAAAATATATTTTTTTGGTAGTTTTTTAGACGAAACTTATTTAGTTTGAAACATGTGCTAATGAAAAATAATGTAATAAAACATAGTCGTAATGAAAAATTGTAGCTTATGTTTCAGCCCTCGCTTTTAACTTTATGAGTACTCGTATGTAGAAGTTTATTCGTAAAATATTTTTCGTTTATTAATACGTTGTTTGGCTTTTTATTTGAAAAGCGAAAAGATAACCCCGCGTGTCAGTCACAGATTCACAGCGTCGAACGGCTAACGGGCCGTGCAGCCAGCGTCCGGCGCCGATGGGTTGCGGTCGATCGTTCGCTGCGTCCGGTACCGCATCCCGCGGGTGCCGTGCCCGTGCCGTTCCGGTGCCCGCGGGTGGGCGGCTCGGCTGATCGATCACGCGATCGAGCCGCTTGCTACCCCCGTCCGCTGCAACGCCCGGTGACGCACGCCGATGCGGAACACAACGTGCAGCGCAGCCGCACGCAAAAGCGACGGTAAAATCGGCGACATGCCCCAGACCGAGACCGTACGTGCGGTAGGACGCGCGGGATTAATACACTCTCCATAAGCGACGCACGCTTCCTCCGCTGCTGAGCCGGTACGCGTCGATGCCAAGTCATCAGAGTCGATCGGGATGACACAAAAAGGGCAGAAGAAGAATACCGGTGTCCCACCCAGCAAGAGCGACGCTGCCGACGACAGCGCACGTACTAGAGAAGAGCCCGAGACCTGGTCGCTCAACTCCAACGCCGGTAGCTGATCGCCGGGGCCCGGCCCCGCTGCCCCCATGGGCACGCGAAGAAGTCCGCGGCGACATGTCACGGCGGCTAGCTTGACTAAAATATCGCCGGTTCACTTCAAAAGTCTCGGAGATTTGTCTACTTCCTCTCGCCCTGGGCCTCCTTGCAGCGATGTCGTCCACAGGCTGGCTCGAAACTTCACCAGCTTGCAACGCGATCGATATATTCCGTGCGAATACATAAGCAGGCGACTACAGCTTTGCCCAGCTTGTTCGAAAACCAGGAGTAGACTGAAGAGCGATGGGGCTGTGGGAGAGCGTCCGGACCTTGTTCGGCGAGGGAGGCAATCTCGGCTGCCTACCTCGGATTGGGAAGAAGGGGTCCAGCAAGGATCTTCACTCTTATCCGATGGACCATGGTATATTTGTTTCTTGTTCTTGTCTGGTTCCTTGCTGATCCATTCTGCTGGCAATTCGGCCATGCTGCGTCTGGTTACATTGAATTTTACAGTCGGTTTCTCTGCTCCTGGTTAGCTGTATGATCGGTTCAATTGCAGGATTTCGTCGTGCCCTTAACCTCGCGTTCTTGTGTTCTTTAATCATGCTACTATTGACTAAACAGGAAAGAGGAAACAATAAGGGATCGGTTACGAATATCTGCTTTCATACCCGCTTCGTAACTTAATTAAGGTTGTATTTGTGTTCAGAGAAACGGAAAGGATCGGACAGTGCTGCGCCGGAGGAAGTGGTGACCGTGGAGGTGCCGGAGGTGCCGGTCCGCGAGCTGAACGAGATCACAAGCTTCTTCTCGAGCGAGAACCTGATCGGGCAGGGCTCCTACGCGAAGGTGTACAGGGTCCTGATGCGCGGGGCGAGGCCCGCCGTCGTCAAGAAGCTCGAGAAGCCATCCAAGCACGCCTCCAACATCGTCTTCCTCAAGCAGGTGCTCTCCTCTCGCTCGACTCGGTCGGTGCACGGTGCTCGGTGCTCTCTCTGGCATGCAGTTTTTACCAATCGATGAGACTACCTGCAGCTGTCGGTGGCGTCGCGGCTGAAGCACGAGAACTTCGTCAGGTTGCTCGGGTACACGATCAGCGGCGACCTCCGCGTGCTGGTCTACGAGTACGCCTCCATGGGCACCCTCCACGACGTCCTACACGGTGCAACCCATTCTTCCCGGCCTCCCCGCGTCGTTGCATCGACCGACCTGCCAACCTGAGACGACTGAACCATTCCGTACGTGTGACCGTGTGTGCAGGGCCGAGGGATGGACAGGGGTGGGGGCAGGCGGAGGGCACCGGCGGGCAGGCGGCGGCGGTGGCGACGTCGCCGGCGCTGAGCTGGGAGCACCGGGTGCGGATCGCGCTGGACGCGGCGCGCGGGCTGGAGTACCTGCACGAGAAGGTGCAGCCGGCGGTGACGCACAAGGACGTCCGGTCCACCAACGTGCTGCTGTTCGAGGGGTTCAGGGCCAAGATCGCCGACTACAACATGTTCAGCCAGGCCGCCGACATGGCGCGCCTCAACCGCTCCACCCACACCCTCGGCTCCTTCGGCTACCAGGCGCCGGAGTACGTCGCACGTCTCGCCATGGCTGATCGAACGATCGATCGATATCGCACTGCCGTTTCCACCTCTGTTTCTCGTTGGGATTTGACCGGTCGAATTAACCGCTGAACTTTTCGTCGTCGCGCTGTGAATGTTCAGGTATGCCATGACGGGCCAGATGAACGACAAGAGCGACGTGTACAGCTTTGGGATCGTTCTCCTGGAGCTCTTGACGGGGAGGAAGCCGCTGGACAGGACGCTGCCGCAGGGTCAGAGAAGCCTGGTTAACTGGGTAAGTATGTTTTTTTTCCTGGTTTTCACATTTCCTCTTTCTTTGTCTTAATCACTTGATTCACATCTCAATCTCAGTACAAAGGGTGGACGTCTCTAACTTGTATAATTAATTGGTTAGCTACCCCAAAGAACATTGCTTAGAATATTGGTCACCTGCCTCGTCTATTTCTTATCCAATTTTTCCATTTCTTACCTAAGAAGGCAGCTGAAAAGCTTTTCAGTGACTGATTTATCAGGTAGTTAGCTAGCTGAAAATCTGAAACCAGTAGCTTCTAGCCCCTCGATTAAAATTTTATGGGGGTCACTTTCCAACGGCGATAAAACAATCGAGCAGGAGAAATTTCTGCCATGACGCAGCAAATAAACTACACCTGTTTCTCTCTTAACTGAACAACACAATCCAGCTAAACACAAAAAAGCTGTGACAGTAGGAGCATACTCAGCATAATTTATCTTGGAGCAAGATAGCGTTACTATCACACAAAGTTCTGACGAAATCAACTGGCAGTCTGACTTGACGCACATATCCCCTGCTCCATTCGATCGATATTTTGATGTGCCAGGCAACTCCAATGCTGACCGAAGACAGAGTCCAGGACTGCATCGACCCCAAGCTTGGCGACCAGTATCC
Organism: Oryza brachyantha; assembly: GCF_000231095.2. Classification (NCBI taxonomy): domain Eukaryota; kingdom Viridiplantae; phylum Streptophyta; class Magnoliopsida; order Poales; family Poaceae; genus Oryza; species Oryza brachyantha. Next base: position 13,255,319 of record NC_023166.2, read on the forward strand.
TCCAACCGGAGCTCTCAAGGTCTCTCTCCCTAACCATTTCGGCTAACGCATCTGCATTGCATTGCAAGCAATAGTTCTAACCGTCAAGATGTGGCATTGTCACCTCACCTGCAGCTGGGGAGGATTGCGGTGCAGTGCCTGCAGTACGACCCCACATTCCGGCCGTCGATGGGCACCGTCGCCCGCGTCATCAACTACGCCGTCGTGCGAGACCAGCAAGGCGTCGTCTGAATCGTGTACGGTTGACACGAGGATTTTTGCCCTTGTCCATTTGATTCGTTCCTGCTAAATCAATCCTGTTGTGCAAGCTAGTTAGATATGTAACTATGTAAGAGATGCACCGTAACAGTGGAACTGTGAAGAGATTAGAGAGAGATAATATCCAAAAAGCTCCTCTGGTTGATATAAAAGTAGGGAAGAAACAGAACAGAACCCCTTAAGGCCATATGTGAAAACGCACACATCTGTACTAGTAGTACATGCTAGTATGGGTAAATCGCTCATTTTAGGACGGAATTCTCTTTTGTTTTTACTGAGGATGCACCATACAGGGAATAAAAATGTATACTGAGCAGAAGACTGAGCTTATCAGGAAAAAGCAGTTCAGTAGTATGCTCAGCACGAATATGTGCCCCGTTAACAATTGTGAGTACATCGATTTTGACAAAAGAACAGATAGAACTTTCGTATAATATCAGTGAATTTGTATAGGATCGGAAGTCTTGCCATCCGAATGTTTGCCCCAAAAATGTTGGGGTGAAAAAAAAAAAGAAAAAGAATAGGATGACCTGAAACGAAGCTATGAATATATCGTTTCCTTCTATAGTTTACAAGTGTTTATTGTACTCATCATGCTACATAAGTTCTGTATGATTCATGGCAAAAAGAATGTCTTCTATACCTACCTGCAGAATCAAATGGAAGAATTTATCAGAGCTACTGACGATGCATGTCTTACACAGCTACCTGTTGATGTATGTCAATTAACAGAAATATAAATTATTTGCAACAACAATAAATATTTTTCCATTGCTGTAAACTATTTGGTTCTCAAAAGTTTTAGGTTTATTTGGTGCTAAGGACTTGTATTCCATTAGGTACCTGTTGCTTTACACCCTGAATAATACTGGCTAAGTTGTTGTGCTATATACCAATCTTACTGTCATATGATGTACAACTCCAATTGCAACTATATTACATTCAACAGATTCTCCACTCCTGCCTTCCAAGCACAAGCATCTCTTGTAGCATCCATCTCTACTCTAAACAAACGAGAAGCTACTGATAATATTGCATACACTACAAGTGATTAAATATCCCAACATCACATCATCACCTGTCTCTATGACTTATCAGTCTCAATTATGGCAGCTGCAGGTTGCAGCAACCAGGTCTGTAGAATCACCTCATACCATATTCTAACTTTCTAATCAGTGACCCTTCACCCACCCAAGAAACTCATGTTTTGAACTTAACGTTAACATTAATATACAAACTGATCCTAAGCAGTTCCTTGCGAAAGCAGTTCACTGGAAAAACTGGCTTAACTTCAGTTGCAGCAGAGTGTTTGTTTCATACAACAGCCAAAATGACGCAGCAACATATGAACAACTTCAAACCATTCCATTCAAGGTTTGAATTATCACAGCAATCAATTGCAACATTTACAAAGTAAAACAATGGCATCTCTGAATAAAAAAAGGTCAAAAGTACAAAATTACCTCAAACAGAATATTAAATTGGCAACAATGGTTTTCTCTCATCAGTTGCGTCAAGATGGCTGGCCTGAAAAAACAGTCAACACAGGAAATAAGTCCATCAGAAAAAAAATTGTAGTTCTTGATTTTATTTAACAAAACAATATGCCACTTACATCAGCAGCAGCACTGGCAGTCATATTTACAAAAGAAGAGTCAGATAACCTGCCAAACAGAAACTGTCTTATGAGACTAGATGTTCTGAAGTATTATGGACACCAACTATGCATACTAACACCAGTTAATAACATTTGCTCCTAAAACCTCCTACACTTCTGGTAGCATCAGAACATCAACCAAAAATCACAAAAAAAAAAGAATATTTCATAAGATTGTGACACTTTCACTGAGATATCATAAAAATGTAGTAGAAATGAAAGGGAGAAGGGATGTTTACTTGTGATTCTGTGCATCTTCTGGCTCTAATGTTCCAGCCGGTTTGTCATCTTTGACCTTTGCCAGTGGGGAGAAAAACTGAAAAGAAAAGCTGCACTTAAGCCACTTATATATGCTCAGCTGACAGTCCTGAGACTGAATATGACTTTGCACAATAAGTAGAAAGCAAAAGAATGGACAATAACAAATACCTGGTGCATTGAAATAAACACTATGGAGATGCCTAGGAGAAAGTTAATTGTTAAGGTATGTCCCAAAAATGCAGCAGATGCTAGACCAGTAAATATTGTGGCCACGGTTGATGAATACTTCTTCAAAATTGTGTCTGCATTATGATTTTAGTCAATTGTTGCTAAAGCATGGGAAATCAACCATCATGTAACTGAAACACAGAGCCATCCTTTACCTGCATACTTAAAGAAGAACGAAGAGAGAATGCCTTGTGCAGCATTGTTACAAATGAGAAACATTGTGGCTCTTGAATGCCCTCGAAGGATGTCAAAACTCTCTGGCCCTACAGATGGGGTAAAGTTATATCATAGACATTATGCTGAAATAGCTAACAGTCAGAAAGAAAGCGTAAGACACAGTAAGACACTGATGGAAGGTAGTACGGTTGTTCATCAATGGTTTGGCCAACTCAATAGTTTAGAAAACCCAGAACATTAACATGCACTTGCAAAGCAATGTCTGTCTGGGTGCATGGAAGAAGATGATGCATGAACAGGATTTATGGGTTCCAGCAGATTGGAAAACCAGCTTGAACACCACTGTTGAATGATGCTTTAAATATAATAACAAAACATGATACAGAAAATGATTTTCAGTTTCCGACTAATAGCATTGCAAAATTACGGGATGACGAGATGCACTGGTTTCACTGGCCTACACATTCATCTCATCATCTGTAAACTATAAGCTCTTAACGAACATCCAATTTCCTTTACTTTGTAACACAAAAGACGCACGAGTCCTCTTGGGTAACACATCTGTGGTTTGCTACACTTGAAAACTAAGGAGAATATTGAGAAATTGTGTTCTTTTTGTTGATGAAAGATAAAGATTATATGATATTTTTATAGCTATTTAATACTAATAGTATAAACAATGAAATTAACTACTATAAAATTAAAAATCTACTCTATAAAGGTGAGATGGTGAATTTCTATATGGAAACTTTTTGCAAAAAAAAATGCACCATTTAGCAGTTTGAGAAGCGTGCACGCAAAGATGAGGAATAATCCCCCAAAAGAACACAGCCATGCCATTTTTCCATCAGGCCTCAGCCACCCCACATGCAGACTTTGAAAAACAATATCATGCATAACAGCTTTATTCATCACCTCATTAAGTTGCCTTTTGCCTACCTTGAAATATGACAGTCCCCAGGATGCCAAGGAAGTTGAAAATTGCACCATAACCATATAGAAACAAATTCTGCACGTTGTTCCTAGAGTTAGTGTGAATGAAGGGAGAAAACAGTAAAGGAAAAATATGTGAATATGTGGCAGATAAATATAAGGGACTAGATCTTTCCAGCTTATTGTTTTAAGCATTATGTGCATGTGTTATAATAGTTTCAACGAGCTGTAAGGCAAACTTTTTTAGTGCACATCAGTACCTGTAGATAGATGCTAGTGTCAAACTGGCTTTTCAAAGCATACTCATTGTAGACTGAGGCAAGTGATGGGACAGTAACCTACAATCTCACATGTATATAGAATATGAGCTTCTGGATCCAAAATTTGTTCAGATGGTTGAGAAAATAGTAAAAAAATATAAAGATCAACATACATGTAGTTGAATAGAAACTTACAAAAATAAATGTATATATGTATGCAATAGTGGTGACTGCAAGACCAAAAGATTTGGTTCCATCAGGTATGGAGCTTAGTTGATTGACACTGATTCCAATAAGCAACAGAGCAAGGGCTTCCCACTGATAGCCACCAGAAAAGAACAGGGTCATAGGTCAGCATTGTTGAAAACATTTCCAGAACACATAATGCTCTATATTTTTCCTAGGATTTGATTCAGTTTTAAGTTGTAGAACCAATTCTGGATTTCAAGTCCATTTTTCATAATTTACATTTTTTACATTGCATCTAAAACTGTTAACCAGTATTGCTACCTACAATTTTGTAATAGTACTAACAGAGTTAGTAAAAAATATAGTCAGCAAAAGGGGAAGGGGGGAATCTTGAGAAAAGAAGCAAATTGTCTATTGATTTCTGAAATCTTAGCAGTAGAAAAACATGGAAACTGCATGCATTATATTCACAATAACAAACAAAATAGCCTCTTCAGAAAAACCATCTAAATGAGAGAATTTCTTTGCTGTGTGCTGCTGCATTCTAGCATGCAATGACTAGATGCAATATTTTCCCCCAACGCCAACCTCAGTCTCACCTGAATTATAGAGAATTTCCTTCTCATTATGAATTTTAGGAGGATAGCTATGACAAGTACCTTGATCAGGAAAAGAATATGATATTAGTAATCTTGCTTCTTGTCAAAAATAGAGAAAATACACATTCACATCTTGCCCAAACCACATGAATAAAGCATGGGAAAATAGCAAAAGAGGGTACCTTCAGGTTGCTTAGCATCTTCACAGTTGCAGGGTTGAAGTATAACTGCATGTGCAGTACAACAAATTAAATTAAAACCAAGACCAAAATCTAGATCAGATAGGAAGACTAAGTATGAACTCTAGGAAATAATTTCTTAAAAACCATTTGGTCTCTCATTAGATAGGTATCCTAGTGCAACAGCTTGGAAGCATTGATAAGTATTAAATTTTATATTAGCTAATCAAGTGATTGGACAAGTTGCAAATGTAATTAATAGCTCAAGAGGTCTTGAGAAACACTTAAGAAAGGCCATGTCTTTTGCATTCATATATATATACTCCTTTACCTGCATGATGAACTTTAGGTAGTTGTTGATGGCATATAGGAGAGCAGGCACAGCTAAGAGTACATTATTACGGGCTGCCTAAAAAGGAGAAGTATTCGAGAATCAAATAATTAGTTGTCATATCTTAAAAGGTGGAATTTAGAGCAATTTGATGCATAAAGCTATAAATAAATAATTAATTACAGGAAAGCTGGAAGCAAGTCATTAAGGAATAAAAACTACAAATAAGAGAAACAACACTTCTTCTAAGGAATTAAAAACAAATAGACAAATACAGTTCGTGGTTAACATTGTGAAAATGACATTGAGTCATATATCCAATCTGTGCCCATGTTGGCCACAGTCAACAAAGAGTGCATTCTGTGCTAGCATGGACAAGATAAATCACCTGTACAAAGGTTGAAAGAGACAGAAGTGGCTTCTCCCCAACCTTTTGCTTTCTGGACTGTCAAACAAAAATAACAACTTTAGTGGAAAATACTTAACATAACAAGAGGCAGAAAGGTTGCCAATAGTAAAGCCATGATTGCACTGCTGGTCTACTGATGATGATGAATTCTTAACAATACCTTGATTGGCCATTCCAGAAAATATGCATGAAAAATATTGACATTACACAGAAGGATTTTGCATGCTCACAAGAGGTGAAACACACAATAACAGTTGTAGAAAGCATGGATCATCAACAGCAAGAACTAACCTGGATTATTAGCATTACGATGGCAAAAATAACTTTTGTAACTTCCGTCAGAAAGTTGACACTGATAGGACTGAACTGAAATTTCCCATCAACCTTGGACATGAAGACTAGAATAGGCTGCAGACACAAAGTAAAAATTAGCTAGGTTCAAATAAGTTGGCAATCAGGTATATCCTATAGTTTGGCAGTAACATATCCACATTGAAGTCAAAAGTCTTTAATAGAGTGAACTACCTGGAGACCAACCAAAATGCAGTCCCCTGACACAAGAAGGAAGTGAAGCGCGCGGTACTTGGATGATATCTTGCTGCGGTGCTTGTCATATGCCCTTGACACACTCCGGGGGCTTGGGGCCACCACCTTGGAGTGGCATACGCTGCACTCCATCCCTCCGTTCCTCTGCATCTCCTCTAAATATGCAGGACCAGAGGCCCAAAATTGCAGCACTGCAGCAGCAAGATATCTATATCACTCTATAGCCGTGGCTTCTGATCCCTTTGCATGCCTGCAGCAAAAAAAACACACTTGAACTAAGCAAACCAATCGATGAAAACACAGCACAAACAGACACTGAATATATTTCTCCCCAAATTCACATAATCTCGCAAGTTCCTGTGTACCACCGCTGCGAGCTACCCAGTTCACCAAAAACACCATGGCCGACAGCATCGACCGAAGTAAACCTCAAATCGCCCAATCAACCAAATCATCTAGATAATACATATCAGATCACTGGAAGCTAACCTCGCCAATAAAAACACAAAAAATAGTTAGACCATGCAGATAACTAAATCACGATCAAATGCAGCAAACGCGTGCTTCGACCCAGATACACCCAATCAACACCACACACGCACACAAAAAAGTACAAAATCAAAGGTGAGCTGAACGGTGGAGAGATCCGAGGACCTCGTATCCGGTACTGTACCACGGGCGAAAGTTGGGGCCGGGTCGCGGGATCTGCGCCGCCTGGGGAGACCGGCCGCGCGGCGAATCTGGGCCCTGTCCGGATCGGCCGCGGTCGGGTTCCGCTCGGCACCCCCCCCCCCCGGCACCGCCAACGCGGAGATCGGGCGGTGGCGCAGGGCCTCCCCTCTCCCTGGCTCGCCGCGAAGATTTCGTCGAGCTCCGGCGAGGAGGGGGAAGGGGAGGGAGGTGGGAGGGAGAGGAGCAGCAGAAGGAAGGCGGGGGCGCTTCGCGTGTATTTATTCATGATTTATTTATTTTTTTGTTGTTCCAAGATATTCGTGATTTGTCCTGTTGACATTTGTATCTGTGCCATGTTCTCCGGTTGTTTGTAATGAAAATGTCCAGTATTTCAACTTCACACCGTCTCTCGTCTCTTGGTTCGAAAACTCATTTTAAATTATAAATCTACGTAATACTAGTTAGATATCTGTGTTTTGCTACTAATTTTATGATGCGTTATTAACTTTCTTATATGAAATAATCATCTTAATTTAAATTTAAGGGCTAAATTGTAGAAATATAGTGATGGTACTCTTTCTTTTTCTTTTTTATAGGAGTATAGAATATGTCTGGATCAGTAAAAAAATACATGTTTTTCTCCGTTTCATATTAAAAGACTTTCTAAATTTATTTAGATTCATCCATATATTAATGTACTTATTTTATATACGTGTCTAAATTCATTATCACCTATAAAAAAACTAAACATGACCGGACCATCTTATAATATGGGAAGGAGAAAATATTTTTATAATAGAGATATTGCCTCTATTTTATATTACAACTTTCTGATTTTAACTAGATTTATCTACTAACCATATATAATATATGGTATATATAGATTTCGTACTCTATCAATCCTCAATACTTTATTTTTAGTCTAACTCACGTACATCTGTACAAAGACTAATATTTTTCACTTTTTTAAACCTTAATGCATATATATCCTACCTTTTCAAACTAGATATATTTATCTCTTATTTTACCAAACTTCAATAGATAAAAATAAAGTTTTTGTGAGAGCAACATGAGCTAAAATCGAATTACTTTTGAGACTGGGACAATGATATACATATAAATCTAAACAAGAATTTAACTACACCACCACACTACGGTCGATCTGATATAGTATGAGTTAGGAGTTTGGATAGTGTTTTTGGTTGCAAATAAAAACACTAAAGGTCGGTATTTATAGGAGAACTCGCTGGTATGTTCTAAAGATATTTGCGAGTGGTTATATAAGTTATAGTAAATTTTACTTTGACCTGCTAATGTTTCATTTTGGATTATCTTTAACTAATATTTTTATTTTGGACAGGGTAATATTATATTTGTTACCTATTAGACTATCCGACTCTCTTATTAGACATATAACTATCTCAAGAACATCGGCTCGTACTTATTAATAAACCCCTACGGATGTTTGTTGGGTATTTCTGAATATGACAAGGATATAGATAAAATATTAAGCTTGATAAAAAAGTGTAACAAAGGTAAAATCATTGGGTCTAAAGTAAAAACATTGGTTAAATAAAGTTTCAAAGCGAAACAATGATAATAAAAGACGACCCATACTAAATTTTGCCCCATAAATTATGGATATACAAATTATATTTAAATGGTACGTAATACACCTACTTTCTATGTCTAAAAGAACCTATATATAAGGATGAATCTGGACATACGATGGTTTTGTATATATCGTGATTTATTCTTTGTAGGAAAAAAAAGGGAAATTAACGGGTGGAATACGTACATGGGAGAGGTACCCAGAATAGTTTGTTTGTGATAATTTTTGACGCGTTATTTCTTCTCTCCATGCGATTTGGGGGTTGCTACTTGCTAGTAGCCTTTCACTCTCTCTAACATTTTTCTATGACATTATTTCCTCGCCTCCTATTGCAGCACGTTGCCAGCACGCATATTCGAATGTTTCCTCGCATGTTTGGTCCAGGTCCAAACACAAATGGCAAGTTGCAAATACTAGGGGATATTCTAGTTTTGATTCCTTTTTTTTCTTTTTTTGCAAGCATGAGCGGCTGACACAGCCACACCAGCTAACAATCGTTAACAGCGGCGTTGTAACTCTTAAAAGCTCGTCGAATTGAACCTTCGGCCTTGCCTTTCTTCGAGTGCTCATGTGCAATTTGCTTGGACCACTGTCCACTAATATTTTCATTAGTGAGTACCAAAGGAGATTGTTATGTACTAGTGTGCGATTTATTGATGTACTGCTAGCCCTATTCCCTTTATCATTTTTATATCGTATAAAATATCATTCTGGTACGAAAACAAAGTGGAGTTCGACCGTGGTTATTTTTTATGTGTCTAGAAAAGATATATTAAGAATTAATCCTAGTATTATATTCAATGAACTCTATAGAAAAATGCTAGGATTCGCGTATCATCTTGAACCCCTAGATCAAGGGAGACAATAATATAAGAGAAAGCCATGGCTTATTAATGACAACATAGGTGAACTTCTTGATAATACCTTCATCTTCTGTATTGCTAACAACATCCTACTTTGGCAACCTATAGGTTAGGCTTATGTTTTTAGAGTTAGGGTTGGAGAGGATAAGCTAACAATTTGCATGGACTAAGAAGAAGATCGAAAGACTAGCGGTGCATGACAAGTCTGCAAAGTTGGGGTCGATCGTGGGTAGGGTTCGGCGGGGACAAAAACTATGAATCCACGTGAGTGGTTAGAAGGAGGATCCGGATGTGCAAGTCACTCGAGACGAGGAAGGGTTAGCAGGGCGAGAGGCCTCACGTTGCTGAAGTCAGGGGAGAAAAACAACGAAGAGAGGAGGGAAGGGGGAGGAAGGTGGCTAATCGGATGAGGCTCACTAACGCTATTGACGCGTGGTTGTGGAAAGGAGTGCGGCGGCCCATAGGCCAAGCATATGGTTGTCGTTGGGAGATGGTGGAGGGAATGATAGGAAAAATACAAGATTCAAAAAAATTGGTGAAATCTATGTTGTCCAATAATTGATTGGAATTTTTGATGGAATTTTTACATAATATCAACCAACATGTCATGTCAGTCATGTCATGTGTTCAAATGTGGTCCATCCGACCAATGTTATTTCCCTTCCCTTTTGGTGAACCCATATACCAACTATAGAAAGATACAAATTCAAAGGCATAGGTAAACTTTTTATAAGTGGATAAAGGTAATCCTAATAAAGTTTTAGATGGCATGTCTTTGTTTGAAGTGGGGTGTAGGTTGGGCAAGAGTGCACACAACAATTTTCCAATTATTTGCATTTGCTCTTATATTATTCTTTCACATATTTTATAAAGATGAATGCATTGTTGTGTTTTTCACTCCGAGCTTGATATAGAGTATCAGTCTAGCCTCTCCACATACAAAAGCCAAGAAATTTTCTTTTAAGATATTTTTTTCAGAGTCAAACAAAATTTCATATAGCAAAATCAGATCCTTGTCACGTATATGATCATGAGTAATGTCATTTGGTTTCTTCTTAACAACCACTCTATCTGTCCCAATAATAGAGTATTCTAGATAGTTTTGAAGAAATTAAGGAAGAAAGGAATATATTATAATGCTCATTAAATGATGGTATGCAGAGAATGGAAGGACATATGGGTAATTTAGAGAGTAATTGACTTGGAAATGATTGTGAGACAATAATACTCCAATATAGGTTATATTTTAGGACAAGTTTTAAGTGTTTTTATCCTTTATATTTGGCATCCGAGAGGGCAGTAATAGTATCTTATTTTTTAATTTCTGGTTGTATATAACTCAAACAATAGAGACAATGAGACCCACTTTGAGGACTTTGTGGCTAAGTGGCAATTGCAGCTTCTGCTAGAATCTCAGAGTTCCTTCAAAATCTAGATTCTTGCATAGGTTTTAAGAAAGTAGCTATATGAGAAACCTAGACTTCTCAGATTCAATAGTTGTTTATCAAAATCTCTATCTTACCAAACAACGCTTAAGAATAGCTTTAACTTGTCGCGTTGCCTCTAACATACTCTATCTTTTGGTTTATCGTAAGTCAAACTTTTTTATAAATTAGATCAAGTTTACATATAAATGTAACATCTATAGCATCAAATTAGTATAACTAAATCCTGCATTAAATATATTTTCGTAGTATTGTTTTAGGTTAAAAATGCTACACTTTTCTATAAAAATGATCAAATTCAAAGAACTTTGACTTAAACTAACCATAATAGGAAATAGAGGGAGTTGGCACCTATTGTTAGTCCATCGTATCATGTTGCCACTGCCCTGGTTGATTTCATGTCGCCCCTAGCTACTCCCATTGTACATTACTGAGCATCAATATGGTCAAATGCATGTCTATATTTATCTCTGGAATTTCTAATATTTATGGATGGAGGTAGTAGTACTATGTCAATGTTCCTCCTCATTGTAACAACATATTACTATAAATTTTAGGTATAAATTACATCAAATCTATATATTTCAACCAAACTATACAAAGATACATTTAAGCCGTTATATCCCAGAACTATGTATTTAGCACCAAAATTATTTCAAAATTATAGACTTAAGCTGAAGCATCACAAAATTATCCCAAAATCATAATGTTTTATATCTCTAATAGTACTATAGGTATTTAAATTATAAAATCTATAACTTTATGATACCTTCAATATTAGATCTGTAACTTGGTGTTATTTGACATTTAATTTATATTTAATTATAAATCCATAGTTTTATGAGCCAATGTCTTAAATATATATTTTGTACTCCTTTCACTATTTTTAATATGACGTTGTTTTTTGTTTACTTAGACCATTCGTTTTATTAAAAAATCATAATTATTATTTAATTGTGATTTGATTTATTAGTAAAGACATTTTATGTATGACTTATACTCTAGTATATTTACACAAAAATTTTAAATAAAATAATCAGTAAAACGTAAATCTAAAAGCCAACGACATCCAATAAGAAACTGAATAAGTAATAATTTAGCCAAAATAATGTGATTTTGTTTATTCGAAGTCCGGAAGGTTGCCGACGTGGCTCTGCATGCAATCTTTCCGTGCTCCACCGACCGAAGTTCCACCTGGTCACGTCGACGGGCCACCTGGTGAGCCCGAGACGAACCGAGTCTGGACTCTGGAATCCGTCCGGCGCGTCCGGAGAAAAGCCGAAAAGAGGAGGGGAAAAAAAAAAGAAAGGAAAAGGAAATCCTAGGGCAAGTCGTCTCCGCTCACGCACGCCACCCAAAATTCCCAATTTCCCGTAGCTTCCTCTCTCGACTTCCTCGGCGCCGCCCCGCGGCGGCGGCGGGCCGGCGGTTCGAGCAGGCGAGGCATTACTCTCGGTCCCGCGATTCAGGCCTCTCTCTCTCTGATCGGCCTCGTCGCCGGCGGCGGCGCGACCGCTGATGCGGCGCCCATGGCCGCGGGGGTGCTCTCCTACCTGCGGAGCGTGTGGCCGATCTCCGCCCTCCTGAAGGAGGACGACCTGCGCGCGTCCGCGCGGCTGATGCGGGGCCTCCCCGTGCCGGAGGAGACGAAGCAGTTCGTGCTCGCGCTCCGCGAGCCCGACTCGCGGGGCGTGATATACATCCTCGCGGCGCAGAACCTGTCCGAGCGGTCGGCCTCCGACGCCGACAGCTTGATCAGGCAGGTGCGCCCCAGGGTCGTGGTCACCCAGGTGGCACACACGGCGGCCGACGACGTCCGGGTCGAGGAGGATTGCCTGGAAGGAGGCGGGGCCGCCGGCGTGCCGGCTTCCCCGTTCCAGGTGATCAAGAGGTGCGTCACGGAGAAGAGGAGCAAGGATCAGTACGTCAAGGCCGCGGCGTGCCAGGTCTTGCAGGAGATTTTCGGGGTCGGGTTCTACGGCCATCTCTTGGCTGCAAAGAGAGCCGCCGAGGAGGCTGGGTCATGTTTTCTTTTGCTCGAGTCTCCTTATGAAAGGAGTTGCAATGGCGGTGCATCGGGTAGCCAAACTACTATGGAAGAAAGCTCAGGTCAGCAATTGGCGAGCAGCTGCTCGCTCTCTCAAAGTGCCACAGATTGTGACACATGTGGACAGGTACAGGGTAGCTGCTTGCTTGCCCAGAGTACCACTTCAATTGTAAGCTCACGCGTTAGAAAGATATGCCTTATGGATGACATTGGGGGACAACTCGTGAAGTCGCTAGTGCCTAGCGTTAATCTGTTGATGTCTGAAGCTATCTCTTCTGATGGTGTTTCAGAGTGCAAACGGACTGAATGCATGCCAGCAAACAGATACAAGGTTCCACCTTTTGCAGAGTCTGTTTATCCTTTGCTTGCTGATCTTTATGATATATTTGTGGACATCCCATCAATTGGGAAAGCTATGGCTTCTGCTCAGGAATTGCTCAAACAAGTTCATGATGGGAAGCCAATTACCAGTGAAATGCTGTCTGATGTGTATGTATTTAGAATCGCAATAGAAGCCCTCAGGATAGGTTTAAACAACGCTGGAAGAAGCCACATTGACACCAGAGACAATCATGGTTCAAAAGCATTAGATTTTTCAGAACTCAGTTCTGAGGAGAAGTGCCATATCCTTCTTGTGCAAGCCCTCAGAAGCCAGCTAAGGGAGTCTGGTTCTGTGGTTGCTATAGTCGATGCTAGTTGCTTAGCTGGAATAAGGAGACACTGGGACACCCCTGTTCCTCCAGAGATTGCACAGTTAGCCAGCAGTTGCTTCAAGCATTACAGCAATGGAAATGATAGTGAGGAGAATGAGGTTCTATCAGTTGACAACACAGATAAAAAGAGGTGGGTAGCTGATAAACCTGTGGTCGTAGTTGGTGCAGGAGGAACAGCTCTTCTGGGATTTTCATCTTTGTCAAAAACTGTGCATGCATCTGCTTTTCTTAAGTTGGCTCCATATAAAACACCGATGATCTTGAAGTATGGCTTGATACAGCTGCAAAGGCATGCTGCCATTGTGTTAAGCAAGGTCCTGTCAAATGGTGTTTTTGGTGCTAGTTCGAAGGCATCAGTTTTACAACTGACAGCTTCATCAGAGAAAATTCGAGCAGTTACGCACACTGTAATTTCATCAGCGAAGAGAACTAGCTTGATGGCTATGCGAACTTCATTCTATGAAATAATGCAGAAGAGGCAAAAGCAACCTTTCAGGATCACTCCTTGGGCAACATTCGGTTGCAGCATGGCTGCATGTGCTGGTCTCCTGATGCATGGAGATGGGATTGAATGTGCTGCTGAGGCCGCACCGTCCGTTCCCATGATTGCTACTCTGGGACGTGGTCTTGAGAGCCTACGCCTCACATCCCAGGAAGTGAGGCAAACAAGGGGCCAACATGTGAAGGAAGCTTTGGGAGGGTTGATGAGTAACTTAAAGAAAGCAAAATAAAGGCACACCAAAGTATAACTGAGACTGTATAGATTTTCATCATGCAATTTTGTTGTTAGATAGCGTTTTTTGTTACCTTCTGTACAGTGCATTCTTCTTGCTTTTACTGATATAATGGAATTCCCAAAATGTGTTTTGGGCAGTTCTACCAGCATTCGGACCACTTATCCATATTAAGTATTAACCCACCTCCTCTGTACATACATATATTCAAGATATGCTTAATTGGTATCTCTAATGTTCTCTCTCCGACATGTTTATTCAGTAATTCCTTAGTCTGTGTCCATACCAATAAGAATATGAAACATTTATCTGGGAAGGTCAAAGTGAAATATATACCACGTGGAAATACTGTCAAAGTTCAGAGGTTGGGCACGGTTACCTGTAAAGGTCTACGTGAAATACATACCACCTAGAAATGCTACCAAAGCTCAGAGGTTGGGCAGTAATGCTTCTCTTTAAGAAATTTGTTTGTTCCGCACGGAAAAGAAGAATCAGATTGTGTTGGCTGTTCTATTTGTGTTCATATTTTCCCATGCCTGGTAATCAGTCTCGTGAATAACAGCATATCTCTGCTTGCCCCTTTCTTTTGCTCACTCCGTGTTGACTTAAAGCTTATGTATGTACTTGATTGCCATTCTCTTTATCAGAAACAATTATGTTTGCTCATTATTGACATTGATATGCACTTGTGTTACATATAATAGTATAAAGCATATGTCTCGCGGTTACAAAACAATGTGCAAAGAAAAGCACCTTTGGTGTTGGTTGCTAAAAATTGTCGGATGCCGCCTAAAACAAAAGTAAGGGGCCTTGCCCATCTAAAACACAGCTCCTTCCCATTTCTTCAGACAGTTGCTGCTTTGAGGGTGAGAAAATCAGATATTTGGTTTGTGTAGAAATCTGGCTGGATCGAGTTGTCGGGGCTCTGAAGCATCTGCACAGAAGTGACACCTGCAAAATGCATCCAACACTTGGTGATTGTACTAACATAGAATCAGCAAAGCATTTATGGTTGAGAAGAGAATGATCAAGGGACCTGAAAGAACCAGAAGAGTTTTGCAGCCTCCGTTTTGGCCAAACAAGATGTCGGTATCCAAACGGTCACCAACCATGCATATCTGAGATGTGGTGATTCCAAACCTGACACAGAGTAAACAAGAAAAAGGTAACAATTTGCAACCATCAATGATTAATCCAGTCACATTTCCGATACTGATGGATGGAAGTCCCTCACTTCTTTGCCAGGTAGTCCATCATGAATGTTGACGGCTTTCCGACGACGAGTGGTTCTTGTTTAGTTGAACCAAGGATTGCACCAACCATTGATCCTCCACCTGGTGAAGACAAAATATTCATGATTTTAAGCATATCTGGTATGCGTTCATTCACCATATTCTAATATGTATATATAGGAAGTGCTGGAATTCCTGACTAACCTGCCCACTCTTGGGCATCAGTAAGATGGGTAACTGCATCCCGGTTAGTTGCAATGAAAAGGCAACCTGGATTCTCACGAATGCAGAGAGTCCCGTACCTTCATAAGGTGATTAGAAGAAAGTTAACAAATCTCTTGTATTCGTACCAAACTTAATTTGTATGACTATTTTAATCAGAACTAAAAATGTAATTTTGAAACACAGGCAGACAACAGTAGTCATCATTTGGTATAAAAGAACTGCAGTCATCATCTGAGATTTCTTGCATTTATCAATGACCAACTGGGTGCATGGTTATGACAGAATTACTATATGATTCTGCAATACTCCAACTTACAGACAGTAAACCTAATTGCCTTATAGGAAAGGTTAGTATATGTTTCTAATAATGGAGGAAAGGAGGAACCAGAAACTTACTGTACTTTGTAGTAGTTAAAATAGCGATCAAATCCGACAACAACTGCTCCAACCTGTGACAAAAATCCAAATGGCTCTCAGTGCACTGATCGTATCGTACTGTAAACTAGAATAGGGATCGTAGTTACATCTTTGTCATGCTCCATGTAAAATCCAGGCTTCAGCTCTATCTTCTTGTCCCCATCGGACTGCCAAGACATTGTTATGTGTGTTAGTCTGTGCCAGGAATGCAGCACTGAACATTGGTTCAGAGTTGTTAACTAATCAGGATTTCCACATAAAAAAGAGCGTCTTTTTTAACTTACTGGCCCGCCGAGGTACTGAAATCCAGCCAGCTCCAGCTCCTTCAGAATCCCGTCCTCTCCAATCACATAAACCTGAACAATAGCAAATGTTCACTTCGAGCACATATTATCTACCAAAGTCACTAAACATGAACACTAAAACATGTTAACTTTGCTCACGTATATTTGTACCAAACCATGTTAAATTTTCCAAAGATGATGACGATATAAATTGGATACCTTCTTGTCTTTGGGGAAATCGATGGACTGCAGGTATGCAGCAGCTGCGAACGAGGAGGCAAAGATCTCTTCCTGCATAAATAGGGCATTCCAGGATCATCAGGCCAAATTATCTGGATAAGAGAAACTGTCAGTCCATGTCCAAGAACCCTACCTCATTGACGTTTAGTCCAAGCGTCTCAAACTTCTTCCCGTACTGCTTCCTCGACTTGGTCGAGTTGTTCGTCACAAACACCAGCCTCTTGCCCTGCAACACCACAATCCCAGCAACTTCAACAGATTGACAAGATGCCATGGGAGCTCGAAAACATCATTGCAGTTTGGCAACAAACCTTTGATCTGAGCATGTCGAGCGTCTCTGGCACTCCATCGATCAGCTTGTCGCCCTTCCAAATCACACCTACGTACGCCAAAAAACAAAAAAAAGAACGCTCCAATTCATCACAAAATCACGAGCATTGAACCGTCGAGCGATCATCGATCAGGCATAATCTCACCGTCGCAGTCGAATATGAACGTCTCGACGGAGTCGATGAGCGCGTCGGCGTCCTCCAGCTTCGCCGCCGGGACCGCTCCGGCCGCCGCCATCACGGACCTCCTGGCCGCACTGCCACTGCGCTGCCCGGCCACCGGAGAACAAGAGGACACCAGCTGGACGACGCCACGGCGGTGGCTCCTCCCGAAGATCGGCGCCGGGGGCGCCTGCGGCGAGGGCGAGGCGGCGGAGGTGGAGGGGAGGAAGGTGGGGGAGGCGCGCGTCAGGAGCATCGCTTACTTTTTTTTTTTCCTTTATCCGGTGGCGTTTGTTTGTTTGGTTGGTTGGTGGCGTTTCGGTTTCCCGCAATTGCAACGGCACGCCTACTGTGCCATGTATGTGTAGTGCTGCTGCTGCTGCTTTGTGTTGTGAGACGATTTGTGGCTGGGAAGAGAGAGAAGAGGGGATTAGGGATTTGGGGTTGTGGGCTGGTGTTCCGAGTTGGGAAGGGAAACAAATGGCACGTTGGCACGGGCGGTTTGTGAGGCTCAGGTCGGTGGGAGGAGGAACACGGTGGATTGGCACAAAAGTCTTGGGCATATGAGTGTAATTTCCGTGAAGGTTTTGGGTGGTTTAGTTTCGTGGCCAGTTTCAAATAGGGGAATTTTGGTCGGAGAGTTGTGCCAGGTTATGGCCGAGTTCGAGGTTGGCAGGGACCGCTAGTTAAATGAAAGCACGTGGAATGAGAAAAATCATTAGTATATGATTATGTAGCGGCCACTAGTCAAATCAAAGCACGTAAAACGAGAAAAGTTATTAATATATGATTAATTGAATATTAACTTTTGCAAACTTGAAAATTGGATTAATCTGATTTTTTAAACAACTTTCATATATTTTTTTATAAAAAATATCTCGTTTAACTGTTTAGGAAAAACGCATGCACGGAAAACGATGTAAAAGTTTTACTCTGCTAGCACTTGCAAACGCAGCCTATATGTACTCACTAAATCTAAGAGTGCGCTAATAGAGTGGGTGGAAATGGATCAAATGGATTTAGTTTGGTTGCGTGGAAATTGTTTCAAAAAAAAATGTCAGCAATTCTCTATCGATTCAACTGATCGATTGGCTCCTAAGAAGTTGTAGTGACTAATTGAACTAATCGAGAGATAGAGGATGCAAGAACAACCTAAAAAATCGTCATCACCACGAGCTTCGCATGCAGAATAGACTCATGGATCGAGCTCCTCACCGACAAACCATGGGTGCTAGGTGTGACAAGGGTTGAACTTTGTCCATGGATTGGCTTAGGGTTGGGAAATGGGTACAACCATGGATTGGACTGAATTTGGTTTGAGGTGCACCGTGGATTGGGTTGGCGTTTGGTTAGCCAAGAGAATTTCATGGATTGGATTGGTAGATATTTTTGCCACTGTCTTATTTTGGTTGGGTTGGATTCAGGTTGGATTGTCAGTTTGTCCCCTGGCTCCATTGGTTGAATTATAGATGATAACAGCCACTATTCGTATTAAACTTGACTGTCATGTTTTTTTTAAAAAATAAACGTTCAATATTTTTGAAGTGTATTATATGTTAAATATAAGCACTGAGATTTCGTTTATTAGAGCATCCCAACAGCTCATCCATCCCATCCTAGAAATAGAGGATGAAGAGTAAAAGTTGAGCTCCAGCAGATCATCTATCTTATCATCTATTTTTGGATGTCATCCATATTAGGAGAGAGAAACTCTATATTTAGATGTTCTCTCTCCAATCCTCCAAATAGATATAAATGATACCATATATAGATGATCTGCTAGAGTACAAAGGGATATGAAGGATGAAAGTGTTTTAGATGATCATCCAAATAAAGATATAAATGACTAAATTTAGATAAGCTGTTGGGGACGCTCTTAGAAGCCAACACTTTCCAAATTACTATTAGCGCTCAAAGTTTAAATAACAGTAAAGAATTGAGTAATCTGTGTAGGAATATAAAGAGTAGTTATGTGAGTAAGTTGAAGGCACGGAATTTACAGGATCATATAATACGCTCTGTTTGTTCTATATAGAAGTAACAATATAGTATTTGATTTGCACTCCATTTTGTTTTTTCAAGCTTTCTCTGTGTGGTTCTCGTACTAACCCTTCTATACCCGGTGCTCCCTTTGACTAGTTTAATTTTCGTACGATACTGGCACCCTCATTTTTTTTACTTCTAATTATGTTTTTAAACCAAAATTTAAATAATTTTGAAGTTTTTTCATCAAATTTTATATTCTAGAATTGGCTTTTATATCACTAAGAATACGTATATAAAAATTGTATTCATAAATTATTTTTCGGTTATAACTACACGCTGCATTTATACATATTATAATATGTTTTGATTGTTTCTAAATTTATATAAATACTAATAAATCGAGACATATGTAAAAGATATATATTAATATATAGATAAATATAAATATTATTAAAATATCAATATAATATAAAACGGGACCGTTCCAACATATAATAAAGCAGCGTGCATGTATCGCTTCCGCTGTGTGGCCACGTGTGTTTTTTGTGCATGCAATGCAAAGCTGGTCACATCGATATCTTGCATCAAAATATTAGTTTTTCAAGTAACAAGTACATATGATTACATCTAAGTATTATGTATGTTACATCAGAAAAAGATATCATTTCCCTTAAGTCTATGCCAACTCATGTAAAACGACATAAGTAAACACAACAAAACAGAACAAACCGCACCGTAAAATTATCAAATCAATATCCATCTCTTTAATCCCAAGGGTTATGTTTCTTGCCTGAAGTTTTACCACATCCATAAATTATTTAAATTTATTATTGTTTCTATTTTTTCTAGCAGACTCGTAACTTCTAATATTATAACAAGTTACTTATATTTTTTAGAGTTACTTCTCCTTTTCCTTCTACCAGTATTGTTACTTCTAATAACATGAATAGCTATTTTTCATATCTTAGAGTTACTTGCCATATGACGTGAAACAACTTTTCTTACAAAATAATATAATGATTACTAAATTTTACTTGTGAATTTCCTTCACCGGTTAATTGTTTTTACTCTTCCATAATATAGTTATTTTTGATGATACGGAGGCTAGCTTACTCCTATTTTTATATAGAAAAAAGTATACATAAACCCCTGAATTATAGGGGTTGATCTAAACCCTGAAGTATGAAACCGAAATTATATATCATGAAGTATTCAAACCAGATCAAACAACCATCTAAAATGATTTTGTAAGTGGTTTTGTCCATGTGGACGATGATATGATATCAGTTCTTCAGGCAAGTGGTATTGCTTTGTGACATATACGTACATTAGTTAATTTGGCCCGAATCTATCCAATCGATGCATTATTTTCATTGATCGACTAGCCCAAGAATTGTATATTATCATTAATGTGCTTACTTTCCAAACCTTTCTGCTTATTTCAAAAATAATTAGCACACTTCATTGCCACATTATTATTCACAGGTCCAATATAAACCATTCTAGGGGATTATTTGAACCGATTTGATCTATGGGGTTGAATAACAAGTTTTATATTTCAGGGGTTAAGCGAACCAACCCTAGCAGTCCACGCAGTTAAGTAGATTTTTTCTCTGTATCTATAGTTACTTCAATTCTATGAGCCTTTTTACTAGATGTTTTAAATTGAGTATACTAGTTTAAATGGATATACAAATAATATCCAATTTAAAATCCCCCTGTATGTTGTACGTGTTTAGATGAAAAAGTATGACAGAGGAAAAGGAATATGTCAATCTTCTCGTTCATCATCAATTCAATATATATAGGGGATACTGTGTGAACCGTGAAGTATGGCATTTGAGAAACATCGTACTTATTCCAGAGAGACGCTTATTAGAGAAATATACTCGTGAATCATGCTCTCCTTCGGGTACCCTCCTGTATGGATGAGATCACTCCAAATATTTTATAACATATAGCATTCAAATTTTGGTTTAGAGTATAGCAATTTATTTACCTATACCATTAATTCAACTCAAACTATTACAGCCACCGCTTATTTAACTTTTCCACATATTTCCTGATCTTCACCAGTTACATCAATTCTCCATTTGTTTTACTCTTCTTGATCCCCATAACATTCATGTTGTAATTTTCAAAGTTGCTATACGCTGTGCGCCTGTGTCATTTTTCAGCCTTTGTAAGATGCCCCACTTTTGTCGGTAAATATATCATATACATTACTTAATGATCGATATTGCATGCTGTTGTTGTTTTGTTTAATATATATACTCATGAGTTTCAGTGGTTGGGAGCAAAAGTTTTTCCTTTTTGAAAGAAAGGTCAGGAGCAAAAGTGTTGGTTTGACCTCTAATACTCGGCGTGCTTTATCGCTAGCTCGTTTTATTGCTCCAGTATTAATTATAGTAATATATGGCTGTGCTGGCTAGTGGACAACAGTCCAACTTTTCTTTCGACGAAAACGTACACCATCTCTGTTTTCAAAGGTACGACGCTATAGACTTTTAAATATAGCGATTATCCTTTGTCTTATTTTAAAAATAATATGGATATTATTGATTTTGTTGTACGTGGCTAGTTTTATTATTGTATACTTTCAGCGTGACTTATTTCTTTTATATTTACACTAAATTTCTGATAAAATGGATTGTTCAACGTCATATTCAAAGCGACCATCGTTATATATTTAAGTAGAGGGAGTATTTGATCGACTTCAGAAGTGATAGGACATTAAACTATATATAATTGATGTCAAACTTCCTTTTCTGGTTATGTGAGGTGCTTCTCATAAATGGAGTAACATGAATTTTTAGCTTGAGCTATAGCGCGTGTGAATGATGCTGTTTTTACTTTTCGACGACTCTCCACTAAAACTTATATATGTAGGTAATATACGATTGTACAACTTGAATGCTGATCTTTTGTAATAAGTTATGGCTAGAAGCTTCACGCTGAAGCCTTGAATCAATTCCATTCTCTTAAAAAAACACCTGACACTAGGATTAAGAAAACCGATAAAATCAAACTACCCTTTTTTTGTGTGAATTATGGAGGTATAGATGCATATATGCGAGGAAAAAGAATACTAGGGTAGTTGCTGATAAAGATGAGTGGTACATGTATCGGTTTGTCTCCTCACACACTGTTTTACTCTTATAATGTCAATATCAGTCAAGTCTGGTGACTTATTTACACCCTATTTTTTTCACTTTCCCTTACGATCTTATGCCAAAATTTAAATTTCAGCCTTAATTTTAAAGTTAATTTTATAGTTTTTTTATCATAGTATATTTTTCAGCATTGACTTTTAAATCGCCACGAACACATATATATAAAAATTTTACTCATAAATTATTTTTTATTTGCAAGTTTGTAAATATTTCATTTGAATTTTTTTTATTTAAAGATCGAAATGATGACCCCTTGTTTCACCTTAATCGTGGATGATCATCCACTGTCCAAGATTCCAAGTATGGCAATATGGCTGGTTATTATTGCTCCATAAATGCTTCCACCTAGGACCAATCTCATTCAGCCTTCAAATCTCCACTCTCTTAAATCCCCAGGCTTGGCCACGCTTTGAAGTTAATCCACCTGGTCTCATTTCCTCGATCTCCGGCGCCGGCGGCGAAGTGCATGCCACCGCCGCCGCCAGAGATGGATCAGGTGCTCAAGGTGGGAGGCGGCGAGGACGGGCAGCCGCGGCGCACGGGGACCATGTGGACGGCGAGCGCGCACATCATCACGGCGGTGATCGGGTCCGGGGTGCTGTCGTTGGCGTGGGGGGTGGCGCAGCTGGGGTGGGTGGGCGGCCCCGCCGTGATGGTGCTGTTCGGCGCCGTCATCTACTGCTGCTCCGTGCTCCTCGTCGAGTGCTACCGGTCCGGCGACCCGGCCACCGGCCCGCGCAACCGGACCTACATGGACGCCGTCCGCGCCAGCCTCGGCGGGTTCAAGGTGAGGCTCTGCGGCGTGCTGCAGTTCGCCAACTTCTTCGGCGTCTGCGTCGGCATCACCATCGCCTCCTCCGTCAGCATGCTGTATAGTAAACCGATCGAGCCCTTCTCCCCTCCCGCCGCGCCCGCCCGTGCGCTCCGCCGTGTGTGAATCTTTACGCTCTCTTCTGCTTCTTGTTTTTGCTTTTGTGCGCGCGGCGGCGGCGGCGAGCAGGGCGGTCAGGAGGGCGGGGTGCTTCCACGTGAGAGGGCACGACCAGAGGGAGGCGTGCGGCGGCTCGAGCCGGCCGTACATGCTCATCTACGGCGGGTTGCAGGTCGTGTTCTCGCAGATCCCCGACATCCACGACATGTCGTGGCTCTCCACCCTCGCCTCCATCATGTCGCTGTCCTACTCCGCCATTGGCATCGCCCTCGGCGTCGCGCAGATCGTAGGTAAGCCAAGCGAGGACTCGTCTGAAGAAGCGCGTGAAGGGCGCGCCAGAATTTTGTGGAAGATTTGAAGTGCTTACGTATTTGTGAGATCGGGCTGCAGCGAACGGGGAAGTCAGGGGCACCCTCACGGGCGTCTTCGTCGGCGCCGGCGCCGGCGTCACCTCGATGCAGAAGGTTTGGCGTAGCTTCCAGGCCTTCGGGAACATCGCTTTTGCATACGGCTTCTCGTTCATCCTCCTCGAGATCCAGGCAAGTCGATCGCCACCCATCCGGATCACTCGCCTGTTTGATCTTGCGATGCTTCTTGCCTTCTTGGGTTTTGCTTACTGTCTGCACGTGTATTTTCTGTTTCGCCATGTTCCATTAGGACACGGTGAAGGCGGTGCCGCCGCCGTCGACGGAGACGAAGGTGATGAGGAAGGCGGTGGCGGTGAGCGTGGCCACGACGACAGTGGTCTACCTGATGTGCGGGTGCGTGGGGTACGCGGCGTTCGGCAGCGAGTCGCCGGACAACCTCCTCACGGGCTTCGGGTTCTTCGAGCCCTTCTGGCTGCTCGACCTGGCCAACGCCGGCGTCGTGGTGCACCTCGTCGGCACGTACCAGGTGGTGGCGCAGCCGGTCTTCGCCTTCCTCGACCGGCGCGCCGCCGCCGCCGCGTGGCCGGGGAGCACGGCGCTCGGCCGGAAGCGGGTGGTGCGCGTGGGCTCCCTGTCGCTCACGGTGAGCCCGTTCCGGCTGGTGTGGCGGACGGCGTTCGTGTGCGTGACCACCGCGGCGTCCACGCTGCTGCCGTTCTTCGGCTCCATGGTGGGGCTCATCGGGGCGGCCTCGTTCTGGCCGCTCACCGTCTACTTCCCCGTCGAGATGTTCATCGCGCAGCGCCGGGTGCCGCGGGGGAGCGCGCAGTGGGTGTCGCTCCAGGCGCTCAGCGCCGGGTGCCTCGTCGTGTCCGTCGCCGCCTCGGCCGGCTCCATCGCCGGCGTCGTGGAGGCGTTCAAGGCGCACAACCCGCTCTGCTGGACGTGCTGATGGTTCATTCAAATTGAACGCGAGCGCTAACTTGGAGCAAATCCTGTACTCCCCTTTTGAAATAATTGACACTAGCACTATTCAAGCGTAAACTTTAAGCATTTAACTCCTACAGTACAAGAGTTTCTTTTTACTGAAAATTTATAGAAAACTAAAAACATACTTCGTATATACTATCGTAATATGAAACCTCACAAATATGATCGTACAACTGCCGTTTGTCCATCGTATTATAATTATCCATAAATAATTTACGGTTAAAGTGAGACGGGCTAGCCACCGGTGTTACTGTAGGGAGTAGAAATGGAATACTATTGAAAATACTTCTATCATTGTATTGTAAAATGAAAATTTATAGAAAACTAAAAAAATAAATACTCCGTATATACTATCGTAATATGAAACATCACAAATATGATCGTACAACTGTCATTCGTCCAAATAATTATCCATAAATAATTAACCGGGCTAGCCACCGGTGTTACTGTAGGGAGTAGAAATGGAATACTATTAAAATACTTCTGTAGAATATTACTTATTACCTCTGTTTTAACTTATAATAAGTTATAAGATAGTTTGATTTTCTCATATTAATAAGGATACGATAACATGAAAGATATGAAGTACAACTATGGAAATATCTTGAGATTACAACAGAGGTATCCTGAGACAGAGGTAGCCCGTGTTCTTCGATGGTTATGATTTTTTAAATCAACTTTTTTATATAAAATTTTCGCAAAAAATACAACGTTTGAAAATTGTGTGTGTGAAAACAAGAGAATCTGGGTTATTTAACCAGGATAAAGAACAAGGTTGTAATAGTTTTCTACCTATGGCTGCATCCGTTCCAAAAAGATTTTATTTTTTGATTTATGTGTCAAACGTTTGACCATCCGTCTTATTTAGAGAACTTATAAAAAACTCAAAAATTAGTCAATATTCATGTTTTATTATATAATAACAATAACAATAAAAATAAAAAATTTAAATAAGATAAATAGTCAAAAATTATATCCAACAAATTAAAAAATAAACTTATTTTGGGACGGAGGGAAGTTATCTACTCCTAGAATTCACAAATGGGAACAGTAAAGATGCTAGCAACTCGTTCAATACTTCAGTCTTTGCGGATGACACTGTTCGTCTCGACTCGTTTTCAAACTTCGGAGCGCGTTGATGCCAAACTGAAGGCCGAATATAGCACGAGGTGACGACTGATGAGGAGGCCCAGCCCATCGTTTGTCCCACCTCGTCTGATCGTCTCGATGGCTCAATCCAAACATCCAAAATTGAGATTTACTTCCGTCCGGAGTGTCCAAATAATTAACTTTTTATCACTTTTATATTTTATCATAATAGATTTGTTATCAAACCCACGTGTTATAGACATATGAGGTCGCATATGTTATATGAAACGGGTAACAAATTTGTTATCATCTTATTCTAAGAGTGTCAAAAAATTAAATGCCCCACTACATGGAAACAAATCCGTCCATCCATCGTGACAACGCCTCGGCCCGTGGGGACTACGATTCTCCTCGACACGTGGGGACTACACGAAAATACAATTATCCTTCTACCACCGTTAACACTGTCGGTACCATCTCATGGGCAAATATATGCCTGGAGGTACTGCATCATGCCCACTGTCTTACCGGGTAGAATGAAGAGCCAAGATTTGGTATTGGGATCATAATCATATACCAGGCTACCTACTGGTAGGCCTGGACATTCGATCTTCGGTTCGATCTCGGTCTCGGTGTTCAGTCTCTAGAGAAAATTCGGTCTTTTAAAACTCGAGCCCAATTGGTCTTGAAAAAAACGCAAGACCGAGAAATTCGGTCTCGGTCTTGTTTGGTCTCAGTCCTGACCGAAGTGCCCGAAATTTCGGTTACCCGGAGGCCGGCAGGAGGAGGCGGGGAGGCGGGCGGGAGGAGGCGACGGAGGGGAGGCAACGAAATTCGGTCTGTTCAGGTATTTCGGGTTCCCGAGACCGGTACCCGAAGACCGGACCGAATTTTTTGGTCTTTCACCTCCTCCACCTGAGACTGGGACCGAATTTCTCGGTCTCGGTCTCAATCTATTCGGTTCGGTCTCTCGGTGTCGATCTTTTTGTGCCCAGGCCTACCTACTGGATGAAAGCAAATCTATCCAAAATTCCAGGAGATGTAGGAGAGCCATGAACGTCCATGGCATGGCATCGTTCCCACACACCACCTCTCTATATCTCTGTGATGCGGTGGTGGAACAGCCAGAGGTAACCAGGGTTTCACTTATCATTTATCATTTCACTGGTCAAAACCAAGCGCTAGCGATGCCACGATTGTCAGCGATAATCACGTAAAAACGACACAATTTGAATTCAAATTTTATAAATAAAACTGTTGTGGTTTTGGGATCAAATTTGTGGTAGGGGTGATTATCACTACAGTTATAGTGGAAATGATAATCACGTTTCGGAGACGATAATCTTAGCGATTTTTGCAATATCAGTAATCACGGTTTTTATATGTAAACCACACGATATGTTGTGATTATCATGATATATGTCACAATTATCGTAATATATCATCATGATTTTTTTAGATTTTTCTTCTAAATTGTTTCAAAATTTTTGAATTCTCACAATATTTATCAAATCAGACTGTGGTTTATCGCTATCGTGCCATGTCGGTATGGCCGATTATTGCAATGATAATCACAATATTGCAAACCCATTGTCAATAATTCTCTCGACTACCACTAGCACCAGAATAGCAAGAGCTACATCCAGAATCACACAATGACAACAAAAATTTTGTTCATGTTCTGCACAGACAGTCCAACCTAGAGCCATGTGGTATCTACGAATAACAATCATGTTGTTTGGGAGGATGATTTGTTAGATTTAGGTATTAAGGATGCACGTTTAGTCATTTAAATAACATGTTTATTGAATAATTTTTTAATATAATTGCTAAATTTGGTATGACAAGTCAAATAGGTAGTCTAGATGCTCTAACCGTAGAATTTGGAGAGTGAAAATGAAAAGTTTATTGGAGTACACTTCAATTTAAAGATAAAGTCTTTTTATATAACTGGCTAAATTAAGATTTGAGTTAAATTTTCGCTATGTTTTTTAAGATGATTTGAGCTCGACTTGCTGCACCAGGATGCGCTTTCAAGCCAAGCGGGAAGGAGCCACATATTTGGCGATCACATGCTCGATTTTGACGATGCCGCCGGTCGCGAGAAGAGGGGCATCCGGCAAGGCCGTAGTTGCAGCTAGATTGCGTGCCATCGTTGGCAAGTTTTGTGTAAAGAGAAATCATTTTATTGCCGTGATATTTTACCATCCTTTTACTGTTTTACATAATATCTGAAATTATTATATTTATAGTATAAAAACTAGATGCACTGAGATATTAAATATCTAAGAATACCAAATTTTTATATTGAAATTTAATACTTCTAAATATTAAGCTCTCAACAACTACAACGATGCGTATTCGAGCTAAATCTGTTATAGCTACCTAACTTTTCCTTAGCATGCTACACATGTTACACGCTATCAAAATTTTAGACTTAAATTTACGCTATCAAAATTTTACGCTTAAATTTGACACTTCTAAATATTTTCTCAAAAGGGAGTAAAACTTGTCTTTGCCGACTATGTTAAGCAAAACTCCCCACAGATACACCACTGTTTCAAAATCAGGTATCACTACTACATGACTTTCCTTATGCATACAACACAAAATACACACTAGAGCTATAGCATGTACACATTACTAGGAGTAATGGATGGAAGTCCGACAAATTATCACTACGCGACATCACAACGATGCAAACCTTAGTATAGAATGGCAGAGGATCCAAACCCCAAACTTGACTAGTCCATGCCACGGCTGCCGCCGTGATTTTCAAGGTGAATCCTGATCCGCCGATGGCTCATCAACGAGCCGTGGATCTTGCCGGTATTTGTACCTGCTCGCCCAGAAGAGGTAGTTGAGGAAGCCGAGCAAGCCGACGGCGGCGACGACCCAGTAGAAGAGGTCGAGGCGGCTGCTGTTGAGGGTGGCGCCCTCGAGCCACCCGCCGCGGCCGCCGCCGCCCCGCCGCCTCGTGGCCCTGTTCACCACCTGCACCAGCAGCGTGGCCAGCCACGACGAGAGGCCGAGCTCGCACCAGAAGAGCGCCGACGCGATGGACTTCATGCCGCGGGGCGCCTCGCTGCTGAAGAGCTCGAGGAGCCCCGGGAACGACGTCACGTCGGAGACGCCGAGCAGGAAGAACTGCGGCGCCAGCCAGAACAGCGACATCTGCTCCGGGTCGGCCTTCCTCTTCCTCTCGACGATGGCCGCGATGGCCGAGGCCAGGACCACGGCGGCGAACCCGGCGCCGACGCGCTGCAGGTGGGTGACGCCGCTGGCGTATCCCGTGCGCCGCCGCAGGAGCGGCACGAGGAAGCGATCGTAGACCGGGAGCAGCGCCATCTGGAACGCGCTCGGGATGATGAAGAGCGTCGCCGGCGACACGTGGATCTTGCCCAGCCGGGTGTTCATCATGCCGCCCTGCTGTACGGTGAAGGTGAAGAGGAGGGGGTTCGACATGTAGCCGATCAGGGAGCTGATGAAGACGGGGAGCACGCGGAGCACGGCCTTCGTCTCCTCCACCTTCTTCCTGCTGCAGACTGACCAGGCCCCATCTCTGCCTCCATTGATGCAAGCTTTGTCGAGGAATCTGGCAAGATGCACCCAAAGATAAGATTTTTTTAGTATTCAACTCTACTAAGAGGTTCATGCTGAAATGCTCAATAGTGTCTACTCTGTATTTTGCTGAAACATACTTGAGACTACTACTTGTTTGAGAAGGTGCCTCAGTTAAGACTTGTTCAGTGACGCTTCCTTCCCGCGCTTCTTCCAGCTTCTCAGGATGCTGAAGCTTCCTGTTCTTGAATGCAACCACAAGAACCTGGGACATACAGATAAGATAAGATCGCAGTCAACTAAAATGAACAAGAATCCTTCTCCCGAGAACTAATGTTACCATCATATTTGGACTCAAGAAAAGGGAAGAACAACAACCTGCAGTATGCGAGTCAGCGGGCTCCCTTCCGGTACATGGTTGCGGTACAGAGGGAGACCAGCCGCAACCACGAGCAGCCCAAGCAAAATCAGGAGCGCGCACGCCCCAAACCCAATGTCCCACCCTTCGCTGTTCTCGAGCCAGACTACGAGGACCAGCCCAACGGAACCCCCCAAGGAGATCCCGAAGGTGTACCAGTTGAAGAAGCTCGACTGCTGCCGGGACTCGGAGGGGTCCCCGCGGTCGAACTGGTCTGCTCCCAGCGGCGGCATGCAGGCGCGCATGAAGCCATCGCCGAAGGCGCCTACGTACAGGGCTGCGTACAGCAGGACGGCGTTCCTGCCATGGATCTCTTCGCAGCTGCTTGCCTCCGCTTCGGCGTCGCAGGGCGGTGGACGGAGCGAGGGAAGGTGTGCTTGCAGCGCGAGCAGGCCGTACCCCTGCATACATGATTGAAGGTAATTTTGTAAATGGAAAATAATTTGTGAAGAAAACTTCTATATACTTATTCTTAGTGATCTTAAAGTCTAGGCTGAAAAATAAACTTCGGTGAAAAACCCTCTTAAGATAAACTCTAAATTTATAGTTAAAAATTCAAATGTTAGCTTATAAGCGTAAGCATAAGTGAAAAGACGATGGTTAAAAGAATGTGCAGCCTAAACAGGATATAATTATATTCTCTCGGAATGAATAGTCCAACAAAGGAAAAGCTCCTGATGATAGACCTTTTACACCTGAGATGGGAGAAAATCCTTCTGTAACTGAATCAAGTAAGATTTTGCAAGTTTAAAAGCCAGAGTTTTAAATATCCACAGTTGTTTAAAAATCTTTAAAAAAGACCAGATCGCTGCTTTTCTCAGGTATGTGATTCTTGTTTGTTACTCTTGAAATTGTATAAACCTAAACTTTTTGCACATATTCCAAATGCATGTGAGCTTTGTAGAATTATTCCAGGAACTTCAGCTTGGGCACAGCACATTTTTAGCAGATCTCTTCAAATCTTGATGAGACTGGATTATGCAAGGAGTAAAGCAGTTTTCAGTGTTTATTAGTGCAATCTTGATGATTTTTGTTTAGTTCTTTCATTGACAAAATTGCCAGAAACATTGCTAACTTCTCTGTTATTGGTAGATTTTTGCTCAATAATTAGCAACAGAAAATAAAAAATATATTAGTTTCTTTTGATCATATTATGCTTTATGCAGATAGTTGAATAGACCAAGAGGCAAGAAGCAAATTACCAGAAATTCCAATGGACCAAAGAGGAGTATTGTTCTAGCTCGAGTTATGTAAGAGTCTGAGAGGAAAGCTCCTAACAGAGCAAACCCAGATGTGGCGCCAAGAACGTTAGTGACCGTAGTGGAGGAGCTTGAGACTCCCATATGCATTGTTCCATGGAGATAGGTAACCATATTCAGCATGTTTGGGACATTGACTATGCTTGTTACCACAGTCAGAACTGCAAGAGAAACATGTATAACATGCTTCAGTGATTTAAAATAAGAAAAATAAGCTTGAGATGGAAACAGTAAATCGTCGCATGCCTGACATGTCTGACATGATACTACTAACTAGGCATAATTACATAGTAATTCAGGAAACATAGATAAAGCAATTCAACAGGCAATCACTTACAGTATACAAACCATGCTGCTCTGACCCCTCCATGCACCTTTCTGTTGATTGGATTTCCCCTCCAGTCCACAAAGCCTCCGACTGCCATGGTTTTTGCTGATGCGTTTGCAAGTCTCTCCCTCTTGATTAGTGCCTACCCATTGCATCCATTGCAGCGTCGAGGGGGTATAAATCACATATGGGTAGTCGAAGTCAGGGCCCATGTGTATTAATCATAGATGGATAAGTCAAATTTGCAGATGTCAAAACAACGAAATCAAATAAAAAAGAAGCTGCTATTATTATATGGTATCTCGTTGTGAAACGGAATGATTTCTACGAGTTAACAAACATGATGCTTCACTGGTAATACCTGATACTTCACTGGTATTACCAGTTTTGATATTGCGTTCGTACGAACAGATATCTATGGGGTATCAGAAGATATTTAGTTGGTATCAACTAGTATTCAACTAGTATTCGGGTGACACAACTAATACTCGGTTGGTACTAACTGATATGCTATTGGTAATATTTATAAAGAAAAAATAAACATAGAAACTAAAAACCTATAGTTTTTCCTAAAGGGAGTCCTGACTAGTATATATGCTGTCGCTATTGCAATTTGCAGATGGCGAGAACAAACCGTATCAGCTACTAACAGTCCAACGTTGACTTTCAAATTGAGAGTTCCTATTCCCAGCTGGTCAAATTATGGCGGCTAAGCACCGAGTT
This sequence comes from Oryza brachyantha, assembly GCF_000231095.2. Lineage (NCBI taxonomy): Eukaryota > Viridiplantae > Streptophyta > Magnoliopsida > Poales > Poaceae > Oryza > Oryza brachyantha. The sequence continues at coordinate 13,287,147 of NC_023166.2, forward strand.
TTTTTTCGAAGCAGGGAAGCAATCTATCACTGGCCTCCATCGAAACTGACGTACAGATCTATACTCTATACTACTATAAAATATAAAATAAGATAGTGGTGGCCGCAACGAATCGATTATCCACTAACTATATATATATATATATATATATATATATATATATATATATATATATATATATATAGCCTTAATAACTATTCCTTTATGTATAAAATATTTTAAAATATGTATTGACTCTATTTTTATTTTTAAAAAACAAGTTTCAAACAATAATAACTCGTGTATGATTCATATTTCTTCCTAGCAAAGTACGGATATTTAGATAGTATATATATAAAGATTCATGGAGTATTAGAAGTCAACAATTGTGGATGATATTTTGGAACTAAGCTCTTAATTTAATAGTTGTTTGAGCAGAAGTTTTAAGATAAGATAAGCATTGATGTTCAAATTATGAGTAAGAAATTCTTATGCATAAGAAACATAATAAACTCTACCAATTAGGTTAAACTTTTAGTGATTTAAGAGTCTCTTGATTATCACTCCAAAAGTAAGTTTTGTACTCCCCTATTTCATATGGTAAGACATTTAGTTATGTCTAGATTTATCTATAGATCAATGTATATTGTTTGTATATATGTCTAGATTCATTAGCATCCATATAAATCTAGATAATGCTAAAAAGTTTTACATTATGAAATGGAGATGGTAACTTACAATTGATTTCCCACATATTAACCATCATGGAAAAAACCTAGTTGTGTTTGTAAGCCTCTACAAAGCGCTTCATGGAGATGACGTCAACTCAGTCCTGATACACATATGAAAAGTATACATTGGAAAACTGAAACCTAAAGCTATAAAATTTTTTATGAAAAAAATAAAACATATTTGCTAACTATTAAGTTTAATCATTGACCAACACAATTATATAACTTGTTTAAAATGCACCAAGTAGTAAAAAGAAAAGGTTTGAAATTCAATCATCACAATTAACCATACTAAACAATGATTTGCTTGTCCGTTTGCAAATGGTTTCAGAAGCAATTAAATTTTATCAAGCGGAACTTGGTTTCAACAGTACTTGGTTTTAATTTGAAAGAAACAAATACAGTTCTTAGTATAAAATTGCATTTGCTTATGACATGAGCTAACTGAAGCTTGAAAGCCAGGCAGAAATGATGCGTTTTATGTCAATACTCAATACAGCACATACTCTCATTCTTAAATAACCGTAAGCTATACTATTTCTACAAGACGTGTCAGTCATCAGTATATAACTTCTGGTACACTGGATATTGATGTTCTTCCTAAGACAGTTTACACATCTACTTTCAATGTAAGTTACTGGATTCAAAGGCACGATTGGAAAGTTATTTTCTGCCTGTCAAGATAGCGACAGATAGAAAAACTGTGTGCTACTCTGTATTGATTGCAAGTTCTGTCAAGCCGCCATAAACCAATGGAGATTCTAGGAGAAATTTAATCACAAGTCTTTGTTTTCTCTCACCTATCTATTGCATACTGTTTGGATATTTAAGCTCCCAAATTATTGCTATCTAATCTAATGGTACTGACTCCTTTCTTGTTGGCATATCTCCTTGCCCAGAATGCATAATTGATAAATGCCACAAGCTCGAGGGTTGCCAATAAAAAGAAGAAGCGATCAAGGTGTGTCCTGTTGAAGTTTGTTCCATCTAACCATCCTCTTCCGTTGTCTCCGTGCCTTGTCACTCTATTGACGAACTGGACAAAGGCACATCCTGACCAGGTTGCTATTCCAACAAGAAGAGACTGCACTGCTTGTGCGATATGTTTTGCTTTTGGATCAGGTGCCTCGCTCTTTATGAACTCAACCAGACCACCAATACATGCTATATCCATGATGCTTAGGAGGAAGAACTGCATCACCAGCCAGAAGATGGACATCGGGACGCCGGCTGCTGCTAACGTTAGCCCTTTCTGCTCCACCACCATCAGCCTCTTTGCCTCCACCAACGTGGCAATGCACGCTGCCACTGCCCCAAATGCAGAGCCAACACCAATGTGCTGCAGAGGGGCAATACCATTGGTGTGGCCTGTGAATCTCAGCAGCGGTGTCAAGATTTGCCTGTAGCATGGTTGCATCAGCATGTGAAATGCTGTTGGGATCGCGATGAGAGAGGCAGATGGTATCTTGATCATTCCTATCCCTGTGTCCATCGTGCTGCCAACTTGTATGGTTAATGTCATGAGCAACGTAAAAGGCAAGTAGATGAGTACGCAGCTGATGAAGATTGGAAGCATCTGGGTCATAACCCCAGTTCCCTGATCAACTCGAGTGGTGCTGCACAAAAGACGAATTGTCATTGATTTATTCCCATCATGCATTCAGGCCCTGTTTGTATGCCGGAATGACCGAAGGAGGTCATTCAATGTAATTAAGATAGGAAGAAAAGTTACAAGAAATGGAATTGAGTGGATGACTAGGATTAAATAAGATGAAAATAATGGTTGGAATATCTTTTCCCAAACCCATTTGCCAAGCAAGCCCCCAGGATTTATCCAAAAATCTGTTTTATGGTATTGCTATGATTAAGAATTATATTGTTCGCCCTTCATTTTATTTAAAAGTTAACAAGAAATACATGTGCAACAGTGTGCTATAAGCAAGTTTTCTGGGAATTTTTTATTATCAGAGAACTTACCAAATATTGTTGCTGTCAGATTTGTTGTCCCCGTCACCATCTACATGATCTGATGTGCTGATCTCTTGCAGCTCAACAACATCAAAAATGGCAGCATGCCTCTTCTTTGATGAAGTGACAAAAACCTGGAGAGGTATCAGCAATACACCTTGAGAACCATATGATCTTCTGTTTTTCTTGTTTTATCTTGATACATTCGACTTTGTTTTAGGTTAATGAGCGGAAAGGAGTGTTCTATTTCTTTATTTGTTGATGTGTAATTAATCTGCTGTCTGAAATTTATAAATATAGGCATGGTGACTTTATAGACATAAGCATTGAAGGTAGAATAATGCAATGTAATGCTACCAAGCAATAGTGTTTGGATAACAATATCCTTCTTGTATAGATTTGACTTCCACATAATTAATCATGAATACCACTCAGCCAACCACCAAAGAAATCTTCTCTTATTCAGCAGTAATATGGATGATTTGGAAAACAAGAAATGAAGCTTGCTTTAAAATTAAAATGTCAGATGACCCAATTGAGCTAATTGCTAATTTGTGTCATTGGATACAATTGCTAATGTGGTCTATTCTGTAGACAACGGAGGAAGATAGAACAAAGCTACAGTGGGGCATGATGATGTTAAGGAAAGTAGCTGCTGAGATCTATAGCTCCAGTCATGGATGTAGACCTCACATCAAGAGGCTGAAATGAAGAATTGAAAGTGGAGGTACAGGAGGATGGAAGACAGTTATGTTGATGCGAAAAAAAAAAACTGGATGTTTTCTGTGTCTTGGTGGTCTTTAGTAGTATCTGAGAAAACTCCATTATGTAGGAGGAGAGCCAGTTTTTTTTTCTTTCTTTTTCCTGCTGATTGTGTTTTCCTTTATCTGCTGTAGTGCTGTAGCAGGTCTGCTTGCTATTGTCTTGCCAGATACTCTATTCTCATTTTGTTAATGAAATGGGGGAGGTCTCAACCTATCTTTATCCAGAAAAAAGCATGGATAATATAAAGCAGGAGATCATACATGAATTCATTATAATTATCATGCTACCAAATTATACTGATAGACATACATAATCGTGGCATATGAATATTTACCTGCAATATTCTAGTTAGAGGACTTCCGTTGGGCTTGCGCATTCCATAGAAAGGCAGTCCACCGGCTGTGATTAGCAGACCTACAAGAACAGTAACGGCACACAGCATAAAGCCAATGTCCCAACCCAAATTATTCTCGATCCACACTAGGAATACCAATCCAATAAGTGCTCCAAGAGAGTTTGCAAGGTTGAGCCAGCTCAAGAATTTACTCCTGAGATGTGATTCCTGTGGACCATCATTGCCGAACTGATCCTCACCAAGGATCGGTACGCAAGCGCGCATGCAGCCCTCCCCAATGGCAAACACTAACAAGCTCAAGTAGAGCAATGTTAAGCTCCAAACTTGAGCTGGCTCGCATTTGCTTGGATCTTTGCTTATCTCACAAATCGGAGGATGTAATGAAGGCAGGTGTGCCTGCAATGGTAGCAACATATAGCCCTGCATTTCAAACACAAAATGGTTATAACTCAGCATTTTGCCTCTACTTCCTCATCTTTGAAGCTTAAATTTCCTGAAAGCTTCGAATGGATTGATCATTGGAACAGAATTACCGAATCCAAAGTGACAAGAATAATATGCTCTAATCTAACATCGCATCGTATTCGTAAACTCACCTCCGTTCTAGTACGAAATTTCCCCCAATTCTGCCTTTTCCCGTCTTCCTTATCCTCGCCGTCTCGTCCTCACTTACCCCTCATCCACACCCTCCGGCGAACTCTTCCTTGCAGTGGCACGAACTCTCCTCCTGCACCTCCTCCAGCGAGCCGTAGTGGCGGCATGACCGCTCCCACCTGCTCCACCTCCGGGGAGCCCTCCTCCACCTTCCCTCCCATTGCCCCGAAACTCGACCATCTCCCTGCCCATCCATGTGGCGATGACGGTGTGGCCGCTGCCGCTCCCAACTGGCTCCTCCTCCGGCGAAGGGCGAACTCTTCTCGTGAGCACCAGCGATCGCCCTTCTGCTACACTCTCACTTGATCCTATTCCTCCGGGTCAGCGAAGGCAGATCTGGACCGAGGTGGCAACGGTAGGTTGGCTCCCAGGGCAGGGCAGCCCACGTCGCGGTGAAGATGAGGCTCGGTGGCAGCGACCGGCAAGAGCTCTGAGAAATCCGGCGACCGGCCCAAACTCCCTCCCATCTCCACGGAAGTTGACGGAGATGAAGAGATGGGACGGAAGGACCCAACTATTTGCTATCATGTCTATATGACATATGAGTCCGAAGATTAATTACACGTATAAGAGTGGTAGATAATCAATACTCCATACTCAGTTCGCTTATCCACCCTTATTTTATCGAGACGGAGGAACGTATGTTTAATTATTTATTATCTTAATAAATACATATGCATGATATTATAAATTATGTTTAATGTATTTTTAAGATAAAATAAACCACAAAAAATAATTAAACATTATATAAATTTTGAAGATAATTGGTCATGCATAGATGCAAATTTAATGGTATCAAATACAAAAATTAGAGGTACTTTAATCCTTTGTAAATATAATTAATTTTAAATTTTGACGTGGTTTTGAGATTAGTTTGACCCAATAATATTTATAAAACAAAGTTGCATGTCATAGTGTTTAATGATAAATCTAATAGCATCATTCTTACTATCTTCTTGTTTTTTTATCGATGGTTAAAGTTTAAAATATTTAACTGGTAACTATTTTAAAAATAATTATATTTTAGAATGGAGAGTGAGTAGCAGTACTTAGAAAGGCAGGCGGCAGTAGTACTTAAAAGAACAATTAACTATAAATGTGAGCTGTAGCTAACTAACGAATCAAAATCACAACTGAAACTTAAAAAGAAGATACTTTCAACAAATAATATAGAGTTTAGCTTTATGTGTGAATTTGAAATACTAACTTTAATATTCAAATCAAAATTTCTAACTTGAATTGATTAGCTAGCCAACTAATAAATAGAGCCTTACCGGTGAAACTTGATTAATTTGAACTTTTCGCATGCTGTAACTTATTATTCTCAACTAAAAATTTATATTCTATATGTTCCCTGTTGTAATATTGTAAGATCTCATAGCCCTATTTAAATTTTTATAGATGCTAATAAATTAGACATAACATATGTATTCCTCTGTGGATGAATCTAGGTGAGAAAACCTTTCGATACGAAACAGAAGGAATAACTAAAATTGGCCATTTCCAGTGACATACATGCAAGTAACTATTGAAAGAAATTATAATTCTCTAAATCAAGCTGGGAAAGAGAAATTACCATGACTGGGAAGGGGCCAGACACAAAGATAGCAGCGGTTGGCTTGATATGTGCAGTCGAGAGGATGTTCATCAGTGCAGCGAAGAATGACACGGCGCCGGCGAGATAGGTGATCACTGACGACGAGGTGACGATATCTAGATGCAAGGTCCCATGGAAGTAGGCCACCAAGCTGAAGTTTGCGCCGCTGGGACAGCTGCGCAGCGCCATCAAAACTGCGAAACAGGAGTAATATATTGTGGACAAAGGATTCAGCTCAAGAATGCATCATGTATGAAAGTCCATCAGAAAATAGGATTCAGTCCACATGGTCACAAATGCAAGTATATCACTCCTGCATGCCTAGCTAACGCCAGCCGTCAGTTTCTGAAGATAAGTGTGTGCGGGCTTACCTAACTTGCTCGAATTTACTCATTTCTTTCTGAATTTGAGGCTATAAAGTGTGAGTTCTGCTTCTGAATTCTGATCGAAATCTTCTGGACTCAATATTCTGTGCAGCAGGTGATTTTCTATCGCTTCTCTACAACTTTAATTACCACTTGTTTGTGTGCCGTGGGGTCAAAATTTAGAGTAGGATCCTGTCATCCTACTTGTACATCTTCGGGAAAGAATTTACTTAAGTAGAGATGGTCAATGTTGCACTGGTTGCAGTTGCAGCTATGGTCTGTATCTAATACTTTGTCAGTTGTGATGTCGTTTCCGTTTACTTCTGTTGTTGCCTTCAGTATATATTCTTTTAGGCGTTGCCTTCAGTAGCTGCGTTGCACGCACCAAATAAGTGAAAGATATATTTTGGTCCAACCGGAAGGAGACAGAAGGAATTTTTTTTTTCTGAAGATGAGATTTTCGTCAGATTTTTATTAGATGGGTGCGTAATAAAGGAAGAACTTTGTAGGTTCTTTAACTTTCAGCCATATACGTGTAGTATCAATTTGCCCAACGTGTATTAATACTTTACTCATTTGCCATGTGGAAGATTGGAATATAATCCTACTGCTATACTGACTCCCAGATGTTGATGTATTGGATGTGTCCTGCACTCCCGCTATTATTCAATTTTAATACAGTTAGCATCAGATCAACCACTGCACGTTCTAAGTATTACACTTATATTTTATATTTTGCAGCTGTTCCGTATTCGGCCGGCGTGTAAATCATGACAAACATTTTGTGACATTATATTATTATTGCTGCGAAACTGCTACTCCGTATCCCTTTTTTTTGGTATGATATCCATGATCTTAAGATCTTTCTGCATGACTTACTCCCGCTTTTCAGGACACATCCATCCAAGGCACACTCTCCCCTAAGAATACCCTCTCTATGAGCACCTCCGAAGACTGACCGGTAAATCTAGAGAATCTCAAATCACGAGCATGTCGACTCCCACTGAAAGCACAAAGCCATTAGAAAATCCTGAAAAAGTTCTGCCTGCGACCTAGTCAGACATAGGCTTACATCGAAGCAAAGTTCAGTGATACTAGAGCTAAGAGCATGGCGTGCACACACATGTGCCGCTCTGTTTGCTTCTCTTCGAACAAAAAGAAATTCAAAACCCTGGAACACGGAGCATAACTGCTTCATTTCTTGCACAATCTGGAACACAGCTGACCGCTGTTCCTTCTCCTCCTGCCATGCTGAAACCACTGTCTGGCAGTCAGTCTCCACACACACCTTCTGCATCCCCGCTTGATGTGCCCATTCAACTCCCACTGAAAACACAAAGCCATTAGAAAATCCTGGAAAATTCGCTTCAATGAAGAGTCGAACCCAGGACCTCAGGTGCTACTGAGGCATTTGTAACCCTTTCGCAAGTTTCTTGTTTTCAGCACAGGTCTTTTTAGCTGATTTTTCGTGTGTCAAAGAGAGCAGCAGGTTTTGGATGTACTAGCGCTTCGTGCTGCTGTGGGGATGCAGTTAAATATATGTTCTGGTTGTTGTCATTGGGTTCTTTTAAAAATGGTTAGCATGTTCGTAACCCATGCATCTTGCAATGGCGCCTCAAAACACCACATAAGCAGTAATAAAGATAATGTTCAAGTAGCAAAAAGATAATGTTTAAGTAGGAGAGGTCTCCTTGATATCTCTCCTGCTAAAAAGTACGGAGTATACAGTTGTCTGTCCCACTCTCCTCTCTCCAAAAAAAAAAAAAAAAAAACCGCTCCCCCACCTTAAGAAACTGAAAAAGAATCAACCGCTTCCCCACCAGCAGTGCATCACGTTCATAAAAAAAAACACAACAAATAAACAACGTACTTTTATTTTTCTATTTGATATGTCTGTCCAATTTTAATGAACCTATAAAGTAATCAATACTATATTATAATTCAATCTCCCGTTGCAAGCACGGGTAGCTTACTGATTCAAAAAATCAAGTAGCAAAAAAATGATAACATTGGCACTAGCGTTCAAAATTTGTCCCACAATGATTTGATCTCTAGTGCTATGACCAATCATAGTAAGAATGCACAACCAAAGAGTATTAGTGAGAGTATCATAGTAATTTTTTCTCGCTACTAATGTGTCTAAGAATCGGTAGAAATAAAATCTTCATGTCGAGGAGGGAGTAATAAAATTGCTCCATTCGATGCTCAAGTTAATGAGCAATAGCAGCATTTTTTCCCCCAACTAATGCTGAAATGGATAAAATTTTCCGGCTTTTTAAGATTGAAAATGGTTACTCCACATCCAGCATAATGGAGCCTACAAAGTTATTACTCAAGATACCTCTTGTTCTATGGAGCTGATCAGGGTAAGCAACATTACAAAAGAAACATAGAAAAACTGAAAAGGTTTCAAGGACACATTAATATACAACAAACTCATAATTTCCCGCCCACTAGTTTGTACTAATATATACTTAGCCATTCGTGTTTTTTTTTCGCGGGGACGGCTTGAATGCCGTCCAAGATTTTATTAAGACTTAGGAAGGGGTACAAAATTTTACAGGAAGGGGGAGAGACTGTACAAGCACAGCCGCCCGGACTCCGGGGCGGGCTGCGGAACACAGAGAAAGGCTACTGTAGGCGGTCCGGCAAAATCGCTTGGCAACGTGAGCAAGCCTGCTGCTGCCCAGGTTCTCCACTCTCCTTCTATTGCCGCGCTCAGGTTTCGCACGGTTACTTCCTTGTCTTCGAAGATCCGTGCATTACGCTCCTTCCAGATGAGCCAGGTGATCAAGATTACTCCGGCGTCGAAGGTTTTTCTGTCCTTTTTAACGACCCGATGGCGAGCAGCAATCCACCATTCTTGAAGGTCCCTGTCCGGAGCCGGCTGGTTTATGCCCATTCTTCCTTTTGCTTCCGCCCAGACGTGCACTGTGTATGCACACTCACTGAAGATATGATGACAACTCTCCATTTCTTCGTGTTTTGCATTGCTTAAGTTGCATGTTCTTCTGCACTGTTGAGATGCATTTAGTATCGCTGTCCCTGTCCCGTGTTTCACTACCTTTCACAACAATATAAACAGTACTACCTCCGTTTCATACTGTAAGGCTTTCTAGCCTTGTCTAAATTTATTAATTGATGAATGTATAGAACTTATATATATGTCTAGATTCATTAGCATCCATATAAACCTAGATGAGGTTAAAAAGTCTTATATCGTGAAACAAATGGAGTACTTAATTAGTGCAGTGTGGCTTACCATACAGAAAGAGTGCTGCCTTGGTGCCTCCATGCGTCCCTGCGTCCACCGCATTCCCTCTCCAATCTACATGGCCTTCATCAGGTGCCATCTATTTATGCTTCTCCAGACTTAAACCTCTCCAGTACACAAGCATATATATGCACACTGATCTTCTCAGGCGATATATGCTCTATTGTAAGTAATTACAGCATCATGTCACTCCCATTGGACATACGGAACAGTTAAACAGGCTTCTCCTGTTCCTATATATTTTGAGTAGTACGTGTTCTTGAGCCTGACGATCGAGCTAGAGAGAAGCAGCCTGGAGACTGCTGGGAGAGAGGTTACATATAGGCGACGCGATGATGATGATGGGATCGATGGCAAATGTGAGGTCTTAGCTTGATGATACTCACGTGGCCTGATGCATGCCTCGCATTTCTCCAGGTGACGTGATGCGCGTGGCGGCCAAAGATCTCGCATCTCTCCATGCGCGCGCGTTGCTACGTGGATTTGTCAGCTACCGCTGCAGATCTGTCCGAATAATTTGGACCTTGGAGTGGTCGCCACACACATCTCCTGCTGCACAGGACGGTCGCCGCACACATCTCGTGCGCACTTCCTGTGCAGATTGAAAAGAGAAGGATCGAGGTTGTTGGAAGGAGGTGGTGAGGTACAGAATTACTTCTAGGAGAGTGTCAATAAACTGAATATGTGTTCGGAATTAATCTAGACCTTTTATTTTTTCTAATACAATATATCGGATTTATTTATATTACCACAACAATTACAAATAATAGATTTTTTTATTGGTAGTTGAACTTTAAATCAACGTTAATATTCTTATATCGATGATAATAATGATAGTACAATGTTACCCGTAGAAAGTAATGCAGTCAAGCTCTAGACTGAAATGGCTTTATAAAAATTGTGATTCACATGCTGCTTTGACAAATTGATATTCCGTCCTTGGCACGTGGTCCTTTGTTTTTAGGTCTAACGGATCTGATTTTCTTATACTACGGTGTGTAGTAGTATAGTAAAAATTTTATAGAGGTAAATTAGAACTAAAATATATAACATTGCAATAAATTTGTGTATAATATTTCATATTAAAATAGATAAATTGCTAAGTATATCTTAACAAAATTTCAAATAAATTATTTAATATACTTATAAAAATATATGGTTAGATTTAAATTTTACTATACTACTACCCTTTCTACGGAAGATACCATAACAATACCTTGTTTAAGTATATAATAGTATATCTTTATGTGCTGGTTGCTTCTATTTGTAGCGATTATAAAAGGCAGTGCAGTACTGCTTTCGTTGTGACTGTGATTCGGAAGATCCTCTGATCGAATTAATACTGCTCTTGCTAGTTTCTTGTATCGCGGGCAGCAAGATATACCCATGCACGATTAATTCGAAGAGATGCCAGAAAAATGGAAAGAGATGTAAGTGGACATGTTCCGTACGGTCCTAGACATTCAGTTGTATTCGAGTTGTCTCTGGATGAGAGATACTTTGCCACCGAAAGCCACCATTTTACATGACCTATAATACTTAATTACTCTTTGTAAATTTACAATGTAAGACTTAACTTTCAGTGTTACATACATTCATATAGATGCTAATAAATCTAAACATATATAAAATTATATACACTCATCAATTGATGAATTTAGATAAGACTAAAAAGTCTTACAATATAAAACGGAGGTAATAGCTTCTTTCAGGATAAGCAATTAATCTAAATGTAAATTGAGATCGGAATGATCAATGATCAAATCCAGCCAATCATCTCAACACAAATAACATATTAATAGTGCAACTTACATCAGTACATGGTTACGCTTTTGATTTGTAAACCCGCAGGTTTTATTTTCTGTGGAGTACTGTACCTAAATGGTGCTTCAAGTGCAACCTATCATGGTGAATCCTGATCAACTGATGGGGTGACCATGCGCGGATCATGGCGGTACACGTACTTCTTCGCCCAGTAGAGGAAATTCAAGAAGCCAACCAGCCCGACGACAGCAACCACCCAGTAAAACAGGTCGAGGCGGCTGCTGTTCAAGCTTGCACCCTCGAGCCACCCTGCACGGTGCCCATGCCGTGTGGCCCTGTTCACCAGCTGCACCAGGAACGTGCCCATCCATGAAGCGAGGCCCAGCTCGCACCAGAACAGCGCCGTGCCGATCGACTTCATGTCCTTCGGCGCCTCGCTGTTGAAGAACTCGAGCAGGCCCACGAACGACGTCACGTCCGACACGCCGAGCAGGAAGAACTGAGGGGCGAGCCAGAAGAGGGACATCTGCACGGCTGCTGCTTTCCTCTTCCTCTCGACGACCCCCGCGACGACCGACGCGACGATCATGCAGCCAAAGCCCAGGCCAACGCGCTGCAGGTGAGTGATGCCGGAGGCATACCCCGTGCGCTTGCGGAGGAAAGGGACAAGGAAGCGGTCGTAGACGGCGAGCATTAGCATCTGGAACGTGATGGGGATCACAAAGAGCGTTGCGGGGGGGATATGTATCTTGCCCAGCCTTGTGTTCGTCATGCTGCCTTGTTGCACCGTGAATGTGAGGAGGAGAGGGTTTGAGATATAGCCGACCATGGAGCTGATGAAGAGGGGGAGCATTCGAAGAACAACCTTTGTCTCCTCCACCTTCATTGTGCTGCAAACTGACCAGGCTCCATCTTCGCCATGGTTGATGGAGGCCTTGTCAAGAAATCTGGCAACCAAGTTCATAGAAGATATTATAACATTTATTAAAGGATCATACTCTCTTAAACTTTATGCCAAATACCCTTAACAAAAGAGGGATGTATATTTCACTGGAGCTTACTTCAGACAATCTGTATTACAGGGTACTTCAATAGAATTCAGTCCATTACTGTTTTCTTGTGCTTCCTCAAGTTTCTCGGGAAGTTCATAGTTCCTGTTCCTGAATGCAGCCACAAGAACCTGAAAAATGCAAGCTTTCAGATAAATAGCAGATATTGAAAAACGATTTTCTTCCAAGAGATGGCAATTTAAGTTTATAACCTGCAGTATCCGAGTTAGAGGGCTCCCTTCTGGTATTTGGTTGCGGTAGAAAGGGAGACCAGCAGCAACTAGGAGCAATCCAAGAAGAATTAGGAGTGCACACACACCAAGTCCAATGTCCCACCCCTTGTAGTTCTGAAGCCACACTATTAGAATCAATCCTATAAAACTTCCAAAGGAGATTCCAAAGGTGAACCAGTTGAAGAAACTGGATTGTTGACGGGATTCAGAGGAATCTTCATGGTCGAACTGGTCTGCTCCAAGTGATGGCATGCAAGCACGGATACAGCCTTCACTGAATGCCCAGGCATACAAGCCTATGTGCAATATGACAGAGTTCAAGCCATGAACCTCTTCGCAGTTGCTTAGATCTGCTTCAGTATTGCAAGGCGGTGGATGAAGAGAGGGAAGGTAGGCTTGCAGAGCGAGCAATCCAATACTCTGCACAAGTAGAATGTTACCTTGGAACTTAAACCACTACAGAGCAGAAACTACTTATTTTATGGCTTGTGGCAAACATGGAAATTTATGTCCAGATATTATGTTTTAAAATAGTGAAGGCATCTATAAGTAAATAACATGAAGAACATCAATGTTAATTTAACCACAAGCAAACAAGAAGATGCCAATGTACACTTTTACATAGAGGTCCTTTAATATCTTTATCAGTGGACATCAGTTCAAGGTTATGACACAGACCCACAGTAGGTAGTTGCTTTCCTTGTGATAATCAATCATAGTTGGGAAAAAAAAAGAGAGAATATAGTCTGGAGTTTTGAATTAATGTGGTTTTTCAAATATTTTAGAAGCATGTCGCTGTTTCTGTTAGGAATGCATGGCATAATTCACATCTAACTAATCCTGAAAGCGACATAAATATTAAACATTGTTTTCCTTGGCAAATTGTAAGAATATTGTTTTGTACGATAGCATGTATCCTAAACTCCCAGCTACTTTGAGGTTGGGCAGTCAGCTTTGAAATTTTAGACAATCTGCAAACTTTTCAATATTGGTGTCATCACAGATGAGAGTAATGTTAGAAAAAAATAAAAGGAACAAAGGAAACATGTGAAATAATTTTGATGGGGTTTCAACCTATATGATGCTCTTAGTTATACTTTTGCATTCATTAACTGTGACGCTGTGACTAAAATACTGTGATGAGTGTTATGGTTTTTTCTTTCCTTGGAAGGCTGTCACTACTAAATATAAAAAGAAAGTGCAATCAAGAACTTCCTTGGATAATACACAATATATTTAGACCATTAAATAGGCCATGAGGAAAATTACCAGAAACTCCAAGGGACCAAAGAGGAGTATGGTTCTAGAGCGAGTAATGTAAGAGTCTGAGAGGAAAGCTCCTAATAAAGCAAATGCAGATGTGGCGCCAAAGAAGTTAGTAGCCGTGGTTGCAGAGCTTGAGACTCCCATATGCATGGTTCCATGGAGATATGTAACCAAATTCAATATGTTTGGAACATTCACCATGTTCGTCATCACTGACAGAACTGTAAGAGAGAACAGGCATAAAAAACGCTTTTGATGTCAATACGCAGACATACTGTTAATGAGTAATTACCCAAATAACAGGGGAAGCCAGGAACAATATATCAATCAATGGACTCGGTAGAGAAACTTACAGAACATAAAACATGCCGCTCTGACTCCTCCATGAACCTTTCTGTCTATCGGGTTTCCCCTCCAGTCCACAAAGCCTACAACTGCCATCAGCTACTAATGAACGTCTTCCCACACTTTACTACTACCTGTTCATTGTATACTTCAATCATAGGAGGTATATATAGACATATAAGTATCCTTTTTTTTCGCAGTGGCCCCAGCTAAACTGGGCTCCATTCTATTGAAGAGGAGAAACATCCGAATTCAAAGCAGTGTTAACATCATAGCTTGATAGCTTCTATCAGAAAATAAAGAAATATGATAAGTGAAACATAATAATCTATTTTATGCAATAGATATTGTCCCAACAGTACCAACAACAGACAATTGTTGACTTATAATGTACCTACTAAAAACTGACTTAATGGGTATTATACTTTATTTATAGAAACGTGAACAGCTCAGAACATGTACGATGAAAGGAAATCTGCAAGTAGAAAACAGAAGCGGTGTTATTAGCACACTGTCCATACTCCTTTAAAATAGAGCAGTGGTGATAATAAATCTGTCACCCCCACAACCAACTCTCATCTTTTTTAAAAAGGTGGCAGAGGACCCACATGTCAGCCGTCCTCCACCAACTCTTTACTTTATATACTAAGAAAAAAATATTTTGGAGGCAATATATACATTAATTAATAGATATTATATGAAAAACGATGGTAATAAAGGGTTAATGATCATTTTCTTTAATTAAAACCTTGTCGCAATACACAGCCAACATGCTAGCAATTCTTAAATGGACTGCCATAAATTATAACAGAACTCTAAGATTCTTTTTTTTAATTGCTTTTCTGTTTTTTTACATAGAAAGTCTTCTGCAAAGTTAACTTTCTCATTCCACAGTCAAATAGTGACAAACTGAAAGCACCCAAGAAACAAAAACAAACATAGAAATTCAATAAATTTTATGGAAACAAACATGCCGGAGAATCTATACTAGCTTGGACAGATGTTCTCTGTAACTGCAGTTTAGGTAGTGATATGTTTAGCCTTGCTAATTATGCCCCTTTTGCAGTAAACACTGGCATCATGACACTCGATGCAAGTCTTAACGCATCCAACTATTATGTATTACAGATACAGGACAGGACACTTCATTTCAAGAAGTGAGTCAGAAGGATTAAACTTTCACACCTAGAATAAGTTCATCATGAAAAAAATTATTTACGGTAGGGGAGATCAGACAAAAGGCTTAGCATGGAAAGACAAAAACAACATGATAACACAGAATTTTCTCACAGTAAGAAGCGATGCTGATATTAAAATGTTCTATTTGTCTCACCCATCAGCTACCCTTATCAGTCTGATTTCAACCACATTTTTGGTCCTCCTCTAGCCCAAGAAGAAGCATAAGCCTTGGGTTAGGTATTCTCAATTTAAACAATTACCGATCTTCTTTCAGCAGGTGAACAGCCCTGATAACATACTTGCCAGCAATCCAGCTTCTCTCGCAACCACCGATGCTAGCATTTGCTAACCTCCATGCTGCTTTGACTTTATTCAGCATCAAATCAGCTTCCTGTTACAAAGCAAAGTGAATGTCAACAGTGGGCAGCGTAAAGGAAATACCCGTGCGGTAATTTCAACAGTTAGCCTACGCGGTCAGGACCCCACGTCCCGTCTGCCTAGGGTGTATTTGGTTGGTGGGATATGACTAGATGGGAGATGGCCATCCAGGTTTTTGACGCGTTTGATTCGTGCGTAAAACTGGATATGATGATCTAGAAAAGGAATATTCTATGAAGATGCTGGATGGTGGATGGTGCATCCGGCCAAATTGACCGGACCTTCGTGGACCATGATCATTAGTGATTATTTAGTGATAATTAGCTTGTTTTACATTAATTAGTAATTACCAAGTTTAAATTAATGTTAATTAATGATGATAGATATATTTACTTGATAATTTATATTAATTACGATAAAATCTATTATGATTAATTTATATTATTATTTATTAGTAATTCAATATGTCTATCACATCCATCCTTATCCATCTAACCAAACAAAAAATTAAATCATCACATCCATCTAACCAAACATAGATCATAATATCCTAAAAATATGATGGCCATATCTCATCCCAACTTGACTATCAACTAAAAGCACCCCTAGTTGCCATCCATGAGTCTACACACCGCAGCCCAACTGCCAAGAGTGCACTATAAAGAAGACATGGTTCTCATGCGGTGACCCCAAATTTCTCCTCCTCTCAGGAAATGTCGCCTCGAAAGGTGCCAGGCAGGAGGCTACTGGCGAAGCATTTCGTCGAACACCTAAAGTGCGTTTCTTCCCACCCAGCAAACCAACCCCGAATGTTGGGGTTGACACGCACACGCTCATCAGCGCACGACGGAAGAAGCAAGGGGCCATGATCTCCCATTGACATGCACAGGACTAGAGAGACGCGCCCCTGCCTCTGCTCCTCGCCGTGGAAGAAGGGCCGGGCACGGGCAAAGTTGCAGCACTGCCTGTCTGCGACTCGCTCCGCACGCGGTTGGTCGTTTCAGTGCGACAGCGCCTGCAGCCGCCCGGGGAAGCGTGAGGGGCTGTGGCTGGGTGGCCACCGCACCGCTCGCCGCGCGCGCTCCCTTCCCTTCTCCATGGAAGCTGGCTGGAGATCGCTTCTCCTCTCCCTCCCCTTGAGGCTCGCCGCTCGCCGTCGCTCCGGCCTCCGGGAAGTGGGGGGGTGATCGGCTGGGCCTCGGTTGCACAAGCTGGGCCGGGAAAGGCTGGACACGAAAGCGTCTTCACGAATTTGTCCAGGCGTTGCCTCCAGACGCGCCGGCCCGCTGGATTGGGCTGGAACGGGATTCCCGAGAATGTGCCGGCCCACCAGTTTGTCCGAGGAACGGGCCGGGGTACCCACGGTCCCACCGACGTGACGATTTCTTTTCCAATCTAGCCCCTGATTCGGACAAAAAGTCTGAAGGACGTGTGCTCCCGCTCGCGTTATTCCACACAAACAATTTTCTATATATAGATTATGTATATATGAACTCTATATATGCTACTTTGGTTCTAAAATATAAGTGTTGGTTCAGACGAAAAGGCTACATTGTCATTTAATAAATGGGGAATGAACGAAAGTAAGAGGATAAGTGGGGATAAAGTAAGAAAAAATTGAATGAGAAGCGATTGGTAGGATAATAAGTTTCATGAATAATACTATAAATAATTATATTTCGTGCAAGATTTAAATAATATAAATGCTTAAATTTGGAGCGGATGGAATACAACTTTGTTAGTGTATATCCTTGTAGATACCCTTTTATAAGATGATATTTTTCATGGTAGATATTTCTATACTTTATATAGTAAAATTCTTTTTCTATATATAAATTTTCTATATAAAAACTTTCTATATAAGAAAGAAATTTATATATACAAACACAAAGTGTAAAAAGTTTATACGTATAAATTTTGCAGTCATATAAAGATGTTCACGCGGGTTAATGGATGCACGAACATTCACCCATTTAATCGACCCTTATTTGGACCGCTAATTTGTCTACTACTCCTATATGTCCATACATGGATAGTAGCCCTAAAATTTTACAGAAATGCTCCTGATTTGGACCACTATATATTCCAATAATATATATCGTCTGAAATTCTGAATGTTGTTCCAATCTAGGCCTAGTTGTGTGCTTCGTCTGAATCAGCAGTGGTGACTGCTACTTATTTACTGAAGCTGGAAAATCCTAGTGCACATAGTAACACCAAAAAGCCTCTTAGCTAGAATAATTTATCATCATGTTCTATGTAATGTCCTGGTCTGCTTAACAGGCCATTTCCTGTCAACAGTTCTTGAGCTCTAGAAGGCCTCCAGAGTCCAAACAAATAAAAACGTTCATTACTAACAGATCCATGATAATGTAACTACAAGCCGGGTGACAATGTGACATCACCTTGAGATTTACACAACTAATGATGCTTTTGTGTCTGAAGCTCAGCTCGTCAGTACTAATAAACCTGAAGGTCTGCCAAGTCGGAACTCGGAAACACAACTCCTCATGGAGTAATAGCAATAGATTAGTGCCATTTCTATTCTCTTGGTGGCAGGGCAATAAAGCAAATTCACTTTGCACAAGAATATGAAGCAATAATGTCTGTTCCAAGAATCAAGTTTTACCTCCCATAACAATTTAATTCTTTCTCTTCGAAACATCTAGCCCCAGAAACTGTACACTTGCGCCGACAATGCACAACCCGTATAGCAGCTGGTTATAGCCCTTGGCATGTAAGTACAAGCTTCAACACATAGCCTGATTCTTCACTCAACACTGAGCTTTCCACCATCAGTCCATCACAATGCTCGCAACCAGGTGACAGACCAGTGATCTAGACACTACCACATAATAACGTTTGATCTGCATCCAGATCTTCTTTAACCTTACAAGCTAGAGAACCGATAGAAACCAGAGCGGCGCAGCCATCATAAAAAGGGAGCCACCGCATCTTGCCACTTTGCCGGCGAGCAGGATGGGAGCTGCCACATGGTCTACGGTGCAGCACCCAAGAGGCTCTGGCGGTTGCCCTGGTTTCCCCATGCTCTCTCCTTCCACAGCAGCTCAACCTGTTCAAAGCTTAGGCCCTTTGTCTCTGGCACGTACATAGCTACAAAGATGAAGGCCAACACCGCTATCCCAGCGATGATCAGGAAGGTCGGGCCGGTCCCAACCCACCCGACGATTGAGAGGAATGTTTGCGCCACAATCAAGTTAGACACCCAGTTGACAGTGGCTGACATGCCACCGCACATTCCACGGTATGCCTCAGGGTAGATCTCGGAGTTCACAGCCCATGGGACTGGTCCCATGCCTGGGGAGAAGAAAGCGATGTATAGAGCGAGTCCTGCCACCGCGAACCATCCCAATGCGCCTTGGCAGGCACCATCAAGTGCGCTCAAACAGAGACCTGATGATGACTGTAGTATGAAGGCCATTGCGAGAATGACGAGGGAGAGCACAACGCCAGCCAAGCTTGTAAGGGCCAAGCGACGCCGGCCACAGCGGTCAATAAGGTAGATTCCAACTATGGTCCCAGAAGCGTTCATGCCAGCGACAATGAGGGAAAGGAGCAACGCCAACTTGTTGGAGGTAAACCCGGCCATCTGGACGATTGTGGGGCTGTAGTACATGACGGTGTTGATGCCAGTAAATTGTTGGAACGCCTGAACAGATTAACACATCTTAGGGGGGGAAAAACTCTATGAAATTGCCAACTCGGCATGCAGGATGCACAGCACAGTAGACCATCTGTCTCACTGATAGCTAAGACAGACTGAATTGTGACTGGGCTTGATGATGAACATACCTGAAGACCAGCTCCAGCAAAAAATGCTAGCCTTAGTTCCTTCGACTTGAAAATATCCAAATAGCTCCCAGTAGAGTCGGACTGAAATTCATGCATTGAGGATGAAGCAAGAAGCTCTACCTCTTCCTCTAAACGGTCAGAGTCATAAATCTTCTCTAGCACAGCAATAGCTTTTGCCTTCTCATCCTGTAAAGGAAAATTACTGTAAGAACAAAATGCAGATCAAAGGAGATAATACATGACTGAATCAAAGCTTCAAAAAATAGTAACCTTCCAGAAAAGCCAGCGGGGAGATTCTGGCAGAAAGAGCATCAGAACAAACTGTAAAACTGCAGGCACAGCAGCAACTCCGAGCATCCATCGCCATGTTCCAGGAACCTATAACATGTAGCATGCATATCATTGCAAGTTTGCAACTAGTACTAATGTATTACCAACTTACAAATATCTCCACTACAACTCTCTAAGAAGGATGGTTATATATCCTCCCTTTTTGCTTATAAAATAATCTATAGTGTTTTCCCTTAATGCAGGATTTGTTAGACATCAAGTATATGAGACCCCCAAGTGCAAATTATAAGGAGCCACACGATAACAATTGTAACACTGTTAACCATTTGTTGAGAAGTTTTTACTTGGCTAAACTTTTTGATTCAGATGTCTCATCATTTTTCATCATAAGGTGAATAAAGTACAATAATTCAAGCAAACAGTGAATAGGCTACAAAATGTAGAAAAACTCATATGGCATGCCAAACGATGGTAAAATATGCATTCCAGATAAATACAGGAAAATCATTTTTTAAAAAATCAGAGTGATGTACTACATGAATTTCTAAAGCATAAAGATGGAGCATTTAAACAACACTAAAGTTACTATGCACCAAACAACACCTTGTTGGTACTTGGTAATGCATCCATTGCTGCTGGCAAGGAAGGCTGACTCTTGTTCATTGCTAATCAAGAGTTACACAATAAACTAACACCAACAGGAATGTTAATACCATAAAAGTAAAATATATGAAAAATAGAATATGGTAGGATAAACTTCGCATTAATGTTGAAATCCTTTCTCAAGGGAGTTCATCTTGAATAATGACAGGTGCAGCTTTTTTCATGGTTCTTGTGCACAAGCATTGCCCACGAACTTGTCTTTTTTTTCCTCAAAGATATGATGCAAGCTCATATATGCGCCCCTAGTTGCAGTTAACAGTTAGCTCAATAATTTTTTTTCAACTGCAACACTATTCAGCTTGAACTCGATTCATTTGAGCTGAATGTGGAAAGATCTTAAGCTGAAAATTGCTAATGCGTAGGAATAATGGAATAAAGTATGCTAATTAAGAAGAGGCTGAATGTTTACCTCAGTAAAGCCAAGATTGATAAGGTAGGAAAAGAATTGGCCACCAGTAATCATGAGTACATTAGTCGACACCAAGCCTCCCCTAATTTCTGAAGGAGCAGCTTCAGCAATGTAGACTGGTGCTGTGACTGACGCTATACCCACGCCCAATCCAACAAGAAGCCTTCCCAGAATCAGAATGTAAGGACCAGGAGCAGCACACATAACAAGTGAGCCAAGTGCAAACAGCATGTCAGCGACAAGAGTAGACTTTCTACGGCCATATGTATCATTGATCCAGCCACCCCCAGCTGCTCCAAGCATGGCTCCAACCAATGCCATGCTAACGATTGTCTCCTAAGGATGAACTGAAATCAGTTGCTGCGGGGGTGCTATATGGTTAATGACCAGTAATTGGTATATTAGATTGAACCTGTAAGAAGTAATTGTCTTTGACTGCTGGAAAGTCATCCCGAATATAAAGAAGGGCTCCGGATATGACACCTGATAGAATAAATTTCTTAGCTAACAGCACATATATATCATACTGTTTTTTTCTGGCGAAATTATAGAGTACAGCATTCAACTAAAGTTACCCGCTCCAAACTTTTGTAAGAAACTCGAAAAACATGATGGAAGCATTAGCTTCAGCTGCACTGCCAAATTGATATTTTTATGAAACATTATGGACTAGTCTATGGGGATAGTGCAAATAAGAACAACAAAAGAAGTCATGTAGTAATAATTCTGAATTTCTGATCACGTCCGCTATTCATAAAGTTAATTCAAAATTTCACTGCACAATTTGCGTGTTTGTATCATTTATGAACAAGCCAGAAGCACCCAGAACATCCTGTCAAATAGTCAAATTGAACAATCCCCGAAAAGAAAATGAACAAAATTCATGCGAATGTTGCCGTATAAAACCCCCAAAAGCAAAGTCCAAAGCAACCAATTATTTGTCGCTTACTAGGAGGGGGATTTTATCGACAATAACTAAACATCATCAAATGTTCAAGCAAAAGGTTCAAAGATAATTCATATACCTGTGTCGTAGCCAAAGAGGAACCCGCCGATTCCTGCGGCTCCCGTGAGCGCGAGCACGTACCGGTTGCTGAAGAACTTCATGTGCTTCTTCTCCCCTACGGCGTCCAGCAGCCCGGAGCTCCCGGGCATGGACAAATCGATCGTCATGTCCTCCGCTGCCACCAAATCTCAGAGAACCGCCAAAACTTCTCCCAGAATCCAGCCTTCAGCTTAATAGATGCCCGGGCAAACGAGGACTCCAAAATCGCTCAAAAAACCCAATCTTTGCCCAGATGCGAGTATGTCTGCTCCCAAAAATCCAACCTTTTGACCACCCCTCGAGGAACACAGGCTCAGGAACCAACCAAACCGGGAGAGCAACAAAAGACACGCGCAGAAATTTCTAGAGACAGAGAGAGATTTCAGGAGCCGGTCCAGGACAAGATAGAAGGGGAGAGATTCGAGGGGACGGGGCGAGGACGAGGAGTGACCGGCGTTCGGGAGGCAGCGGCAGCGAGGCGCTGCTTAAATAGGAAAGCTGCGGCTGCACGCACGGCTGGTGGGGGGGGGGGGGGGGTGGGCAAATGATCGGATAGAGCTGGTGGAGAGAGCTTCTTGCGAGTTTGGAAGGGAGAGTTTTTGTTTGGGGGGAAATGATCGATCGAATGATGAAGCCGGCACGCATCGAGTTCCCTTTTGCCGGGCGGACGAAAGAAATGGAGACGCCACCGTGGGGATCGGGGAATTCGGAATTTGGAAGGGGAGAGGGGCAGCACAACCGCACGAGGCATACTACTACATGACTAGCCCGTGACTCCGTGAGAGAGATCACCGCCGTGGTCAAAGCTCGAAACCGTTCATCGCTCCTCTGCTTCACAGTTTGATGATAGAAAGAAGCGTCACCGGCCTTGATACACTTCGAGAAGTTTGCGTTTGCAAGAATGGTTTGAGGTTGGAATTAATGGCTCACATAAAACAAGAATTATCATTAGAATATGATTAATTAAATATTAATAAATTTAAACTTCAAAATAGATTAATCTGATTTTTTAGAACAGATTTTATATAAACTTTTTTATCTAGAGACGTATTATTTAGTGGTTTGGAAAGCTTGTACGTGAAAAAAGAGATAGAGATCAGACCGAACGAGCTCTTGAGAACACGCCTACATGAGCATTTCATACAGATGTGCCGATAGTGTTTTTATATTATAAAAAATATAATTAAATAATAATTTAAGTGATATTACCTGTATAACCAGAACAATTCAAGTGACAAATTTATCCGTATACCGAGTGGACGAAATGGAGGGAACGAAATGATCCAAAATAGAATGCAAAATGGGAATGAACAGATGCAAGTCATAACGTACTTCCATAATCTTTATGCACACGGATTAGAAGAGATCGTGGACTTGCAAATAGAGAAATTTTACAAACCAAAGGGAGGCAGCGAAAGAAGCTACAAATTGGCTGTAGCGGTACCGTTTTATCGAGGAGAGCAATTATAACTGCGTTCCGTTTGGGGGGCGCGTGGAGAAAATGTCTGGACGGAACCGCGAGATGGGCCACGATGCATGGGCCCGCCCTTCGAAACCGACGAGAAAGCGTTGCCCTCAGACAGACACTTGTCGCCGCCCCCGGGCAGTCAGATGCTCAGATGAAGACATCTCCGCCGCCCATCGATCGACGCCCCGACTGACTGTGCCTCAGCAGTTATCCGATCTGTTGTTCCGTCCGTCCACGCGCGTCAGCGTCCGTTGGGTATGGATCAGCGCGGTGAGGTGTCGCCACCGCCTGGACCGGATCAGCCAACTCAACGGCCTCAGACTATTTCCAACCGAATGATTAAGATCATGTTCATAATATTAAATAAGTTGTTATCAAATGAATAAATGAGAAAAGAGAGTGAAATCATGAGACATGGTTTCTACACAACATCTAACAAATCATGTGAGATAAGTAATATTAAATTGAAGTATAGAATAGTAGTGTTTGCATTGGAAGAGTAGTGTCTAGTACTATTTTCTTGATGATGGAGAGTTTATGGAAACCATATCTAGTGTTATGGGTTTTGAATGGTCTCACGTCACCGGTCACTCAGCAGTCATGCTTGGGGCGTCAATCCGGATTCTCTAACTTTGTTCACAAAAGTTACATGAATGATCAATAAAATAAGTCTTGGTTTACAGTATTATACACAGTAAAACATTATAGCAACGGTAGAAAATAGTAAAAATATTATATGATATTCACCACCACCCACCACCACCGCTACTCATCTTTATAGTAGTACAGATAGATAGAAGGTTGTAAATAGAGATTATATTAGAATGTGTAGTCAATATGGACAGTGATATTTTTGTCTAATTGGCTAAATAGACAAGTGGTGAACGAAAATGAAGATATTGTTGGAGACACGATGATTAAAGCAACATAAGATGTTAAGTTGGATCACACATCTATGTACCAAATCTTATTTTTATCTCTGGCAAATAAATTAGTTGTCTGTGTATTTGTTTATTCTATTATATCATTTCTTAAGTTTAAGCTCTAAGCTTAAGGCTATCTTTTGTAATTATTGTCTTATGGTCAAGTTTCACAATATGTATTGCTAGTCATAAAGAATTATGGCTCATTCTTATGTCATATTGTGGTCGTCTAAATAAGCAACAATTACGAAGTTAGCTTCGAGTGTTGGGCAAGTTGTGGCCTCATGTGTGGCCTAGGGCACGGTTGTATTCCCTATTCCACCCCTCATCCCTAACAAGAACACTCCAGGAACCGTGAGAAATGCATGCAAGAAGAACCTTCCCAACAAAAAAGAACAAGAACAATGACCATAACCTGTTGGTGCCCTAGACATTGGATGACCTGAAAGTCTTCGACTTTGTGTTGTGGATAAACACAAAAGTACTCTCTAAGGACTATGCCAATCTTATCAGGGAAAAAAGATCAGAGGAGAGAGTTACACGACTGCATTTGGAGGGTGCAAGAAAGGGCCGAAAAATTGTGGGTTAGGACAGAGGCTAAGGAGGAGGAGAAGGAAGCTTGAGAGGTGGAAAGAGAGATAAAGAGAGAGGGCAAAACATGGAAGCAAGCCGGCTACGAGGGCTTCTGTAAGGGAAAGTGGCCTCGATGCACCCAATAGTTGCCTTTGTCCGAAATGTATCCCTCTATATTTGGCACTTGATGTAATAGTGTTAACTTTGAACATTTATCGTGGAACTTCCTAAATCGAACAGCATGTAATATCCACAACTAATAGTGCTCAGTGTTGTGCCAGGCCTATGCCCCGTACATAATATGTTGCGCGCTGGTGGGTGCGCCTGGCCTAGCGGTTAAGTCCATTGTCTTCATGCCAATCTCTATGTTGCAGAGGTTAGGCACCTCAACGCCAGGCTTAGGCCCCATACATAACCATGTTGGCGCCCTAATGAGTGGGTGTAGCCTAGTGACCAAGTCTCCTACCTCTGCGGCAGAGCCCCTAGTGCGGAAGTAGGGCAACTCAACGCTCTAGGAGGGTCAACTTGGGGCGTGGATAGGCAGAACTATTGGTTGTTCCATTGCTGGGATATTCTCATGCAAAGCCTGACGTTGAGCTTAGCCACCTCGACTCCCCAAGTGGGCCAGCCTGGAGCATGAACACACAAGCTAGTTGACTGCTAGTAGTAGTGCCAACACCTTTGTGCCAGTCCCCATGGCGTGGAGGTTGGTACCTTAGCGCCCTAGTTCATTAGTGCTAGGGTGCAGACCTACCGTATATGTTATAAAATATAAAGGACATCATTTTTTCGCATGGTTTCTTTTTATATTATTAATAAATATGAAATTCACTTAAGAGGCACTGAAAATATGTATATTTTTTTTGAAAACATGAGTGCCTTTGATTACGTGCATATATATGTGTTAACTACATGAGGCTACATGGTAAAAGGAGAACTCATACATGTGTAACATCCTCATCATCATCTTATATTGTTTTGTTCTAAGTCATCGGCTCTCATAGGCCATCATAGGCGAAGACAATCCACTGACAAACCAAATACATTAAGTCGTCTTAAGATTGTTGTTCAACGAGATAAATATTCGAAAAGGGTCGACAGTAAAAAAAAGTTCATTTTGCTTTTGCTTATGTTTATAAGTCAAAATTTGATTCTACATCCTTAAATTTGGATTTGATTTTGAAGTTTTTTATCGTAATTTAATTTTTAGTACTTGTTTTTATATTAATAAAAATATATAAAATTTTTATTTATAAAATATTTTTCGTTTAAAAATATATCGTTTTGGCTAGATGACCCCTTCGTTTACCTTATCTGTCAGCAGGTGCGGCCGCTTCCTCGCTGAATACAGCATCACAGCCGCCCAATTCCATCCACCGATGTCCAGGAAAATTATGGTTTCTTTTCTTCAATTACATATTGATTTTTTTCATCGACGGAAGAATGTGTTTATTAAGATGAATACATCATATATCTTTGCTTAAGAGCATGCTCAACCACCCAAATTTCTCTAAATTCCAAAATTAGGAGATTTTAGGTAAAAATATCTCTCAAACGAGTCTCTAACCATCCCAAAAATTAGAGACCCCTTCCCCCATAAGGTCGTTGTTTCTTCCTGCACGTGCGGAAAATATTTCTGCCTTGATAAATAAACTGAATTTTGATGGTATATTTGTGTGTGCCTCTTATTATGTTTAGTGGGTCAAATTTAGTCAATCTTTTGGAGGGATAAACTTTTTCACATGTTAAATTTTATTTAGATTTTTAAAAATAAAATTTCAGCGATAAAATTTAGCCAATCTGTTAATGATGTTTTGTTATCCAACACACACTGATTCTTTTAGTCAAGGCTGGATTCTTTTATCCATTATCTAAAAAAAAATTCAACACACACTGATTCATAAGGTAAAGGGGCAAAAGCACCGATACAATTTCCGTTAGCATGTTCTGTTGGTGAATTTTTACCTTATCAGAATTACCTTTCTTCCAATGTTACAAGTTAAGCAAACGTTTCAGGAATTTATTTACTAGATTTTGCATTTACTTTCCTGTATTATTGTTCCTGCTTCTCAAATTAGCTATCCTAATCGGTTGCTGAAATGAGTCCACAAATTCTCCGATGCGGAGAAAATTTAAGCTTGAAATGCAGTATTGTGGCCTTTCTGCATTACAGAAATATTTCCTTTGATTCCTTATATAAGCTACCACTGACAAAGTACAATTCCATCTTCATATTACTGCTTTTTCAGCATCCTTTTTTCTTTTTACACATCGTTTTTAATTTTGTGCTCAATCACACTGAAAACATTATTTTTCAACTTCATTCTAAGTAATAAATTGGCATTACATTCTATATTTTCCATAACAGCGCGGGTTTTCTAACTAGTATACTACTAGAAGGACCAACCCATGAGTGATATTCATATATCGCAAGATGTTTTTATCGCATACTTTTTACAGAATAAACATAACTATAGATCTCATTATTTACTTGCTATCTTGTCAGTTGCAACTAAAATTTAAAAGTTATCTTTTATAGAGTATCTTATGGTATGGCTGATTAGGAGTAGTTCAACCAATCTAGATACTAGGTCTTCGAGCAGCCATGTAAATACCAACTTCTTTAACTAAAGCATTTCTTTGTATTTATTAAAATAGTTAACTCTCTATTAACTAGATGCACATTTATGTATTGGTTTTGATGCCTATTTAAGCATCAATGCAACTTTATAATCAATGAGATGACACCCCCACACGTTATCGCAGACAATTGTATGAAGTAAATCAAACAATTTGAGCAAATACTTAGAGTACGATCAGATCGTGTAAATCATATCTACTGGTTAAGTTCCTTTAGTGGCTTCATGCATGGGCTTTTTATACGAGTAAATACTCGCTGAGTTATTACTTTTTTAAAATAATACTAATAATTTTGTTGCATAGTACCTGCATGATCATTGGTGTATCCAATGCTCGATAACCTTGTGCAACTACTCGTGTTTAATCTAAAGGTACGACTGCACAGTATTGCACGTGTCTAATAACATCTATCGTATGCTCCACATTCTGTTTGAATTATAGGAGAATATACAATCTATATTCCTCCTGAACATGTTTTAATCTTATTCGTCTCCGACAACACCTATAAGTTATAACCACTCATTCGTACACATTTTGTTTAAATGAGAGAAAATAATTAGAATATGCATACACATTCTCTATGTACCGATTCTATGATACGACCAAGTTAATGCTATGAATAGCAGATAACTGGTTAGTAGCGGATTGCGTAGTGGGTGCTAAGTTTTAATAGAGAAATCCAGAAATAAATACATCATAGATCAATACCAACATCAAAGTTTACCTAAATTCAACAGTTAAGGATTCACACTTAGGTAATCATATATTTCATAGCATAGCAAATATAAAATATCTGAAATAAATAAGATATAAAAAAGCTATACGACGTCAAGTTCGCATATCCATGCACGAAGAACATTGCTTCCGTGCAATAGTGACCTAATAAAGCATATGGTGGACTGCTACAGTAGTCATTAATCATTACAACATACATTAAGTTCCAATGCATTATCTTCGGTGCACTGGTTATATGCTTTACCGGTAGTCGTAGAGAACGGCCGTTACGAACCCTATTTATTTCCTTAAATACAGTCCATAATATTTTATGATCTACCGTTAAAATATCGTGTATAAAGCTTTTAAATTCGAAGCTGTGGGCTAACTGAATATCTTAAACTCGAAGCTAGTAGGAAACTGACGAGTGTAGAAAACCAAAAGCAGCTTAAAAACAAAAGAAAAGGCGGTAAGAAAAACACACACAAAAAAACAGCATTGCATTATTACCCGGTAACGAGAAAAAAGGGCAAGACCAAAGAAAGGGGAAGAAAGGAAAAAAAAAAAAGAAAGCTCGCATTGGTAGCTTCTCTGTTCAGGCCGAGCAAGCGAATCCACCCGACCGACCTGCCCATTCCATCCTCTCCCATTTCTTCCCCTATTCCTCCTCCTCCTCTCTCTTTCTCGCCTCGCATCCCACCCCACCCCACCCCACCACCCTCCTCACCCCCCGCCCCGAATCCGCTCGGGCGCCTCGCCACCCGGGCCCGATTGCTTCCTCCTCGTGGTGGGCGCCGCTCCGATCCGCCCGATCCGCGCTGCTCCTGGGGCTCCGGCGCGCGGCGAGCGGGGGCGGGGGCGGGGGCGGGGCGGCGATGGACTCCGAGGACGACATGCTCGACGCGAACGACTCCGCCGACGACGACTTCTACAGCGGCGGGGAGGCCGGGCTCGGCGGGAGCGACGACGGCGACGGCGACTACGACTTCGCCGACCACGACTCCGACGATTCCGCGGAGCTCCTCTCGCACCGGCAGCAGGTGATCTCGGGTTCGCGCGCCTGTGGGCGGGGGGATGCTTTGAGTGGCTGGGGGCGGGGGCATAGCTCGTGGTTTGATCTGTCGCGGCGCGGGAATGCCCGGAAATTGCAGGATCGTGAATCTAGGCGATCGATGAGATGGTTGCTGCCATGCTGCACGTATAAGCTTCGTTGTTTAGTGGACTTTGATGTGGCCCGGGAAAATGGTATTGCATTGGTTGTCATCCCTAATTAATGTGTCGATGCTAGCTAGGACCTCCCTGAAACATTTATACATTTAGTCCTAAAACATTTATACATTTGTTTTGTTATAGGAGGTACGGGGATCCGAGATTTTGGTGGGGTAGGCAACAGTGTTGACAAATAACTAAATGTTGGGTACTGGCCATCGTATACTTTGTCGTCGGCAACTATTTCTTGTTCCATACGAGAAATGTAAACTAAATTACAGGATTAGTGGATTTTGCAAATCATGATGGGAATTTTGTGGGTGTTTGGGAGGGTGGGAGGTGGGGAGAAATGTAATGTGTATAGTTTCATTTATCCACTGGCAGATGAGGTAAATGAGGGCAAAACAACCGAAGGGAGAGGCTTACAATATGCTCATGTTCAGAGCTATTCACGCATGTAAGCATTATAACTTGACAGTAAAAATTAGTCATGTTCTATATGTACCAAAAAAACCATAGTTGACTAGAACTTCTAGTTCTGAAGAAAAATTGTGATAGATGAACAAATGTTATGATGAACTTCATGTTCAAATCTTACCTCACCTGTTTCTCTGAGTGTTACTTTTTCATGTATTAACTCATAGTTGGTGTGGAGGAAGTAAGCTGGTATAGGGGATGCAATTCAGTCTTACATTTCTGTATACATTGGGATTAACGATGCTTGGTCTGGTTATGGCACTTTATTTTAAGCGTGTCATGTCAAATCAATAATTTCCTGGGATAGAGATATGGTGTAAAAGAAAGAGGCTATTGCATAACTCATACTAACTGTATATGAATTGTGAATATATCTATATCCTTAGCATACTGGAACAACTGCCATTTCCTCAAAGGGTTGTGATCTCACGAGTGTGAACTTACTACAAAATCCCATCCTAAGTTCGAAATGCAGGTTGTAAGGTTTAACTTGCCTTCATGAAGTACGTAAGTAGGAATCACTAGTAATCCCTAACCAGCCTTACATCAGTGACAATTAGTTTTTGTTCTGTTTATACAGGAATTGTGCATAATGTTTTCCTTGTCATGCTCTTTAATTAATTAGGTACAAAGTGCTACTTTAACTCACATATTTTACCAGATTTAGTTCTAGCTGGCTGTAGACGATTGATTTTTTTTCTCGATAAGATATTGGTTATTGCATGCATGCTTGATACCGTTTTGAAAAGACAGAGGTTATTAGTTATTACCTGTAGTTTGTGGAGTATGGATAACAGGTTCTTTTGTCGGTATGCTGTCGACATGCCGCCTGAATTAAGATTCTTCCTAAATTAGCCTCTGTGGTTCCCGCTTGTTTCTATTCCATGTTTCATCCAACAAGTACACTACTGACCGCCTGCTTGCTTGTTACCATCTAAGCCTGCTAAATAAGCTCGATGTCGAGGTTTCCAGGCAGCATGAGTTTTGTCCATTGTCCAGCCAAGTACCCTTGTCCTAGGTTGATGGCACTCAGCTGGTTTTACTCTGCCTTTGAATGTAGACAAGTGACGAGTTATAGCACCTATGCAGCTATGCTTGCCTAACAAGCTTGCGTTTTGGTGTGTTGTCCATTGATGTTACATCTTATGTGACTGGTCCTGCTATATCCTGCTCACTGCTGACCAAGTTATTTGTCAAAGTTGTTTGTCCCTAAAGCCAGACTTCTTTCTAACAGTTTTTAGGTCTTTTCATAGAAGTTTTCTTATTCCTAAAAGAAGCTTGGAATATGACAAGCTACATCTTGGGAAATTGTAAATGCAGGCTTTTGACATAATGCTTGGAAAGACCATGCTGCAGCAAATTAGCAATGATCTATTTCTAATTAATGTGCTAGATTTTAATGTGAGTAGTGCCCTTTTGGCTTGTTTACAAATCAAACTTTGATGCAAAAGTAGTACAGTAGTACTGTTTGATTATATTTTGTGCCAATCTTTGAAATTTAATGTTTTGACTTTTGACATGACATGAAGTTATGTACATATCATCTTGTTGTTCAGTTTTGTGTGGTTTTGACTTATATGAACTTTTATGCACCAGCAAAATTACAGTATACTAAGTGAAGCTGATATACAGCAGCACCAAGAGGATGATATAAATAGGGTTTCAACTGTTCTTTCAATTTCAAAGTCAGAAGCATGTGTTCTTCTTCGTAACTATAACTGGTAATAGCCATTGCTTGCCTTCAGACTGCTCCTCGCCCTCCTGAGATTTTCTCTCAACCTTTTAGTGATGTATCTCTATCAAGTTCTTTATGTCTTTGATTCTCATACCTGATGATATATCCTTGTCCATGTCACGTTTCTTTATTCACATGATTTGGACATGCTATGAATGAGCAGAGTGAAATTTCATGGGATTTATTGTATTGAGGGGTATGCGATGTTTATTTGTTGGAAATTATTTCATACTGCTTTGACTCATCAATGCAGTCATCATTCACTCTTTAGAAAGTTGGTTACTGTTTGCCCAAATGGCTACTTCATTTGTTATTGCCACAGGGAAGCAAGGCACAAAGAATTGATACATCATTTATTTGGTTTGCCCCTCTGCAGGAGTGTTAGTAAGGTGCACGATGAATGGTTTGCTGATGAAGAACATGTTCGTAAGGTTGTTGGTTTGCTGGAAAAGCACACTGAAATGCCAAATGACAGAGAAGTATGCCTTTACCTTACTAATATAGTAATATAACAATTAAAGCTTTGAGGATGTACAAATAATTTGATCTGCGAAAAAATCGTCACCTTTTCTACCCGCCCACTAACCCCCCCACCCCTGTGACTAGTGGATGCTGGGAAGGTTTATGTAAAGCATAATTAGAAACAAGTGAGCAGCAGCCGCTCCTTCGTTTTTCTTTTTCTAATCCAAGGCTTCTGTTTTTGTTGCTGGCTAGTTTCCTTAGCACATTCATGACTGAGAGTCAGGATTGTTAAAAAAAAGTTTAGTATGCTTGTGTTATTGCAGGTTTTCAGTACACATATATTTGCACTCAGTTTTGCCTGTGCTATACATTGTGAGTTGCGAGTAGAATGTGCATCTGGCATCTCCTATTTTATTCGCTTGACCCATCATTACTTAGAACTACTTGATTATCATGAGCTGTTCAATACTAATACGTCTTGTTCCCTTGACAGTTGACGTGTGGAATTTGCTTCGAAAGTTGTCCTCGCACGTCAATGAGTGCCGCTGCATGTGGCCATCCTTTCTGTGGTGCATGTTGGAGAGGTTTGACAATCAACCTTGAAATATAATTCTATTTTGTGTGGAATCACCATTACTCTTCATAGTATATATTGAAATAAAGAATGGCAGCTATTCTTTATCCAGTGTTTCTAGGAATTAATGCACTTCAAAAGAATTGAAGCACTTCTCTAGTTTGGTGGTCCAAGGCTGTAAAAGGCATGGATAAGGACTCCATAAAAGGGCTTAACTCGCTCAGTATTCTTGTAGGTTGGGGAATCTGGAGTCATAGAAATGATTGCGTCTTTAATGGTGTCAATCCTAGTGTCATGTCCGCTATTCAAACGGTGGCTAAAAATGAGTGTCGTCTTTGGTGCTAGAGATTCTAAGCTCAGTGAGTTTCTTAGTAGGTGGTAACCACGGTTGGGTAAGGTTGTGTTAAGTTGGTTTCTTGTAAGTTTAAGAACTGTATGTGTTTAAGGTGAGTGGGGGTGCTTTAGCTTCCTTTCCCATGTTTTCTTCTCTCTTAGTGAAATAATATGCAACTCTCATGCGGATTCAAGAAACAAAAGAATTTAAGCACGCACCTCTGTTCATATTAAATTTTGCTATTACATTGACAGGTTACATTAGCACTTCTATCAATGATGGTCCAGGATGCTTGATGTTGAGATGTCCTGATCCGTCCTGCACAGCTGCTGTTGGTCAAGATATGATCAACTCACTGGCTGACGACGAGGATAGGGAAAAGTATGGACGATATCTTCGCAGATCTTACATTGAAGATAATAGGAAGGTAGGATGATCATAATTCAAATGAATAAATGAAAATCTGCATAGCTGCTACTTCGATTTTATTTTATGTTCCATGCAAGTAAACCATTCTCCCATCTTTGCATCTTCTTTTTCCTAAAAATGGAGTAACCTTCTCTCTTTATCTTTATTAATTGTACCAAATATTCTATATTTTCAAAATGGTGAAATGATCAAGTGCTATATTTGGCCAATTCGTAAAATTTTCAATTTGTTTATCTATTTTAAGCATATGTTCATTAAGTTCATTCCTGTTTGGAACAGACAAAATGGTGTCCTGCTCCTGGATGTGAATATGCCGCAGAATTTGTCATGGGCAGTGGCAGCTATGATGTGAACTGCAACTGTTCATATGGTTTTTGTTGGAACGTGAGTACTGGACTGGGCATTCCATTTTATTGTGATCAGCAGGACATAAACCATTTGAAATGAAATTTGCAGTGTACCGAGGAAGCTCATCGTCCGGTAGACTGTGCAACTGTTTCGAAGTGGATCCTCAAGAACAGTGCAGAGTCTGAGAATATGAACTGGTATTGTCAGAATAACACACTTTTTTTTATTACCAACGGTGACAGTTTGTTTACTCTAGTTTAGTTTCTTTAATTGTATTTGATCTTTCTTCTGGAAACTTTGTCCTATCTCATGTCTACTTTTGGTTGTGAGCCACACACTAAAAAAATGTAGGTCTGTTTTTGCTATTTTATTGGTTTGATTATTTTCTGAAACACCAATGTTTTGACCTGATTTTTTGATTAATAGTTATGTGGTTGCATGATGCGTATTAAAGTTAACTACAAGTTATTTCTTGTTTCAACTATGTTGAACTTTCTGTTGGTTATGGTTTCAGGATTCTAGCTAATTCAAAGCCTTGTCCTAAGTGCAAGCGCCCCATTGAAAAAAATCAGGGATGCATGCACATTACATGCACACCTCCATGCAAATTTGAGTTTTGCTGGTATGTAATCATAATCCCTCTGCCTATTCTCTTCATAGTACTTGCAATCTCATATGGCTGATATGATACTTTTTCTTTATAACCAAGGCTGTGTCTTGGTCCATGGTCTGAGCATGGAGAGCGGACTGGTGGATTTTATGCTTGTAACCGTTATGAGGCAGCAAGGCAAGAAGGAGCGGTATGGTTCTAATCTGAGGAGTTTCCTTAATTTTTCACTTTTTAATTTAACAGTGTGGGTAATTTACGCTTTGCACTGGTTTACACCTTACAGTATGATGAATCTGAAAGGAGAAGAGAAATGGCAAAGAACTCGCTTGAGAGATATACACACTATTATGAACGGTGGGCAGCCAATCAGTCGGTAAGTTGTTGGTATAAGATAAGTTGCCTGAACAAAGCATTATATTTTACACAAGTGGTAGAAAAAGAAGCACTTGGAAGTGGCAACCTTGATCTGTGTGGCAAGCATCTTAAAAGTGGTGTTAAATGTTAAGAATTTTCTGCTCAGTTTTAACTTTTTAGATATTATGATAATTAGGCATGCAAGTTTTGTCACTCATGGTACCCTATCCAATTAAAATAACTTTTCTTTAATGTTGCAAGCCACCTACGCCCTGATGACAATGGAATGTTCTGATGGAACAAATATATCGTCTTGCTTCTAATTATTGACTGTCAATAAACTTATGGTTAAATTCAATGCTTGGTTTTGTGCTTAGGTCTGCTTCTTGTAGAAAGCAGTAATGTGTAAACTTTTAAATGAAACTTTTCTGGTTTCTTTATTTGTTTTCTCTTCGTTATGCAGTCGAGGCAAAAGGCACTAGGAGATCTGCTGAGTCTGCAGAACGACAAGGTATATAAACATATGACACTTCTCCTTTATCCTTATCCAATTTCATGCAAAAGCAATCGAGCTATGTTTGGTTCATGCATATCATTTAATACAACTACTTCAGCCTGTCCAGAACATATGCTAATGACATTCACAAATCATGTTCAGCTTGAAAAGTTAAGTGATATACAAAGTCAACCAGAGTCGCAGCTGAAGTTCATCATAGAGGCTTGGCTACAGGTTAGTTTTCACCACCAAGTTTAGCTCTCATAAGGCTCCCTGATCTCTGACGAATGGGTTTAATTTTAATATGCAGATTGTCGAATGTAGGAGGGTATTGAAATGGACTTATGCCTATGGCTTTTACCTCCCAGAGCATGAGCATGCCAAAAGACAGTTCTTTGAATATCTGCAAGGTTTGTAGTTTTGCTGTAGTAAATAGCATGTGCAACTGTGCAAGCATCCGTTACTTATCTGGTCTATATTCTTGTTGCTTATTTATCTAGGTGAGGCGGAATCAGGCCTGGAGCGGCTGCATCAATGTGCAGAGAAAGAACTTCAAGTATACCTTGAAGCAGAATCTCCCTCAAAAGATTTCAATGACTTCCGTACAAAGTTGGCTGGATTAACAAGGTACCGCAGATCATATGTTTTTCCTGTTTTCTATCCTTACTCGGATGCTTGTATCCTATGGAAGGTTTTCTTTTGACCACATGATCACTCCTAATTGTAAAAGGATGGCCATTTAGATGTCTTATGTGTTCCTACTGTATCTTCATTTGACGATCTCTTTATTTGACAGTGTGACTCGCAATTATTTCGAGAATCTTGTCCGAGCTTTGGAGACTGGATTAAATGATGTAGGTCCTTCCACTAGCCATGGAACATGCAGCAAGAGCACAACTTCTAAGTCTCTTGGTGGTAAAAGTAAGAGTGGCAAGAGCAGAGCATCCAATACCAGCTCCAAAACAGGTGGCTCAAGCCGTGGTGTTGATGAAAGCAACATTTGGACGTGTGATCACTGCACATGTGCTAACCCCAAATCTGCCAGAAGCTGCCAGGCCTGTAACAACCAGCATCGATAGCGTTACATAGTCTTGGTTTTAGGTCTCGACTCCATTGGTCGAGAAACATCTGGTCAAACCCGGTGGTAAACATCATATGCAAAATTGTTGTCACTGATCAGTGGAGCTGGCGTGAGGAGGTATTAGCTGGGGATTGTTGCATGCAAAAGTAGATTTTCTCAACTAATCATGTCCAATGGTTGAGAAACTGGTGATACCCAATTGTTTTATCAACTAACGGTACCCTTGAAGCCCTTGCTCATCATCTAGTTCATCCTGTATATAATAACTCTATATCGATATCTGTAACTCTTGTGTTGTTCTATGGAAGTAGCGCGTACCAGCAGATGTGCGCCGCCAATGGACTGAGTTGTTGTAATGATGTTGTCACCTTTGTAATAATGAATTCACCGATTCTCAAGGAAATTCATTTATCTTGTTCCAAAATGCAAATGCAAATTTTGAGTTAAGGGGATGCCACGAGTTAGGATGGTATTAAGATTGATAGCCTCATTTTTTTCGTTTATGTTTATGATTTTAGGCCAAAATTTAAATATTTAATAGATTTTGGGGTTTATTTGTTGAGCATTTTTCTTATCCTTGAGAAGGTACCATGATGCTGTACCACTGTTTTCTACGTAAACTTGATCGCTTTTAAATCGATAGGAACACATGTATAATTATATAAAGTCTTATTCATAAATTATTTTTATTTTAAAAAACAAGCAATCAACCCCGTAGTTTTTTTGTTCGGAGTTCCAGACTAGTCGAAAATCATTTGAGATAACCGGAGATGAAACTGGTGCATGAATTTTGAGGAAGATATTCAAGAATTTGTATGATTTTTTTTTAAAAAACCACACGTGTGATGTATAGCAAAATCCTTTGGGATAAGCGAGCCAGTGCATTTTCCTTGTACTGCCAATGCTTCATCCTGCTCAAATTACGGTACTGCCAAGTCTGCCAACATTGTTCATCAACTTCCACGGACGAATCCCTTCGTTCCTGCTTTGAAAGAAATTTCCATTTCATCTAATTGAGTGCGGAATGTCACCGATTTATTTCCAGTATTCGAGCAAACGAATCATATTTAGTATAGTGCATCCTAAATATTGCCATGATTGAGGTGACACGATTGTTTCGTCCTTGCCAGATACTGAAATACCCCACAAATAATCAGCGACGTTTCCAAGTTTCAATCTTTGGAAACAAATCTTTGAATTCTTGACTATATATATGCGTGCTCCCGCTTCAACGGCAAGACGACGCAGCGCGCATTCTCTTGTACTCCAAAGCTTCTCGCCATGGCCACCTTTGTCCCGCCAATGGCCTTCATGATGGCGATGCTCATGGCCTCCTCGCTCCTGGTTGCGCCGTCCACCGCGCACGGCGACCACCGCTCGCCGGCCTACGCGCCCGACGCCCACCACCACTCTCCGGCGCCGAGCCCCAGTCACGGTGCTCCTTCGCCGGCGGCGGCGCCGGCTCACTCACCGATTGCTCCTGACCACGGTGCCGCCCATTCGCCAGCACCGGGTCCTCACGGTCACGGCCATCACGCACCTGCGCCGGCGCCAGTCCACGCCGACCAGCACCCCCAAGCACCAGAGCCGCACCACCACGCTCCTGCGCCGGCACCGGTCCGCGCCGACCAGCCGGCGGCAAATGCTCCAAGCTCGCATCAGCATCAGCATCATCACCATGGTGCTGCCCCGGCGCATGCCCTGACTTCGCACCATCACGGCCACCACCATCACCACGCTCCGGCGCCGGTGCACGCCAGCGAGACGGCCCACGCGCCAAGCCCGCACAGCCATGCCGCTCCTGCGCCTGCTCCAGTGGCCGGGAGGCCGACGGCCCCCGAGACGTCTCGGGCGCCGGCGCCAGCTCCGTCGTCGCATGTCCAGTCACCCGCACCTGCTCCGGGTACCGGCCGCCATGCGTCGCCGCCCAGCCCTGACCAAGGGGCTCAAGCACCTAGCTACTACGGACACTACCCCTCGCCTGCGCCGGCTCCGGCCCCGGAAAGTACGTCCGCCGCCGTTGCTGTCGCCGGAGGTGCCGGTCTTCTCGCCGTGGCGGCCGTCGCGCTGCTTCTCTAGAAGCCTAAAGCTAGATGATTTCCTGGGTCTGTAATAAATATTCTCATGCATCGTTGCATGGTTTTATCGAGATGGATATGTTGAGTGCTAGTTTAATAAATTGAAGAGAGCTTTCTTTTAGTGATCTGAACTCCCCAAAGCGTGCAATTTTCATTGATGTAAAACACGCAATTTTATTGCATATATCATATCATGTCCACGAAGGATCCTCGCCCGGAGTCCCGTTCCGAGGTTGCACGTCGTTGGTGGTCCGGTTACCGGAGGGACGGAACCAAAAAAAGTTTATTGAGCAAGGCTAAGCTAATATATTGTAACTATTTTTAAAATTTATAGAGTAATTTAATATATTTTTAAAGGGATTATGAAACTAGTCCTAGGGCTCCAACCATAGCTATCCTAGGCCTGTTTCCGCCCTTGGATTACAGGACGTCAACTCCTTGAGACGTTTAATTAACATGTGCCAAAATTATCTGCTACAAGCAGGCGACATTTCGTAAATATGGTCTTGGTTGACAAACTTTTTATACTCTTAGAAAATTTATACATAAAAACAAAATTAATATATAAAGTATATTAGAAAAACAGCTACATTAAATATATCAACTTAGAAATATGTATCTATAAGAATTAATACACTAAAATTTGTATTCCCTCTGATTTTAATAGATGATGAAGTTGACTTTTTAGGTCACGTTTGATCATTTATCTTATTTAAAAGTTTGTGTATAAAAAAAATTATATATATAAATTTTGTATATAGAAAGTTGTGTTCATGATGGTTAGCAGTCATTTGTCAGTTGGACTTTTCGTTCTTTTTGAGCCATTTACCATGCGACGAGAAAGCACTAATCTATAGTCTCGAGGAGTAGTAGTTAATTCTGAATTTCTGATATGACCGGTTTTATTTTCAGGAGACGACTCCCTCGTTCTTGGTTTATAGTACATTTTATTATGTGGATTTAATCAAGTTATGTATTTTCTAAAATAGTAATACTCCCTTCTGTTACATGCATAAGGAATGGACGATATCATTAAATAACGTCAACCAAAATGTGGAAGTAGTACAACCAAGGGAATAAAAAATAAAATGAATTAAAAAGTTTAATATTGTAATCAAAACATGGACTATCTTACGCAACATTTTTA
This sequence comes from Oryza brachyantha, assembly GCF_000231095.2. NCBI lineage: Eukaryota > Viridiplantae > Streptophyta > Magnoliopsida > Poales > Poaceae > Oryza > Oryza brachyantha. The sequence continues at coordinate 13,326,922 of NC_023166.2, forward strand.
AGTAGAAGAATTTCAGGTGTAACTATATATTATTATATATTGTAAGTTTGTGACTATATTGCGATTACATTGTAGCTTCTATATAACTTGTATATGGCATAAAAATAAATGCAACATGTTTTTCACTTTTCCCTGCATAGATCTTGCTGCAATGTAATAGTACGGAAATCGAAATGCACAATGTAAATATATATATATAGTATAAGTAACTATAATTGTACTACATTTACATTTGAATGTTTTTTTCAACAAAAGTTTGTGTCAATTTTTTTTAGTAATTTCAACCTTTGAGATAAATAAATAGAAAATAGTGCAAACCTCAAATATGCATAATGTTTTTTTTTCTAATTTTTTCAAAAAATTCATGATAAATAAACAGAATATGGATCAAACCCCAAATGAAATCTTTTAACAAAAGGAAAATGGAGCAAACCTCAAATGTGCAACCCCAAATGAAATCTGAAATTTTAAAAAATAATATTCAGGATAAATAAACAGAAAATAGAGCAAACCCCAAATGAAATCTTTAAACAAGGAAAATGGAGCAAACCTCAAATGAAATCTTTTTTTAAAAAAAGAATGTGTCTTACAAGAAACTGGAATATGAATCTTAAAAAACGAGAATATTGAATCTTAAAAAACGAGAATATAGGAAAGGAATATGAATAAAAAAATAATAGGAATCAAATCTGCGAACCCCAAATGAAATGAATACGACTCTTACAAAAAAGAATTATGAGATCGAAAAATAGTATGAAAATAGGAACAATCGATCCCTCGACCGAAGGCCATCGACGACATGACATAACCAACTGTACTAGCACGAGTTTATCCCTTTTCGTGTTAGTTTATTCTTTTCAAATGTGCCAATATCACCCTACCTATTTATTTCATTCGGAACGGCGAGACCAATCTAGGGTCCCGCGCCGCCGCCACCTCTTCCCTCTGCGGCGGCTCGCTTCCGAACGTCTGCCGGAGGTAGGCCTCGCCAGCGGGAAGCGCCACCCCGCCCCCCCCCCCCCCCATGCACAGTGTGTTGGACAGCCTCCGCTCCTTCTCAAACCCGCCCTAGCCTCCTCCCCTGTACGGCCCTGGCCGCCTACCTTCCTAAAACCCCTGCTCTATCCCCCGTTGCTGCTGTCACGCTTACTCTCCTTCCCTAGTCCACGCCTCTGTAGCGACTCGCGCGGTCCGCGTCGTGCAGAGTGAGTCAGTTCAGGGGAGAGGGGGTGGGATGGCGCGGCCGGAGGAGAAGCTGCGGTGCACGAAGGAGCCCTTCATCGAGGATGCCGGCACGCGGAGGATGTAAGGCCGTCGGTCTAGCGTTTTCCGTTATTACTGTTCGTTATCATCATCATGGCGCTGCGATTGTGAACTGACTTTGTTTTCGGATTCAATTTGTGAAACTCCGCGGTTCAGAAAGAGCATCCGGTTCAGCATGTTCTCGGGCAACGAGGTGCGCCAATCCGCGGAGGTGCAGGTTTGGAACAGCCGGATCTACAACCAGGAGATGAGGCCTGTGCCCAACGGATTATTGGACACGCGGATGGTAATGCGCGTTGGCTTATGGGATTCTCATTGAGTGCGGCTGCCTGAGCAAATGGGGTTTCATTTGTTTCGTAGGAAGGCCGCTGGGTTATGGTTTCAGTTTTTCTGCGCCATTGGTTCATTGATGTTCCTTTTGTTATAACCTTTCACTTAATTTCAGGGTGCGGCGAACAAGCTTGGGGAGTGCAGTACTTGTCATGGTTCATTTGCTGAATGCCCTGGTCATTTTGGTTACTTGAAGCTTGCGCTTCCAGTTTTTAATGTTGGATTCTTTAACTGTATTTTGGATGTATTGAAGTGCATCTGCAAGGTATCGCTGCACGAATAAGCTTAGATTCTTGGTCTATGGAATCCATCAACCGTGATTGTTCTTATACTTGTTCCATCATTTGTTTCCAGGGCTGCAGCAGGGTTCTTCTTGTGGAGAAAGATCGCCTAGAGTTTTTGAAGAAAATGAGAAATCCCAAAGCAGATCCGCTACAGAAAAGTGCTATCATGAAAAAAGTGAGGGACAAATGCAAATTATCCCGTTGCCCCTGGTGTGGATTCATAAATGGCAAGCTTCTTTGTGATACTCCTTTTTATCTTCAGCTCACCAATTATAATTTTTCCTTAGGAGGGCCTACTAACGATCACCTGACTGCTGTTAGAAGTCAACATTTTAGATAACATCTCTCACTTTTGCCTTTATTTGGTTGGTAGTACAGGTGTTGCTAAAAAGGGCAGAGCAGGCTTGATAATTCTTCATGACTGTAGCAAAACATTGGATGGAAGCACAGAAGAACTCAAGGAAGCACTATCACATAAGAAAGAAAAATTATCTTTTAGTGCTGTTCACATGCTAGACCCTGCAACTGTTCTATCTCTTTTCAAAAGAATGACAGACGAGGTAGATTCCATTTTTCATCTTTCAAGACCATTTTATGAGAGCACCACAATTTGTGGGGTATAAGTTTGGTTGATTACTTTTATGATATATTTTATCTCACTTCAATATTCTGCACTCTATAGGACTGTGAATTACTAAACCTTGGTGATAGACCTGAGAAACTTATTGTGACAGAGATTGCAGTGCCACCTGTACCTATACGTCCTTCTGTTTTCGTGGCTGGTGGAAGAATGAGGTTTGTTCTTTGGTTTTTTAGAAACTTAAGCATATTCATGTGAAACAGTGATTCACCACAGCTACATGTCCTTGTAATGCCATGAATTGTCTTATTTCAGCAATGAAGATAGCATTACCGTCATATTGAAGAGTATTGCTAATACAAATTCCATCCTTAAGGAGAACCTTCAAACCGGTGGCCAGTTCATGAAATGCTTTGTAAGATAACTCACATTTTCATTTCATTCCTTTTATTTTCCATTTTTCCATTACTTTTCTCTTCGTGGACTGTAACTTATTTATATTTAGATTTCCTTCTGAATACGGTGTTAGAAACCATTGTCTCTCTATCGTGTTATGTAATGCTCATCCTGATAGCTGATTTGGATTGTGTGTTGGAAACTATTTAGACCCTGTTAGAAACCATTGTCTCTCTATCGTTATGTAATGCTCATCCTGATAGCTGATTTGGATAGTGTGTTGGAAACTATTTAGACCCCTAATCTAGTTAAGGGTTTAGCTCAGTTTCTCCATATGGAAACTGCAATTTAGGAGACATAATGATTTACACAAGTAGAAAATGTGAAAACCAGAAATATAGGCCTTGTTTGGGGAGCTTAAGATTATGATCTTCTGACTTCTGCAGATTCTGTGAGAAGCTGTAACTGTCAGAAGCTCTCCCAAACAGGACCATAGTCTAACAAGATTAAGTTAGATTATGACTTCCCTTTGATATGCAGAATTCCCGTGTGGGCTGGTGTTTACAAACATGACAATTTCAAAGTGTTATCTTTTGGAAGTCTTACTTAAAATGTGATTAAATGCTTATTCCTGTTTAGCTAACTAAATTACTATGTCAGTAACAACTAGTATTTCAAGAGAAACATGTACTCATCTATATTAAGGAAAACAATCATTTAGAACTTTGAAAACTGTGCTTTGCTAATGACCCTTTCACAAAAGTCCTTTTGGTGCAATCAAAATATTTTGACCATATAATATTCATTCTAACCATTTCCAATTTGATATTGCTTTAAATGATTACATGCAACTATTTGTAAGATCTAGCTAATTTGTCTCTCTTCAATCTTTGAAGGATTGCTGGCAACACCTTCAACTTCAAGTTGTTGAATATATCAACAGTGATGCACCCTCTCTACCTGAGTCACAGCATCGAGGCCTTGTTCAACGACTCAAAGGGAAGACAGGCCGATTTCGAGGTAACTTGTCTGGAAAACGTACTGAATACACTGGAAGGACTGTCATTTCTCCTGATCCAAATTTGCGAATAACAGAGGTACATGGTCTGATGGTCATGTTAGAAATCCTTTTTGTTCACTTCGTTATTGATGTTTTATGTCATCCTTAATTGACACTTCAGGTGGCTATTCCCATCCTGATGGCTCGAGTTTTGACTTATCCTGAAAGAGTTTCATACTATAACATAGAGAAGCTGCGTCAGTGTATACGAAATGGTCCACACAAACATCCAGGGGCAAATTTTATCATACAAACTGATGGAACAAAGCTGTAAGTTATATTTTACTAAATGCGCTGAAATTATTGATAAGTTCAGCTCACACTTTTTATATACTACATTTTTAGGCACTTAAAGTATTGTGATAGAAGAATTGCTGCTCGAGATTTGAAGTATGGTTGTGTAGTCGAAAGGCATTTAGAAGATGGAGACATTGTCCTCTTCAATAGACAACCGAGCTTGCATAGAATGTCAATTATGTCTCACAGGGTATGAATTGCTCCATATTACACTGTACTTGCTACATGAAAATGTTGGCCTCATGTTGGTCCCTTGCTTGTTGTATTTAATCACAGGCAAGGATAATGCCCTGGAGAACACTAAGGTTTAACGAGTCTGTCTGTAACCCATATAATGCTGACTTTGATGGTGATGAGATGAATTTGCATGTCCCTCAGACCGAGGAAGCTCGTACTGAAGCACTTATGCTCATGGGGGTAGCATTTGCTAACTGTATTTTTTTTTTTTTACATTTGACTGTCTTTTGAGTTGTGATGTGCTACTGCTATTCTGTAGCTAATATTCAAAGTCATCAATACTTTTGCAGGTTCAGAATAATTTATGTACTCCTAAGAATGGGGAAATTCTGGTTGCATCCACACAAGACTTTTTGACATCTTCTTTTCTGGTTACAAGGAAAGATAACTTTTATGACAGGTCATCATTTACTCTCTTATGTTCATATCTTGGTGATGCAATGGAAAACATCGATTTGCCAACGCCTGCTCTGGTTAAGGTAAGTTGTTTATAGGAACAAAATTTGCAAGCACCAAACTAAAGATATGATATTTCTTAATGCTTCAACCAATGATTGTCATTAATTGGAGGTATTAGGAACAAAATTCCATCATTTTTTGTTTGACTAGTATTACCAAAATGGATTACTTTGTCATATAAGTGTAATAATTTTTGTAAAGTGAATTTCAGCATTATTATGGATAACAAGAGGCAGTACCTTATCTCTTTTCCAGCTGCACCTTGTGCATCTTAGCCTTCTCATCAAATTCCTGATTACTCTATGGCTACTTATTTTGTTCTCCTTGTGCAGCCTATTGAGCTTTGGACTGGTAAACAACTCTTCAGTGTGTTAGTACGTCCTAACGCATGTACAAAGGTGTTTCTGAATCTTACTGTTAAAGAGAAAATTTATTCGAAGTCACGTGAAACGATGTGTCCCAATGATGGTTTTGTGTACTTCCGAAACAGTGAACTTCTATCTGGCCAAGTTGGGAAGAAAACCTTAGGTGAGAATTACCAGCCAGTACTCAGCTGAAATGACTCCCAACCTGTCACTTCAGAAAATTAGCTTGTTTGAAATCTCTGATTGCACGAGTCATCTCAAGAATGAATTTTCAGGATTAGAAAACTGAATTACTCTATTCTAATTTTGTCCTCGATGAATACAGCAATATTTTGCTTATTATAAGTGCTTCAAATCATTTCGTGGTCCATGTTTGGTGTTGGGTGGGTAAATACAATTTTCTACCTGAGAAACTGTAAAGTCGAAGCTGTGATTATTCTACTTCAGTCACCAGAGCGGGTGTTACAAATTTCCTGATTTCAAAGCTATAATCAGTCCACTTCAGTTTTGCAGAATAGAGAAACTTTCCAATCACAACTACTACTTTCGTGACAAATGAAATCTGGAAATTCATATGAAAAGTTTTCATGTAACATCAAATGCTTACAACGAGATCATATATATTGTAATTGTTTGGTGTACCCTTTGCAGTGTGGATATCTCTACCAATATAAGATCCTATTATCCTAACTATATTGCATTCTCTTTAGAACATTAGTAATAGGCATATTCATAATCCTGGCATGGTTTACCTAATGAATCAAATGATGTGCATTCCATCAACCAGGTTATTAAAAGTATTTGTTCCCTTGTGCTAGTTATCCGTAGTTTTGTGTCCTCTTTTTCATATTACTTGCTAAATATGGAAGTAACCCAAAGCAATGTTTAATCTTTTTTTTCCAGGTAATGGGAATAAGGATGGCATGTTCTCTATTCTTGTAAGAGACTATAATTCTCATGCTGCAGCAAGTTGTATGAACCGCTTGGCAAAATTTAGGTCAGAGCTACAAAATTGCATAACGGACCAAACACTTTCCTAAATTTTATCTAACAAGTGCTATGACAGTAATTTTTTGTTATGTATTTTTTCCATTAAAGAATGTGGAGGGTTAAGTAACCTCTTTGTAATAGAAATAACTAATAAGTCAACTCTGCCTTCTTTTTATTTGTACGCCATCCACTTTGCTTCATCACAAGTTTACTTTTGTCAGGGAGAATAGTTGGTGTACACTCATGTTCAGATTTTTATATCTTTATTATTACCATTTTGTGGAGTTACTCATTTGTATTGTTGGTGCTAGATTGTTATGTAAGTGTACATTTCTTCTTATTTGAATTACATTCATCTTTGCCTGCAGTGCAAGATTTATTGGGAACCATGGTTTCTCAATTGGTGTGGATGATGTTCGACCAGGAGAACATCTAGACCAACAAAAGAAAAAGAAAATAGATGAGGGGTACAAAGAATGCCATGATCTTATTACTTCTTTTTCCAAAGGTGCACTCACTTTGCAACCCGGTTGCAATGCAGCTCAAACACTGGAGCATAAAATAACTCATGTACTGAATAAAATCAGAGAAGCAGCTGGAAACGTATGTTTCATCCAATTCTATCGTCCTTTTGAATTTCCTTACCCAATAAACATGTTAATCTTTTATGAAACTAATCCATTATTTAACTTTTGCATATTCTTTACAGTTAGAAAACCATTTCTCACCCTTACATTTAATAAGATAGAAAACAATTTCTCAGCCCTACATTTAATATTATTTTCCAGTGAGCATATCTTTGAAGTTTACTGAACCAATGTCTGTTGCATGGATATTTAGTGTGTTTTTGACTTGTATTGGAGAACCTGCAATTATTTTGTGGACTCAGACAAAATATTCAAATTTGGTTTTACTCTTTTGTATTTATGCATTGAACTTATTTATCAGATCTGTATGGATACACTTCACTGGAGGAACAGCCCATTAATCATGTCTCAATGTGGATCTAAAGGTTCTCCAATCAACATTAGTCAGATGGTTGTATGTGTTGGCCAACAATCAGTTGGAGGGCATCGTGCCCCGAATGGTTTTATAGATCGAACTCTTCCCCACTTTCCTATAAATTCAAAGACTCCTGCGGTAAGAACAGCTAGAAATATGGCTTGCTTATTTGTGTATCAATATCTTGTGTTGGATATTGCTAGTTCTGTTGAAATAATTATTCTTCTGGTGCACTAGACAAACAGGCCACAAATTGAAAATACATGTAATGTTTTATTTTAAACACAATATCTCTTCTGTTATGTATATGAGGTATGCTAAATGGTTGCATAATTATTCTTCTGGTGCACTAGTTCTGAATTGACATTACTTCTGTTTCATATGTATATGAGGTATGCTTAATGGCTGCATAATTATTTATCTTTTTTAAAGGATCATGGGATTCTGTTGCAAGTCCTCATGTAGAAAAATTAACCTTTTCAGAGTGAAGTATCATCGACTTATAGTTTTTATTAATTTGTTCTGTAGCTTTCTTAGAGAAAATGTTTTCTATTCAACTTGATCTGAATACAATTTTGTTTGAATTAGTTCATGGTTTCAGCATTCACATACTAATATGTTTTTGTATTCCATTTTCAGGCCAAAGGTTTTGTTGCAAATTCTTTTTATAATGGTTTGACTGCCACTGAGTTCTTCTTCCATACGATGGGTGGGAGAGAAGGTCTTGTTGACACGGCGGTATGTCTACATATAAAACCTTCTATTGTTTGCATAAGTGGATATTTGCACTATAGTTGTATTGAGCATAAAATTTTCTTAGATTTGTGCATAGGTTTAAAAGTCTGACTGCAGTACATAGTACTCAATTGAATCAAGTAGTACAATGATGATATTATGTGAGAAGAATAATCTGAATGAGCTCCCTGTGCCTGGGCAGGGACAGGATTAGGAAACTTCTTATCAGCTAATAGAAGAGCAATACATCATCAACTAGAAATAAATGATAAATTCATTCATCACTTCTTATATAATCAAGCCCACTTCTCTTTTATATTTCGAGCAGAGCAATGATTGGGGAAGATGTTTCCATGTTTGTTGTGTGGGCACTAAATCAACTTGTGTACCAGAATCTGGTGTTTCCATTTGACCGTTCCTTTTTAGGCTTTGTTTGGCCCTTGCCGTTGAGTTTTTTTTTTTAAAAAAAAATCTTGGGCACTGTACTTCACTGCATGAAAACCTTCACAGCACTATGCTAGTTCCAGGCAGCGGTCTGTTAGGTGAACTATAGTGGTGTCATGAAGACATGCCTTAGTTCTGCTGGACCAAGCTGGAACCCATTAATCTTTTCCAGTGTACTCTATGCCTTCTGGCTTCTCAAAAACATTTGGGAATTGTTGGAAATCTGGGATCTGATTCCTGCTTGTTTCTTTGGTTGTGAACTTGTGATCTTAGGTTAAAACAGCAGAAACAGGATATATGTCCCGCCGATTAATGAAAGGATTGGAAGATCTTTCAGTTTTCTATGATCAGACAGTCCGCAATGCTAGTGGTGGTATTGTTCAATTCCTATATGGAGATGATGGCATGGATCCTGCAAAGATGGAAGGGGAAGATGGCAAGCCCTTAAATTTGGATCAATTGTTTATGAAAGTCATGGTTAGCTTTAACATGTAAACATACTTTGTTTGAATGATCAAATGAGATGTGCCTCGTCTGCTGACCATTTTACTTTCGTAGGCCACATGTCCTCAAAGGGGACAGAATACATTATCTCCAGGTGAAATATTGCAAATTTTAAATGACAAGCTCTCTGAACATGATGCCTCCTCTGATGATGGTTGTAGCGAAAAGTTCAAGCAACTGTTAAAGGATTTTCTTGAGGACCGTATAAAATTGTTGAAGAGCACAAGGAGAGCTCTTTGCCTAGATGAAAATCATGTTGGAAAGGACTCCAGCATTGAAGAATCCATTGCTGCTAATATTTCTGGTATATCTGCAAAACAACTACAGGTGAGTTTATTCGTAATTTTTCACATATCAATTCATCCCTGTTTTGCCAAAGACCTGATAAATCAATCATATAGTCTATATCCAATCAAATTTTGGTCTCTTACTAATTTCATGGTCATGTTAATTTTTTGCACTAAATGTTAAGACAATTTCAAGTTTTTTTTGTTGGCTTGTCCATGCATTTTATTTTGTTTTGCCATTCTGTAATGGTTTTCCATTGTTACATGATTCAGGTTTTCTTGGACACTTGTTTATCTCGTTATCACTCAAAGAAAATTGAAGCTGGAGCATCGATTGGGGCAATTGGAGCTCAAAGTATTGGAGAGCCTGGAACTCAGATGACATTGAAAACATTCCATTTTGCAGGAGTAGCTAGCATGAGTATCCTAAATACTAGATGGTCATGAAAATTCTGCTCTTAATTCTTGTTGTGTTAATATGTTCAATTAGGACGTTTTGGCCTATTTCGTACTCCCTGCATTTCATATTATAAGTCACTTTGGGTCTGTCCTAAGTCAAACCTCTTTTAAGTTTGACCAAGTTTATAAAACAATAGTAATATCCACAATACCAAATTAGTTTCATCAAACCCACCATTGAGTATGTTTTATAGTATATTTATTTTTTATGTTGAAAATTTTGCTATATTTTTTATAAATTTGGTCAAACTTGAAGAGCTTTGACTTATAACAAACCTAAAGTGACTTATACTCCATCCCAAATTGATCATCATAAATCTGCTATTGATTTGCACAATGTTACGGCATATGATATCTTGATGTGGAGAAGTGCATGCATGATACTCTAGATCAGTGCTGTTCAAATCATTTTCCTTAACAAGTAAAAAGATGTTACTCTTGGTGTTCCTCGCATCAAGGAAATTATCAATGCTGCTAAAAAGATAAGCACACCTATTATCACTGCTGAGCTACTTTCTGGGAAGGATGTTTTGTCTGCACGCGTTGTGAAAGGTTCTATGGAAAAAGCAGTTCTGGGTGAGGTATGTTGGCCCAAATTTTCTTTTGCTGTTGATAATTCTATCCTCTTGCATTTTACATCATTACATGCACTTGAGCTCACAAGTAGTCAGTCTGCTTTACCTGTTCATCTATGTTTTCGTACGCATATTAAATGATAACACGAGTTTAATATTTCATTAACACTTTGAAGAGATTGGCCATTTCATATATGTCTAGGCATTAGTTTACTTGCAGCATATTTACCAGGCTATTCAATTTACAAAATTATGAATTTTTCTTTAGCCTTTAGTGTTCTCCATTTATGCTGAATTTTGTATTCTTGCTCAACTGTCTGTGTGATATTCAATAATAATATAAATATTGAGTTATTTTGTATGAATTATCTGGTTCGAGAATAAGTAATTTGTTAGTTCAACAGCAAGTCTTGTGCTGTACTGCTGTCAGTTTGTTTAGGTGAAAAATTTATTCTATAATCTTAGTTTTAGTTTGTATGTATATCTTTGTCTTGGATGAACCTGAATCTTCTAGAAATGAAAAGCTCTATCCTCAAGTTATAAATTTTGTGAAGGAGAGAACTCAAATTGAGATTTTTTTTTGTTTTTTTTGTTTTGTAAAGGAGGGCACTCAATTTGGATTAAGTACATGTTATTCTGTATTCTCCTTGAATTTCACAGTATTACTTTGCCCTTGACTTTTGGATGGATGGAATTTGTGTTGAGCAGGTGGCTGAAGACATAAAGATTGTATTAAAATCAAGTCAGCCAAACTTGGTTGTCAAACTTGATATGCAACGTATAGAAGATCTGCACATGGGCATCTCTGCGGACTCTGTGCAGCTGTCAATTTTGAATCATCCAAGAATAAAGTTAAAATCTGAGGTATCAACAAAGCTCTTTGATATTATCGAAATTTTCTGTTATAGTATTTATTGTACATCATCCTTGCAGCATGTTCGTGTCATCGATAAAGCAAAGTTGAGAGTATATCCAACTGCAATAGATAAATCCAAACTTCTATATGAGTTGCATAACCTCAAATCCATGCTTCCAAAAGTGATCGTGAAGGTTAGCATTTATCAAGATGTGTGGTGCTAGATGTGCCATTTTGGTGCTATCTCTGACCTTTCTACTAATCAATCCAGGGTATTCCAACTGTTGAAAGAGCTGTTATCAGCCAAACTGGAGATAAATACAGCTTGTTAGTTGAAGGGTAAGAGTTTATATTATTCATAGTTTTAGTAGCATGAATGTTCAGGTTGTAGATTTGTTTGACCATTGTTAGAAGTTTGTTGACCTATTTTTGTAGATCACTAGAACTCTAGGGTCTTGTCTCCTGTTCATGAGTTTTAGTAGCATGAATGTTCAGGTTGTAGATTTGTTGACCTTGGTTAGAAGTTTATTGACCTATTTGTATATCCCTAGAATTCCAGGGTCTTGACACTTGGAATGGCTTATGAGTTTCTGGCTTACTCCAACTTCTACATTACTTTCCTGAAACAGTATATAGTATATACTAATCAAATAGTTCTGTAATTACAGAACAAACCTATTGGCAGTAATGGGTACTCCAGGAGTTGATGCTATGAAAACAAAAAGTAACCACATCATGGAAGTGAACCGGACGCTTGGAATTGAAGCTGCAAGGAGATCTATTATCGATGAAATTCAGTATACAATGACAAGTCATGGGATGAACATTGATTCGAGACATATGATGCTTCTAGCAGATTTGATGACATATAAGGTACAATAATTAGCATCTACTTCCATTTTCTTATGCTACCTTTTTACTCTCTATTTTGTACCCTTCAATGCTAACAGACGTGCTGCTGGTTCTAATTCTCTGCGCAGGGTGAAATTCTTGGCATCACTAGATATGGTATTGCAAAAATGAAAAGTAGTGTGCTGATGTTGGCTTCGTTTGAGAAAACTGCGGAACATCTCTTTAATGCATCATACAGTGGTCGTGAGGATCAGATAGAGGGAGTTAGTGAATGCATTATCATGGGTATACCCATGCAACTTGGTACTGGTATTCTCAAAGTCAGACAAAGGTACGAATGATTACCCACCCTTTAGTTGTGCTATAACATGATGTTGCAGCAAACTTGTTTGTCCTGAGCCAATGTGCTTTCATTTATTTCATCAGGCTTCGCTGTTTCACAGCTATTTTCGCAGTAACATTGTTAAATTTTTTGAATCAAGCAGAAAACCTCACGATTTATTGATATCCTTGCAGGCTTGACCATTTGCCTGAATTTAAGTATCAGCCTGATCCAATATTAGCGTGATTTAAGCCAGAAGCCTCGAACCAGACCAATTCATCTGAAGCTGAAACTCTGTAAACTCTGTACATATATATAATAGAGGAGCGCGGATGTATAAGCATCACATTGGGCCGTGCAGCTGCGGCAACTGTAATTTGAGGCAAGTCTGCACTGCTGAGGCATTTGTATTTGCTCCGATAGTGATTTTTCTTTTGGATAATCCACCGTATGTTTCAGCTTGTTTTGGTTTAGTTCCCTCGTGTTCACATTTTATTCGTTTGCACACTCACCTCTACGAACTTATACTCACTCGGAGGACTAGGCCAGCACGCTTGAGATTGAAGAAGTCAATCATGAGCGCCTCGTTATTGACGGGTAGATAGCATACTATTGAAAAATATTTGGCTGTAAATACAAGCACCAGTGTCTAGTACAGTAATTGGAATTCGGATGGACAGTTTCTATTGAAGCCTAACTACTTGAGCTACCTCACTTCAGCACATAGGTAGGTGCGGTATGCCACAGTTTGACTGTAGGTGGCCTCCGCCCGTTTGATTCAATCCAAGGGGGGGAACCGGGGAAGATGTTCTTTGACATTGGTACATTGGTAGGTGCAGTATGCCACAATTCGACTATAGGTGGCCTCCGCCCGTTTGATTCAATCGGGGGACTGTTCAATTCAAGGGGAAAAAATGTTTTTTTGGTCTAATGTCAAAGCTTGAGCAAATTTACTGGCACCGTAATAACTAGCTTCCACAAGGATCACCGTTTCTATTTCGCCTTCACAGCGAGCGTAACAGTCTCTCCGTAGAGAGCTGGTGATTGTTTGATTTTTTTATGATAAAAGCTAAGTGATTATTTATAAATAAAAAATAATTTATGTATAAAACTTTTATAAAATAAACTACAATAAACTACAGTAAAAACATTAACAACTTTAAATTTAAGATTAAAAATTTAAATTTTGGTTTATAAACGGAAATGAGAAGACGAGGGTGACAGCCGCTTTATGTTCTGATTTTCCTTTTCTACTCATCCCTCCTGTCAAGTGTCAACCACACGATTGAGCTGCTGCTGCCGTCATGGCCAAACAAGAAGATCGCCTGGGAAGAAAGGAAGAGATCCAGGAGCTCATCTAGAAGGGCGATAGCTTCTGTTACGTTCCACTCACTCCACCAGTCGGCGTGTCGTGTGAGATCGGAGCGGCGTCCTCATTCACCTACTCTCCTTCCCCTGATCTGTCGAGATCTCGCACGACTTCGTCGTCGTTTCTTCGTCTAACAGAGCGTCATGCGATGGGAGTGAACCAACGCGGAATAGCGTACTCCTTCCATATTTTTTTTATATGACACCGTTGACTTTTGAATATCATTTATATTATTTAAAATTTATATCTAAATATATAAAATTATAAAGCATACTTAAAGTTCCTACATAATAAATCATATTATAACAAAATAATTAATAATTATATATTTTTTAAATAAGACGAAAGGTTAAACGTAGGCCTAAAGTAAAGGCGTCATAAAAAAATATAAAAAATATGGAGGTAGCAGCATATGCTCTGCTATTTACTGTAGTGCTCATTCCATTCCCGAATCATTGGCGTAGTCAACAATCAGGTTTAAAATTTGACTGTTTGATTATTTTTTTCTAAAAAATATATAAATTACTTAAAAATACTATGTTATATTTATTTGGAGTGTGTAGCATTGTAAATATAATTATATAACTTTCATTTATCGTCATATAATTATTTCAATGTAAGGCTAGGTTCGGTAGAGATGAATTTTAGCCCATAGAAATAAGAAAAGCTAAGAATTGTGAATGCATGCACATATCGGTCCATTAATTTTTTTCAATAAATTTGATTGGATGTAAATTTTATATGCTTTTTTTTCTCTAAAGCTTGTGTGAAAGTAAAATTTTCCTTATTTCCTATGCGTTGTTTCTATATACCGAATGATATTCACACAAATTATTCCATACTAATTCAAATACTTTATTTTCTCCAAAATGATTGAGCCCTAATCGTAGCCATAAGGAGATTGTTGTAGTCAGTTGTGTTAGCTGGTGTTCAAGATGATTGAAATTATGTGATAGTTATTTACGGTATAAACAAAAGAATAATTTAACTACTACCAAAAGTTGAAAATTTGAAGAACGGATAAAAACTTATTTAGAATTTGGAAGTACGTGATCATAAAAACCCAAAATCCATCATTGAATTTGCACAGGGTTTTTAATTTATTTGAGAACGGGATGGGCTTGCACGTACTACGAGCTGCATACTGTCGAAAGCTCTCCTCACCGGTTCACGTCAGGGAGGTTTGGTGGGACGAGTCACGAGTCTGAAATCTGGGTACGATTTCTGCCTCTTCCGTCAGACGCCGACATACAGACCGCGTCAGTAAAAAGACCCGATATTTTTTTCCGCGCAGTAAAAAGGCTTGTTTAGTTACTAAATTTTTTTTCCAAAAACATTAAATCGAAACTTTAAACATCTAAATAAAATATTAAATATAGATGAACCAAAAAATTAATTATACAATTATGGAAGAAATCTTGAGACGAATCTTTTGAGCCTAATTAGTCCATGATTAGCTATAAGTGCTACAGTAACTAACATGTGATAATGACGGATTAATTAGGCTTAAAAAGATTCGTCTCGCGGTTTCTAGGCTAGCCGTGAAATTTGTTTTTTCATTCGTGTCCAAAAATCTCTTCCGACATCCAGTCAAATATTTGACGTGACACTTCTACCAAAAATTTTCTCAATCTAAATACCACCTTTTTGTTTGGTACAGTGACATGTCCCCGAAACAAAGAGGAAAATACAGTGATAAAACCAAACCATCTCAAAGAAAAGAAAAAAAAAAGAGAGATAGAGAACCAGTACGAAACGTGTATTGTTGGTACCTGTCTTTTTTCGGACTTGTTCTGACAGTTGTCGAGCTTGGAGCTTTCTGATCAGGCTAGGTAAACGTGATACTAGGTTGAGTATAGGACAACGAATACGGTACACGTATGAAGGGTGGTCTAGCGATGAAAAAGAACGGAGATCTTTTTTTCCCCTTTTCCTCGCTTGTCAATACATACAGCTAGTTGCTCATTTGTCTTGCTTGGCGATCAAACTTTTCTTGTTTCAATACATCAGCTTACCGTATCATTTTGGGATATAGAATCAGAGAGAATCTGGACAGTGAAAAATATGTCGATACTAAAAAAACTGGGCATGCATTCATATCCATATTTTTTCGAAGATAGTTTTCATATCCATATGAACTTAACAATACCATGCCGTGTATCTGGACATGGTGTAAAATTGCCACAAATTATTAACTCAAGGGAATCAATTAGTGGGATGCAGATAAACACATGTACTTTTACTCTTCTCTCTTTTTCATGGCATTAGCAGCTATCAACTTCAAAATTCGAATCTAGAAAAGTTCCTACTTTCCTATAAAAAGTATACGTTTCCTTCGAAATTCCTTCATTCCAAGATCCTAAGTCCCTGATGCACAAGCCAAAACACCCTAGGATTGGAAAAAAAAAAGTTGCTGTCCTGATCTCGTATCTTCTATAAACATTACCCTCTCTGTCCCAAAATAAGGTCAACTTTTGACCATTTTATTAAGCGTTTGACCATTCGTCTTATTTAATTTTTTAAAAAAATTAAAAAAAGTCACACGTAAAATACTATTTATGATTTATCATATAATAAAAATAAAAATATTAATTATAATTTTTTAATAAGACGAAACGTTAAACATTATAGCTAAAAAAGTAAAAGATTAATTTATTTTGGGATGGAGGGAGTAGTCAGTGCACACACGTACAGCACCGTTTTGGCTTTAAATGCTCGTGTGCGTGCGTGCGTGTGTAAACAAATAGTGGCGACACGTACGTACGTACCGTGCATACTGTCATCCAAAAAGGTTTCACTTGATTATTCGATCGGATGGGTTGATTGATCGATCGTGTCATCGGTGTGGATAAATTAAATAAACTAATCTTAGTATAGTAGCTTAACTTGACATGATGCATGAATGCATGCAGACGACAAGATCCGGATACAAAGGCAGGGTTCGAGCTAGCTCATGGCACAACCTGTCTTTATTCCCATGGCTCGAGTAATTAAATTACTATTGGTGTAGTCGTGTGTGTGCTCTTTGATTAATCTTTTTTTTCTTTTTCTCACAAACCTGCAGTAGAGAATTTTTTTATTTGTTTGTGTGTGTGTGAGGTTATTTGTTAATTGTCATATCGTATCAGTTGAGGGTGTTATCTATACTGGCCACCAGTTAGTACTTACTAATCACCAACAACTTTGCCTCCTTACTTCTCCTTACCTACACGTTTGACATTCTCTCCTCTTGATCTTTACTTCTTAATCACGCATCGCTGGCGTAAGTTCTCACGTAATTTAATTTAATCGCGCGCGTGTGATGTTCTATATAGATGTGAACAACGGTACAGTTCATATGCACAAGGTCAACAAGAAGGGGGGAAATAATTAAAGAAAAGAACTTTGCGATTATCACCACACGCTTGGCATATGCCACACCAAACCAATATCAAAACAGCTCGCTCGCGCGCACCGTGTAGCCGGTACGTACGTACGTTACTCGTTGCGTGGACCAATACCTCCACACGTACGTACTCGTTGTTTGCCAGCATAATTTGACACATTTTTTAGTCACCAACATGGACTTGTCACTTGTAATCTTGTATCTTTCATGGCCTCTTTGACAACGAGACGACATGTCTTTTAATTAATCTTTCATATATATGCTGACGATCACCGTGTCGATCGATCGTACGTGCGTGTAGCAGATGGGTTCAGTGAGTCATTAATACGTTGCTCCATTTCAATCTGAACTGCTAGTTCTTAACGTAATCCAGTTACTAATTAATTAATTAACTACATGGGGAAAACGATTAAAGAGTTGCATGAGCCAAGATAAAAATTACACATGAGGCCAGTCTTAGAACATCCCAACGGCTAATCTAAATTTGATCATCTATATCTTCATTTAGATGATCATCTAAAACAATTTCATCCTTCAAAATTCTTTGTACTCCAGCAGATCATCCATATATGATATTCTCCATATTTATTTAGAGGATTGAGAGAGAACATCCGAATATAGAGTTTCTCTCTCCTAATATGGATGACATCTAAAAATAGAGGATAAAATAGATGTTCTGCTGGAGCTCATTTTTTTATCTCTCATCCTCTATTCTTAGGATGGAGGATGAGATAGATGAACTGTTGAGGATGCTCTTAGTGGGAGTTTCATGAGCAACAAATAGAGTGTCATGTAGATATTTTTGATGATGTGGCAACGTATTAATGAAGAGTGAGATGAAATGGATTTCATGGAGATAAAACCCTATATTCATGGTTACCTAGACAGTTTGTGTCTTGCATGTAATCTAGAAAATAATAATAGATGAAACTATGCATTGGGAGATGGATATTTTATCCTAGTTTTAAATATTTTTAGATGACATGTCACTCTAGGTAATCGTGTTCATGAAATTTACTCTCTCCGTCCCAAAATAAATTAATCTTCCACTTTTTACCTACAATGTTTAACTCTTCATCTTATTTGAAAAAATTACGATTAATATTTTTGTTTTTGTTAGATGATATATCATGAATAGTATTTTAAGTGTGACTATTATTTTAAAATTTTTTAAATTTTTTTAAATAAGACAGATGGTCAAACGCTGGACACCAAAACTACAAAAATGATTTTTTGTGAGACAGTGGGAGTACATTGGGAATGACCTGACTGTCACCGGATGCATGTGTTTGCAGCTGGTTGCATGCACCTTTCACGAATGATTCCTGAAGTTCACAGGGTGAATTGCTCGAGGGTGACTGCAGCGTAATGTTACTCGTCAGTTGCTTCCCTCCACATATAACGCGGACACACGTGTGATTATAGTTGCTGCACCTGCAGGGTGCCTCCAAATAAGGCCCCGTTTAGCTCCCAAAAATTTTCCTCAAAAACATCACATCGAATCTTTTGACATCTAAATAAAGCATTAAAGATAGATGAAACGAAAAACTAATTACATAGTTATGTGAGAAATTGTGAGACGAATTTTTTGAGCCTAATTAGTTTATGATTAATCATAAGTGTTATAGTAACCACATGCGCTAATGGCGGATTAATTATACTCAAAAGATCCATCTCACGGTTTCTAGGCGAGCTGTGAAATTCATTTTTCCACTCGTGTCCAAAAACCTATTCCGACATCTGATCAAACGTCTGATGTGACCCCTTAAAATTTTTATTTCCCCGACTAAACACCCCTCATGCAAATCCACAGGATTCACGACGTATGAAAGCTCTTTTTATATATCTATTTCAAATACTACTAGTATGAACACCTTGTGAGTTGTGATATCTATATGGATTGCAACGCATAACACATGGACTTTCAAGTATCCTAGCCAATATGTAGTTGTGTGTAAGGTTACAAGTTTGCACAGTGAAAATTCATCGGTTGAAGAAGTAGGTGGGAGAAGGGAATTTCGTAAAAATGTCATAATTTCTTATATCTATATCTCATATATACTGAGGGAATATTACAAACTTTTTTTTTGGGGAAAAAACCTTATCTTCAGATATGGAACGAGATCAGCATGGACTGAGGCTCTTGTTTAGGAATCGTAGCTATGAGATTCAGAAAACAACAGCCTTTTTAGTTATTTAACCAAACAGTGGCTATTGATTTAGAAACGAACAGATCTTAAGCTGTATCCTTTCTATTTCTAAAAGGAGTTCATTTTTAACCGATCATACACATACTGATATAAATAAAAAATTAAATATATCTTCACTTTTATTAATTTCAAAGCATTTGTTGCTCCAAATTAAGACAAAGTATTTATATAAGATAAAAAAAGAAAAATAAAGTCCCTAGAGGAAATATCAATATATATTGGACACCATGTTATTAACTTATTATATCATCACTGCTAATTTTTTTCTCATACTACAAACATAAACTTAATTTTAAAACTTAAATTTAAAGTTAATTTTTAACTAACATTTTTTAAAAAATATATTAAAAAAATAGTCATAAATTATTTTTAATCGCTAATAGCAGTGTCAATTACACATATAAATGATACAAACAATGAAACAACGAGGCCTCGTGTCGTTGCCATGGGTACAACAACAAAGCCGAGTGACCCGTGCCATGCAGCCAGGCGAAAACCAGCCGTTGACCGCAACCCGAGAGCCAACGGCGGCCGGCCGGCCCGGCCGGTTTGCCGGCTTGCCGGACGCAACGGTGGAGATGACTTTTAAAAGGGGAGAAAAAAAAACCGTCCTTTTCTTAAAAAGCGTCCTCGGGATTCACACCCCGCATCGCACGGCCACATCTCCCGCACGGCGCCGCGCCGCACGGGGGTATATTCCGCCGCGCCACCTCTCGAGGGCAATCCGGTAATTACGCCACCCCGCGGCGGGAGCAGTAGTAGTAGGAGGAGACCGATTCTTTTCTACTCGCTCGCGCTCCCACGGGAGGAGGGGCTGGGGCTGCCATGGCAGAAGCGGCGAAGCTTCCACGGGTCTCCGCCTATATATCCCCCCCGCCCCGCGCAGTGCCGGCCTCGAGCTGCTCGGGTCTTGGCGTGGCGGGTTTGACTTTCTGACTTGGGGAAGGGGAGGCTTCGAGATTGTCGAAGGAACTCCATTTTGTGGGGGAAGACGAACGCGAAGAACCCCGTTGGTTGGTCCTGGTTGCCGGAGAAGGCGAGGAAGGGGAGCGGAGGGGAGGAGAGGAGAGGAGGCGGCTTGCTGTTGGATTCTGATCCCTCTGGAGCTGCTGCCATCGAGGAGGTAAGCTGCGCTGCTCTGGTTCGATTTATTGGAGATTCGTGTGAATTGAAAAGCTCATGAGAGAGTTGGGGGTAGAGGAGTTTTTTTCGTGAGATTGTGGCCTGTTGGTTCGGGTGTTTGGTCTGATTAGCGCTGGTGCGCCGTCGCTTTGTTCGTTTTACGGTTTGATTTGAAGGAAATCGGATGGATTGGACTGAGTCCCTGTCAGGGCATGTGATGTGTGTGTGTTCTTCTAGCCGAAACATTGTGCAATAGGCAAAGGGCTTTCTGCCTGTTGCTTTAGTGCTTCGTTCAGGCTCAGATCGTTGTAGTTGTATGCTGGATGGTGAGGGAGACGCAGCGTCGTGGAGACTCCAGCTTTCCCATGGAGGTTTAGCGATCGAAGTTGTGATTTAGCTATGTCGTTAGTCTGAATTTCGGGTGGATTTAGTTCGTATGCTGCATGACTGCAGCCTTGTGGACGCAGAGCGGTGTAAAGGAGGTAGCTTTGCTTTCTGCGTTCTTGATTTCGCACCTGCAAATCCATTTTTAGGCAATTTCCCTTCTTTTTTCTGCTAAATCTTAGCAACTAGAGTCTAGAGGCAATGGGAAGGTGACAGATTTGCACATGCTAAGAGTATTTTTCGCTTCGCGTGTCTCTATGGATGTGTAGGCTTTAGGTTTGAAAAACAATAGGAGTGATTGTAATCCCACTATCTATTTTTTCCTTCAATATAAAACTTAATATCAACTATTGTTTAATAACTGAATTTAACAGGTGGCACAATGAAGACACCATCGCTGCTTGTTCAGTGTTTCCCTGGCTTGCTTCCCAGCAAGGCCACTAGTTGTGTGCCAATTGTATCAGAGAAGGATCTACATCTATCATCACCAGCTGTCGAGATAATCCCATCAAAGGTACATTTGTCTATTCCTATTTGGCTGTCATTTGTATATAAAAATCCAAAAGAAATACTTCAAATGTTTTGCAGTAGGTCTTTTGTTTTTTGGGATTGTCTTTCATGATTAGACAATTAAGTATGTCTTGTTCCTTTTTATCTCAGAGTGCTCATCCTTACAAATATGCTGGAGAAAAGGTTGATGTTCAAGGTCTTGACATTTTCAAAGTAAGCATCACATACATATTCCTTATTTTCTTAATCTTCGAGTCGACTAGTTTCTTTTACTTGCTACCAGCTGCTTAAAGACCAAGTTATCAAATATAAACATCAAATACCAATGCTTTAATTTGTTCTCCTTATGTTTCAGGGAAAGGTCAGTGTAGCGGATATGATAGCCTTTTCCCCTTCTGAAGTAGTAGCATCCAAATATGATGGTAAAGACATAATGAATAAGCTAGCATGGTTTATTTTTTACTCTATGGTGTATCATATTATATTCGGAGGCTTATTCATCATTTTGTTTTCTCAGGATCTCTGAAATATTGGGAGAGTTCCATTACTCTTGTCAACATTATTAAAAATGAGATCCGTGATGGGCAGTTGAGCTTCAGGGGAAAGCGGGTTCTAGAGGTAACTTCCCATGAGAAAACTTGCATCTTTTGCTACTTCCTCTGTTTCATATTATAAAATTTTCTGGGTTTGCCTAGATTCATCTATGTATCAATGTATATGTTTTGTATATGTGTCTAGATTCATTTGCACATATATGAATATAGGTAAGACCAGAAAGTCTTATAATATGAAACGTATGGAATAACTGTTAAAGATTCATGCTCTAGTTTTTTAGTTGATGCTTTCTGCTTACTTGCATTTTCTTCCATTGAATCAGAATGTATGGTGGAGAATTTTGGTTCATGCTTAACATACTTTCTTTTGGAATTGATGCAGCTTGGATGTGGATCCGGTCTGGCTGGGATTTTTGCCTGTTTGAAGGTGTGTTTATCTTTTCATTGCTTCTGATGATTATCAATTTACTATCCCTTCGCTTTCAGTTATCTTTAATCAAATACTGATCGACTGATTTCTTGCTTTGATGCTACCTCAGGGCGCATCCACAGTTCATTTTCAGGACACAAATGCAGAAACAATAAGATGCAGAGCAATACCAAACGTGCTTGCAAACCTTGAGCAGGCTCGGGACAGGCAGAACAGACCGTCAGAGAGCCCTGTTACACCATCACGGCAACTGTTAGCTCCGAATGTACATTTCTACGCCGGGGAGTGGGAGGAGCTCCATACAATTCTCTCAGTTGTACAGCCACCTGCAGTGCCAACAAACCTTAGCTTCTCCGAGGATGACTTTATGGATGGCTGCAGTAGCCATGATGGGAGCAGTATAGTTGGTCAAGACAATATTCCCAGGCGATCCAGGAAACTTTCTGGTAGCCGTGCATGGGAGAGGGCCAGTGAGACCGATCAATCAGATGGAGGCTATGATGTAATTTTGATTTCTGAGCTCCCCTATGCGGTGAACTCTCTGAAGAAGCTCTATGCCCTTATCACAAAGGTCAGTTCCTCACTTTTTATCACTTGTTTTCGCTTTTCATTGTCATACTCATGCATCTAGCTCAAGCTTTTATTACTTGAAGCTTCTTATCCTCATTCGTTGAGTAGGGCAATCAATAGCTAGAGCAATTTTTCCTTGGTGCTTTTGCTTAATGCATTGCACATCACAATAATTCGATAAACATCCCCAAGTGCTAACATGATGCTGTGGTAGTTTCTACAAGCCTTTTTCTCGAGCGGTAATTCATCTAAAACTGTGTGTTACTCTTGCAGTGCCTGCGGCCTCCATACGGAATACTGTATGTGGCTTCAAAGAAGAACTTGGTTGGTTCCAATGGCGGGGCAAGGCAGCTCAGAGCTTTGATGGAGGAGGAGGGTGTCCTTGGTGGCCACTTCTTAACCGAGGTATCTGACAGGGAGATTTGGAAGTTCTTTTTCAAGTAACTCACAAAATTCAGGAACCGAGAAGGGGATGAAACGGGTCCTGGCCTCGTGACACGATTTTTTGATGTCTCCTCGCAGCGCTGTACATACCGCAAAAGCTTAGTTCCATTAATTCTTTGGTAATATAGGATTTAAGATGTGTGCCTCGGTGGTGTTGTGCTTTGAAATGTGCTGGAAATTCCACCCTTATGTAGATCTACTATATGTGGTGTTGCTAAGTAAAGAAATCAATTGTACTGAACCTTTTATATCCCGAAAAATATACGGTGATGGCATTAGTCAGAGCATGATACCAGAAATATTTACAGATTGTTACTCGCTTGGACGTATTCCATGATGAATCATTAGTTGCTAAGTTATCTACACTGCAGATCCAATGGCGTACTCCGTATCTTTCGGAGTCATTTTCAGGCTAATTTTAAAGCACGACACGTAATTTTGAGCAATATATCTTCTAAACTCTTTTTTTCTGTTACGATATATTGGAGCATAGGATTTCAAAAGGAAATTGTAACGTTTTGCAAAACTATTCAAATCAAAATTTGTTAGAACTCCAAAAATCTTCGGACCAATCCACGCTACTTCAGGAAAGATGACTGAGAATTATGAAATATTTAATTACTTGCCATTGCTAACGTAAAACATTTAAGAATTTACCTTTGAAAGAAATAAAAATATTTAATTTTTTGTCACTCTTAGATGTAATATTTAACTCATATCTCTCTATAAACACATCTCTATTTCCTATAAGGTTAATGCCATTCTCTCTTCCCATAAAGTCACATCATCTTAATTGTTTTTAGCCCTAGGATGATATATCAAGGATATAAATTAAACAATATTATCTCAATTGTTCGTAGTCTTAGAATGATACATCTAGGATATAAATATCATCTCTTCACATCACCTTAATTGTCTTTAGCCTTTGAATGATTCATCAAAAATTTAAATTATATCTCGTCCTCTAAAATACACACCATACAACTTAACCATTTATAACCTAGAAATAATTAATAAAAGCAAAAAATATATAAACACATGAAAAAAATCATAAGATAGGTAAGAATATTTTTTTAAGAATTCATACCTACTATGTGATACTAGCAACCCGCGGGGTATCCTGAAAAATTTGTAACCGTGTTAAGCCATGGCGAAAAGTTAAATTCCTCCGCACATATCCTAGACAAGTACCGTAGGGTTTGGCGTCTAAAGAGCGAGAAATTCATCTAACGTTCCGGAATTATGCTCGCAAATAGCCACCGGGCCCCTTTCTGACGTGGCCATCCGACGCGAGCGAGGCCTGTGCTGACTGCTCACAAAGATCTCGCCGCCTTTGCGCTAGAGTACTTGACTCGAGCACAATCTGGGCTCGAGTTGACGCGCACGCACACGCACGCCAAAACCTCCTCTCCGTCCTCCTCCCCCTTGCCTTCTCCCACCCCTATCCGATCGAGAGATCGAAGCCTTCTCCCCTCCAAGCCAGTTCGCCACCGACGCCGCCGCTTCCGTGGGGTTTCCATTCGGTGCGTCCTCGGCCCCGCGCGCGACGATGGGGCACAGCGCGAGGAAGAAGAAGAAGAAGAAGAAGGGCGGGGCCGGGCGCAAGGCGGCCAAGGACCACGCCGGCCAGCTCGAGGGCGACCAGGCCGCCCTCGCCGACGAGCTCACGGCACTGTAAGCGTCCCCATTTCGGTCCCGCGGTTATATTCTCGTGGTAATCGGTCGATGCGTGGCTGGCCTGGTCTCGAGCTTGAGCTCTTTACGCTGTGAGTTCGTCGCGGACGGAGCGACGGTTAGTACCTGGCAGTGTGCGATGCGCGCCTCGAGTTAACTCACGGCATTGCTGGTTTGTAATCGGCCCTGGAATTTTGAATTACCAGGTGGCACGAGCGATATGTCCTGTGCTGGTACGGGATTCAAGAGGGGGTATGGTTTTCCCCCAACTTGTACTGAAAGCCACATTTTAAGTTGTGATGCCCTGAACCCCTGATTCAGTCATGTTTTTGATGTTTCCTCGCATGATTTTAGCACTATCCATTTTGAGGATTGCAGTGTGCTTTATTATTGTAGATTGTTTGTGCCATTTGGATATTTACTTGTCCAATTTCTTAGCAGTGTAGTCTGGGTATCCGCTGCTAGTGTGGTCTGCTTTTGCTTATCCTTGGCAGTAGGCAGTAGCACCTATTTTTTTTTAAAAGAAAAGTATTCCCTTTGTGATTGCTACACTTAAACCATGGAACATGGAGTATTGAAGGATGATTGGCGCATTTGAACATGTTGCCCTGGTTTTTAGTTTTGAATTATAGCTTCAACTGTTCCGAACAACGTATTCATTAATAATATTACTACTAAAGTACTGATTAATTCACTTTGCAAAATGAAATATAAAGGCTCTATAATTTTGTTCAGTAAGGCATCATTTTCTTGCATTATTTATTGCATGGTCTAACCTGCATCCTTTTTGCATATCAATTAGGGCTTCAATTTTCATTGAAGACTTCAAAGTGACATCAGAATCACCTCATACTCGTTTTAGTATATGTATCAGGTATTTTATCGTATTTCTCGAGCATACTCTAAGTCTATCACTCAGCAATCTGCATCATGCCAAATATATTTTTTTTAACTGATGATATGCAAACAGGCCTTATTCTGATGGCATGGGCTTTGGAGACTCAAATGTTTCAGCAACTCTTGATGTAACGTATGGCTATAATTTTAAGGAACTATCAACCTATACAGTTATGCATACAGTATACTTGTTTATTGTTTCACTTGTTTACATCCACCTTATGTTTACAAATAGGTGTTTTGCTGGCTATCCACACAAGTGCCCAAAGTTGCGGGTTCTACCTGAAAAGACCTTATCTAGAGAAGATGCTAATCGGTTACTTTCACTTCTTGTTGATCAGGTATATTTCCTTCGTCAGATATTTTCATTTAGAAAATGGCCAAAAGGTCGTGTATTCATTGAAAAGGGAGATGGGCGTCCCTGCTAATCATACAATTTGAATCCAAGTGACTAGGAAGGTTAGCCTCCCTAACACCAGGTGTGGTGTTGTTATCTATCACTTTTGGTTGAATTTGTTGAAGAGAAAGTATACGTGTTCAATTATCAGTAAATACGATATGTTTCGTTCGAGCTTTTGCTCTTGTGGTCATATTGTAATAAGCATGCCTGTTAACATCAAACTGTATTAGACTGTTAGTTTTGCGGCAAATTGCATGGATAGACCAAGTTATGCACATGCATCCCCTTTCTTTTCAGTTCCTAGGTTTGAACCATGAAGAAAATTTACCCCTTATGGTCAAGCACTAAGTTATAGAACAGTATAAGCTCTTTCTTATACACAAATGAAAGAATTGTCCAATCATCACGCTCCTCATTCAATAAAAGTCCTGATTACTTTATCCTAATATGTTTAGGATGATTCCTTATTGTCCCCTGTCAAATTCACCCGATTCCTTATTTTCTCGTGATGTCTCACTAACATGTGGGCCCTGGACCGCATCTCAGCAAGTGAGATATAAGTAAATGGGTTAACTTTCAGGGGGAAATAAGGTTTTATGTTATGTTTTATCTAGGGTATGTCTATTTGTTGTTTTGTTTTTATGCTCTGAATAGATTTTAACATCATGCCATCTCTTTCCCAAACAATGTTTTGATGTTAATGGGTTAAATAACTCTGACATGATTTTTGGCATTTTTTACTAGGCAAACATTTATTCTCGAGAAGGACGTGTCATGATATTCAATTTGGTAGAGGCTGCCCAAGAGTTCTTGTCAGAAATTGCTCCAGCTAATAATTCAGCAAGCACAGTAAGTCTCTTCGTGATCCATAGCATAGCATGGGCATTTTTCTCTTGTTTGGTTATTTTTAGTGGAACTAGAGTTGAGTGTTATTTTTGCTGTTTCAACCTGACCTAGTTGATATAATACAGTTGCTTTAATTTGTGTTAGACCCAGATGTTGTTTGTCAGTTGGCACATCATGCTTTTATCGAATGTGTTGTGAACTAGGAAGAAATAATGATGTGTCTCACTTTCACACAGTGTGCATCTTGATCTGCATTTGCTTAGCTGTATTAGTAAGGTACTTGGTTACTACAGATGTGATATTTAGCTTCTAACATGCCATCTCAGCACCATTTTCTGCTTTCGATAGCTGGGCCATAATTTTGTGTTCTTTCTTTCCAGTTGTGATTCTTATATCCACATTCAGAAAAACACACCTCCAAATCATGTGGTGGTATCCGCCATAAAACTTGAGCCTGCTTAACATAGCCTAGAGATACTACATTATAACAATCATGTGTGCAATTGCATAGTACGCATGTATGTACCATTTCATTAGGTGTGGAGTATGCATCAGATCACTTATCCTTTTCTTTTGTTTGTCTACAAATTTTCCATTGATTTTACCCAAGATTTAGTACTACTGAAAGCTGATTTATTTGTTATCATATCTTGTAGGCTCCTTGGTTGGGTTCAGGCACAGCACTGCAAACAACTGATGTAGATCTGGAAGTTAAACTTGACAATGGTTCTTACCATGGAGTGTCTTACATGTATAATTCATTTGACCTGTATAGTCAATTATATGATGGAGGTAATTGGAACGCACAAGGTTCACATCCAACAACTGACAGTGGCAGGAAAAATATTGGTTCTCAAGTCAAATCAAATGTTAGAAGCAAGAGGAAGACGATCGTTGAAAAATCCCGTGTTTCTTCTGATAAGGTTAATGTTGCAAAGGGTTTATCTCAGGATAATGCTGACCAGAAAAATATCACAAATCATGGCACAATTCAGGAGTCTCTTCCAAATTTGCATGTAGTTGCAGAGGAAACTGAAAATGACAGCATTGTGTCAACAAGCAACAGAGAAAATACATCAGGTACTCCAGAGAGGAGTTTTAGCAGTGTGCATGAACTCGAGGTAAAGAACAAACTTGTATAGGTTCTCAATTTTATACTATGTTTTTACTACAGCATGGCAGTGCAATACATCTATATCTATATCTATATCTATACTTATGCCCCTTTAAATGAATGGACTGGCGGTGGCAGTGAATCTGCCACCCCACCAACTCCCTTACTCCCACTGTAGTTTTTAGTTTTTACATATCACCCCTTGAACTGTTAATATTACATAACTACTAAATCTAAATAGATAGCCACATATATAATTAATTAGGGTGAGTATTCCCTATAGCAAAAGGCAGATAACATAATTCGTGGAAAAATATGCTTTTGTTTACTTGAAGCAATATTATGATATCCATAGCAAAGCCCGAACTATACAAAATGTGTTAATCTAATGCTGTCCAAAGGATAGCATGACTTCTCAGGGCTTGTTGGATGCTTTATTATATTCACTAATTTTGTTAGGGTGCTTGCATGTTCTTTTTCTTTTCTCAATGTGAACTTCTGGTTTCAATATCCTGAAAAGCTCATCTGAGCATTTTCTAGTAGTGGGTCGATTGGTTGTTGTTTGGTACAAATGCCTTTTTGTTGCATTGGTGATCTGGCACATTGTCAACCTAATCTCTCTTTTCTATTCAGATTACAGAATGTAGCAGTGACTTCTGTAATGTCTTCCTGCTTTTATTTTCAAACTGTGCTTGTACTTAGGTTTGAGTTTTGAGTAGTCACATCTACATTTGACTTAAGTAAAATAGATAGATGACTCAGCACACCTTATCTGGCTGCATATTTGTGAATGCGGGTAGGACTCTGATCTTGCAGACGAAGCTTGGAATGATGAAGATTCTGGTTCAGACTCTGGATTTTCAAATGTCCCATCTTCTGTTTCAGACAGTTTTGATGATGCTTCACGGAATAAGAGAAAAGATTTAATTATGGTACTCTCTTCAACCTATGATGCTTTAACTTAAGATTTTATCCTTAATAACTATTGAATCTTTTTTGGTTTCTGTACTAGGTACATTTGCTTCGTCTAGCTTGTGGATCGAAGGACTCTCTTTCAGCTGCTTTGCCAGCAATATCATCGGAGTTATGCAACATAGGGGTGTGTTCAATTGTCCATGCATTGTTATTAACACATTTTTCATATTTTTATTTGTCACCGTTCGTAACTGAATTATCTTCATTTGTCCTGCTAACAAGATTCTTTCCGAATGGGCTAAAGATTTAATTTCGGAATCTCCTGCTGTCTTTGGGGAAACTTTTGGACATTTTTTTGGGCCACAAATGGTAAGCCATGCCTGACTATTGTCTGCTAACTCATGATTTCCTTCAACCAAAATAGGCATGTTGATCATCTCTAAGTTTACTTGGCTTTCTTATCCCATTGATTAGACCTCTTCGGAGTGCTCCCTATTTTGGAGAGCTGACAATTCATCCAGGCCAAATTCCCGTTATTTGAATGATTTCGAGGAGCTTCGTTCACTTGGTGGGTATATTACTGCCGTCTTAAACTGACAGTTTTTTATTGTACTATGCAAGGACTTGACAATGTTCATGAATATTTTATTTCCTGGAATTTGTCCCAATAAGTGCCTTAGGTATAAATGTTAATGAAGTTCTTACTAAATAATACTCCCTCCGTTTCATATTATAAGTCACTTTGGATTTGTCCTAATCAAACCTCTTTAAGTTTGATCAAGTTTATAGAATAATATACTAACATCTACAACACCAAACTAGTTTCGTTAAATCCATCATTGAATATATTTTTATAGTATATTTATGTAATGTTGAAAATGTTGCTATATTTTTCTATAAACTTGGTCAAACATGAAGAGGTTTGACTTAGGTTTTTCACTCCTAGGTATATTTTGTCTTCTTAGCAGCCATAGAAAGTGACATTTGCAAATTATTATGAATAGCACTTAGGACAGTTGCAAAAGTGATCAGGAGAGCATGACCAGTCTCAAGAATTAGGCCAACAGTCTGTAGAGAGAGACCAGGACAGCAGTGAGAGCGCAAACGAAACGGAAAAGTTTTTCCTTTTTTTCTTTTTCTTTTTTTTGGGAGAAAACTGTTCAACTCTCGATCAACCAATCAATCGAGCAAAGCAGAAGAGGAACCTACTACAGCAACAGATCGGAACAGCAAGAGAAGGTGAAGAGGAACCAACAGCAACACAAGATGAACAACCACCAGATCTGAGCCAACAACAAGAGAAGCTGAAGAGGAACCAACAGTCCAATAGCAACCGAAAATGAACAACCAATGGCTCTGAAGCTCTATGTGCAGGTTTGGATATGATTTTCTGATTTACGAACATCAATCAAATCAGAACATCAGCGATCAGAACAACCAACCAGCAACCACGATGAATGACGATGGCTGGCAACAACAGCCAGCGACAAGTGACGACGAGCCGCAACTGATGACTAGAGAAGCAGAAACGCCATGGATTCAGGAACCATGGCTGCAAACTCATTTGCATGGAGAAAAAACAAACATCTAGGAAGATGAGAAGTCTAACCCTAGTTTGGCTCTGATAACATGTTATGAAATAGCACTTATATTCATCTGAGGACACTAGGCCCAAATATATACAGGTGCAGGTGTACACAAAAAGCAGAAAACCCCTTGAACAAAAAGTGAATTACATATACATCTAACACAAATGTGCATTTAGTATACAGTGTCTAATTAATGAACTTTCTTTTCCCCAATTACTATAGCTAGCCTAATGCATATGAGTTGCAATGGGTACCCGAGAGTTTGCAATAGTGCTCCCATATCTTGGATTTCCCTATGGGTATAAGGGATGGGCATAGAAACACAACATCACCATCAGCAGCTCAAACAACTTAGTATCCATTATGGGTGTGTGGAATGCTGCTGCTGCTTGTTGTAGAATGTATGATAGATTATTTGTTGTATATTAAAGGTCTTCAACTTTAACCTTGAATCTGGACTCGATTTAACTATCCTCATATATTTGTCATGAAGTAATATAAACACTCAAATATCCTCACCAAGAAAGGGCTTCTAATACATTATCTGTGACAGGCCAAGGTGGCTTTGGTCGTGTTGCACTGTGTAAGAACAAGCTAGATGGCCGTCAATATGCTGTAAAAAAGATACGCTTGAAGGATAGAAGTCCTCAAGTGAATGAAAAGATTCTAAGGTTTGTATATCTCTAATCTTGTTCTCTTAGTTGAAATGTGCATGTGCTGAGTGCTGTGGTACTGTGTAGTTCATCCCCCCCCCCCCCCTCGTCCATCCTCAAAATTATCTTTTTGGATCCCTAATCAGATTTTTAGGTGTGAAGATATTCCTCTCTCCAAGAGATAACTAAAATTTGTCTCCTAATAATAAAAAATGGGTCGCTCACAAACTACCAACCTAGCATTCCTCCTGTCTTCCCATGTTCTTATGTGAGTGGAGGATTCGGAGCCAGCGCACTCTCTCCCACACAAGTGGAGAGTGAGAAGAACGGGAAAGGGGATTCCAATTTTTTTGCATTTAATTAGGAGAATGGTTGGAGCTAACTTTTCACCCAGAAGCCTAAAATTTTGAGATTGAAAACCATATTGGCCTTCTGATAGTGATGCTCTTATGTATATTTTTGACAGTTGCCTTTTGTTCATTTTTTGCATTGAATACTTAAATGTAAAAATGAAAACCCGATCAATGGGGGTAAGACCACCCCCATGGCTTTGCCTCAGTCAAAGCCGGCCGAGAAAAAACCCTGACCACACGCAGATCCATCCCCATAGTTATGGCCTTAACCTGTTCTTTGAGGCTTCTGCCCCATACACGAGGCCTCGTCCCCATAGGTCATTTCTTACCACGTTTTTAACCAAGGGGCCAGTGAGTGATTTTAAACCAGCTCCAAAAATTCACTCCTGAGTTAGAAAGACTTTTAATTTTTGAAAGCCAAATGTTATTTGTTTTCTAATTGGCTCATCATCTGATTATATTTTTATTTGTTACCTTTAACCAATAAATTCTCCAATACATTATCAATGATTGAAAAGTCTTATGCAATGCGAGTTCAACATTCAGACCATATGCTATATTGTTCGTGGAAGCATATTTTCTGTAATGTACACTGCAAGTCCGTGTAGTTGTAGATGCACACAACTCATGCTACTTGAGCTATCACCATCATGAGCCAGCAATTAAGTAGTTAGTACGTTTGACATTTAAAATTAAAACACGCACTGTGACTTCCTCTAGATGTGAGCATCTATAACCAGTCTCAAGTTTATAAATACTATAGTAATACCTCTTGTCACAAAAAAAGTATATCGTCCTAGAATGCATTCAATAAGCTTTATAAAGTTTTATCAAAAGTGTTTTCTAGAGGTAGCTTGGATGAATGAAAATGGTATGAGTAAGCTTGTATGAAAAATTCTTTTTAATTTTACACTTCTGTATCTTCTATAAATATATGGTATTAAAGTTAGTCGTCAAAGTGGTATCTCTTGGCTCTTAAGTCAAACCATGCCTTCTTTTTTCACTAGAGGGAGTACTGTTCAGTGTTCAGTATACCTGTTTTTTCCTGTATTTTGTTCCAGCATTACTGTTGTACCTTTTATGTATCTCATTAATAATTTGACAAGGTCCTCAGAGAGGTAGCCACACTTTCACGGTTGCAACATCAGCATGTTGTTCGTTATTACCAGGTGAGTATTTCTGCTTTTATGTTTTCCCTTTAGAAAGTTGTTAAATTAATGAGAAGATAATTACATCTCACATGCCATTGATATGCTAGGCATGGGTTGAAACTGAGTATGGTCAACATCATGTTCTGAATGCTGCTGGGTCACGTACTGCTGAAAGCTCTATGTTTAGTTATGATGACATCAGCTTATCAGATGCAGGTGGTGTAAATAAGGAGGAATCTACATACTTGTACATCCAAATGGAGTACTGTCCTAGGTACTTCCGAGTCATGATTTACAGAGTTATGAAGTAAATAGTAATAAGATTGCCTTGCCCTTGTGAATTTTGTATTTCATGTATTAATGCACCTGTACCCTTCAAGGTCTCACCTTTTCATAATAATATTAAGAATTCTATGGTTATGTGATCATTTGTCACCTTGAGTTGCTGTCACAGTAGATTTGTGGTTATGGAGGTGCTAATCAATGATTATTTTTAAAAGAATTACTAGCTAAAAACATGTGCTTTGCTATGGAAGAATATGAATTATACGCATGCTAGTATTGTTTCGAACAAATTAATTGTGAGGTTTTCAGAACAACTCATCCCTGTAGATGTCTTTGTATAATAAACTTGTAATTACGATGAAATAAGTTAAAACCATAATATGTAGGACTATTTTGCAATTTGAAAGTACATCAAGGAGTAGTTGGTAAAAAAATTTAAAATAGAGCCGGTGGGGTGGCAGATTCACTACCACCACCATTGTCTTCTTTTAGTAGAGTATAGATATACTTTTCCTTTAAAAAAGGAATATATAATTATACAGCACTTTAACTTATTCATCTAAGTTAGGCCTGAGCTTTTGTCCTTGGAATTTTGACTGTTGAACTTTGGATAGTAATCCTGTCTATGTTGTGATTTGTGATCATTTCTTAAAGCATAATATTAATTGTAATGCTGATGATGGTTACTGTTATTGGATGTTCCCAGAACCCTGAGACAGGATTTTGAGACGTATACTTTATCTTTTGATGCTTATCATGCATGGCACCTATTTCGA
The DNA here is from genome assembly GCF_000231095.2 of Oryza brachyantha. NCBI lineage: Eukaryota > Viridiplantae > Streptophyta > Magnoliopsida > Poales > Poaceae > Oryza > Oryza brachyantha. The sequence goes on from NC_023166.2 coordinate 13,360,850, forward strand.
CAAATAGTGGAAGGACTAGCGCATGTTCATAGCCAAGGAATCATACACAGGGACTTGACACCTAACAACATATTTTTTGATGTTCGTAATGATATCAAAATAGGAGATTTTGGTCTTGGTAAGTAGACTTCATGCTGATATGCAGATTTTTTTATTTTGCATTATTGTTTTCTTTATTTGTTAAATAACATCGTATCGCTTTGTGGATGTCATTATTACTGATGTTTTTATCTGGGTTGTCATCATGTGAACCATATTGTTATCCATGTTTTGACTCTCAATTGAGTGGCTTTCTCATTCATATGCTGTGTATTACACCTGATATCATGAAATGTTTCTTCTATGAAATGTAATCTAGAGACCATTTAAGATGTTAGTGATCTAGAGCAGAAGAGGTTTGAGGCTGTTTCTATAATCCATTTTTGAACCACAAAATTCAATTTTTTAATGCACGTGCCATTGGGGTACTCATGTTCACATACAGACTGAGGTAGTGTGGGGTCATACAAAGTTACTGTCTTACAGTTGTTTGTCTATGCTTTACTGACCTTGTTATTGAACGAAGCCACTGATCTACTTACGGTTACTTAACTGTCATTCTTTGTGCCTCTATTGCGAAAACCTTGCCAAAGTACATTCCAAAGGCATATCTTGAATCATTGGAATCAGCTATTTGCTTGTTTACTAATTACCATGTCCTGTGTATGTGTCAAGCAACTTAACTCCTAGTGACCGAGGAAATTGTAACTGACAAAAACACTTTATCATTGTTTTCAGCCAAATTTCTAAAGCTGGAGCAGCTAGATCATGACCAATATTTTCCTAGTGAAGGAATGGGTGTTTCAATGGATGGGACAGGTCAAGTCGGCACATACTTTTATACAGCGCCTGAGGTAGAACAGAAATGGCCACATATAAATGAGAAGGTCTGAATGGTGTTTTAACTCTTTGTACTACTCAAATGAACAGCAGAACATTCTTATTCTCTCTCTTGTAAGATTGCAAGTTACTAATTAATGCTAACAAATTCTATCTGGATCTTATCTATGTTCATTTTCAGGTTGACATGTACAGCTTGGGAGTTATATTCTTCGAGCTTTGGTATCCATTTCCAACAGCAATGGAAAGGCACCTTGTTCTTTCTGATCTTAAACAAAAAGTTGATCCTCCATTGTCATGGGCAACACAATTTCCTGGCCAATCGAACCTATTGAGGCGCCTGCTGTCTCCCAGTCCATCTGAACGTCCATCTGCTGTTGAGCTTCTGCAAAATGATCTGCCTCCTCGGATGGAAGATGAGTGGCTAACTGGTAAGTTTTATTGTTCTCTGCAATATTACTTCATTTCTAGTTGAAAGGACTATGATCTACTACCTCCATCCCAAAATATAAGGGAATTTGGTAATATGAATGTGTAGCTAAAACCCCTTATATTTTGGGATGGAGGTAGTAATAAATATCGCATCTACTTCAACTGAATAGATTTGAAGTTGCACTTCAATCTGTTTGTCTAATTTGTGCCGCTGCTTTTGTGCATTTTGATGCAGATGTACTTAGAATGATACAGACTCCAGAAGACACATATGTTTATGACCGAGTTATATCTACAATATTTGATGAAGAAAGGCTGATTGGCAAAACTCAATGCCAGCATGAAAGCAGCAAAAAATCCACTGGTAAAAGTGATAACAGTGAACTTCTAGACTCTATCATTGAGGTTAGCAAGGAGGTTTTTAAGCGACATTGTGCTAAAAGATTCCAGATACCCCCCTTGCATACACTGGAAGGGAAATTCAGTGAAAACAAGTGTGTTCTTTTTTCTGTGCCTTTCAGCTGATTTCGTCTAGGTTGACAGAATAAACTAATAACCGTTCAACAATGCATTCTGCGTTGCTATCTACAAATTTCTAGGGGAAAGACAGTGAAGATCTTAACTCAAGGAGGAGAGATGCTAGAACTTTGCTATGAGTTGCGGACACCATTTGTTATATCAGTTGCTGCTAACCAGGTCTGCGACATGTTTCTATCCTTGCTTTCTTCTCCTCTTTTTATGAGTATAATAGCTCTATTCTGCTTGTATAAATGTTCTTGCAAATGTTTTGTTCACCATTATGTTATGTTATACTCTGTTTTTTAGTAATCCATTTATTGCATTTTATTAAACATGGTTATTTAGTTGGAGATATTCTCCATTGTCACGAAAACTTTCTATATATACTAGGCACCTTGTCCGTGCTTGTAGGTGTAGCAGATGTTGAACAAACAAAACAAAAGGCTATAAACTTCAAACATAGCATTAAAAGATTTGGACACTTAGGTTGTGTTCTTTTTCTGATGAAAGATTATCTGATTTTTTATAGTTATTTAATAGTATAAGTGATAAAATTAACTAATATAAAATTGAAAATCTACACCGCAAAGGTGATATGGTGAACTTCTATATAGAAATTTTTTGCAAAACATGCACCATTTAGCAGTTCGGGAAATATGCTTACAAAAGCAGAGGAATAATCTGGCTAAAAGAACACAGCCACATACATGTACGAATAATTTAGGAAATGCAACATTAACAAAAGACACTATAGGTATCACAGAGATGTATACATATATTAGTACATAGAAGATTTGAAATAGTAAAACCTACCAACCAATCTACCATAACCAGTTCACCACCATCACTTCCTTTTCAATTTTGTAATAGTTGATAGCATATCTAGTGTTGTGCTTCCATGCTTATTTACATTCATGTGTTGTCTGTTGTATGTGCTAGATGAAAACTAATGAAGATTCAGTGTTCGATTTGGACACAATACCGTTTGTGATTATTGACTCCAAATGACAATGTAGTCATTTGCAAATTGTGTAATTACATTTGCTGCATATGCTTTTTAAGATGTTCGGTTCACTGTAACCTAGTGATATTCACTGGATGGAGGCCAGGTCAATTGCCATTTCATGAGCCTCTTGTTGGACACTCTGAAAGCATCTGTGTTTTTCTCTGCTTCTGATTTTGCTTATGCACTTGAAAAAGGATGGAACTAAGAACAAATTATGATAAGCAGCTAGTTACTCACACAATTCATTTACAGATATTATCCTATAAGCGTTATGAAGTATCATGGGTTCATCGAAGAGCAGTTGGCCATTCAATTCCTTATCGCTTTCTTCAGGTAACTGTTTTATTTGTATTGAATATTTACTTCAAATGAAATGTGTGCATTATTCATTTTCTACTGTTACCTTCTTATGGTGCCATTTCAGCAGTTCATCTGTAAATCATGTTTTATCATTTTAGGGTGATTTCGACATTATCGGAGGTGCTTCACCAATACCAGAGGCTGAAATTGTAAAGGTAATATACCTTGTTTTCCCTAAGTGCATTCGATGTCCATATTTCATTATTAGTATATATCTCACTTTGCATCATTGATTTGAATGGAGGCAAAGACTGTCCTGGAAGATGCTTTCTGCATTTGTTATGGCAAACAGTTAATTTCGTGCAATAGCAGGTCACTTTGGACGTTGGGGCACACTTTTATGATCGAAAGGCAATAATTATTCGTCTGAATCATAGCAAACTTGCTGAAGCAGTTTGTTCCTGGGCAGGAGTTCCTCAAGAACGGAGACAAAATGTTGCCGAGGTACAGTGTTTTGTCTTGCCTGTTTTCCAAAAGTTCGGAATCATCTCAACTGATACCTTCTTTTTTTTGTGTGTATTAGTTTTTATCTTCAACTCTTGTTCAGTACTGGCCAAATAAGGCTGATCGCAAGTCACAATGGAGTTTGATTCGTGGGCAATTATTACAGGTACAAACATCACAATACACAATCAAACCATGGTGGTACTTTAATAGCTGCTGCTTTATTGATTACTAGCATATCGCTCATGCGTTTACAACAGAATTTTATTAAAAAATATATCATTAGCATGTTATTAAAGTAGAGTTAATAAAATGGTTTGATATATAACTCTTATTTATTTTTCCTTTCAGAAAATAAGAGGAAGTTGGTGGTGAGGTAGGTGGTAGATCCATTACCACCCACCACCACTACTCTTTATAGGAGTATAGATAAAGCATACTCCCTCCTTTCCATATTATAATATGTTTTGGTAATTTGTTTCTACCTAGATTTATCCATATATCAATACATATGTGATATATATATGTTCAGATTCATTAGCATCCATATGAATTAGGGCAGACTAGAACACCTTATAATGTGAAACGGAGGTAATAATTAATAATTAATACTAGTACAATGAAACTCCTATACAGATAATTTTTTGTATAAGAAATGTTGTATTTCTAGTGTTCCACAAGTTGGGAAAAATAATTCTGTTTAACATTTTACAAGATGTCAGTTTTCTCCCATTTTAATTAAGGTTCTTTACTCTTTAGTATACCTTTTCTTGTAAATGCTTTATTTGCAAAGATGCATTCACACAATTTGCATGTGAGCATCGGAAAAACTTCCATTGCAAACAGTTTCTATGTAATGGTCTACTGTATAAAACTATTTATTGAATGCTCAGGATCTTCGTCTTTCGGAAGAGGTTGTTGAGAAGCTACGTAAAGCTGATCAGAGATTTTGTGGTTCTGCAGATCAAGTACTTGCTAGATTAAGAGGGACCCTGTTCTACGGTAGTGATTCTTACCCTTCTATGTTGTCTACTGTAGTCTGTGAATATATACTAAAATGTCATAATTGTGTGTTTCTTGTTGCAGATAAATCTGCTTGCAAGGCTCTCGATGATCTCTCAGCATTTCTCAAATGTTTGAGAATATGGTCAGTTGAAGAACATATTACTATTGATGTACTCATGCCTCCTTCAGAATGTTACTACACAGATCTGTTTTTTCAGGTTAGTAGCTACAACCAGATGTGGTGATTTTTTTAATTATAATTGTGGATACCATTTTTTTATCCACTTATCTTTCAAACGATGACTAGTTTATTTCTGTCTTGAACCAACCTAGTGTTTTAGTTTTTTATTTGATTGCATAAAGAGCAAAACTGCTAAAAATGGAACAAAAAACATCTTCTACATCTGTATTAAGTGGCATCATTTGATAGAAGATCTCATGTTAATACGCCTTTTTAGTGCCAGTGGCATATTTATTTTCTGAAATTCTGCTTATATATTATGCTATGCCACATCAATTTACTGTATCTCAACACAGGTCTACGTGAAAGAAGGAAATCCTGTAGCAAGTTCCCATGAAAAGTTACTAGCCATTGGGGGGCGATATGATTGGTTGATAGAGCAAGCTTGGGATAAGACATGTGTAAGCTGTATTTGATGCTTCCTGTATGCTTATACTTGTCCATGTAGAATTGGTTCTAAGAATCAATGAACTAAGCGGATGTTTACGGCACTTATCTGAGTACCCCGTGAGCATGGCCAATTGTTCAGATTCATCTGTTATATAGCGTAGTCCTTCAACCAGCAATTTAGTGGGTCTCCTGCATGTTTCAGATACTTCTTACTAAGTTAGTTTTCAGTCATCTCATATTTACTTTTATGCATTCTTAAGTCTACTTATTTCTTAAAATGAGTGATCCAGGTAGTTATTATTATTATGTACTTATATATGGAAATATTTATCCAGTGGTTGCCTTTTATGTTGTCAGAATGCTATAATTCAGTGTTCTAAGTACTTGTATTTCATAACCCACACAGAAAACCAAACCACCGGGCGCTGTTGGTGTCAGCATTGCACTCGAGAAATTTCTTCCTAATAATCCTTCATCTGACGTTGGGTTCCCAAGGTTACTATCCAAGTGAACAAATAAATTTCTGCACTATGCTTTGCACCATCTCCAATTGTTTGATGAGATCTTTTTTGACTCACTTACAATATATGTGGCCTTTAGGATTGAACCAAGCATCAGTGTTCTTGTTTGTTCAAGGGGAGGTGGTGGTCTTTTGAATGAGCGTATGGAACTTGTTGTGGAACTTTGGGAAGCTAATATAAAGGTAGGCATTACGGAAGTCTTACCAGCAAGGGTCACTGACGAGAGTGAGCCTTTTTTTATCAATACTGATAGTTTAATATTATCAGGCCCAATTTGTCCCTCAGGAAGACCCAAGTCTTCAAGAACAATATGAATATGCCAATGACCATGACATCAAATGCCTTGTATTCATCACTGAAGCAGGTGTCTCACAAACAGAACTAGTGAAGGTAAATACATTCAAGTTGTGTTACAGATTTGTCATATTGTGCTTTGTGCTTACACTGTCAAGAAGTTGTAGTTCTCAGCAATAAATTAGAATTCCAGGTGAAAATTTTGCTTATACCTATTGCCATTTATTTATTTGGGCAATTCTCTATTATTTAGTTCAAACCTTTTAAAACCATTTGAACTTTGATTTTACCGATGTGATGCTTGTATCTTATCTGTATTTCCTGGCTAGTTATGTTTTTCATGTTGTTGGAACTTAGGACTGATTTCAGTTATATTTTGTTATGAACAGCAGTGAATTATATTGTGTCGATAATGATGATTAAATTGTTGGTTTAAGAAGAATTTATGTTAATGTATGTAATTTATGTTTAGTCCAAAAGAGTTGGTAGAAAGTACAACATGTGATAGTGAATCTGTACGACATACACACAAACTTTACCTCTTTGTTTGTTCATTCATCTATTTTATTCAAGGAAAACAAATATAAATAAATTGTTTACTGTTTTAGAATTTAGCCAGACTTTTGTGCAGAGAGTTTTTATAGTTTTATATGTTTTCCTTCAATTAAGGTTCGACATATGGATGCAAAAAGGGAGAAGGAAGTTAAAAGAGAGGAACTTGTTAAGTTCTTGTCTGATGCAATATGTTTACAGTTCAAAAATCCTACAATCTGGAGCTGATTGGCAGCCTGCTCTTTATTCACTTGCTCAGGTTTGTTTCTGGCAAATGATCAAAATTTGCCAAATCTTTGTCCCCCTTTCTTGAGAATCTTTTTGGATTCTGGAAGTACATTCTCTTTTAGAACTACGATCTGCGGTATACTTAGGTGGAAACAGTGTCTTTAGTTTGTACAGTGTACAAACACGTGAAATCATCCCAATATTATTCATGATTGTTGTCAATACAGAATAGTGACGTGATGTTTATCTTTGTGCAGTCTTGTTTGCCCTTCTTTGAACCAAGATTGCGCACCGTGGCCTCGGTTCAAAACAGTGAGGTGATTGGTGGCTTGATTATATCTGAGCTGTCATATTGTGGAGGTGTGCTCCTGTCCTGTGTATCGATCGGTGGTGGTGGAAACCTGCACAGCTTCCTCCCTCCCCCCCCCCCCCCCCCCCGGTTGGTGGCGAAACCACTATGCAACAAAACTCACCCAGTTTTGCTATATGCAATTTTGCTCCACAATTTCCTGTACAAGCCTGCCATGTACATAGTTCAGTTTGTTCTCCATCACGTACAGGACAAAAGTAGCATATTGTAGGTTTATTGTTCATTGGTGATGCCCAATTTTGCAACTAGCTAATCTGGCAGAAAACAAAAACAAGATATTTGTGATTTTGTTTCCTCATATGTTCTTTTTTGTTATAACATAGAAAAAAAATAGTGGTAAATTTGCAATTGCAAAAGCCCCTTCCCATTTTCAATATCCAACAACTCGGATTTCAACATCTTTCACGGCCTCTTCTGATTGCAGCGACAAGCAACATGCCCTTATCTAAGAATTAAGAATAAACTGAAATATTTCAACGTTGTCAATGTCATGTTGCAGTAGCCTAGCAAAGCGCCAGCGCGGTGACGGCGATTAGTGGTCACTTCAGTCTGGACCTTCTTTTGTCAAACCTCTTGACAAACACATTGATTTAGGCTGCCATGGTCGCTGTGTTCGAACAATTTTCTCTTCTTTATCCGTATTGGGTGCACGCTGCTCTGCTCGCCTACCCATTATAGATTGGATTTACGTCTTCGATGCACTGTGCACATGGAATGGCATTCAAGAGGGAATCAAATTGCGGCTCTTCTCTAATCCAAGATGTCCAAGAGATTCTTAGCACGGGGATTAATCTACCCAATCTATGCGCGTACACGGTATACTATAATCACCCCAGCTCAGTTCCAGTTAGATTACCTGAGTGTCCCCGTTTTCAATTCATTCTTTTTTCCCCAATAATACAATGGCCAGATTGCCACTAATGAGCTGCAATCCAGTGCCAGTGAAGCTCTCTTCAGCCACTCAAGCTGCGGTGCAATGCAATGCATCTCTGTCCTGAAAATTTTCAGCCTGTCGGCACGTGCGGCCCCCACGTGCAGGCTACCTGTGCCTTGGCGGCACACCTGGCGCGCCGGCGACCGTCGATGCCGGAACGGACGGCGGGCTCGCCGGCGACGATCGACGACCGAGATCCGGATCCGACGGTCCCATGAAAATGTAGTTGCCGCCGATGCTCCACGCGGTTTCAGTTGACCTATTGTTTTCTTGCCTTTTTTTCTTTCTCTGTACTGGAGTATAATGCATCCGTCCCAAAATAAGATTATTTTTTGTTTTTCCGTGTCCAATTTTGACTATTCGTCTTATTTAAAAAAATTACGATTAATATTTTTGTTCTTACTAGAGCCGTGTTCGTATCCAGGATAAGTTAACTTATCCCTCTCGTTTTTCGTACGCACGTTTCCCGAACTACTAAACGATGTATTTTTTATAAAAATTTTCTATAGAAAAGTTGTTTTAAAAAAATCATATTAATATATTTTATATTTTTTAATAATTAATAATTAATTAATCATGTACTAATCTATTACTACGTTTTTCGTCATGTATAAGTTAACTTACCTCACCCTCCCCGAACGCGGCCTAGATGATAAAACATAAATAGTACTTTATGCGTGACTAATTTTTTTAAGTTTTTTATACAATTTTTTTAAATAAAATAAATGGTCAAACGTTAGAAAAAAAACGAAAAACGATCCTATTTCGAGACGAAGACGAAGGTAATACTATGTATACACATAGAGTAGCTTGGGTTTAAAGAGTGCAAACCAACTACCTGCAAAAACGCGTCGTGTGCGACATGGGGCCACCGTTTCCATCGGTATCATTATGATTCTCTCCGGGCCATGTTTAGATGACAAAAAATTTTAGAAAAAAAGTTTGACCAAATATCGAAAGAAGTTTTCGGACACGAATAAAAAAATGAATTTCACAGCTTGGCTGAAAACCGCGAGACAAATTTTTTGAGCCTAATTAAGCCATCATTAGCACATGTTGGTTACTGTAGCACTTAGGCTAATTATAGACTAATTAGGCTCAAAAGATTTGTCTCAAGATTTCTCCCATAACTGTGCAGTTAGTTTTTCGTTTTATCTATGTTTAATGTTCAATTTAAATGTCCAAAAATTCGATGTGATGTTTTTGGGAAAAAAATTAAGAACTAAACAAGGCCTTAATCCAAGAGCTTTTTTCCCATCCTTGAGTTGTATCATAAGCCTTGAGGAGTATCATAAAGTACCACTCTTTTCTATGTGAAATTTGGTACCTTCTAGTACCCAAACAGTGGTATATCTTGGTACTCCTTAAGGATGATAAAATTGCTCTTAATTCAAACATAAAAGGATACATTTGTATATACTGATGGCAAAGAGATCCGAAATTTTGTTTGCTTTCCATTTTGGAGCACTAGACGTGACAAGGTGTCGATTATAAATAAATATGGGTCTCAATTGATTATTATTTCTAATTTGGACTATATGTGAGTGCATTCCCCACTCTTTTTCTTTGTTTCCATTTCATGGCTTATACGTGACGGCATGTTTTTAGTATGAGACCGAATACATATATAGACAACCTGGCCAGATAATTGCATTTTGAAAATAGAGTCAAATAAGGATAACTTCTTCCTCCTGATAGTTCTTCCTGTATTTGGTGAAGTCAATGGATTTCAACGTGGCACCAAGTCTGGAGGAAGAGCTAGATGAACGGTAAAGATTTTTTTTCGTTTGTAAGTGAAGTAGGATATTAGCATTAAATGCTTTCCAGGTTAGAACACAAAGCTTACCTTCAAACTAAATTGAATCGAACGTTCACAAACAGATGCTGCAAAGCACCATCAGTTAACTTTCTCCCTTGTCCCATGAATTCATACATGACATTTTTGCTCATCTACCCTCCTAAAAGGCCGCGGCATCCACTGCCGAGAGTCCTTTCAAACATGCATTTCCACGTGACGTGTCCACCATTTAGTTTAAAATACAACCGTCCATCTAGTATTTTTTGCAGTGTAACCATCTGTTTAATATTCCCTCTATTCCCAAGTACTTTGTTGTTGGACATAATTTATGTTTAAGCTTGGACTATTCGTCTTTGTAAAAAAGTTATAAACGTGTCTAGATATATGGTACGACCAAATTGAATTGCATCTAAATTGACTAAATATAAGCATTAAGCTTTAATCCATAATATACGTTCATACTTCATATAGTAGTCTAACCATCTGAAAACTATTAATGATCGAAGTTGACATAAAGTTGAAGCGAGTGCAGCTCAACGGTGAAAGGTGATAAGTATTTAAAAACCATACAAATAGAGGGTGTTTCCCAAACGGTATATTTAAAATTAAAAAATAAATTTTAAATAAAAATTATACATGTATTTTTAACAATCTAAAAGTCAATGCTGGAACATAAACTTCAGTGAAAAACCTTAACATCAACTTCAAATTAAAAATTTAAATTTTAACCTATAATCATAAATATAAACGAAAAGATAGGGTGCATAATAACACGAGTAAAAAATACATTCTTTGTTCAAAAGTCAATTGAAAATGTCAAAATTAAAAAGAAAAGGTCGCCCTTGATCTCCTTCTTGACATGCAAGTACAAGTCCGTCCATTCTCCTTTTTTGTAAAAACAAAAGAAAAGTAGGAGTAGAAGGAGAGAGAGAGGTCGTTGTATAGCTAGCTATAAATACGGCCATGGCGATGGTCCGTGGCGAAAGCTAAAAAGGTTGCCGCCATCAGCACGCCACCACAGCAAAGCAGTAGGCGGCCCCAAGCGATCGACCTCCATGAGTTGCCAGGTCCCCACGGCGCCCGCTGCCATGCCGTCGCCACCCTCCGCGCCGCTCGTTAAGTTCCCGCTCCTCCCGCGCGGTCTCCTCTCCTACCTCCCCGCCAACCTCTCCTCCATCCTATTCCTCCCGCGTGCCGCGTGCGCGTCCACCTGTGAGCCTGCCGCCGCTGCTTCGCCGCCGCCGACGACGACGACGAAGAAGACGACGATGCCGCCTGCGCCGGCGTCTCCTGCCAAGAAGATGTCGCCGCCGGGAGCTGGAGCTCAGGAGCAGCAGGCAGGGAGCAAGAAGAAGAAGACGGCCGACGCCGCAGAGCTGGCGCGCGTGTTCGAGCTGTTCGACCGGAACGGCGACGGCCGGATCACGCGGGAGGAGCTCGAGGACTCTCTGGGGAAGCTCGGGATCCCCGTGCCGGCCGACGAGCTGGCGGCCACGATCGCGCGCATCGACGCCAACGGCGACGGGTGCGTGGACGTCGAGGAGTTCGGGGAGCTCTACCGCTCCATCATGGCCGGGGACAACAAGGACGGCGGCGCGGGGGAGGGTGCCGCGGAGGAGGAGGACGGGGACATGAGGGAGGCGTTCCGGGTGTTCGACGCCAACGGCGACGGGTACATCACGGTGGACGAGCTCGGCGCCGTGCTGGCGTCGCTGGGGCTGAAGCAGGGCCGCACGGCGGAGGAGTGCCGGCGCATGATCGGCCAGGTCGACCGCGACGGCGACGGCCGCGTCGACTTCCACGAGTTCCTCCAGATGATGCGCGGCGGCGGGTTCGCCGCCCTCGGCTGATCCGTCCACGGCCCTTCTTCTCTCATCACTTCCGCGTGATGCTAGTAGATCAGGTGTAGATATTGGCGTCTTCAAGGAGGAATTCACGTAACACGTCCGCTCCAAAGTTTATTGGTTTGTTCGTAAGATTTGATGGGCTTGCTAATTAACTAGCGTAACGCTTGTCGCTCGCAAAGGATTTCTTTGGGAAGAGAAATTCTGTTTTACCTGTATTTCCAGGGTTTTTTCTTCTTCTTCTTCTGTAAAGGTGAAACATTTTGGCACCTGCTCTGCGTGCATGGCCGCATGGGTAGCCCTGCTTGCTTTGCTAGTCGACAAAAGGTGTTCTGCACCTCTTGCTCTGTTCACCTCGAAATCTTTCTACTGCTCTGTTGATGATGCTTGTGCGTCCCGCTTATCTGACTGTGCACACTATTGTCAATATTTTGGCAGTCATATTTTGTTTAATCTTTTTATTTACAAATATGTTGCGACGAAGTTGTTGGTGTCGACAACGAACAGTATGCAGTTCGTTCCTAAACGACAAAGGACACTAGCCATCGTCTCAAGAAAACCTGTAATCAGTTTGAGATGAATTCTCCTCGTAATAAGCTTGGATGCTAGCTGCGCTGCCATGATGATTCTGTCGTCAGTTTGGGATGGAGTTCGTTAATTCGTTTGGAGTAACAACAGAGAGGAGAACAGAGAATAGATCCGTTCAATGCGTCTTTGGAGTTTGGACAGCAGCGGACGAACTCGCGCGTGGGGTACCGCAGTTATGTCGACTGGGGAGGGAGTCGGCACACGCAGCAGGCAGCCGTCCCAGCTAAGCTAGCGCGACGCCACCTCTCGTACTTACGTGTGGCGTCGTGGGCGGCCGGCCGCGTACCGACAATCTGACGTCAATACGGCCATACGGGCACCCACCTCTCGGCGTACAGCCAGGCTGCTACAGGGGCACGGCACGGAGCCGGACGGGGGACCTCGCGATGCCTGCGGCTCCGCGCCGACCACGTGATCCGCCTTACTACGTACGCCGCGGTCCACGCGCCACGGGGATACACGGCCGTAGGCGGCGGCGCGCGCCAAGCGAGCTGCACGTCCGTAGCACCCGGCCCCCCACGACGATTGGATCGGCCAACAGAAAGGATGCTGCCGGTGGAGCGGAACCGTGCCGCCGTGCGTGCTCGCTGCGGTCACGTTGACATTTGCCTCGTTTGTCCGCGGCGCGGCTTTGAACCAGAAACGGCCAACGGCCAACGGGGCGAACACATTATGACATTACTACTCAGGTCATGACCACCATCGTGTTGTGTTGTTCACTCCGCTGCCTCGGTTCACTTCTTGATTGTGGGTCGCCACCTCTGTGTTGGGCTCTGTTACATTGTTGGACTTTTCTATGCGTGAGGTGAGGTGGTCGTAGACCGCGAGAACACCGATGGCCGAGGCGAACGTTTTACAGCGCACGCACGACCTTGACCTGGCCTGCAGGCCTCTTCGTTTACTATGTGCTAACGGTCAAGGCCTTTTTTGTCGCTCAAGTTCCCTTCTATCTTGGGCACGAACCTTTCCTCGCCTAATTGTCAACATGAAACCCTTGCAGATACTGACTAGGCGCGACGAACGATGGGCTTGGTCGTTACGTGCTAGCGAGGGTGTCCATATAACAGTATTCCAACGCCGTCCTTTTCTACTCATCTGGCTTGGAAACACAGGGCGCCATCGTTGTGACGTCATTTGGTGGAATCCAATTATGCTATATTTGAGATAGCTAGAACATGAAAAAAATTTATAGTTATTTAATGATATAAACAATGAAATTACTTATTTTTCACAATAAAACATGGAGATTGTAACATCAACTCGTCACATAGGAATAGTGATGGTAAAAGGCCAATACCTATAGGCCCTTTTATAATTCAACCTAAGTAATGCCCGACACCAGTTATATTGTCCTCAAACCACGTTCCTTAGATGTTTGTTCGGTTCAAACTTAAGAGTTAAGATTTTCATGGTTCATACGCAAAAGGAGAGAGCCTCATTCTCGATGAATTAGGACCATAGTTTACCTTATTAGGGAAAGAGAGGTTATCCTATCCTGAAAGAACCACGGTAACCATGATGAATAAAGAGGGGGTGATCGTTTGACTCTTTAGGGGAAAAAATATGAAGATATATTTGTAAAAAAATAATTTATAAATAAAAATTATATATACATATTATTAGCAATCTAAAAGCCAATATTAAAAAAAACTACGATGAAACCACCAAAATAAATTTTGATTTATAAGTATAATATGAATAAAAAAACGTGGGTCAGAGATAACCAGATGAAATTTATCAAAAGAAGTTTATTTATATTTTTTAAAAAACTTGGTTAGGTCATCGAGCCCTTGCCGTTACCATATCGGAAGATAAGAGCATCCCCAACAGCTAATCTAAATTTAGTCATCCATATTTTTATTTGGATGATCATCTAAACTAGTTTCATCTTTCATATCTTTATGTACTCTACTAGATCATTCATATATGACATCCTCTATATCTCTTTAGAGGATGGAGAGAGATCATTTAAATATAAAAGTTCTCTCTCCTAATATGGATGACATCTAAAAATAGATGATAGGATAGCCGTTCTGTTGGAACTTATTTTGTATTCTTTATCTTCTATTTTCAGAATAAAGAATGGGATAGATTAGTTGTTGGGATGGTCTAAGCCGGTTAAACTGTACGGTAACGGTGGCAAGAAAACGCTGATCAGGGCCCGGCCGAACGAACTTCTGCGGCCCAGCTGCATCGGCCTGCTTAGTCCAGCGCAAGGCCAGTTTTTCTACGGCCCAGTAGGTTGTAGCCCGTGTGAGCGAGCGCACGAGATGCCCTGTAGGCTTCTGGCTTCCCAATCCGCCGCTGCAGTCGGCGCGCCGCGCCGCGCCCGTTAGCCCCCACGCCGGCACGGCGCCTGAAGCCACCTGCACCCGGCAGGCACCTCATACGGCGGCGCGGACGGTGGGGCCGCCTCGTCTCGTCGGCTGTACCTGCAACCGAGGCGGCGCAAGCGCGCGCCGCGTCCTCTCCGACGCCCGCTGTGCCGCGGGGGCGGCCGGCGGGGCCATGGGCAGCCGGGTGCTCTCGCTCCGGCGGATGGAGAGGAGGTGGCGGTGGCCGCGGTCGCGTACGACTTATCCCTCCTCCGGTGCTGTAAGTTCGGCTCCTCTCGACGGGAGGATGGGGCTGCGCGCGCCTCGTCCGTGCTCACCATCGTAAGAGACGACAGACCCTTCGACGATCGACCCCCCCCCCCCCCTCCTCTCTGCTTCACATTCTGCTCACTCGATGGGATGCATTAAATGCGTACTCCAATTAGGCAGGATTTGGATACATGGCTGTGTGCTTAGAATCATTGCTGATGTAGGTATTTTGACGATACCTTAGTAGCTTGCTGAAACTACCAGGTGTTTGATGAAATGCCGTACCGGGGACATTTGCCCAACTCGCTGCTCTCATTATTTTGCACTCGTGGGGTTTACCATGTTATGGTTCAATTTGAGTCCATGTGCCTGCTTGTTTCGAAATTCTGATGCTTTTTTAGTTATACTTCCCACAAGGTTCTTCACCGAGATCCTGGACTCTTCAGCCGGTGGCAAAGTTATAACCTTCAAACATACTTTTGTTTCCATACAAGTCGACCAATCAACTGTCCAAATCATACCATAGCAGAACCTCAACAAAAACCAGGAGATGCTGTGTCAGTTGATGAATCTGGTAGGCCCAAAGCAAAGAGGAAAAAGTTAAAAGGAAGAAGGGCGGTGATCAAATTTTTGAAATCCCTGAGATGGAAGAAGAAAAGGGAGTTTCAAAGGATGACTGCGGAGGAAAAAATTTTGTACAAATTGAAGCTAGTAAGTTCTACTGTCATTCTGTTATATGTTGTAGCTTATGCATTTGATTTGAGCACTTTCATGCAAAAAAGAATTAGTACCGCTCAAATTTCACTTTACCTAGAGTAATTTCTAATACTGTTTTTCATGTCATACCTTGTTGAGAATGACAAGGACACTCTAATTTCATTCTGGACAGAACTAGTTACCATTTATTATATTCGTAGGTAGTCTCGTTATGAAAATTTTCAGTGCTTAAAACTTTAGTTAGATTTCGATTTTCTATTCTCAATGCACTGCAACAATACATCTATGTTGCTAGTGTAACTAGTGCTCACATCGCAACGAAAGTATATTTGCTTGTTTGTTATGGCTCTATTTGTCAAATCGTCACTCCAAATATCTTGGTCTTTCATTTTTCCTTTCGCAATTTACCCTTAAAAGGCTCGAAGCAAGGAAGAACGAATTGTTGCAGCTTTGAAGAAAATTGAACCGGATGACCCATCAGAGCCTACCCATGATCCTGAAGTGCTTACACCTGAGGAGCACTTCTATTTCCTCAAGATGGGCCAAAAATGTAAAAACTATGTTCCTGTAGGAAGACGTGGGATATACCAGGGAGTGATCTTGAACATGCATTTGCACTGGAAAAAGCACCAAACACTTCAAGTAATTGTGAAGACATTCACACCAGACGAGGTTAAGGAAATTGCCTCAGAGTTAGCCAGATTAAGTGGTGGGATTGTGCTGGATATTCAAGAAGAGAATACAATTATCATGTACAGAGGAAAAAACTATGCACAGCCACCACCGGAAATAATGTCTCCAAGAGTTAGCCTTTCCAGGAAAAAGGTGTGCTTTCTTTCTCCTTTTATATTACAAGAATTAAGATATCAAAATCTTTAGCATAAGATATGAACTACAAAGCAAGGTTGGAAAAATGACCAAATAAACAGATAAACAGATGTTCCAAGAAGAACAAGCCATAGTAAAATCCTCCTTGACTAGTGGAAGGTGCTTCAGTAAGTTTTCCACATATTGTTCCTCATTTTTGGTTTATAAAATAGGATTATTTAATATACATATACATAAACTCTAAGCAGGTGGAGTATAGGGCATTATACCGGGGTGAACTGGTGAAGTTGGAAACAAATGTAGACAGTATATGCAAAACGAGAAGAAATAGTTGTCCTTTTGTGTCTTATCATCATTTCTAATGTTTAAATTTCCAATCAGGCACTGGATAAATCAAAATACAGAGAACGCCTCCGAGCTCTTAGGCGGTACATTCCGAGGCTTGAACAGGAGCTTGTAGATCTTCATGCACAGATGAAGTTAGCTGGAGTTCATAGAGGACTGAGTGCTGCAAAAGACATTACTTGTATTTCAGGTAGTGTAAACAGTTCGTCTTCAAAAGAATACTCAGTTCACAAGAGAAGTGTATCTGATCTCCTGTCAGAAAGTATACAAGGGTCTGCAAGGCTAGAGGATGAAAATTATGAGGTTGATAATGGTTCAACTTCAGAGTCTTACACATACTCTGAATCAGAGGATCTCTCTGACATTTTTGAGACGGACTCAGAGGAGCAGGTAGAGGTCAGCAAGGAGAAGCCGCTGTATCTAGATAGGCTGGATAAGTTTCCATCAGAAAATAATGACAACGAACCAGATGATTTTGAGGAGCATCTACGGAAGATTGCCTCGCTGTCTGATAAGACCGATTCATCTGCTAAAGAACTCAAAGTATCGGAGCTTGATGAGATTGATAAAATCTTCTTGAGAGCTAGTTCATTGCTGAAGAAAAGATGACGGTTTGGAATTTGTACATGGTGTTCATGATCTCTATATGCACTGCCAAAAAGAACATTTATGTACAGCAGAAGATTTGAGATATATATAGGTAATGGAATGGAAAAATCGCTGTATTAACAGATGCTGCTGAAGAGCGGAGAGGATTTTGGTATGGTACCATTCCATTTCTAAGTTGGGGTTAAGCCGTACCCATCTTATGATGTGTTGAAGCATTTATAAAGAAGTGTAATGAACTGTAATTAATCCTCGCTATTTTGAGTGCATGGTAGATGCTAAAGTGAGGTAATCTGCATTGTGTGCCAGCAATGATCCTTGTTCTCTTCATCAAGTTCAACCATTCAGGCCTCTTCTGTTGATCTTCTAACTCTATCCTGAGCTTCATATGTACCAAGGTTTTTCAGCTCATAGATCACAGCTATGCAGTATGCTTGTACCTGAATCAAACGATGGAATTTTCAGGTCTTCTGATCGATCTTTATACTGACAACACTGTTTAATGTATGGGTGATGGCTGATGATCCATTTTCTTTTTTGAAGACAGTACTAGTGTACTACTCGGTGTTTTCATCTATCTAAGACGCTGTGGTGATTATTGAGTATTGTGAATGATACTTTGAACATATGACATTAATATGTGAGCAGAGCACAGGGAGCAAGTAATTTTCGTCATGTCATACATCATAATTCATGCGCAACACCATGCTGAAAGTATCAGGCCCAAATGGTCTTACAATTACATACGCCCACACAGTAAAAATGTACTTGGCACACTTAGTACAACGATCGGGAGTGTTCTTTGCATACATACAAAATTACACCACTAGCATAGAATTACTGTTACATAACACATGTAACATCTCATGATTCCTCATCCAAGATCAGGAACAATGAAGAAGTCCTCATCGTCATCGGCTATCTCCACCCTTGGCTTCTTGCTTTGGCGTGCACCGCTTGCCTTGTAGAACCCCATGTTGCTTGCTGGCTGCGGCGAGGCGAAGAGCTCAGGCACCTCCGCTGCCGTGCTGCCACCCTTGGCCGGCGACTGGAGATGGAACAGATCGATGTCGTCGAGCCACTCTAGGTCCTTGAACCCAAGAGGCGAACCCTTCTGCAGCAACAGCAAAGCACAGCACGGAAGTTAGGTGGTGCTAGATGGACATCTCACAGCCATAGCCACAGGAGGCAATTCTTGATTTCTAAGCTGTTCGTATCTTGTGATCAAGAATGGTTTGGTTCGTTAGGTCCTTGCCTTGTCGCTGGACTCGTAGTCAGAGAGCTGCAGGAGATCCTCGACGGCCCATCCGGACGGCGGCAAGAACGGCGACGACGGCACCTCCTGCGCCGGTGCCGACACGGCCGGCTTGGGAGCCCCGGCACCAGCAGCGACGCCACCAGCCGAAGCCTTGGAGCTGCCCTTGGGCGCCGGCGGCGGGAGCTGGTCGGCGTTGGCGCTGCAGACGGAGCTGAAGCCGACGCGGATGCCGGTGGCGAGGTAGCGCTGGTGGTTGCCGGACAGCGTCCCGGGGACGTGGATGGGCTCGTCGCAGTCCCGGCAGAAGAGCGCCCTGTCCTCCACGCAGAAGATGAACGCCGCCTTCTCCTGCAACAACACGTAGAGACGCACGCAAGCTCAGGGTCTCGTACGTCTCAACGACGACGTGTCCGCTCTCCGAGCCGCACGCCCGAACGATTTCGCCCACACGAGCCGGCCGCCGCTTCTCTACTGGAGAAGGAGCAGTAGCATCGCACACGCACGTACCTGGCAGACGTCGCAGCGCGGGAGGGCGGCCGGGAGCGCGGCGTCGAGCGGGAGGCGCTGGTGCTTGCTGGCGAGCTTGTTGGCGGCGTGGATCTCGACGTCGCAGGCCTCGCACAGCGCCGCCTCGTCCGCGCAGCACACCACCGCGGCCGCCGCGGCCTCGCACGCGTCGCACTGGATCCTCATGCCGATGCTTAATTAGCTCCCCCCTCAAAACCGCACCCCCCCAAAGCTCAAGCTCAGGCTCAATTTCACCCAAACAACGGGAGGCGCCTAAAAGCTACCAAAAGCTAGTAGGACAGCGGCAGCGAGCAGACGAGTGAAACGGGCCAGACGAGCAGCGGCGTGACTGGCGCGTATAAAACGCGCGACGTGCGTCACGCTTGGCCGGACGGCACGGGCGCACGCACGGTTGGGTTGGGGGTGTGGGCCTCGCGTCGCGGTGGTGTGCTGGTTTGTGTGGTGGTGGAGACGGGACCCTTCCGGTTCTCTTGGCGGCTATAGCGATCGAGCCTGAGCAACACGGGGGAGTATCTCTTCCGGATTGTCTGGCGCTGGTTGCACGAGGCAGGCGAGCGAGCTGAAATTGATTTGGTCTCTGGAGCGAGCGAGTGGACGGGAGCTCGGCGGGGCCCGGCGGGCGATGGGAAAATCTTCCGGGGTATTGAAGACGAGGAAACTCTGGCCACTTGGAACTTGTAAGTTGCGGTGAGTACGCGCATTGCATGTGATACGAGGCGATTTTTCGGCTCGCTTTGGGCAGGATGTCTGTACATCACCCTTGCCGGACTGCCGGCGGCGTGCGGTCATACATTACATTTTACATTTTACATATGACTGATTTAGGCCTTGTTTGGTTAATCTTAATCATAATAGGATTTAAAGGGATCAAGGAAAGATTTATTTTATACCTATTATAATATAAAATTATTCCCCCTCAATCCACTCTAATCTCTTCCTCTCGGGGAATAACCAAACATGGCCTTAGGGGGAAGGAAAGTCATGTGCGCAGTGGATATAGATGCGACTATAACCAGACTTTTTGTGAAGAGTTAGGGAGTGTATTGAAAAACTCAGAGCCTATTCATTTTGGAGTAAAATGAAAAGACTGTACTCCTAAGTATTAGGTTTCTATGAAAGTTATTCGGTTTATATAAGTAACGTATAGAAAAAACAAAAAAACAAAGTAAAATTTCTTAAATATTGTAGATAGAACGCACATGAAAATTTTCATCCACTTAACATCGTGAGAAATTTCATATGGATTGATGTGGACGAGCATGCATATTCCTACACTTTTTCTATTTAATTGTGTTAAAATTCCACCAAACCAAATAAACCATTAGTTATCGTGAGTTAGAGAGGAGAAGTAAAGATATGCAAGACGATGTTATCCCTCGTCTCAAAAAGAACTTATTGTTAGCATACTTCACATATATCAAGAAAAAATTATAAAAGCTAGCACATTCTTTACTTTTCTAAACTTCAATACAGTTATTCTCTCTTTTTTTTTAATTTCTAAGGCATATGTATCTTACTTTATACTAAATTCTGATGCAATACTTGCTAAAAAAGTTTTGTGGGATAGACAAAAGGTGCTAGAAATGAAGTTTTTTTTTACGAAGAAGAGAGTAAGTTATTAGTGAATGATTAATTGTATATTAAATATTTTAATTTTTTAAAAATGAGTTAATACATTTTTAAAGCAGCTTTTATAGTATTTTTTGGCAAATAAACACAAGGTTTACCGGTTTAACAAGCATGTCAGAGACTCACAGTGGTGGCCACCTATGACTTCCTCTACCTGTTCAGCTGTTCTCATCTCGACTACAATCCTGGGGGCTGGGGTGCCGGGTGCTGCAGCCCCTCATCGCGATCTCCTCGCCTAGGTTCTCCACCGGTCGGCTTCGCCTCTAGCCCTCTACTCCTCATGGCTCCGCTTCACCCAGCCACCCAGGGCTGAAGCTAGGATCTGACCATGAGGGAGGCCAAATTCACTCCTAACTACCATGCTGATCCACATAGATTACACGGATAGTGTCATTATAAATTATCTATATTAGGTATCTTATATTGATAATAATTATTTTAAATTGTTAGTTCGAATTTAACTTTTTCTAAACTATATTTTTGCATAGAACCTCATTTACATGTATTATTCTGAACTTACATGTATAAATTAGAATACTGGTAAATAAAGTTCTATGTAAAAGCATAATTAAAATTAAAATTAAATTAAGAATTAAAAATAATTATTATCAAGATAAGATACCATATATAGATATAATTTATAACGACACTGGCCGCGCAATATGTGGGAGCCATCGTTCTAATTTCATTTTAAATGGTTATTTGTTCTGTCAAAGTGCCACATTGATAAACCAACTCAGCAAACATATCTATCCAGCATATTGTTGAATTGTTAAGATTGACTGGAAATGAGATACTGTGTTTGATTCGGAGCCTTAGACAGAAAAAAACTACAAACCGTTTAGTCGAGATGGATCCATATTAATCGATATAACCTTACATAAAACACAAATGTATTTGTAGACACGAAAGCAAGAGATTATTTTTAGTTGAACTTGGGCATATTGGTATGGACATACCTCTAAAAGGATCAATATACTAGAAAACTACATGCTTCTCTTGTGTTTTACAAGCTCGGCTAGACTATTTAATGAAGATGGGAGATGATGGTTTCAATGGAAATAATGAAGAGGGCCAGTTAATTGCATGTTTAAAGATAAGATCTTTTAGAACGTGTGATTCAGTAAAAAAAAGTTGAGTTCTTTCGGAACAAGTATAATAGCATACTGTAAACCGGCTAAATGTTGAGGTGAAAGAGTGAGAGAAGAAACGGACTATAAATTTATAGCTGGCTCGGGTATAAGAAAAAAAAACTCCGTGAGAGATAAATAAATTATATATTAATAATAAAAAACTAACTGCTGTATAAGTAAGTAAACTGAGAGATGGTTATAAAAAGTCAAACAAGTTACAACTGACTCGCTGACTATATTACTAGCCTTGCTCTCGGTGATGGAGAAAACATGCAACTCCACTTAAAAATCTAGCTCCACTTAAAGTGCACCGAATATTAGTTGGTTAGCAGCTGTAAACACTATTGCTCCCTCCGTTTTATAACATAAGTTTGGCTTTTTTTATAATTTTTGACCATTTGTCTTAATTTAAAAATTATGAAAATATCATTTATTTTGATTGTGACTTATTTTATTATCAAAATAACTTTAAGCATGACTTGTTATTTTTATATTTATATTAATTTTTTAAATAAGACAAATGGTCAAACTTTACACTCAAAGAAGTTATAAATATCTTACATTATAAAAAAGATAAAAAAGAGGAAGCACTTCGTAGCACGACTATTTGATCATACCGTAAACTTCTAGTGAACTTGCGTGACTCCTAATTAATGGCGTTGCTTAATTTGCCATCTCGTCGTATATGCCCGTAGGAAAGCACCATAATCCATAGACACACCTACCAGTCTTATTACTCACCACCTGCATCGATGACTCGCGGGACCCTTGCCGGCTTCTGATAAAAACTCGTTAACCCGGGTTCGCCCGACGTCTGGCGGTCTGTATATAAACTCATCGTCCTTTCGCATATACTTAACCTAAATTTTAAATTTTAGTTTTAAATTGATTCTAAGAACCTTTTTATCGAAGTTTACTTTCTAAGCAATAGTGTCTCAGGATTTTTATTATGTATGATCCTACTTATATATTTTTTTAATTATTACTAATATAATATATGATATATATATATATTATAGAAGTATATAATTAATTAAAACTATATTTTGTATATGTTAAAAAAATAATTTTCTCTTATTTTAATTTTTAATATATATTCTTAAGATGAAGTTTTTGTCCTGCGATGCTTTTAGATTGATATATATATATATATATATATATATATATATATATATATATATATATATGTTTCTTTTTTATTGAAAAGCCAAAAGACGATGGAGAGCATCTCTCCAGTGGCGCGCGCGGTGGGTGACGATGGAACACCGATATTTCACGACGGACGAACTCGCACGCCCGGCCTAGCAGCACGCCAACATCTGAGCCCGCATGTACACGCGTCTCCGCCGCAGCAAAGAGCGCATCGTAGCCACATTTGGGCATCGCGATATTTCCGGCGACGCCCGCCGAGGAGCCAGACAGAGATGGAAGCCGAGCCGAGACGTCGCTGCCACATGTAGAAGGGAAGGTACGCTTCTAGGCAGCAGTGCAGCACTAGCATCAGATCGAGCGGAACGGGACAAGAACAGCGAATGGATGGATGCTGCCGCCTTTCAGAATGTCAGCAAGGTGTACAGCGAAGGGATCGGAGGGAGTCCAGTTTCATTTCATCGCCTCGATCCTGACATGGCCCTCTCACGCGAAAAAAAATTCATGGCTCCTGGGTCGCCGTTCTTCGTGGAGGTCGACGGGTGGTTGCTCACTGCTACAGTATCTGTACAGCTGGAGTATTATACAGTAAAACTAATCTAGTCTATTAGCTTAAAAGAGTATTTTTTTACTTTAATAATTATTTGATTTGTATTTACTAATTATTTTATCACTTGAAATATTATCTCGTAATAAAAAGGACAATATTACATCTCAGATTTCTACAACGACTAATATTGTTGGTAGTATAATTTATTCATAGTCACTTGATAAAAATAAATCAATGATATAGATTAAATACTACCAATAAAATACACCGGAGTCGATCGTGAATAATACTGGGAGGAGCCGGAGCCGGACTCTGTGGTGGGCAAGTTGGCACGGCCACCAGCCTGCCATTCTTGCCGCATTGATGAACAGAAGTCGACGCTTCATAGTTCACACTCTCTCGCTTGGCTCGCAAACGTCCAGTACTACTGTCGGGACGCGACACGGTGAATTTGTTGATTTGGATCAAGCTAGAAGAGAAGAGCCATGGAAAAAAAAAGAGAGAAAAAGAATAATAACGTTTCTAGTTCACCCGGCAAAGTGGAGTAGAACTTCTCAAATAACGATAACACAACGAATCGACTTCTCAAATAATTCACCTTTTCACACTCTAGAACTTCAAATCTGGGGTCTCCCTGCCCAAAATCTATAATTCGATTCATGGTTGCCATCATGAACCATGATATAGCCGAAAAATATAACTAAAAACAGTAAATCTCCTCAAAAATAAATTCATAATCAGTGCGTTTCGCTAGGAGCTTCCATGATGACTAGGACTTGGGAACAGTCGATGTTACCCCGGGCCCAGCCGATCAAAATTGTGGCCTCCGTTGCTTCTTTTTTCTTTCACTCCCCCTACAACAGTAGCACAGTACAGAGGCCATAACGCATGGTCCCTGGTTCGTTCGGTCGCACACTCGCAGTCTAGCTCCTCCATTAAAAACAAACTTGCTATGTACTCCTCGTGTTAATTGAACAGCTCACCTAATTCTGCTATCTTTAAAAAGTTCAGAACTTTTTTTGTTGAGAAATAAAAAGTTCATAGTAACTAGTAGTAGCCCAAGGCAAAAGCCCCAATTCCCCACGCCTTCTCAAGGTAAGCCCAGCCAAGATGGGCTCACTTCTTGGGCCACCAGTAAAGCTCATCTGCGCTATAGCTTTCAGGATCCAGATGTGATTTCCCTGTTTCTCGCAGAAACTGAACATTTTCTACAAAATAAGGAGTGTTTTAGTCGGTGAACTTTTCAGGTGTCACGTTAGACGTTAATATGGTCGGATGTCTAAAGAGGTTTTTAGACATAATTGAAAAATGAATTTCACAGCTCGCCTGAAAACCGCGAGACGAATTTTAAAGCCTAATTAATTTATCATTAGCATATGTTGATTACTGTTGTAGCATGTATGGCTAATTATGCACTAATTAGACTTAAAATTTCGTCTCACGATTTTCTCCCTAACTATGCAATTAGTTTTTCATCAATGTCTAATGCTCCCTTTAGATATTTAAAGATTCGATGTAATTTTTTGGAAAAGAAAAATTTAGGAACTAAACGGGCCATAATATACAGCAGGGTTGAAGTAGCATCCAACGAACTGACATTGAACCGATGCTTTTAGTTGCTCGCAACAACAGGCTGCTATCATCATGTTACTTAAAGACACAGTTACATATCACAAAGGGCACAGGTAGTCTAGTACTACCTTCTCGCTATGTTTGATTACACATATGTCCGGCGCTAACACAGACTCATCAGTAGCCCGCACTCTCACGGTCTCGCACACACCGACCTGCAGGCAGGGTTCGCTACTGGTAATATATTACAGGCAAGAGATCCGAGAGCGAGACACGGGCACACGGTTGCTTATTAGTTTTTTTTTTTTTTGCTTTGTTAGGAGATTTCATGAATCGGGTCAGACACTTGGAATTCTTCTACACCGCCCCCAGACAAAGTCCTCTCCTACTCCTCCGGTCGGCTCCGGGCCCGGCTCCTCCGTTCACCTGCGCCTGGTCGTGTTCGCCGGCGCCCACAGGTCGGCCCCGTTGCTCTGCGTCAGCTGCAGCGTCTGGTCCACCGGAACCAGGCAGAGGCCACGGTTCCTCAGGCTGTAGTGCTCGGGATCCTGGATCATACCAAAAGACATAAGTGTTGCAGTTCAGCATTTCGATGAACTTTCAGAGTTGTGTATGACTTTGGTAGGAACTATGAAGGCTGTAGGATGCAGCTCACCTCAGACACAGCACCAGGCACCGGCGGAGCACGCATGTAAGGGGAGCTAAGAACCTGCAAAACAAAAATAGAAAAAATCGGTGCGTCGTGTGAGTCACAGAAACGAAAAAGGTAAGTAGACTAAAGATCACAAGAAAATGGATGCTCTCATTATCTAG
The DNA here is from genome assembly GCF_000231095.2 of Oryza brachyantha. NCBI lineage: Eukaryota > Viridiplantae > Streptophyta > Magnoliopsida > Poales > Poaceae > Oryza > Oryza brachyantha. Next base: position 13,386,968 of record NC_023166.2, read on the forward strand.
AAAATGAAAATGGATGCTCAGTGAGCAGGAACTGACCTCGAGCTGCTGGTGCAGGAACTTGATGTACCCTGAGGCCTCCTGAAGAACAGAGGCAGTGTCGGTCTGCCGGAAGCGAGAGAAATGGCAGAATCAGATAAAAGCTCAAGCTTCTAACATGAATTGATTTCACAGAGATGAGAGGAAACAGGAGGTAAGTGCAGAAATGTATAGTGGTAATTAAATACCTTCCCAAATGGTGACACTAGCTGCTGCAGTGCGGCTACTCTCTCACCAATCTTATCCTTCTTCTCCTGCTCAATTGCAAAGCAAAGAGACCTCACTTAGAACAACACACAGACACAAGAAAGAACAGGGAGAGGCGTGGGGATTAAGCCTGATCAGCATGCCTTCGGGGAGACGGGAGCGCCTCTCGGGCTTGTGTTCCTTGGCTTCTTGGATGTCATGCTCCCAAACTCCTCCGAGCTGCTGGCGACCGCTGCTTTCCCGCTGAAGTAGCTTTCATTGTGGTTCCTTTTGCTGTGATTGGCGACCTCAGTCATCATCATCTTCCTCCTCTTCTGCTGCTCTCAGTCTTTCTTGCCCTTTTTTCTTGCTGAAAATCAGGAGGAAAGTATAGGTAAGGTGGCCTTCACCTTGCTTCTGCTTTGTTTGCTATGAAGCCTCCGGTCTCTGGTTAAAAAAAAGGTTGTCCTTTTACAAGTGCAGTGGTTGGTTCAGAGTCGGTTTCATGGAAATCACTGTCACTGTATCACTATGTTCAAAGACTGGTCTTGGACAAGCAAACTTAGGGGTGCTTAGTCGGTGAAATGAAAATTTTTGCATGTCATATTAGGCGTTTGATCGATGTCGGAAAAGGTTTTCAAACCAGAATGAAAAAACGAATTTTACGGCTGGCATGGAAACCGGGAGACGAGTCTTTTGAGCCTAATTAATCCGTCATTAGCTCATGTAGGTTATTGTGGCACTTATCGCTAATCATATACTAATTAAGCTCAAAAGATTCGTCTCACGATTTCTCACATGACTGTGCAATTAGTTTTTCGTTTTATCTATGTTTAATAATCTATTTAGATGTCTAAAGATTTGATGTGATGTTTTTAGGTAAAAATTTTTGAAAACTAAATGGGGCCTTAGTTTATGCAATAGGACACAACTGCTTCACAGGTAAGGTAACAATAGTAGAAGGATATGTGACAAGACAAAGTCAAAGGTATCATGTGTCTCAGAACCCTTTTTCTTCCTGAAGAAAGTTTGTCCTAGAAAATAATCCCATATAGGGAAAGAATTAAAATTCCACTTGATCAGTTCCCTCGTACTCTCTGTCTGGTGGCCTAGTATTCTCTGGCTGCCCTTCTTTACTCCCAAGGAGATGTGCTATCCTTCATCAATTTAAATACTGTTCAACTGTTCAGTTCCTAATTGACAAGTTTGTTTTTTTGCAATGCTGCCAGTTGGGACTTATCCGAAGGTTCTTGGGAAGGCGGAGACCAATTGATTAGAAGCGACCGAAATATGATAGGGGGGATAGGGCAAATGTATATATGTACATATATTGGTACCTTAAATATCCCAAGGTTACATGACTTGTATTCCCCAGTTGAGCTAAATTATTAAATATCTGATCGGGTCAAAGCAATAATCTAAGGTAACCCGACCTTATCTATCACCAGTCCAACATTAGAAACGTGTGGCTACTGGCTTCCATACACTTGTAGGACATCAGGAGCAAATGGTTTCAGGTAATTTGTGTCCTGTGGGGCTCTAAACATTGTTCATGTCAAGCACAGTGTGTGATAAAGGAAAAAAAAACAAGGTAAATCACTCAACAAGCCACCTTATTAGAAATTAGAAAAGCTTGCCCTAGGAAAATACTGACCACTCTATGTGCTCTAAAAGGAAGCTGATAGAGGTTAGTTTCTAACCATGCTAGGGTTTGTTCTTTCTAGATGATGCAGCGGATTATGGATAATTACTTATAGGATGAATTAAATATTAAATACTATGAAGCTAACAAATAGTTTGGAAAAAAAGTTATCTAAGCAAGCAATGACGATGAAGAAAGTTTTTGGAAAAACCAAGCTATGGAAACGTGACACAAGTATACCGTATACGTAGGTAATCTGCTTGATGATATGCCCCCGTAAGCTATACTGAACAGCGCCTTACTTAGTTTATTCAACAAATATTACCTTCGTTCCAAAATTTAAGCATTCATAGGTTGTTTACCAAAGATTAAAATCGTGTCAAAAGATTTTCTGTTAGTCACTTTGGTAGTTAATTTTTTAATTTTGAACTGATTAGATTGAATTTCCAAACACCTGATTGACTCCAAAATCATTGAAATAATTGTAATTAGGAGAAGCAACAGGAATGCTTATACTGTGACACAAAATCTGAATCATACAAATGTTTATATTTGAACAAAAAGAGCAACTAACTAGCATGAAATATATGTATATATCTAGCCTAGGAAATGGATGCTACTATAACTTATAAACAATTAAGCACCCCGCCATTTACAAAGGAAAATGTGTCATTAGACATATTTACAACAGTAGGATGCATTTACTATACTTCGATAGCAAGGAACGGGATGAGCCGTTATAACCCCGCTTGTTAGCACTTCCGGTTCTATGCCATAATGCCCCGTTCTAGAATATAAGGATTTTTGCGTGCTTTAAAATGCGTAATGTATATCTCTCTGTCCAAGCTTAAAAATCTTTATATAGGCCTTGTTTAGTTCCTAAAAACATCACATCGAATTTTTGGACACCTAAATAAAAGCATTAAATATATATGAATATTAAAACTAATTACACAGTTATTGAAGAAATCGTGAGATGAATCTTTTGAGCGTAATTAATACATGATTAGTCATAAGTGCTATAGTAACCAACATGTGCTAATAACGAATTAATTAGACTCAAAAGATTCGTCTCGCGGTTTCCAGACGGAATCTGAAATTTGTTTAAATTTGTTTTATAATTAAACTATGTTTAATACTTCAAATGTGTGACTGTACGCATCGGATGTGACCTCTCTCTCAAAAATTTTTCCCAACTGAACGGGGCCATATTCAAACAAGTTCATGTACGTATCAGATGTGACCTCTCTCTTAAAAATTTTTCCCAACTGAACGGGGCCATATTCAAACAAGTTCATGTTTTCTATTTCCTTGTACGGGAAAAAAAGAAAAGCTAACATCTGTAGAGTACTAGTAGCAATGTTAATTGTACAGGAGTTATACAAACGTGACCCGCAACAGTGCAGCTAGCATGATGCGTGTGTGGTGTGTATCTCGTGGCTTGTGATGATGAACAACCACATAGGAGCTAGTACTCCTTGTCATCACATCTCAGCAGTTTGGGGGGTCCCATCCTTTGGTGGAGAAGACAACAAGGTGCCAGCTATGGTTCAGGCTAGCTAGCAAGCGACATTAGTGTGCCTGCTTCCTTCCATTTGTGCACCACTCCGGGGATTCAGACAACAGGTCCATTGACTACGTTGTACTAGAGGAAGAGGGGTATCCAGCTGCACCGCTTACTGGTAGCCAGTGTCGACAGATTAGCTGATAGTCATCACTCCTTTCTGGAAGTATTAAGGGAACCCTAATCGTCCTTTTAAGTGACACAAAGCCAGCTTACTTGTTTGGTTAATAATTGATCAGGTGTGTACTCCATTTGCCAGCATCTGAATCCATATTCTTTCTTCCATTCCTTTTTCACTTGAGCCTGTTCTGAAGTACGTGATTCACCAGGATTATTCACCGGTTTATTTTTTTTTCTGTCTGAAGAAATGGGTAGAGGTGTGGAATAAAAGCTCTGGAAAAAGGACAAAACGCTCGTCTGTTTTGGTGATGCATGCATGGTGGTGGCGAGGGGCGTGTGATTGAGGAATTTGTCAACTAGCAGCATGCACGCGTCGATCGGGTGGGTAGTTTTCCAAGCACCGACGACCGATCGATCGAGCCGATCTCATCAGCAACAAACATATGCATTTACTCCTCCTCCAGCTCTTCACCTAAACCGCTCCAGACTTTCTTCAGAGTTTCAGGCAGGCAGCCAGCCTGAAACCCTGACGGATGGCTACCGCTTCAAGGTGCAATTTAAGCGTAGCTAACCATGGCGACGCTAACAACCGTACCCTCGCGGCGACGCAACTAGCAGCCCACAACGACCATCCGGCTAGCTAATTAATCATTTCTGTAGCTTAATTAAGCACGTCAGGTCATGTATAATTAATCTGGTCGCCGCCGACGTTAGCTAGCTAGACGATCAGCCCAGCCAGGAGCCAGCTATACAGAAAGGACGACGTACGCCAACCGAGGCTCTCGCTCGCTGACACGTACGTACGGACGAACACCATGCATATGATACAGCATACTCCACCTCCTCCTCCATGGCTGCGCCCAGCTCAGCTACCCTTCCCTCTCTCGAGAAGAAAAGAATTAACCGAGAAGGCCATGCAGTGCAAAAGAAAGCTCACTACTGCTCACTACAGTTATCCGGTGCAGCTAGCTAACAACAGGCTAATTAACATGCATCCGGCCTTTACTGATAGTGATACCCTCATATGAAGTTACGAACACGCAAGGAGATCAAGCAGGTGATAGAATATAGATGGCACAAAAGTAAACGAGCTTAAGAAAAAAACATTAGCTGCACGTACGCATGCAGATAGAGAAGACCGATACCGGAGGTATGGAGAAGAGAGTGGAGGGCTAGCTCTTACCAGCGAGAGAGATCGGAACTGAGCTGGACGACGATCACTCCGAGCAAGAGAGAGGCATGCATGCGTCGATGGAGCTGGAAGAGGAGGCAGCTGCTTGTATCTCCGATGGCAGAAATTAAGGTTGTGTCCTCCTCCGGCGCTATGGAGTATCGCCGTGCATCTATGCCTCCTGTCTCCTGGAGAAGAGATGGAGATAGAGAGAGAGAGAGGGAGAAGAGGCTTATGGAGGGTTTAAGCCTTTAAGGATGGATTCAGAGGGGCCGGAGACATTTGCGGATCAGAGAGGTGTGGTAGGGCATTTATATACACAGAGAGGGGCTGCTGACCAGGGGGGGTGTTTGCAGTCTTGCAGATAGATTTTCCCCTTTTTCTAAGACAAGGAAATGAATACTATACTCTATGCAGGGGTAGTATGGTATACTACTCTACATGTATCTGTATGCGTATATATAGCGATAGAGAAAGAGACAGAGAAAAGGTTTTCTCTTGTGAAATGGCTAGCCGCACCGTCCCAAAGCATACCCAGACCGGACGACCCGAGGTGATGTGGCCTGACGCGGTGACGTGGGCTCCCAACCACGTACGTGCCCGCCGCGCCGCTCGCCAAAACGTGCACTGTGCACGCAGCTCATCGCCAGGCACGGCATGCAACGGACGGACACGCAGGCAGCGAACCATGCTACACGTATATATGCGTGTGCGCGTAGCAGTTTTGTTTCACTCCCCCTGCCCTTTTCTCCCCTATTTTGTTTTGTGGCCGCATCGGTTTCCATGACAGCTCATATCCAGAGCAGAGAGAGAGAGGGGGAGAGAGCGAGAGAGACGGGGAGGTGACGCCATATGCCTTCACCCACAGAGATATCGACAGGGACAAACGCGACACGAGTCCGTTTCCGCGACCGCGCGCGCATCTGCGCATGGCCGTGGCTTCGGCAAGCCACGGGAACGAGGTGCCCGGCCGCAGCCGCGCGCCGGCGCGCGCAGGGGGGAGAAAAAAATACCACGGGGTGCGGTGCGGTGCGGGGGTGTATAGTAGATGTGATGCGGATGCAGTACAGCGAGGCTATCGACAAGGATGCAAACAGTGGAGACCGGCCGGAGAGAGGGATAGGTGTTGCGTGCCACTTTTGTCAAAGTAGCGAGCGGGCACGTACGTGCGTGCGTTGCTGCGAGGTTTGGAGTTTGGACGGACGTACTGCGTGTTTCGATCGGGCGTGGATGAGAGGAAAGGCGTGCAGATATATATGTACCTATCCCTTCTTTTTCTTTTTTACCTTGTATGGCACACACGTTGGCTGGTGGTCGACACGTGAAAGAAAGAGAGGGAAAAGGTCTCGAGAGGTGAGACGGCAACGTGATGGAAAGAATGTATGGACGTCGTGAGAGGAGAATCATCCCGGCGAGAGTAGGTCTGTGATGTTTGAGCTTTGAAGTAACTCTTTTGTTGCTTTGATAGACGGAGTAGGCACCTTTAGGAGTTGAAAATGTCGAGTGTGCTTGAAATTAAAAACAGCCTAGAGGAAAAACTGAACATGATTGACAATTTGGCATAATCGATGGTATAGATTAGAGAAGTTTATAAATAATAGATTTTATAACGCGATCAGGCGGGCTTATACAAGCCAGGTCATGGCGTCACGCTGTCTACCTGAAATGTTCTTCCCTTTCGTCATTTACGCCACGGTCTCTTTGATGTATACATATGGCCGAAGCATGAGTTTACGAACAAAAAAAATATCCAGTAGTTAATTAATGGGTCAACCTTTTCTTTCAATTATTCAAACATCTAGAACTGGTCGCTTAACTGGGCTGCAGGACGCTTGTCTCGACGAGACCGACGGGATCGGTTGGTTGCGCTCTTCAGTTCTTTCCACCATCATCGGCTCACCTCGACCTTTACCTTTCCATCAGGTCCTGCCCAGATCGACAATACTGCAGAGACGGTTGAAATTTTGTTCATAACGCTGTTGGGGTGATGGTTTGGTTTCTCTATTAAAAAAAAGGCAAACTATGAAAAATAATTTATAAATAAAAATTTTATACATGTGTTCTTAACGATATAAAAGATAAGTGTGAAAAATAAACTTCGTTAAAAAAATCTTTAAAATTAACTTTAAATCTATTACATATATAAAGTAATAGGAAAAGAAGGCTCCACGTTGTCTTTTACGGGCTAGAAATTCTAAGATTAATCGGAAGAAAATAGAGGAAAAAAGAAAAAATATGTTTTAGGAGAAAAGAACGGCAAAATTTAAAAAGAAAACAACGGCAAAATTGAATCGGACAAATAGGAGAAAAATATTTTTTAGGAAAAAAGGGGAAAGAACGGCAAAAAAAAAAATGAATCGGACAACAAGAAAAAAAGGAAAGGAAGATATTTCTTTTGAACCGGACTTCGTGAATACCTAACCACATATATATATATATATATATATATATATATATATATATAGCTTTATGAAAGTGCGCTAATTAACCAACATGCTTGCAGCATTGAGGGACGGGTAATCGTTACTTGAACCCATATTTAGAAAGATCTGAAATTTTGGTTAAAAATAAAAAAATTAATAAAGATAAATAATAAAAAAAGTACACGTGTAAATAAATCTCAGATTCAAAAGTTTAAAATAATTGATATTGAGGGAAGGGTCCATCTATAAATACAATTTAGAGTCATCTAAATTCCAGTTAAAAAGAATGACAAATTAGAAATACAATTTCGAAATTAAAAATAAAGAAAAATAATAAAAAGAGCCTATGTGTAAACATAGTTTAGAAAAATCAATTTTTTAGATTAAAAATTTTAAAATAATTTTTATTTAGGAAAATTTAGATTTAGATTTAAATTAAAAATTAATTATCATCTAAATAAGAGACTATATAGATTTAATTTATAATGGCTAGCCGCGCAATATGCGCGGGTCACCGTGCTAGTTTAATGTTAAAATAAACTTTATAAACAGAGACGAAAGGCGAGCACGTTTATCAACTATGGACATTATGCATGTCACAACAAGCTTTACTGTTTTAGCATATGGAAGATTTCAGCTCTGTTGGGCCGGCGGATGCAGCTCGATCGCCTCACATGATCGAGCAGTGCACCAACGGTGACGTCGCACTGGTTGCTTGCCATGGCAAATCCCAATATCGCCGTCATCTGCAGGGGCTAAATAGCTGCAGTATAATTCGTTGCGCTCCTGCTAGTAGTAATGTAATATAAGGCCCTATTTATCTACCAAAAATATTTTTTAAAAACATCACATCAAATCTTTGAACACCTAAATAAAACATTAAATATATATGAACATTAAAATATACAGTTATGAGTGAAATCGTGAGACGAATCTTTGGAGCCTAATTAGTACATGATTAGTCATAAGTGATACAGTAACCAACATGTGTTAATAACGGATTAATTAGACTCAAAAGATTCGTCTCGTGGTTTTCAAGTGGAATCTAAAATTTATTTTGTAATTAAACTATATTTAATACTTCAAATGTTTAAACATACGCGTTGATGTGACACATTTCCTAAAATTTTATCAATCTAAACGAGACCTAAAAACAAGTGCAGACAGCTTTGCTGCTTTGTGCTCAAGCTGCGGCGCAGGCAGGGATATTCTCCTGCAGGGATCGGCGAGCCCCGCGCGAGCGACGTCGCGCGCCAGAGCCACCACCACCGCGACGGCGACGCGAACAGTTTCTTTTCTTTTCCGCGCCCGCGCGCGCGGCGCGCCGTGGGCCAACGGCGAATACGCCACCCATGCATGAGTCCACACGAAGCGACGGTTTCGTGCGCGGCCGCGGCCGCAGCCAACCACGCCCCTGGGCCGGGGCCCGGACGGGGTCCACGCGCTTCCACCGCCTTGCACGGGTCACCCAACGAAAGAGATTTTTACCTCTTTTCTACTCCGTCGCCGAGCGCGCGCCTTCGCTTTCCTCCTGCTGGACAGCCTGCTCGCCCTTTTTTCTGGGCTGTTGATTTCTTTTTTCACACTGGGTTTTGTTTATGCATTATAAAATACAACAATTTCCTATATTTAAAAACAGTATGCTATTTTAAGCGGATAGTATCGTTATAAATTATATATAAACATGATTTCTTATCAATATATTGATCATATTTTAATTTTTAATTTGAATTTCTTTTTTATTATATTTTTTTACGTGAAACCTCATCTTACCTTCTTTATTTTTAACCCCAATTTATATGTATGTACTTGTATTCTCTAAATTGTAATGGTACATAAACTCTTTTCTATATAATGTTTATTTTTAATGTAAATTTTAGATATTTCTAAATTGTATTTATATGTCGATTCTTTTCTCTTAATTTTACTTATTTTAACCAAATTTTTAGATGTTTCTAAATTTCAATTATTCACTCAATACTATTTTTTTCAAAAAAATTAATCCAGATTTTGGATTTTGTAAACTATATCTACACCTAGACACTTTTTTATTTTTCTTGTTTTTAATTCCAAATTGTATTTATAATTCATTATTTGTTTTTAATTAATGTGTGATTTTCTAGCCCTTACAAGCAAATCTAGTGACTCTAGATTTATTCTATAATATAGCAATATGTTCGTTTACTTCTTCGTCGCAATGAACCACAATTATTCTAGTTTAATTTCTCTGTCTATCTACTTTCTTAATCCTTTGAGAAAATATTTCTATTTATATTTTATTTTTACAGTCAGGCAGTACGTTACTTGCGTGTGCGTGTACTCCGGTTGAATTATAGCAGTATGACCGGCAATTTCTTTTCTCTCGGAATCGCGTTGGAGCTGTCCTGCATGCACGAAACGGTCATCTGCACACCGAGCACATCTGCATGCGTCAACGGTTTCCAGAGCCGCGATAAAACTAGTATAGTACCAGTAGCACAACAACTGAAACGCGCACTGATCAAACCATCGCGCTTCAACGGCTATATACAAAAAAGTTCTAGTACGACTATCGATTGACTCGATCGGCTGCGAGCAATCAAACCAACACATCACAGAGCCAGTACTAATCTCCGCGTCTGCGCCGCGAATTGTGTCGCAGTTCATTCCGGTTGCTAATCATGTCCGGCTCGAGGCGCAAAGGCAGCCTACGCGGCTACGCAAAATGGAGCGATTAGTTTGGCTTTGGCCCATTGGGGGCGATCTGATGATTCTGATCCCATGTGCTTAGCTTGTGTTCGTCCGGTCGACGTCCTCTAATCAGGTTCATTGCTTTCGGCCGGATCATTCCTCCGGGAATCACGGCTCGAAGAGCCTCCCGGTCGTTACTAGATTAATATGATTGATTAGATGACAAGCTAAGTACAGTTTAGTTCTTTCCATTTCCAAATAATTATGGACTGACCGGAACTGGTGGGTTGATCATGTGGGCTCCTGGCTAGGATACCCACCAAACCGCCAGAATTACACGTCAGGGAGGTACAAGTCTGTCCTCATCGTCAAATTTCAGGATTTGGCCAAATGGATTGTTCATCGCGTCCGCAAAATCATAACACGGAGACAAGATGAAATGTGAGGTACTACTCCACGTTAGAAAGTTTGTTACGCAGTCATGTCTACAATGGTGAGGATGGATTTTCCGGTCTGTAAGAAATAGTTGCGCCCATGGATCACTGTAGATAGCTCAGATAGGCCAACAACAAACCAACATGGGGAGTTGGACAAAGCACATATATTTAACAGGGATCACACGTCTATAGCCTACAGGCACTACAAATTTAGCTGCATTGATTCGGCATAGCTGGTACTCTTTGCAGTTATGATGCACCAGATGCAGCATTCAAGTTGTCACTGGCACCAAACTAACCGGCAGAGGATCACATCACAGCAGCGAGGTCCCAAATATTACAAAATTGGGGAGATGGACTCTCACCTTCCTTTCTGTTCTACAGTGAATAATACAGAGCATATAACTTGGTATTCATCTGTACTACGCAAGAAGAGCTAAATGCAGTAAACAACAGTCCTAGTTGCCTCCACGCTCTTCGCTGCACCATCGATGCAACCAGCGCCCTTAGCAAACCTATGCACGGTTACAGCTTACATTGGAATATTGACAAGTCAGAAGGGATCCTCGAACATCAGAACTACGATTCCTGCACATGAGGGCGCAAATAGCCCCTGCAAAGTTCCTCTATACGATGAACAAACTTGAGGGGCTGTTGCCACCACATGGGTTCAGAAGTAATTGATCCTTCAAATGTCTCCTCTTGTGTGCTATCCTTCTTGGTGATGCCCTCGGAGAAATTGTGCCAGTTTAGCATGGCACGTTTCAGTCGGGAAGTTCTCTTACCAGTAACCAAGTATCTAGTGTAGTCCCTGCCAAGGCGGTATAACTCCTCTCCTCTTATTATATGGATGTACTGCACAAAGAAGCACATAAAGGAGTGATTTAGAAAGTGAACATGCGGAGCCCTACATTTTTTAAGATCAAGAAAAGCAAATATATATGTTCATATAATGAATACTAAGAAGGAATGGAATACATGTGTATAATTATCTTTGGCAAACATATGGACAATTATCCAAGAATTAGACAATTAGTAGTAATGAATATGGGCAATTATCCATGTTATTGATGCCACACCATTCAGCATCCCTGGTAATCTATTATCGTATTTTTACTTACTACAATCCAAAAAAGGTACTCCCGCTGGTTTTTAATAGATAATGCTGCTGACATTTTTGGTGCATGTTTGACCAGTATTATTCAAAAATTTTATGTAAACATGCAAAAATATAAGTTATGAGCAAAATATATTCAACAATGAATCACAATAAAATAAAATGATAATTACACACAAGTTTTTTGAATAAGATGAATGGTCAAATGTGTAGCTAAAGCCTAAAAGTCGATGGTATCATCTAGTAAAAACCAGAATGAGTAAAAAATTGTTAGTAAATTAAAAAAAAACAGTTTCAGTAATAAGAGGTGCATGACATTGCAACCAGATGAATGGTATTGTAAGCTTAAAAGTAGTCAACACACTCCAATGGAGAATGTAAGTTTTAATATTCTGTGTTCCAATAATCCATGCTATACATTCTAAGTCAGCCAATTACAAAAGTAAATAATTTATCCTTAAACACTGAAAATATAATGCTTCCAGTACATCAATGCACATATTCCACTACTTATGGATATACAACACCTAGAAGCGTAGAAGATAATCTAACTGCTTGCTTAACACAGTATCTTAGCAATTATAAGACTGGAAAGTGGAAAGCTGTGTATTGACACAGAACTCCATCAATGTCAACAACTATACAATAGTGCAGCATTTATAGATTCAAGGACAATGACAACGAAACATGAAGCAGAGTTTACCATAAGTATAAAAGCAATAGTTGCCAACAAAACTTGGAACATTTCATATAATGACTCCGTCAAAGATTCGTCCTCTGAACCATCACCACTGCCTCCATAACGGTTTTTATTACCACCATTTCCACCAGAGCCAGACCCTTTAATCTTGGAAATTTGAGCCATCAGCATGTCTTGTATGGACCATGGTTTTTTAGCTCCGGCTATAGCTTTGTTCAAAGATTCCATTGAGAATGGCTAAAAGAAAGCAAAAGCAAATTTAGCAGATGGTTCTACAGATCATGTGCGTGCAAACTTAATGAGCTAAAATTATAGTTTTGTATTATACAAAATAGTGTGATGCATGCGATCATATCAACGTATAATTGTGAGTTGTGACACAAGGTTTTATAATATATTCCTATTTTCTTATCATACACCCTGCTTTTCTTATATATGACGTTGGTTACTTCAAAATTGAACTACATATATAAAAGCAGGGGGTACTTTCTTGAAGAAACTAAACCTTTCCTTCAGTCTCTTATAAAGAAGTCTCTAATAGAGGACGCCATCAAATCAAATTTAACAGCCCCACTCCTACAAAAACATAGGCATGTCTTGACATCTCTGATGTCATTCTTACAGCAAGAGCTTTAGAGGAGAAAATAATAATTTTGATACCAAATAAAATGATAAGGCAATCAAATACAAAAGGTATAGCATAAGCGAGAAAAGGCTAGACACTTGAATCACATCAAGCAGAAAAGAACACAGAAATAAATACTCATTGGTGATAACAAGCGACGAAAACTAGAAAGATAAATTCATGGAAAGCAAACGATCAACAAAGGCAACAAAAGCAACATACATCATTGACACGCTCAGAGTTTTCCTTCCCACTTGAGGCATATAAAGGATCAATCCCTTGATGGCAAGCAGCAACAAGAAGCCTTGGGTATACATGCTCTCGAAGCTTGCTGGATCTAGAGAAATGCGAACATATGGCACGTTGATGAAGTAATTTGCAAGTACTCCCAAGACGTACTGCTAACTTGTCCACAACAATTCCATTATGAGGCTTGTATGTTGTAGCCTGGAAGTAGCTCATTCCTCCAGTCCTCCTAATGGTAGACCTGTAAAATTGCCTGGGAAGAAATTATGTAGATTTGAAATAGGAAATGCAAGTGCATACTCCATCCTGTTTCATAACACTTATCATTTTGGACAAGGACATGTTCTCCAAAAAAAACAAATTTTACCATTATTTTCTTTTAGAATATACATAAATATTAACAAACATACGATTTTATTAAAGTGCCTTCTAAGATAAATATACAAATAATCTCCATGCTTCTAGAGTAATATTTTAAAAGACATTCATAGTCAAAGTTCTGAAAGCTTATCCAAAATGACAAGTATTATGGAACTGAAGAATATACCAAATTAGATGGAAGAATGTAGTCGTTGGTCACAATAATTCATCAGAAGGGACAAACTTGCTATAGCAAAAGGTACAAAACTAAGCTGACCCTTATCCCCTGATGTTAGCCTCCGGGATCGACTTCCAGTCCATGGCGGCTAACTGTGGCGGGAGGAGGAGGAGGAGCCGAGGAGCTCTCACGAGAGAAGAATACCTTCGAGCGGAGCCGGGATATGAGGATCGATGATACGAATGGGGAAGACGACCGCCGCGTGGGGAGACGGCGGAGGGTGGCGCGACGGTGGCGTTCGGAGGCTTCGACCTCGGCGGTCGCCAGGGACGGCGGAGGTGGAGTACTGGAGTGCGTGGGGACTGGGCATTGGCTTCTGAGTCGTCTGCGGTTTTCTCTCACCCACTGCGGGGGGTCCCTCTATTGTCACGGGCCACAATCCTACGATTCTCGTGATGATCCTGTTCGTACAGCGCAACTACGGCCCAACTTAGGATTTTCTCTTTTTTTTTTTAACAATTTTACGGTACTTGACGACATCCTGAGAGGCGAAAAGACTAATGCGCGCGCGGTTGCACGCCCACGCGCCGTGCGGCACTGGGCCAGCCCACGGCCCACCTACTGTTGTGGCCCAATTTAGCTGTACACAGTACTTTCTTTTACTTTATAAATAGGAGTTTTAATTTTATAGTTATAAAGTTTGAGTTTTTTTTACCATCCTTAAAAAAGTACCTCAAGGTACCACATTTTTTAGTGTAAAATGTATGGTATCTTGATGTACCAAAAATTTCTACTAAAATTCTTGGTACCTTGAGGTACTTTTTAAACATGGTAAAAAAAACCCATAAAGTTTACACGTATAAATTTATATGCATAAATAATTTTTATAATAAGCATATATCTATAATTTTTTGTATACATATCCATGTAGATTTATGTGGAGAGTTTGTGTGTGTATATATTATATAAAGTTTATATGTATAAATATTTTTTCATATATTTATAAACTTTATAAATAGCGGGTCTTAATTTTATAGGTATAAAGTTTACATATATAAATTTATATGAATAAAGATTTAAATAGAGAGAGTTTGTACGTATAAAGTTTATATGTATAAAGTTTGTATGTCTAAAATTTATACGTGTAAAGTTTATATGCCTAGGGAGAGAGAGGCGACCTAGTTAAAGGTACAACACCTTTAAGATCATTTTCCCTCTTACTATGTTTGTGCTAACAATCATTGCATCTAAGGTAGTAAAAGCGCGTGAAGTAGTAGATGATTGTATTGTGATTTAATAAAACATTCCAATAAAACCCGTCATCCTACGTGCTGGCATGGAAGGTTATAACTTGCCTCATCCAGTACTGCTTCCATGCATGCACGCACGTGAGCTGAGGCACCACACATACACGCGAGTTTATCAAATTTCCAACAACGCTGCATATATATAGCTTACTTTATTTAATCTCTCGTTTTATTTCCTTCTAGACGACATACTGATCGATCACATGGATCGATCGAGAGATCGCATACATATTAGCTAGTACTGATGGTGGCGGTAGAGTGATGGTAGTATTACAGAGTCGGCTTCAGGCGCGCGCACTGTACGCACGCACGCGCGTCGGCCGTTTATTTATCGTTAAGTAGTTAACCGGCGGATCGAGACGCGCGGCGGCGGGCCACCTAGTTATTGCCGTTGTGGCTCTCTGGGACGTCGACGCCGACCTTTCTGCCCGCCAGCCCGGCGGCGGCGGCGCCACCACCGTAACACGGCCCGGACTGGCACCCCTCGCCGCAGTAATCGCCGCCCAGGCCACAGTAACCCCACTTGCTGCAGCACAAGCTGGGGTCGCAGCCGCAGTCTTGCGCGGCCGCCGGGCCGGCGGCCGAGAGGAGGAGCGCGAGGCCGAGCACCAGAGCCATCACAGTCGCCTTCTTGGCCGGCGCCATCAGTTCGATCGATCGGTGCTTGGCTAGCGACGTACGTCCTGTTTTGTGCTGCGTTTTGCTAATAATTAGCTAGTTAGCTAGCTTTGGTTTGTTTTGGTTGCTTGTTGCATCTACCTATCTGAGATGGGGTGGTTTATATAGGCAGCTGGAGTGTAGGAGTACGTTTATGAATTCTGACAATATTTTGACTCGCAACAGCGTAAATAAATCCATGCATGTGCATGGAATAGTCACGTAGGCGTACGCTGTGGAAAATCTCCATGCATGTGGATGCGCATCCTATCTAGATTCGTGTCATTCTCTGTTACACTTCTACCTCCCGTACTTTGCAACTATGATAAGGTAGCGGCAGTCCTGTAAACGTCCAGGTTGAGGGCAACTCTCCGGTGCATTTTACTTGTAGTATTATGTTATTAATAGAAAAATAATAGTTTTATACTTTATTAATTACTCGATTAGTAATATTTTATAATTTTATTTTTTTTAATAAAGATCATAATAAAAAAGATGATATTACCCTTTCAAATTCCTACTACACATAATATTATTAATAGTACAATTTAATCATAGTCGTTAGATAAAAATAATCAACAGTAATTTACTATTAAATTCTACTACAGGAGTCAGCCACCCAGGTTGAAATTACGCTGGACTTAACTATGCGTGCGCGTTCACCAGACGTTCTATGCGGAAATCTACCAGTGGCCGGCTTCACAGAGTCACGGTTCAACATCCAATCAATTTATGGCTGAGTTACTTTATAACAATATATGGTTGATGGTTGATAGTTGATTTATGGTTGATGGTTGATAGTTGATGGACTTACAGGCACGTTTGAAAGCGCCAGCTGATGGATGATGGTTAATGGCTAAAATTAAATTAATTTGTAACAATTGTTTGAGCCACCGATGAAGTAATTAAATATTAAAAAGTTGGTTGATTTAAGCTGTTCTCTAAGAAATGCTGATGAAGAAAACTATTTGTTTAAAGGGTTAATTAGATTTATGTCATTATAAATTTATCAGTTTTAAAATATGTCATTACTCTTCGGCTAATTGTAAGGATGTCATTATAATTTTAGAACTATTTTAGATATACCATTTTTGACCAAATTATCCTTTGCATATCCCAAGGGCACATTGAACAGCAGAGGGGCAATATGGTCCAATTTTTTTTAAAAAAATACACTGAAAGAGTACGGAGTGGCATATTTCGAATAGTTCTAAAATTATAATGAAATCCTTACAATTAGTCAAATAATAATGTCATATTTCAAAACTAGTAAATTTATAAAGGTATGGATCTAATTAACCCATGTAAGCACTATCACAATCTGTGTGCCCATGATAATTTGTTTTCCAATCTCAACTGAATAGATTATAAAGAAAATCGATTTGAGTTCTCAACTTTTGGGTTTACAGCTAAACAATAAGGGATGTTCTTCCAGAATTATAGGATGGATTATGGACACCTAATCGGGATAAATCAAATAGTATATATCATAAAGAAAAAATAGCTTACAATAAATTTCGAGGCAATACTGATGTAAAAGTAAAAATGTTTTGAGAAATAGTACTTTGGAAGAATTTTATCAATAATCCGCTCATAAACAATCCATCAATATTGTTAGGGAGTAAAGCAAATTGTTTTCATTTTATAGTTTGGAGAGTAAATTGAGTCAAAAATAATTTGTCGGGTTAAATGCTCCGGTGAAATATTTTAAGGGAATAAGATGGATATTCTTTTTATCTGCCAATAGTGTCCAACTGTATCAAAGCACTTAGACATTAGTTGTGTTCATCACAGATGTTCTTGTAACGTAAGTGTGCCGATGTTTCACAAGGTATCTGACTGAGATTTTAATAATTTTATAAGTCATTGTTTACAGAAATGATACGTAATATATATACTCGATCATGTTATATGTTACGAGCACTGTGGATACATGATCCAAAGGCTAGGGGGCTAGTTACCTTTTTCTTCCTCCAGCCCCTCCCCTTCTTCCCCCTCCACTCTCCCCTAGTTTTCATAGGGCATGTAGGCATCCGCCCCTGATTACGAGAGAAAACATCGATAGTGTGACAATGAAGCTGGTGATTCATGATTTTGTCTACAAAATTTAAGTTTTGACATACACAAATATTGTATACGTGCAAACATTTTTCAATAGAAGTTTTAGTGGTGATGAAAAATTTGTATTAGTTTTTGTTTATTTGAGCATGTATTAAGGGTAGGGTTAAAAGTGATTCGGATAATTTCCATCCGACCGGATCATTTTTTGGATTCGGATAGTTTCGGTCAGACAGTTCCGGAAATTTTCAAATAGTGTCCAACTATATCAAAGCACTTACACATTAGTTGCGTTTATCATAGATGTTCTTGTAATGTAAGTGTGTCGATGTTTCATAAGGTATCTGACTAAGATTTCAATAATTTTATAAGTCGTTTGTTTAAAGAAATGATACATAATATATATACTCAATCATGTTATATAGTACGAGCAATGGTGGATACATGATCCAAAGGCTAGGGGGTTGATTACCTTCTTTATCCTTCTCCCCTCTCTCCTAGTTTTCATAGGGCATCCGGGGCATTTAATTATTTGCCACTTTTACGAGTGATCTTAACTTTTTGTCATTCTCATGTGTCTATGACATATGGGTCCGGACCCACATGTCATAGACACATGAGATTAAAACCACTCGTAAGAGTGGCAAATGGTTAAATTTCCCTAGGGGATCCAGCGTGTAGGGATCAGCCCCTGATTATGAGAGAAAACATTGATAGTGTGACAATGAAGCCGGTGATTCATGATTTTGTCTACAAAATTCAAGTCCTGACATACACGAATATTATATACGTGCGAGCATTTTTCAAGTGGTGATGAGAAATTTGCATTAGTTTTTGTTTATTTGAGCATGTATTAGGGGTAGGGTTGAAAGTGATTCATATAATTTCTGTCCGACCAGATCATTTTTTTTATTCGGATAGTTTCGATCGGATAGTTCTGGAAATTTTTGGATTCAGTATCAAATTCAGATTTTTATTCTTCGGATACGAAAACGAATACGGTAAGGGTGATATCTGTCAGATTTGAAAAACGGTCAGATACTATTAGGATTTTCTTCAGATATCTGGACCAGTGTATCAACATTCAATCCAACCAGCTCAACCTAAAGAAGTTCGTCCTAACAGCCCAACCAGTGTTAACCTTAGCTAGTTCTGACTAATTGACTTCAAGCAGTCTAGACGTCCATGACCCCACAGCCGCCACAGATATTTCTTTTTATGTTATTAGTAATTACTTATATTTAAAAATATTGATGAGTTATATACTTATATTAAAAATTAATAAGTTATATTTATTTAATGATCTGTGAAGCTTAGTTTAAGAGGTTTTTACATTCCGATTAATATTCGCCACCGTATTTTCGATTCATATTCACTCCGTATTTGTAGTCGATAATATTCGATTCCATTTTCATATCCGAGTTTTTGATTCCAAAAAAATATGAAAATAAATATGATATAGCTAGTTTTCGACCGTATTCGATCTGTTTTCATATTACTCGTATGCGAGTATTGTGTTATGTAATAATTGTAGATATCGAGCGACTCAATATCATGTATAATTTTCTTTATCAATATAATATACTTCAACTCAACTAGGACCTTCTTTTCATATATCTCCGTTTTGAAATATAAGCATTTCTATATTATTTAAGATAAACTAAATAGATGCCAAAAGATCATGTCTTACCCTTTAAGAAATTGGAGGCGTAGTATATGGCGATTTCTCTTTTGCTAGGCATAGTGCTAAAAGACCAAATTTCTTATGATTACGAGGTTTATTCGAAGATGAAATTTCATCATGTAACCATAACATTTTTCCTTTTTTTCTACCCCAGGCTTTACAACATTTCGAAATCAGGAAATTAAAACAGGGGCAAGTGCTATTAGAGAACAATTAGCATATTTGGATCTGCGAATTATTTTAGAGAATTCCTCGGTCAGATGGAAGGGCATTTGAATGATTAGTTTTTAAATTTTAAATTAATTAGATTCTTTTTAAACATATGATGGTTGTATTATTATTGAAACAATTAAAATCATAAGAAAATATTTATATAAGAAATAATTATATTTAAAAACGAGAAAGACCACGGTTGACAACGGTGAGACATCAGTGGTAGTCCACAAGATATTACAGACGCTCAGCGGAAATCTTTGTGCAGTCATGGATCAGCGAAAAGCTTGGAAGCAAACTTTAGTCGTGATTTATTTAAGCGGTCAACAGTCAACATTTCGTACCAGTTGATAGTAGGCATAACGCATGGTGGCGGCCAGCCGCCGCCACACAGTATACAACACTGCCACCTAGCTCTTGACGTCACTTTCAGCGTGTACGTACCGTACATATACGTGCATGCATGCTACGTACGTCGTACATGCGCAGACGTTTTATTTACTACTAACAATATACTTTATTTGTTCGGCCTTCGATGAGCGTGCAGCTAGAGAATTAATTAGCAGGAGAGGTTGCCGCCGGGGTCGACGCCGAACTGGCGGCAGTAGTCCCTGTAGTAGTTCACCCTGGCGTTGACGGCGCCGGAGTTCTTGCCGTTGCACTCGAGCGCGCCGTTGATGGCCCTGATGGTTGCGCCGAACCCCTGCGGCATCACCTGGTGCACGTTGTTCATCCAGAACCAGAGCGCCGTCTTGAAGGCGACCACCGGGTCCTGCGCCACCCTCTCCGGGTTCCTCAGCCCGTCGAACCCGATGCTCTGCCCCGCCGGCCCGTAGTTGTAGTTCCACGAGATCTGCAGCGGCCCGCGCCCGAAGTACCCCTTCCCCGGCTGGCACGGCCACTGCCTGTTGCTGCTGTCGCAGTAGTTCCTGCTCGCCCCGTTTATCTCCTCGATGTAGCACATACCTGTCGTCCATTATCATCGTCGTTAGTGAGCACAAATTACATGCCTGTATACGAGTATGTAATCTAAGTTTCTTTTTTTCCCTCACTTACTTCCGGTCTCGTGCGTGACGTGCGCGAAGAAGGCGGCGATCTCGCGCTTGGAGTCGTCGTTGGAGCGGCCCTTGGCAAAGCCCGAGTAGGAGCCGGCGGCGTTCAGGAACGATTGCCGCGTGTAGAAGTTCTTGCCGGCGCAGCTGTTCGGGGCCTTGTTCTTGATCCCGTTGAAGAACGCCTCGGTGACCACGCTATCCACAGGCACGCCGGTGTTGCCTCCGCTGCCGCTCCCAGAGCACGGGCCGGAGCGGCACCCTTCACCGCAGTACTCGTTGCCCGTGCCGCAGTACCCATATTTGCTGCAGCACAAGTTGGGCTGACAGCCGCAGTTCTGCGCGGCCGCAGGGAGTAGGAGCGCCAGCCCAAGAGCCAGGAACGCCAGCACTGTTGGCGTCGGTGAGTTCGCCATTATCGGGTACGGCTCGTGCTGTGATGCAGATTAGCGCGGCTGTGTGTGTGACAGAGAGGTGATGTTTTGATGAGATAGCATGCATGATTCATTCCATCCTTTTATAGGGCCAGATCCCAGAGGCAGTGTCGTCTCTACATACGGCATCGAGAATTGCAGCACAATTCAAACACTTGCTTGCTGTGTCCTAGGACCTAGGATGCCATCTGTTGCCGCGGCTGCAGGGAACCGCAAGTAAAGTTGGAGATTGATCGGAAGTTTGCGACCACGTACCTCTTGGCGCGGTGGAATTCCACGCCAAGCCCCGCGCGTTTGGCAACAGAAGTCATCCCTTTCCGGTGATTTTTCCTTCCCAAGTAGAGGACGATGCCATTATCCGGGAGCCGTTTAATGAGCATATGAATCACAGTTCACAGAGATTGCTAGCTAGCATGTGAAAAATTCAATGATTCATGGCGGCCTTCGTATTCAGCAATATTGACAAGAATCAAGAATGTTCAATCCAGAAACAAGAATTCCACGGCCAATTGACAAAAAAGATACATGCATGTGGCAGGATTAGATCGATCGTCGAGAGACTCCCACGCTTATCTTTTCGATTTAAATTTTTAAACTTAAATTTAAGTTTGATTTTAGGGTTTCACTAAAATTTATTTTTCAGCATTTACCTTAAATCTATCCATCCATATATATATATATATATATATATATATATATATATATAATTTTTGTTTGCAAATATTTCATTCGGTTAAAAAAAATCAAACAATCACGCCTCCTTTGCAGCATTAAACGCCCGACCCGTGAAGCACGGAATTGAGTGTTGGACGAATTCATGAACGTACGCGGAATGGTCGGAAGAGTGCCGGCATGCGTGGATATCTCTGAAAGTCTATCTCTGTAGTCCATAATTGATCAGCTCCGTGATTTTGTGCCTTGAAGCTTTAAGTTTACTGCCAGTATTAATTTGACCAGCCGCATGTGCAGACCGAATTTACACCTTGAGAGATAAAGACGTCACAAGTTGCAGATGAATTTTGATCCCTCGGCTAGATATGATTTTTTTTACATGTCACCTAAATAGTAATAAGAAACTAAAAAAAATTGACAAGATATATTAATATAAAATATATTACTCCATAAATATATAAATTCAAGTTTGACTTCTTTGCAACGAAAAAATAAATTAAACTGAAACTACTGTGCTTATATTCACAATTAAATTTAGTTGCACCTTATAGGAGTTGAATTTGAAGTTAGTATTTTGTGGAGTAATATGTATCATGTTAATCTATCTTAGTAAAAAATTAAAAAATAACAACTATTTAGGTGTTTAGGTGTGTTGACGCTAAAAATGTGATCTGACGTGTCACACACGAAGGCCTGGGAGTAAATTTTAGACAGCTTCAGTGCAGGACCTAAATTCTTAGAATAATACACGGGCATGCCAGTCAGTTTGATCCTGCAACTGACAAGATATAAACAGTAAAATAGGCCGATCGGCTATCGAGCCGATAGGTAACTAATAATCTAGCCAATCAAATGTTGATGCTACAACGGTTAACCGATAGGATAAACGATCGACTATAAAAAGCTTGGATCGGCTAGAAACTTGATAGAAACAAAATTAAATATTAAACCAATGTGATCCGCCAAGTTACCTATTAATCTCAGCCGATCGGACGAGCCCCTATAACCAGATCAAGCTAGACATACAGAGATTGGACTTAACCAAGACAGTATGCAGTCGAGCACGATATGATTATATGAAACATGAAGATCGATAAGGCTAACAAGTAAATCGACAAATTACTTGGAATAAACAATGAATCGTGTGTTGCGATCGTCTAAATCCAATTTGCATATAATTCTCGTAAGCCGATACAGCATAAATAACTGCCGATCTAACTAAATCAAGCCGATTGGTATAAAAATAACACAGTAAGACAATCGGCTACTCTATTAATGTAAATATGATAAACACGTAAATCAGCAAAAATCATCGGCTATAGACGGCGGACAAACAACCAAGATCTATAAAATACCTAGCCTAGATTGCTAAGAATAATCATAGAAGATCGGACCCAACCGAGACAGTTCAAGATTAAACCTAGCAATGTCAGGATAGATACTAAATAGATCTAGGTTGCAATCAAGCTAATGAGCCGATGACTAATAACTTATCGGCTGGTACTCCGATAAAACAATGAGCAAAATACATCAATCTGATATAAACCATCTGATAAATACAATCTACTAGATCGGACTAAACCGAGACAGTACTAGATTGAATATGTCAAATAGCGAATGTCAAACCAATATAGATCGTCCAAAGTGGTCGACCAGATCAACTCAAAACACAAAAGTGATATAAGTTGAAACTGATACGATAACTAGCAATCACGCAACTAGATTAGAAGATCAAACTGAACCGAGACAATTCTAATCTAGTTGAACGATTACCATGGCCCGATGGAATGATGAACTTACCCCTCCATTGTAGATCGAGACGATGCAGCCCCGCTTCAGGTGCCAAGTTCCACCGGAGTTGAAAACCTTGGACAAGAGGGTGGTGATGCGTCGAAAGAAGTTGATATAATTGATTGATAGATGAAAAACAATGACCCCGGGTATACATATTTATACCCTCGGGTTGAGGCTAGGCCGTGTTGGACACGACATACAACTCCTAACAGATAAAAAGAAATAACAAACTCCTAGATAGATTCTATATCTAACATACAAGTCCCGATCGGACTCTAATCTCTTAGAGATAAAATCATAACTAACTCTAATTAACAGATAAAATTAAATTACACGGACTCTGATTATTCCCGAATCTATCTGTAACAATCTAGGCCTAATCAGACTCTATTTCTTATCCGATCCGGACTCTATCGGCTGAATCCGAGTTGTATTCCGACTAGTCTTCTATCCGATCGCCCTGTTTTCTATCCGATTCGGTCTTTAATCACAGTTTAATCTCTAACGGCAAATTACCAAATTCTGGCGTTAACAAGGTGACATGCAAAAAATAAGTGGGTATCCAACTAAGGCCGTGTTCGGCCACCAGGGTTAGATATCTAACCCTTCTCTTTTTCTACGCGCACGTTTCCTAAACTGTTAAACGGTGTATTTTTTAAAATTTTCTATAGGGAAGTTGTTTTAAAAATCATATTAATCTATTTTATATTTTTTAATAATTAATAATTAATTAATCATGTATTAATCTATTACTATGTTTTCCGTGCCAGATAACTAACCCATCTTTCCCTCCAAACGAACGCAGCCTAAGTGATGAAAATATTTTTCCAAACAAGTTTAATAGTACCCCTAATTATAAGCTCGTATTATAGTTAAGATTACCTATATTGTTAGTTTCACTAATTTTCCTATATCTCTTTCTTATACCTATTATGTATTAATTGTACTACCTACATTTCGTAATGTACTCCATTTCGTAACGTAAGATGTTTGACTTTTTAGTTGTAACGTTTGACCATTCGTGTTATTTAAAAATTTAGTACAAATATAAAAAAATAATAAGTCATGTTTAAAGTTCTTTTGATTATAAAGTAAGTCACAAGCAAAGTAAATGATATTTTCATAATTTTTTAAATAAAATAAATAGTCAAACCTTACAAGAAAAAAGTCAAACTATTAGAGAGAGTATCTATCTTAAAGCATGTGTAAAGCTAGTTCTTGTATGGGATACACTAACATTTCTTATTTTTCCACAGATGTCTAGCTAGCTCAGCAGGCGACTGATCATCACTTAAATAATATCCTAAATATGATTGAACTATCAGTAATAAGTAGACAAAGAAACATATATTGGTTGAGTACACCCTTGGTTGGTGTAGAGGCCGGTTAATCCATTATAAAAAAAAAAGACAACAACTGATCGATATTGGTAGGCTTCCTGTTCACCTACCCCCATCTGCACTCTGCAAAACCAAAAACCGACACTGATGATAGGTGTCAGCGCCTATATACTATACAAACGGATACTAATGTGCTCACTACAGTTTATCCCTTCCACAAAATAGCACCAAAATACGTTGTATCTTTTATTTCTATATGAATCAGCCCACAAACATACTACCAGTGTCGATTTTTTTAATAAATTAGCACAAAGAAATCAAGTCGAGGTGAGCTATGTACAGCAGTGCAAATCATTTACGGTTGTCTCTCCCTCTTCCTGATCTCTCATTATAAATCCTCTCTCCCTCTTCTTCGTTGGCAAGTGGCACTCCCCTTTACTTCTAGTGATATCTCTAATAGTCTTTTCAAATTTGACTTTCTAAATATTTATTTAGCTAACTCTCCATTTTATTTATCAAGCTAAATTTATTTTTAATTTAACAACATTTCTGTTTATCCTCTCTAATTTAAGTCTATGATAACAGGACCTACGTGTCAGCCTCTGTACCATTCTTCCCTATCTTTCTCTCTCTCCATCAAGCAGTCTCTGTGCTCGCCATTGCTGTCCAGAGTTGCAAGCTCTCTTTCTTTCTTTGGTTTTTTGCTTGATTGCTGGGTCGTCGTACGCCGTTGCCGTGGCGGAAATGGCTTCCTGTTCATCTTGCTGCTATGTGCTTCCACGCCGGCGGCAGCGCAGCCGCACATGTCATCGCAGGCCAAGACGCTGCTCTTGGTGCGCCGCCTGCTGGGGTTCCCGCCGGCGCTCGACGCGATGACGGGGGCGCCGGACCTCTGCGCGCTGCCGTCCACGACGTCGCTCACCATGGCTTGCGCGGGCGACTAGGAGCCCGACGCGGCGTGGCGCACTGCTCTGCCGGCCAACTTCTCCGCCGACGCACTCTTCACCACGCTCACCAGGCTCCCGACGCTGTCACAATTCTTGCTCGCCGCAGTCGGCGTCTGGGGGGAGCTCCCCGGCGCCAAGCTCCACCGCCTCCGGGCGCTGCGGGTGCTCAACCTCAAGTCCAACTACCTTTACGGCGCTGTCCCCGAGCACTTCTGAATGTAGACCGACCGCTGTCGGCTGGGGAGGCCGGGGCGTCGGCGGCGCCGCCGCCGCCGTTGCGTGGAGGTCGTCGTCGTCGTGCGTCGGCAGAGGCAGCACGAAGGAGAGAGATGGGGTGGGAGGGGAAGCCAAAGAGACTCTGTAAGTTTGGCAAGTGAGGGATGTGATTTGGCCATTGAGATGGTTTGGCCAGCTGCATTAAGAGACGGTTAGAGATCAGTTTTCTCTCATATTTACTAAAATTTAGCTTGAGTAGCCATTTGATCATTTCATTGGAGTTGCTTTAACCCTCCTCAACTCATCAGTGTGACTTGACTTCGGATTACTGTTCACAAACATCATGCCCATGCCGCATGGCGGTGCTGTGGTGGCGGCAAGCATAGGTGGCAGGACTACATGGAGAAGTTGTATAGTGACCCGTGCTTCACCGAGCGGCAATCGAGGTTCTTCAGCTTGAAGGGGCATGGCTATGCCGCGGCCACAGGACTCAGACGTGACAATCTTGAATGCGCCTAGATCCATTGTAGCCTAAGCTCAGGGGATCTAGTCGATGGCTATATGTATGGGCTGCTGCAGATCCATATTGGGGTTACTTACAACTGAAAGCACGGAGAGTTCTATGCTGTAGTGACTAGAGCAAGTTAAAAAGTATAGCCAACTGCTAGTTCTAATTTATAAATAGTCAATCTAATAGCAAAGCTAGTCATTCAATAACTACCTGCAAAATATATACTACCATGACTTAAATGTCATACACACATTGTGTATTGGAGTCCATGTTACAGTTGGGTATAAATTAGTAGCCCACTTCTCTTCTCTCTGCTCTCTTGTCTTCTTAAAATATATTTTAGATGGTTATTGTATCTGCTCTACGATGCCCTTGTCCTATGGACTCATGCACCCTCTTTCCTCTCCACGTTCACGTTTGACTATGTAATTCAGTTATTACAATTATTTTAATGTGATGTAACTTATTATTTTAATGTGATGTAACTTGTTAAAGATAGATTATGTTATTCATTTTTGGTGGGTTTGTTATCATTCTCCATCTTTTTTTTTACTCAAAGCATTTACATATCTTATGATGTTACTCATTTTTGTTGGGTTTGTTATTATGCTCCGTCTTTTTTTTTTACTCAAAGCATGTACACATCTTATGATGTGTGATTCATTGTGTGTAGTATCTCCGTTTTATAATGTAAGATGTTTGACTTTTTAGATGCAACGTTTGACCATTTGTCTTATTTAAAAATTTAGTACAAATATAAAAAAACGACAGGTTATGCTTAAAGTTTAAGTCACAGACAAAATAAATAATATTTCCATAATTTTTTAAATAAGATAAATAGTTAAACATTATAAAAAAATCAAACATTTTACGTCATAAAACGGAGGGAGTACTTTAGTTATGCAATCGTCTATCTTGAAGCGGCGGAGAGGACGACCGCTAGCCCAACAGCCAGGAACGTTAGTGTTATTGCCGGCGTCGGTGAGATCGCCATTATCGGATATGGCTCGTACTTTCCTGCCAAATTGGCGCGCCTGCGTGGTAGCGGTGATGGTCGTCGATGAGATGCGTAGCGTGCTCCCATGCGGCCGGCTTGTATAGGGCGAGAGAACCGTTGTCTTCTCAGATTGCGGCATGGTGCCGTGTGTACTTGCACAAGTTAAGATCAATCGAGAATTGCCGCATTTTCCAGTACTTACGATGTCCTAGGAGGCTTGGACGTACAATAGCGGTTGGAGGGAACCGCGACGCGAGTGCGCCACTAAACTAGAAAGAGCTTGGAAGATTGCGACCACGTACCTCGTGCGACCCTGTGGAATTCCACGCGAAGTCGCGCGTCGCTGGCAATAGAAGTCGCCATATTTTTCCGCTGATCTTTTTGACTTCCCAAGTAGACGATGCCATTATCCGGTAGAGTCAGCTAGCTGGCATGTGCAGCAGGAATGTTCCGTCCAGAAGAATGACTTCCATGCCCAATTGACAAAAAAAAGACAAAGAGTAAGACGTACTACGTGACAATGCATGTGCCAGGATTAAGATCGGTCGTCGAGAGGCTGCTTTGCGACATTCAACGCTCGATCCGTGAACCACGGAATTGAGTGTTGGAAGAACTCATGAACGGCAGAGCGGGTTAGAGTCTGTAAGTCTCAACTCTGTCGGAGATCTTTGAAAGTCTGAACGCTGAAGTCCGTAATGGAATTAGCTCCAAGATATAGGCCTTAGGCAGGCTGGAACATATGATACTCGGAGCCGAAGGATAAGGCCCATATTTTGGCGAAAGGGCTCAAGCGCGAACGTGCGTGTGTGGCTAGCCGACGCGTGAATCGGGCTATATCGAAGCCTTTCCTATTTCTGGAGATACGCACAAGGCACACCACGGATGGGCTAGAAGGTAGAAGCCGGCCCACGTGGCTTCAGAAACTGTATTTTGTTACTAGTATTTTTTTAACTTGTTATTTGAATTTATTTTAAATAGTTTATATATAAATAGTATTTCACATATAAATTTACTATATAGAAGTATTGATTCAAATTCATTTGCAATAATCATGGATTAAATATTATATATTGAAAGATTTCATAGATACTCCATCCGTTTCACAATATATGACTTTATAACCTTGACTAGAGATTCATCATATGGATACTAATATATCTATATATATATATATATATATATATATATATATATATATATATATATATATATATATATATGAAGACGAAAGGTTCGGTTCGCGAGAGTGCGCACGTGGTGCGTCCGCGCGAATGGTGGGGGCCCTTGGGGGGGGGGGTGACAAGCCGTCTTTATTTCTGTTTTTACGTAGACATATTTTCTTTTATATTTTCTATCTTATTGCTAGATCCAAATGTATGAGGCTTTTTTATAGTGTGTAAAATATTCAAATTTGAAAAAATTATATATGGAATGTTTGAGTATTTTTTTTAATAAAGTTTGTGTTAAAAAATATAATATTCAACTTTAAACCTATAACATTCCATGTATAAAGTTTACAGTATAATATTGCATGTATAAAGTTATATGTATAAGGTTTATACAGTATAGGTTATCACAATTCCTACATATAATCACGTGTATATATGCATATTAATACATTCATATTTGCTATGAGCTTGTACAGTGAGTCTATGCTTTATTATTTAATATAAGGTTTAAATTTACCATTAGAGTTAGTTTGTTCAAATTACTTTCCAACTTCTTACGGAAATTATCTCGTGATTAACTCATTTTTTTTTGAAATCTTCATATGAACCTTTTTAATTTTCTTATATAAAGTATG
Organism: Oryza brachyantha; assembly: GCF_000231095.2. Classification (NCBI taxonomy): domain Eukaryota; kingdom Viridiplantae; phylum Streptophyta; class Magnoliopsida; order Poales; family Poaceae; genus Oryza; species Oryza brachyantha. The sequence goes on from NC_023166.2 coordinate 13,416,129, forward strand.
TTTATATACATAAAGTCTACGCATACAAAATTTATGTGTTTACACATAAATATACGAAGCATATACATAAAATGTTTATATGAATAAAGTTGATATGTATAAAGTTTATAAGTATAAAATCTTGTTTTTATGTATAAAGTTTGCGCATGTATTTGGACGGAGTGTTCATGCGCATCACGCCCATGTGAACCTTCGCGTATTAGACCTCTCCATATTTTGGAGCTAAGTCCTTGGATGAACTTGACAGGACGCTACATCACGCTGAATTGCTCATCAATCATCATCCAAATACGGGTCCCATGCACATAGCAGTTTGAAACCCCAAAATGGCCCAATATCCAAACCAACGATTTCATCAAAGCCCGTATGCTTGTGGTGAGATGTGGGCATGTGGGCCATGTGGCACCAACACCGGTCTTCAGTAGTATAGCCAACTATTAGCTTAAATTTATCTATAGTCAATCTAATAGCCAATTCATATAATACCTATAAAACATCAATATATGGTCTCACATGTTATATATATACTTTGTCTTGGAACCCATGTGCAGCTGGCTACCATTAGTAGTCCACGTCTCTTTTCTCTTCCCTCTTATCTTTTTAAAATATACTTATAGCTGGTTTATAGTCTGCTATTGTACCTGCTCTTAGCAGATTACTAGTATTATCGCGCTGTTTAAGTGGGTTGGCAGTCATGTGCAGAAGTTGAAGGTCTCATTTATTTTTATGTCCTCCGCAAAGCACTAGCTAGCATTAGCAGCATAGAAGCTGACAGCCGGCAAACCGAAACTGACGAACCGTGGCAGGTCGTAGATGCTGCCACTGTAGCAAATCAGATCTACGTGAAAACCAACCTGACGAATTGAAAACCAATGCACGTAGAGCCGACATGGCAAATTAAGGATGCACTGATTACTTCACAAAATAACGAAAAACTAAACACCGACGGGGACTAAGTTCATTGCCAACCCAATAACTAAAATGGTGTCCATAACATTAAATAAGTTATCATTTAGGATAAAAAATAATATGGCAAGTGAACAAATGAGAAAAGATAATGAAACCATGTCTTACATAAGACATGGTTTCTACACAATATTCAAGATATCATGTGAGATAAGTAGCATTAAATTAAAATATGAAATAGTGATATTTGTATTGGAAGAAGTTTCTTGATGATGGGGAGTTTATGAAAACTATATCTAGTATTATGGGTTGAGAATAGCCTAATACCCTGCCCGAGAGCCCCGGCGCCGCCACGTATGCCAGCCGAGTGAACAGGCCGAACAGAGGGAATCCTTCCGTTGCAACGGCCATACATACAGCCTCCGGCGCACGGCACGCAGCAGGAGTCCACGTGAGCGCACGCACCGAGGAGGCCCAAGATTTGCGTTCTCCCCCAGTTGGTTGGCTCCTCCCGTCCACGCGATCGATCAAATCAGTCATCAGATCCGCGAGTCGATCGAATCGGGGACAAAGGAGAGAGTCCCTCGCATGCACGCACGCCGACCCGGCGCGTCGCGCGGCGCCCCCGATGCATGCATGCAATAAAATAGCCCGATAGGCGATAGCTAAGCACTGCCCATCGGCTAGCTTCGGCTTTGCTAACGCAGTACGTAGAGGCAGCGTCGTCGTCTCGTCCCCTATAAGTGCAACGCAACAGCGCCCGTCCCGGTTAAGCTCCGTCCCAGGTAAGAACTAGCTAGCTTTTAGCTCGAGAGGGCAAAAAATTTCCCAAAAGCACGGAGATTTAACCAGCAGAGGGGGAGCTAGCTGTGACCGAGGAGAAACACAGAGCACCTGAAGTCGGATCGAGATGGTGGCCAATAACGGCGCGCCTGTTGTCGCGCTGCTGTTGCTGCTAGTCTCCGCGGCTGCTCGAGCTGCAGGCGACGGTGAGTGAGAGCGTCAAATAATCCTGCGTTATGTGCTTTTACTCCTGAACCATCGTAGCTTTGCTTCAGTGCTTCCTAATGGAGTCCTCGTGGAATTCCTAGGAGTATTTGCCATCCGCTAGCTGGGTGGCAATTCTTCTTCATGGATTGGATAGTAGCACTATGAAGAGTTTATATATCATATTGTTGTTATTATATCATGATCTTCTTACTTCTTGACCAGGTAATTAAGCTGCTATCCTGTTAGTGAAGCTAGCAAACTGTACCTGAAACCTGTTAATTTCGTCTACATAAAACCATGATATACGTTTATTTAGCTATGTTTCCAATGGACTAATGCGACCTAAACGAAATATAGTAGCTGCCCGTTGAATTGGTCCCCGGTGGATGATAAGGTCACTTGCGTTTCCTAGTTCAGGTACTTTATCTATCTAAAAGAGGTTTTCTTTTCATTTGGGAAGACAATGTTGGGTAGTTCTTACCTCAAACATTCTCATTTTCCTATGATAACTAGAACTAAGTAATCATTTAGGGAGGATGAACCTAACTTGGAACTATAGAAGCCATAGTATACAAAACGAGGCGCACAAGTTTATCCCTTGAAAATTGAAACGATATCACTATCACCCATCCCGAAAATACCGGCGCTGACTTATTAGTTATGATAACGTGACAAACTGACACGGAAATCGAATCGGAGCTCTGCATTTCTCACGTGAGTACGGATATCTTCAGTTCAGGCTCAGAGAACTGAGAAGCAGATTGCTTCGAGTTCTTTAATGATATAGAATCTCATCACGTGAGACCTTGATGCTATACTACTAACTACTTAATTTTCTAGTACTAATTCGTAACATGAAAAGACGACGACTTTCAACTGCCGTCTCATGGATCATGGTGCGATCGTCTTAATTAGAAGCATGGGACCACCAGTCTAAACAATTTTTTAGCACACGAGTGGATGTCCACCGGTTGCATTGCTTCCATGCCATCTAAATAGTCATAAAAACTATGAAAAAATTGACAAGATAAATAAATATGAGTTATATCACTCCACAAACATGCAAGTTTAAATTCAACTTCTATAAATTATAGTAAAAATAACAAAAACAATTATGAATATACGTATACTTAGTCTCAGTTTTATTTGTTTTTTTTGCTACAACTTATAGAAGTTGAATTTAAACTTGCATATTTGTGGAGTGATATAACTCATATTTATCTATCTTGTTAATTTCTTTTATATTTTTTTAATAATTATTTACATAACATACAAGCACACGGGTAGATGTCCACCCGTGTGCTAATGGGTTGGTCATAAGCCCGATCATTTCCACTTGCTTGCTGATCCTCGAGTCAAAGTACACTACCGTTCTTATTAACATGGCACTATTCAAGCTTGGGTTGGGATTGACCAGCGCCAACAACTCAACTTCCCTATTCCAGGCAATGGGTTACCTCAACATGTCGAAATCATCGTGATCGATCGGCGAGTGTAATCGGCGTGACTAACCTGGCACGACCCAAACCCGTCTTTGCTTATACGAGCCATATACGTCATGCACAACGCAGGTCTGCTGCAGAACGGCAACTTCGAGTACTCGCCGAACAAGTCCCAGATGAACGGCACGAGGGTGATGGGGGAGTACGCGATCCCGTACTGGAAGGTCACCGGGTTCGTGGAGTACATCGCGTCCGGGCAGAAGCAGGGAGACATGCTCCTGACGGTGCCGGAGGGCGCGCACGCCGTGCGGCTGGGGAACGAGGCCTCCATCCAGCAGCAGATCAGCGTGACCCGCGGCATGTACTACTCCATCACCTTCAGCGCGGCGCGCACCTGCGCGCAGTCCGAGAAGCTGAACGTGTCGGTGGCTCCCGGCCCCGAGTCCGGCGAGCTCCCCATCCAGACGGTGTACACCAGCAGCGGCTGGGACTCGTACGCCTGGGCGTTCAAGGCCAAGCGCGGCCTCGTGTCGCTCATCATCCACAACCACGGCGAGGACGACGACCCCGCGTGCGGCCCGCTCATCGACTCCGTCGCCATCAAGACCCTGTACCCTCCTCAGGCCACGCAGAGTAAGTTGCCAAACATGCCACAGAAGCACGTTGCAAGAAATAAAAGTTGCCTGAGTTTTTTGGCCGCGGGTACTGATCAACGTAAACCTGATCGATCGAGCAGATAATATGCTGAAGAACGGGGACTTCGAGGAGGGGCCGTACGTCTTCCCGAACGCGAGGTGGGGCGTGCTCCTGCCGCCCAACACCGAGGACGAGCACTCGCCGCTGCCGGGGTGGATGGTGCTGTCGTACACGAAGGCCGTCAAGTACGTCGACTCCGCGCACTTCGCCGTTCCCCACGGCGCGCGCGCCGTGGAGCTGGTGTCCGGGCTCGAGACGGCGCTGATGCAGGAGGTGCCCACCGTGCCGGGGAGGTCGTACAGGCTGGAGTTCTCGGTCGGGGACGCCGGCGACAGCTGCGTGGGGTCCTTGCAGGTGCGAGCGTACGCGGGAGAGGGGTGCACGACCGTGCCGTACAACTCCCAGGGCACGGGCGGGCACACGCGCGCGTCGCTCGAGTTCGCGGCCGTCGCGGACGTCACGCGGGTGGTGTTCGTCAGCTCGTCGTACATCACCAAGTGGGACGGGACGCTGTGCGGGCCCGTCGTCGACGACGTCTCGCTCGTCTGCGTGTCCCAGCAAGCGCCGCCTTCCCGTCGATTGCTTCGTCTCTGATATGTTACATCACGGCAGCCAGTTCGCGGCCGGTCATATGTACTCGTACCGCATGCATGGCGCGTTGGAATGTGACTGTGCTAGGAGTAGCAGTCAACCTTTTTCTTTTTTCTGAAAAGCATGTTTCTTTTCGTTTTGTTTGAGAGAAATTAATGTTACAAATATTCGTCCGAGGCAGTGGCTGGTTATTGTGATATTGCCACCTGTGGTTATCATTTCAAAGATTTTGATGTACATTCGTGTATTTCCTCTTATTATGTTGAGTTCAGACTTTTGAGCATCTTCAATGATGTCTAATTTCTGCTCCCAAAAGTTTTAAAAATTTAGTCTAAAAAGTAATCTCCATAGTCCCAATACCCAATCCCAATTTTCCATTACTCCTAATACTGACAGAAAAATAAGCTAGATTTAAAGGTATTTTTTGTGTTCCCAACTACTCCAACCGGTTAAAAAAATCGACCTTGTGCACACTCTTTCTTTCTTGCGCCCTTCCTCCGTCCCATCCATCGTTTAGCTGCCCGCGCCCAACATCCTTCCCCTCCGTGCGTTCTGGCCGAAACTAACTAACCCGGCACTGCCGTTGTGCTCGAAGCCAGCACGGCTGTAGATGCATGTGCTGGCTGAGAGCGCGTGGATCGTGGCGAGGTGCGCGCGGCTGCAACATGTGAGGCGGTGGGTATTGAGAACACATGGAGGAGAAAAAATCTTAAACCAACTACTCGTCCCACTCTTTCCAACATGATAAACTAACTAATTTTGAGAATCTAAATATATAAGTATTGTTGGAGTTGAGAAAGATTTATGTGGATATTTATTTACGGAAAGCCTCACCCCAATCTTTTGGAGATGCTAGAGGGGCAAATCATTGCCGTTTGAATTGCATAACTCAAACTTTGCTCATTACATCTCCTTCCATATCTTTGGTGCTTGCACCGCTAGATCCATAGCCATTAATGAATCATCCACCACCCCTTCTTGGCCACTTACCGTCTTTCTTCTAAACAGCTCCTTATGGCCCCCTACACTCTTACCATTACCCAACCTCAATGTCTAATCCGATGATCCCTGTCACAATTTCGTCATCACCACCACCAAAAAAAGTGTTGCCATGCAGGGAGGGCTTGACGAGGAAGTCATTGCAACCAGTATTGCTGGTGAGTCTCCTAGCCATCTCCCTCTCTCTCTCAGGATTCATACTCTAGGCAAGGTTGGAGTTAATATTCCACTCACGTTGTTGTTTATGTTGGTACTATTATATTCTTACATAAAACATTTCAAGGATTGGATCTGATATACTACTTTTATTTATATTTTCTTAATACAATACTTATAATATAAACCGGCATGATATAATGGTATAAGTATTTCTCTTTTTTATGAAGTGGTAGGTTTTAATAGGTTTGCTAACTAGAATTTGATTGAAAACTTGGGAACAAATCTTATATATTTTGGATCATTTGATTGGCTTGAAGATTCGCATGTCGGTTTCCTCCTTCTCGTCCAACTCTAGTGACTTGCAACAGCTTCCAACAATCCTCTAATGGTGATGATGGAGTAGTGGACTTATGGGGTAAGGATTTGTGGTAGGGGGATAGAAGTGGGAACAGAAAGAGGGGGGGTGACATTTTAGAGGGAAGACCGTGGTAGCAAATGACGATGGAAGGGCAACGAGTCAATGGTGGCACCCTTGGAGCTAAGGAGACAAAGAAGGGTGGCAAGCGGTGCAAAGTGGCAGGAAGTTGGGGACCTCAATGCAGCAGGTGACAACGTGGCCATCACAATGGTTAGATGCAAGTAGCCATGTCACCAACACACGATTGGTCAGAAGATGCTTGTTAATAGGGATGCTTTGAAGGTTGTGCCACCGGAGCCGGATGGAGAAGTGATGGAGGCCGAAGCATTGTAACTTATTAGTGACCTTGTCAACACCGATGTGGAGGGCAAGGTGGTGGTGGTGGGAGCGATGGGGAAGCTAGCCGACTTAAATGAATGTCGTTAAGGTGGGATGAGTCATTTGGCAAGGAAGAAGGAAAGGAGAGGGCCAAATTTAGAGTTTAGATTGCGCTAGATATGTAAGTGAATAATGGAATTAGATTAGGACCATTGGATAAAAAAATGTAGAAGTCAGAAAATCTGATACATGGAGAGAAGGTAAAAACCGATCAGATATAAAATATCATATCATATAGCGGACATAATTTTTAAAGGTTTTATGGTGAATTTATGCTATGAATATTTTTACGTGATTTTAGTGGATACATTTTATGGAGCGATATAAAGGTAGTCTCTCGGTTTGATGCATGGCCTACAGGGCAGATCATACGGGCATACGGCATATCCCTATAATTCGTTTTTTCAGCATGGCCATAGCGGATGCCCTAATAGATAGAAACGTGATCTATTTACACCGCTGCAGTCTATATCTAATGTATATAGACAGTTATAAATAATTTTCTCGATCATAAACTAACATGGTGGCCCACACATGTTGCGTGACTAGCATATTATATAGGGTTATGTTAACAATAATTAATCGTGATTTTTTCTAAATTTATTTTTACATGAAACTTTATTTATCTGTATTCTAAATTATACTTGTACATAAACTCTTTATGCATAACAATAAATTTGTAATTCAAATTTTAGATACTCCTAAATTGTATTTATGTTGACTCTTTCTCATAATTTTACTTATTTTTAACTGGAATTTGAGATGTTTTCAAATTGTATTTATAGATGGACTCTTCCCTCAATATCAATTATTTTAAAATTTTTAATTCAAAATTTAGATTTTTGTAAATTGTATTTACACATGGACTCTTATATATTTTTTTCTTTTCCTATTACTTTATATAGATAATAAATTCGGCCATTTTACAGTTACGTTATGGTACTAACCAAATTTGGCCCAAGAAATTTATGTCTTGCCCCTACGCAATTTCGGTCCTATGTTCTGTCGCTAATTCACAACAGGCGGTCAGGGCGTACTGACTCCTACGCTTTGACGGTGGTGCGCCGTGAGCCAGAGCCGGACAGGTGCGGGGGACGGCGGAGACGCGGAGTTTTCAAAGAACACAGTAAAATAACATGAAGTCAGCTATAAGTATATTTTAAAGAGATAAAAAGGACGAGAGAAGAGATGTGGACTACTAATTTGTAATTAGCTGCATACGGACTAGCTATAAGACAAAATATATATATGACATATGAAATCATATTGATGTTTTATAGGTAACTGAGAGCTATGCTCAAATGGCGATGGCGAGCAGCCACGCTGCCCATGCAAAAGGAACAGAATGGCAAGCCGCCATGTGACCCCACCAGGCAACACACAGACGACGCCTTCCCAGGACACACAGACGACGCCTTCCCAGGTCGCCACCCCGCCAAGCGACGGGATCCCATTTCCACGGCACCTCAGAACCGAGAGAGATGCCCTGCCAACCTCCTCGATCATGGCGGCCCGCGAATCCGGCGCTCGTTTCGCTCGCTCGGTTTCCTTTAGAAAACATGCTGTCCATCTGGAGTTCTGGACATCTGGTCTGGACTCCATCCTCTATAAGTGGCTGCACATCGACATGTCCTCTACAGATCTAACCTGTTTGCTGCCCAAAACCATTGCCACTTGCTTCCAACCAAGTAACGGGAGTACGTACTACGTAGTACGGGTAGTACCTCTTCTGAGAGTTGATGAAAAGGAAAATCGAGATGGTGCAAAGCACCGGCTGCGTCAGGCTGCTCCTGCTCGTCAGCGTTGCTGCTCAATCGGCTTCGGCTATCTCCTATGGTAACCTCTCAGCAGTGGATTTGCTAGCTAGCTTAAGATCGTAATACATGCGATTTAGATGGTTAATCAGTTGCACGAAAAATTTGTGACGCACATTTCTGCTTGGAGATTGTGCAAATGATGAAAGATCGCTGACATGCCATGCTGCTGCTGCTTGCTGGCTTGCTGCGTGTATTTCAGGCTTGCTGCCGAATGGCAACTTCGAGGAGGCGCCGGACGAGTCGCAGATGAACGGCACGAGGGTGACGGGGCGCTACGCGATACCGAAGTGGGAGATCTCCGGGTTCGTGGAGTACATCGGGTCGGGCCAGAAGCAGGGTGACATGCTCCTGCCGGTGCCGGAGGGCGCGTACGCCGTGCGGCTGGGCAACGAGGCGTCCATCCAGCAAAAACTCGGCCTGACGCGGGGCATGCACTACTCCATCACATTCAGCGCCGCGCGCACCTGCGCCCAGTCCGAGGTGCTCAACGTGACGGTCAGCCCCGAGTCCGGTGATCTCCCCATCCAGACGGTGTACACCAGCAGCGGCTGGGACTCCTACTCATGGGCCTTCAAGGCCAAGCATAGCGTCGTGACGCTCATCGTCCACAACGTCGGTGTCTCCGACGACGCAGCATGCGGCCCCCTCATCGACTCGTTCGCCATCAAAACCCTGCAACTTCCTCAACGCACCAAAGGTAAATTAGAGCTTTTTTCTTATCCGTGAGGAGGTACCATGAAGTACCACTTTTTTCTATGTAAAATTTAATATCTTTTAGTACCTAAGATAACAAAAGGTACTAAATTTCATATAGAAAACAGTAGTACCTCTTTGTATCTTCTCAAGAATGATAAAATTGCTCGGTAAATTAACTCTGATAAAACTAAATCTGTTTACCAGTTTGCATCTCTCCAAAGTTCAATTCATGGGCGCTCATCGTGAAACAAACCAACCAGGTAACATGCTGAAGAATGGGGGCTTCGAGGAGGGCCCGTACATCTTCCCCAACACGTCCTGGGGCGTGCTGGTGCCACCGAGGGACGAGGACGACTACTCGCCGCTGTCCCCGTGGGCGGTCCTGTCGTCCACCAAGTCCGTCAAGTGCATTGACTCGGCGCACTACTCAGTGCCGGGCGGCGCCCGCGCGGTTGAGCTGTTGTCCGGCATGGAGACGGCGCTGGTGCAGGAGGTGAGCACCGTGCCCGGGCGGTCGTACAGGCTGGAGTTCTCCGTCGGGGACGCCGGCGACGGGTGCGCCGGGTCCCTGGCCGTCCAGGCGTACGCGTCGCGCGGGAGCGTGAAGGTGCCGTACCAGTCGCAGGGCACGGGCGGGCACAAGCGCGGGGTGCTCGAGTTCACGGCGACGGAGAAGCGGACGCGCGTGGTGTTCGTCAGCATGGCCTACACCATGAAGACCGATGGCACGCTGTGTGGGCCCGTCATCGACGACGCGTCGCTCGTCACCGTTCGCACTCATCGCCGGTTATTTCTGTAACTATGCGTGATGTCCACTGGTTTGGAGGTTGGGTTAGACGAAAGATGCGTCAAGGTCACTAGAATCAAAAGTGACTTAAGTTGCCCGTCTGTTAGGCCCATATATTTATCAATATATGAAGGGATATCTTATTCCTTTTTTGTAATAGTTATTATGCAGAAAAGGTGAGGTTTTTTATTTATTATCGGCGAGGGAAAGTTCGTTCTTTTAAGATGGAAAAAGTTTCACAGTTTATGCATGCGTGATTATTACACATGTTATACATCTTGTAAATACATCATACATGGTTTGACGAACATGAGTATATGATCAGGGCATCAGGTCCATGTTTGAATTGAAAGAAACGACGTAGAAACGAAAGTCTAATCGGACATGTCTCAACTCCGTGCAATTCTCTCTATGGTGAAGTTTTGGAATATGTAAGGTTGAGATCAAGTTCTTCATTAGTCGTCGTTGAGTTAAGCTTTACTGTGGTCCAAGCCTGCAAGATCATGTAAAATAGAACTTCGGATGAAAAAATTAGACCTTTTGCAAGTTTCTTTAAATTTACTGGCAGTATCATCTTTTCTTTTCCGCTAATTTCCAATCTTAAATTTCAAATAGATTTTTGTTTTTTTCTATCGTAATTTATTTTTCAGTCTTGGTTTTTACATCACTAAAACACGTATATAAAGATTTTATTCATAAATTATTATTTTTATTTATAAATGTATCGTTTGGTTTTTTCTTAAATAAACCAAAGAATAACTTCCTAAAACAAGTTATCTCATGAATACACCCAGAAAAAAGATGGGACCTTCTGTCCATGCGCCATCCACCTGTTGTTTTGTAACAAAAATCGCTAAACTTTTAATAACTAAAATCGTTTTAAAATTCGTACAACAAAATTTTATCCTCATTTCTCCATAGACCTGGCGTCCTACTCAGATTTATTTCTCTCACAAGTGTTGCCACATATGCCGCCATCACTCCTTCCTCCATGTTTCGTCACCTAGGCTGGTAATCTCGGTCAGACACTTAGTCCATGTGTGATGGTTTTATCTATGAAAAAGTCAAATAACATATTTTTAAATTAAACATAGTCTGTGAATATTTTTTTATATCTATTTCAGTAATTTAATAGATATAACGAAAAAATAAACTTTGATAAAAATACACTGGAGCCTGGAGCCGACTCCGTCTCCGGCTGTCTGGCAGTGCTGAGTTCACTGAACGCAATATCGGCAGAGGCATGTTCCTGTAGTACCAAAAATCAACGCCTTATACAGTTACGCTGAGGCCTTGTATAGCCTTTGTTTAGTTACCAAATTTTTTTTTCAAAAACATTATATCGAATTTTTGGACACTTAAATAAAACATTAAATATAGATGAACCAAAAAACTAATTGCACAGTTATGAAATAAATCTTGAGACGAATCTTTTAAGCCTAATTAGCACATGATTAGCCATAAGTGCTACAGTAACCAACATGTACTAATGATGGATTAATTAGGCTCAAAAGATTCGTCTTGCGGTTTCTAGCCTAGCCTTGAGATTCGTTTTTTCATTCGTGTCCGAAAACCCCTTCTGACATCCGATCAAACATTTGACGTGACACTACTTCCAAAAATTTTCTCAATGTAAACACCACCTTAATTCCCAAAATTTTTTTTCAAAAACATCACTTCAAATTTTTGGGCACCTAAATAAATCATTAAACATAGATGAACTAACAAACTAATTGCACAGTTACGGAAGAAATCTTAAGACGGATCTTTTGAACCTAATTAGTCTATGATTAGCCATAAGTGCTACAGTAACCAATATGTGCTAATGACGGATTAATTAGGCTCAAAAGATTCGTCTCGCGGTTTCTAGGCTAATCGTGAAATTCGTTTTTTCATTCGTGTCTAAAAACCCCTTTCGACATGCAGTCAAACGTCCGATGTGATGTTTTTGCAAAAAAAAATTTAGCAACTAAACACCAAACAAGCAATACTACGTATTTGGGGTACGACATTTGTGGAGCACCCCAATTCAATATTTCGGTCTAAATACCACCCGGCGGAAGTAAAAATTTACTGGGCTGGTGATTTCGGCCTAACACTTCATGGGCCAGATCGGCAGATCGCTGGATCACCTGGAAGTCAGACCAGACCAGGTGTACACCCAGCTCGAGGCCCGTTTTCTCGGCCGAGTCGTCCGGTCATCCCCACTTGCCCGGACCAAGACGGGAGTCGCCGCATCGGGCGTCGCACTGCAGCTTGGCGCCTCCTCACCGGCTCACAGCCGCAGATGCGGGGGAAGGGCGGAGTTTTGTAATGGCGGGGTGGCCATGCACGCGGACGAGAAAGAATGGCCATGTGACCCCATCCTGGAGCGCCTTCCCCAGTCGCCAACACGCCGAGGAACTCCATTTCCACAGTATCTCAGCACGGAGAGAGATGCCCATGCCCTGCTAACCACCTCGATCGTGGCGGCCCGTGGATCCGGCGCGAGTTTTGTCCTGCTTGCCGCAGGAAGGGCCCGGTGGCCAAATTGCCTGGAGCCCTGGACTAGTTACATCCAGGTTACATCCTATCTGAGCTCTCATCTCTTCTATATGTACAAGTGCGCGAGGCAGCACAGTGAGACATAAGATGATAAGCAAAACAAAAATGGTGCAGAGCACCTGCTGCGTGGGGCTACTCTGGATCCGCTTCGGCCATTCTGGATGGTAAGATCACTCAAATAACCATGCTAGCTTAAGCAATTGTTAGATCACAGATGCAGTGTTGCACGAATAGATTTTTGACGCTCATTTCTGCAGAGAGAGTAGGGAAGACGAAGTCACACTTTGATCGAGCCTAGCTTGTGCACGAGAGAATTTGCTGACATGTTCTGCGCTATATGCTTGCTTTTTGCGTGTTCAGGCCTGCTGCCGAATGGCAACTTCGAGGAGGCGCCGGACGAGTCGCAGATGAACGGCACGAGGGTGACGGGGCGCTACACGATACCGAAGTGGGAGATCTCCGGGTTCGTGGAGTACATCGGGTCGGGCCAGAAGCAGGGTGACATGCTCCTGCCGGTGCCGGAGGGCGCGTACGCCGTTCGGCAGGGAAACGAGGCCTCCGTTCGGCAGCGGCTCGCCCTGACGCCTGGAATGCACTACTCCGTCACCTTCAGCGCGACGCGCACCTGCGCACAGTCCGAGCTGCTCAACATCACGGCCACCCCGGAGATCGGCGAGGTCCCCATCCAGACGGTGTACACCAGCAGCGGCTGGGACTCCTACTCCTGGGCCTTCAAGGGGAAGCGCAGCGACGTGTCGCTCATCGTCCACAACCCTGGTGTCACCGATGACGCGGCCTGCGGCCCCCTCATCGACTCGTTCGGCATCAAGACGCTGCAGTCTCCTCCAAGCACCAATGGTGATTAAAGATTGGCGTTGGTGAAGTTGCTGTTGTTGCATCCGCGTCCATACTTCAATACGTTCTTCTTGAAACAAATATTTGCAGATAACTTGCTGGAGAATGGTGGCTTTGAGGAGGGCCCGTACATCTTCCCCAACACGTCATGGGGTGTGCTGGTGCCGCCGATGGACGAGGACGACTACTCGCCGCTGTCCCCATGGACAATCCTGGGGTACACGAAGTCCGTCAAGTACGTGGACGCGGCGCACTACGCCGTGCCCGGCGGCGCACGCGCGGTGGAGCTGGTGTCCGGCATGGAGGCGGCGCTGGTGCAGGAGGTGAGCACCGTGCCCGGGCGGTCGTACAGGCTGGAGTTCTCCGTCGGGGACGCCGGCGACGGGTGCGTGGGGTCCCTGTCCGTCCAGGCGTACGCGTCGCGCGGGAGCGTGAAGGTGCCGTACGAGTCGCAGGGCACGGGCGGGCACAGCCGCGCGTCGCTCGAGTTCACGGCGACGTCCAAGCGGACGCGGGTGGTGTTCGTCAGCATGGCCTACACCATGAAGCCCGACGGCACGCTCTGTGGGCCGGTCCTCGACGACGCGTTGGTCGTCGGCATCCATAGCCATCGTCGGTTCCTTCTCTAACATTGACTAACATTGCTAAATTGGTCACAGTCATTACTGCATCTCTTGAACTCTCTTCAATTCATCGGGAAGTATGTATAATTCGATGATATATGTTTATCATGAGTAATTTTATAGTCTTGAGTAGGTACCGAGAGTTATTAAAATTTGGTAGCTAAAATTTTAATACTCGTGATACCTACTCAAGGACATAAAATTGCTTATTTATCATTGGAGAGTGACTCGATTTGTGATTCAATGTAGTCGTTACTCTATAATGCTAGTGTTCGTTACAACTTACAAATTATAACCTGGAAAATGAACTAGCTTTAGTACAGTGCTAATGCAGTAGTCCATGTTACATCAAGATGCATTGTTTTAACATTGTACTACTACATTTTGAAAACAAAAAACATTGTACTACTATTTTGTAGGAAAGTTTTCTTTTTACAATGTAACCGATCCAAACATTTCTCGGTGCATGCAGTGCTAAGGGCCCAAGGCTATATTATTTTTAGCAGACGAAGATTTTTTAATTTTTGTCACAGCAATTTAATGGTATAAATTATGAAATTAACTACTGTAAATCACAAGGTTAAATATCTAATCTATAAATGTGTGATATGAATTTCTGTTAATCATTTTGCAAAAGAAAATACTGTTTAATATTTCTGGAAGCATACATGTAAAAGTTAAAGGAGAAATCGGAAGAAAGAACGCAACAATTGTTGAGGCCGAGGACCACCACAATACTGCACCATCCATGACTGGAAAACTAGAAGCTGGTGTCGAATCTTCCACTCGTGGGGATGCGAACGAAACAGAATACGATGTGAGCATACACGCAGCGAGTGTTTTTGCAGGTCCCAAGTTGGCAGGAAATGGCCATTTGGACCGTCTCGAAATCGAGGGCCAAATGCCTCCTGTCCGTCCCGTGCCCCGCGAATCGGCGCGCGCGCCTTCGTTCCTCACTTGCCATGCCACGCGTGATGAGCCGCCTATAAGTCGAACGGCTTGCCGCCTTTGCCGTTCTCTGCCTCCTGGCTCACCAATTACTTGCACCCCATCTAGCTCGAGAGAGTTCGAACTTACTGAAGCAGCAGAGAGCTCATAGGAAGGGAGCTCGCAATGACCGGGACCGCGCGTCGCGTCGTGGCGCTGCTCTGCTTGCTCATCGGCTTGCCCGCTCGCGCTCAGGCTGATTCAGCCGTAAACGACGGTGAGATCTCGCTGACTGCTACAATGCTAGCTCCTGGTTAAATATTGTTAGATCGTTTGGATGATTTGCGGGCGATGGATTTCCAAGTTCCCATGATAATGACTTCACCATGGTCTCTAGGCTTGCTACCAAATGGCAACTTCGAGGACGGACCGGACAAGTCCCAGCTGAACGGCACGGTGGTGACGGGGCGCTACTCCATACCGAACTGGGAGATCTCGGGGTTCGTGGAGTACATCGAGTCCGGCCACAATGAGAAGGACATGATCGTGGCGGTGCCGGAGGGCGCGCGCGCCGTGCGGCTGGGCAATGACGCCACTATCCGGCAGAAGCTTAGCGTGACGCGGCGCGCGTACTACTCCATCACTTTCAGCGCGGCGCGCACCTGCGCCCAGAAGGAGAGGCTGAACGTGTCCGTCACACCGGAGTTCGGCGTGCTCCCCATCCAGACCGTGTATACCAGCAGCGGCTGGGACTCGTACTCCTGGGCCTTCAAGGCCAAGCACAGCGCCGTGTGGCTCTCCTTCCACAACCCCGGCGAGGAGGAGGACCCGGCGTGCGGCCCGCTCATTGACTCCGTTGCAATCAAGACCCTCTACCCTCCGCGTCGCACTAAGGGTAACAGATCTGTTCTGTTCCTACGATAACTTAGCCGAAATCTTTTGGCTTTTTTTTTGTTGAGATAACGAATTATTGGCCTGAGACACATAGGGAACATGTTGAAAAACGGAGACTTGGAGGAGGGGCCGTACATCTTCCCGGACGCGGGGTGGGGTGGGCTGGTGCCGCCGATCTTCGAGGACGAGCACTCGCCGCTGCCGGGGTGGATGATCATGTCGGACACGAAGGCCGTCAAGTGCGTGGACTCGGCGCATCACGCGGTGCCGCAGGGCGCGCGCGCCGTGGAGCTGGTGGTCGGCAGGGAGACCGCGCTGGTGCAGGAGGTGGCGACCGTGCCCGGGCGACCGTACAGGCTATCGTTCTCCGTCGGGGACGCCGGCAACGGGTGCAGGGACTCGCTGGCCGTGGAGGCGTACGCGGCGCGCGCGGCGCTCAAGGTGCCGTACGAGTCGCGGGGCACTGGCGGGCACAAGCTCGCCCAGCTCGAGTTCGCGGCGGTCGCGAACCTCACGCGCGTGGTGTTCCGGAGCTTCAACTACCACACGAAGCCGGACGGGACGCTGTGCGGGCCTCTCGTGGATGACATCTCCCTCGTCCGCGGGCGCAGGCGCGCTGCTCGCCTGTAACGTACCTGTACACTTTGTTGCTACGACGTCGGACGCCCTCGGCAGTGGCCGGCGATCTCTGGAAATCCGGTGCTAATTTGTACGGTGGGTTGACATTTTTGTGGTGTTTAGATTGAGAATTTTTTTGAGGAAGCGTCACGTCAAATATTTGATCGGATGTCGGAAGGGGTTTTTGGACACGAATAAAAAACGAATTCCACGGCTAACCTAGAAACCGCGAGATGAATCTTTTGAGCCTAATTAATCTGTTATTAGTACATATTCGTTACTGTAGCACTTATGACTAATCATGGGCTAATTAGGCTTAAAAGATTTGTCTTAAGATTTCTTTCTTAACTATACAATTAGTTTTTTAATTCATCTATGCTTACTGTTTTATTTAAGTGTCCAAAAATTCGATGTAATGTTTTTGAAAAAAATTTTAGGAAATAAACAAGGCCTTTAGTTGAGTCGTGGATTGAACTAGTGGTACGTGTGGCAAAGCCAGCACTAGAAATAGCAGATGGCCGGGCAACACGGACAATGATGTTTGCAATTAGGTGAACTAGCACGTATGGTTTGTATGCGATCTAATTATTTATATTTCTTTATTCAAAAAATCTAGTATAGATACGGGTTAAAAAGTGCAAGTCAAATTCAATCTAAGATTAGAGAAATAGAAAATAATAAACCAAACAACAAATAGTATATATAGTACATGCGCAACGGTATAATTTTTTTGTTTTTTTATGTCTAGATTAAATTTAAATTTACATGTCAGACATGTGGATGCTTATAGCATTGTATTTTAACTTATTGGTTTTTTAGTTTTTTATAACTATTTAAATCACATAAATACACCCTGGTGGTGTAAAATAAACCTTCTTGATAGCATAAGCTACTCCATATTCCAACAGTGAACATGGAAGATCATGTACGATATGTACGATGAGTAATTGGCAAAAGATTTTATTGTGCTGGCGAATGTGGATTTCCAGAATATGTTTTCTTTGTGTTTGATACACAGGAGAAACTATGAGGTGATTATGGTGCGTGATAAGGGACATAGACTAGGATGGAGCTTTCTGAAGTCAAAGTCTATCCGAATGTGTCATTGGATTGTTATACTATAGCTGAGTCTCACGAATATGATGGATGGCATCAGACATGTAGGTTCTGCATCGATTAAGTCCGTGGTGTTCAGACGTGACGGAATTAAAGTGATGGTGGGATGGTGGTTCAATTTGCAATGGATTATGAGCTCATGAGTTCATATCGCTTAATTGGGCCATGTTAAGTCATATTATATGGTTAGCTCTTCTCTATTCTATGGTATAAAAGGTAAAGAGATAGATATAAAGAGATGACGGTAAATAGAATATTGTTCTTTCCACCGATCGAGAGAACGAGAGATGGGAAGGATGGTAAGTAGAAGGGCTTTTTTTTATTATCCTTGAAAAGTACCGTCCTAAAAATTTTAGTATAAATTTTTGGTACCTCAAGATACAACGTACTTTTTGGTATTTCAAGATACAATATAACAGTGTGTTACCTTGAGATATTTTTCAAAGATGATAAAAAGGCTCTAAATAGAATATTGTCAATCCTTTATTACCGACCTATCAAATTTTGTACTAGTTTATTTCCCTAGTTATCATGTTTTTATCATCATTTATTCGTGTAGTACTTCCTTAAGTTTTGCAAAAAGGACGTGACCCCTCACGTAGTTTGCAATACGGTTGGTTTTCTCGATTACTCAGTAGGATGGTCTGGTCATTCAGATGCATTCTACTGTCACAAATATATGTTTTAGCGAGAGGAAATCGACCTTCAAGATGCCATAATGCCAACCTTGGAAATAAATCAAGTTCATAAAAGTGCATGTCTGTGCGAATTAGGAGCGTTAGGCTACGGTCTTCTCCGTGGATTTTAATTTTGTATTGATTTACAGGGCATGTTTAATGATAGAGTTTATTGGGGCATGTTCAATAGTAAAACCTATTATAGTTTTTATCTCAAGCCACGTCAGTAACAAGAGTCTATTTTATAATGATACTATAAAGAGTCCAGTGTGGTTTCTACATCAATGCAATAAAATATTTTTATTACGTTAGTTTCCTTTTTATACATGCTCATGTAAAAAAGTTTTCTTGAATAAATGGTAAAAGTCGACTCTAAACCATTGTCATAAATGACAATAGCTTTTCTCTCTCCTTTTCTCTCATTCATCCATCTCATCAAATTTACCTATATGGCGATTGAGAGAGTCAGCTATTAGACACCTTTGTATGTGCTCTTATAGGCTCAATCTCAAACCACTTTAGCAGAAAAAAATGTTAGCCTCTAAAGCTGGCTCTTCATAATTGCAGACTAATTAATTTCTCATTCGCATTCATCTTAGAGTCAATACACGTATAAAACATATTTTCTAGTTGTCCACTCATTTTATGCGTCAAGAGTCAATATTTTACTGACTCTATACAAAACAACACATTTTCTCTCTCCTATCGTCTCTCACTTTTTACGTCAGCGAGCATGCAGCGATACAGACGGCAATAAAAACCCTTTGTACGTATCCTTATACATATGGTTTCGAAACTGATAATTATGTTTTTTAAGTTGTTATATAAAAGTTTTAGCATCCTAATTTTTAAAATAAATTTAATTTAATTTTATCATTTAACCTATTAAATAGAGAAATCTTCATATTCATGGTAACCTTTTTAGTGTAGAACTGCACAAGGCCAGGCGCCCAGGCCATCAGGCCATGAGTTGCGGAGTGAAAAAATCAGCCTGCAACCACGACACCGGCCCGCGGTGACTTTTTTGCGCAACACGAGACGGTGGGAATCGCGGCGTCGTCGCGCGGCCGTAGTCCGTACGCTTCGTCGCAGCTTCGCCGAGGTATGCGGAGATGAGATCCAGGCCGTCTTGTCTGGGGCGCGTCGTCGCGTCATGGTACAGACCCGGCTCGGACCCCCACCCCCACCGCGGCGAAGCCGAACCGACGCAGTTACGCTACGCGGGCAAACGTGCAAACTGGAGCGGAATCTTCTCTAGCAGATCGAACGCCGGCCCCGGTCACGTGCTCGCACGCAAGAACGCCTGCAGCAGCAGCGGGCGGCCCCAAGCTGCCGTGATGCTTTGCCGTACGATCCAGCCGGCGCGTCTCGCGGTGCCGAGAAAATGGACATGGTACCATATTTAAAATATGTAGTGATTTCGCTAGAATGTTATCTTAAAAACGTGTTTATTTAAAATGTTATATTGAGTGAGTGATTTCAGTCAGTTTGCCATTTTTTTTTGAGTTTTTCAATTTTTTTGGCACATCAGTCAGGTGACACGACGAAAATATCTCTGCTTCCAGATGAATGAAACGTGTTTTACTCTAGTCTGGTCTAGCCAGTTCAGAAGGAGATCAGGCAGCCGCTCCTCAGTGCATCATCTTCCTCAGCTGACCTCGTGCTCAGTCGACATCACCTCCATCCTGCGCGCTGCAGCAGCCGTCCCCAGCCAGTTGTTGTGTCCCCAGTCGCCGCCAATCCAGCCATGGTCGTCAGCCGCAAATTTATATTTTTGTCACTCCATTCAGCATTACAAACTAGCAGAGGTCAATGCATTACAGCCGACCGATTATACTTCAACCAGAAGAGGTCACTGCATTACATACAGCGGCAGCGGCATGAGATAGAGGGATACAGTGGGGGTGGCGTCGCAGCGTCGAAGCGGACGGGGGGTCGCTGTGTCGCTGTCCTGGGAGGAAAAAGACGTTGGCTCAATGACAACCAACACGTTTTATTCAACTAGAACCAAGGGCATTTTCATTCCGTCGCCCGGCTGACGAGACAAAAAATTTGAAAAACTCAAAAAACCAGAAAAAATGACAATATGGCTGAAAACACTCACTCGATATGGCATTTTAAAGAAATGCGTTTTCAGGATGACATTCTAACGAAACTACTATTTAAACTTGGCACAATGTCCATTTTATCCCGAGCAGGATTCTCTCTTCCATGGACAACAAAAGAGCGCGTGCCGCTCTACGTCTGCAGAACGCGTGTGGCGTTCCGGCGTTCCCCGGGCGCAACTGCTTCCGCTCATATCAAAACCGAGAGATTGATGAAGATTCGTAATGTCCCTCCGGCCATTAAAGCTGGGAGGGGAAGCTAGTCAAATGAGGAGGAGATCTGCGATCGTGTCAAGGGCGCCGCGCGCCGCAGGGCTCTCAGATCTTGCTTTGTCGTCGGCGTGTCTGCTCGAGCGATTTGTGCTGTTGTTGATGGTGAGGGGTCCATCGTTTCACGGTTACAACTGCTTATAAGATAAAATTTGAATTTTAGAATTTAATTTTGAACTTGATTTTGTGGTTTCTTTATCATGGTTTCTTTATACGTTTCGCTTTTGAGTCGCTATGGACATGTATATAAAAGTTTTATCTGTAAATTATTTTTCGTTTGTAACAACGTATTTTCGTTTATTCCTTCGATAAGCGAAACGATGGGAGCCGAGAACTTCGGAATACGAGCATGATTGATTACTCCGAGTATGATCATTATGTATGTTGATGGGGTTGATTTGCTAAGTATGTTTGTACCTTGCCGCGGGCTTATGTTCGACTCTCATCATTCGTTTGTGTTCACTATCGCGGCACCTGGTAAACTGGATACAACTCGTGGAGAAAATTGCTATTCTACCATTGGTTTCGCTACAATGCTATCTCCAGTTTTAACTTCGCTATAATACCATTATCAAGCTAATGCGACACGCTGAATTGTCATTTTCAGTTATTTGATGCAAAAGAAAATATTTTTGCTCTTTCTTCTAGGATGAGTTTACCAAACTACCCCAGAGTATAGGTAATAAGGTAATTTAGTAGATTAAATGGTGTGGCAATTAGAAAAATATTCTTTCTAAAAAATAATAATAAAACATAAAATATCAAATAAGGTGGTGAGTAGACATATATTTATTACAAACTAAAATACATATAAAATAAAACAAAATTATATATGCACAAATACTGCAATATACCACTTAATCATAATTCTAAGGACTCCAAAAATATTTTAGTAGTTAACTTAATTGATATTTTGCACCCACAATTGTAAAGTTTATGTTAAGATTTTGGGTTTCCTCCACACTTAAATTTGCAAGATAAATAAGTCTTTTTCGAATCAATGGACTAAGGGCGTAAATGTCATTCCACCATAAAAAAACAGTGCATAATTGATTTTTTGGGGAAAAACAAGGCAACTGGTATTTTAGCGTGCTGCATCAATTTAAGAATGGTATTTTAGTGAAATCAAAACTAGAAGTGGCATTGTAGCGAAATCGCTTTTTGAAAGTGGTAGAATAGCAATTTTCTCCAACTCGTCTGGGCTTTCTTGGCGTGCATAGGCCTCTTTACCAAGTGGCAGCTTCGACTATGGGCCATACGGGTCCCAGTTTAACGGCAGCGGTGTGATGGGTAGACATGACATACAGAAGGAAAATGTGCACTTTGACTCACTCAACTATTGGCTGAGTTCGATTTATCTCTCTTAAGTCTTAACCATAAAATCAACTAATGGGGCTTCCTAACCTATAGATATTAATATTTTTTTATCATTCTTGAAAAAGTAACTCAAGATATCATATTTTTAGAAAATCTAACAAATGCCATTAACAAACACTTAATTCAAAGAAATGCCATCGACGAGTGTGAGTTCTAAGAAATACCTTCGTATAAACGAATTTATCTGAGAAATGTCATCGCCGTTAGGATTCCGTCAACTTTTTTTCGTTAAGTGCGATAGTATGAACAGTATTTTAACGGCGGAAATGAACGGAACCCTAATGGCGATGACATTTCTCAGACAAATTCGTTTGTACAATAGTATTTCTTAGAACTTGCATTCGTCAATGACATTTCTTAGACTTAGACATTTGTCAATGGCGTTAGTGTAAAGGTTTAGTACTTTAAGGTAACAAAAAATTTTGCTACCTCAAGTTACTTTTTAAGATGATAAAAAAATCCATAGATATTAGGTTATTTCGTGACCCATATTCATTTTTGTTATTTGAAGAAGGATGCAAACAACTATAGCAATATAATTTCCTTCCCAAAGAAAAAGAAAATAATGATTTTTCATTAAATGGGAGGTGCAAACACTACACCACATTAGAAACTTCGGTCGGTCCTCTGCCAAACAGAGAAATCGCACTAGAGACTCCGGTGAGAAGTACTTTAGACTCCGGTAGAGTTTCACTATTTGACTAAAAAAGTTGAATCGAATTATTCAGCCCTAAATACCGGAAAATGTGCTACTCCCTGATAACACTTATCTAAAACATTCATAACTCTTTGCTTCAGAGTTCGTTTTTGACAAACTTGGACTCTATGGACAGTTTATTGAGAATAAATTGCATAATCACCCAATGGCCACCCCATTACCTACTCATCTGTAACTCTCTCTCACACACACTTTAATTTTCCTTTTATTTTCTTTGCCTCCTAGAGTTCTCGCTTCTTCCCAGTCCGCAATGTTCACTTCACGCCACCCTCTCCATCGTGCTCCCCCACCAGCTTTCAACCTTTGGCCTATAAACCGTTACCATGGACTCTCTTCCACGCTTTGTGGTCGGGATCCCTCTGTTTCTAAATGAGAAAATGTTGTTTTGCCTCTCTTAACTATTGTGTGACTTCGATTTTCGTCTATCAACCGGAAAATTGGGTACAACACATCCTTCATTTTTTAAAACCGATGCAAATGAAGTCCGAAGGCAGCATTGAGTCCATTTTTTTTTTGCTGAAATGGCTGGTTTGACTGACATATGGGCCCCGTATATTTATTTTATTTTATCTCTAATGCCCTATTAGCACCACTTGGGATGATGATCAAATTAAACTAGCCACGTCATAAAAAACCAGACTCAATACTGCCTTGGGATTTTACTTGTACATTTTTAGGAGATGATTAATGTGTTGTATGTGGGTTTGCGGTCGAGGGACAAAAATCGAACTTACTCTATAGTTAAGGGAGGCAAAATGATCATTTCTCTGAACTTAACCACACACGGAGAACCGTTTATGCATGTCACATACGGACATACCACATTCATGGATGGTTGATGATGTAGCATTTTTTTTTGACCCAGGGCTTGTTTAGTTCGCGAAAATTTTTGGGTTGTCAAATCAAATGTTTGATCAGATGTCGAAAGCCTATTTCAGCGACTAATTAAAAAACTAATTATATAGGGTGTCAGAAAACCATGAGACAAAATTTTAAGCCTAATTAATCCGTCATTAGCACATATAAGTTATTGTAGCAGTTATGACTAATCATAGACTAATTAATGCTATATTTAACGATATATATATATATATATCCAAAAATTTGATATTACGAGTGAACCCGAAAATTTTTAGAAACTAAACAGGGCCTCACGTAAAACCGTCCTCCATTCTGCATTGTACCAGCACTGATTCTCGGGGAACTAGTCGATCCGTACTCATGTTTCCTAGCGGTGGCAGGCAGGTACAGAGCAGAGCCAACTGTTTGCTGTACCTCAACCTTTTCTTTAGCTTCACCATGTTCCTATGAACCGATCACCGACCGGCATGTAGCCAATTTACAAATGCGTAGGGTCAATGGGTTTCGAGATCCAAGCGTTTGATACACTACACCTAGCTAGGCGCGAATAGGCCAGTTAATTCTGGTACCCCCCCGGCGAGCTGAGCTCCCTCCACCCCACCGCGCGCGTGGCGTTCGTTGCGCGGCAAGCCGTGCGAGATCGCGGGCTCTTGTGCTTGCCGCCGCCCGGCCCTCAAAACCATACGCACCCCACGACGGTGGGCGTCGGGGAAGGTAAACAATATGCTAGCTGCGTCAAGCGTCCGGGCGAAACTTCCATCACCGCCTGAATTTCCGAGAGCTCTGATTATTAACGCAGGTACGCAACTCGATTGTGGCCTACCGTGTTTAGACGTGGTACCACAGCCGCAAAGTTCAGTAGGCTATACATTTTTTAGTGAGCAACAGTTAGGCGAGCAAGTAATTAGATGATGAACTTAATGATGACCCAAGCGAATAATTTTTAGAGATGCACGCTAGCTAGTCGAATGTACCACTACCTTGTCTGACTACTGGTACTGGTTCTAGGATCTCTGGTCAAAGTTCAAATGTAACACTGCCTTGTCGAATTATTCACTAGTATTGCAGTCTATGTTATCTGGTTTCCATTTCAAGTTGGTGACTAGCTTGCTGATCAACACTAGTCAGACACTTGCGAGGAGCAATTTCTCTAGTAGTAGTTCAAAATCTTGTTGCCTGCATTGTGCATTTAAGTAGGACTTTGAGAGATTAATGGATTTATTCTTAGGTTCCATTAACTTATTTGTGCGGTTTCTCTTAATTAATGGAAATCGGGACACACGGTGGAAATGTGGAGGTGCGTGAATACTTATGATCAAAAATCAAAATTAATTATTCCAACAATTTATCAACAGTTTGCACACAGTGCATGGATCTCTGTCACATGAACTTCGTCTTATATAGTGAACATCAAGCATGCGGCATGCCCACGTACCAAGCTACAACAGACTCAAATTTCGTTGGTCTATAGTGCAAACTGTCTACTGTCCTCCCCATGATAAGGCGACCGATCGGCCTCGTTTTCCTACAGCAGTTAAGGCGAACTCACCGATCAAAGATTCGTTGCATTCAAGCAATTAAGCACGTACGCTACGGAGTAGCCAGGGGACCTTCTTTTCAAACCACACATGACACACAACAGACAAACTAATTCTCTCTCGTACGTGCATCTGCAGCTAGCTTAACGGTGAAATTAAATAGCGCCTATATATACACACACACGCGAGAAAGCTTAGCTAGCCACCCAGAGCATCACCAATAGCATAAGCTAACTACCTCCTTAGTCTTCTACGTCGACGTACCTCTCGTCGATCGATCGATCGACCATGTTGTCGCAGAGAGGAAAAATCCTCGCTGTGTTGGTGCTGTTCGTGGTCGTATCATCCACCGTCGAGGCGGCGCGGCTGCTGCCGGGAGAGCAGGGCGGCCACGCGACGACGACGACGACGACGACGGTGTCCCTGCATGAGAGGGCGAGGTCGCTGCTCATGGCGTGGGTGGCACAGCTCACGTCGGGGCCGAGCCCGAAAGGCCCTGGCCACTAGACCACACGTACGTACGGACAATGCCAGCCTCGATGCGTACGTACGTGATCATGCACTCGATCGCGTCGACGTCGACGTCGCGCCGCATCGATATATCCTTAATTACCCTGTTACCCTAAGCTATATAAGTGCTATAGTACATTGTACTGGGACGACAATATCATATATTCATATGCATGAGTAGCTGTTATATATCTTTGCTTAATTTGTTAAAATAATTCCGCTGGTTACATGAGAGCTAGCATGCATGGTGCATGTTTTGTTATACACACGTGCTCCTTGCCTCCATCCTGTATTTTCTACACACATATATACTGGTTTCTGTTACTCGTTCATTACATGTGTACATGTTGGGATAATTTATAGCGAGGGTAATGTATATATTCTTTAGATAACAGATAATATAATCCGGCCTTTACTTCAACTGAAACTGCTATATCACTATTACACATGTGTACATGATACTTTGAATATATATTAATTTTCTGCATAAAACATTGTACGTATAAATTTTATGTATGAATTTAAAATAAATTGTAATCGTGTGCAAACTTTATAACATGATCAAATATTCACACAAACTTTTTATTATAAATATTATATATACAACATTTCTACATATACAAATATTATATATACAAACTTTATATGATAAATAATGTATATATATATAACTCCTTTTGAAAGTTTATACATTTAGAATTTATACTAATGTTTAGACATATAAAACTTGCATTTTTAAGTCCAATTTAAAATACAATTCGAGTTTCCAAATTTATATATGTTAGTTAAATAAAACGTTCGCTAGAAAGCTATTTGCACAAACGTTCGCTCGATAGACTTAACCGGGCCAACCTTTCCGGGATATCTACGCGTGAGAGGAACAGAGGACACCGCCTCGGCGTCTGCTTCGCGTGGGCCATGTGGGCCGGATGCTGCGCCAAGCTGCTCGGATTAGTAGCCCGCGTAATGAAAGCCCAATCTACCCCCATCCTGAACAGCATCTCGATCAGCCGGCGCCGCTCGCTGAGTCCCCCACTCCACCCGCTCCGAGATGGGCCTCAGCCCCTCCAAGCGCGTGGACGCCGCGATCCGGGGCGCGCCGGCGTTCGCCGCCGCCTGCGACGACGCCTACGACCGCTGCGTCGCCGACGCCCAGCACGCCTTCGCCGGCGTCCGCCCCTACCAGCTCGCCGACGCGTCCGCGCACCTCCACTCGTCCCTCCGGGGCTCCCTCCCGCTCGTGCGCCGCTGGGTGCCCACGCCGCCGTCGCGGGCCCGCGTCCACTCCGCGCTGCGCGCCGCGGGGCTCGAGGACGCCTCCGAGCTCTCGAGGATGCAGTTCCGCGAGTTCGCCGCCGAGCTGTTCAGGGAGGCCGTGCTCTCCGCCGCCGCCCAGGCGGCTCTCGTGCGTGCCCCTGCAGGCGCCGCCGGGCTCGTCGGTGTTGGCCTCGCGACCCGCGCCGGGGCAGGGGCGGTAGGGAGGTTGGTCGCCGTCTACACCGCCGGCGTTGCGGCTGCTGTTTACCTCAGCTTGGGCTAGGTTTGCTTGTTGATCCTACTGCCCCGTACAACCATAAAAAAGAGATCCGTATGTGCTAGTAGTATGTAATTCTACCTTGGAGGGCAGTTCTTTCATGGTAAATATCAGTTCCAGAGAAATGTAATATGGTTGAATATACTGATCTTGGTTTGCTGATGCTTCCGTCGATGGAAAACTGCATCAAAACGGACTGTAATCAGTGACGGATGACGCTGAAACAGCAATATACGGCTGCGGAATTGACTCTGTGCGCACGTCGGACAGATTGACAGAGGATACAACACATCTTGTTAGGCATTTCCCTGATGAAATCAGCAATTCAGATCGCTATTTAATTCCGCACGACTCTTCTAGCATCCTATAATGCGTTCCTCGTTTCTGCTTCCGGATAGGCAAGCAGATACATTGAGATTTGGACCGTGTAATATGTGCTACCTCTATATGGGCCGTCCGAAGCAGATACATTGATATTTTGATGGGCCTAACCTCCTGGGCTTTTTTTAAAGTGCTACTAATATTTTAGGAAGCTTTGCACTTTAATATATTTTTAGACGCAAGAAATAGACCAACTGTAACACGCTGTAGCCGTTACCGGGGCTGGGGAGGGACGGATTCAAAAAAGATCTTACAGAGTACAGACTGCATAGCAGCATAGACAAAGGCGAAACGAAGGAAAAGAAAGATACTACATGCTGAAAAAAACGCATACAACGTTGGCGATCGCCATTGCCCATTGCTGCTCTTTTTCCATGATCCGGTCCACCACAACTAGAACAGCGAGCGAACTCCAGTAAAGACAACGGGCGTTCCGCTGTATCCAACGGTGCCAGGAGACGAGGATGGCGAAAGAATCGAAGCTCTTCGTGTTCTGCTTCTGGAGTTGGCTCCACGACGTTTGCCACAAATCCGGAAGCATAAATCCTAAGCTCGGCGAAAGAGCTGTAGGTGAGTCCAGTTCAGCAAATTTGAACCACACCTGCCGTCGGAAAATGAGCAGCGACGCCTCACCGCGAACTGGAGGAAGAATGCGAAGCATACTGGAAAGATCACCTGAACACTGCCCCCACATTCACACGCAGCACAAGTGCTCGTTTCGCCCTCTTTCTGAGAGTAGCAACAGTACAAAGGCAACACCTTCAGCCTGCTACCCCATTCGTCCATTCCAGTATACATTCCCCTTGCTGTACACCTAAGGGGAGCTTCGTAAGTAGCAAATATTATACTGCCACACATGGGATTGTGATCTGGAGTTGCCCTCATCAATTCATCATCGCTGCTCGCTGATCAGTACGTCGCTCGCGCTCACGCACGCACGCCGAGACAAGGCAGGCCGAGTTGGAGAATATCCCTACCTCCAGCGAATGCGCTGTAGGCTGTAGCGTAGCGTCGCTCGCGGTTGGTGCGTCGCGCGCGGGGGCCGCACCGTCACATGGCCCCCCGTCGTAGTAACGCCTCCTCCCAACTCACCACACCGCAAGCACGCACGCGGCAGCACACAACAATACATGCGCGCCGGCCCGACGAGGCGGAGAGGGAGGCAGCGACGCAGCGTACGTCGCGTCGCGTTGGCGCTGGGCCGGGTCGTCGCCCGCCACCGCGGCGGCACATGGCTAAGGCCACCGGCCTCCAGCGCTCCACCTCTCCGGCCCTCGGGTGATTAATTAGTCGTCCTCGGCAGATATGCTAGCGCTTGCGGATGCAGTTTCCCTCAAGCTTTATATTACTAGCAGATGCTTCCTTGCTCCCTGCTATCATTGAATGTTTCACGGGGGGGTTTGTTTGGGCAGGAGAATAATCGGCTTATCTTTCTGTGCTGTATACGCCGTTGCTGTGCAAATTTCTGCTGATTCTCTGCTCTGTCGCCGCCTCGCATATTCCATACCATGCATTGCATGATGCATGCAAAGGTGTACGTTTTGTTCTCTCAAGTCTTCACGGAAGAAGTTTTTTAACACACGGGTGTATATACATTCGTTGCTTGTATGTTATCTAAATAGTTATTAAAAATATGAAAAAAATTAACAAGATAGTTTGATATGAGTTATATCACTCAACCAACATGTAAATTTAAATTTAACTTCTACAAGTTGTAGCAAAAATAACAAAATAATTATGATTATGCGTATACTTAGTTTTAGTTTTGTTTTTTTTTGCTACAACTTGTAAAAATTGAATTTAAACTTGCATGTTTGTGAAGTGAAATAACTTATATTAATCTATCTTGTCAATTTTTTTCATAATTTTTAATGACTATTTAGATAGCATGCAAACACACGAGTGTAAATACACTTGTGTGCTAAAAACTGTTTCCCAAGTCTTCACTCCTCAGCTGCAGAGTGTCCAGAATTTCAGGGCCTCTCTGCCTCGTCACTCTGGTACGAGCAGTAGCTGTAGTGAAGTGTGGCAGCGCGCGTGTGGTCTCTCCACGAGTTCCTGCACGGTTGAGATGGAGTAAGAATCTTCAGGTAGCCCCCGAGGTAAGCGAGGCAGGCAACGTGAAAACTGAAAAGGTAACGAAATGCTTGGCCTTTTCCTTCTCAGTTTCTGTGGCGGTGATCTTCTTTTGCTCACCCTAGTCACCTTGTGGACGCTTCTGTACGTACTCTGTTCGGCTATGTTTCAGGCTTTTCTTTAGCTTTTATCTTGATCTCCAGAATTCCATATGGTTGGAGATGGGCAACGGGTGCGGACGCTGTCTGTACTCTCACGTGGCTTTCCGCTTTATTACCAAACGTTTCCTGTGATATCTGATTGATACATCCTTGGCAGAGAAGATAATTATTGATATGTCAACTTAATTCGGGAGTGCCAACTAATTCTGAATTCACATCATTTGACTAAGATCTATATTAATTTTCTCTGCCGAGCAACACGAGACTATCATGCATGGGGCTGCATTTTAGTTGGACCTGTTCTACCGTTTCTCATGTGCAGTTGCCACCATGGGTGTATTATATGATCAGTAAGATCTGAGAGAATGTCCATGAACTGACCACAGCGGGAAATTTCTTACGTAATCAGTGATGACGAGATGATGTGTGGTCAATGAGCTAAAACCGATCACACTGATTTCCCATGAAAGTAGTAGTAACATCCTGCAGTAACAAAAGGTGATCTCGTCCATGAACTATGACTGAAGTATCTGGCCGCTGTAATTTAGGGCACGTGACGATAAACTCGTTCACGGCAAGACCATAAGTAATGTGCAGATTACTCAGAGAATGAGAAACAAACCGCTCCGTGAAACTGAGCTCAATATATGCTCCAAAGCCTTCCACTTCACGGTTTCATCTTTCTGCTTCCGGTGACAGCATGATGATGAGTGATGACCTGCTCGTTGAATGTGGTGATTAACCGGGCTCGCGCATGATGTTGGCCTGCGCAGGGACGACACGTACGTCCATGAAAACCTTTTGTAAAGAGAAAAAAAAGGGTCATGATTTCTGGATCTGTAATTTGTCACCACTGATTTGGCATAAGCATTTTCCTTTTCGCAGCGATCAAGTGACACGACCGTGCTAGTTGGTGGAGCGACAATGACGCGATTGAGTGACAGTAATTTTCAGTACGCATAGTAGCCAATAGCCCAATACGAGTGCATGCATGATTAATCCCGCACATGACTACATTAGCGCCCATCGTCCAGTTAGACGGGTGAAAGCGGCTTAAGGTTAGGTGCATGCCCGTCTACCTGCACCTGCTCCGTCTTGGTGTTATGAAAGGACAACATCACACGCTCACACTTACTTTCTCCGTTCCAAAACAAACTAATCTATCATTTTTATCTATAATTTTTGACTCCTCGTCTTATTTTAAAAAAATTACGATTAACATTTTTGTTTTTATTGAATAATAAATTATGAATAGTATTTTATGTGTGACTATTTTTTTTTAATTTCTTATAAAAATTTCAAATAAGATAAATAGTCAAACAATAAACACAGAAACCGAAACCAAAAGATTGATTTGTTTTGAGACGGAGTACATACCGTGAGAAAAATGGAAACCAGCGCAACGCTGGAAATTATGCTCACTAAGGTAGGCGACGCGTCAGGTTGACAGGTTTACTCTGGAAAAAGAAATTGCGTTTGATATGTCTACCCCCTGGTACGTTGCAACATTCTCCACAAAGTAGTTCGAGGTTTAAATGACTAAGACTGAACAAAGGTGAGAAGGTTAAAGACTTAAAGTACCCCGACGACTAGTCCTCCTTGAGCAAAAGTGTTTACCGTTTTCGTCTGGGCAAAAATAAAACCCCCAACGAATTAATGACACGAAGATCCTGACAAGGTGCGCGAAGATTCGGAATAATTAACTTTTTACCACTCTTAGAAATCACTCATAGAAATGGTGCTAACATATTTGTTACTGGGCAGCGAGTGACAAATATATTAAGTACCAGTGGTAAAAAGTTAAATGCCTCCGAAGATTTAGGTCTGGGTCAGTTAAAAATGAAAATTCAAGTACGAGTGGGCATCGGTTAGTTTGGTTACACGCGAAATTCAATTCTTTAATTATAAGGTGATACCAAAATTAGTTTGGAAAAAGTTAAAAGACCGAGCAATTCGGTTTCAATCATGACCGAAATTTCACATATTTAGGTTGCAAAAAAATAGGAATTAAAAAAATAATAACATCTCTACTCTTTTATAATTTTCTGATAGTTTAAACCAGAAATGACACCAAATCACAATTACACAATTATATTGTATTTGCATAATTTGATGAAATTTATGAGCTAATTGGATTTTGATGTACCGTTGTTTATATTAGTCGGTTATTTCAGTTATCCAGACACCGTAACCAAATTAGATATTTGGTTATTTTCGGTTAGTCATAATATGTGACCAGCCTAGTTTGATTCGGCTTTTTAGATCTGATTTTTTCTGTATACCCATATAGATTCATGGCCAGCTTCCAGGTCCCACAGCGTGGTACTGCAAAGTCCGCGACTGTACCAGCACACAAGATCACGGCCCCCAGCCTGACGCACTCGTCGAAACCCCGAACAAACCAAACCAATCGACCGACCGACCTGCAGCAGGCAAGCGGCATGTGCGAAACCTGGCATCTCCTTTTAATCCCCATGAGCTGTTTCGCCCCGGGCCGCAATAATCATCCCGGGCCAACCCATCCAGCCACCGCTTTCCCTCCCCCTCCTCCCCCCGTGCATGCACAGCAGCGCCCGCGCGCGCGCCTCGCCGCTGCATGCGAGCGCCGCCCCCACCACCGGCGGTGGTCGCGCGGGACGGCCGGCTTATTATTAGTTTTCTCCTTTTTTTTCTTTTTCACCTCTCCTCGCTCGCTCGCTCGCTCAGGCTGTCGTAGACGTACGCGCGCAATCTCGCCTTGTTGGCTTTTGTCTCGCTTCATGCCCTGGTGGTGTGGTGTCAGTAGGCGGAGGAGGACAAGCGACATGTTGGCCGCGTTGCTGCCCGTTGATGGGCTGGGTGTGCAGGGGAGGGGTTCCATGATGGTGTGCACTCACTCACAAGCAACGGCCAACGCGGGTCCCCGCGCTTGATTGGGGTTTGGGTTTGGATCGGCACGTGTATAGTATAGGCCATGCACTGCTTTGCCACTGTGCGTATGAGGCATCGAGGATAACAGGGAGTGGATTTTAAATCCCTGAGTGAACATCCACTTGTTTATTACATATTATCTAAATAGTCATCAAAAAATTTAAAAATAATTGTGAAAATAGATTAATATAAGATATTTCACTACATAAATATGCAAGTTCAAATATGACTTCTACAATTCACAACAAAAATAATAAATATGACTGTGAGTATACGTATATTGTTCAGAGTTCAATTTTTTATTTTTGTTGTAGATTATAGAAGTCATATTTGAATTTGCATATTTGTGTAGTGATATATCTTATATTAATCTATCTTTACAATTTTTTTATAAAATTTTTGATGACTATTTATATAGCATGCAGTAGATGAGGGGATATCATCTCGAGAGTTTAGAATACTTTCCCCGTATAACAAGAAGCTGAAGCGTGTTGAAAATATAACAATCCAGAATAATTTGCAAATAGAACTTTGATGTCCATGTTATTTACCATTTAAAAGAAAATGTAAAAAAAATAAACCATTATGAAAATACTCTAAATTAAATTTTAAATTTTAGATTTAGATCGTGACGGACAAACTCATGGGATTTTCTATTACGCAATTGGTAGAAAACACCACTCGAATTTTTGCAATATTTGGATCATTGGGTGTTTTGAGATTCATGCAGCTACCCAAACACTAATCCTTTGTCCCTTTCTGTTTCCCTTAGCATCGCACGTTTAAACAGATGTCCCTCATTGTCAGTGCTTTCTCTAGCACCACCACGTAATGCGCCTCCACCTAGTCTCGCCGACTAGGCAAAGGAGTCAACAGAGCTGGCGAGGTCCTTCTTTCCCCTCGTTTCTCCCTGCTCTACTCCTTAAGCCAACGGCAACTAGGTGTCCTAGCCTCGTCTTATTTCTATTCTCCTCTCTAACGCATCTGCCATCACCGGTCGTTGCCATACTTTGCCCTCATCGGGTGTCGATGTCGTGGCTTTGACAGCGTCATTGGCGCGCGCCTCACTATTCGCCTGTTCCGCTACCTACCGTTGGATTGTATCCTATAAACCTAGTGACATACCTTGTTCTCCCCTCCCCTTCCGTCCCCACACTCCCCCCTCCCAATCCCAAGACCATGATCCATAGGTCCTTTCCTGGAATTTGTGGTGTCGCTAGCGCCGAAGAAGGAGAGGAGGTCGCCGGAGTTCGGGGAAAAGCACATGGAGCATGAATCACGAAGTATGTTCAGTGTTCCGAAATCCGTAATATTTGAAGATGGATTTCTATCAATAGATGACTAGCAGTTTCATAAACTTGGGCCTGTTTGGGGAGCTTCTCCCAGCTACAGCTTTTTCCAAAAACTGCTTCTGCCAAAAGCAGCCCCAAACGGTTCATAGCTTCTGAGAATTTGTAGTTACAGATTCTAGAAAATAAACTAAGAATCTAGAAGCTAGAGAAACTGGGTTTAGGAGCTTTTCCAAATTCTCAGAAGCCGGCTACCGAACAGCTGCCTCTTAGAATCTAAAGCTTCCCAAACATACCCTTATACTCCTGCTAAGAAAAGATGAGATGCTAGAGTGTTCCATCATATTTGGAATGCACGGCATATGATCTGCTAAGTACTCCCTTGATTCAAAAAGAAACCAATTAGTAGAGATGAACGTGACCATATCTATATCTGTCCAAATTCATTACGAGGAATTGGCCTTTTTGAAAGTGGGTGCAACAAAAAAGAGAAAAGTACATAGTCGGTCTTAAACTTGTGGCGCGGTACCACTTAGATTCATAAACTATGAAAATGTACGTTTAGGTTCACGAACATGTTTTAATGTACTACCTAGGTCTATGAATTTGTTTTAATGCACCATCCAGGTCCATGAATTTGTTTTAATGTACCATCCAGATCTATGATTTTAGACGTTAAAACAAGTTCATAGACCTAAACGTGTATTTTCTAAGTTTATGGATCTAAGGGGTACCGTACCATAAGTTTAAAGACCGACTATCTACTTTACTTTAAAAAAACAAACTTTGAAAGAAATAGCCCTAGCTTTTCCGTACATACTGGGACAGAGTGAGAGGGCAGGTGGATCACATAAATTCAGTTCCTGAAGGAGTTAGGTGAAATCCCATTCGTTTTGTTCAGTGAAAACTCCCTGAAAACAATTTCCGTCGTGGCAAAAACTCCCTAAAACTAATAATCAATTGCCTGATCATATAGGTCTCCAAGAAAATTTGGCAAGAAAGTGAGGGTATCGTGCCGCCGGTGGCCCTGAAACTCCTAATTGGCTATACGTACGTACGTCTGTCTTGTTATTCTAATCAAACAAGTGGGTGGACACTGCAAATTGCGCTACACGGATTGCTGCCATGCATGTGCGGCATCCCTAGGCAAACAACCACACAGCTCTAACTACGCACACCAAGGACGCTGTCCACTTGACGATATATATATATATACACACACGCTGGGACAGTACTTGATTGGGGGTGATTCCATCAGCGAGGTGCAAAATACTAGCATCCTCTGACCTGCCAAACTGTCCCTCGCGGCTCACATTTCTTGGCCATTTCTTACCTTCCAAGCACCACCAATCTTGTCCCAGGCTAGGGTAAAGCTAAGCCGGTGCTACTCAAAGCTTCAGCCGTCGCGTGCCAAATCCAAGAAAAGGTGCGGCAAGAGGAGGAAGAGGAAGAAGTGCTTGTGGCAGGGCTGACGCGCCAATGGGGGCAGCTTCTTCTTCTTCTTCTTCAGTCCGGCATCTGCTCCTGCTCTGCCTGCTCTGCTTCTGCTTCGCGCTCGCGGTGAGCCAGCAGCAGCCGTCGTCGGACTCGTGCAGCAGCGCCGGCGTCGCGGTCTCGCATCTCGTCCCGTTCAACTCCTCCGCCTTCCGCTGCTTGACCGTCTGGAAGCAGGAGGACTTCGTCCTGCGGGTATGGTGCTGAATTTTGCAATCTTGTCGATTCTTTTGAGTTTTACTGCACGCCAATTTCATGTCAGGGAGTTAACTGTTGGAGTTCAGATACCATTTCAAATGCATACCTGCAGAGTGCAGAATGCAAACTAGACTATGCTGGAAAATGGAAGTTTGGTACTTAATTGATTACAGTGTAATACTGCAATTAGTTAATGAGTGTTGCTTTGATGATCTGGTTTGGTCGTAATGATGCAGTGGTACTGTGGCAGTGTACTAATTAAGCACTGTTGCTTGGAGTATGTTCTTGCGGTAGTTTGGGAGGATCCAAATTTGATAGCATCAAGTACTGCATCATAGATAAGTAATTAACGGTAAGCTTAAGTGATCTGATCCAAATTGGTCGTGTCACCCAGTACAAGAATACCGGCGAGAGCCAATGGAGCTTCATCCTCTCGGCGCCGGACAAGGGCACCTACGTGGCGGTCGGGTTCTCCGGCAAGGGGCTGATGGTCGGTAGCAGCGCCGTCGTCGGGTGGTCGTCGGGCGGGAAGGGCACCGTGAAGCAGTACTACCTCACCGGCAAGAGCCCCGACGAGTGCTACCCGGACAAGGGACGCCTCACGCTGGTCAAGAACAAGGCCGTCGCCGTGTCGCACTCCGGTCGGCTCTACCTCGCCTTCGAGCTCTACACCGACCTCCCGCAGCCGCACCTGATCTACGCCGTCGGCCCCGACGGTAACCTGCCGCCCTCCGATGGCGTCCTCCCGATGCACCGGAGCATGCACTCCCACGCCTTCAACTACACCTCCGGTACAAAGCTCGCACGCATTTCGACAAACAGTTTGCGGCAAAGTTTCTCTTCTTCTCTCCCGGTGAAGATGAAGCAGAGGACTTATTATTTTTTTTTCGCTTTTTGCCTGTTTCGTTTTCAGGGATGGCATCGAGCTCCGGTGGCTCGGGCAACGGGGGGTTCCCGCCGGAGAGGAGGCACGGGCTGCTGGCGATGATGGCGTGGGGCGTGCTGATGCCGCTCGGCATGATGGCGGCGCGCTACTTCCGGCGGGTGGACCCCTACTGGTTCTACGCCCACATGGCCATCCAGGTCGTCGCCTTCGCCGTCGGCATCGCGTCGGCCGTCCTCGGCTTCCGCCTCAACGACGACGGGCTCAAGAACGTCGACGTGCACCGGGCGCTCGGCATCGCCATCCTCGCCATGGCCTCGCTGCAGGTAAGACCTGCTGTTAACTCAAGTCTCTGAAGTCTGAACATGACGGAGGACTAGAATAACAGTTGAGTGATAAAAAAAAACAAATTGCTCAATGATTTGCACATGCGCCCGCAAACGCCAGCTTCCATTTTTCTAGCCATGAGTAATTAAGTTGACTGTGAATGATAGAATTGGTCCCGTGAAGCCGAGCTACCGAAAGCTAATAATCGCATCAGAGAATCTGAATACTTTTAGTAAACGAAGACTGTAACGCCGCTGCATGTTCTTGAGCTAACTGGTTCCGTTTTCGCCATGGCCGAATTGTTTATGCCCTTGTGAGGAGCTGGAACATTGACGGCTTGGCTGATGATTTGATGGGGCAACGCAGGTGATGGCGTTCCTGGCGAGGCCGGACAAGACGTCCAAGGTGAGGCGGTACTGGAACTGGTACCACCACTACGTCGGCCGGGCGGCGATCGTGGTGGCCATCGGCAACATCTTCCTCGGCCTGCACATCGCGCAGGAGGTCAGCGCCTACATCGTCTCCTACGGCGTCTTCGTCGCCGTCTGGGTCATCGCCGTCGCCGCCTTCGAGATGAACCGCTGCTACTCCGACGACGACTGACCGTCCGTCCGTCCATCCATCCATCCATCCGCGATACACTCCAGATCACGGCGACGAGGCGAGCAGCCGGGCACACGGAGGAACAGGGAGGGACTAATGGGCACATACTGCGTTCACGG
Organism: Oryza brachyantha; assembly: GCF_000231095.2. Classification (NCBI taxonomy): domain Eukaryota; kingdom Viridiplantae; phylum Streptophyta; class Magnoliopsida; order Poales; family Poaceae; genus Oryza; species Oryza brachyantha. The sequence continues at coordinate 13,453,616 of NC_023166.2, forward strand.
CAAGTGACGCGGCATACAGCAAAAAAAAAAAAAAAAACACAGCGATTGTTTTTTTTTCTTTTTTCTCTTCTAGCTCTCACACAAGTTGTTAGTTGGACAGCGCATTTTGAGGGGAGTGTGTTTAATTGGTTGATAAATTATTGGATTCTTTTGTCATTTGGGGGGTCGGGGGTATAGGATATGAGGTCAGGGCCGGGGCTGGGCTGCTCTTTCTTTGCCTAGCTGGACGCTCCGGTTCGCGTGTTGTACATTGGTGCATGGTGTCGTTGCCTGTGGTGCTTGTACCCTTTTGGTTGGTAGTTTGTTCACGTTTCTCCCTTCCCCTTGTGCATTGATCAATTGATGGCATTATTTCATTATTTGCTGATTCAGCTACAGAGCCTCTCTGAGATTGTGGGATTGACCTACCCTGGTTTCATTTGTGCAAGTGAAGGCGACATCTACCAATTTATGCGTGAAACAGCAGCAATGCTGTAGCGAGCCAGGTTTCCAGAAGGCCAACGCGTTGGGCAGAGATTGTTACCGGCCAAAAGGCAATAAAATAAATTCAAAGTTTTTGAAAAAACTAAAGTCTGAATCCTTTCCGGGCAGGTTACCAGATTTTTCCAGGCAAAACCGGTATTTGCAACAGGAAGAGGGACTTGTCGACGTCTGACATCTGATGATGAGCGCCTTCGGCCCCGCGCCATATGGGAACAAGGTCTTAGTGCACGATTGCATATGTCGTTAACATATTCATGTCACCGGTGAATTACTCAGTTTGCCTCATCAGTTCTACGACTTACAACTGAATTGGATCTACATTCTACAGGCTGCATCTGCTGGCATCTAAGTTCTTAGATAGTCCGAAATTTTACCTAGATACTGTGCTAGCCTATGCATGATCCCTTCACTCAGATACAACATGTTATTATTACTGACGACCGACATGGACCTATGCCACAATATCACGGCTCACTCCTCAGAGCGTGGCTTTCAGACGCGCCCGCATTCTGTGCATGGGATGCAGCAGCAATTCCTTTCATCTTCAGATCCCCTGGCAAGGGCAACGACTCCTGCAGAAGCTGCTGCTGGAGCGTGCTAAGATGCTGCTGCTGCTGCTGCAGATGCATCTGTTGCTGCTGGTGCTGGGAGTGGATCTGTAGCTGCTGCAGCTGCTGAGCTGCCAGAAGAGATTGTATGTGACTGCGCTGGTAACCTTGTGGATTGGCGCTTCCAAATGAGGACAGGCCAAAGTTTCCCACTTTGCCACAGCTGGTGTTAACCTGACCTGTTGCAACCTTCAGCTTTTGAATCTCATCTCTTAGCCTGTCGTTCAGTGCTACATGCAAACAAGGAACAGTTACAATCCTAAAGACGATAGGTAAAAAATGTAGGATAAAGCTAATATGTTACCTACAAAATATTCCTTCCAGTTTTTTTATTTGATATTGTTTACTTTTGGAGTTATGTTTGACCATTCGTCTTATTCAATTTTTTATGCAAATTCGTAAAATTATAAATGATCTGAAGCCTATCAAAGATATAATCCTACTACCTCCATCTCAAAATATATAGGCTTATGACTTTTTTTTGGAATGATTAAGGTTGAAGTAAGAAATGGTTGTGATTAGCAGAGATGAGAAAGTAGGAGAATGTTGGGATTGGCTGACAGAAGGATGTAGGAGTTGTATTTTGAGACAAATTTGAATCCTATAAGTAGCTATATTATGAGAATAAGTCTTAATTTTCATTAACTAATGTTTACTCTTTTCATAGAATTGTTATCTTGTTTTATCATTTTTTTCCGTCTCTACCATATACAAAAGGTTAATAATTCAGCAAAAGAGGCAGCAGACGATGAAAAAGAAAAGATCAGGAGAAAATCGAAGGGAATATCACACTGTAATATTCCACCACATCCACTGATCCACAAGAGAATAAGGAGAAAAGAAAGCAGTATTAATAGTCTCAAGTAATTTCCAGTTACATAGTATTAAATTAGTGTGTCATGAAGGCACTTTTTCTAAAATATCTGTTAATTGGCTTGGAATTATTGTGATGATACGAAAACCTTACCATCCTGCAGCCTGACTTGTTGCTCCATTGTTTGCACCCGTATTTTCAAATCACTATTTTCACTTGTTAAACCAGTAGTATCTCTCTGTATTATTCAGATAGAGATAATCAAGGATAGACTCGTGAAAACTGAAAAGTAAGTTCTTTGAAAAACTACACAATCCCAATATATTAACAGTATCAACCTGTATGATTGAAAAGGTGTATATGCAGAGTAATAAACCAGATGTTAGCATCCTAACTACCATATATGATTACTGCTCAGACAGAGGAAATAATGCATGAGTTATCGGAATGTCCAGAACGAGTAGAACTATGTCAAGTAGCTTCACTAGATATAGTGATATACAACCAGCCATACTTAGATATTTAGAATAACCTACAAATTTAGCGACTTTATCCTAACGCAGATAAAACAGGCAGCCTACCAGATAAAATTTCTAAGTTCTCAAAAACTCAAACATGACAAGAATTAGAAGCTCTGACTAAATGCTCCCCCCAAAGAAAAGCATAGGCATGTACCAAACTAAATATCTGCACTCTGTGTTGGCGGTACGTGGGACTGAGTGGCATTTGATTAGTACAGTACAACTAACTGCCAAACCTCAGTGTAAAGTGTCTAAATCATAGATGCACTAAGTATGGGATAAGGTAAAGCCAATACAGAACCTGTAACATGGACAACTGTGCTGATAGTGTAGTTGCTTCTGTCTGGAGAGTCTGTACTTTTCTCTCGAGCTCTGCAATGTATCGCATCTTTCTTTCTTTTGACCGAGCAGCTGACTGGCGGTTTGCCAAGATCCTAAAATGATTCAACGGAGTAAAAGAATTAACTATAGTCTAAACCCAAAAGGCACGCAATAAGATCACCTAATAAGTGAAACAAAATAATCGTAAGTCAAACACAATCTGGATACATAGCTATGGAAAATAACTGGACTGGTTAATTATTTGATGGCACTAAATGGCATATACTTAAAGAAAGTTGTGCTAAATACTGCTGATAAAAAGGGATAAATTAGAGCTAGAGCTATCTATTCTTCTGTATTCCTCCTCTAAGTAGGGGAATGCATGCTAAACAAGTAAACAAATATATAATTGTCAACATCACATATTAATAACTAAGCATATTCTCCGTTGTGCTATTGAAGAACTGACTGACTATAAGGGACCAGAGCTACTCAGTTATATGACGAGCACAGAGACATCACCATAAGCACTTACGAAAGTGCATAAGATCTAAGATTAAGAACAACACAAATGACCACTAGGTCCTTCCTGTTAGCTTTGTCAAATAACTATTACGCTTTATCGAACCTGCTCAGAACCAAATCTCCCTTCATCAATGATAGATAGAGACAGGCTCAGTAGTTAGTAGTTAGTGCCATACTCTGTTTTATCAATAGACCAAAAGAAACGGCACAGGTTAATTTTAATGTACGAACGTTAAAAACATAAAATTATGGATGCCACAACTTTCTCCCCATTCACACGCTTAATCACTCTGATGACTTCGGAGGTTTCTTTCCTCAGAATTAGGAAGTCGCGCTCTAAGTCAGTTAATCCGTCCCTATCAAACGCCGCTATCGATAACCTTTCTGCTCAATTCTCACGGTCCAAAAATACTAGAAAGGTGACAAGCAGGCGAGGGGAGAAGGGGGATTCTCACTTCTCAGACCAGTCTGTCTCACCTCTTGGCGCGCTTGGGGTCAACGAGGGCGAGCTCCGCAAGCTTGGCATCAGAGATTGCCTTCTTAGCGTCAGCGCCCATCCTCCCAGCCACACCGGCGGCGGACGACGCCAGGGACGTGGAGCCGTCCATCGACATGCTGTGCTGGTGCCGCGGCCGAGCGGGCGGTGGGGGCAGCGGCGCCGCGGGCTCCGGGGACTCGAGCTTGCCCCCGGCCTCGAGGAACAACATCTCGAACATCCGGCTGCCGCCTGCCCCCTCATCCTCCTCCTCGTCGTCCTCCTCCTCGTAGTCGTCGCCGCCGACCTCCCCGACGACGCCGAGGTCGGCGTCGAAGGCGATGTCGTCCGGGAGCGCCGCGCCGAGGAGGATCTCCGACTGCGCGCGCCGGTGCCTCGCCGCCCGGCGCGGCGGCGAGCCCGACATCGCCGCGACGTCCCGCGACGACAGCGACGACGGCTCCTCCTCCTCCGCGGCGGAGGTGGAGGCGGAGGCGGAGGCAGTCGGGTCCATGGAAACTGCGAGATCTGGCGCGGCAGAGGGTAATGCGGGGGGCTGGGAGAGGGGCGGGTACGGTGGCTAGCGGCGGATGGGGCAGGGAGGCGCGGCGAGCGGAGAGGAGGAAGACATGGTCTCGTTGAGCTTTGACCGAGGCATTGACTCTCCGGAGAAAAGGAGAAAAAAAGAGAGTTCAGTGGAGAAGAGGATGCGAGGTGGGGGAGGAGTGGCCGCGACGTTGGATGGTGGTGGGCCTCTGATCTCGGCGAAATGCGCGCCGAGTTTAGTAGGGCCCAGTAGGCTGGACTGGGCTCCCTTTTGGTGGTGGGCTTGAGACCTCCGAATGTTCTGGACTCTGCCATGGAGCTTCGCCTAGCTCATGACACACTTTTCGTTGTCCATTTCTTGATATTTGTGATTGATTTTTGTGAGTATAGGACTTTTTTACTCATAATTTTGGCGGTTTGGATTTAGGGATTTTTTTATCTCTCATCACATCGGATGTTTGGACGTTAATTAGGAGTATTAAATGTAGACTGGTAACAAAGCTAATTGCATAAATAAATGCTATTTTATTAGACAAATTTTTTAAGCCTAATTAAGCCATGATTAGCAAATGTTTACTGTAGCATTGCATCCACTAATCATGGACTAATTAGGTTTAATAGATTCGTCTCGCGAAATAGTCTAGAGTGTGGGGTGTATTTTATTAATAGTCTATATTTAATACTTCTAATCAGTATCCAAACATTCGTCGATGTAGTCTCTGTCATCCAAGCAGGGTCTTAGTCATTTGTCTTATTCAAAAAATATAAAAATATTATTTATTTTGCTTGTGACTTACTTTATTATAAAAAACTTTAAGCACGGAATTTTTGAATAAGACGAATGGTCAAACGTCAAAAAAAAAAGTCAAATATACGTCATGACACGGAGGTAGTAATGGTTATGGATCATGAATTCAAATAATAAAACCCAATTCATAAAGTGTCAAAAGAAATCAAATCGTGGAGTCACGACGAGCATTTCACAGATACGAAGCACCCTGCCAGTATACTGTATGTATTATTTCACCCTGGTTAGTATGCTGTAGTATTATTTTACCCGGACGTAAGTATGTACTATAATGTTAACCATGATACACTGTATTATTTTACCCCGATGTAATCATTGACTGTAATGTATTACATGAATATATCATCAGTACTCACTCCGTTTTTTATTATAAAATATTTAGATTCTATTTAAATTCATCTATAGGATAATGTATATATTTATAATACATTTAAATTCATTATTATCCATATAAATCCAGTGAAAACCAAAATATATCATATAAAACAGAGGTAGTACCACCAATTTTTTATTTGACGATGTTGTCTTTTAATCACCAATTTTTCATTTGATGATGTCTTTTGGATCACCAATTTTTCATTTGACGACGGTTTTTGGATCTTTAAATCTATTTTTAACCATTCATCTTATTTTTAAAAAAATTATGTATTCTCAATTAGTCCTTTAGTTCATAAATCTTATACCCTAATGCAAGCATTTCTAGTACTTTTTACTTTTTACAGTAATACTCGGTACATCAATTAGCATTTTTATTCCCACCTTTTCTCTTACATCTGTTCGTTCCTGAAGCACGTTAGTGTTTTTTTCCTGAACCTTTATCCTTACTTAAACAACATAAAAATAATTATATTTACTTTAAACTCAACTTATAATTTTATATATTTAAACAGAACTTTTGAATCAAACGAATGATTAAATATAAATCCAGAAGCAAGTATGTCAATAAAAATCCAGAAGCAACTATGTCAGACTTAAAACGGAGGGAGTATTTCCTAGTAAATGAGGGTGTACCGAATACACATTCAACTAAAAAATGGTATCCAAATAAATTATCCCCTCATCAGTGTACTACAGAACTATGGTAAGAAAGCAGAAAACGAACAGTGCAGCGATAACGCCTCATTTAAGACAACTGCAAAGAGTAATTTCTAAAGCTTCCCATTCCAATATTCGATCATATTAGACTAAACAGCTATAGATAGATTACAAAACATGCCAGGGTTTGAACGCGACACTGCTGTAGGTATGGTACATGTTCCGACCGCCCGATTTGGAGAACGGTTGGAAGATCAACAATCTAGAATGCTAGAGTGCTAGAAGGAACCCGTCGAAAAGGAAAAGATTGGAGGGAAGGAAAAGATTTAGAGCGAGGCCCAGAGGAGCTACAGAATGAACAAACAGAACAAGGCTGGCATTTTTATTTTAGCTGTCTATTCTAAAGGGCTCTTGAGACTAAAGAGGATTATATGTTCATTGACTATCACTACTGCATAGGTACAGTTGGCCTGGGGAGCATTGAGTTGACGAGCTCCTCGTTTATCTTCACTGGTAGCGGTGGCATCTGCTTCATGATATCCGGAGCGTCATTTATCCTGTAAGAACGTTGCATGAGAAGCATAACTAAATTTTCGAGCTGTCAAACAATATTTGGACCTAAAATATGTTAAAGAGACAATAGAGATTGAGTACAGTAACATATTCACATTTCATGGATGCAAGCATTTGGTGCTACCTTTTCATACTGAAGAGCAGATGGCTCCAAGAACAGGATTAATGAGACAAGTTTTGTGTATTTGAATTTGTGAAGTTTGTGTTAACCTTGGAAGTGCACGTGTATGCTTCCCATAAGATAATGACCATATAGATTGGACTGTCCTGTAACATGAGGACTACCAGAAAAATCTACAGAAGATATCCATGAGCCATGATCGATCTACGCACAGATTTTTAGGGTGGGAAAATGAAAGAAAGAATGTTTTATCTGCTCATCTATAGTACAGTAGAACTACAAAGAGGATCATCATTCCAAATTTGATGCCTACATATGATTCATCAGTCGTCACACATGACAACTGAATGCAGCATTTTAATTTGATTATATGCACCCAAACAAGGAAAGTCACATTATGCAGCTACATATTAAAAGATACAAGGACACTAATTAGCAAGTAATATCATCAAAGAAGGTTTGGATGAATGGCATGAAGTCATTTCAAAACTTTGCAAATTTAACAGAGCAAAGGATTCAGTATGTACTCTTTCAAGACCCTGAGTATATTATCTCGAGTTTGGCACAGCAGAGAGATGTTATCTTGTATCTGCAAAAAGGATAAACTACCAATTGAGCAAAACTGGAAAGGCATGGTAGATGTAACAAGAAAATCAAAGAACAATTACATGATCGTGAAATATATTGATGAGACAGAGTATCGCCAGAGGTTGAAATAAAAACAAAGTACCTGCATAGTGCTGAGGTTGGTTGAAATTTGACTCAAAACCTGAGCGTTGGTTTCAAGAAGTTCTCCTGTTGGACCTCCAATTGCTGCAAAAGGGAAAAAATAACTCAGCAACTCGATACCTAGGTCATCAATGGCAAGTTGCAACAGTCCCAGTATTTCTGGACATAAAATTATGTGCATTCTACTTTATTAATCAAATAACGATCCATAAGAAATACACAAAACAGAACTTCGCACAACATGCACATTTCCACATTGCAGTATCTAATTATATGGACCAAAGTAAAATGTTTAAAAAAATTGAACTGTAAAACAGTTCAGAGAATATCATGCTGACTTACCTTTGGAAGAAATTTCGTCATCATCAATGGGCAGAGCTGGAAGTTGGAATGGAGGAACATTAGGCCTTCCAGCTATATGAACAGGTGGTTTTGATGAAGAATCTGAAACCTTCTCCTGCAGCAATAAGTGTCTGTCAGCGTAAAGCTTGTCAAAAATAGTGTGCATTAGCTATAAACACATACACAAGGAACTTTTTTCTCTTCGTGAATTATTACAAGTTAACAAAGTTATAGACAAGCACTTTCACATAAATATAATAAAAAACCATGTTACATGCCAGCTGGAGAAAAATAAAAAGTAGCATAAGTGGTTCCAATTTCCAAGTGCACAAATGTAATTCTCAGAAATAAAGTGCAGAATTTTTAAAAGTATCAAGTGCAGGCATTAACCTGAGGTTCTAATTTTTCTCATGAATACAAAATCAAAATAAATGCCACGTTTCTTGAGTTGAGGGGTATAGATCAATATAGGAAGATCCAAGCTAGAGCCACAGAATAGTAGCACACACTTAAAATATGATGACTCTTGCAAATGTCATCTTGAAGCTTAGATATATGGCTTAGCAAACTTACATCTCGAACAATCGAAACCATATTGTGAGCTATTACTCTAGTAGATAGCAATGCCCTAACTCTTACTCTACACAGTTGTCAAAGAAATGTAATAAAGTTGCTCCAAAAGAATCTATTTATAATAGGAAAAAGTCTACTTCACCCCCTGAAGTATGAAACCGGATATTTACCCTCAAACTATAGAAATCGATTCAAATAACCTCCTTGTGTGGTTTTGCTGAGTACATGATGACATATTGACATGGCGGTGTTTTTGGCCATGTGAAGTATGGGTGGGCAATGGCATGGTGAGAGTCAGTTCAATACTATTTTCTTCAAAAGTGAACCGGCCTGAGAATGATGAACATTAGTGATAATATGTAATATTTGGGATTGCTAATCAGTGGGTGAAAAGTAATGGTTGGTTCAACTTGGGTTTAATGGACCAATCTTTGGGACATGCAAGCAATACCGTTGCCATGTCATCGTCTACATGGCAATAAAATTAAAGCCACTTCATGGGGTTATTTGATCCAGTTTTCATACTTCAAGGGGTAGAATAACCGGTTCATACTTTAGGGGGTTAAGTAGACCAACCCCAATAGTCCAAGGGTGAAGCTGACCTTTTCCTTTATAATATGGACAATATAGTTTGATTAAATCCACAGGTGTTTTTGTGGTGCATAGTAAGTGCTGACAATTAATGAGTATAATAAAACTAGATGACTTAATATGTTTGATTTTTGAAAGAGATGATTCTGACATCTTCCATTTAGAAAATATCATGATAACATGCTAGATAATCTGGAGGGTTTTCATGCGGTGACTTTTCGGACTATGCCCAATCACATTCTGTCATAAATTTACTAATTACAGCAAAATCAAACATTGATTTTCCAGAATGAATTCCAAGAGTCATGAGTAAGGGAGAAAAAAAATGTAAAACCTTTTTATCTTTGCTTTTCTTTGAGGAGCTGTGGTCCTCTTTCTTTCTCTTCCCACTTTCCTTTTTCTGCAGAGCAAATACATAACCTCGAATCATTGCTGAAAAAGGGTAACGAGACCAGGCACCATGATAACAGTGCTGAAGGAGTATCCTATGTTTATACTACTCACATTCATCCATCTACACCGCAAGGCCACATCTCGAACCGTTTTGTCTGGCAACTTCATGGCTATCTTTGCGTATCGGATGACAGGTGCATCAGATGCATACCTGAGAGCAAACACCAGAGTAACATCAAAGCCAAAAAATAAAGGCCCTCAAAGCTAAACAATCCATGGAACCCCTCACAATGTTGTTTGCAAACACTAATGCAATATTGGTGCTACTGTCATTTTGATGGCAATGAGACGTGTCAAGTGCCATTTCGATAAGAGTACCAACCATTATGCAACGACTGAGCATTCATTCACATCGTCTATACACTATACAGTGCAACAAAATAGAGCAAGCCTAGACGACTGGGGAAAAAAATCCGAAGAAAGGACGTAAATAGTCTCGTAATTATCCACTTGTCCAAACAAATACTGCTTAAGTGAACGAAAATTCACATGAGGAACTGCAAGGAAATATCGACATTAAAACCCTAAATTAAACCGTGGTACCTTACAATCTACGCCTGTACAGTAACAATCTTAATTACTCGGAAGCAATTGCAATCCAGACCCAGAAATCAGTACCCACACGCGCTCCACCTAATCCGAATTGCCAAACCCCCCAAACATGCATAACCCAACAAAGCAGCACGCGACTTACTTGACGAGCAGCTCGTCGAGGGTGGATTGCTCCTCCGACGACCACTCCCGCGCCAGGCCAGGGTCGTGCCGGAGCGCCGCCGCCGTCCCGCCGGAGCTAGGGTTTGCTCCCCCTCCACCCCCACCGCCGCCACCGCCGCTGGAGTGGGACCCGTTCTGCGCGGCGGCGCTCGCCGGCGGCGGGTGGCCGTTCGCGCCCATGTGCCTCCCAATTGGGCGCGAATTTTTTGTGCGCCCTTCCGGAAGCCGCTCGCTGCTTCCGCGCTCCGAGCGCTGGGAGAGCCCCTCTCTCTTCTTCCCGCGACGAGTGGATGGGAGGAATATTTTTTTCTTCTTTTTTTTTTCTTCTGCGGGATCTTTTGGATCGATTTGGGGATTTTTGCTGTATTTGTTTGCAAGGTACGAGGCGGGTTTTGCCCTTTCCATTGTGGGGACTTCTCTCATCGTTTGGAGTTGTGGGCTGAAATCAGGTCGAGCTTGATTAAATTTAATCTTTCTTGTATTTTAATTCATACTACCACCGTTTTATGTTCGACTTTTTGTTCCAATATACATTGATCATTTATCTTATTAAAAAATTAATATAAATATAAAAAATAATAAGTCGTGCTTAATTTTTTTAATAATAAAGTAAGTCACAAGCAAAATAAATAATATTTTTATAATATTTTGAATAAGACAAATAATCAAACATTGCAGGCAAAAATCAAACATCTTATGTTATAAAACGGAGGGAGTAGTTTAAAAAATTATCTTTGTTTATTTTAGCCATACTTTAAATTTTGAATAGATTAATTATATAGTGAGTACGGATATAACGAACGCATACCTACTTGGATACATATATAATATTGGTAACAAATACTTATTCGAGTTTCTTCGTAGCAACAACCATGTATAATAAGTAATAGCTATTCAACCAACGCAATGCATCTATAATGCAGCTAGACTAACGAGGAAGCAACTAAAGACCAGGATGATAATTTCGTTCGTGGGTTCGGGTCCTCGGCGGGAACCCATTCCTACGGTACAGGATAGGGTATGAATTTCGTTCCGCGGGTAACCAGATCGGTACAGGATAGGGTATGAATTTCGTTCCGCGGGTAACCAGATCTGGAGCCCTCGCATATGGACGGGTGAGGGGCTAGGTATTGAGACCTATCCGCGAGTCACCTGCGGGGGCTGGGGGAGTATATTAAACTATAATCCCTAAATTACAACACATAAAATATATAAAAACACAATCCGAAGCCCATATATATAATATATATAAAGTAACCTAGGAATGTTTAGGAGGACTAAACTTTAGCCCATTGCCCCATCAAATATTTGGACTTATAAATAGTAAACGTAAACGTATATTATTAATAAAACCCATCTATAATCTTGGACTAATTCACGAGACAAATCTACTGAGCCTAATTAATTCATAATTAGCTTATGTGATGCTAAGTAAATATGCTCTAATTATAGAATAATTAAGTTTAAAAAATTTGTCACGCAAATTAGCTTTCATTTCTATAATTAGCTTTATAATTTATCCATATTTAATATTTATAATAAGTGTTTAAACATTCGATACGATTTATATGAGTTGAGATTAAAAAATTTAGCTCTAGATACCCCAACACTGGCCGACTCGATGACTCCCTCTCTCGGTTTCCTTCCTCTCCTCACGCAACGGCGCAAGCAGGCGTAGGGCGGCGGGCGGCAAGGCGGCGGCCGACGGAGTCCGAATCCCATCCCTCCCCTCCCCTGCTCCAGCCGACGGCGCACGCGGTGGCCGAGGCGGCGGGGCTGCGGGGCGTCGAGCCGGCGCGGGGCGGCGGGTCGGTGGGGCGCCGAGCAGGCGCAGGGAGGCGGTGCTCGGCGAGAAGGCGCAGGGCGGCTGGGCGCCGAGCAGGCGTAGGGCGGCGATGCGCCAAGCAGGGCGGCTGGCGAGCGACGCCGAGGTACAGAAACCGGCGAGGCCGAGGTACTGAAACCAGCGAGGTATAGAATGTTCCTCAATTCGGTTTTAGAATGTCCCTGTTATCCTGTTCATTTTATTTGCTTTTGATACATTATCCAGAAATCCTTCATCAATACCATTTTACTTGTGATTCCAGTTTGTTTCTTTCGATTTCTGTTATGGCGGGAAAGTACCCGACTGCAGCACGGACTCCAAAACGCAGTTTATGTATGATATGTGGGACCATGTATTAATGTTTTGTAGGTAACTATTGTATGAATTGGCTATTAGATTATTTGTAGATGAATTAGAGCTAATAGTTGGCCGTACTGTTGAACTTGCTCCGAGAAGATGATCAAATACTAGACATAAAAATTAAAAAATAAAGTTTTTCTGGGATAAAGGTAATACTACTAGGTATGGGTGTTTTTTTTTAAATTTTAAGATAGAGGGTAGGAGTACCACTTTCTTTATTGATCCCCAAATTTTGATTTTTTTTCTGGGATAGCACATGTGAGCTGGGTGCCACCACTTACACATGGGCGTGACCACGCCCTTGCTGGCTTGCACACACTGAAACGTCCGGCCCCTCGGCCCTCGCGCTCTCATACTCTCACTTCTTCTCTCTCTTGTGCACGGCGAGGGTGGTGGTGGTTGAGCTGATCAACGGCGGCGGCGCCGACTTCCTAGTGGCGGTGTCTGGCGAGCGACGGGGATGGGAGCATCGGAGGTCTGGGGAGATAGATCAGCGGAATGGGGGACGATCGAGTGCGCCCCGTTCCATCGATGTATCCTCCCTCCTTCCTGCAGCCATGGCGGCTAGCGGCGACCTGGCTGCGGCAGCATGAAGGCGGTGGGATCTGACGAACAAGGGGAGCGAGAGCATGCAATGGCAGTAGCGGTATATAGCTGCATTTAAATTTATTGGGTGGGGTGGTCGGTCGATTGTGTGGCTATGTTCCTAGAGCAATGTTGGTCGCGGAGTTCATCTTTTAGCTAGCTGCCCGAATCTGCTAGAGTTTGTGCATGATTTACGCTGCTTTTCAGATGATTTTTCCCTTGGTCTACATCGGCAAGCTAGGGTTACTTGACTGGAGAAATTAGCTTGGCCTTAGATATTTGCTGCTCGTAGAAATCATAATAATATAGTGAAACACTGAGGATGGTATGAAGGCCATTGCAGTGGATTTATATTTGAGCTTGTGCTTCAAAACTCATGTTTCATCTTCTTGGGCATGCTCAATGTTGAATAGTCCCACATTAGCTGTGGAAGCCTGGAAGGACAAAGAACCTAAGATATAAGTGGAGGAGCTTCTCACCTCAATGACTACCTTTTGGGGTGGGAAAGGCTCTTTACGATCCTACAAATGGTACCAAATCCTGACTAGTTTAACATCTTAGCCTGATGGACACAGTGTGAAGGCCTGATGGACCGTGGCCCGTGGGTGCTTGCGGGGCTCATATACCTAATGGACCATGGGCATGTGGGGCCTGAAGGGGCGGTGAAGGGCCGAGGGACACCAATATGTGAAGAGGGAGATTGTTGAATAGTCTCATATTGGTTGTGGAAGGGAACAAGACCTAAGATATAAGTGGAGGAGCCCCTCACCTCAATGGCTAGCTTTTGAGATGGAAAAGGTCCTTTACAATCCTACAAGTGGTATTAGAGCCTTGTTTTCTTTTTTGGATTTTCACCGATCTATAGTTTTAAGCCATGGCTAGCAAGTTCACAACTAAGCCTCATGTTTTCGATGGATTGAATTTTTCTTATTGGTGTGATAAGATGCAATCTTACATTATGGTCGAGGATTATGATGCCGTTAACGTCAGATTTTGGCAAATTACCGTTATGGATTGAAACGTGATTAAAGACCGAATCAGACAAGAAAGGGCGAATCGGCTGGAGGAAAAGATTGAAGGCGATACGGGTGCAGCCGATGGAGTCTGAATCGGACATGGATTGGAGTCCGATTGGGCCCGAAAGTTAGACATAGGTTTGGTATTAGTCACGAGTCCGTGTAAAGTAGTTAGTTGTTATCTTGGAGTTTGTTTAGGATTTTAGATTTAACTAAAGTCTGGATGTAATAAGTTAGTTACTAATACAGATCCTTACCCAGTTAGGTTAGTTAGATCTGAGGCTATAAATATGTGTGCCCGGAGTCATTGTAAATCATCAATCAGATCAAACACACAACTTCGGTGCATCGCCAACTTTCTCGACTTGCTTGGGCTTTCGGCATGGGGTTTGTCAGCTTCGTAATGTAAGCTCGAGTTCGTCAGACCCGTCGATCGGCTGGAATAGGACTGTCTCGGTTGAGTCCGATCTCGTGCCTAGTTGATCGACGAGCCGAGTTCTATTGTTGCTTTAAGCTGTTTATAGTTTAGAGTAGTGGTAGTTTCGATCAAGTCCTCGCGAGTTCCTCTGTTTAATCTGCTAGCACAAATCTAGTCAACTTTATTCTGTCTCGGTTTGGTTCGATCAATCTAGTTGGCTCGGTTTATGTTGTCAAATTGGATCGAGTACTCGTGAGGGCTTATCGCTGGAGTTCTAGCCAGCATTATCCTGAGTAGTCTGTTAGTTCACCGATCTTCATATTCCAATCTATGCATGTTTAGTTCGATCTTCATATTAATGAATAAGTTGATTAATCTTCATGTTTAGTTCGATCTTCATGTTTAGTTCGATCTTCATATTCCGATCGGCTGATATTAATGAATAAGTTGATAGATTACGCTGGTTCGATATCTGGTTACTCGTATGCTGCAATACTTAACCGTATGCTGCAATACTTTACTGATATCATACGTGGTTACGCTTAGATCTTTACCGTCTCGGTTGAGTCCGATCTTCTAGGTCTAGCGTGAGTATGTGTGCGATTGATTATTATTGTTTTATGCTAGTAATTGGTATATCAATCCGGTTTATCTTAAATTCCATGTTTAGTCTCCTATCGGATGCTGATTTTACGTGTGATAAGTACTGGATCGGTCAGATCGGCTGATTAATCTTAAAACTATCTTGGTTAAGTCCGATCTTTTGAGATTAATTAGTTGATTGGTCTATTCGGTGGTTATCCTACCTCTGATTTGGCCGATTGAGCATATTTACTTCTGTTACCATAAAATTCATGTAAAGCCGATCGTCTAGTTCATCGGCTAGGGTCCTAAGACGGTATCGGCTATCTGGCCGATAGCGATTTTGGGTTTTACTGTTTTCCATGCTTGTCAGTTACAGGATCAAAGTGACCAGCATTCTAAGAATTAGGTCCTGCACTGGAGTGGTCTTAGAGTAACTCTCAGGCCTACGTGTGTGACACGTTGTTGTTATTTTCAGCGTCAACAAATGTTTGGCAAAGAGTTGCACAACCATATGTGATTCCTGAACAAATTAACACTGTTGCTTTAAAAATTGAGTTTAATAACAATTGCAAAGCTATGATACCACTTGTAGGATCGAAACAGAGTAAAACACACCTACCATGGGGTGAATGGTAGGTATATCAAAAATCCAGATCTTTTTAGCGGAAATAAAAGATTGCCTTTACAAAAGCCTTCACGAAGCCTCCGGTCGCACTGCGCTTATACCACCGGTCAGACCGACGTTACGTGACCAGTCAGACCGCTCGCATACCTCCGGTCAGATCGACGTTATGTCACCGGTTAGACCGACGTTATGTCACCGGTCAGACCGGCCTCTTGCCTGCGGTTGGAACGTCGGGATCCTGGAAAAATGCCGATTGACAATACTTGAAGATGTAGATTGAATCTCTCGACTTTTATCGATCAACTAACTTTTACAAAGTGCATAAACAACACTCCAAACAAAAACTTTTGATCTAAAATCGAAATTGAATCTAAACCCTAATTTTCTCTCTCAAAAGGCACACCGGGGGCATACCCCTCGGTATCTATTTATAGCCTCAACGTGGTTATGCAAAGCCCACGTATCTAGCACGAATTAGGACTCCCAATCTCATGGGAAACCTTTTCTTATCCGTAACCAATGTATCTTTATCTCCAATACAACTAATCTTCTCATATTCGGACTTCTATCCGAATTCAACTTCATATCCCATACGCACACAATATCTCTATCATATGCCATATGGAGTCTTCACCAACCACGTGCATTGATCTTTAGTCTAAGTATCCCGTATGATATCTGACCGTCCGGACGTCACCTTATCTCCAAGTTGACTCTCGATCCATCACCGGTAATACTCTCCTGAGGCATCAAGTCATCTACATATGAATCAAACAAAGAAACCATATTCCAAGACCAAACTATCTCTAACTTGACTCATTGTTAGCAAAACAACAGTACCCTTACGTATAGAAACCATCTAGAAGTCAAATCCACAAACAACAAATCCGAAACCGAAAAGATCATCTAAAACCGAAAGCTGTCAGCCTGCCTTGCCGGTCTGACTGCCCAAATACATGCGGTCTGACCATAGGTGTCTCAACTGGTCTAACCGCCCGGTTAATTTATCACAAAAACACTTCGTCATCACAAACCACCAATTGTTCATCACAAAAACTTGTAGATCACTCCTTGATCTTACACTCAACAATTCAAGGATTGCCAGTGTTCTAAAAGGCGCCGCCGGTGCCAGTTATCCACATTAGTCCTTAGATGACCGGTTAGCCGTATTAGTCATTAGATATTTTGTTGCTATTCTAGAGTTATGTAGTCTAATTATTATGTAAGTATGCTTGCTAATTTCTTGGATTTAGTTGGTCTGATCTGACCTAGGCTACTGCTAGGCGCCACCCAGCTGCTCATTTGAAAAGGAAAATTAATTGAAGGGGATCAAGAACACAGGGGAGACAGGGTACAGCCCTCCATCGGTAGAGGTAAATCAATCAATCAAGCTTGCATGTCCAAGTCCCACAGAGGCCTACTCGCCCCCCGCGTGGCCACCTGATCTTCAAGTGCCCCATGGATGTGGAGGGCCAACGATGGAGAAGAGAAGAGTTCCATCGTGGACTAGTTGATTTCTTGTTCAGTAAACTGATGATGATTTCTATTTCGTTTGCAACATCATGTGCTTGTGATGCAGATCTCTGTATGTTATATACAGATTGTGTAGCATATGCAGTATATATAACCCTTGTTGAATTTCCAGGAGAGCTGCCAGATGAAGACCCAGAACATGGTGGGCAGATCATCTTGCAGCAAGAACAAAGTGTTTGGTAGTCTAGCTGTTGAAAACATCCCAGAAATAGATCCAAGTTACAGGCTTTTCTTGGAACATCTAAGGGATGATGGGCATGGCTATGTGCTTGATGCCCCAAGAGGGGACCATGGCTCGCCTGTTTTTCTAAGATATGCAGAGGATCATGTGTCCAGCGGACACACTAGGGCCAAATCTGGCACAAAGATCCCAAACAATTCATTCCATAGAAGACAGTGTGATCCAAATGGTGAGGGGCTTGGTTTAACATCAGAAGAAGCTGTCAATGTAAATGTGGGGCATTCTTTTTCATCAGGAACATCATGTGTGGCTGAGACATCAGAAATTGATGAGTCTTATGCTACATTTCTGAGACTTCTGAAGATTAAGGATGGTCTCATGGTTATTGAGCCAGAACCAGGCGTTACCATTGTATATGGGCAAGCAGAGGAGACACCTCCTGGGTATGATGAATTGAACAGAGCTACTTCCACAAATGAAAGACACCATTCTTTGACAACTACACTTGAAAACATGGATGAAGAGAATGCTACGAATACAGATGGAGATGGGCTTGTGAAGATTAATACTTCTATATCTGAACGTGAAATGGAAGTCGTTGAACTAGAGAACACACGTAGTCAGGATCTAGTCTGCACAGACCACAGTGGATTTCCACCTTATACTGAACTTTCTGATTTAAACGTAGGTCACCTTTTCTGCTTAAGTTCCATTGGTAATCTCTGTAAATGATGTTTTATTGATCATGCATCTTGTTTTTTGAACATAGGTATGTGTAGATGATCAAGGAGAACCCCTTGCTCTTAGTTGTGGCATTTCCTCTACATTTGATGATAAACTTAATGCTGTTTTAAGTAAGCCATATGACCTAAATGAATATAAAGAGCTTTTGAGAAAAGCCACGGATCGGAAGCTTGTGAGTAGACAGAGACACTTGCGAAATGCATCCAAGCCCTATGCCACAGGGGCAGTTGGGCTCTCATATCTTGATCACTACCCAGGTAAACACTATATTCTGGTGGGTTAATTCTTAAGTCGGGTTATGTTTGCATGTTTGGAATCCATGTGCTTGATTTGAACCTAAATTTGAGCAACTTTGATAATCATTGACACTACTTGTACATTATACTATTTAGGTGCCCATATGATGTTCAAATAACTAATACTCCTATCGAGTTATAATCTCAATAAGATATATAGTCTATTTCTCATGAAAAATTAGCATAAAATATTAGGATATAATGGCTCGCAAAAATCACATATCAATGTCTTCTCCTCGGTTGCAAGGATCCGTGGAATCCATTTAATAAGCAAATAGCCTTGACTGTCTGACTAGTTTATTGTTGCAAAATGATACCTAAGCACATACCAAACATAGAAAAAAATCCTTAAATATTTACTTATAGCATATCATTAAATATTAGCTGTTTTTAAATATGATACCCATTTCACTTGTATGATTCATTTTTGGATATGAAGTAACCTTAGCGACATAGATGTAATTGATAGCAGTTTAGTTGTTTTGAAGTCTGATTTTGTCCTGTTTCTTATGAGCCAGGTCAGTAGATTCTGTTTAGTACTTATTTTTTTTAAGCAAGACTAATGTTTGGTCTCTCTTGCAGATCTGGCCATACAAGTAGATTCTGCTGAGTCTGATGAGAGAAAATTGTTCCTCCTGAGAAAATTCTTCTTCTGGCTGGAGGTGATGTCCCTATTTTTCTGGTTTGCGCACTAATGATCTCTAAACGACCCTAGAAGTGGAAATGGGACTTTATTTTACTCATTTGCCAGTGAAGTAATATGGTTGGACATAAAGTAAAATATTGAAAAGGAATCAAAGTTCAATATTAACATTACTTTTTATTTAAATCCCTGTTATTATTTTGTTGTGCGAGCTGCTAAATCCGTTTCATAATCAGCATACAACTTCATTAGGAAAAAACAGTTGCTATTATCATTTTTCACCAGATCAACACAAAAAGAGCTAGTTTGATCTTCCTTCTGTGCACGCTACTTGCTAATTTGGATCAGATATTAGGCAGTATTCTTTGGAAGATCTGGAGTTCTGGACACTAGCCAATGAATGCTCATTTGCCACAACAGACAGTATTACTAGAATACTAGTAGATTCCAACTCTAGTGGAAAATAACGGCACTCTCCTGCCTCATCTTTTCACCTTTTATAAGCATAAGCGAAACACCTTATTAACGATTAAAATGTAATTTATGGGTAAAACTTTTACATATGTGTTCTTAGCGATCTAAAAGCAAACGCTGAAAAGTAAACTACAATGAAAAAACCAATTTATATTTTAAAATTCAAATTTTAGGTTATAAGCATAGTCATAAGCGAAAATATTGAGGACTGCTCCTCTATTTGTGAATTGAGGAATAAAGACTGTTATAAGTTAATTTTGCCTAAAGCTAAATTGCTAAATTTGTTTTGATCGTTTCTGCAGAACCTATGCCACGAGGGGGCCTACATGCCATGGATCGACAAGCCACTAGCCTGCAATCCGATCGACGCAGACGACTACGAAAGGGACTCCGACCCGACGGCCAGCATTGAGATTATCCAAGACGAAGAAGACTGAGGCCACCCATGTCTCCCTTGCCCGGTCATTGAGATAATCCAAGACGAACAGCTGAGTGAGGCAACTCGTGTCTCCCTCAGGACAAGGGGGGGACTGAGCTAAATGAACTTGGGCTTCCATTTCTCTTGTTGGTGTCTCCGCTGCCATGCGATCCCACCGTCTGTTCTGATGCAACCTGGTGCAGGTTTTGTAGTGTAACTCTTCTGCAATGCTACCGCTAGTTTGGGTTTCAGATACTGCAAACTTTTGAGTGATCTGTTTCGCTTGTGCTGTACTGCTTGCTACTCTCTAAACTCAGTGCGGTGATGTGCTGCGCTTGAATGGGAGAGGAGTTGGGTGCGGTAAATCGTTTCTGATATGATAACGTGTTGGCGTACTGGCGTGGTGCTATGCAAGTCGCCAGCGGCTGAGCACACTCTACAGCTGCAGGCTGCTTCAATATTTGAAGCGTGAACACGTGACCTTTGTTTGGAAATGTCTCAGATTTTTCTTTTGAAGGAAATGACTCAAAAAGCCTGCAGCTATATTTGAAGCCTGAACACGTGACATTTTTGAAAATGAGATGGGTTGCGAGCGATTGAGAAGTGAAAAAAAAAGGACGACTCCGCTGGGGATCGAACCCAGAATCTCTGGTTCCGTAGACCAGCGCCTTATCCATTGGGCCACGGAGTCATGGACAATCCTCTTCCTTGATGTTGCTACTAATATTGTCAACATTAAAACTGCCGCCTTCTCAGTTTCAAAGTCAGGAGGCTTATATGTATTTCAACTGGATACAGGTAACCCTAAAAACTGGTTTCTCGAAATCTTACAAACTAACTTTTGGCTTATAGTTCATCCACCGTAAATTCTTAGAAGCCAAGTGCTACTTTGTGGTGCTTATGACTTTAGAGACTACGTGAGAAACTACAACTTTGATATCAGCTCTCCCAGTAAGGATCTTATTAGTATGTGTTCACTCTTCAACAGTACAACAATGTCTGGCAACGATCTCGACTCTATGAGCACCTCCTCAATGTATCGTATCACAGAAGGGAGGAGATAAAAGAAATGCTTCAAATATGAACTTTCAAATATAAAGTGAGGAGAGAAACTTCGTATATAAGCTTTCTCTTTCTATTTTAGAGGAGGCTCTATTTTTAAGGATGAGATGAGGTGTTTGATAAATCAACTTTTTTTTCTACATGTTTTATTTTTAAAATGGATGATGAGACGAGGTATCTACTGAGAATGTATTTAAACCCTAAGGAAAAAGCCAAAGAATATATTTAAAATTTAAAAAATTATGAATAGAAATTTTATGTATATTTTCTTAGCGATCTAAAAGTCAATGCTGAAAATAAAATATGATTCAAGCACTAAAATCTATTTTAAATTTAAGGCTAAAATTTAAATTTTGGCTTGAAGCCATGGTGTCTTGTAATCTACGCCTATACAGTAACAATCTTAGAACCTATTTGGTTTAAGATCTTAAGAAGCAGTTGGTGAGAAGACAACTTCTCAGAATTTGAAAAAGCTAAGCTTCCCAGCTTTTGTTTTTTTAGTTCGCTTTCTATATTCTGCAACTCCAGATTCTCAGAAGCTTAGTGCTCTTTAAGAGGACTTCGTACTTCCAAAAATTGTGTGCGATGCTCTAGCTGACAGATGCTCCCAGACAAACCCTTAATTACTCGCAATAATCAAGGTAATTGTACGGAGTAGTCCATACCCTTAATTACTCCTTAATTTTGTTTTTTTGTCCTTCTAAAAATTTACTTTACAAATAGACCTATAAAAAAACTTATTGCACGAATGGATATGTTTTATCGTGCCAACGTCATTGGCACCGTCGTTAAATAGGATAGCGCCAACCCATCCTCTAAGTCATTATATTATGCTCATATAGTCGGAGGATGGCACCAACGATATTGACGCCGTCATATTCAATAACGGATTGACGTCGTCCTATGCAAATAATGATGCCACTAACATTGACACGCTCAAAAAAAGCCATTCTTACTATACGTTTTTCCAAGCAATTAAAATGTTAAAATTACAGCATAAATCAGCACCCAGACGCGCTCCGCAGCTCGTCGATCGTGGCCTGCTGCTCGGTCGACCACTCACGCGCCAGGCCGGGGTCGTGCCGGAGCGGGAGCGTCGCCACCGTCCCGCCGGAGCTAGGGTTGCTCCCCCTCCACGTCCTCCTCCCCCCGCCGCCGCAGGTGTGGGACCCGTTCTGGGCGGCGGCGGGTGTCCGTTCGCGGCCATGTCCATGTGCCTCCCAATTGGGCACAGAAGAGGCTAGCGCGCGCGGGCCTGCATATGACATCATAGGTAGAGCACGTCAGAGAGATCGACGAAGCGAGATGCCCAGACTGTACCCCCGTATTCGGCGCCCGAAATTTTATCCAGCACTGCCCTCGCCGTCGACACCCAGTTCAAGGAACCGCGCGCGTGCAGCACGTACAACCAGAGCCCAACATCGCAGCTACTCCTACACGCTAGGCTAGCGCGAGGAGGAGGCTGGTCGGCATGAAGCTCCAAGAGGCCACGCGTGGCTCGAGCACACACGTCTCCCATGCAGGCGCGCGGTTCTGGTTCCGGCCGGCGCCTGGCGTTGCTACGTCGATACGATCTGGACCGGGGGGGGGGGGGGGGGGGGGGGGTTGTATGTGTATCATCTATCTCATCAACCAACATGGCAACTCTAGCTAGCCAGCGTTGGCCGCAAGCGGCCCCTGCCCCAAAAATTCCAAGCACCACGGTGCACGGAGCCGCCCACGGATGCTCCGTATCCGGTGAATCTCCACGCACACAGCCGGCGCGGCGAATCATGGCGGGGGGCCCGGCAGAATCTACCGAGCGCTCGCGCGCGCGTCTCGAGTGCGAAGCCGAGGCGGCCGTCACCAAAATGACCAAACGGGTGTCCCATTGTGAGTTGTGACGCGTCCCCGTCGAGCCTGCAGGGCGATGTTGACGACGCGCGCGACAGCTGGGTGATTGTTTTGTTTTTTTTTTTTGACAAAGTCAAATGTTATATCACAAAACAATTTATGAATAATTTTTTATATCGTATTTTTAATAATCTAAAAGATAAGCTAAAAAATTGTTTAAAAAACTAATATAAATTTTAAATTTAAAGTTAACTATTTAATTTTTGACTTATAAGTCTCAGCGAAAAGATGGGACGAGGGACAGCACGCCTGCACCGGTGTGAAGGAGGAACTGGATCGCATCGTGCGACGACCGGTGCTACACAGATGCCGCAGAAGCTGCGAGCCAAATGGAGCAATTTTGTTATCTGCACGCTGGATTGTGTATTATAATATATAAATAAAGAGCGAACTGACCAATCTCGTTAACTCCGTACTCAAAAGTCCAGTGGGGAACGGGACGCGAGACGACTCTGTTTCGTCAAACATGGCGTTAGGTACGTAGACAGGTAATTACACTCGAAGGTTATCCTATATAGAAAGCTAAACACACGGGAGTAACACATACTACCTGCCAGTAGGAGACACGACTGACCTACCAAGGTGCGTCAAATTAAAATACGCTAACCGATAATGAGTTCAAGCTTCACACACTATCTCGTTCAAAAGAGGAAAAAGATTCACGCACTAACCACGATTACTTTAGGTACTCCCTCGCTTACGAATGCGATACGGTCGCGTCAACTTATTTGTCGATATATTTTACTGCCCCTCGCCTTGCGAGTTCTTGCCGTCTTGCCATCTCCATCCATTTTGCACGAAGCCATCGAGACATCTATCTACATTATATTATATATACATATATAAACATATAAATAAAGTAATAGAAAAAAGTCACCACGTTCATTTTTATGGGTTAAAGAATACCACATTAATCAAAGAAAAATAAAAAAAGAAAATCCAATTGGAAAAAGTATCCAGGTTAACTGTAGGAACAATGAGAAAATAAAAAAAAAGGTCAATCAGACATTAGATTAGTAAATTTGAACTCTTTCTTATGTACTAAATTTGAGTCCATAAAAAAATCCCATAAAAATACAATTTCGGAATTAAAGATAAATAAAAATAATAAAAAGTCCATGTGTAAATACAGTTTCAGAAAAAATTCAAATCTCGAATTAAAAATTTTAAAATAATGGATATTGAGGGAAGAATCTATCTATAAATACAATTTCAAAATTAAAAAATAAAGAAAAATGGAAAAGTCCATGTGTAATACAGTTTAGAAAAATCCAAATCTCGGATTAAAATTTTTGAAATAATTGATATTAAGGGTAGAGTCAATCTATAAATATAATTTGAAAACATATAAAATTCTAGTTAAAAATAGGTAAAATTAAGAGAAAGAGTCAACATATAAATATAATTTAGAATATATAAAATTTGAATTGTAGATTAGATATTATGCAGAACAGAGTTTATGATCAGTACAGTTTAGAATATCGGTAAAAGAGAAAAAAAGAGAATCTAGCTAGAAATACATTTCTGGAATTAAAAATAAATAAAAATAATAAAAGAGAGTACATGTGTAAATGAAGCGACCCACGTATTCCACTCCCGAGGTAGAATACCGGTCTATGACACATTACTCAATAAACTCCGTTCATCAAGAAATATGTCCATCAGAGTAGCATAGCAGAAACTTTACGATGGTTCCGATTATTACAATACCCTAAAAGCTTAGCTCAACACCGAACTCAAGCAATGACAACAAAAGATACAAGGTAGAAGCTAGAAATATAAACAACAAAAGCACTCCAACTACTCGTACAACTACCGGTATTAGAAAAACTAATGTTCTACTGCTACTACCCCTACTGTGACAACGCATCACACACTACTGCTCGTCGACCCCGACGTCATCATAGAGACCTTCAGGGTTCTCATCCATCACCTGCTTTTCTTCCGCTCCTTCAGTATAATCTTCTTCTTCATTTGTATCTAATGGTTCAACATCTATATCCAAGGAATTAACATAGGGGATGAGTACGAAAGGTACTCAACAAGACCATCAATAGCAATGAAGTGTTTGAATGCAATAATATAGTATCCAAGATCCTTCAAGGAATTCCTAATAATTTTGGCAACTCTTTCTTTCAAAATCTCCAATTTTAATTTGAAAATCTACTACACATGAGGTACCACAGGGTAGAACCTCCGATAGATTCCTTTCCTGCCGCGTCCGCAGTTTCTACGAAACAGGGAGTGACATATCACAATTCAATACACTCTGCAGAGGTGTGTCGCTGTACCCACAGACGTCTTAAACCTTTTAATGCCCACACCCGTCGACGCTTTAAACATACTGCACCTTGTATGCCGGCAAGGTTAAGATCACAAGCTTTTCATCAATCCCATCTGTCAGTTATCTCTGTGGGTGATCCCCGCAACAACAGTAGATCAATCATCGGATTCCGCAACAACGGCAATCCACATCATCTAGTCGGATCCTGCAACAACAGCAATCCTCATCGCTAGCCCACGCTCACAGGGTTCACGGAAGTCCTTAGCCCACAGGATAAAGCCATTAAGAAAGCATTACTAAGCCAGCCCGTCCCATTCCAGGTCATGTGGTCGACACGATCGTTACGGCGCTTGCATACCAGATGGCAGTTGTTAGTTAACCTTATGATATACTCCACAACCCACAAGTACCAGTTGCCAACAAATAAGATCATCAAGGAACTGATCCACATATATATCCATGCACATAATTAACATTTAAAAGTAAACTTCTGGTTTTCTATGCAATGGTGAGGGTTATATAGGTTGTAAATACTTGAAATAACTAAGCAATATGATCAAGAGATGGACTTGCCTGGATAGAAAACACCAAGAGTGTCTCCGGATTCAGTCGAAATGATTGACTCCTCTGGAACTCGAACTTCTAAAAGACAATACAAAAGTCTGAATAAAAACGTATTCCGATCGTATGATATATATACGCATGCAATGTATATGCATAGTGTCTTATGAATATTGACCTCAATAGATTTTATTTAATTTAACCTTGGTTCCGATGTTAATTTAAAATGTATACTTCAAGATATTTAAATTATGATGCTTAAGTGATTTATTGAATAATAATTAAAAATAGACTTTATTTAATCAACAATATGATGAAATTAAGAATTTAAATAATTGAATAGTACACTATATAACTTACAAACTATAGTTTGGAAAAGAAATGAATTAATTCATTTGCTCAAGTTTTATTACTCTAATATATGGAATCAATTATTTAGCAAACCACTAAAATAACTCAATAGTGAATGCTCACTACACCCCCTCACCTACTGTTCTCCTCTTATTATCTTCTTCCTCCTGCCTGCTCTCTCTCTCACGCACATACATACACTCTCACCTTGCTGCTGCCATTGAAGCTCCATTTCTTCATTGCTGCTGTTGTGCTCTACCTCTAGTGACTCCTTTGCTGCTGCTACTCGAAGTTCCAAGCTTGCCTCCTGCCAAGCCCCTCACTCTCTACTGCTCTCTACCTTTCTCTCTCTCTTTCTCTCTCCCCTAGATCTGGATGTATGCAGCCCCCTTGGCCGTTGGCACCCAGCTCCGATGGTGGCTGCCGTGAAGAAGGCCAGTTGTAGTTCTGGCAACTCCGGTGACCCTAACATTCATAAGTAATTTCACTAACTCCAGGATCCCCTTTTCCCCCCTTTTCTCCTGCTATACAGTACACACATATATCTCCTCGTCTAAAGTTCTTCACTGTGATTGCATATATAGCTGGGATGTATATACTACTACTACAATCTGACACTTTAGTTTCTATAGCTTTTATATATTGGTTCAGAATGGTTGCTAGGTTCAGAATAATTTTCCTCTAATGCAGTGTTCTGAAATAATGTCTAACTCTAAACTTCTAAAAGTAATTATATTTCAGAGATGATAATTATGACTAAATACTTATAAGGTTGATATCCATACTAATAAAATAAACTGAACACTCTAACTATGTCCGATTCTTATGCATGCTCTATTTCTTACTAATTGTTTCATGAATTAAATATTTATTTTTACAGAACTATAATAGCACATAGACCAACTATGATTGTCCAGTAAAAAAAATATGCAATACCTTTCTCTCAACCTAAACTCTAGATTGATGTGAATTTATATCCATCTAAAAATACTAATGCTACTGATTAGTATGCAGTATCCCCTCTCCTCCTTTGTTTTTAAAGTTTTGGTTACCTTTTTGTTGCTTCTATTCTGATACTGAAAGATGTATGGTAAAACTCCTCCTGTACTTCTACTGCCACTCTCTGGATCAGAATGATTTTGCTATAACAATCTTCTTCTCCTTAACTAGGGTACCTACTCCTTCTGGAGCTGGAGCCCCTGCTCCACCTGAGCTTGCTGGTCTTGCCCTCTTCTTGCTCAGATTTTCCTCTCTCTAACTCTCCTTTGGTTGTACTGAGTTCTACGGCTGTGCTGTGTGAATTGATTTGGAATGGCTTACTGGTGAGACTCTTGTTACGGTGAATTTGAGAGATTTTATTACTGTGTACAGTGTTTTTCTAGGTGACTCACCTGCAAAGAACTTGCTGGCAGCACTAGAGCTTGACACCTCACATTTGCTTGCTCGGTGGAAATTTTGAGAATTTTACTGATTTCCAGAAAAATGGAAATTTTGGCAAAATGTAGATATTTGATACCTTTTTCATTCCAGCCCCTAATATTTTCAAAATTCAGGAGGTAACTCTGAGTTTAGGGACTGATTTGTAATTGCCCAAAAACATAGGGTTTTCTAAAAATTGAATATTCATGGAAATTTGTAGAGATAGTTCATGCTACTAATTTTGTGCCCCTATATGGTCTGGTTGCAAAATATATGGCATGAATAACTCATAATATTTCTATGGTGTCTAAAAGATAAATTCTGGTAACCTCCTAAATTAATTTGGTGTTAGAATAAACACCACATTTTTAATTAGCTACTGTATTTTTCATAGTAATAGGTGATGATGTATACTTGAAATATGAAAGAAGAATGTAATATGTATATGTAAGTGAAATAAAAGATTTTATTTATCCTATTGTGTTTTCCTATTTTGATGATATGCATACGAGTCGGTCTTCTAACGTGAAAAACCAAACCACAGCATGGAAATTAAATGAAATAAAAAAATAGGGTCGTTACAGTAAATTCAATTTAGAAGAATCCAAATTTTCGATTAAAAATTTTAAAATAATTAATATTGAGAAAGAGTCTATGGATAAATACAATTTAGAAACATCTAAAATTCTGGTTAGAAATAAGTAAAATTAAGAGAAAGATTTAACATATAAATATAATTCCGAAATATATAAAATTTAAACTATAAATTAAATATTATGTGTAAAAGAACTTATGTACCCGTATATATTAGAATACAGTTAAACGAGGTTTTACATAAAAATATAATTTATAAAAAAGTAAATTCTAATTAATTATTAAAAATAATTATTATTTAAAATAAAAAATACAATTTATAACGGTGCTAGTCGCGCAATATGTGCGGGCCAAGTTTACAATACAATACAAAATATTACCGGTGATTTTTATATCCTCTGTATAAACAAAGAAACATTATTATTTTATACTTAAATTTAACAATTTCACAGTCTTATTAGGTTATAGAAGTTCATTACTCACTCGTTACACCCTCTTTTATCATATTTATTTAATTCTATAATATAATATTATCGTAGTGTTTGCACGCTAAGAGAAACGGGGAAAAGCAAAATAAAGTGATTAATTAGTGGAAACGAAGAATTCGCTGCGGGCGCCTACCCGCCTAGAATAAAAGGACAACAAGGCCAGGAGTTTAGGAATTTCTGAGCCAGGGAATCTACTCCCCTTCTCTCCTCCGTCCTTCTCCAGTCTCCCTCTCTGCGTGCTTCGATTCTTTCCCTCCACCGCTCGCTTGCTCAAATCTGGGCCATCTTGCCCCCCGGGTTTCGCCGCTTCCTTGTCGCTGCACCCAATCGGGGAGGCGAGGCTGCCGCCTCGTTTCCTCCGTTCGGGGATTGGGATTTTTCCGGACGAAGAAACGATCTCAGCTAGAGCTTGGAGGCTTCCGCGTGGCCCGGTGATTGGAGGTGGAGCCGGGACTGGGAGTAGTTTCTGCGAGCTTTCTCCGGATGCAGTGTGGAGTTCTTTGTTCAAGGCTGGATTTTGTTTGATAGGAATGGATTTGGTGCAGATGTACCTGCTGGCAATTGGTTGTGGGGACTTTGAGTTGGTTGCAAGTGTCAGATTTGATCGCCTCGGTGCTTAATTTGAGGTTGTGGATCACTTTTTTTTTTTTTGATAAAAGGACGATTCTTTTTGGATCAAGGAGTACTTCTAAGACAGAACCCTGGTCGATTATAGATTCTTCGCTGTTGGTGTCGTCTGTCCCTTTATTTCCATGCTATCTTTCCTGTGTCAATAGGAGGACTTCGGCGGAGAAATTTGCTCCTTGTTGATGCTTTAGGGAGTTACCTTTCTGACCCTTCCCTCGAAAGGCTTGAACATTTTTAGTCACTGTGCTGATTGTTCAAACAGGTGTTCTACCAGTCGTGGAGAGTAGGCCTAATCCCTCTATGAACAATACAATCAGAAAAGCAGTATCCAGTTCTGAAGCTGCCTATTAATCTAGTACCAGTGTCGTACAAAGATATTTTATTTTTGGCAGAATACAGTGATCCCTCTGCTTCTTGTCCAATTTTAGGAGTGGAGCAAAGCCATGGATATGCCTACACCATCCAACCATGGTGGCTGTAACGGAAACATTGGCAGCAGTGAAGTGCATTCAGAGGATCCTTATTCCACTGCAGCGGCCATGAACTTTGATTCTTACTCAGAGATGTGCAATCCTTCGGTGGCTGACCAACTGTTCTCTCTGCTAAATGATCCAGCTGCAAACCGGATGTTTGCCATGTGGTCATCATCCATGGGATCATCGCCTCGTGGTGGGGGTATGAGCGAAGATATGATGCTCGACACCTATTCAGGGCTAGGAGAGGCTGCGGAAGAGCCTTCTCAAATAATGTCATTGAATCCTACTGAAGCAGAGAGAATGGGCAATAGATCAGGTGAGCTTGGTTCAGACAATGGTGCCCATCAATGGAGTAGCATAGTTCCAAGATCTGTCGTGGGCAATTCACTTGCTGACAGGATGCTCATGGCTTTGTCCTTGTTTAGGGAATCATTGGGCAGTGGTGCTCTTGCCCAAGTTTGGATGCCTATTGAGCAGGAGGGTCATCTTCTGCTGAGTACATGTGATCAACCTTTTCTACTTGACCAGGTTCTTGCAGGGTACCGAGAAGCATCCAGAAAATTTGTATTTTCAGCGAAGGAGGAGCCTGGTCTGCATCCAGGGCTTCCAGGGAGGGTATTCATTTCCGGGGTGCCAGAATGGACCTCAAGTGTTCTCTACTATCATAGGCCAGAATACTTGAGGATGGAACATGCTCTTCATCACGACATACGTGGGTCACTTGCAATGCCAATTTATGACGCTGACAAGGATTCTTGCTGTGCGGTGCTTGAGCTTGTTATGAAGAAGGAGAAGCCCGATTTCAGTGCAGAGATGGACAATGTTTGCAATGCCTTGCAGGCAAGTTCTAACCTGCTGATGTTACACCATGAGATTTCACTTTCAAAACTTGAAAACAGATGAATTTTGAGCACACATGATGGACACTATTCCTAATGCTATCCCATGTCTACTTCCTGCTGTAATCTGTAGTGCTTCATATGTCACCATTTGTTAGCAGCTTCTATAAACATTGTGGTAAAAGTACATATACTAGATATAAAATATAAATCCAATTTCCTTATTTCATTTGTGCGAGCTATGTAGAAAAGAGTACACTAGAAGTTAGCTACAAGTATTCCAATTCCTTTGAAGCAATACATAGTAGGCCCACGATTCATAATGTAAGATTTTCTAGCTCTACCTAGATTTATATGGATGCTAATGTATCTAGACATATACACAAACTATATACATTGATCAATAGATGAATTTATACAATGCTAAAAAGTCTTACAATATGAAACAAAGAGAGTATTCTTTAAGAAAAGATATCCAGTGTGTAGTTCTAAGCAACATGTTGCATACTATGAAATTTCTTCAAAGCAACTCTTTGCATTACCCAAGCATTTCATGTTTTTTATATTGGTATAGCAAAACCATGAGGCCTGTTTTAGATACAAATATTTGCACTAATTTTTCAGGATTTGGAATAGCACAAAACTCCCCTCATCCAAATAGACAAGTACCCCCTTGCATAGTTTCCACTATGGTATTTTCAGAATTCTTTATGGCACTGATTTGATCTAGCCATCATTCACCATTTGCTAATATGTGGGAGTTTCATTATCCTTTATGATGTTGATTTAATCGAGCCATCACTCTCTATTTGCTAATATATCATCTGGTACTGTCAGCAAAAAGGCCTATACTCCCTTTAAGTTCTTTGCATAAATACTAATTCACTGAGCTGATAATAATAATGTGAAGTTGTGGCCTTGTGGGTTCATTTCTGCTCTTGTCAATGATAAATTCGTGATAGGTTTTTTTTATGATCTAATATTTCTCTTGGTACTTACATTTGGTATTTGACCCATTACTCTTATGCAGGCAGTGAATTTGAAGGCTGCAACAGATTCGAGCAACCAGAAGGTAATGTTCTTCACTTTTGATTCCTGGACGATTGTTTTGTGACAATCTCTTGCAAACCACAGACAAAATGCATGCTCTCATTTTATTAGTTTTGTATTGACGTTTGATGAATGCACTATTTGTTCATTTGCAGTTTTATACAGAGAACCAGAAAGTTGCTTTCACTGAGATTTTAGATGTTCTAAGAGCTATTTGCCATGCACATATGCTTCCGCTGGCCCTTACATGGGTTCCTACATCAAATGGCATTGATGGTGGTTATGTTGTTGGAAAGGATAGTACCAACCATTCACAATCAGGGAAAGCAATACTACACATCCATGAGTCTGCGTGTTATGTTAACGACACAAATATGCAAGGTTTTCTTCAAGCATGTGCCAATCGTCATCTTGAGAAGGGGCAAGGTATTGCAGGACGAGCACTCAAATCCAATCTACCATTTTTCTCACCCGATATAAGAGAGTACAGTATTGAGGACTACCCTCTTGCACATCATGCACGTAAGTTTGGTCTGCATGCTGCTGTAGCCATTCGTCTAAGGAGCACATACACTGGCAATGATGACTACATATTGGAATTCTTCCTCCCAATCAACTGCAGAGGCAGTGAAGAACAACAGATGTTGTTGAATAACCTCTCCAGTACCATGCAAAGAATATGCAAAAGTCTGAGAACAGTTTATGAAGCAGAGGTTGGTAAAGTTAATGCTTGCACTGCAGCTGTGGAAAGGAAAACCAATGAGAATTGCTTACCAACTGGACACACAGAAAGTTCTTCGCATGGTGATCAGCCAATCACAGAAGCTTCATTCCAGGGTACATCTATAGCTAACAAACCAGGAGCCATGGAACCTGAGTTGGCTGAGCAGGTGCTCTACTAACTTTGTCTTAAAAATATGTCATGCTATGCACCTGATTTAGTAAGTAGCCAATTGGCATAGCTTGAATATAAACTCTTTTTATACCATGAACAATCAAAATATACATGACTGAACTGAAGATGTTCTTTCTGTAGATATATCTAGTTCTGTAAATATTTAGAATAATCATGTCTTAGTTTTCATAGCTGTTGCTGAAAATTTAGTTGAATTATGTATCTTTGCCTCTGCCTTTTAAATAATGTCATCAAAATCAGCCTTATTAATTAGGTCGCCTTATTAATTAGGTATGAGATTAGCATACCCCTTTCAGTTTTATTAGAGGAAAAGGCATCCAATAGTAGTAAAGGTAGTAGCAAGGTCCTTTCTGAATATGCTAGTAACACAAAATACACCATAATCCGTCTGGGATGGGTTTGATCCACAAAAACTATACTCAACATGAATTCATAAATGTAACTGAGTTGATAGTAGAATCTAGAATGCCCTTATCCACTTGTCGACCATCTTCTTCTGCACTTCAGGTACAGTCTAGTTCTATAGGACATGCAGAGAAAAAGCGCAGTACAGCCGAGAAGAATATTAGCTTGGATGTTCTTCGTAAGTACTTCTCTGGAAGCCTGAAGGATGCTGCAAAGAGCCTTGGTGGTGAGCCTCTAGCGTGTCTTTTTTTCTGTAAAGCAGTGTATAGTTAAACGGTTGACTTTCTGCTGACACCCTCTTTTAATATTGTGTGCAGTTTGTCCAACAACTTTGAAACGAATATGCCGGCAGCATGGAATTTCACGATGGCCATCTCGCAAGATAAACAAGGTTAACCGTTCATTAAAGAAGATTCAAACTGTCATAAACTCTGTTCATGGTGTGGATAGATCCTTGCAGTATGACCCTGCTACTGGATCTCTTGTTCCAGTAGTTTCAATGCCAGAAAAGTCGGCGTTCCCTTCTCTTGATGCTTTGCCAACTCCATCAGTTGGAAAAACTGTGGAAGACCCAAAATCTGAACAAGGGTATTCTTCGCCTGATGGACTGCAAAGGCAATGCTGCCAGTTGCAGATCTCTGATGAGAAGAAAAGTAATGATAATAAATTTCACATTGGCAACGGTAATAGTGCTTCTTATGGTACAAATGCCACAGCAAAATCTAATTCTGAGGGCACAAAAAGCCCATTATGTCCAACTGGTGCTTTTAGTGCTTTGCATCTCAAAAGAACGGATTACGCCAATCCTTCTGGTTCTCTCCAACCAAGTTCTGAATGCACCAGGGATCAAATAGTTGGAAGAATCTCACCATCTATACAACAAGCAGATCTTGATATGCTTGATGATCATGCAGCCAAGGACAAGGACAACATGCATGCTTCTACCTCTGGTACGACAGACTCTTCTAGCGGCAGCGCATCAAGCCACTCCACCTTCAAACAGAACATTAGATGTGCCCTTAAAGATACAACCAGTCCTGCGCTAACAGTTAAGGCTACCTACCATGGAGACACTGTGCGGTTCAAGTTCTTGCCTTCGATGGGTTGGTATCACCTACTGGAAGAAATAGCAAAGAGATTTAAGCTACCAACCGAGGCATTCCAGCTCAAGTACAGGGATGACGAGGATGAGTGGGTCATCTTGGCAAACGATTCAGATCTCCAGGAGTGCGTTGATGTCCTCGACTCTATAGGCTCACGCAACGTGAAGCTCCAGGTTCGAGACCTTCCTTGTAACATCGGCAGCTCAGGAAGCAGCACTTGTTTGCAACTGGAAGCGCATAGCTCATGACAGAGCAAGAAGACAGGGTAAGAAAGAAGTCCTGGGCTCTCAACTGTAACATATTACTGTAGGCTAGTCTTTATTGTAGCAACAGCGAACAGGGTCTGTATTCTGTATACAGTAGGGGTATAGTATACAGTGTAGCAGCAAGAAGGGTAGAGTCCAGATCTTTACTCTCGCAACAATGCCATGGAGGTCTTTAAGTTAGTCGAACCACGACCATGACAATGATCCGTTGTCGTGATGGTCTACAGTGCATGAGGATACGTAGTCCTGTCTCTCTGTAATATCTATACGTGCTCATGAATGTTTCTGCACATACTGTTCCAACTGTAAATCTGTTTCTTTCAGCTCCCCTTGGGAATTATTGTATTTGTATGGTACGAGTGATTGCTGGTATCCCCTGCCCTGCTGTACTTACTACTGGTGTTGTATTTCTTTGTCTTTGTGAGCATGAAGCGATTCTGAGTCACTTATGGATATATCTTTTCTGCACACACTCAACTTCCAAAAGTGACCCGATTGCTCGTCATTGGCGTAGTCTTTATTGGCAGAAATGTAGCCGGGGCAGGTTATACCGTGGAGCAGCTGGTGATTTCTTGATGATACGAAAGCTACCGCCTATGGACTATGGTCTGGTGAGCTGAAAAAGTCCAGCTGACAGCGACAGGTTTGAACCGGACTAGCTAGACATCTACTCGACAAAACAAACTGCAACTGAGCATCGCAGCTCGCACGCACGGTACGACGGCGTCGCCACCCCGCAAGCGGCATGGCGATGGCGGCTGGCTGGCCAATCAATCAGCCATACCACCGGGAGCGGAGGGGACCGACCAGCCGGCGGCGAGGCTGAGGAAGAGGAGGGGCAGGGAAGGCCCATGTCATCATGCGCGTGTGGCGGTCGGGGGGGACTGATGACACCACGGTGGCCTGGTTGGTCGCACGACCCGACGACCGATCTTTTGACCGGAGCTTGCCTTGTGTTGCATTGCATCCCGCCGTCCGGCCGGCCAAAGCCCTCTCTCTCACCGTCAGTCCGTCTCTCGCTGGACACCGGGACAGACGGGGCCGCCCTCTGGTCCAAAGACAAGAAGTGGCTGGCCTGCTAGCTGGGTGGTCCATCGCTGCCGTGGCCCCGATGACGACGGACGCGAGACGGCGAGAGATCATTACAAGTGGCTACCAATCAAGCAGAAACAAATACAATCATGCCGTGACAACAACGGAAGTGAGTTTCAGGGATTAGCCAGGCACCTTCCTGGGTTCCTGTTCCGTTTTAATACTACGAGATGCAGAAACTCTTAACTGTGATCTAGCCTGGTATGAATTTTCCTCCAAGGACAACAAGAGATCGTAAGCAAAACACCAAAGCCATAACCACATCCCGTACTCGCCGTATACGCACTACTAGCGCTGTAGCAACGTAGTAGTAGCATACTAGCATTTATACTCGATGAAGAAGCTTAAAAAGAGCTTTCAAGTTTCAACTGCAGAGCCCGTCGTCTAGCTAGCTAGCCTGCACAGAATAAAATCGCCGATCATCTTATGCAGGCATGCAGCAGCAGCAGCAGCAGGAGCAGAGCAGTGGTCCTGTCCATCGAGGTATCAGGAAGTACTGATCCCCAGCGGCATCCGTTCCACGCTGTGCCGCCTGCTTTTGCGACATGCTGCATGTGTACGATGAGTTTTTAGCTAGAGAGACTGGAGAGTGTGAGCAAGCGATCAGTGCATCGGCTCAACACGATAGTATAGTACTCCTCCTGTGTGATAAAGCTAAAGCTCAGCTGCATGATCGATCATGATCTTCTTTAGCGGCCTAGCTAAGCTAAAGCATCGCATCAACAGGCTAGCTTAGGTCCAAGCGATCATGGGCGCTTTCCTTTGCCTTTTCGCCCTCCCATTTTGCACCTCCGATCGGTCCAACTTGGCCATCACATCATCATGGCTCCCTCACCTCCGTTCGCCGAAACTTAACGAAATTTTAAGATAGTTTCGATTGATCTGAACTTGTGAAGCATCTCACCAACACTATGAGTGACATATTTTCTTTTGTAGGATGAATCAAAGCAATCGCGTACGTGTGGCATGTGTTGCTAATTCAGATTAAACCTCTCCTTTTTTTGGTTCAGGAAAGGAGTACTTGAGATTTCAGAAGTTGGCACGGACACATATACAGGAGCTAGTTTATACTTATTGGTACAAGGAGCAAACCAAATGATCGGTAGTAGTTATAAACCTTTACTAGCTTTTCTGAAGATGACAGGAGACATGACCTCAATACAAAAAAAAAGAATCGCGAAGTGTTGTGGTCGAATTGGTAGCTTCAGATTTTGATTAATCAAGCTCGTCGCTTCTCTGTAGTCTGAACCACGTATCCATCATGTATATATACAACTATACAAGCGTACGTACATACTCCACGATCGGAACAAGGCATGTCTTTTCTATTCCTGCCCTGTCTCTGTTCTCAACCACCTAGCTGCTACTAATCACCAACTTGGTTGATTATAGGCATCGAACTTTCTGCACATTGTCGATTGATCTTTTCATTGCCCAGTTGACTGTTCCTAAAGAAAAACTCTTCTTAGCAATCGATGTCGCACACCCAACCATTTTCTACTCCTCCCTCCCTTTCAGAATACAAGATGAGTTTTTTTTTATCCCATGCCAAAAACGTTTAGTTTTAACCAAATTTATAAAAAAATATATACCACCATCTAAAATACCAATTTAACAAATTAATTTATTAAATCCATTTTCGAATGTATTTCCTTGGTGCTGAAAATGTTGTTTTTTTATAAACTTAGCTAAATTTAAAGAAGTTTGATTTGCGACAAAACCTAAACCCCTTGTATCCTGAAACTAATCATGTACGTAACAACATGGTAGTACCATGAAATTGAAATGTCCTAAATCACTCTTCATTTCGTTACTAATTTTTCACATAAGTACTAGGAGAGATATATCTTTTGCAGATGAAGAATAAAATGCAGAGACATCAGTATCGTAGCCCGTGCGTGTACTACGTACTTAGTATACGTACTACTAACCTAATCGATTTTGGCCGACATGAGAGAGTATAATATGGCTCTGTTTGTGATCTAGCCTTAACTACCTCCCTATGTGCAGCCTGGTAGAGATGTACTTTAGTGTCCGTTGGTGGTTTATACCACTAAGTACATGCAAAAGCGTTGCACCGCCTTTTTGCCCATTGGGATTTAAATTTGCTTGGATCAATTAGCTTGAGAGGAATCATGGCTAAAGGGAAAGCATATGCATGCTGCTAACATGCAAGGATCAAAGAAAAGAGGCCATCAAGCAGCGGAGCAAGCTTGTCAAAAGCTAAGGCTAGATGGATGGTTTTCTTTTCCTATCTTTTCTTTATAAGATGTAGCGCTGGAATTCCGCAGCATGTGTTTAGTCTCCCCTGAAATTAGGGGTGTAGATTATATAATAGTATATGTGTACAGCATTGTATTACTATAGTACTAGTAGTAGGAAATAAACTAACCCTCAAACTAGCAGAACATTCTGAAGTAGCAGTAGCTATCTATAAACTATAAATTAATTAAACCTCTCCGGTGCAAGGGTTAGCATCAGGCATCATAAATATGCTTGTCACGCATGACTAGCTAGTCTCATGTGTTGTTACCGCCATTAGCTCATTTTGAATAAGAGATTTTACAGAAAACTGTGAGATTCAGATTTTTACAGAAAACTGTGAAATTCCCAGGGAAATACTAGTAAGCAATAATGCAGCAACACCTGCAGTGCGTACTTCAGTTTTGGAAGGGTCCCAGAAAAGCATTCCTTGTTGGGTCATGGACGCAGCCTTATTCCCTCCAGAGAGCTTTGACATTTTGATCCTACTATAGCAGTAGTATCCTACGGCCCCAAAAAGGGACATGACCAAACTGCCCCTCCCCCACACACACTGACCTCCCTTAACTAACTCCCCCAGTGTACCTCCACGCCATGGAAGCAGCTGGTGATCCCTTCTCGCTTCCAAGTACTCCATGAATGTAACAACTTGATGTGACCTGAGTTCTTCTCTCCTCTCCTCTCCCTCCTCGTCATCTTCCTTCTTCCCTCACCTCGCGCCCGCTGGCCAGATGTTTCTCCACTCCCTCTTGATGCAAAACATGGCCAAGAACAGTACTGCACAGCAGCAGACGAGGTACGTACGCACGCACGGCACGCTTGCATGCGCGCGCGCAATTGGGCGTGCTTTGGTTTTTCATGACGACGTACGGGGTTGGCTGATGTGATGCTTCCATGCGATGCGAGCGCGCAGGTCGAAAGAGAGCGGTGGCGGCGCGGGGAGATCGAGAGGGATGTCGTCCAAGAAGTCGCCGTGGTACCAGCGGGCGGTGGAGGTGCTACTGCTCATATGGAAGCAGCCGGCTGGTGCGGGGACGACGGCGACGACGAAGGCCGCGGCGGCGGCGGGGGTGACGGGCGGCAAGGCGGCGGGGTCGGGGTCGGGGATGGGGGCTCGGCTGCGGAAGTCGTCGTCGCTGAATGTGGCGGCGTCGTTCACGCGGGTCTGCCTCTGCGCGCCGATCTCCTCCTACAACGAGCAGTCGCTCTACTTCCAGGCGGGCGACGTGGCGCCGCGGCGGAGCTACAGCTACCCGCGCGCGTCCTCGGCGTCGGCGTCCGGATGCGGGGGCAGCGGCAGCGGCAGCAGCAACCCGCTGGTGGCGCCGCCGCCCGCGGCCGAGCAGAGGGCGCTGATGAGGGGGGCGCCCGGAACCGGCGGGGAGAGCGCGAGGCGGCCGGTGTTCCGCGGCAAGTCGCTGACGGACGACATCCTCATGCGGCGGTTCGTCGTCGACGAGGAGGCCACGCGGCGGCGCAACGAGATGGAGGTGATCCGGCGCCGCCACGCGGCCGCCGCCAAGCGCCGGCGCCTCGGCCCCAGCCCTCTCCGCCGGATGGCCCTGGCGGAATCGGAGTCGGAAGCCGACGACGACGAGGAGGAGACAACGACGACGGAAGCAGAGCCGAAGCCGACGTCACGGAGGAAGCCCACATCCGTACCGCCCGCCGCCGCAGCGTAACATCGAAGCCTTCCCTCCGCTTGTCTCCGTCTCATTTCTCTTTCTTCTTCTTCTCCTCCTCCTCCTCCTCCCGTTCCTTGTGCTGTTGTCGTTGTCACGCAATGATGCAAGAAGAAAATTCCGAGCAACACGCGGGATCTCTTCGACTCTTCCATATCGACGACGTAGACGTCCCCCACGCAGCGTCCAATCTGCCCGCCCCCCGATCGCGCGCGCACGCATGTTTGAGGAGAAACACACGGTGACACCGACGTGTTTTCCGCTGCCGAATTCGCGGTTGCGCGGGCGCGACGGCCGGAACGAGCAAACGCGGGCGGGGGTTAACGCCAACGGCTAGGCGCGCGGGGCCCCGCGTTGCGAGGGAAGCGTAGCCGACAGCGCTCGCGCCGTCGGTCGAGTCGCGCGGGGCACGCATTGATTGGGCGCTTCTGGGGTTCGTGGTTAAATGCGTGATCGGTATGAAGTCACTAGTCACTACTACTGCCGGTGCCGGCCGTTGGGTGATTATTGACAAACATGTAGTAGTACCGTGCACCGCAGTTAAATTTGAGGGGGGCATCAACGTTCGAAAACCAAACAGTGCCTGCCAGTGGTAAGTCGCGCTCACGCCCCCGGCGAGATCTCTCTCGTCTTCCAGCGATCGCCGTGGTTCCAACTGAACAACATCGCGACACGGCTAGAATAGTGGCGTGCAGAAATGGCCCGGCTCAAAAGCAACAGGTACACTAACCCGCGGATAACATAATCCCCTCCTCGCTAATCAAAAGGGCTTGGAGTGCCAAGTAGGTCTCCATGATTGATGTCCCCCTTCTTTCCGGGCTGGAAAAGCAAAAGGGGATCGCAGCTCTGGCCTGCGTACGCAGCAGTAGACCTGTACTGCTGTAGCAGCAACCCCTGCACTGCACTGCATGCCTCGGCCGCCACGGGGCCCACAGGGCTTCGGCTTTCCTGCAGAGCCTGGACCTATCTCGCTTTGAGGAGTAGTCGAGTGGGCCCATTTCGGTGTTTTTAGTCGTGGGCCCTCCTGGAGCCGCCGCCCGTGGGCTTGTTTTGAGCCCGGAATCGGGGCTCCCTTGCAACCGCGGCTGGACAAGTCACGCTCGGCGCCAACAGCCACGGGTCAACAGCGTAAATTGGGAACGTGTTTGTGATTGATTGCTTCGGAAAAGTACGCCGTGCTCTTTAAATTATCCCGGTTGATGAATAGTTGTCGGGTCCAAATTTTGTCCGATTATTAAGTTCTGATCTTATGTGGTGTACAAGTTGTCCTATTGGATTCCTAATCGAATTGATATGGTGGTAGTCTACACCTGCGTTGTGTACAAATTAACAGTCAGAGTTATGTCATGAAATCCAAAACCAAAACTGAAAAACACGAGTCATCTCAAACTGATCATCTCGGAACCATTTTAGTCAGCACCCAGCAGTTAGCAGTATAAATTCTACTAACTGTGTGGCTGTGTCGGCATCCATTAAGAGTAATATGCTGTTCATCTGACTCTTTTGGGGCTTTCATGTTACTGTTATTATGTTGCTTTTTATGCCGGATGGCATAAGCATACAATCGTGCAAGTACAGCTAGTAGGCCGAAGATCCCCAATCGGGCCTAGATTAGATGTGGGCATAGCGCTTAACTAAACAGAAAAACTATATAACGGCATGTCGTTCGGACGGAAGAGTTAAATGAAGTTTTTACCACGTTCGAACGGGAGAGCTAAACGGAGTTTTTGTCGCGGGCATCTTTTCTGCTACGTGATTAGCTTACAGCGCACGCGCCCGCGACCTCAATTAATTTGCCTATATAGATTGATCAACAGCCAAATGATCGAGAGCATGTACATATATTTGTATGCATGCATGGCTAGTTGCTGCATGCGCACCTACACACGCTCGTCCCCTCCGATGTCGCTGCCGCTAGATAGCTTAGCTACTAGCCATCCGATCTTCTTTTCGCTTTCCTCTTCCCGCGCTGCGGCTACTGGACGACGGTGGGTTTGTCGGAGGAGTCCGTAGCCATCCGATCGTGCGCCATGAAGTGGAGGCTGGCGGCTGTCGTCGCCATCTGATACATGTTGATATCTTTTGATATCATGTGATATATATTGATACCTTCTGATACCATGTGATATCATTTAGAACCTAGTGGATTGATACATGTTGATACCTTCTGGTATCTTTTGGTATTATCTGACACATGTTGATACTAATCGGTATCATCTAGATTTTCATATGGGAATCAAGTGATACCTAACGATATTTACTAATATCTGTTGATATATGCTGACATCATATGATACCCCTTAAAAACCATATGTACCGTTTGGTACCACCTGGTACCATATGATACCTGTATCTTTTTGAGCTTCCCTTGTCACGTGACGCTATGATACCAGATAATACCAACTGGTATCATACCATGGTATGATACCAGTTGGTATCATCTGGTACCAGCTACGCGCTGGTACGTGAGGCGTATCTGAGCACGAAGACGGTGGAGACGTACGACACGTTGCAGGGAGAGCGACAACGCGTACGGCGCGCTGGCGTGACAACTTGGAGGCGCGCGGCGCGAAGACATGGTGGCACGACGATGTGGAGGCGCACGAAGGCGCGCGTGGCGCATAGGCACGAAGACGGACGGCGTGGAGGACGCCCATACATTAAAAATCCCGTCCGGACGATAATCCGTACGCTAGCAGTTCTCTTAACTAAACTAGCCTAAATTGATTCTTAACTAAACTAGCCTAAATTGATCGTGCACTCGGTTTAGGTCGCAGGTTTCCAGCCCATAAGACTCCTGCCTGAACTCACACGGCAGCACCATGTTAAGGCATCGGCGGCGGAAGAACAACTGGGCGATCACCTGGAGAAGGAGGAACAGGTGGCGGGAAACCAGAAGAGGGCACGTTGGCCAAACGTTCGTATCTGTGGGCCTGTGGGCCGGAATGGGCCGTGTAATAGGTGATGGCGCGTGTGTTCTGTGTGGAGGCCCGGTGGGTAGAAGAGAATAGAAGCTTCCTGTCTATATATACTGTATGGGATCATACAATTTCGATTGGCAAATGAAATAACGGCGAAAGGCGGCGGCGGCGGATTCGGTTTGAATCGCTGACGAGGTTCCGGTGAACTTGTGTGTTCTGTCTGAACCTTGTTAGGGTTCTAACCATACAGATATAACCCAGCTCAGAAGGATGAAATAGAGAAACAAGTGTCTGAAATGTTGGCTTCTAGAATTATTCAGCATAGTACCAGTCCTTTTTCTTCTCCAGCTTTATTAATTAAGAAGAAGGATGGTACTTGGAGACTATGCATTGATTACAGACAACTTAATGAGATTACTGTAAAGAGAAAATATCCATTGCCAGTGATAGATGAATTGTTGGATGAACTATCGGGTGCTCAATATTTTTCCAAGTTGGACTTAAGGGCAGGTTATCATCAAATAAGGTTGGTCAAGGGTGAAGAACCTAAAACTGCTTTTCAGACACATTTTGGTCAGTTTGAGTATAAAGTGATGTCGTTTGGTTTAACTGGAGCTCCAGCTACATTTCAGGAAGCCATGAATGAAACTTTGTCTCCAGTTCTGAGAAAGTGTGCCTTGGTATTCTTTGATGATATTTTAATCTATAGCTCTGACTTATCTAGTCATGCTAAACATCTTAAGCAAGTTTTACAATTGCTGGCTGAACAACATTGGAAGGTTAAGTTGTCTAAATGCTCTTTTGCCCAACAACAGTTATCTTACTTGGGGTATATCATTGGCGTACATGGAGTTTCCACTGATCCTGAGAAGGTGAAAGCTGTTGTGGAATGGCCAGTTCCAAAGAATATTAAGCAGTTGAGAGGTTTCCTTGGACTTGCTGGTTATTACCGAAAGTTTGTCAAGAACTTTGGTGTCATTAGCAAGCCTCTCA
This sequence comes from Oryza brachyantha, assembly GCF_000231095.2. Lineage (NCBI taxonomy): Eukaryota > Viridiplantae > Streptophyta > Magnoliopsida > Poales > Poaceae > Oryza > Oryza brachyantha. The sequence continues at coordinate 13,496,835 of NC_023166.2, forward strand.
CTAATCTGTTAAGGAAGGGAGAAAGTTTTGATTGGAATAAGGCTGTTGATCATGCTTTTTCAACATTGAAAACTGCATTAGTGACAGCTCCAGTACTTGCTCTTCCGGACTTCTCTAAAAGATTCTGTATTGAAACTGATGCAAGTGAAGTTGGAATTGGAGCTGTGTTGTTGCAAGATCATCATCCTATTGCTTTTGTTAGTCGGTCATTGGGGCCTAGAACTAAGGGACTCTCAACCTATGAAAAAGAATGTTTGGCTATTTTACTGGCTGTGGACCATTGGAGGTCCTATTTACAGTATGCAGAGTTTTTGATTTTGACTGATCATAAAAGTTTGATGCATTTTACCTCACAACGTTTGCACACTCCTTGGCAGCATAAAGCTTATACTAAATTGTTGGGATTACAATTTAAGATCTGTTACAGAAAGGGTAACACTAATTTGGCTGCCGATTCATTATCTAGATGTGTCCATGGAGCTCCTTTGGAGTTGTATTCCATTTCAGTCTGCAATCCTACTTGGTTGTCTGAAGTGGTTCAGGGGTATTCTGATGACCTTCAAGCTAGTAAATTGTTGTCAGCTTTAGCTGTGAATTCATCTGCAGTACCCAATTTCAGTTTACAGAATGGGTTGTTGAAATATAAAGGAAGAATTTGGTTGGGTAACAATTCTAAACTGCAGACTAAGGTTGTGGTTGTTTTACATGACAGTCCAACTGGAGGACATTCAGGTTTCCCTGTTACTTACCGGAGAATAAAAGGATTATTTGCTTGGCCAGCTATGAAACATCAAATTAAAGCTCAGTTGAGTGAATGCAGTATCTGTCAACAGGCTAAACCAGATCGGGCTAAATATCCTGGTTTATTGCAGCCTATTCCAGTTCCTGCTGGGGCATGGCAAACTATTTCTCTGGATTTTATTGAAGGTTTGCCAGTGTCTAAACGTTTTAACTGTATTCTGGTGGTGGTGGACAAGTTTTCCAAGTATGCCCATTTCATTCCTTTATCTCATCCTTTCAGTGCTTCAGATGTGGCCCAAGCTTACATGCACAATGTTTTCAAGCTGCATGGTCTTCCTTTGGCTATCATTTCAGACCGTGATAAAATTTTTACCAGTAAGTTTTGGCAACAATTGTTTGCTCTGGCTGGTACTTCTCTTAATCTGGCTACAGCATATCATCCACAGTCGGATGGACAAACAGAGCGTGTTAATCAATGCTTGGAGACTTATTTACGCTGCTTTATCCATGCTTGTCCTTCTAAATGGGTTTTATGGCTGTACTTGGCTGAATATTGGTACAATACCAGTTATCATTCTGCTCTGGATAAAGCTCCTTTTGAGGTTCTCTATGGTCATACTCCAACACAGTTAGGTATTACAGATGGCTCTTGTGATATACCTGACCTTAAAGAGTGGCTGCATGAAAGGAAGGTAATGATTCAGCTGCTGAAACAACATCTGAACCGAGCCCAACAGCTGATGAAGTTACAAGCTGATAAGAAACGTTCTTTTCGGGAATTTCAAGTGGGTGATCAAGTTTTCTTAAAGTTACAACCTTATGTGCAGTCTTCTGTTGCACCCAGAGCTAATCACAAGCTCTCTTGTAAGTACTTTGGCCCTTTTCCAGTATTGCAACGGATTGGTTTGGTGGCATATAAATTGCAACTGCCGACTCACTGTTCTATTCACCCAGTTTTTCATGTGTCTCAGTTAAAGGCAGCTCCTGGATTCCAGAAGGTGGTCTCTAGTACTATTCCTGCTGATTTGGAGGTTCGGCGTATTCCAGTGGCTATCTTGGATACCCGAGTTCGCAAGTCTAGCAATTCTGCTATTTCTCAAGTCCTTGTCCAGTGGTCTCAGGAGTCGGCGGCGGAAGCAACTTGGGAGGATTTTCATGATCTTCGTACTCGTTTTCCACGAGCATTGGCTTGGGGGCAAGCCCAATTTCAAGGGGAGGCGATTGTTAAGGCATCGGCGGCGGAAGAACAACTGGGCGATCACCTGGAGAAGGAGGAACAGGTGGCGGGAAACCAGAAGAGGGCACGTCGGCCAAACGTTCGTATCTGTGGGCCGGAATGGGCCGTGTAATAGGTGATGGCGCGTGTGTTCCGTGTGGAGGCCCGGTGGGTAGAAGAGAATAGAAGCTTCCTGTCTATATATACTATATATACTGTATGGGATCATACAATGCCGGTTGGCAAATGAAATAACGGCGAAAGGCGGCGGCGGCGGCGGATTTGGTTTGAATCGCCGACGAGGTTCCGGTGAACTTATGTGTTCTGTCTGATGCTTGTTAGGGTTCTAACACATAAGTACAGAAGAAGGAAATCGTAACAGTTGAAACGCACAGCTTCAGAACCCAAGATAGAGAGCTGACTAGCTGATCCGGGGCAGTAACCAACAAGCAGAGAATGAAGCGGTCGCGCTACGGAATTTCGCTTTTGCTAACGTTGGATCTGAACCTGATCATATCCAGCCGGGGCCGATCACACACACATCTACAGATCTACTGTAGTAAATACACAGAGAAGTAATACGCCTCAGCAAGCCACGCTTCGGCTTCGTCAGCTGAGACGGCACGGCCCAGGGGGCGGCGCGGCGAGGAGCGGCGCACCGGTCAGAGCTTGGAGTAGAGCTGCGGCGTGCACCACTTGAAGAAGGTCCCCGTGGGGAGCTCGGCGGGCGGGAGCAGTGCGAGGCGCGCGGCGACCTCGGCGGCCTCCTCCGCGGTGCGCTTCCCCCAGCCGCGGGTCATGTCCGTCCGCGTGAACCCCGGGCAGAAGCAGTTGACGCTCACCGGGTCGCCGCGCGCCTGCAGCCGCCGCGCCAGCACGCGCGCGTACGCGTTCAGGGCCAGCTTCGACACCGAGTAGTCCGTCCACACCTTGGGCCACCCCTGCCCGCGCCACGTCCCGTCCTTCACCTGCGACAGGAACCGCGACACCATCCCCTCCACCCCCGCCTCCGTCAGCCTCTCCTCGTCCTGGAGCAGCCTCTTCAGCTCCGGGTCGCTCACCTTCTGCGAGTTCAAACACCATCAAACCGATCGGGGTGATCGTGTGAAGCGTTGTAATTACGAACGAATAATAATTTATAAATAAATTTTTTATATATGTATTCTTAATAATTTAAAAATTATGGTTGAAAAATAAAATTTAGAGAAAAGACTTAAAATTAAAAGTTAAAAAATTAAATTTTGGTTTATAAACGTAAGCAGAAATGGAAAGATGGGACACAAGAAATTCAACTAATCCCCGGTCGGCAACTGCAACTCTGCAAGTACGTCCATGCCTCCAAGCTTTAGATGTTGCTGTGAAGTTCATGCCTTTCTTTAGCGGCCTAATAATGATGTTGCACTAGAGATGCTGACTTACTGACGCCCTGTTGTAAGTAACCAACTGGCATCACTATAAACTAAGGGAACAAGATTCTGTGCCGTATGTCACCTGATTTTGTATCACTAACGTGCCAGAGAGAGCTCACCCACATGACAATACCACCTGAATTTAAGTTAGCGAATCCACGTATTTAGAGCAATTATAACCTTGTAAACGAAAGAAAGAGATAAAAAAAATATTAGAGATAATCTTGTAGCTAATATATTAGCTCTAATATAAACTTATAACCCTCAGTTAGCTCTACTATTAAACGTGCTCTTATGTCAAAGGATCCATGTCATAAACTAAGTTATCATGATAATAAGAGTCAATAGATTCCTGGCTCTTTTCCCTTCGAAGCTCCTAGCGTCATCATCTTTTGCATTTTTCTAACTTTTTGTCCATGAATACAGATCTTATGTGAGAGAAGATGTAGCTTTAATGATATACTAGTACATGCATCCATGTGACGACAAAAGTGACACAAACTTAGTTATACAACGTACTGCTCTCTCCAATTTTTGTAACTTGATTTTATTGACTTTTGAATCTATATTTGATCATTTGTTTTATTTAAAAAATTATATAATTATTAATTATTTGTTATAATTTAATTTATTACTAAAGACACTTTAAGCATAACTTATAATTTAGTATATTTGTGCGAAAATTTTAAATAACGCACGCTCAATGTGGTTCCAAAAGTCAAAGCAGTCAAATAAAAAAAAGAATATTAATATGCTCGTCTATATGACTCAGAATTGGTCGTGTATATCAAAAGGATTGGCGGACGATAAATCCCCTTGTAGAGTAGTAAAATTAGATACAGCTAATTAACTGGAAAAGTAGAGGGTTCGTCCTTGCGCAACATAAATTACACATGATGGACGTGATCTTCAAACTTGAATATAAAGTCATCATTTAAACTTCTGTTCGACTAGAGATTTACTTTGGTCAACAAAAAGTACCTCAAGGTACTGATACTTTGAGGTACCAAATTATTTCTCACCGTTGGATCTAGCTGAGTAGTACATGCGTTGTTAGATCCAACGATCAGAAACGATTTGATACTGCGAGGATGTAATTTTTGTTACTTTTTGTTGGACTATAAAATTGCTCGTTCGACTAAATGTAGTTGGGAATTAATTAGACGGAAGAACTTCTGTAAACTTGGAGTTTAGCTAGAAGAACAAGTTGTGGTTCTTATTTATGCTGTGTCTATGATAATGAAAGAGAAGACTTAAAAATGCATGACATGTCTGTATTCATTTCAATGGACCATGGACAATGTATTAGCCAGCATGTTCATGACGAGACATGCCTTAAGATAAGCTTCAGAATTATCCTTTTTCCACCACTGGTCTCGTGGATTCACACCTCATAGTCTGAAGTCTTTATCTAAAACTATCTGTGTGCTACTGCTTGTCAATCTTGCCGCTTAATATATCAAAACTATACCGCTGTTTTAAAACATGGTTTGATTTGATAAAAAGACGGTGGGGTCAGGGAAATTATACTTCAATAGAATTAGATGATTTACCTGATCAAAGTTCCAGACACATACACTTAACGTGACTCACTATGTACTAGAGAGAACTATGGATTTTTTTCCCTAATAGTTTGAGCTATTCTATATAGCTAAAAAAAAAAGATGAGGCTAGTCTTTATTTTTTAAAAAAAAGTTCTTTGAATACGCCGAGTAAGGAACATTTACTTTCCTCAAGACAACATACATACCATCAATTGTTTTTCTTGTCTTGTTATCTATCAATGATCTATGAGTTGCACAACATTAATGAAGGGCAATAGAGCTACATGGTTCCCTTCTCTAGTCACTTGCATGCTATGGGGCATCTTAGATTTTTCAGGAGAGCTCCGAACGAGTTTATGCACTATCTCTAATTTTTGAGGGTGACGAGATATGTGAACAGGGAAGCACTACTAGATTAACATGAATTATGAATATTAATTTGAGCACTTACATTGAGTAGGCCAAGTTGGGAGCTGATATTCAGTATCCGGCTGGTGGCTGGTGATCGCCGGAAGAGTGGCAGGAGTGCCTCAGTCAGCATCTTGGCCCCATAGAAGTTCGTTCTAAGGACCGACTCGGCGTGCTCCACTGAGTTGGTGTCAATTTCATTGAACGAAACAGCGGCATTGTTCACCTACATCAACAAAAAATATACAGATGCATTTCATCATCACAGAAATAGCAAATCACCATGGATCAAAGTGGACCCCACTGAACAAGCTTCAGCTACTAACAACTCCCTTCCGTTGCAGCTGTAATGTTAGGAAGATAGAAATGTAAACCGCACTAAGTCACTACGGTATGTGGCGCATTATGGCTATCACTCCCTAAGGTCTCAAGCCTAATTCGTACTCTGCATAGCTACCCTGTTTATGTAAGTTGATTACTTGTATGGATGGTCCAACAGACAGATGGAGATCGATCAGATCAAACCAACACCTCCTGAAAGTGCCAACTCAACATAAATGAACTATGCCACAATTGATTATTCAGGTAAGGTGTATGGATCACCATTTGTGTCATACTAGATTACAGGTCACCTAGCTTGATCATGGCCCAGTATAATCTACCTATAGGTTTGCTTTTATAGTTTTGTACGCCCTCCACATTTTCTCTGTATTTTTTATTTTTTTATTTGATATCGTTGATTTTTTAGACCATTCGTGTTATTAAAAAAATACATAATTATTAATTATTTTCTTATGATTTGATTTATTACTAAAGATACTTTAAGCATTATGTTTAACTCTGCATATTTGTAAAGCAATTTTGAATAAAATGAAGGTTCAAACATAGATCCAATATCCAACGGCATCAAATAAGAAAACCGAGAGGTACTTCTCACTGTTTGCCACGGTTAAGAGTGGCAATAAGTTTTAAGTTGTTACATGCTCCGAGTTCAGTAAATTATGCATATTACACAGAAGCAGCTCTAAGGATAAACACAGGCCGCAGAATGCAGAGGCCGGAAGCTATGCCTTCCAGCACCAGTTCAACTGTTCAAGTACGGGTTTGAACTTTGAACTGTTGAAAGCCAAAAAGGGGGAGAGATCCAACTATCAAACAAAGTGGCGATCATGGACGGACTTGACTTGAAGAAAATTCAACGGCGCCAAAGAAAACACAAGTTGTTATATCACCTGGTCAAAAGTGCTGCAGCCTGAGCCAACCAGCAGCACCTATTCATGACCAATTGAACAGTACAATGAACTTTAAAGTTCATAAAAAGCAGACGAGATATCAAGACCCTGAATCTGTTAGAGTGCTCGAGTTGGCTTCCAGGCGCAAGCGAAACGAAATCCAGCACCAACACTATATAATTTTGGCCTTGTCGCTGTCCGGCGGATGCACGAGCACGGACCCATCAGCCTCATCAGCGGCGGGCGATGGGAAGCAAAACGCCGTCTCCTACATACCAGGGTCCCAACCAACTCGTCGCCATCGTCTGCACCCTGCATGTGGCGGCGGCTTTGGCGCTTTGCCCTCTCCTTTTTCTTTCCCCCGACGCAACGCGACATTTTTATTCGGTTGGTCGCCGGCCGCTCCCCCTCGACTGCTCATGGCGAAGAAGGCAATAATGCAGCGCGCGCAAAAAAAAAAAAAATCTTGACGGGTTTTCGCAAAGCCAGCGGGGAATGCACAGGGAATCGCTACTGTTCTACAAGTGATCGCAAGTTCGCAACACGTATCGATCATCGTGAGATGCCGAGCGAGCACGCACTGTGCAGGATTAAGTGAGAGAGTAGTGTGGCGTAAACTGTTGGCGATAAGTTACGTTGCCATCATCGGAACTGTGGAGGAGATGGAATGATGGACGAAGCAGAAACCTCGGATAAGGGGAAAGAGATGATTTTGACATGGTAGCTAGCGGTAGCGGAAGTGTGTGCTCCCGGCTTGGGTGACTCACCAGGATGTCGAGGCCGCCGACGGCGTCGCGGAGCCAGGCGGCGAAGGCCCGCACGGAGTCCGGGTCGGCGACGTCGAGGCGGCGGAAGACGACGGCGAGGCCCCGCTCCCGGAGCGGCGCGGCGGCGGCCTCCCCTCGCGCGGCGTCCCGCGCGGTGAGCACCACGGTGAGGCCGTGCTCCGCGAGCCGCGCCGCCAGCGCGTGCCCGATGCCCCGGTTCGCGCCGGTCACCACGGCCACCGTCTCCCTCGACCACCACGCCCTGCACGTACCGCCCCCCCAACCCAACCAAGCGAAAAGAAAAAAAAAACCCTGTCAGATCGAGCGCCATGACAGAGAGCGATCGAGCGCGGGATGATGCATGGTCACCTTGCCGAGGGCAGCTCCTTGGAGCCCGAATAGTCCATCAACGGAGATGGAGCAAGAGATCGATCTTCTCGCTGCTCTCCGCTCTGAGCTTGGAAAGGAGAGAAAAGCAGAGGTGAGGTACGTGACCGCGGGGGTAAATGGGGGTGTGGGGGGCACAGGGCACTGGCTCGGTAGCCTCGGTGGCCATCGGGCTAAGATATATAAGATATACAGAAGCAACTTGCTATTGATTAAATATTTAATTTCTTCTTTTGTCAAATACACGCATAATGTATGGGAGGCTAGAGAGGATGGATACAATATTTTTAATTTATGTGTATGACTTTATATTATAATTTAATAACAGTGACCAAATTTAATTGATAAAATTAAAATTTTTAAATATTTGATCGCTAGTCGGTGGACGGTATAGGAGTATATGTACAGGCAGACAGGCTACACTGCTGCTGCTTCGGGAGGTCAAACTGACGGGACGTATCATGTGTACTACTCCGGACACATCTATTAACTGCTCCAATTTTAGAACTTAATTTTTAATTTGATTTTATGGTTTTTTCATCATGATTTATTTTACATATTTTACTTTTGAGTCGACATGTATATAAAAATTTTACCTACAAATTATTTTTTTTTGCAAAAACGTGTTTTCGTTTATTTTTCTAAAAAGTAAAATGATGGGAGCCTCCGTCCTTTACTCTTTACTTTTTTTTAAATCGATAGGGTTTGACTTTTGATATATATTTAAACATTAGTTTTATTTAAAAATACGGAGTATATAATTATAAATTATTCTATTATAATTTAATTTATTACTACAGTAATAAAATGTATGATTTATATTTTTATATATTTGTATAAAATTTTTAAATAAACCAAAATATCAAACTTATATCGTAAAGTTAATGATGTCAACTTAAAAATGGAGAGAGCTTAGAGCTTATTTTGAGACAGAGGATAAAAATATAAGTATTTATAAATCATTTAGTATAGATTAAGATTAAGAAAATAAATATTATGACACCATTTATAAATAGAAATAGATGAAGATAAAGAGCATTCATTGGAAACGATCGGTGAGAAGATAACCGTTAGACATATTTATATTTTAAAATAATATTTAAATACCTTGCTAAATGAGGTTTGCTTCTGTCCAACAAAAAATAGCTCGAGGTACCAGTACGTCGTAGTACCAAATTATTTCTGATCGTTGGATCTAACGGTGCACATTCTATTCAGCTAGATTTAATGATGAGAAACTATCGGGGCTTTTAACTTTTTGCCACTCTTACGGATTTTCATAACAGATTTGCTACTGGACCCACCTATCATAGATTTATGAGGACATAGCGAGTGACAAATATGTTTTGGCCACTCGTAAGAGTGGCAAAAAGTTAAATTTCTCGTATAGATTAGCCTGTTAGCAACACAGTTGATTTTTACGGGTCGCGTCCGATGGATAAAAATCAAGTGTCCGGCGCCCCTCAGCCCATGTCTCATTGCCCCTCCCAACTCCCAAGCCATAAACCTAGGATTTTTTTAAGGCCAATTTATAAAAATTTTAGAGAATTTTATTTTTATAAAAATTTTTCCTACAAAGCCCTTTGAATTAAAGGAATAAATCCTATGAAATTCTATGAAATTCCTATGGAATTCCTATGAAATGTCTTTTCTCATACAAGTTTTGGAGGAAATTTAACAAGAGATAGAACCTCATGGAAAAAAATTATTTTGAGTCTTTATCTCTCCTCAAATTTATGTGTTTTTTCTATGGTCCAATCAAACGATCATTTTTACGTTTTTTTCTGTGTTTTACAATTCTCTATTTTACGTTTACATTCTTATTAAAATACTATATTTTTATATTTCTCTATTTTTTTATTCACGTTATTCAAAACCAGTAACCACCTCACTCCATCACCAGACGGTGGTTCCGCCGCCCACCGCCTCTTTGCAAAGAGCCAAATCGTACGTAGCGCTGGTCAGTCATATTTGGATTCGGAAACAAATTACACCCTCATCTTTTAGCTTTTATTTATGTTTATAAACCAAAATTTTAATTTTTAACTTTTAATTTAGAATTTATTTTGATGTTTTCTTACTATAGTTTGTTTAGCTTTGTGTTTTAAGTCAATATGAATACACATATATAAGTTTTTCGTAAATTATTTTTTATTTGTAAATATATTATTTGGTATTTTTTAAATCTAAAAGATGACCCTTAACTCATATGTTAGGCAATACCGTATCGAGACAAACCACACCGCTCTTTATAAACCTTTCTATCCCTGCCGCACCTCTTTTTTTAATCCTTCCGCTGGCCACCTTCACTGCCTTGCTGCTCTCTCGCCTTGGATATTCTCTCGTTGTAAAAACCTGTCATCTAAAATAAGATAAATGTATTTTAGTATTATAAATTTAGACAGAGGTTAGCACTCAAGCTAAATCCACTTGTAGCATGCCTACCATCCTTTTTCACCGGGCGCCTTTTATCTTCTTCATGTACCTATCTATCATCTACTTCGTTCTCTCGTGGTAAACAAAAATTCGAGCTACTACCGTCTTTCCAAAATATAGTAAGTTAATACTGAATGCGCTATAGGAGGTGTAGTTGCGTCATTAGTGGAGGAAGTTCATTGAGCTCCCGGAGCAAAAAGTTAAAAAAAAAAAAGATCATCACTGCTGACATTGATCGATGGCGAGTAAAAATCACGGGAGATCTACTTTAAAACAACAGGCATGGGGATCATCAGGAACCATTTAAGCGATTTTTTTAACACACTAGCGTTCCCGGGCCTCGGGCATGTCATGCGTGCTCAAGGTTAATTATAAGTATGTACGAGCTAACCACCGGAGATCATAATTTTATCACCAAGTGGCGCTCACGCATGAAACGCGTTGGTAATTAAGTTAGGAGTAGGTTGCTAGTCTAGGGGAGTGACTGGCCTCTCTGGACGGAGACGGCATAGTTTAATTCATCTTGCTGATGGCTGATGCCGCGCAGACGCTAACGCCGACCGATGGTCACATCCTGTACTATCCTGCCACGCAGGCCGTTTCTCAGCGAACCGATGCCCTCCTTAGACCAAGTTCAGTAGCATAACCAACTGTTAGCTCTAATTCATCTATAGTCAATTTAATAGTCAACTTATATGATAGTTATCTACAAATATTAATATATGATCTCACATGTTATACATATATTTTGTCTTGAAGCTTATGTATAACTTGACTATAAATTAGTAGTACATATTTTATCTCTCTTCTTATCTCTTTAAAATATGTTTATAGCCTGTTTTATAGCTGCTATTGTACCTGCTATTAATCATGGAGCAGCGCGACGACGACGACACCGGTCGGTTGGTGTGACGACGTGCAGCAGGAGATGGGCGGGACGAGGTGATCAGGATCAGCGCGTGAGCGTGTGTGGATTGCGAGCGGCGGCCACGCCGTTTACTGGTCCACCCACCGAGCCGCGTGGGCGTGGCTGTACGTGGTCGCGGACGACGGACGGGCGAGGGAGGGCTCGGTGTTTACATCAAGCGAGCGTAGGTAGCCTCGCCAACCGGTTTTTGAGTGACACCGACCGCGGCGCTTGGCGCCATGCACCGCACGTAATCCACGACGGCTCGGTGTAAATTTCTACCGTGGTGCGAGCGTGCGCGTGTGCGTGGTGGGACCGTGGGAGTCCATGTCGAATGGGAGCTGCTGGTCCACCGTGACCAGAGCGATCCCCCGTCGACGATTTAAACGAGTTTGCCTGTGTCTCGAGTCGATGGTGCTAGGGCGGTTTGCGAAACAAGGGAAACGTTTTACGGGGACTTGCCTTTCATCTTCCGGTGAGTTTATTAGCGGTTTTGCTTGTCATTTTTTTCTTTTGTTTAGAAGGTAAAATTTATTTTTATAAAAGAATTAAAATTTACAGTTGATTATAAGGCTTTTTAATCGTATTTTTTAAGACATTCCTTTTAGATCGATAAAAACACGTATATAGATTTTATTCATAACTTATTTTTTAGTTGTAAATATGTTATTTGTTTTTTTAAAAAAACAAACAACGATCCGCTTAGACAAATGCTTGGGAAAAGAAAAGGTCTGGCACATCCGTCTTATCTAACAGATCTGTAATCCACCATAAAACCTTTATCTAGACGCTTGAAAGTAGGAGTTGATGACTTGATTTGGATGCATAATATTGTTTAGTCCTAACCAATCAAAAGAGAAGAGAAATTTAAAATCACATATATTACGTAAATAAGCTTTTCTCGGACATCCATGCATCCTCAGTAGGTGGATTGCCCGTGGGCTAACCCGCGTAAGTCCCTACTCCTCGATGGCTACTGGGCACCTCCAATACAGAGTGCTTAGTGAGGTATTTAACAACTTAATTAAACTAAGCACTATATTTAAGCTGAGCTCTTAAGTATAGTGCTTAGCTTATTTCTATTATTAAGCACCTTACTAAGCACCCTGCATTAGAGGTGCCTAGCGATAGGTTAATTTGATGTGAAAAAAAAAGCAATGATTTTTCTCTAAGCTTTAATGTAAGCACCGTTGAGGATAGCCTTCGACTTCGAGGGATGTGGATTGGGAATTAAGAGAGAAACTCCTTAAGTTTTAATAAACGTGGAGGGTCTGGAAGTTGGGAGGAAATTCCTTCATTTATCCCGTTATTTTTCTCAAAAACATCACGTTGAATCTTTGAACATCTAAATAAAGCATTAAATATATATAGACATTAGAACTAATTACACAGTTATGGGAGAAATCGTGAGACAAATCTTTTAAGCCTAATTAGGACGTAATTAGCCATAAGTGCTACAGTACCAACATGTGCTAATGATGGATTCATTAGACTCAAAAGATTCGTCTCGCGGTTTCCGGGTGAAATCTGAAATTTGTTTTGTAATTAGATTACGTTTAATACTTTAAATGTGTGTGAAAGATTTGATGTGATGTTTTTGCAATTTTTTTTTGCAAACTAAACAAGGCCTTACATGGTGTACATACTTTTGAGTCATCCATCATTATTGTAACGTACTTTTCACATGAATTCACTATGAATTCCTTCCCGTTTTACCAAATAAGGGATTAAGATTAAAAATCAAATCTAATTCTTAATTTCACCATTAATTTTTGACTAGAAACCGTCGATCCTCTAGTCTCCCCCAAGATGCCACCAAGCTTTCATGCTTGTGTTGGACTTTGGACATCGTCGTCCTCGTCTTTTCGTTTTGTTTATGTTAGTAAGTTAAAATTTAATTTTTTAATATTAAATTTAGAGTTTTTTATTATGGTTTATTTTTGAACATTTTTTGATCGCTAGAACATGTAAATACAAATTTTATTTATAAATTATTTTTTAATTATAAATATATCATTTGTTTTTTCGACATAAAAGTCAAACGTTATACGAATCAGAGGGTCCGCTGGAATGGACAGCTGAGGTTGCCGTGGCTGCGGGGGAGTTCGAGGTCCCCGGGGACCCGGGGACCGGGTTCCGAATGTCAAATTGGCAACCGAGATAGCTCAGCTATTAAGCCCGCGTAGCGTGGACTTGTGGTTCAAGATGTCACATGATCTCGTGCACGATCGAGCACTTGCTAAGTGCCTTTAAAAGTCGGGTGGTTCTTTGTCAAAGTTTTTCTTTGAACTATCATTTATTTTTTAATTTTAGACTAGATGATTTTGTATTTATGCTAATTTAGGCTACTCAAACCGCTTTGTTTATTACGTGAACAATTTTGAGCACGTCAACTTTAGCATACCGTCGAACCCTCCAACTATAGTCATGTTTTTTGAATAAATGATGAGAAGAGAGTTGGGGTGGCTAGGGGTGAATAAAAAACTCAGACTAGGTCGGTTCGACGTAGGCTTGAGTCTGTATGGCTCAGCTTGAAAGCCAAACAAGCCAAGCCCTCCTTTTTAGCCTGATTCTAAAACAAGCCAAGTCTGGCTGTCATGCGACTTGTCCAATGAAGTTATTAATTGTCAACTTACAGTTATCATATAGATTTTAGATAATAAAATATATGAGCTTATTCTATTTTTGTGTCTTAGCATTTTTCTACTTATTCTGTCTATTTCAAAATATATGATGTATTTTTTCGTTAGTATAAGAGTTATACCATAGATTACTCTGTTAATATACCATTTATATAGAGTTTCATAGAACTACAGATAATTTGATCAAATGTCATAAACTGTAAAATGATATGTGTCACAAAACTATAAATTTAACACCAATTTTCCACAAAACTATATTTTTTGTAATTTTAAAAAGACAATAGTAGAACTATAAAATATATATTTATTTGATAACTTCACAACTAAATCTGTAATTTTGTTATATGAGACCTTAAATAGTTTTCTAAGAATTTTAATGCTAAATCTGCAGTTTCATGATATAAAAAACTTAAATTTGTATTTTTTGATAATTTGATCCAAGTACATGTAGTATAGTGAAATTTACTTATCTATGTGATACAAAAGTATAGCCATGAAAAGTACTTTCAAATATGAATCTAAAATATCAATTCTCATAAATTTATATACTAATAAAATAATCTTTAATCAAACTATTTTTTTAAAAAAAAATGGAGATAGGACAAATTATATACGGAGAAATATTTTACTAGAAATCTCATGAGCTGGCTCAATGCTTTGGCGTGTGTTGTGATAATAAAGGATGACACAAAGTTCAGAGCCAGTGTGTTGTGAATTGATAGCCCTGGACAACAGGGAAAGTCGAAAACTGATGACGATCTTGTTTTGCCAATCTCTCATTGTCCACGGGTAAACTCTTCAGTTTGGATTAAAACGGATTTTAAAAGCTTACAGCGCTAAAACGGGGAATTTAACCTTTTTGTCACTCTTAAAATTGGATAATTGGATGATAACATATTTGTTTTATAACATGTGAGTTTAGGGACAAATCTATTATGACCAAATATAAGAGTAACAAAAAGTTAATTATTTCCTAAAAAGCTGGTAGGTCCGAGACGTCGGGGGCAAACAACGATTGCAAGCTGATGGGGAATTGGCTACCGTTGAGCACTTGAGCCAATGACAGTGTGGTCACAAATATCTGAACAAATGCATATGGAGTGAATCTCAGAAGACCAGCTACAAATTCGCTACTGATAAGTGATAACTGACGACAAATATCGTATTCTGAACAAGGGCAACGGATTTTGTCTACTGTCAGTGACAGTATTAAGGGGATCCATCCATGAACTGTAATTTCACATAATATAGATGCACAACAGTTGCATTACAACATAATTATCATATAATAGTAGTACAAGTCTAACCCAATAAACGAATAATATCCCATCCCCCGATGCAGTAATGCACCAAACAGTACTAACTTTTTTTTTCTTCCAAGAACTCATAGTTCTCAGATCTTCTTGCTTCTCAAACACCCATTTGTCTCGCACAAGTCCATTCTTGGATGGATCACACCTGGAAAGGCCATGGCCAGTTGCCGGCGCCGTCTTCGCCGCCAACCTTGGCGCTGCGGCGCATCGGGTTGCCGCCGCATTCCCTGTCGACGTAGGCGTAGTACCTCAGCACGAAGGCGAGGGCGAGCGCGATCCACTCGAGGCAGAATATGGCGACGCCGAGCCCCCCGATCATCCTCAGGATGACGGCGCCGTCCTCCTCGCGGACGTAGGACTTGAGGCCGTCGGCGAGGAAGTCCGATGTGCGGGAGAAGGCGAGCACGGCGGCGGCGCCCTGGAGGATGGAGACGATGACGGTGCCGGCCATGTGGGTGGTGTAGACGCGGCCCCGCGGCGGGTCGGGCGCCGCGATGACGGCGCACCCGGCGACGGCCGCGGCGACGGTGAGCGCGTGGAGGAGGATGAGGAGGAAGCCGTCGACGGAGGGCACGAGGCGGAGCGAGAGCGTGAGGAAGCCGCACCCGGACGCCGCGCCGAGGATCATGTAGTTGGAGACCAGGAACGCGCGGCGCGCGCGCCGGTGCGCCGGCGACGCCGAGTCGCCCGCCGGCGGCGCGATCACGGAGAGGCCTCCCATTGCTTCTGCTGCCGCCTAGGATCGAGAAGGACAGGAAAGCTCGTGCGCGCGGAGGAGCGGCGGTGGCTGTGCGTGTGTTGATTGCGAGGAGGGGATCGTAGCGGAGAGTGAAGTGGGGATGGTGGAGTGATGAGTGGTGGAAGAGGCGGTGAGCTTTAATAAATGCGTGGAGGATTCCGACCGTTTGAGGGGGAGGGAGACGACGAGGGCGCGGAGCTT
This sequence comes from Oryza brachyantha, assembly GCF_000231095.2. Taxonomy (NCBI): domain Eukaryota; kingdom Viridiplantae; phylum Streptophyta; class Magnoliopsida; order Poales; family Poaceae; genus Oryza; species Oryza brachyantha. The sequence goes on from NC_023166.2 coordinate 13,512,777, forward strand.
CAACGGCTAGTTGGAAAAGCGCGCGGGAAAAGAGGAACGGCCGGCCGTTGGGGACGAAGCAGCCAGGCTGGATGAGATGGGCTCCGGCGTCTTCTCGTGGGGCCCACTTGTCGGTAGCAAAAGCCCCGGAGCATCCTCCCGTTGCTAGCTTTGTCCGAGTACGGGGGATACTCCCGATTTATGTGGCCCGAATTTAAAATGTTGCCGTGTACTTCTAAAATAAACTAATTTTTTATTTTTTACATATAATTTTTGAATCTTCGTCTTATTTAAATTTTTTTATGATTGATATTTTTGTTTTTTTATGATTGATATTTTTGTTTTTATTAGATGATAAATCATGAATAATACTTTACGTGTGACTATTTTTTGAAAGTTTTTTAAATAAGACGGATGGTTAAACGTTGGATACGAAAACCGAAGAATTAGTTTTTTTTTGAGACAGAGGGAGTAACGTCACTCAAATTCTTTTGAAAATCATCGTGAAGAAAAAGATTCCCGTGAAAACCATGGCATCCGTACGAGTGACTTGAGGTTACGGCGGAAGCGCATGGGGTTTTCGTATTACTGGAGCGAAGTGCATGTGCGTTTTGATTTTGGAAATGGGCCATCGATTTCATGCTTCGGTTATCTGAATGGAGGCCGATAGAGGCCCATATCAACTTCTATGGCGGCTTTGTTAATGCTGCCTTGCTGCTGGGCCTTTTGTTTCTTCTCTTCTTTTTTATTTGATGATTTTTTTTAACGCTAAAGGTCTGTTTGGGCCAACTCCAGGATCCGGAGTACATGTTTGGCAAATTCATGTATCCAGCTCTAGGAAAAGGAGGGCTTGGTGAGATATGACTTTTTTGCCCTTTTACTATAGCGAGTACTTATATTGGAGGGATCACGAAGAATGGGGAGATCCATTCCGCCATCCATGAAAGACCACTAACAACAGAAGGGGCAGCGGCGCCCTAGGGTTTGGCGGTCAGGGAGAGGCGGCGACGCTACTGTTCACAATGAATAGTACCCGTGAACAGTAACGACAGGGAAGGGGGTTGGGTTTTTTTAAAAGGAAGGGGTACGTGTGTAATGGGTGGCATTGGTGGTCCATGTTTAGGTTGATAAGATTGGTTTTTGAAGCACCCCTCAAGGAGCTCCAGAAAAAACGTGGAGTTGGCCTCTAACTCTAGGATTTTTTTTGGATTCGGAGTTTCTGGAGTTGGACGTGTTTGGCAGGAAAAAGTTAGAGCAGAGTTAAAAATGGTTTCCGAATCTGGAGTTGGACGTGTTTGGCAGGAAAAAGTTAGAGCAAAGTTAAAAATGGTTTATTTCAGAAACTTTCGGAACTTAGTCTCTCAATACTTAATCTGAAATTCATGCTACTATGGAGATTTGAACCCAGGACCTTGGGTGGTACTCGGGTTATTGTAATCACTAGGCTACATGCCCTTTCACCAGTAGCTTGACTTGTTAGGCTGAAGGTGTAATCCCCTATTTCTATCATTTTACCACGATGATTTTGGTTCCGTGGATACAAAGTTTTAGGCAATTTCCATTTCTTAATTACGAATTCGTGCACTATTGACTCTCGAATTTGTAAGGCGTCATTATGAAAAAAAATACTGATTTAGGATTAAATATAAATGTGTACAATTTCGAGAGTTATGGGTCCAATATAAATGATTTTATAGTTGATTAATACTAATCAAACTAAGACTACAATAAAGAACCACACTGTGTCTTTTTACTTTTTGTGACGATGGGTACTGTTGAAAATTACATAGTACAAGAGAACTCTTAGTGCCCACGAATTGGTGCGGTGGTGAGGCTCAGGTGTATGAATATATCCATCAAGGCTTTAAGATAAATCTTAGTACCCACAAATTTTGCACAAACACGAGTGATTCTTTTATAGGATTCTAGTGAAACATGTGATTTATTGCTAGTTTCCATCTTTTTAAGCATATGTTAGGAAGTGTCGGTGTGTATATGTGCATTAGCTGATGTTATCATAAGTGCAATTGCCTCGTTCTATACACGGGTTGATATCATCGATTCAAAGAAAGTGAAGGAATTCATTCCCTCCATACAAGAATGTAAGGCTAAGGGGTTGATTGGTTGGTTACCATAACTTGCCTAAGCTTGTAACACCTCAAGTTAATCAAATTTGACCATGTTAGGTGTGTGTTTGGTTTATGCCATACTTATGACATTCCCTTTTTAATATATAGGACCCACATGTCAATGACACAATAAAGTGAGGCAAACTTGTCACATGCTAGCTAAATTGTGGCTTCGTTTTTATTAGCCAAACCTTAGCCAAGTTAGCTAAAATATTATGGCAACCTTAGACAAATTGAGTATGCCAACCAAACATCCCCTAACTCTGGTTATCTGTTCCACCAATTCCAAGGGTGGATTCGGTAACTAATATTCCCAACAAAACTCAATTGTATTTCACACACTTCTCAAAAAAATTAAATGATATTTTATGCTCTGATATATTATCTCGTTTTTCGTGCGGAAGAGAAGTTATATGCATCACAACTTAAGGGTGCTTTGGTTATATACCGTACCGACTCTTTGCATTGACTAAATTTTAGCACTACTAGTTGGTACGATAGAGTTGGCTCGATCACATTTTGTTTGTTATCAATATAGGCCAACTTATTGTATATATGAGTAAGAGAAATCTAGATTGGTAGTTTAAATGTTGCCAAATATTTGGATTCTATCCAAACACTAGAGACTACTTTTGAAAATTTGGCAAGGTTCTTTATTATTCCAATTATTTGAGTTTTCTTTACGTTTTTTTATGATAATCTTGTTTAACCTCATAAGGCATCCATAAAATAGCAATGTCGTATAATATGCTAAAATGTTCTTAAGCAAGCAAGCCACACCACATTTGTAGGAGTAACAATTATATAATAATATTTTCAAAAGTTAAATTCTAGCCTAATTTGGTCCAACAGAATTACGTGGAAAGAAATTTAAACTTAATAAGACTCGCCTGCTCCTTTCAACTAAAATATTTTAAAAATTCAACTTAAAATAAATGTTTCTCAATCATCAGGGGTTGTTTTGTTGGGTGGATTTTAAGAATTTTTGATTATTTAACCAATGGTTACACAACGAGTAAAAATGTTGGATCGGCGGAACAAATTTTTTCTTATGCCTTATGAACAAGAATATATTACATGTAATATTTATTATAGAACCACTTACGCAAAATTCCTACATTAAAAAGTTCATATAAAAATTCAATAAAATTTCAAGCAAACTGCTGCCTGAAAAGGGTTCAATTTGCTTTGCATATTCTATAGTCAGACAGCCGGATCGACCTCGACCGTAAACTCTTGATCGGACGGACAGCGGCTTTCTCTGCGAGGTCACTAGCCGCAAAGCCGACCCTGGTCTCGATCATTCTGGAAACCCCAGCCGCCAAACCGCGGCCCCCAAATCCCCCCCCCCCCCCTCCGGCCACCGCGTCGTCCGCAGCCTCGCGCCGGCGAGCGGCGACGCCGACGGAGCACGAATCCCTCCACCCAGTCCCCATGGAGGGCGGCGGCGAGCCGGGCTGGTACGTGCTGAGGCCGAACCAGGAGCACATCGGCCCCTACGCGCTCTCAGAGCTGCGAGGTATCCTCCTCTTCTCCTGGACGTCCACCCTTTACCGTTCCATAGACTAGTTCGAATGCGGGCGTGCCTTCTCCTCGTAGGAACTCGTGACGTTCGGAGCCTTGCTCCAATCTGCAAGGGTCCCTAGTACTTGCCTGGCGTTTGCTGTGTGTATTAATTATATCGCCTAGTCGTGAAGTTGAAGCTGCAGTAAGGCAACGCGAATCTCTAGCATCGGTTACTGTTGGATATGTCAGGTTTACCCTATTGAGCTGTGAATGGATGTTTCCATGGTAGTGTTAGTAGCTGATCAACTGCCTGAGTCTGCAATTTGGGGTCAGGTGTGGAGCGCGTTTGTCATATCACGGCAAAAATTGTTTAGTTATTTTTTTCTGTCAGCTGCGTGGTCACCACTATTCTGTATAGTTTTGACTTGAACCTGAGTAGTTGGCACATTATGGGAGGAGCTGTTAGTTCAGGCAGGTTGCTGGAGCTAGGGTTAAGATCACGTGTTGTCGCCATTAGCCTTTTCTCTGTCTTGTTTTTTCCCTTCTGAAGGTTTTCGTGTGGATTAATCTCTTGGAGAATGCTTCGTTTCTCTATCTTTGTTGTGGTCTGTACATGAGAAATTCTGCTCCTTTGCAGAACATTTTGCTAATGGGTACATCAACGAGAGCACAATGCTCTGGGCAGATGGGAGGAGTGAATGGATGCCATTGTCATCGATTCCTGACCTACTTGTGGTGATCCAAAAGAAGGATCAACCTGATGAAGGTTACTATTGGTACTTTATGTTTGAAGGAAATAATGCATAATAATCTTCATGTGATTCCTGACATTTTCTTCAATATTTGTGATGCTTCAGGAATTGAAGATGATTTTGATAAATTTCAAAAGGAGGTCATAGAAGCTGAGGTGGAGGTGGAAGCCTTGAAAGACAAGGCTGCAGATAGCAACTTAAACCAAGAAGATGGGGCTAATGATCCTGATGAGCGACCAGCAACCCCACCGGATGGCGAGGAAGAATTTACTGATGATGATGGTACTATTTACAAGTGGGATCGTGTTCTGAGGGCATGGGTTCCTCAAGTAAGTCTTGCTAACCTCCTGTTTTTAGGTTCATTTACTCAGACTTTTGTTTCTGGTAATTATGATTTTTCCTTATGTTGTTAATTTGATATTATATTTTGTTCTGATTAGTACTAGTCTAATCATGGTTCATCAGGGAATCACGTGTTTGTTCTTGGTTGCTCTTGCTAATACTGTGAATGCTTGTGTTATAGCGTAGATAATATTGGTAAACGATTCCATATAGCAGCAGCAGCAGCAGCAGCAGCAGCTGTTCCTTTCAGGACATAAATATTTTCCCTTCTTCATCTTGTTTAATAATCTTGCCTACCAGTATTTGTAAGTTAATGTAATTTCTCATGTAAGCAGCATTTGAAAGTTAATATAACTTTTGTTCCTTCCACAGAATGACCTAGCAGAAAAAAATGACAACTATGAAGTTGAAGACATGACTTTTGCACATGAGGAAGAAGTTTTCCAAGTACCAGACGTTTCTGGTTCAACCACATTAGAAGAAAACAACGCTTCTGCCGAAATTGAAATCAAAGAACCAACAAAAGTAGAGAAGGGAGCAGATAAGAAGCGGAAGTCTTCTGAGAAGCCAGCTGATAAGAAGGTATATACAAAACTATTTTTCGTCTTGAGTTCTTGATTAGCTTTCCATAAGCTAATTCTTTAAAAGTGTTTTAACTTTTTTTTTGTCTGAGTTCTTGATTAGCTTTCCATAAACTAATTCTTTAAAAGTGTTTTAACTTCTTTTTGTATAGGAAGCTAACAAACCTCCAGAGAGTTGGTTTGATCTCAAAGTGAACACACATGTCTACATTACTGGTTTGCCTGATGACGTCACGGCTGAGGAGGTAAGTTACCTATATCTCTAAAAGCACTTTGTACTCTGTTTTAAATATTTGACACATTCATGATTATGTAAAATTTGTTTGCAGATTGTGGAGGTATTTTCCAAGTGTGGAATTATAAAGGAGGTATTTTTTGTTTCTCTGAGTTGCAGCACTTTTGAATCTTGATGCAGACTGATCTTTGCCTCTGATCATTTCACCTCTAAATTTTTGGTGACATAGGACCCAGAGACAAGAAAACCCCGAGTAAAAATCTATACTGATAAAGAAACAGGCAGAAAGAAAGGTGATGCGCTAGTGACCTACCTTAAGGTATTCCCCTGTAAAGCTCATCACATTAGATGCTCTCATTATGCATGTTTATCATGTGTGTTCTTTGATTTTCTATGATTCAGGAGCCTTCTGTAGCTTTAGCAATTCAGTTGTTGGATGGGACATCATTTCGCCCAGGTGGTAAGACTCTAATGTCTGTAAGCCAGGCCAAATTTGAGCAGAAGGGTAAGTTCATGATTTTATCAGAAACACACAAGCTACACAGAAGATGTTACTGATGTTGTCAATCTGTTTCAGGTGATGTTTTCATTACCAAGAAGGCAGATAAACAAAAGAAAAGGAAAAGCAAGAAAGTTGAGGATAAAATTCTTGGATGGGGTAAGTTCTATTTTCTTTTGGTGTTTCTTTTCATTGTGGAGTAATTATGTATGTCGTAGTGTGTAAATATCGAATATTAACTTATTGTGTGAGCCTTGGAAACCTATTGCCAAATCTAGGGATTTTGATTAAGCATTGTGCCGTTGTATGATGCACTTGCTTTGGTAGTCATGCAAGGAAAATAACATCTTTCGAGTATGTTTGACACTCTTTTTATTTCTTTGCATTGTCACTATTTTCTGCTATTAGGTGGACATGATGACAAGAAGGTGACAATTCCATCTACAGTTATTTTACGGCATATGTTTACTCCAGCTGAATTGCGAGTAAGTAGCTGAAGTATGCTTGGCATATGCCCAAAGTGTGCCCTTTCCATACAGTCTTAGTTGTTTGATTAGTCCCATGGATTTCATTATTCTTAGCAGCTTCTTTTGTTTTATTTGGATTGAGGTAGAAAGTCTTGATCATTTCAGGCCGATGAAACTCTTCTTCCTGAGCTTGAGGCAGATGTTAGAGAAGAATGTATGAAGCTTGGTCCAGTTGATAATGTCAAGGTAATCATTAACTCCGCCCTTCTTTGTTCGTGTGCTAGCATGTTCTGGATGCATTATGCATGCATATCTGATATCTCTCTTGTAATTTATTAAGGCTTCCTTTTTACATCTAGTCCTGATATGGACAGGACTCAGGAGCAACATGGAACGCTGTAGTACATAGCAATAACTTCTCTTATGGTTTTATATTTGATCACTTTTGGAGTTTAGCTTGTTGACAACATTATGACTAAATGGGTAAAACGAAAATGCATCTGCATTCTACAGTAGGACTGCTACTGTCATGAAAAATGCTCTCCATTAAAAGGCATTACAAAATTGAGGCTGGAAAGGCAACTCAATTGATATCTGAGGCATTTTAAGTAACTAAGGTGTATAATCTACCTTGGCATGGGCCGGTGCTTTGGATTTCATGGGGCCATCCGAAGATGGCAGCTTATTTACACTAGGCAACAAATTGAATGCCCACACACATGCGCATGTAAAAACTCTTATGGTTCTTAAATAACCTGCAGTCTGTCTATGGGACTATTGTCACCACTCCAGGCCTGGTAATGGTAGGGCTTCCCTCACAACATGTTGAGTTAAGCCTGTCCAGAAATTTGGCTTGGCAGAGCTTTTTCTTTGTCACAACTTGACCAAAAAAAAATGAATCCTTTTAAACCTATTTTAGGTTTTCTGTCATTGTTAACTATCTATAACTCAGCAAACTGGCCCTAACCACCATGAAATTGTTTTTGTCCTTTTCGTCCACTTACAATTGTTTTTGTCCTTTTCGTCCACTTACATTTGCACATGTTTCTGCTTGCAGGTCTGCGAAAATCATCCCGAGGGTGTTATTTTGGTGAAATTCAAAGACCGGAAAGATGGTATCAAATGCATAGAGAAGATGAACGGAAGATGGTAGGCTTCAACATAAAATCAATTAGCTCACCGTAGTTTCTGATGCATTGATGTTCCAGTAAAATAGAGTTTCTGGTTAATCTCCATCAACCTTTAGTTTGCCAAATGCCTAAGTAATATCAATTTTAGGTGTTCACAGATACTATTTGTCAATGAGAATGCTTTGAATAGGAGTTTACCCTTGGGTGTTGGAATTCTGCCTGTTTGGTTTTGTACCTAACCTAAGAATTATAATTTGTCGAGCATTTGTTTTCACAATTGATCATGATTTCTTCCTTTGCAGGTTTGGTGGGAAACAAGTTCAGGCGAGTGAAGATGATGGTTCTATTAACCATGCTCTGATCCGTGATTATGATGCAGAGGTGTCAAGGCTGGATCGATTTGGAGAAGAGTTAGAAGAGTCCACATAGCATGTCGATAACCTGGCGATTAATATTGCTCTGTAGCTAATGGTCGATCACCTGGCGACTAATATTGCTCTGTAGCTGATAGCATGAGGGTACAAAGTTTTACAATTAGCTCTTTGCATAGGTTATTTCCATTTGCCTGGTTAATGTTATCAAGGTTGCTTCTGGATTAGCTTTAAGCAGCCATTTGTTGTCGTCCATCAACTATACGTTATCTAGATGTACATTATGTAGATTAAGTTTTTTTCTCCTAATTAACATGTTCATTTTGCCATATTAACATGTATCAACTCGCCATGCTCCTTGGCGTGCATAAATACACACTGCTGAAGTGCTGATGATATCAGCAACTTCTAAGAAAAGTCAGAAGAGTATTTATTGCCCTAACGTTTGCATTTGGACTTCGCGCCTGGGCCTAATAGGATATTGCATGGTCCCCTCAAATCAGACCACAGGTCTAATTGATTCTCGTTGCGAAAATAGTTTCCCTGCCCAGTGTGATAAATATCAAGTTAAGTAGTCAAAAGTGAAAATATCTCATAGGGTGCTCCAAAGTGATCAAATTATTAAAAATTATAGAGGGAGCAGATATAAAGGCATTCGATTTGAAAAAATAAATTATAAAAAAAAGATCAAACTGAAAAATATTTAAGAAAAATAGAGAGAAGAGAGTTGGGGTGGTCCAAAGTACAATAAATATAAAATTACCCATTGTAAAGTGAGAATATCCCAAGTTGATCCAAAGTGAGTTCAAATTATTAAAAAAACGAGAGGAGAGAAATAGAAGGAATTTAAATTGACAAAATAGATAGAAAAAATTGGAAAAATATAAAAATATCAAATAGAAGAATAATAAAAATACCAATTTGGAATAAATAAAAAATATCAAATTGAAAAAAATTAAAAATTTGTCTGAGCCCAGGTTCGAACTGGGGACCTCTAGTGTGTGAGACTAGCGTGATAACCGACTACACCACCCAGACGTTGTGATTGTGAATTGTGTTCCATAGTACTAGTTCAATCGTGTTCACGCAGACTCTGTGTCTTTTCTGAATCGTGTTTACCCAGACTAATGTTTCTCTCCCAAAGAAGTGAATCGGGTTCATCCAGGACTTTTGTTGTCTCCCGTTATCCCCAGTCCGACAGAAGAAGTGACTCGTGTCCAGTCTGTCACCCAGACTTGTGTTTTGTCTGGATCGTTTTCACCCAGGATTTTTTAGTGTCTTCCACAGAAGTGATTCGGGTTCGCCCAGACTTTCGTGTTGTCTATGAGATTAACGTCGACATATATAACCAGTTGTCACTGAAAACCAACGGAATAAGTGATCGTGTTCAGGTTATGCAACGTGCCGAGATTCAAAATCCAAATCGAACTGTAATAGCCTGTAGTGAAATATTTGGACACTTAGTGCTTTCAGAGAGGTGACATAGAAACAATTCAAACGGTATTTGAATTCAAATTGAACCAAGGCAATTTCTTAAAACTTTTGATGCTATTAAGTGCCAGCATATCTCGATTGTCCGGTACCGCAATGTTATACTGAATTCATATTCAAATGCCGAACCGTCAAAATGATTTAACATTCTTGAGATGTAATACAGTAATCGGTTTTCTCCACCTTCACACAATAATCGGAACTGAATGATACAGTCTACAGCCATCATTTCATATCTCAGTGGATTATGCAATAAGGTCATCTGGCAGAAGGCATATCGGTATCACCATCTACTTCTTTGGGTTCCCAAAGAATTTAGAGAGCCGCACAGGACCTTCCTCCTCATTATCACTGTGCTTGGATCTTGACCTCTGCTTCTTATCCTTTTTTGTTCGCTTCAATCTTGACCGTGATCTGGACTTTCTCGAATCCCTATCCTCATCATCACTGCTTGATGATTCCGATGATGAACTGGAACTTGACTCTGATGAACTTCTATGCTGTAATGAATGCAAAAATAAAATAAGATTTATTTTTGTAGTGTGTAAAGTTGACTTCAATTCATGTTGTCATATCAAAACTGATGCAGGTACAAGAAGAGTATTCTAAATTTATTTGGTTTGTAAGGGTATACCTTTCTCCTCCTTTTACTCCGTTTCTTTGCATCTTTATCCTTCTTCTCTGTATTCAAAATTTATGTCAGCAGAAACACTTGACAAATTCAGCATAAGAAACATGCAACTGAATGATTGACAGATTGCTAAGTTACACAGTTACCTTTCTTAGAAGATGATGATTTTGACCTTGAGTGGTTTCTTCCAAGAGCAAGCTTTTGTGCCCTTTCAGCATCCAGTTGAGCCCTATATTCTCTCATCATTTTATCTTTGTCAGCTTCCATCTCACCCCTCTTTAACTCATCTTCCTATTAGAGCAAAAGAGAAGCATGAGTTACTGTACAAGTATTAAGGACAAATAGGTCTAATTACAAATCAATCTCTCGATAAGAACAAAGAGGCTTAGGAGTTAGGATTATCTACTGCAACATTACAGGGATTCGATTCTGAGAACTTCAATTCCTTTGAAAAAAAAAATAATCCTGAGCAATATCAAAAAGTTTAGGTTGGTCTCTGGAATTAATGCAAGTGCCATCCGTAATAATCTTATGGATCATAACCATAAAGGAAATGCAATTTGATTCATTAGCCAAGTCAAGTAATCAAATCAAGACAAATCTGAAGCACCCTCGAGATGGTTTATGCGGTACAAAACTGATTTGAGTAATGACAAGTGCTCCAACTCTTCCGTTCCGGTGCTTCATATGTTAGCTCAAGTTTGCAAAAGTAAAACCCAACTAAAAGTCTAGGAACATTTGCATCGACTGGGACATGAATAAGCTTATTGAATGAACTACAAAAGTTCAGGTTCTACTACCTCCATCCAAAATATAAGCATTTCTTGTCCGGATTCATAGCCAGAAATGCTTATATTTTGGGATGGAGGGGGGTAACATACCGTTATACAATTAGAAATTTATTTGCTGCTACATGCGCCAGGAAAAGTAATCAATATCCCAAATTCAACGAGCAAATACAAGGTTATAACGAAATTTACGCATCACACTTAATAGTGTCATTCGGGAAAAAAAAAGCCAAACATATCTTCCGTATCCAATGATCTTGGAGACATCAACCACCAACACTACACATGGTTGGAGTTGGAGCAACAGCAACAAAAAAAAAATCTACACTACCATGGCTTGCAGTTTGCACACACAAAGAAGAAGAGAACAAACTAGCTGATTCAAACTAACTGTACCTTCTGCTTCTTCTTGAACTCCTCCCACGTGACGGTGTGCGTCTTGTTCAGGCTGGCCAACCGCGCCGCATGCCACTCTGGAGAATGAAATGAACCGTCCGTCTGCGACGGTCCTCGTTAGTAAAAGCCCCATGATATTTCTTTCTTTTTTTCCCCCAAATTCTCTCCTACTGCTACTACTACTACCTCCTAGCAGAAAGATCCCATCTCGATGGCAGCCTACACCTGTGACAGATCTCAATAGGGCCGTCACAGGCAGACACGAGCGATCGAGACGAGCTGGAAAAACCAAACCCTGGAGCTCGGAAATCCAGGAGAGGAAGGGGAAATCAAGATCTGCAGGGGGGGGGGGGGGTTAGGGGGGGAAGGAAGGGGACCGACCATGCCGTCTTCGGGGGAGTCGGTGGCGCCCGGGGCGCCGGAGGAGGACCCCAGCCGCGCCCGCTGCATCGCCTTGTACGCCTGGTTCTTCCCCATGGCGCCTCTTCCCCTCTCCTCGTCGACCCCTCGCGCGGCGCAGACCGAGACTACTCAGATTGGGAGCGGAAGAGCGGGGAGTAATGGCCGGCGAATCGCGATGTCGATGGCGATAAGGGGAGGTGGGGGCGGACGGAGGAGGGAACGGCTCCAGTGCCGCCGCGCCGCGATGCTGCGCCGTCCGATGTGTGATGGACGGTTGCGGATGACCATTGCTGTAAGATGAATAATAGCCTTGGTCCAGCCCAGCCCAGCCCAGCCCAAGCGAGGCTCCTCTTCGGGTGCCTTTCGGCTAATTCAGCAAAAGAAAAATAGAAGCACTAAAGTATAGGAGATCTTTTGGTGATGACAGAATATCAGATTTTTAAATAGTCATTTAATGATATAAATAGTAAAATAAACTACGTGAGAAGAGCACCGGTACCCCCAAAACTATTTCCTAACTATCAAATCGATTAAAATACCATAAAAAAAACAATACCATCCGGGTTTTAATGGTGTTTTTTTAAGTGAAGTTTGACATTCAACTCAATTAATTGAGTAAATTTTACAAAATCACATATACTTTAACTAAACTATAGAGTTAAAACGGTGTAACACCAAATTTATAACGGAATATGTATGTGAAATGGACTATCGCAAAACTACAAATTTAGTAATAAAGTTACAAGAAGCCTCAATGTGTTTTGTGCCAATTTAATTACAAATCTACCACGTTTATAACTAAGGATTTAAACTCTAAAATATGTAACTTCATGATAAATGTTGTCCTTTAGCTTCATGATATATTACCTTAAATATGTAATTTTGTGATAGTTTGATAAAACTTTATGTAGTTATACTCCCTTCATTCTAATATGTAGGACACATTTTGGAGTATGCTTAAATTTTCAACTTAAATTTGAATTTTGAGATTTTTTTCACCATAATTTATTTTTTTAGCCTTGACTTGACTTTTAGATGGTTAAAAACAAGTATATAAAAATTTTATTCATAAATTATTTTTCGTTTGCAAATATGTCGCTTGTTTTTTTTTCAAAACAATCACCCCCTGGCACTATATTAGGACTGCTACTTTGATTTTGGAATGAATTACTAGCAGTTAGTAGTTCCTCCCGAAATTTCTGTAGCAATCTCTTCTTTGCTAACATTCCCAAAGGAGCAAACATTCATTGAAATCTTGATCCAATTTCTCCTCTAAGCTCAAGGTAATCTCTCAGTCCTTGTCTCCTAGACTCTCCTAATGCTGTTTCCCTCCAAAATTTCTCTACTTTCCAGCTTTCCTCGTATGACATCCAAAGAACCATATTGATTCTTGTACAGCAAAATTTCATAAGCCCCAAATTTGGGACACTTGTAACGCAAACACCAGGCTTGCATTTACTTTTATATCGAGAAAATTGTGCAATATCTACTTAGATGAGAAACTGAGACAAATACTTGTCCAAATAGCATAAATGATGTACTAAAAAGCCATAAATTAAGACACTTATTCAATAACTATATCTTCATTATTCAAATTATTTGGATTTGACATGAATTATTGTCCCACCTGGCAATTCAGCATGTCCATTTCAATGGCAACCCGCAACCGGTTGGAACTTCAGTTGCCCACCTATGCTGAACTGATGCCTAACTATATGCATGGAACATCTTCGCAGCAAGCAATGAAACGGTCATAACTCGCTCCACAGCAGTCAGTCAGAACAAAAAAAGTGACCGTCCTGCCTCTTTTCGTTTCTTTTTTTGGTTACGCATGGCATTACCATGCGCATACTGGGGGGAAAGAATGCCCATGGTCCATGGAAGCGACAAGCGACGGTTTATCTACCTATTGCCGTGGGGCTTCTTCATGTTCGTTGCTTTCTCCCGTTTGTGATGCCAGCTTCACAATGTCCTCAACGAGGATATTTCCTTCTGTAAGGCATAGAAAGAGAAAAAAAATCTTAGAACTGCAGAATGATGAACGTGGACGTCAATCCTTTAGCGCAGTAGGTAGACAAGCTGAGTGGAACCTTTATCTTTAGAAAGATTGCTTATAAGCTCTTGGACGCCTTCCTTCCCTATAGTGTCTTTGAGATAATTTGCTGCTGCTGCTACCTCTTCAGGGGTCACTTTGCCATCACGGTCACTGCAATGAGAGCAAATTAAATACAAAAAATGTAAGGTGCAATCCAGTTCCTTGATTAGCTGCATATTACATGTATTGAGGACATTATCCCCCAATAGTCTAGTGATCTATTACAACTTTTGCCACCTTAACTGAACTCCTGCAGACCTAAGGTATGTGCATCAGTGCATGTGTAGGCTGGAGAGAAATTGACTGGACTTTTACAATCACGTGTCAATGACCATAACATGTTCCTACAGTTCTAATTCCTAACTTGATTTGGCTGTCTATTCTGATCAGGCAGCCACCCTGCCTTTCTTTTTTTTTTAAGGAAACCTCCTGGCCTTCCTTAAGATTAAAAAGAAAAAAAATAAACGTGACCACAAAGTATCCCAGGAAATTCAGCGACAATGGAACTTTGTAGTAAGTGATTCATGACAGCCTTATGCACATGCAGGTGGCATTTACCTATCAAGCAGCTGCCAGCGGTTGCCTATTCGTGCATCAACATCATCAATCTCTTTCTCTAATTTCTGAAGCATCGCATCAACCTGAAATGTAGCAAAACAGTATGTCAACAAATAACTCTTTAGTTAATAAGAGCAAGGCAAGAAAACAGATAAGTATATGTTTAATATTCGAATTACATATTCCACATAGAAACCTATCCAACAGAGCAATAAAGAATTTACATTGATCAAGGAAAATCCTTAAGTTAGTAAATGCAGAGCAAAGGCATGCAAGTGAGTTAAGACCAAACATGAAGCAGCACCAAATTTTGAGCTCAGAACTCTGAAGAGTGAATATGCTGATTAGTGATTACACAGTTGAATTCAGGTTGGTACCAAGCTGGAGTTTCAAAAGAAGATTTGTGCCATTTGTACATTGTATTTGAGAATCAGCTAAGAGCCTAAGATAGTAGTGAAACTATCTAGAGCCTGCATAATTGATCACAAATTGCCGTTGCCTGAGGGTGTGTGCATAATTCTAAGAGATGAGCTATTAGAACTAAGAAGCAATTGATTAGTCAAATCTCAGTGTTTCTGTATGCCAGTGATCAGTTCCTCTACTTCACACCTTCTCAGGAGTTGGTTGTCTATTTGCAATTACTATCACAGAATTATCTTGAATGTAGGATGCTTCAAAATAATTTTAGAAGAGACAGATAAAGAAATAGTGGTTTAAATGTAGGAAAGAATTCATTACCCTCTCTATTAATGCTGAAGAGACATTTTCTCCTGCAGCTACCTCTGCAGCATGGTCTGATTCCTCTCTTGCAGCCTTGTATGCTCTCCTAGCTTCTTCTTCACCTTCTGTACCCTCCTTTTCCAGCATGGTGTTATATAATTCTATCTGTGTTCCACAAGAGTGGAAACCATCCAATATTACCTTATGCAAACTGAAAGCATATAAATGTTCACCGCAGCTTTTACTCATACCTCTTTGTTGACAAGCTTCAGAAATTCTTCGCGCTCCTTGGACACAGACTGTAGCACAGGAAAAAAAAATAAAAAAGGTGCATAGGAATGTTAATGGCTTAATGAAGTGTATTCCAGAAAAGCAAAGGTATATAGCTTCATGCAAGGATCATACAGAAGCAGATGCGAGTACAGCCAATGCTTGGCTGATATTGCAAAGTTGCTCATTCCTGTCATGCTCAACTTTTGCTTTCTTTAGTTCCTCTTCTTCCCTAGCACTAGGTTCAGTCATTTCCTTCAAAGCCAAATCCTCTTCAGTTGCCTTTGGTTCCTCAAGTCTTGTTTTTTCCTCTTTCTCTTGCCTTTTCTCCTCTTCCTAAGTATCATTTTATATGTAGAAGCATTAACAGCAATTTGTAATTGATGCATAATCCAAGTATCAAACAGCAAACTGAAAACTTATAGATCCGTGGAATCATCAACCTAATAATAACTAGAGTTACACAATTGAATTGCATATTTACACATTAATTGGGCTTGGGCAACCAAGGAATATTGAAATCCAGCGAGGAAAATGCATCTTCTAGTTGGTTAGCTAATGAGCTAATCACATCAGGAATGGAATTGTATTGCATTGCTAAACAATATGACCTTGCATTTGTACATAGGGTCTCATCATTTCTATTCATGTCTATTCTAGAGAATAGTGTTGTCCTATTATAGAACTTAATTATGCACATAATTTCAAGCTCCAGTACATCTAAGTGCAACAAATACATGAAGAGGGTGTTTGGCAAGGTTGATGCTGAAACATGATGCTAGCACATCAGCTATCATATTTCTCAATTTTACAATAAACCCATCAAAGCAAAAGAACACATAGTTGACAAGCTATATGTTGCCACCCTGAACTTCTATTAAATTTATTTATATCTAACTTGAGGTGTATTTTCAAACTAAGACTAGGGTGGGTACTTTATTGCAGCTGCGTGAGTGGTGATAATATAGCCAATAAGGATATATCTCTGTAAAGCAGGCCTACCCAAGGGCAGCTTCGCTGCATAGTAAATGGAATTTAATCAACTCAAATTTGTAGTACCTTGATAAGTTCTTCCTGCATTTTCAGGAATTCCAATTTTCTCTTCCTATCAGAAACAGAATCTTCAGAAGGAAGTACTGTCCCAACAGTATCTACAACTTCATCTGGCAGAGAAGATAATGTTGCTACAACAGCCTCCTCAGGCTTCATTTTCCCAGACATGGTAAAGGCTCTGGAATTATTTCAAACACAACTGAGAACTTGAACCGATGAACTGAACCCAATGGCAACTATCACCAGATGACCAGAATTACCTTGATAGTATTAGAAGAGATGATGGCACAGAATGATTAAGTGATAGGTCCAACCAGTCTCTTAGCTGAACATAAAATTAAATGCTTAAATTCTTATGTAGCTGAAATGTTGTTTAAATAGTTTTATATTAATTTTGTGTAGCTAAAACACTGATATGGTTCCTGCAAAGTATCATGCCTTAAATCATTAGAGAGAACCAAAGGCTTCTTCTACAATATTTCTAGGAATTTTATCATCGTCATATGCCAATGTACATTGACACAATTTAATAGACAAAGAATTGTTCAAATAAGTACAGAGCTTGATGCACAATTGACCTTTTCACTTTCAATAGAGTAACAGTACAAGTTCTACTAACACACTTACAATATATGGTTACTAAAAGCAGTTTAAAAGATTACTGGGACAAAATAAAGAATCATATATCAACATTTAGTCAGCAGCAAAAATAGAAGAGAAAATCACAGGGAATATCTGGAACTACTTAAAAGTGAGAATATAGTATAAATGTATTAAAAGCCTCCACCTCCAGTAATAAAGATCTGAAGAGTTTTATTTACTACCATTACCTAATCACCCAACAATTTCAAGGTATACAGACCTGATTTTGCATCTCCTCTGTTGACAATAAACCAAGATGACCGCGTTCACGACAAGCTTGTCGAAGCTCTTCCTCAGAAAGAGACTCCACGCCCTCAGCCTGGATCATCTTGTCATCATTCTTGATTCTGCAAATAATAATGTAGAAGTATTGTTACTTACCCAAAAAATGCTTGCATAAGAACACTGTGTTGGCTTCAAACTTGAAAGAGGGTTAATTCTGGTGTAACATTAACTGTTCTTATGTGATTCAGCATGGCACCACAATTTTATAAGTAACGGTACACTAAATAAGATTATCTTCTGGAATCATTGTTCTCAATTTCAGATGATGTAGTAAGAACTACAAAACCACTTAATTTGGATTTATATTTGATTTTCTGGAAAATTCTGAATTGCTCATTGATGTTCTAAGATGGAAAATGGCCAAAACAGTACTAAATATGTCCAGAACAAAAATGTATTCAGTGTGCAACATAATTAGCTCTCAAGTTGAAATGGAGAGTCGTAAACAGGCTATATTATACATCATCCGTCATGTCTTTTTCTCATCATCTGACTATCTGACATCTACATATGAAAATATCATCTACATTAAAAACAACTTGTCAACATACTCTTGCAATTTCTTCCGAAGCATGAATGTCAAGTAGTGGTCTGTACCAAAAGGTTGGATCCCCATATATTTACACATATTTACCAACCGTGCTCTGTAGGGAAAAAAGACTGTTCAGAAAGATGAGAAAATCAAGGGCTAAGCTAAATATTCAAGAAACATCAACCTGTTCATGTTATCCAAAGTCAATTCATCATTAAACAGCTTTGCAAAGCTCAAAATTTCTTCATTTGAGACATGTCCACCTTTCCTAACCTATTTGCACAATTAATAATAGATTACTGAAAAACAGTAAAACAGGCATTTAATGATTTATGTATTCAACTTGAAGCAACAAACAGAACGTCTATGAACTATGAACTCAAAACCTTGTTCAAAAATTCATCCAGATCTTCAGCTGTCTGTTTCGTTTCTCCACTACGTGACGTTTGCACTTCCTTTGCCATTTCTTTTGCAGTATCTTGTAAAAATCTTGCATATTCCATCCTTGCTTTCAATTTCCGTTTTAATGCCTCCTGTGCATAGCCAAAAAAATATGTTCTCAGCTAATCTGTTTTTATTTAGCAAATACTGTATGACAAGATCACAGCATAGCTAGGTCAGTACCTCTTCCTTCATCTTGTCCTGGAAAGTGGATGGCAACATGTTTGGGAACAACTTGAGGAAGACTGGTAGTAAAAATTCCATGAAGGGAACAATGATGAACACAGCAAAAGGTACAAGCCTAAACATATCGGCTGTTGTGCGCGTAAGCTGTTGCCTCTCTCTTCTTGTCAGGCTCTTTCCACCAGCAAGTTTCACCAACAATCTTGATGAAATTCTAACATCTGCCCACAGAAGCTTAGTTCCCAACCAATAATGCTGTAATGTAGAAACAAACTCATCCTTCCAGTGCTTCAATTTTGCAGCCCAGTCAGCCCTTACATTCACAAGATAAATAAAAGTAAAATGTGGGAAATGAATGGTTAAACCATGAAAAGGAGCAAGACGGCAATTGCAAATATACTTCAATACACTGAAGGGAACTGAGACCTGCTCATTGAAGCAACAGCACGCAGAGCAGGCCCAATACCTAGAAGCCTTGCCCAAAATTTCTGTATGATTGAGTGGTCAGATTTTTGTACTTCCTGCACCAGCTTAGCTTTAGCTTTAGCTTTTGCAGTGCTTAAGCCTTCCACCGCCTGATCACACTCTTCTGGGGATGCCTCCTTTTTCCCCTGCTTCTGTTTCTGGCTCTCACTCCGCTCATCCAGAATATCAACTTTAGGCTGCCCAGCAGTACTTGATGTTGGCCGTACTGACTGTAGGAAATATCTGGCTCCCATGGAGAAACCAAAATTTTGTGCTTTAGATTCATAGAAAGCAAGTGAGGCCACACGAGTTGGGTGATACAGGGACCCATTAGTAAGGCCCAAAAGGCTTCGCTTTCTTAAAATGTCTTGTGATTTCTCATAGTTCGATTCTCTTGAGTTTTGAGGCACCGTGCTCTGCTCAACTTCACGTCCAAATTTTTCTTGTCCAAAAGTAGATATAGATGAATGTCGTAACAAAATAGGGATAGTAGTATGCTCCAGAGCATACTTCCTTCTCCTAATGATCGCCCTCGAGGCCATTCTTGGTTGCTTCTTCCTTTTCTCAAGAGAATGCCAGGGCTATGCCTTTCCGGGTAGAACCCTGAAACTCAAGAAACCTATAGTTATAGCCTTATAGGCATCGCTGCATCCAAAGAATATATTTATTTGCAGAGAGAACAGAATCTGAAAAAAAAAAATGTCTGTCCAATTACAAATATAGTGTCATAGTCTTGCATAACAGCAGTGATAGTTCCAAAATTCCTTGCATTTTTATGTCAGTGACAATCAGCATTGTCTAAATGCTGCAGTATCATCAGCATAGTTAGCTTATTAAACACATACTTCAACCAGGAAATGCATATTCCACATTTATGGAAGTCCATGAAGGCATTAACATCTCCAAGGTACTTTACAGGGCGAAATTAGAAAGCAATGCTAGCAGAAACTCTAGCTTGTGCAGGATTTTCAACAGTAATCATGACTGCCAAGTGCCTATACACCTAGAGCACCAAGTATATAAAATACTACGAACGTCCCACAAATATACTGCAATAATAACAAACAGAGTTGCAACTTACAACTATCTGGCCAAGACGTGTTTGTTTTACGTCATTAGACTACTTACACCTAGAGACAACTGATTAACTGTACATTAGTCGGTATAATGTCAATGCGTCCATCAATACCAATCGTCTAAATATATGACTTGTATGGAATTCAGACATCTGACAAGGCCTAAGTGCCTACTGGCTAGTGAGTAATCACATCATATCAGTGCCTGGCCAAATCATTCCGCACGCGAGATAGGACGCCGGCACCAAACAAACCGACCCCCAATAAAAACCTCCAAATGCCCCCCCACCGCCATTCGTCAAGCAAACTCCCGCAAGCGCACTCGCGCTCCTCCCGCAGCGATCTGTCCCGCCAGAATCACCAAACAGCAGAGAGGTTACCCACGGGGTCACGGGACGGCGGCGCACCTCGAGAGAAGCGAGGAAGGAGGGACGGTGGCAGCAGCGGGTCAACAAGCCAGCTGAGAGGGAGGGAGGGAGGGGGGGGGCGTGCGCGCTCACCGGGGCTCTGGCGGCGGATCGGCCGCGCGGTGGAACCCGTCGCGTCGCGCCTGGCGTGGGATCCGGCGGGCTAGGGGGCTCCGCGGGAGGAGTGGGAAGGGGTGAGCCGCGGGGTGCTCGCGGTTTTGCAGGGAGAGGAGAGGAGAGGAGGGAACGGAAGGAAGGAGGCAGCGGGTGGAGTGTGCGTGTCCGTGTGTGCGGAACGAACGAAGCCAAGTGCTGGAAAACGTTGCCGATTTGGGGAGGACCGGAGGAGGAGCAACTGAACAGCATCATTCCTTCAGGGAATCAGGATTCAGGAGTGAGTTCAGGACCAGGAGTGGAGTGGGTGTGGCCGCCAGCGATCGGTGGGGCTTTTGGGCTGAATGTTGAAGCGGTCGCGGTCCCAACCCGTGTTGTCGCATGATGGGCTGGGCCGTGCCGTGCCGGGCCTAGGAGTCGGGGGCAGATCATCGTTGAACAGCGTGTAGAGAGCGAAATACACGGGTCTTATACGTCATAGGGGTAAACATCTGTAAAATGCTCATTTCGATGCAAGACGGGACTAAATGAGTTACTGGTTCTTCAAAACTACCAAGTCGCCCATTCTTAGGACTTCCCTATCAATTGCGTCTTATCCTATGTCTTTTGCATAATTTTGACAAAATGATTTGCAGATTTGGCACCGGAAGGGAGCGATGAGGTACAGAAGAGGCGTGCTGGGTGATTTATAAGAAAAATTGGCTGTAGACGGTTTGTATTTTTGCGGCAACACTTCCAAAATAACAAATATGAACCGTTGGATTTGTTAGATTAACGAATATGGCACTTTATCTTTTTACTTATATTTATACTTGTTAAAATTTAAAATTTTGACCTTAATTTTGAAATAAATTTTACAGTTTTTACATCATCGTTTTATTTTCAGAATTTATTTTTAAATTGCTAAGAACATATTATAATTTTTTTATTCACATATTATTTTTTTGTTTATAAATATGATTTTTGACTTTAAAAAAAACAAAAGATAAAACCCAACGCGCATGGGAAGAATCGAGCCGGACTTGAGCTTTAGTGGTTCACAGCCGTGCACCTTCGCCAATATGTATAAACGTTAAAAAAATATTTAAAACTTGTATACTACTTATGAATATATGAACAGTGTAGTTAAAATATTATAATTATTATACTTCGTACTACATTGGGCCTTTGGCTAATATTGGACAAATTAATACTCAAGTAAAATGGTCTTTATGCTCTTATCCATTTACCTATTTGATGATGGAAAGATGTGTGTACGTCTCTATTTAGCCTTATTTATTTCCTTTTGAATTCTAAAATAGCCACTTATTTTAAGATAAAATTTGTAACCAAAAACAATCGTTTTTTTTCTTTGACTGAGGAGTACTATATAACCATATTGTGAATACACCCTGTTATACTATAGCTGAGTTTGGCTCCACAGGAGGCATGAAAAACGTGATAATAGATTAGTACGTGATTAATTAATTATTAACTATACAAATAGAGAAATGGATTAATCTGAATTTTTAGAGATTTTTTAATAAAAAACACGCCGTTTAACGGGCACGTGTGCACACCCGAAAAGAGGGAATCTGAATTATTCCAGGAGAACGAACGGGGTCTATGTGTAACCACGCGGCCTAGTTCACAGCGTTTGACACGGATAAAACTACACTCGCGCGCGGTTACTCCTTGGCGACGACAACCACCTGCTTGCCGACGTTCCGGCCGGAGAAGAGGCCGATGAGCGCCGCCGGCGCGTTCTCGAGCCCTTCGGTGACGTCCTCCACGTACGCGATCTTCCCCTCCTTCACGTACCGCGCGACCTTCTCCTCGTACTCCCTGTACTTGTCGTAGTGGTCGCTCACGATGAACCCCTCGATCCGGAGCCGCTTCGTGATGATGGCCGTCAGGTTGTGGATGGGGTCCGGCCGGTCCAGGTTGTACTGGGAGATCATCCCGCACGCGGCGACGCGGCCGCGCACCCGCATGTTGAGCAGCACGGCGTCCAGCATCGCGCCGCCGACGTTCTCGAAGTAGACGTCGATGCCCTCCGGGAAGCACCTCTTCAGCGCCAGGTTCAGGTCCTTCTCCTTCTTGTAGTTGAAGGCCTCGTCGAAGCCGAACTTCTCCTTGAGCAACGTGACCTTGTCGTCGGAGCCGGCGCTCCCGACGACGTAGCAGCCCATGAGCTTGGCGAATTGCCCCACGAGCTGGCCGACGGCGCCGGACGCCGCGGAGACGAACACCCTCTCGCCTTCCTTGGGCGCGCATATCTCGTGGAACCCGTAGTACGCCGTTAAGCCGGCCATGCCTGGAAAATCGATCGACACACGTAATTAAGCGCCAAACGAACGGCCAGAGAAAATCGCGCGCCGCGCCGGCCATGGATGCTTGGCTAATCGCGTCAGGTACTCGATCCATATGCGTACCGAGGAGGCCGGTGTAGTAGGAGAGCGGCAGCTCGGGATGCCTGATGGTGAAGAGGCCCGTGGGATCCTTGATGAGGCTGTACTCCTCCCATCCCGTCATCCCCCACACGTAGTCGCCGGCTTTGAATCCCGGGTGTCTCGAGTCCACCACCTTGCCGACGCCATAGCCGGTGATAGGCTACACAGTACGTACAACATTGATCACGATTCACGAACATCAGATAAATAATTTGACCAATTTCTCCCCCTTTTCTTAAGAAAAATTAAGCAGAATCTAGAACACAGATGGATAGAAAGGCCGGCACACACCTCGGCGACGACGAAACCGTGGACGTAAGAGGAGCCGTCGCTCTTGGACATGCGGCCGCGCATGTAGGGGTCGCACGACAGGTACAGGTTCTTCACGAGGACGGCGCCGTCCGTGCCCTCGGGCACCCTCGACGGCGCCGCGCCGCCCGCCGCGACGAGCTCCATGTCGGACTCCTTGGGGAACCCCGTCACGTAGTTCCTCAACACGATCTTCCTGTTCGTCGCCGCCATCTAGAACCCCGAGAAAACTCCGGTCGGAGCACCTAGCGCCTCACCCTCTCCGCTCTCGAACTCGATCTCTCCGTCCGCGGTGGCGCGGGTCCTTTTTGCTCTTGCAGATTTTTCTGCGATCTGCGAGGATTGGGTTGGGTACTTGGGTGGCATGCCGGCACTATCTATATAGGGGACCATGAAAGGGATTCGTTGGATTCGTCTGTGAACACGGATGGTGTGAACACCGTCGTTTGTAAACACGTTGCTGGGCGTACTGTATGGCTGCGTGCGATTGCAACGCTTTGTGGCTTGTTTAGGCACAGTTTAATTCAAAAAGTTTTTCCAAAAATATCACATCAAATCTTTGACATTAAAATAAAGTATTAAATATACATGAACATTAAAACTAATTATATAGTTATGAGAAAAATCGTGAGATGAATCTTTTGAGTCTAATTAGGGCATGATTAGCCATAAATGCTATAATAACCAACATGTGCTAATGACGGATTAATAAGACTTAAAAAATTCGTCTCGCGGTTTCCAGGCCGAATCTGAAATTTGTTTTTTCATTCGTGTCCGAAAACCTCTACCGACATCCGATCAAACGTTCGATGTGACTCTTTTGCTAAAAAATTTTGGCAACTAAACAAGGCCTTAGTTAAAAAAACACATTGAATCTTTAGACACCTAAATAAAATATTAAATATATATATATATATAAATAAAAATTAATTACATAGTTAGGAAAAAATCGTGAGACGAATCTTTTGAGTCTAATTAGCCTATCATTAGCTATAAGTGCTACAGTAACACATGTGCTAATAACGAATTAATTAGGCTCAAAAAGTAGTGACACCATTTTTTTTTCGCGGCGAACTAAACGGGCCCTTAGGCCTTGTTTAGTTCCTAAAAATTTTCCCCCAAAAACATCACATCAAATATTTGGACACCTACACATTAAACATAGATAAAACGAAAATATAATTGTACAGTTATGTGAAAAATCATAAAACGAATCTTCTTAGCCTAATTAATCTATGATTAATCATAAGTGCTACAGTAACCAATATACGCTAATAACAGATTAATTAGGCTTAAAAGATTTATCTCGCGGTCTCTAGGCGAACCATAATTCTTTTTTTTTTCATTCCTGTCTAAAAACTTTTTCCGATACTCAGTGACACTAAGAAATTTCCATTCCCACGGAGCTGCACGTACTACTCGAGCACCGCGTAACACGTTGATGGTTGACGGCTTTGACAGTATGTCTCTAGAACGTGACTTAATTCATCTTAATTATGTTTATAAGCAAAATTTTAAATTTTTAACTCTAAATTTAGAGTTTGATTTTAAGATTTTTCATTAAAGTTTACTTTTTTAGCTCTCATCTTTAGATAGGGAAGAATACATATATAAAAAAATTATTTATAAATTATATATAAAAAATATAGGTAAAAAAGGACAGACGTGACAAGTTCGCTTGAACGTCCAGATACGTTGCTGGGCCGCATGGGCATACTGTGTTCGATTGCAACGTTTTGTTTAGCTTTCTCCCTGTGCCCAGAGCCCCAGATGACAACAGCTGCATCATACTACTCGACACCGCGTAACCCATTGATGGTTGACGGCTTTGACGGCATGTCTCTAGAACGTGACTTAATTTATTGGCGCCTGTTGGTTTATTATAACAGCAACCGGCAACCGGGAGAAGTTGAACGGCATCTTTTGGTCATATTTATAAGTAAAAATTTAAATTTTAAACAGCCTGATTTTAGAGTTTTTCGTCAAATTTATTTTTCCATAGTTAAAAATACATATATAAAATTTTTATTTGTAAATTATATTTTAAATATGCAGTAAAAAAGAAAACGATCACCCCCGGAATCTCTCCTTTGTCAGTTCTCCCACACGTGAGCGTCCTCGCTGCGGATGCGACAGGACACGACCGAGCGGTGGCGATCGACCGTGACCGGCGACTGGAGTAAAACGGTGGAGGGAGAAGGCCAGCTTTCGGGATGCCGTAAGCGATGTGTACAGCAGCACACAGGGATGGTGGGATGGAGCCCGGACTGTTTGATTCGTATCAGCCTAGCCGGCAGCCGCACGCTGCTCACCCGCGCGCTCACACCGGCGTCACACGTGACGTTGAATGCTGTCTAGCGAGCCGCTGCCCTGTGGAGAGATGGTATGCGAGGAGTGCTCGTATACGTCACGTAAGTAAAAACAGGTAAAAGATATATCAATATTGTCGAGGCATTTTTTTAAACAGTTTATATGAGTTTAGAGGATATGTATTTTTGTTTTTGAGGTTAAGAGACATCAGTCTCCGCGTGAACTTTTTCTAAGGAAAAAATAAGACCCTATTTGGATAAAAAAAATCCCTGGGACTACAAAAAGTCCCTTTTATCCTAAACAAGAGAGACTTTTTTATAGTTCTTACAAATTTTATAGCCCTTGAAAAGAGACTTTTAGAAAAAAAAAATCCAGCACTACTAAAAGTACCTTAATCCAAACATACCTTAAGTGACGTTAAAAGACCACGGGACCAGTGATCTTCCAGCCGTCCGGCCCAATCAGCGGATAAAGGCTATTCAAAAGTTGCGACGAGCCGCGACCCACCTTAACTGGAGGAGGTGAAGGCCCATAGAAACTACACACGGGCTGGGCAATTTTTGTTGGCCATCGTGACTTCGTGAACGTCTCCGATTTCTTTCTTTCTTTGGTTTTTTTCCGAGGAAACGTCTCATATTTCTACTCTCGTATCGTACTATTGCCTCGAATAGAATATTTATAGGGTCGGCAGATTGCGATCCTGTAAGGAGAAGAGAGAGCCAGGCAAGCAGCACCTGGTCTCACCGACTGGTGGGGATTTGGTTCAACTCCCTGTAACCATCGATTGCCCAATTTGGATAAGGCAAGCAGCAAAGCCTCATTGTTTTGAGGTTCTACAACAAATACCACGTTTTTTGTGTGACCAACAACAATTTTTGTGAAAGAAATAATATATTAGTAAAACATTTATATATGTACTTAATGATTTAAAAACAAATATACTAAAATAAAATATGATGAAAAAAACATAAAATCAACTCTAAATTAAGTTTTTTATTTTAAACCACATGTGTTATTATTGAAACTAGTAATAAAAAACAGTCTTGTCTTAGCTTAATGTTGTACCAGTAAGCAGACGATACGAGATCTAATCGATCTGTAGGAAATTTACGATAAGTATTGAAGAAATTAAACTTCTTTTATGTGAAAATCGTATAGAACTTTTGTGTGCTGAAGGAGCCGTGAATTGCCTTTGTGCCGCTTTTGGTATCTCAATTAGTTTTGGGCCGTAACAAACGTGGGCTTTGCTTTTCCCGATCCGTCCCCTCCCAAACAAGCCCAAAGCAAGGACGGAGAGCACGTATCATCTACGGAGACCAGAGGGGGCGGTATCAGTTGCTGGTCGTTACATGGATCATGGATCGGTTATTCCGACCTTGTTTGGATCATCTCGAATGTTTGGACACTAATTATAAGTATTAAATATTGATTATTAATAAAACTCATCTCACACTTTGGACTGTTTTGCGAGACGAATCTATTGAGCCTAATTAGTTCATGATTAGCGAATGTGATGCTACAGTAAACATTTGCTAATCATGGCTTAATTAGGCTTAAAATATTTGTCTACTAAAATATCATTTATTTATACAATTAGTTTTGTTATCAATCTATATTTAATACTCCTAATTAACATCCAAAAATCCGATATGACAAGAGACTAAAAAAATCTCTAGATCCAAACAACCACTCATTTGATTTCGGCATGTTCTGATGAGTTTCTGATTTCTGGTCGCCGGAAGCCGATTTGGTCTCTGGAGACGAGTCTGTCCGTGTTCGTGCTCCTCTTGTTTTTCACGCGCACGCTTTCGAAGTGGCTAAATGATATATTTTTTAAAAATATTATAGAAAAGTTATTTAAAAATATATATTAATACATTTTTATATTTTTTTAATAATTAATAATTAATTAATCATGTACTAATCTTAACTTATCCCATCATCTTACGAACGCGGCCTCAGAATGCGATTCGACCCTGGACGGCTGTTTGATTCCGATTCAGCAACAAATTCGGCTATATAAGAGATTTCCACCGAGGGTTTTTCTTCGTCGAGATCGATCTGTCGTATCCAACTAGAGCGAACTTCCTTGGTTGGTTGATTACAGGTTAGAGCGCGATTCTTGGCATGGATCCGCTCGCAGTAAAGACGACGCTGTTCAATATCTTCAACGGACAGGACATCGGCTGCGATTTAGATGGCATGACGAACAGCAGCAAATTCTGGGTCACGCCGCACGGATGGATCCTAGTTCACGATACCGCTTCGATGTCCACCTTTCTGTTCAATCCTCGGAATCGTGACGAGAAGATTCAGCTGCCTCATTTAACTGAGGACTTGCGTAGAACATGCGCCTGCGTGCTCTCGTGCAAGCCTACACTTCCTGGCTGCAGCGTGCTTCTTGTTGCGCCCGACACCACTGTCATCTGGCAATGTTGCATCGGCGGCAAGGAGTGGGCAAGGCACGAGTACGACATTGGAACGCAGCTCATCGACCCAGCCAATGATCTGCATGAGAAGGTGCCGATATGCCCGATCGCCGCCTGCCGGGGCAAATTCTACTTTAACAGTGAAAATTTTGTTGACATTGGTGTGCTTGAGTTCTCTCCGATGCCAGTGTTCGGCTCCCTCAAGCTCGCTGGAGAGTTCGAGGCTCCGACCAGGGCGAAGGTTTCTTGGTGGAATCTGAGGACGATCTTTACATGGCAGCCTGGTGTATGGCATTGGCTGCGACATGATCGACTGCGAGACCCAAGTCCACAAGATGGATTTCTCTGCGCAGCAGTGGCGCAGAGCTGATGACCTTGGTGGCCGTGCTTTCCTGCTGGCTTCTTGCTATTTTGGCGCATCGTGTTCAGCCGACGAGCATGGCCTAGAAGCGGATTGCGTCTACATGCTTTATCATGGGGATGAGGCATGTTTGAAGATATCCAACGTGAAAAATGGAGGGGTAGAATTCATGGAAGTCCCAGCGGCAAGAAGAGCATTGTGGCTTCTGCCCGCTGATCCATAGTCTTTTCTTCCTTGTGAAAGAAAAAAAAAATGTGGATCTATTTTAGCAATAGGGAGATTTACTCTAGTCCAACAAAAAATACCTCGAGGTACCGGATACCTTGAGGTATCAAATCATTTCTCACCATTGGATCTAGCTGAGTAGGATGTGCGCTATTAGATCCAACGATCATAAACGATTTGATACCGTGAGGTACCGGTACCTCGAGATACTTTTTGTTACCTTTTATTGGACTGTAAAATTGCTTTGCACAATCACAGTCGGAATCATTAAAGAAACCGAACACACCAAATCCTTATTCCTTATTTACAAATAGAACCAAGAGCGACACGCCGACCTGTCATCACTGATGCTGGAGAGATATGGCATCGACAACTGCTGCTTTCTAGCTAGAAGCGAGAACGATGGAATGTGCATAACTCTGAAGCGGGCAAACGACTATCCGGCTGTAAAGTCCACCTACAAATCACACGATTTTAAAATCTCTCTTTTTTTTAATTTGCATGCTATTTTTTTTGCCTATCTTACCCAAATTAACACGACTTATTTGCAGCCTAATTGTAATCCCATATGTTGATTCATCCATTGTGATCATAATTTATGAAGAAAACATCTTTCATCTACAGGACATGCATAAAGCATGCCATCATCCACAGTATCGGTTGCCAAAGTTAACGTGTATAATACAAAAGAATTGCGTGATCACCAAAAAAAACCGGAACCTCCTTGTTGATTTAATCAAACATCTTGGCATCAGCCACCACCACCACCACCGCTAGGGCACTAGGCACGGTGAATCTCTCACGGCTTCCACTTGGACGGCGGCGGCGGCGTGGCCGGGAACATGGGCGGCACGGCGGAGAACATGGTGTTCTTGTCGACGGCGCCGACGCCCGTGCCACGGCCGCTGTCTGTGAGCGCGATGAGGGCGGCCACGAGGCCGGCGTTGCCCACCATCGTCGGCTCGTTCTGCGCGTACGTGAGGCGCGCGTCCTTGAACTGGTCGTTCTTGTCCGGCCCGCCGACCATGGCGCCGACGAGCAGGTTCGGGTCTGCCCCCTTGGAGTCGCGCCACTTGTACCCGCCGGTGCACGAGTACTTGACGCCGTTGTGCGGCGTCGACGCCCCACGGTGGTGCAGGCGCCGCGGGTACTTCTTGCCGTAACCCACCACGTAGCTCATCTTCTTGGGGTTATCTCCGAGGATGTAATTCACCTGCTCACGACAGAGACAGAAAAAGGCCATCGCCGTCGTCAGAAACTTCCCAATTGATGCATGCATGCATGCATTGTGAGAGCAGTTCCTCGTCGCCGATCGCGTACCTGAGACCTGGCGAAGGCGCGGAGGTCGTCGACGGTCATGAAGTTGGGACCGCAGTACCAGCCAGGGACACTGATGGACTCCATGTAGTCCGCGTAGAGCGCGGCGAGGAAGGAGTTGGCGACGACGTACTGCAGCGGCTGGCCCTTGCCGTGGTTGAAGAGCGCGAGCCCGCCCTTGCTGAAGTTGAACGCCCCGAAGCGCGGGAAGTACATGCACATGTTGATGCTGGTGGTGTTGTGGTAGCCGATGAGCGACTCCTCGTAGGGGTACCCGGGGTTGAGGAACATGCGCAGCCGCGACAGCAGCAGCTCGGCGCCGGGGAGCTTGTTGTCCCAGCTGAACACGGAGAAGTCGAGGATGCTGTAGAACGCCTTGGCGTTCTTGGGCAGCCGCGGGTCGGTGGCGAAGGTGATGTAAGTGTTGTTCCCCGTCGCGTAGTACATCCACGCGGCGCTCCACATGTACTCGTCCCAGTAGCTGGTGGAGTTGTAGTAGTACTCGATGAACTGGTTGCCGCGCGAGTACGGCGTGCGGCGGCCGCTGCTGCGTGCGAACTTGTACACCGCGGCCGCGCCGTTGACGAGCTTCTTGGAGTAGGCGGGGTTGTCCCGGAACACGATGGAGGCCGCCGCCAGCGCCGCCGCCATCTCGCCGCCGAGGTCCGGCGCCGAGCTGGCCGTCTGGACGGGGCGCGGGTACGCCATGTCCTCCGGCCGGTTCCAGCAGTAGTGGTCGTCCGGCTGGGTGCTATTGACCTTGGCTATACCCACCTGCAGGAGATCATACCATTGCTAGTTGGTACTGAATTCTGGTAGTGCTACATTACTACTGTAACTGTCACATGGTAATTTTGCTTGTGGATCAACCCGGCCAGTGTGAGAAAATGTGAAGTTTTACCATGACAGCTTGGATTGACCGATTGTTTGCCAAGATGTGAAAGATCCTAGTTCGGAGACAGATCGACCACTCATAAGTTTCAATTAGACACTAAGGCACATGCAAATGATCGGGCGCTGAACCATATTCTATTGGAGCCCATGTGATAAGAGTCAAAAGGTTGTTAGTTGTGCCAATCAATTACTGATGGAATAGATTGTTCGGCGTGTAATGGACAAAACTGGCCAGTTGCTCACTACGACGAAACAGCCTACTAACGTATGAAACAGTTTACTGCTTTGCACTTAGAAATTCTACAGTTTCCCTGTATATGATATTATGATTACAGTGGCAAAGAACCAAGAGAGTAACGATGCACTAAATTTTCACAGATCACATTCTCTTCTGGAAAAAAAACTGAAAGATTTCTACTAAATTATCAGATTTTGGGATTTTTGAGCAAGTACCTGACTGTAGACTTTGTCAATGGTGGAAGCAGAGGAGTTGAAGGTGAGAAGCAGGTAGTCGGTGCCCCACTTGATGAGCTCCCTCACATGGTCATACTCCCCTACCGCCTTGTACTTGGCGCTGTACTCGATCACTGACCAGCTGAGCATTGTCATGGAGAAGGCCAAGGGAAAGTGGAACTTGATGTTGTCGCCGGCGTCGTAGTAGCCGCCGACGAGCCCGCCCTTGACGTCCGTCAGGTCGGAGCCGTCCGACAGGCCGGAGTTGCCGCGCCATTTGATGCCGTTGTTCTTCGGGAGCCGGCCGGCTGTCAGAGCAGAGAGAGATGGCCAAAGTGTTCGTCAGAAAAGAGTAGCTGCATTCATCAGTGCGCGTTCCAAAACTGAATTTTGAGCACGGAAATCAGAAGATCTTGGTTAATAATGTACTAATGTGTAGTGCAAGTGATTTGCACAGTACATAGTAGTATAAGATCAAGATCCACAAGTGCAGAGTATCTGTTAAGATCCAGAAACGGATCATTTGGCGAGATCTACAGGTACACTTCGCGACGCGTTAAATAACGGATCAATTGGCTGTCCTACATGTGAGTGAACGTGCGTGCATGCCAAAGACTCCAAGCCCAAAGCGCAGCTGGATAGCTGGAGTTTTGGGAGATTTCTCCACATCAGTCTGTCACTTTCTGCAAAGCTGTAGTGACTATGAACAGTACAGAACATTCCATTTGTGGGGTTGCAGTTGCAAACAGCTCAACTGATTGCGCTACTACTAGAGTTAGTAGTTACTCGTGGGTGGGTTTGTACTTGCTCGATCCTCTGCTGCCGATCGACAAAATTATGCACTAAAAGATCACGGATCAAACCTTAACAAAGAGAGAAGAAAAATAAGGTAACATATTGGTACGCATTTGAGCAAATCTCTCCGCAGATTTCTGGAGCTCTAACACAAATGGCAAATACGCTGAGATCTCTAGTATCTATCAAAGCCAAAGATCGCTGCTTTTGCTAGAGGTTTTCAGGAGAAATTGCAGGGAGGCTGTAATTTCTTTTTACTGCGAGATCGAGAGGTTCGTGTGTGAAAAAACTCACATTTCTGGGCGTTGAAGAAGAGAAGCGCCTTGTGGAGGGCGTCGGTGTACTGGTCGGGGGGCGGCGCGTGGGGCTTCTTCTTGGGGATGGACTTGGCGATGATGACGGGGAGGCCGATGAGGATGAAGGCGGCGAGGAGGACCCAGAGGATCCACCAGAGCAGCTTGCGCTTGACGACGACGCAGCCGAGGTCGACGTACTTGTCCTTCTTCTTGGCCTCCGGCGGGCCGAGCAGCCAGCTCTGCTGCGTCTCGTCCAGCTGGTGCTGCCGCGCCGACAGCGCGCCCCGGTCGAGGTCCATGTTGCGGCTGTGGTCGTCCTCCGCCGCGCCGTCCGCGGCGATCTCGAACGACCCGCCCCAGTGGTTCGCCGAGTACATGGCTGCACGCGCCCGCTGCGGCTAGCTGCTCCCGGTTGATCAGCGCATGAAACGCGGGCGTGCTATTCTTGGGCGGTGGCGTGTTCGCGGGAGCCGGGTGGGAGACGAGGTGCGGTGGCCGCGGGTGGGGGCGTTTTGAAGGGGGGAGGGGAGGGAGCGGGGGGCCGTGGTTGACTTGGGTGGCGCGACCGGCCCGCCCGCGCGTGCGACACTGTGCCGGTGAACCCGGTCTGGTTCAGGCCCGAACTGTACTAGTACTTCAGTCCGTAGTGAGCCTGCCTGAATTTTTACCTGTGGGGGATGTCGAAAAAGTTTGCAAATTTTGAAGTTAGACGGACAACCAAACGC
The DNA here is from genome assembly GCF_000231095.2 of Oryza brachyantha. Taxonomy (NCBI): domain Eukaryota; kingdom Viridiplantae; phylum Streptophyta; class Magnoliopsida; order Poales; family Poaceae; genus Oryza; species Oryza brachyantha. The sequence goes on from NC_023166.2 coordinate 13,545,863, forward strand.
AAGTTTTGATAACTGGTGCTGAAATGTGAGCAAAACATGCACGATTTATGTACTCCGTCGGATGCATTTTTTTTTTCTGTTCTCCTACTGATCATGGCGTGCTCACGCACGCTGTGTGCCGTTACCCCATCGTTGGAGGCGCCATTGGGATCCGTCCGGTACAGACAGACTGATGAGTGATGACTTCTGGATTGCGAGAGAGTGAGTGATAAGCGGCCTAAAAGAATTAACAACTTGTGCTTATATAAAGAAAAGATAAAATAAAACTCACATTTGTGCTTGTATAATGAAAAGATAAAATAAGAACACAAAATTGATCTACAGATTTATAGCGACTTGTAATATGATCTCGAAGAAAATATAAGAAAGATGTGGACTATGGCCGTGTTCGGCCACCCCATTAGATATCTTAACTTCTCTCTTTTTCCGCGCACGCTTCCTGAACTGCTAAACAGTATATATTTTACAAAAATTTTCTATAGGAAAGTTGTTTTTTAAAAAATCATATTAATCTATTTTATATTTTTAAATAATTAATAATTAATTAATTATGTACTAATTTATTAGTACGTTTTCCATGCCGGATAACTAACCCACCTCCCCTCCAAACGAACGCAGCCTATGTACTTATACCCATACAAATATATAACCAATTATTATATAAATCGACTCTCAGTAATGTGTTGATTTTAAAGCTAATAGCTAGCTAGAAAGTATAAGAAAGGTTTCTTGCTTTGACGTTCCTGGGGAGTTATTTCAGACCAGGCCAGCTAGCTGCCGGGTACAGCGATGGTTTACTTGACTCCCTGACAGCTCTAATACAAGTGAGCATCAGAACGTAGGGGGAAAACGGAGAGGAAAAAACCATTGCTTTCCATGTGTGTGTTTGGTAAAGGCATATTCTGTTCCATGCAGCATGAGAACGGTGGTGGTGGGGTACACTATTTTGGCAGCCATGCTGCAAAAGAACAAAAGAACAATCCCGTTTTATTGCCTGGAAGCTCCCAGTCCCAGCCGCTGCTTTCCAATGGCGATCATTTTTTAACTAGCGTTTGTCATGCGTGCTGGTGTGTGTGACATGTGGACTGCAGAACAATCTGTTCTGTCTGTCTGTGATGGACTGAATATTGTTAATGGCTTCAGTATCACCTCCCACAGCTGGTGAAACTAACTAAACTAAACTAAAGTAAACTAAACTATGTTAGCACTTCTCTTGGATAGTACATCTGTAAATAGGATACTGTCAGGACTTGGAGTTTGATCAGTGAGCAAACAAAATCAACAACAGAAAAAAGGACTAGTTTCCTCTTGCCTGCCTGTGCTGCATTTTCAGTCTGATGTCTGAACTCTGAACATGAATTTCTGATGGAAAGTGGAAAGGCAACACAGAAGCCCAGTGAAGAAGAGTTTTCTCTGACGAGTTAACAATTTAGGGGAGTCTCTAGCTCATGGCCAGGTTAAGTTTACAGCAGTTTGCAAGCTCAACAACCATGCCCGATGTGTGTCGCCGGTGTCGGTCGATCGCTGGAGTCAAAAGATGGGAGGAACACATGGAGTGCGAGTTTTGCGTTGGTTTCTTCCTACTACTACTCCCTCTGGACTTTTTTATTCCTGGTGTGTGCAAGTTCAAGCCTGGCAAGAGGTTGGCACCAATTATATAGGCATCGTTGAAACCTTTATGATTAGTAGACTAGTAGATGTGCGTATCCTCCATTCCGTGTTGTAATTGGCTAGCCATCTTTCTGTCACCGAAGCAACGCCTCATGCATGTACAGTGACCTTTCACCGGAAACAATTTTGCAAGTACGTTCTGAAATTGAGAGATCTTTTGTGACCCTCAGTCAGCTTGAATATATTTTATACCTTAATTTGAAGCGCCGGGAGAATATAGAGCAAGTATAATAACAGACTATAAGGTGACTAAATGCTTATATGAAGGAGAGAGGAGATGAAAGAGAGTGTAAACAGGTTGTAAGCTTGTAGCTAGCTCAGGCATAAGAACCAAAAAATTACGTGAGAGTGACACGTAGGTCCTGTATCAATGATGAAGAGCTAACTAGTATATGGGTGGACTAAGAGCTGACTATAAGAAGTCTTATAACCAGCTTGTTGGCTATATTATTAAAGGATAAGACTGCGCGTCCGGTTGTATGGCTGGCGTGCTGACAAAATTCAGAAGCAGCCTGCATATTCAAAGAAGTTTAATTCCTTTTTTTGAAAGGAGAGGGAAGGTTTAATTCTGAAGTGTAACAAATGTGTAAGAATCCTCGATCAATCAGGACTTAGTGAGTGATGGCGTTGGTATGTGTGAATACACAAATCGAATTGATTGGAGCTGTGGAAGAAGCAAGAGAAGGGGACGTCCCACTGGCCAGGGGCTAAGAAAAACTATTGTCATCGAGTTGTTAGCCCAAGCCTGTGGCCATTAGGAAATTCAGACACCGACAAAATCGGCAAGAACGGCAAAGCATATGTTATGTGAGAGAAAATTATTCGTCACCGACAGTACCAGCTTGTATGATCGACCGAGAGAAAGTAGCAGCAGAGTAAGTAGCAGATCAAAAGGGGCGTGACGGTGTCCATATCAACTGGTGCTAGAGACCGTATTGTTGTCAGTGCCCATTGGTTTGTCTAAAACGTCCATAGTGCTTACACGGGCTTGTTTTATGACCTCATTTTGATCTTCGAAGAATAAAGAGGACTGTCCATATCACATCTAACGGATGAGATTAGTGAACGTTTGCACATGAAAATAGTGTATATTTGTTGTAGTATTTTGGGGGGAAAAAAGATAGAAGTGAGATCACATGTAATCCGAGTACAATCAGGTTGTTATTTTTTCTGCCTCCCGGTTTTTCATGGTATGGACTGAGTTTTTCTGGCTTCGTCACATAGTCAGATAGTTTTCTTTAGGAAAAGTGGAGCTACGCACTACCATACGGGTGGATTCAGATCAAATGCAGACACTACTGTGACTGCACGTTAAAAGACAACACACGATTTCTATCGTCCATTTGTGATATGAGCGGTGCAGATCTGATGCTACACTACCATCATAAACAGCACAACGCTTTACAGTACTTTGCTCTACGGTGCTATGAACAGTGTGAATGTGTGATGGTTGATCTGGCCTGTCCGATCTGCATACGAGGATTATAGCTGCTACTGTCTAAGACTCGCATTTCATAGTAGTAGAGTTGTTTTTTCTATACATTGACACCAGATTGATATCCGCATGTTGCCGCGGGAAAATGTATGAATGCAATATAGGCAAATTGCTTGCTTCCATTATTAGAACGTTGATTAATGTTTATCAAGTATAGATATTGTTAAGGACAAAAATATATATGCTTTGTATGTATGCAGATACATTTTCCACTACATATGCATATAAAATTGAATTCACTGCATGAGATGGTAACTTTTATCCAAATTTGACAGTATTTGTGCTAATTAATTATTAGATTTAGTGCACTAAGTGGATCATTAATGCAGATGACATATGGATGGTTGGCATCAAAGTATTAGATTAATCCAAAGGCTATTATTATAGATGACGTGGCCCTATGCATGCAAAGCATGAGATGAATCCAAAGATATTATCCTAGATGATGTGGCTCTATGCATATTGAGCTTTCGTTCAACTATATACCAGTATATATAGTAGTAGATAGATAGGCAAGCTAACTGAGTAATAGACCACTAGACCAGGTGCTTTCTTGATGTCATTGCTAATTTGTTATCCACCCCTTTTATTCTGTAGCGTTCGACTTCGACCAATGCTCCAGTCACACACTCACTCACAAGCCAGCAATGGGAGAATAAAAGAAGATTCACGCGTCACCCTGGTAGGCTGGTAGCATTTCAGAGTTATCCACAAGAGCAGTAATGTTATTCCTTTATTCATGGCCAAAGCAAAGCATACTTATTCACGGTCTCATGTTTCCGGATACAGCAGTTTTAACAACTTTAGCCGGCTAGGGACCTCTTCAGTCTTGCAAATAATCAACAACAAAAAAACAGTGGCAAACAAAACAACCAGAATCCCGAACGACCACCTTGGGACAACAGCTCATACGCTAGCCTACAGCGAAAATCTCTATTAACCAAAATTTTGGTAGCATAGCACCGGATAGGAGAAGAGCTTGCCGTCCCGACGAAATCAATAGCCCTGACGGTCAGGCTAAGTGATGCTGAAACAGCGAGGCCATCTCGATCTACAGACAATTCAGATTGTCACGGTGAGCATGAATCCAGGTTTTATCTGACATGTCAAGAAATGGTACTCACTGCGGTTAGGGCGGCTTCAGCACCCTTGTTTCCAGCCTTGCCACCAGCACGGTTTAGAGCCTGTAAGGTTTGAAGTGGCATTTATTTTGTTATTAGAGAAACTTCCATTAATGAGATAAAAGAGTTGATGACTTCTCAGGGTGGTCGGATAATCAAACAAAGATCTGTACAGTATGTGACAATTTCATCAGAAAGCATGTATGATATTCTTGCATCATTAGTCCATCCACACTGGATCAATTCAGGTCCACTTTAATAAATGTTCAAGGCAACAATTTCACATGATAGCACACTGAATTGGTGATGCATCTTCCATTAGAGTTAGCATAGGGATTGGGAACATGAAAAGCAGCATTTGAGGTACAGACTCCCAAAATGTTTTGCCTAATTGCTATTGTTTGAAGTACAGAATAATTACTTTAACCTAAGGAACCATTAGTACTAAATACAGTATGGAATAATGGAAGATTTGGTAAGATAATGAATTACCTGGTCCATATCATCACAGGTCAGAACACCAAATATGCATGGGATCTCTGTGCAACAATTAAGAAACAGTAAATAATCTGTTAAGAGTTCGACTGAGAATTACCTGAGTTGAAGCAAAAAGAAAAGAAAAAAGAAATAGGTTCCTACAGGCATTATACGATGGAGGCTAAGAGGTGGAAGGAACATACCAGCGGACAATCCAGCAGACAGTACACCTGATGCAGCAGAGTTTGCTACAGCATCATAGTGGGTTGTGTCACCTCTGATCTGGAAATTGGTATAAGTGAAACTTCTGTAATCAAATCGCATCAACTACTGGATACAGATAAGTAAGGCCTAAGGGCTTGCAATGAATAGATACAAGTAGGCATTATCATGCCAAGAGCAGTGGGGTTCTGGGGAAATACTTTGTAACCTAGCATTACTAGCTAATGTTAGCTATGAAGCTCCTTATTGGATTTGCCCATTGTAAATTAGACATGTGATTGATTGGTAGAAAAGTGATCGTGCTAACAAGGCATTGTTAAAGTGCCCTCTGTAAAATATGGGTTTCATAAACATTTCAGAACTCCTAATTTGTCACACTTCACCAGGATGAATAGTGTCTGAATTGTATAAGAAAATATGTGATTTTGATATGTCTAGAAAATAACCTAAACACTATCTTGGAAGCATGCTGTATGGTAATATGAATTACAAGCAAAATGACAGCCTGATAAAAAAAAACAAGCATCTAATATAGAGGTAAAACCGAAAAAAGAAAGGCAGCTTACCACAGCTCCAATGCACAAAATTGCATCAAATTTTCCAGACTTTCCAAGCTTTTGTGCTGCAACAGGAATTTCAAAGCTTCCAGGAACACTTACAACCTAAAAAAATAATCTGAATTAGTGTGAATTAATGTCCACCAGGAGTTTTAAAAACTTATCAGAAACTTAAACAACTATATAATCAGAACTAAGGCTATTACTAGCCATGGATAAAGTCCGATTTAATATATTGTGTAGATCACTTTATATATCAGATCTGTAATTTGCATAAAGAAGCTTTACTGCTCAAATGTACACCACACTAGTATTAGTGAACCTCTACCTTCATGTTATGTGTATGAAGTTCATCACATACATTAAAATGCTATTTACAATCACAAATCCAGGAGATGCATTTTATTAGTCATGTATTAGACAATATGTAAAGTCCATAAATTGTCAAGCATGGAACACAGGAAAATAACTAACGGGCCTAGAAACTGCATTACATTTTTACTTCAGAATATTACTCATGCATAATGAGATGAGAAACGAACAGGTGGCTGGCTGCACATGAAACATATTAACCCAACAAAGTAGATAAGTCATCCAACAAGAGGGCTATACATGGTGATGGATTATCGGGCAATACTTCATGACAAAAGCATCTTTTACCTCAACACAAAAAACGAGGGTAACAAAACAATTTTGTATGCAGGCATGACAGTTATCATAGAGGTGGTAGCAATGAGGCTCAATCCTAATACCTAACAAATGCTCGAACAAGTGGAACAACGATATGGTGAATTGATGCCACAGATTTTTTTTTTATGTAAATTTACTCTGAACAAGAAAGGTGCATACTGTTATATTTTCCTTTTTGACGGAATATCGCTCAAATGTCTCTAGAGCTCCCTGCAGAAGCAAGTTGGTGACAATCTCATTGAACCGTGCCACAACCTGTCGCACAATAATAAGCAGCCACAAAGTTAAATTACGAAAATCACCGTGAAAGATGTTGAGAAATAGGAAAGCAACGGTGTTTCAGTAAAGCAACATATTTTGAGAGACCAAACACCCTAAAGTTACAGCTTTATCCACAAAGCAAACGAATAAAAAGAGTTCCCATCGGGAAAAGAAACTTTACAATGACGCACAAAAAACGCAGAATCAAACTTCAGCAACACCGGAATGAAGGAAACGGCGTCTCAGCAAGCAGTTACAAACTGGGGAGGAGCAATGTCTGCTGTCCAGGCAGAGCCGCGTAACTCAAAGTTAACAATGGAGGGGTGGAGAACACTCACCACTCCAAACCTGAGCCCCTGGGTGTTGGTCAACGAACCCATAAGCCGCTGGTGCCCACCGCCCCCGCCGGCGGCGACGGCCACGACGGGGCTAATCCGCGAGGTCCGAGCGCCTGCCACCAGCGCGGCCGGTCGTGCTGCAGGAAGTAACACAACATAGAAGGGGGAACAAATCAGGACGAGCAGAGTTCGATGGGGCCAGCGTGCGTGGGGGCGAGAAGATTAGCTGGCCGGCGCGTACAGGAGCGAGGGAAGGAGACGGCGCCTCTCGCGGCGCGCAGAGGAGCGTGGGGTAGCCGCGAGAGAGAGGACGAGGAGAGCCTCGCGGCCGCGGCCGCGGATGACGTCGTCGCGGGGGAAGCCGCCATCGCCGTCGCCGCCGGTAGCCTGTAGGTGAGGTTGCAGTGGAGAAGACGACCCGGGAAGTCGGGGGCAAGATCTGCTCGCTCCGCTTTGGTGCGGATGACGCCGCGGCGTTGGTACAGTGCAGGTGGGCCACGCGCCTGCGCCGCCGCACGACGCACGCCGCGCAGGGGCAATTAGGTCAAATCGCGTGCGCACTTGGGTTGTTCCGTTGTTGTATCGCCACCGCCGGAGTTTACCTTACCGGTAATATAGGGAGAAAAACGGCTAGGAAATGGATGATAAACGTTTTTTTGAGTTGGAATCAAACTCAGAAACCTCGCATATGAAAACGGAACCTATCGAATATTATCGAATACAAAAACAAGTCAAATTCGAATTGAAGCGGATATAACGGAAATTTATCGTATTATAAAGGGTTAATTGCATCCGTGCCACTACAATTATGCCTGATTAGAAAAATACCATTACAACTTCATGAATTACATATATGCCATTAAAATTTGCCCAAAATCAGCTAGATGCCACTGTCTACGGTAAAATCGGCTTTGTACTTGGCTTGTGACTGTCAGATTTTTGTATTGCCGAAAATACCCCTCAGCATTGACCATATGGCTAACTGAGCAGCTCGGGTGTGCTAGGCCAAAAATCCCCTTTCCCGAGCTTGGAGGGTGCGGCGGCGGAGGAGCAAGCCAGGCGGCGCGGTGGCGCTGGGGTCGACGACGACGTGCGGTCCAGCGCCGGCGGCAGCGGCGGTCGGGGCGGCAGTCCGGTTGGGGCGGCGGTCCGGTCGGGGCGGCTGAAGAGGGCGCAGACGACTCCCTCGCTGGTGGTAACCCTAGGTTGCAGAGCTGACCTAGGGTGCGTGGTGGCGCTGGGGTCGACGGCAACGGTTGCGGTCAAGGCGGTAGTCCGGTCGAGGCGGCGGTCCGGTCGGGGCGGTTGACTCCCTCGCTGGTGGTAACCCTAGGTTGTGGAGCTGACCTAGGGCGCGTCGACCACCACGTCTGGTGGCGGCGGTGAGGCTTGGAGGAGTGCTTTGAGCGGCGGCGGGGTAGGTGATGTGAGCGTGGCGGCTGTGCCCAGTGCCACCATGGATCCAGAGGCAGAGGATATGAGGTATGGTAGTATTGTAGCTGCATTTTTATGTGTCCAATTAGAATAAATTGGTTTGATGCGTTAGGTTTAATTTGCGTATTTAAATAGGAGTGCAAGATGGGGGCTGCATTTGTGCGAACGTAAGATTGCAAAAAACGGAAGATAACTTCTACAAAACATCCAAATGTGGCAAGAGTACTTACATCACGTCAGCACTGAAGCCATCATCGCCCTGGGTTTCTCTCAGTATACGATGTCCGCACCGTCGCCGGCTTACGACAGGCGCACCACAATTGAGGGGTTCCTTTCCTCGCACTCCTCCCACTGGAACATCCCGAAATGTAGGCCCAGGAACAATTGGGGGGTTTTTCCAATTTTTTTCCACTGGAGCATCCCGACGACTCCATCTTCGCAGCCGGCCACAACACTTACCCGACACCGCCGCCACCGAGATAGGTCGTCGCCCGAAGCCCTCTTCAGCCGCCGCCCTCTATAGTCACGACGTCACCGCGCCCCTTCCGGCCACCACCCTCTATGGACGTGACGTCGCTGCGCCCTCTTCAGACGCCCCGACCGTTGCCGCCGGACCGCACGTTGTAGTCGACCCTAGCGCCACCACGCACCCTAGGTCAGCTCCGCAACCTAGGGTTACCACCAGCGAGGGAGTCGGCCGCGCCCTCTTCAGCCGCCCCGACCGGACTGCCGCCCCGACCACCGCTGCCGCTGGCACTGGGCCGCACGTCGTCGTTGACCCTAGCACCGCCGCGTCGCCTGGCTTGCTCCTCCGCCGCCGCACCCTCCAAGCTCGGGAAAGGGGATTTTTGGCCTAGCACACCCGAGCTGCTCAGTCACAATGCTGAGGGGTATTTTCGGCAACACAAAAATCTGACAGTCACAAACCAAGTACAAAGCCGATTCTACCGTAGACAGTGGCATCCAGCTGATTTTGGGCAAATTTTAATGGCATATATGCAATTCATGAAGTTGTAATAGCATTTTTCTAATCGGGCATAATTGTAGTGGCACGGATGCAATTAACCCTATTATAAAAGCCATCGAACCGAAGTTCCAATTTTTTGTTCTAAATTAGTTGAACGAAAATTCCAAACATTAGCAACTAACCATACCACTGTTTATCATTATAATCAAGTTCATATATTGCTTTGTTAATGATTGTCTCAATACCAAATAAAGGCTATAGTTTATAATTATTATTAATTAAAATGCATATTACACGTATCATATTATAAAATAAAGTGCATATCATATAAGATGTTACAAGTAAAGTGTTTATATATATGTTTTGACCAAGTACTCAAGGTTTAGTTGCTGAAGTGGGCTAGACTATTTAGGCTGATATTGTGAATTTATGTCATATAGGCCCGCAAAAAGCGAGGAAAATTCCAAAAAGTTTTCGACCGATTCCGATGGATAGTGCCCTTATCGTATCTGTTTTCAAGAGAAAAAAAAATCCAAATCTGTTTCCGTTTCAGATAAAAGTTTCGGATAAATTCCGACCGATAGTTTTCGTTTTCAAAAACTGGTCTAAAATCCAAAAAGGTTCCAAACCATTTCCATCCTAACCGGTAAGAGCTGCGAAAACCGGTTGAAAAGTTGGAACACGATGGCTATCATACGAATTTCAAAAACCAAAAGTTGAATCTAAATTTCTTGAATTATGATCAGATGCACCGAAAATCCGATTAGAAATTTCAGATACAACCAGATTGTAGAATTGTAGGAATGGGAGCTCTCGGCAGCAAGATACCCTGATGGCCAGTCGGTTCGTACTCACAAAGCGATTGCATCAGAATCAGAACGTTTTTGAGCTTCTGATAAACATCTCGTTAGATGTTCAAACCATACACATCATAATATCAACAATACGGACTCACGTTAGATTTTCTTTGCCTACTGGATCAGATAATTGTAACGAGTTCCATTTCAAGTTCTGTCCGACCAAAATTTTTCCGTTTCATCACTCATGATTAGCTCACGACATGAAACAAACGTAAAGTAACACAATAAGTTTGCTTCCAAAGTTGTGGAAGCAAGCAACGGAGCATACATTTCCGTTACTCACTAGAGCTGCCTAGCTGAGGTAGCATCGGACAACGAGGCCTCTAGTCCTCTAAGCAGCAGCGTCGACTTTTCGAGCTTTGTTAGAAGCCTTATCGTGTCCGTCCGAGTGGCGACCCCGCTTCCCACCGAAGTTCTTTCCGCCCCTGTTATTCTTCCAGTCCCTAGAAACGTTCACACAAAGCAGCCAGATTATCTTCTGCCAACAGCTTATCAATTCAGGGAAGATGTAACTACATGAGTTTGCATTGCATGGCATGCCAGTAGCCTTTTTTAGTACACATTTGAAACGACACATAGTTTTGCAGTCAGTGAGTTGCTACCTACAACTTGATGAGTTTTGCTGTTTTGACAACGACTCGGTCTTTTTAAATTTATCTTTTAACTGTGATTTTGTACTAATATATACAATAAATAAATGTTTACTTTTATTAAAGTTAACTTTATGAGTCGTCTATACATGTTGTCCTAGTGTTTAAAAGTTATTAATAGTCAAAGTTTTAAAAGTTTAACCACATCTTTGTCCAAAACAAGGAGAATTATGGAACTGGAGAAGAGACAATCCTAATAGCAGATACCAACGTTAATGCCAGTTCCATGATAATATAATTCCAAAGAAATGTGTAGTCACTTCTTGTGTGCCATAAGATTCAATTCCAAACAAAGGCCTAACTTCAATCTTTTAAGTTTCAGCCTTCTTCTAAGATTCATTATAGAAGAAAGAAGAGGGTTGGGAAGAACGAATATGAGAACATTGCCACCAAGGTGGCATGGGGAACATGTAATACCTTCCTCTGCTACTCCTATTGTCTCTATACTTTCCCTGACCGCCCTTTATAGCATTCCAGTAATCCTTCTCAGCTTGACCTGAATGAACGGAACAGTAGATCATCAAAATAGTGATGAAACATAGCATCATTAGTGCTTTCTTAAAGTCAAACATCAATTAGAATTATTCAAAGATTATTAGAAAAACATATTCTGCCTAACACTCATTTTTGCATGATATCAGTACATCTAAATACATCCCAAACAGGAATATCAGCTATATCCGCTACAGGTAATACAAGATCACCAGAGTCCAGAGGATACTATAAGCATCAATTTTGTGGTGGATTTAGTTACACAGTTCCACAAAAGCTAACCAAAAACAATTAACTGAAAGAAGCTGTAGTTTTTACCAGACACGGGTTCCAAAGTAACAAGATGGCCCTTCATAATCAAACCACCTTCATCTGCAAGAGCAGCAAATGCACGGGCCTTTTCAGACGCCTTGGAATCCTCAAATCGAATGTATCCTGAATCTTCCCCTATGCTGAAGTCCACATACTTCAAGAAGCAGGGAACAATAAAGCAATGAGTTTTGAGTCAGCAGATGCTGTCGGATAAAATGTTTGCTTATAGAAACTAGAAAGCAAAGATACAGAATTGCAAAAAAAGTATGAAAACATGTCTTTACAAGATGAAGCATTATATCCCTCCTGCATTCCGTCCAGACAAATATGTGCTTACAAACAAGACCAATAACTCAAAGTAGTGGATCATCTCATTGTAGCCCCCACATGTTTGACTAGATTCATGGTATTATAGCACAAAGGTATATAATATGATCAACATTAAACCAAGCGAAATAACATTTACAGATTCCTACAGAAATAGCCTGAACAAATGTAACATAAATAGCATGATGTTGTAATCATATAACTTTGTGACTCCATATTGAAGCCAAGAAATTCTCATTAATAAAATAATAACAAAATAAGCTCAGGTTTATCCATCATAATAGTCTCATGATAAGCAAACAGTTGGGCCAAATAAACTATGTAATATATCTTTTCTGGACAATTATGCAATGCACACCAGACAACCTAAGTTTATTCCTGGTGAAATAAAACCAATATGAAAAACAAAACATCACCAATTGTAAAAAAAAATTACCCGCACTATGCCAAATTTGCCAAATTGTTCTTTGAAATCCTCCCTTGAAATTGGATCATCAGCATTTTCTGAAGGACTTTCTCCTTTTTTATCAGATTGAGCAACTTCTCCAGAAGCTGCCTCTTTTGATTTCTCAACATCACCTGACACCTCTTCCTTGATATCACTGTTCTCAGGGATTTTCTCTTCGTGCCCTGTTCCTGATTTACTGGCATCATCAGTGTCACTCACTTTGTCGCCACCATTTTCCATCATACCATCACCAACTTGAACTCTCTGAAGCTTGAAGGCCACAATTAGACCTTTTGGATATCTATAACAATTTTTTTATGGCTCGGTTATCTTCAACTCAGGGAAATTAAAAGCAAAATCGTTTCTAAAGTTGTTGACAAAGAAATATTTACCCTTCATCGTGACCATTCCTACCAGGGTGTGACTTCTCATAAGCTTCTTTCTTAGCCTCCCTTTCAGTATCGAATTCTTTCCTTCATTTTTTTTTCAGCATTGAATGAAAGGTATCAGTTAAAAATGCATTCGACTGTGAAATGAGGAACTGGATTAGGTTATATTTATTAGATACTCCCTCTATTTTTTTTATTTGACACCGTTGACTTTTATGTTTACGTTTGACCATTCGTCTTGTTCAAGAAAATTATATAATTATTAATTATTTTGTTATAATTTAATTTATTATTGTAGGAACTTTAAGTATGACTTATAATTTTGCATATTTGAATAAAACTTTTGAATAAAACAAACAGTCAAACGTAGGTCCAAAGTCAACGGTGTCACATAAAAAAACATGAAGGGAGTACATTATATAAAGAAACAAAAGAATATATTGTAGTTAAGCAAGTTGCAATATCAACTAATAATTTCCCTAGAACAGAACATGAAAAGGATGAAATGAAGAATTGCTGAAAGCATGGAAACGTGCATCTCTAACTAATCAATATTAATGTATGAAAAAACAAACTTGAGCTCGTGGTTGGCTTACTTTGGTTTTATTTCTAGATCTGCCCCTGCAAAAACAAGACTATTCTTCAATGCAGCATTTGCTTCCTCTTCTTCCGAAAACTCAACTAAAGCAGTGCCACAAAAGTGCCTTTTGTCTGTAACATGTCTAGGTAGCCTCACACTGTTCACCTGTGATGCAAACAGTTCAGATACAGCATAGCGTCATAACCAACATTTACATTACAAGATTCATTTATGCCATGTGTTGTCATGGGACTGCTGAATTCACCAAGCTATCATCTCCATTACTAACATATATAACGCCATGGATCTAATAGAGAATTTCCATCTCAAACCAATATAGCTATGGGTTAAGGAACCTTTCAGGCATGAGCTACCTAATCTCAAGTTCATGGCTATGGGATGTTGTGTTTCAGTTTAGTGTCTCTTAGCAGTTTTGAAGACCACTTGTGATATTTTCTTGCTGCTCAATGCTGTAGACATACATACCTTGCCATACTGAGCAAAGAAAGATTGAACATCTTCGAGCTTTACATTGTATGGAAATGGTGATGCAGCAATTGTCCTGGAGTCCACTTGCTCCATGATCTCATCTAGTTTTGACAACTCAATTGCTCTTCCGACTTTCTTCCCTGATGAAGAGTTAAAGAGGACAAAAACATGTCATTGGAATTTAAGCTGACTCTACAATATAGAATGAACTATTAATTTCACTCTGAACAATCTAAATAAAATGAAATTAAGCTTCTTTCGCTTCCAAATACATTGACTTCGACTGTCTAATGGTACACGATTGTGAGAAAAACAACTTGCTTACCATCCTCGGTGATGCGGAGGGCCGAGGAACGCCGAAGCACCTCGGCAACGGCCAGCACCGTCTCCTCCGGCATGGTCTCCTGCTTCACGTCCGCGTCCAGGCCAAGGTGCTTCTTCATCCGCGAGAAGGAGCAGATGAGGGCCAAGCTCACCACTGCTCAATCCCAACCCACCCAAAAACAACACCAAACTTAGCACCCGATGCCCAGAGCCAGAATCACGCAGAGGATCAAATAAAAGGAGAGGAGATGAATCCTTACATCCATCCTCGCTCTCCTCGACAGTTTTCCGCAGGAACGTGTCGCGCGGGAGGTTGCTGTCACTGAAGTAGAACTCCACCTGCGGTGCAGAACAGAGAACGATAATCAACATCGATCCCCAAAAACCCCCAAATTTGACGGGCCAGAACGGCTAGGATTGGGAACGGGGTATGAATCGCAAACCTGGCGGAGAACATCCTTGGCCTTGGCCTCGTCGAGGGCGGCGGCAGTGGCGGTGGTGGCGGCGGCGGCCATGCCTCCAACGAGTTTCGGGGAGAAGATGTTAGGGTTTTAGAACGATACGGCGGCTCGGGCCTTTATTTGTTGGGGGCCTGGTGTCGAACGACCCTGGAGATGGCAATGGGAAAATACCTGATCGGGAATAGGTAAATATTTATCGGGTATTGCTATTATATATCCATATCTATTAGTAAAATTTTATATCATTAAAATATCTATATCCGTCACGGGTAAGAAAATTTATCCATACACATACCCGCTTGGATAAACTTTACCCGTCGGGTCACCCATATACCCGCAAAAGTTCAAAATAATCTAAATATCACGGTTTCCATATAGTATATTGCATAGACACTAAATACTTAGGACATCACATATTCATATAGTATGGTGAAAAATATATGGATGGTTTAAATACATATAGTTTTGGTTAATTAGGCTAGACTAATTTGATATTAGGTCATGACATGCATTTAAACTTGCGGGTATTTATTACCCATGGGTAACGGGTATGGGGATCATAAGAAAATTTCCATACCCGCGTACCCATCGGGTGAAAGTATTTGCCCAATTACTTACTCACGGATAACATATTTAGCTCGTACACATACCCTAATAGAGTAAATACCCATCGGGTCTCGGGTCCCCATTGCCATCTCTACACCCATCTCGCGGTAGCGCGTCGCCGCAATCCTCCCAACAAATTCTCCTTATTGGTTATCACGGAATTTTTTTAATTTTGAATTTTATTTATTAAATATTTTACAAATTCAATTTGCATTTCAAAAATTCACAGAACTAACCTCCTGCCACCCACTAGGAGGGCGAAATGCTGACGTGGCAAACGGCCACCCGGCTAGGAGAGACGGCCAGCAACAGCACGTCGGGCATTTTTACATTTAGCCTCTTTCCGCCCTCTGTAAGGGCGGCAAGGGGTAAATGTAAAATAGCCATGCTGCCTCGGGAACTTTTCACTATTGAATCACGTTTTGATCCATATGTTTATAACATATGTATTTGTTTAATCGCAAGCAGTCTTTTGGCTTAGTGGTCATCATTCCCCTCTTCTATATATAAGAGCATAGGTCAAATCTCCATTGGAGCATAATTTTTTCTATTTTTGCCACTAAAATGCCCAAGCAAAAATCAAAGAAAAATATACTACTATGAGGATTCGACCTCTAGTGTAGATTTGCAGTGACCAATGAGCCAAGAGAATATATTTGATTAAGCAATAACATATGCTATACATATGTATCAAACCACGATTCGATCGTAAAAGTTTCTGGGGCGTGTATGGGCACTTTACATTTAGCCTCAGGGCGGAAAGGGGCTAAATACAAAATGGCTCGACGTGCCGCTGTCCGCCATTCCTCCGGGCTGGCTGGCCATTTGCCACGTTGGCAGCAGGTGGGTAGTTATGTGAATTTTTGAAATGCAAAATTATATTTGTAAAATATTTAATAAATAAAATTTAAAATTCAAAAAATCGGTTATCGCGCTCATCTATCGACTTAATTATCTTAGTTAGTTGTTAAAAATCACGATACTACTAATTTAGTGGTAAATACCATCTAGAAAAATACAATTGTGCTAATTTAATGTAAAGTCCGAGAACCTGGCATATGATTACAAATGTTTAGATGACCTTTAGAGCTAAATTAACAATGTATATATATATATATATATATATATATAAAGAATCAATTAAACGAATTAAATGGATAGATTATCTATCCTATAATGCACCAATACAAAAGACTTGAGACAAATCCAATGGACATAATCATTCTTATGGAACGAACGACTCAGATCATATATAGAATTGATACTATTTACTTTCTACTTTTACCTTAGGTGGTGTTTAGATTGAAAAAATTATTGAGAGAAGTGTCACAACCGGATGTCGGAAGGGATTTTCGGACACGAATGAAAAAACGAATTTCACGGCTAGCCTAGAAACCGCGAGACAATCTTTGGAGCCTAATTAATCCGTCATTAGCACATATTGGTACTATAGCACTTATGACTAATCATGGACTAATTAGGCTCAAAAGATTCGTCTCAAGATTTCTTCCATAACTGTACAATTAGTTTTTTGATTCATCTATGTTTAATACTTTATTTAGGTGTCCAAAAATTTGATATGATGTTTTTGGAAAAAAAAATTGGGAACTAAACAAGCCATTAGTCCGCAGATTGCGCATCCATGTAAATCCGCAGATCACGCATGCAACCGAACGGCTTAGCATGCAGAATTGCAGATTAATTGCCATGCATGGTGACTAACTAAAATGGATGAAAAATGAATGCTAGCCATCAATCTATCGGCGCATGCGTAGGCAGGCAATTAGCCTTCATACATATGGATATTTTTGAAAAAAGTAATAAGTTAAAGTCATAAAGAGATAATCAATTATATATTATATATATCAACACGAATAATCACCCATAGACCCTAAATCAACGGTGTTAAATCAAAAATAAACCAAATATTAATTTAAAAATATATAATATATATAATCTAAAATTTTAATATCCATTCGGGTTGACAAATAGGGAATAATGAGAGCTATTTTGTATGCGGAGGTATTTGTAATACCCCTCATTATTTTTATATCGCAGCACTGAATTTTAAATCTTTATTTAACCATTCATCTTTTTCAAAGTTTTTATGAGTATTATACGACATTCCCTTTACTAATAATGAATCAAATTAAATAAATAATTTTAATATGTATATATATCAACACGAATAGTCAACCATATACCTCTAAATCAACGGATATCAACACGAATGAATTAACAGTGTCAAATAAAAACGAGTATAAAATAAATTGTGTAATATAAACGTACATATATTATTTAAATTACAAATATTTATGTATTCAGATTGACTTATAGGTAATTGCGAGAGCTAGTAGTATTTGCACTACTCCATCTGTTTTTTAGGCGCTGTTAAATTTCGGTCTTTGGTTGACCGTTTGTATGTTTTAAATTTTATGGCAAATATATAATATCATAAGCCATAGAATAAATAAGCAAATTGTTTAAGTCAAAATTAAATTATTTATTTAATATATATATACGCATGTATCATTAAAATACCCTATCCTACCATGTATCAACTGGTGTGACTCATGATTCATTGCCTCACGAGACAAATCCAACGATCCAAAATTATCTACATCAATCGAATGTTCCACATCGACTGTACATCCCTCACTACCATGTATAGATAAAATATTTCTATATATTAGATACTTTCTATAAAATATAAATTTATACACTTTGCAAGTATATATAGCTCGTATAATTATGCTATATATACACGTAAGATTTATGACTAATTATATATATGATTTTTTTTATTTTTGTTAGATTGTGATTAAAAAATGTTGTTCACTGGGTTTACTAATTGTTTATATGAATTAGAAGATAGATCTCAATTGCATTATATCAAGGACCGATGCGTATGTCTTTAAAAAGATTTCTATTTAATATATCTTTAGTATAGACATGCCTTAATAGCATGGTGGAGGGTACACACGACCATAAATTTTATTTGGTTGAATATGACTATGGATAAATATAATTATACAATGTCTGAAACATAAACTTTATTTTAATCCTTCGATTTTTATTATTAAATATCACCATACGTTAGCACATGTATGTTTGATATATGACTTGAATCGAATTAATGTATAATTAATTTAAATAACAAAATTAAATAATATATGAATAAAAATATTATGACACCGTAGCGTTAGCACATGTATAGTAGTGAGATAATGTGCACAGCGTGGTACCGCCGGATGCCGCGTGGTGAGGGTGCGGTTCCACGTGGTGGTGCAAACTCATCTCGCAGCATATGTATATTTTTGTGAATTGCTATCTTACTTGTATATAAGTGCACAATTTAAACAGAAAATATTTATTTTGGAGTGTTGCACGAAACCTCCCAAATGATACACATGCCAACATGTTCAGGTCCTATCACTCTATCAGACATTCAGAATGTGTTTGGAATTTTGGAAATAAGCCAAAATGGAACCATTATTACACATCTAAGGTTACATGTCCTTCTATCTGCGAACCATAACATCGACAAGCGTCCATTTGGGATTTGGCATTAGCTGAAGCTATAAGCGATGAGATCGTCCTGGATGAATTCATCATAAGAGAATTTTGTTTTAGTCTTAAAGAACTTCAAGCAAGGAACGGCACTACCTGCAAATTCTGCCCAAATCTGGTAGTAGAATTCCCTTCAAAGTTATCTGTTTTACTGAGAAACTCTGCTCTCTCACTGCGAACTCCAGTTCACGTCGCGTTCTAGAACGGCCTACCAGGCTACCACCATGCATGCCACCGTTGGATTCCGCGCGCGAAGAATCAAGGCCGCAGCCTCGCCGCGGGTGCACACTAGGCTCTCGCCATCGCTCTCCCGATCGAGCCGAAGAGATAAGGGAGAGATCGCGCGGGCCAACCGCTTGGCGACACCTGTTCCCCGTGCTGGGTCCCCCACGGCGACGAATCGTAGCGACGCATGCAGCGCGCGGCCCCCCGGCCCGGCCGTCGCCGTCGCATCCCGCAACTTGCCGTGTAACGACGCCGGCCTAATTTTCGCGTCGACAACGACGAGCACGTTTGGCGGCCTTTCCCGCGAGACGGGGGTGCGCAGCAAACGCAACCCCGTCGGAGTCGAGCCGAGACCTCGAGATCGAGCCGAGCGGCGTGGCGAGAGGGGGAGGGGCGGCACTGGCGAACAAAACAGGCCCCGGCCCGCCGGGACAGGGACTTCCGTGGTTTGGAGCGCGTCCACGTCGCGCGCCCGCTTGGAAAACCTAAGCGCAACCGGGCTCAAATCCGAAGCGGGGAGGGAGGGGTGAGGGGGCCGAAAGCTTGGCTGAGATTCGCCTTCTCGCGGACGCCACTAGCGCGAGTGAGCTCGGAGCGAGGAGGGAGTGTGCGCATGGAGGGGGACGACAAGTCGGCGGTGGTGGGCGGGGCCTACTGGGGCCTGGCGGCGAGGGCGTGCGACGCGTGCGGCGGCGAGGCGGCGCGGCTGTTCTGCCGCGCCGACGCGGCGTTCCTCTGCGCCGGGTGCGACGCGCACGCGCACGGGCCCGGGTCGCGCCACGCGCGGGTCTGGCTCTGCGAGGTCTGCGAGCACGCGCCCGCGGCCGTCACGTGCAGGGCCGACGCCGCCGCGCTCTGCGCCGCGTGCGACGCCGACATCCACTCCGCCAACCCGCTCGCGCGCCGCCACGAGCGGCTCCCCGTCGCGCCCTTCTTCGGCGCGCTGGCCGACGCACCCAAGCCCTTCGCCTCGTCGGGCCCACCTGGTGCCGGTGCCCACGGCGGTGCGGCGGCGGCGGCCGACGACGACGGGAGCAACGACGCCGAGGCCGCGTCGTGGCTCCTCCCCGAACCCGACCACGGGCAGAAAGATGGCGCTGTCGGTGCAACTGGCGTGTTCTACGCCGACTCCGACCCTTACCTCGACCTCGACTTCGCGCGCTCCATGGACGACATCAAATCCATCGGCGTGCAGAACGGTCCGCCCGAGCTCGACATCACTGGCGGCAAGCTTTTCTACTCCGACCACTCCATGAACCACAGCGTAAGCAACTCAAGATTATTACCACCACTCTAGCAGCACGTATTTCTTAAATCCTCGATGAGCTATCCAGTGAAAGTGTCCTGAGGCAAGACGTTTGCTTCTGATACGCCGCAGGTCTCATCCTCGGAGGCGGCGGTGGTGCCGGACGCGGCGGCGGGCGCCGCCCCGATGCCGGTGGTGAGCAAGGGGCGGGAGCGGGAGGCGCGGCTGATGCGGTACAGGGAGAAGCGCAAGAGCCGGCGGTTCGAGAAGACCATCCGGTACGCGTCCCGGAAGGCGTACGCGGAGACGCGGCCGCGCATCAAGGGCCGGTTCGCCAAGCGCATCCCTGGCGGCGCGGACGCGGACGCGGACGGGGAGGACGAGGAGATGTACTCCTCCGCCGCGGCCGCCGTCGCCGCGCTCATGGCGCCCGGCTCCGACGCCGACTACGGCGTGGACGGCGTCGTGCCGACCTTCTGATCTGATCGGATCGGTGGGCGCCGCGCCATCGCCACGGCGACCAATCCCTGTGTACACTAGCCCTCCTCCTCGTTGGGCCGTAATTTTGTTGCATGCATTTCGCGCGCGCGGGAAATGCTCTCTGTAGCATTAATTAATCGATTGTACGATTATTACACGGAAGCAATCCGGACTTCCACTCCTCCCTCCTCTGATCCTCCTATCCTTGCATGTATATTATCATCACATCACGAACTGCTGCTGCTAATCTGCAACTGTAATTTTACTAATGAATCAGTAATTAGCCGTTGCATCATCGATCGCATTAAAGCTTCTCATGAATTAGTGTCTTCTGCTTTGTTTGCTGCTGGTTGGTTGTAGAACAGTGTCGCCATTAGAGGTGACGCGACGGGAAGGAGGACAGGAAGGAGGTTAGGCCGTCTTTCTTTATTGTGCCATATCTGTTTCGATGTTGCCGTTGGTGTGTTTAGTATCTTTCAACCTTTGTTATTGGCACACTTAGCTACGTACTGTCTCCTTTTTGTAGCCTGGTAGATTTTTATTTGTTTGGTTGGCTGCCTTTGTTGGTTAAAACCACTAGTGAGATGCAATATCCAGAACTCCGGGTGCTGGCGCGGAGTAAACTTTTTTTTGTGAGATCGGTGTAAAATTCTTGAGAAATTCGTGTTGTTGCAACTTGCAACAGTGCATCCGCCTGTAATGTCTATCTATTGTATCACTAACTTAAAAATGCGTGCGCATGACCAAAATAATGACAAGATCAAAAGTACTCCACCAACAGAAACCCAAATACAGGTTGACAAATTGACATTCTGACTACCTTTACGTGACTTTAAATTTTACTAGTTCTACTGTGTAGGGGAAACAAACTAGCTAGAACTGACCGAGCTTTGCCAAACCAAAGTGCTTACAAAACTTCACCTATTAAGGGTCGTGGTTTTTCTTTCGTTGTAATTATAGCCATTGTTTAGGGTTGAGCGTTTTAATTATGCCCCTACCGGTGTATCTACCCCTTTTAAAATAAAATGATGCGCAAATTTGTAATGACCCATCTTTTAGTTTATGCTTATGTTTATAAGCCAAAATTTAAATTTTCAACCTTAAATTTAAAGTCAATTTTGTAGTTTTTTCGTTGAAGTTTATTTTTAGCATTGACTTTTAGATCGCTAAAAATACACATAAAAAATTATATTCAAAAATTATTTTTTGTTTGCAAATATGTCGTTTGGCTTCTTTTTACGAAAAAGTAGACCAATCACCTATATGTTGCTGAGAAAAAACTCACATATTTACCAAGAAATCAGCGACCAACAATTTGTCAAGAAAAAATATCCACTTTATGTCCTCAACAATGGTTCGAGTTTTATTCACGTCTCTGAGCCACGAGACCAGATATATAGATATATAGCATCGACAACTTTTAGAATCAATACAAATTAAGTCTCAAAGAGAGCAATTTTGGTTAACATGGCACACATGGCTTGTTTGACTTGTTTTTATCCTATATGGTAGCGATGTGATGTTCATATGGCATTGGAATAAAAAAATAGAAAATTAAAAGACTAAATATAATGTATTGGGACCATATGTTAGTAAAAAATTACTGAGACCCACATGACCGTGGATTCTATTTCCTTCACCTTACTCTTTCTCCCTTCAATTCTTCCCCTTCTCTCCCTCTTTCCTCCACCCTCGGCTCTCCATCGAGCTCGCTAGGCATGGGTCTTGGCCGCCTGTCAGCTCTCCTTGTCTCCCATCTCTCTCACTTTTGTCCAACCCACCGCCAACACGTCGTGGAGCTTAGACAAGGTGCAACGTACTATCCTAGCTAATCCTCCATTCACCATATGCATAAAGCACCTTGATGTATCCAATGACATCCCTCCTCCCTCAAAGTCAACTAGGTAGTGGTAGCTGAGCTCGAGCCTCTTCTCTCAAGGTCGACAAGGTGGCGTTGGGGCGACAGCTGAGCTCAAGCCTAATGCCGAGGTCATCGAAAAGGAGCAAAGAGGGTCGTCATATCTAAGCCTAGAATGGAGCAAGGGGTGGAAGAGATGAGAGAGAGGATCAATGAGGGCAAAGGGCTTGCGGTGATGAATGTGGTGGTGGTTCGCAAGCTCTCCATCATCACCCCTTCCTCCGTAGACTGGCTTGAGACCATCGCGGATCTTGGGAAGGGCAGCGGGGGAAATCCGGTGAAGCGGGCATCAAGAATAGGGGACGGCATCATTTCTCGCCGGTTTTACGGTTCGGAGCGGTAAATGAAACTCGAACAACGGTTGAGAGACCTAAGGTGGACTTTTCCATTTGACGGTACAAACAATGAGTCAAAACTGGACCGGGCCGCTTATTGCCAAGCAAGAACGGCCCATGGGCCGCAGTTATCACCACCGTCTCTTACACGCAGGGCCAGTTGGGGCGAAGTGAGGAAAAATCCCCAACCCCAGCTAAAACCCGAAGCCCCCAGCCGGAGCCAGCCATGGCGTCCGCGTCAGCCACGGCCACCCTCCTCCACCCCAAACCCCCGCAATCCCCTCGCCTCCTCCGCCTCAACCCCCACTACTCCGGTCTCCGCCTCGTCCATCCCCTCCTCCTCATCACCACCGTCTCCCCGTCCCGCCTCGGGCCGGCACCTCTCGCCACCCCAGGACGCAGGCGCACCTCCGCCAAAATCCATGCCTCCGCCGCCGCTTCCTTCCCGGCCTCTCCGACCCCGCCTCCGCGCCCACCGCGAACGGAACCGCCGGAGGAACCCTCTACCGTGGCCCGCGCTGGCCGCAGCAAGAAGCACAGGAAACCGTCGGGGGGCCGCATCGAGGGCAGCGGCGACGTGCGGCGGGAGGCCAAGTCCCGCGCCCGCATCCGCAGCCGCCGCATGGCCGAGAACGCCTTCTACCGGCGCAAGCGGCGCGCCGCCAAGGAGAACCAGGCCGACGCCTTCACCGACGCCGAGCTCGAGATGATCGGCCTCGGGTACGACCGGTCCGTCCGCTTCATGGACGGGCCCGATGACCCGCGCCTCCGCCATCCTCACGACTGGTACAGGTTCGGCCGCTACGGGCCTTACTCCTGGCGCGGCATCGTCGTCGGCCCGCCCATTCGCGGCCGCTTCTCCGACGACCGCGTCTCCCTCATGTCCGAGGTCTCCGACCACGACGAGTGGGACCGCGTCGAGCAGTTCGACATGTCCAACCAGTTCTCCAACCGCCTCAACGAGCTCGACGCCGCCGTCGGGTTCCGGTACTACTGGGTCTTCGTGCGACATCCAAGGTGGCGCCCCAGCGAGCTTCCCTGGGAGCAGTGGACGCTCTCCGCTGAGGTCGCCGTCCAGGCCAGCAAGGAGGAGCGGCTCGACAAGTGGAGCCTCATGGGGCGGTTTGGCAACCCAACGCGCGAGCTGATCACGCGGTGCGCGGCCTGGACTCGCCCGGACATCATATATGTCAAACGGCCGTTGTACCAGTCGCGGTTCGAGCCGCAGAAGGATTTCTACAGCCAGCTCCGCCCATTGGTTGATCCCGCGACGGAGAACCAGTTCTTGTTCGATCTCGAGCACGATGGCCAGGTCATTCGCACCACCTACTTCGGTGGACTCTGCCGGATCGTGAAGGCGAGCCCAAAGGCCTATGTGGATGATGTTGTGAATGCGTACTCGAAGCTGAGCGACGCCGACAAAAACCGGTGCTTGGAGTTCCTGCTCACGAACCATCCCATGGAGCTGCTCCATCCATACACCAAGGAATGGAAGGTCAAGCTGGAGGAGATGGAGCTTGGATGTGATGCGCCAGATGATAATGAGAGTGACAATGAGGGTGGAGATGACAGTGAAACTGAGGTTGTTGATTGGGTTGAGGATGATGGGTTTGATGAGGATGGTGGTATTGCTGATGAAGAACCCGGTGATGACGATGAGGAAGTAATTGATGTCGGTGAAGAGGTAGAAACAGAAGAAGTGGAAAGTGATGAGGAGAGTGAGAAGTACTGGGATGAGCAATGGAAGCAGGCGATGACAAGTTCGGATAAAATGGAGAAATTGGTCAAGACAAGCATCGAGGCGTCAAATGAATATAATAGGCGACAGGCGGAGCAGGAGAAAGAGATGGAGTGGAAAATGGCGCGTTTAAACACAATGGTTATGGAACAGGAGCAGACCGAGGATGAGGATGAGCAGCAGGAGAGTTCAAAGAGCAGAGGTGCGAATGAGAAGGGGAAGAAGGGTAAGGCACCTCCTGGGAGCTTTCTGAGGGCTGCTGTCCGGCCCTTCACCTACAGGAATCTTGTGAAAGAAATTGTTCTGATGAGGCATTTCATTGTGGACGGTGAGATAGTTTAGTTTCGAAATGCTAGATTGCTAGGATGCTATACATTTGAGTTAGCCATTTTCACTAGATAAATGTAGAGAGATGGAGATAAATGTAGAGAGATGGCATAAACAGGTGTCTGGAATTACTCGATTGTGTACAATTAACGTATTTTGTTGTTTTGTCAATTTTGAGTTGTTCTTGGGGAATAGTCACTTAGTCGCGGTGTGATCCTTCATGTGTGGAAATTTCAATGGGTTTTGGATAATAGAATCAACTACGGTATTTCTGAATTCTGGTAAGGCTAGTTTTACAACAAAGTTGGGCTTTGGCTTAATTCTTTAGTGGTTGGTTTCAAAACTGCTACTCTGTCGAGTGATTCCCATGCTAATAACATCTGAAATGAGAAAACAATTCAGCCAGTTGAGAACCGAGGGAAAGACCAATCTGTCCCAGCCTGTGATGGGATTCGCTGGAGGAGGAAAATGATGGCTGTTTGGAATAGAGAAAAGGTTGGTGAGTTCGATTTTCGTTCGTCAACAGCAAAACCAGATAGAACGTATCTCCCATCTTTTAAAACCGATGCAAATAAAGCCTCAAGTAAGTATTGAGTCTAGTTTTTACTGACATGATGATGTCGTGACTAGTTTGACTTAGGTCATCATCATGTGTGCCATTGATATGACATTAGAAATAAAATTAAAAGATTAAAATTAAAATAAAAATATACAGGCTCATATGTCAGTCAAATAAAAAGATAAAAATATTATCAGTGGGTCCCACCCTCCACATGATTATTTTTCTCCTCTCTCTTCTTTGATCGACATATGAGCCCCTTATATTTTATTGAGAAAAATCTAACAAATATCATTGATAAACACTTAATTCTAAGAAATGTTATTGATGAGTGTGAGTTCTATAAAATGCCATCAAACAAAAAAATTTGTCTAAGAAATGCCATCGCCGTTAGAATTTCGTTAACTTTTTTCGTTAAGTGCTATAATATAAACAGTGTATTTAACGGCAAAAAATAGATGAAAATCTAACGGCAATAGCATTTCTTAGACAAATTTATTTGTACGATGACATTTCTTAGAACTCGTATTCGTCAATGACATTTCTTAGACTCGGACGTTTGTCAATGGACATTTTTTAGATTTTCTCTATTTTATTTTAATTTTTAATCTTTAGTCAGCACCACGTAGGACGAGGACAGAATCAAACTAGCCATGTTAGCACCACGTCAGTAAAAACCGGACTCAATATTGCCTTAGGACTTTATTTGCACCGATCCAAGACATGAGGGATACATTGTACTCATTTTTATGGTTAAGGACGAAAATCAAACACACACACTATAGTTAAGGGAGACACCATGACCTTTTTCTTGTTTAGAATATCCGATGTACATAGGTCGGGCCGCTCGATCAAGGGAGTCAGATGGGCTTTAGTTGGGCCCCTGTCCTGTGATGGGCCAGAGAATCTGCAAGATTATCAAATGCAAACTTCAGAGCATGTTTATTGACATAGCCCTAACTTGGCTTTCGCCACTCAACCACAATGCCAAATATAAAACTCCCAATAGTTTAGAGGATGGCTTTATTTTTTGTGACACGTTGACACAATCTTTGTCTAAAGTGGTTCCTATGTAACACTATGGTTAGTAATAAAAGAATAAAAATAGAGATTTGCTCCGGTCCAATAAAAAGTACCTCGAGGTACCGGTATCTCGAGGTACCAAATCGTTTTTCACCATTGGATCTAACTGAATAAGATATGCACTGTTAGATCCAATGATCAGAAACAATTTGGTACCATGAGGTACTGGTACCTCGAGTTAGTTTTGTTATTTTTTGTTGGACTGAAATAAATCTCATTAAAACATGGTGGGTCTATCCTGTTGGTGAGATGCTTTACTTCTCCTATCCCCTCTTTGCCTCTTCACCGCCCAGACGTTCACCAGAGTTTGAGCCAAGCTTGATGAGGTGGCTATGGCGAAGCTCCGCGTCACCAACCCGCCCTCTTCCTTTTTTGGCCCATTGTCGGAGTTCTAGCTCAAGCTGGAAGAGGCGGAGGTGACGGAGCTCGAGCTTGAAGAGGAGGCGATTATGGAGGCTGAGCTCAATCAAGGGAAGAGGAGGCGACTATGAAGCTTGAAGTGGAGGCGATATATTTGCTAATAAAACATAGATTATGAATAATATTTCTATATAAGTGTTTTTAACAATCTAAAATCCGACTAAAAAATAAAAAATATTTAAAAATCTCTAAAATATATTTCAAATTTTAGAATTAAAAATTTAATTGATGAGTTTGATGTATTCGCATATTAAACGTGCTCACACCTTCTTCGACTTCCACGCAGCCAGCTGCACCACCCCCACTGTGACGTGGACTTGCGCGGGAGAGGAGGACGTCACACATTGTGCTGTTTGGCAATTCCGGATAGTTGTTTGGTTTCTCTAGACGATGTATTAGTAAATGAATAATAATTTATAAATAAAATTTTTTATACGTATTCTTAGTGATCTAAAAGAAAATTAAAAAAAAATAAACTTTGGTGAAAAAACCTACGATTAACTTTAAGTTTAAGGTAGAAATTTTAAATTTTAGAATATAAACATAAACAAAAATTTTACAAGCGCATCGGAACAAAGGAATGCTCATTCATCAAACAGTAGAATTTATTTAAGAGTGAAGTGCACCGGTGGTCTCTAAACTTGTATGCATGTGTCATCTAGGTCACTTAGGTCACTGAACTCTCAAAATGCATTTTAGGGTCCCCGAACTTGTCCGGAGGTGTCATATAGGTCCAAACGGGCATCGACCCGCTCCATCCGCTGATGTGGCATGCCACGGTGACGCCTACAAGAAGGGAGAGAAAAGAATAAGGAGGAGAGAGAAACTGACATGTGGGACCCACGTGGCACCACCAACACGTAGAAGTCACCGTGGCATGCCACGTCAGCGGATGGAGCGGGTTGGAGCTCGTTTGGACCTGTATGACACCCCCGGACAAGTTCGGAGACCCAAAAATACATTTTGAAAATCCAGGGACCTAGATGACACATGCATACAAGTTTAGGGACCGCTGGTGTACTTCACTCTTTATTTAATTAGAAAAAATATACTAATTGAGAATAATACTCATTTTACAGATCTGCAGTATGCATGCAAAATATCGAGCCTACCCAAAAACTTATCAGTCCTAACTCCTAAATTCCTAACGCTGAAACCTAGATACACCTTTTTCTTTCACAAGGAAGAAAAGACTATGGATCAGCGGGGGCAGAAGGCACAATGCTCTTATTGCCGCTGGGACTTTCATCAATTGTATCCATCCATCTTTCACGCTGGTTATCTTCAAATATGTCGTATCCCCAGGACAAACCATATAGACGCAGTCCGCCTTTAGGCCATGCTCGTCGGCTGAACACGACGCGCCGAAATAGCCAGAAGCCAACAGGAAAGCACGACCACCGAGGTCATAGGCTCTGCGCCACTGCTGCACAGAGAAATCCATCTTGTGGACTAGGATCCTATAGTCCATCAAGTCGATCAAGTCCCAGCCAAAGCCATCGACCAGGCCGACCATGTAAAGATCCTCCTCAGATTCCACCAAGAACACCTTCGCCGTGTCCAGATGAACTTCGCACTCTCCAGCGAGCTTGAGGGAGCTGAACACAGGCGTCGGAGAGAATTCGAGCACACCGATGTCAGCGAAACTCTCGCTCTTGAAGTAGAATTTGCCCCGGCAAGCGGCGATCGGGCACATTGGCACCTTCTCGCGCAGATCACTGGCTGGGTCGACGAGCTGCGTTCCAACGTTGTGCTCGTGCCTCGCCCACTCCTTGCCGCCGACGCAACATTGCCAGATGACGGTGGCGTTGGGCTCAACGAGAAGAACGGTGCAGCCAGGAAGTGTAGGCTTGCACGAGAGCAGGCAGGCGCATGTTGTTCGCAGGTCCTCGGTTAAATGCGGCAGCTGGATCTTCTCGTCAGGATTCCGAGGGTTGAACAGAAAGGTGGACATCGATGCGGTATCGCGAGCCAGGATCCAGCCGCGCGGCGTGACCCAGAATTTGCTGTTGTTCGTCATGCCATCTAAACCGCAGCCGATGTCCTGTCCCTTGATATTGAACAGCGTCGTCTTTACAGCGTCCAGGCTGTGCTGCTGCGGCTGCAAGGCGAGGCAGGGCACAGGGAGCGGGTCCATGCCAAAAATCGCGTTCTAACTTGTAATCAACCAAGGAAGCTTGCTCTAGCTGGATGTGACGGATCGATCTCGACGAAGAAAAACCCTCGGTGGAAATCTCTTCGGCAAAATTTGCTACAGGGTATAAAAAAACACGTAATTAGCCGGTGGACACCGTAAGATTAGGAATTTGCTGCAAGGCACCACAAAAATATGATAATTAGCTGTTAGACACTCTGACCATTATTTTATTTATTTCTAAGTCAATTTTTTTAAAAAAATGATGAGATTGCCCTCGGTAGCCGAGTCACCGCTGTCCTCGTCGCAGCTAGGTTGCCGCTGCTGTCACCGGCTCACTCGCCCTGTAGGCTAAGGTTCGGGTGTGGTGTGGCGCCTAGACTGACCGACCCTAATTCGACCGGACCCAGTCGATATAACGGATTGGCCACCGAGGGTAATCTTGTCATTTTTAAAATTTTTGACTTAGAAATAAATAAAATAATTACCGGAGTGTCTACCAGCTAATTATCATTTTTTTTTGGTGTCTTGCAGCAAATTCGTGATCTTACGGTGTTCACCGACTAATTACGCGTTTTTTCGATGGCCTATAGCAAATTTTGCCAATCTCTTATATAGCAAAGTTGTAGCTGAATCGGAATCAAAGAGCCGTCCAGGGTCGAATCGCAGTCCGAGTCGGCTCCAGATAACCGCGACCAAATCGGCTTCCCGTGCGACCAGAAGCTCGTCAGATCGAACATGCCGAAATCAATACGTCGTAAGTTCTTTGTCGTGTATTGTGCGACCGTCCAAGTGTAGACGTAGTGCTTACTGATTCAAAACTGTTTCTGATTCCCAATGGAGTTGGTGCCTTTGGAGATACCTGATGTCGTGGGTCCGATCCCCATTTGATGAAGTCCTTTTCCGATTGTTTTCTTGGGTTGGATTTGTTGCCCAGCGTCCTAAGAGAGAGTTTGTTGGTGCTGACGTTTTGTTTTGTTTTGTTTGATTGTTGTGGCGTGCAGGCGGGCCACTGGACATCGACTACATACACGGCGCCATCAGCAGCAAGAGGGCGGCGGACAAGGACAACGCCTCCAGCGACGCCCAGCTGGCCGGCCGGAGCTTAACACGTCGGAGACGCCGGCCGGGGAGGACGCGCCCGCCGTGGTGCATGTTAGAGTTTAATCTTGTCATCGGAGTATTTGCATGGTTATTTTTGTTTGCATGTAATAAGTGTTTGCATCACTCACATGATAGAAGATGTGTGTACGTGAGATACGTGCATACTGCACAGCTTGCTTGGTTCTACCTCATGGCGAGATGCCGATGTGCCGTGCGGCGCGGTGGTGCGAGTGGAACCAACGGCACAAGTGAATATTTCAAAAGACTAAACCTGGCTGCAAGTGGAGTGTTGCGCGAAGTAACCGGACCGCAGGCCAGGCGAGGTCCATGCTGCCGCCGAGTGAATCGGTCCTAGCATTAGACGTGCGTGCATGCATGCATGATGCTGCACGATGCATTAGTTTAGCTGCACGGTGTGAGTTGTGGCTGAGTGGGTTTGGCCGTGTTATCTCCTTGTACGTATGTTGAGTCTATATAAACATGAAAATGGTGTGAGCTAGTTGCTGCATCGACCAAAAAATTCTTTAGTACCTTGTTCAGTTTTTCGTGTGTGTCTACCAACTAAACAAGGGAGTGGATTTTAAACTCTTGAGGGATATTCTCTTACCTATTGCATGTTATCTAAATAATTATTAAAAAATTTTAAAAAATTTAGGAAGATAGATTAATATAAGATATAACATTATACAAACATGTAAGTTTAAATATGACTTCTATAGCCCATAACAAAACTAACAAATTGAACTCTAAATAGTATACGTATACTCACAGTCATATTTGTTATTTTTGTTATGGATTGCAGAAGTCATATTTAAACTTGCATGTTTGTATAGTTATATATCTTATATTATTCTATCTTCATTAATTTTTTTAAAATTTTTTGATAATTATTTAAATAACATGTAATAAACGAGAGGACATTCTCTTGAGTGCTTAGAATACTTTCCCACTAAACAATGCTAGTGTGTGTTTGAGATAAACACACATAGAGTGAGGGAGAGATTTCCAACAGTGCAGCCGACAGTTTAGATTGGACAGTTTGAGGAGCTAAGTTTCTAATTTAAAAAGATCGCATGCATGCGATTGGATGTAGATGCGGGAAAAAACCTTCTCCGAAAAAAAGAGAGAAAATTTCATCCTTGTAGAAGCCAGTAGAACCCTTGATAACAACGGCAGGCCGACAAATTATGACATGATTTCGGCTTACCCTGCAAATTCCCTGTGAAAACCTTGACAAGAATCTGAAGCGGCGAACTTTACATTCAAAAGGAGTTGTAAAGTGCAGCGATCAGACTCCAATCCATGATCAAAAGGGACTCGCCGTAAGATATAAGATCATATAAAATATGTACGAAGTTTTTCAAAAGGTGAATGATGAGCAGACAGGATTAGAGGCCTACACATGAGGATTTGAATAAACAATGGATAAGAAGGCTTCAGCTGGAATGCTCTTTGAGAGTTTGATGCGTCGATATGTAAAGAAAGATCTCCGTAATGCATGCGCTTAGGCTGAGGTTTAAAGTCACTGATTTTGCTTTGGACTTTGATAATCACACCAGCCATCACTAGGAAGCTGCAGCTCCTCTCTGTAATGAGTAATCTGGAACAGGCATTATTTGGGAGTTGCTCAACTATTCCTAGACAACGGCGATCTGTTTTGGGTTTGGGTCATCTTGAAAGCACTATTCTTACTGCACATCATGCTGATATTTGTCGAGTTAATTCAACTCGAGTTGCTGAATTGATGGCTTATTGCAGTGAGTTCTGAACTCCAACATCTGAATTTTCGCATGTATAGATGATGGAATTTGTTGGTAACAAAAAAAACTAGTCATCGTTACATTCGTACCATTGTCATTGACAGCAAGAGCATCCCCAACAGCTCATCTAAATTTGATCATCCATATCTTCATTTGGATGATCATCTAAACTAGTTTCATCCTTCATATCTCTATGTACTCCACTAGATTATCCATATATGACATCCTATATATCTCTTTGGAGGATGGAGAGAGATCATCCAAATATAAAGGTTGTCTCTCCTAATATGAATGACATCTAAAAATAGATGATAGGATAGTCGTTTTGGTGGAGCTCAATTTATAGTTTTCATTCTCTATTTTCAGGATAGAGAATAAGATAGATGAACTGTTGGGGATGCTCCAACAGGGGCATGAAATGGAGTGATATGTGCCCATGGCAGCATCACTCTACCTACAGCCCCTAAAGCACAAGTCTGAACTCCTAGTGCAGCGAACATCCACTAGATTCTCGCGCTCTGCCACTACGGGATACTACACTACAGCTACACACAATCTATGACCCATGAAGTGTACGTCTCTTTTGCTCCAACATCGCAGTACTGAACGCATGGCGATGAGCCAATGATGCTGAGGAAGTTCCACATTTCCACAACATCGTATGCATGACACCCTCATCCTGCTGCCCCTAATTTTCTATTGCGCTAGTGGCAGCCCAACACCTCATGTTCTCCCACAGAAGCATTTGCCTTTAGTAGATTTAATCGGCGATAAAATATGCAGGATCGTTGCATCAAACCCTGAAATATCACCTCTTTGTAGAAGTTCTTTGTAGTGGCAGAGATATAGCCTTCGTTTTTTTTTCTCTTCTGCTTATGCTTATAAGGCAAATTTTCAAATTTTAAACTTAAATTTTGAGTTTTTTTCATCATAATTTATTTTCCATTATTTTCTTTAAATCACTAAGAACACACAGTTTACCCATAAATTATTTTTAATTGTTAATAAGCTACTTCCCTTATGCTTATAAAAAGCAAAAGGATGAATCCAGCAGTTAAAAGTGCATGCTCAAACCTCCTCAATATTTTAGGACGGTCGTGACACTAATTTTTCTTACTAAAAAGGCTTCAAGGTCCCCATTTTGATTCCATCGTCTTTGTGTGCACCTAAAGCATAGATGAAGCTAATGATCCACCCCACTCTTATTCCTCCCAAAAGCCTCTAATAAGCTTGTTTAATTGGTGTTTAGAGTTTTAAAACAAATGTGTTTCTCTGTGACACCTGTCTTGTTTAAGTTTTTTTACAGCTAAAAGTTGGCCTGAAGTGGTTGGAGCTATCCTAGTGATTTGATCAAGGATCTGGTTCCTGCTAGGCTGCAGGTGAGCATCAGAAATAGAGAGAGGCTGCACCTGCACAAGCACAACCACCAGAGATCAGAGCACTGATCTGTATAAATCTTTGGTCCTTGCCTTTTCACCAATTGCTTCTAGGGGATTATCTTGGCTTCTGCATTGGCCATGGAGCCTGACAGGAGCCTAATTGCCTGCGAGGAGCCGCCTTTGGAGCCGATGGATCTTCTCTCGAGCGCGTGGTGCAGCTCGGCTATCCAAGTTCTTCAGACGGGACCGATGGATTGCGCCATGGCGCTGGTGGAGAACCCAGTCATGGCACCTGACAACGAAAGGAGAGACCTGTTGCCAGTAAGTGTACTTCAGTACTGTAGCAAATATTTGTCAGAAGATTACTCTGAAGATGGAAATTGAAGTGCATAATACACTATGTCTGGTTGCTTTGCAGAAAAATGATCGTAGTTTGGTCGTCGACAGTAGCAGTTTCAGCACGACGCAATGGAAATATGATGATCTGAAAGTACACATTTCCATGCAATGCGTTGTTCATGTGTATATATGCAAGATCCCTATTAGCCTGATCTGAAGTGTCTGTCTCTGCGTTGTTCTAATTTTTCAGTCATGGATATGGCTTCAGAAGGCAATTCATCCAGAGCTGGATTATGATCTCTGCCTGAAGAAGAAATGGGTAAGTGAAAAGAGGACAAGATCGTGTTGCAAATGGAACAGATCACGAAATTGCAAAAAGCCAGAAGGCTGCCACGCTACTTTCCAAGTTTCTCTTCAAAGTTCACTCAATAAGAGGATCGCTGATTGATTCCAGCTTACCAAGTTACATGGGAGAAATGGTGAATATGTTTGCAATTGGTGATGGTTTTGTTCGAGCTTAAAGATTTGAACTTGCGTTGCAGCTCCCGCGCAAGATGGCGCCATGGAGCGGCATCTCGCTCAAGAAGTGGGTCAAGGAGCGGAAGCAGAAGCGCAAGGAGGAGGCGCGCCTGCACAAGGCCGAGGTCCACGCCGCGGTGTCCGTCGCCGGCGTCGCGGCCGCGCTGGCCGCCATCGCCGCGGAGAACTCCACGCCTGCGGCGTCGATGAAGGAGACGGCGGTGGCATCCGCGGCCGCGCTCGTCGCGGCGCAGTGCGCGAAGGTGGCCGAGGCCGCGGGCGCCACGCGCGACCAGGTCGCGGCGGCCGTCAACGCCGCCATGGCCGCCACGGACGCCAGCAACGTCATCACGCTCACCGCGGCCGCCGCCACCTGTACGCCCTCGCTGGCCGTCTCTCTACCTTTCCGGCCTTGTCTTCCACCACGAAACCCCCCGAAAATAACTCTCCAGGACTACCCCGTGACAGCACTGCGCGGCGCGGCGGCGCTGCGAGGACGGCGCAGCGGCGGCGGCGGCAGCCAGAACGAGAGGACGGACCAGGCCAGCTCCGCATTATCCCAGGAGGACCTCGACTTCGACTTTAACTACGGGAGGTCCAAGGCGGCGCTCGCAAAGGGAGACGAGATGTTCGTCGCCATGCCCGACGGTAAGCCATCGTCTGATCCCCTCGTCTCACTAAATGGCCGGTCGAGCACGACTGCATCGATCTTTCTTCCTCCATGCAGGGAAGTGGAAGCTGCACACGGTTTCCGCGGCGACGAGCAAGGGCGGCAAGGTGGTCCTCCGGATCAAGAAGATGAACCTGGTCATGGCGTTCTCTAACGCGAAAGAAAGTAAGAAATCGAACGCACCAGCCAACCAAAGCGGCTGCCATTTCCGCTCAATTTTCTTTTCTCTTCTGACGTTTCGTGAACGAGCAGGTGTGATCCACGACATGCAGCCGTGCGCGCCGGAGAAGCCGAGCCGCGACGAGGACGCGACGTACCCGATCGAGGTCACGACGAGCAAGGGCAAGGTGGAGCTCCGCGCCGACGACTACGGCGTGTACAAGAGGTGGGTCACGACGGTGACCCACATGCTCGCGGCGCCCACCGCCATCTGCAAGGCGCAAGAGCCGCAACCGCCGCCGCACCGTCGGAACTGACTGGCTGCCCAGCGACGCCGCCGCCGCCGCACTACATGTCAATCCAGCTCGCAAGCATGTACCTGACACGTCTTAGCTGATGAAACGAAATGTTCAAGCTTTAATTATGAGTTTATGACCACTTCAGTCATATAACACTTGTGAAATATGTCATCTACTGTTTTCAAGAGATTTCAGGAATGAAAATTAACTATCATATGAGTGAGGTGTTTCCAATTGGTTTATCTCCAGTAGAGGAGGAATGAGGTGTTAATATGCTACATTGTTGTGTTTTCCCCTGAAATACTTAGGGCTATGAGTCCATATAGACTGAGAGTTAATTATTTTTCTTTTATATCTCATAAATTAGAAAAAATATTAACAGTTAGACTAGAGGACGGGATCTCATCTGGACAGGATAAATTATGAACTGGTGAGTTGGCATCATCTGGTACCAATGAAGCTAAGATCAGTCGGCGCCCGAAACAGCTCGAAGCGTGGAGATGGAGTAGCGCGGAGGCGTGGCGTCGACGAGCAGCATGTGGTGCCGGCAAGTAGCGCGGAGGAGTCAACACGGACGACTAAGAAGAAGACACACACATAAGTCGACTCCCGTCCATACAAGAGTCCATTCCTAGAGTTTCTGAAACATTAAATACCTAGCAAGCCGGTTGTCTTTATTATAGTGAGAGAGTCATTTTAATTAATTGTTGCCTATCTTCTTCCCTCTTATTCTATAGGCTTGTATTTTTTTTTCTGAAACTATCCATCAAAAACTAGATTTAATTGGAAGCAAAATTTATTGGAAAGGGTTGGGTGACAAAAAGAGATACCACATGATTGTGGGCTAACGTTGTCTCCCCTAAAGAGTTTGTTGGCCTAAGTTTTACGTACTGATAGTAGAGCTATAAATATTACTCCCCTTTCCAAATGGATCTTTAAATTGGAGTAGTCTTTTATGGTCATCCTTAGAAACAAATACATGCAGCTTTCAGGTTTTTCCCAATATCAATCCGATTCACCATCTCTGTTATGACAAGATTTACGAAAAGTAAAATTTTGTCTCTATAGGTGCCACTTGGATTAGAGGGAATGGTAGTCACATTTGGTTCTGGAAAGAAATTTAGGTGGATGATTGTCCTTTAAAAACCTCATTCCCTTACCTGTTTGAAATCTGCAATCAATAAGATATATTTTAGTTAAAGAGGTTTTTGGAAAGATGTGTTGATTATCTAACCTTTAGAAAAGTGTTCTCTCAAGAGGGTGTAGTTCAATGGTAATAGCTTTGCAGTTTAATCTCTACTTTATCTTCTACAGGTCTAGACAATGATGCGGATAAGTTGATATGAGATATTGATTAAAAAAACGAATTTATACGTCTAACTCTATGTATAAGATTATTACCTTTAGAGCTGTGGTTAACAATGAGATGAAATTTTTTTAGGGTTCACCTATCCCTCTGAAACTTAAACATTTCCTCTGGCTAACTTGGAAGAATAAGATTCAATCTACATGCTAATTGAAAAAAAATTATTACATTCATATTTTTCTAACATATTTGTAATCAAAAAATAATTTACAAATAAGACTTTTATATACATATTTTTAGCAACATAAAAACCAATGCTAGAAAATAAACTTCGTTAAAAAACCCCCTAAAATTCAACTATAAATTTAAGATTAAAAATTTAAAATTTGACTTATAAGCATAAACATAACCGAAAAAAAGACACTGGCAAGCACTAAAGAACATGACAGCGAAAGGGCAAGCGTGCACCGGCTTGCCCATCCGGCACTGAAGACGATCCCGCGTTACACCGAAGCGGGCAACCGAGTCGGAGCTGCGCAACACACCAAAAGCGGAGTGTCGCCTGCATGCGGGCACAGATCAAGCAGTGAATGCAAGGAGCAATCTACTAGTTCCAGGCACGGGCAGCCACGCATTGAATTGCAGAGGGAGGGATGCAGCAACCGGTCGATCGGGAGGAGCCCCGCCCGGTCCCCGCGTCGCCGTTGCCCTCGCTTTCAATCAAGCAACCGGGTCGCCGGCCGATCGACCCCTCGCTGTATCGCCCACGCGTACGTATCGCTGCTGCGCGCGAACGGGCAGCGTAGCGTACGCCTCTACGCGATGCGTGCACGCGAGTACGCGACGCCGTACTGCGTGCCCGAGCAGCTAGCGCCTAGCGGCTCAGGTCGTGCGCGCGCGCGCGGCCGATCCGATCAGCGACAGGGAGGCTTGAGCGATCGGCAGATCGGTCATTTTCCTCGGGTCGCAGCTAGCGAGGTCTCCCTCTCTGCCGTTCTGTGTGTCGCGTGAGCACGGGACGAGAAGAGATGCGATGCTCTGAGACACTGATACGCGGTACGTAACAGCAGCCCCCTGATGGGTAGCTAGCTGCTGGCTACTTAGCATAGTACCGACCAACAACCGTGCCTGCCACTAATGGTACTTGTAGCACTAGACAACCAACGTGCGTGCAGTTGCCGTTATGTACTCTTGTAGTAGAGAGTCTCACAGCCACTTCGAGCTCGATCTCCTAAAACCTGCTGCTGCCTGACTGCCTCGATCGATCGGCTAGAGCCGTTAG
The DNA here is from genome assembly GCF_000231095.2 of Oryza brachyantha. NCBI lineage: Eukaryota > Viridiplantae > Streptophyta > Magnoliopsida > Poales > Poaceae > Oryza > Oryza brachyantha. Next base: position 13,583,886 of record NC_023166.2, read on the forward strand.
TTTCTTGTTCGTGAGATCGATCGATCGTATCACTACGCCGCAAACAGAAACAACAACAACAAAGACGGCGTACGTTTCTCCGGAGTCTTCTTTGTACAGAACCCAAGTCGATCGATCGGCCGGAATTGAAGCGAGGTAGCTGCATGCGCGCCCATCATGGCAACGTACTGGCTGCGCATGGCACAAACTCCGCATCGCCCGCCGCGGACGGAAACACATGCGTCGTCGCCATCTCGATCGTCACATGCATCGTCTTGACTCCCCTCCCTCCCTCCCCCCATCGATCGATCGACCAGCACGTCATAAAGTCGTGTTTCATCGTTCCGGGCATCGTCGTCCTGGCCACGGACGCCCCTGCGCTCCTACCATTTTGCACTCTCTCCATTAATGGCGGCCACCCCCTCTCCTCTCCATGTCTCCACGAGCCACACACACCCCTCTCTCACAGTTCACAGCACTGGCTATATGTGTGCTTATGTCCCTTCTCTGCTATAAAAAGGACTCGTCCATGGCCTCCTTCGCCACAGATCGAGTTATGCTCGCAATATCTCAGCACGTCTGCTGAATTGTGTGTGCCTCCACAGCTATAACCTGTAGGCTCTAGCAATGGCGAGCCCGCCAAAAGGCTCTTGCACTCGTCACGCCATTGCAAGCATCCCAGCTGCTTGCCCCTCGGCTGGTCCTTGGCTGATGACGATGATGATGTTGTCCTCCATGGTCGGGCTGCTCGTGAGCTGGATGGAGAAGAACACAACGATGACTCAGGTACGCCGCTGCGGCCACCTCGCGTCATGCTGATCTAGCCATGGCTCTATCCTCCCTGAGCTCACTTCTTCGTCCTACCAACCTCGATCTTCCGTGTACCTTCGCCGACCACTGCATTGATCCTTGGATAATTCTCCCTATGGTCCAAGGAGCATCTCTTCTTGACCTTGCAAGACTTTGCCTTGTGAGTCACTCCTCTCCATATTGTCTGTGTCATGCTGATTCCTACCAGCCCTCTTCTCTCCCTCAGTCCCGTCTATCCCTCTTGAGCTTGTAGTTCCAAACGAGTTGCTTGTTATGTGTGAAGAAGGTGTAATCTTGCTTGATGTAGGTAATGTGCTTGTATGAGTTAATTAAAAAAAATTTCTTCATTGTGTCGACGAAGCATCAATATTACAGAACTTGTTCTATCTCGTTACTACTTAGTAAGATGTAAGTTCTTCACTAATACTCTATATATGTATATATATGTAGCTTTAAGGGTGCGAGATTAAACTTAACCTCAGCAAGCAAACACCTTCAGTCTTCGGAGATGAACACGTCCATCTTTCATTCTTTGATTCATTGGTAGTTGCAGTTATTTGCGAGAGAGGACGGATGCAGTACGATTAGCATCAGGTACACTGAACTATCAAAACTCTCATAAAAGCTAGCTAGCACGATCTTTGTTGGGCATATTTGTATGTGCATGTGTGTACAGTTGCGTTCTAGTATGTTCTGTACCATATGTCTGAATCCTGCGTAGGTTTCAACCCTCAAAGCAACAAAGTGTCCACCAACCAACAGTGCCATGGCTACAACCATACAGAATAAACACTGGCCAGGCCATTCAGAACTCGCATTAACTACACTACGACATGTACGTTGTATGCAGTCTACTTTTCAGTTCGCATCATTCATGATTTGCTGAACCACATGGAAAGTTATGTTTGTACGACATAAGCTAGTTTGACCCAATTGGACCGACATGCATTATATCAACTCATGGTACCACCAAATGAAGTGCAACTGCAAAGTAATATCTAATGGCAATCTGATGGAAATAAACTGCTTCTCAAGTCAAATGGGCATACGTCATACAACAGCAGTTGGTGTTTGGCATTTACATGCCATTACTTCCATTGTTTGATTCATCCCTTTCATTTCATCCGTTTAAGCATTAAAATTGTCAAAATGTGAAAACCTCTTACTGACATAAATGGCAGAAATCAGGCATTAAACAACGCGGTGTCAAATTTGTTTATATTTGAATATCAAGGAAAACAAACGGATCTGAAGAAATAACATGTCAAGCAACCATGCTAAATTATTAGTGCAACATTCATAGAATGATCTTTGTTTTTTTGGCAACAGCTTGGAGAACAAAAGCAGCGGCATAAATCCAAACCAGAAGATAGCAGTGCCACCGACGAGAAGACTCTCAAACAGGAGACTTAGAGTGGTCCGGCAAATGTCCCATTCTCCCTCTGTTCGTTCCACTTCTCAACCTGATTAGAAGAGACGGAAAAGCTAATGATAACCAAGAAAACAACCTAACTGTGGTTCTTTAGAGCAAGTTTTATGGTAGAGGCAATGGTCCCCTCTAATTTTATCCACACCATCTATTCACGAATTTAAAACCAACATATACTCTACTACCAATCAACTCTTCTCTTTCTCCCTCATTTATTAATGTTTGTGTAGAGGTTGCTCCTCCTCTCTCTCTCTCTTTCCTTCCCTCCTCCACATCATCTTTTAAGTTTACATAGAACCTTAGGGCTAATGCTTAGATGTCTATCTACTTGCTGTTAACAGTTAAAAGTTCCCAGTCATGCACCACAGTAATAGCTTGTGGAGCAAGTGGTATAATGCGGACTAGTTAAGAACTAATAGAGGAATAAAGAAATTACAGAGAAATGAAATTAAAGTTATAACATTAGTTGAACAATTGAAGGCCAGCACATGAAACAGACAACAGTCAACTGAAAAAGACGTTTTGAAAGCACATCTGAAGCTGCATAAAGGGGCCATCAACATAACAGTTGTTGACAAACCTGGTACTTCAAGAAGTAACTCTCCAGGATATCCTATAGCTAGTTTCATGCATCAGAATTGTTCATAAGAATCAAATTATCTTTATTGAATCCTAATGATTCTACATTGGCAGATTTTTTTTCTGCCAGATGCGGTTGGCACTTGCTAGTCTACAGGGCAGGTTAGCATCACTACTGAAGCATCTAAATGACACAAGATAATTAAATATTAACGCATATGTCCAAATGTACGCAAGGGAATGTGCTGGTTTTCTGCTTCAGACCAGTGATATGCTGATATGACAATATTGATGGGAAGCAACTAATTTTATGGAGTGGTATTTTATATTATATATAGCTTTTTAAAGCTAGAAGCAAGGTTTCAGGTTTAGAATCAGTAATTCAGATAATACATTAGTCACATTGCAGCAAGTTCAAGTGCTATTGAACTGAAAAACTGGGATTGCCAAATTCATGATCAATTTATAATGCTTTTACATGTTAAAAATGAAATATAACGGTGGTAGCCAGTGAAGGACAGCAAAAACACTCACCCATTCTGCTGGGCAGAGAGACCGGTAGTACTTGGCAAATTTCTCACAGTCAGCAGTTGCTTCCCCTTTGGCATTCACACATCTGATTTCATAAAAGGTTCAACAAGTAAAAAATTTACTGGCATATTTTGTGCAAGGTAAAGTTATTGTGTATGATATACCTGTGGTACTCAATATAGCGTGTGAAACAGTGTCTGGTTTGGTTTGTTGTAGGAAAGCGGAAATCAGCAGGTGCTGTTTTTATCTCGATCTGATAAATAAAAAAATGAACTGCAATGAGTACAACATAAGAGGGGGGAAAAAGCAATGCAAAATACAACTTTGGAAAAAATATATTATCGGATTCAGAATTAAAAAATGAAAAAGGGGAGCAACCAGAGAACCACTAAGAAGGTAAAATTTTCAACGAATGGGACATAAGATGCTTCTAGAGATGCTCACTTAACTTAAAAATTAACATAGAAACTACAAACAAAAGAGCAACATCATCTTGACAAGAGATAGCAAACCATAAAGTATTTTTTCCCTCGATTAAGGATAAGTTGGGGAATTCTAGAAGATGTTCAGCACTCAAAACAATAACTGCAAGCACGGTTCACCTTTCCGATTGAGTGCTGGAATTTGACCCCCCCAACGGTACGACATTTTTGGCATAATTCTGATCAATGTTTGGTCGAATTTTAATGTTTCAACTTTGAATTCTCGAAAACCATTCAAAATTTTATTAGGAATCCACTTTTGTCCAGCGTGAAGACCTCGAAATTTGATGGTTTTAGTAAAAAAAAAGTGATTGCAGATAGCTTTGTTTGATATTTTTCCAACAGATAGCTAAAGCAATCAACTACCCATCTTTCGTACTCTCTTGAGCTGTCTAGCCTATCCACTTATGTCACTCATGCAGGTCATGCAGTACGAGTAAGCCATACAGATTGACAACCTAAAATTATGCACCTAATATATTCCCTATATTCCATATTATAGGACTTTCTGGTCTTGACTAGATTCATTTGTGCGCTAATGAATCTAGATATATATACAAAATATATACATTGATACATAGATAAATCTAGACAAACTTAGAAAGTCTTATGATATGGAACGGAAAGAGTATCATTTAGTGAACTCATCCTTATGAACTCATCCGCGAACCTTGTAGTGATCTAGCCCGATCTACCCATAAAAATCCCGTAATCTTCCAACGCAGAAGCCTTCGGATCGGACAAAAGGATCAGGCAAACAAAGACCAAGCACCGGGTCGAAGCAGTCCCCAGAACAGCCATCTAACACGGGTAGAAACAGGAGAACCTAGTCCTCGTCAGAACCAACACACCCATCACGAAATCGCACCCTGCGCGGACATCCAGGCGCATACGCACCGAAGAGATCCAGTGGACGAGATCCAAAACTCTGACCGCCCGATCGACGGATTCAAATCGAACCAACAAATGTCGCGGCGGCGCGGCGCGGCGCCGGAGACGAACGCTCAGGCCCAACCCAGTGGAGGATCTATCGGTATAGAGGGGATCCCAGGATGTTCTCTCACCTCGGCCATCTCGTGGGGGTCGGAGACCGGAGACCAGGGACCGGAGGCGAGGAGGGGAATCGCGGCGTCGCGGAGCGGAGGACCGAGCCGAAGCCGAATGGGAAGGGGAGGGGGGCGACGACGACGACGCGGTAGTGCGTGGGCCTGGTCAAAGGCGGAGGCTTAATATCCGGATCTGGGCCGTTAGATCGCGCGGGCCCATAAACCACTTGAGGCCCAACTAAGTGATAAATTTCCTATTTTTTAATAAGAAAAAAATACTGGGTAAAGATATGTTTGATTTGAAGCCAAAATTTGTCATGACGAAATATTGGCATTTTTAACAGTAATTTGGCATTGTCAAAAACTTTGTCTGTGATTAGCAATGTTTTGGCATGGTGGCAGGTCAAACAAGCCCTACCATCGCAAGTACAATAATGTGTTGGCCATTTTGACGCTGGCACGCACTGATTTCATGGACGCCAACGTTGGAGTCGTGCATGCCCGAAAAATCAAAATCACGCGGTCGGGTCGAACCGAATCTGTGTCGGCAGAAATCCGGTGTGGGCGCTGCTACGACGAAAGCGACGGCGTAACCTATCGCTTCTCGGCTCTGTTCACAGGCGACGGATCCGAGTCCTAAGAGCCATTTGGATGTTTGGATTTAGTTGGCTTCTTCATAATCTTACCCTGTCGATCAGTATGTGGTCTGCCATGCAATCGCCGGTGCAATCGCCGGTGCCGTCGCCTTCATCTGATTTTTCTGTTCAAGTTATAGCGGCGATGCCGCAACTCTTACTATGATAAAATTTGATCAAATTTATAGAATTTCTAGCATCAAAGTTTTTAAATACTTAGATTAAATATAAAACAAATGATATATATAGATTTTTGTAAAAGTACTATCATAACATTATAAGCTTATTATATTTTATAAGTATTTTGATATAAAATTGGTAGTTTGAATTTTAATTGTAAACAATAAATATTTTTGACAACTTGTGGTAGCAAGAACTGTTTCTCAGGTCATATCAAACCTGAAGGTTTTGTGGTCAAAAGAAGAAACTCTCAGCTGTTTATCGTGTGGCCCAGCTGCTCAGGGCTTTCACCTTATCTTTCCCCTTCTGCTTATGTATAAGCCAGAATTAACCTTAATAAGAGTTGAATTTGGGTTTCCACACTAAATTTTTTTTTCAGCCATGTCTTTTATATCACTGATAATGTGTATATAAATTTTTTATCCATAGATTCTTTTGTTTGAAAATATAGGCCAATCACCTTTTTTGTTATGCAGTCCGGAAAGGGATATGGATTAGTTCACCACACTCAACATCCTTTACTTCTGTGAGACTGTGACTTGACTAATTTCTGAAAATGAGATAAACTTAATTCTGCCTTATGTCACTTTACCTATCCCTGAAACTAGCTGTCAGGTTCCAGGAAAGCATATACGACCAAACAAAGAATCACATGTTTTCTTCTACCCGTTCTTGCCGGATCTTCATAAGTGCCGGATCTCCAACTTATGAAGGAACTACACGACTGCACCTGGCGTTTAAAACAAGGACTCCTAGCACAATTGCACAAAGTATCAGCTCATTTTATATTTAAAGGAAATCGCCTCAAAATGCGCGTGTAACAACAAAAAAAAAACTGTCAGACCCCGAAATTACAAAGTCGACAAAAATAATAAAAGCATCACGAACAAGTCATGCTTTCATTTGTCAGGCGAGCAGGGAGGAGATATTATGCAGTTACGTAAATACATCAGCCTTCTCTTGCCCCCACTTAGGCGGCTAACCCTGTCAAACTTGCCCAAACATATGTACAAATTGCTCCATATGCTCGTACCGATCTTCTCGTTTGTTCATTGCACCATCAAAAGGCCAGCACTGGTCAGTGGACAGATAAACACAGGCAGGAAAAGCAACAGCTGGGGAACAGGAGAGGACAAGGAGATGCACACAGCACTTAAATTGTACTAGTACTATCTAGCTAGCTGGGCGGAGGAACCAGACAAAAAGGCCAAGTGGTGAAAGGAATAATTGGACCAGAATTATCATTGCCATACGGTTAAAAAACATCCAAGATATCATCGGTTATCCCTATCTACTATCCCATCCATACTCTTTGGTTTTAAAATTACACGGCGTAGAAAAATAAGAAAGAAACGAGGAAAAAGGTGAGAAAAAAAAGATCGCACTTTTTTTCTGAGAGCTGCGAGGATCCACGCTTGCAGCGAACCCGATCTGATCTGCAGATAAATGTTATGGTGATCAGCAGTCCAACACATGGGAGTGATCTCTTGCACGCCCCACAAATTTCGTGTGGTCTGGGGCAAACGCAGCCGTGAGCTTTTTCCTGCAGCTCTAGAAGCCGAGCAGCTAGAGCAGAACCGGTAAAAGAAAAAAAAAAGACCTATTCGGTGGGAAGAAATTTTAGCTCATAAAAATAAATATTTGAGAAATAGAAATGCATGCACATATCAATTTATAAAAAAAAATTAAAGTGATTTGGATTGGTAAATTTTTTGAATGTTTGTTTCTGGTATGCTCCATTCCGGTAAGGTGAGGGTCTCTTTGGTTTAAATGATTTTCAAAAAAAGAGAAATTCCTTAAAAAATTTTATAAAATTCCTGTGTGTGGAGGAGGGCTCAACGGGTTTTAAGTTTTAACAATAAAAATCTGATCATTTTTTCCCCTACGAATGAATACCTCAATCCGTTGTCAATTTTCCCCTATACCCGCGAAAGCGGCGCCGAAAATTACTCCGCTTTGCGACCCGCGGCCGCGGATGGTGGCGGTGGTGGGGCCAAGGAGCGGAGCGAGAGACGTTGCGAGCCGCGAATCCCGCCAGCGTGTATGGGCCCACCTGCCACGCGTGAGCCTGAGCCGTGGCGCGACGCACCAGCCGGTCCATGGGCCGCCTCTCTCCGCGCACGCGAGCCGCGGGTCGGTCCGATTCCTTTTCCGTTGGCGGGTCGCGAACACGAAGGAACCCGGATCCGATAGCGGCCGCTATAAATACCCGCCCAAATCAGGGTTTCCTCTCCCCAGCCGCACCCGCACGCTTTCTTGCCTAAGAAAATCCGCCCCCCGCCGCCGCTCCCCGCTTCTTGGCCGCCGCCGCCGCTCTCTCGGAGAGAGGAAATCGTCCGGAGGCTGCCAGCCTGCTAGCGAGAGAAGGAGAGTTTTTTTCTTCGCTGCTAGGGGTTGGGTCGAGAAGAGGGGAAGCAAAGGGGGGTGGGATTCGTGAGATCGAAATTGGATCACGCGGGGGCGCGCTCGGGATTGGGGGATTCCAAACACAGCTTCGTTGAATTGTAAGTTTGTCTGTTGAAAACCCTCTCCGTAGCTTGGATTTATGATTTGTATGGTGTGGTTGTTAGGTTTTGCTATTGTTCATGATGAATTCGGAATTCTGGTTAGTTGGTTTAGATATGCTTATCTTTGTAAAAATATTCAGCGGTTTACCTTTTGACCTTGCATGTACTGTAAAATCTAGGCTGTTCTGTTGCGTTGTTCGTGATTAGCAGATTACCGTTAAAGCTACCCTGTATTTCTTCATGCAAGAATACGTGTGCTCAGATTCCTTAGAGGCATAGGAAAATTGTTCTTTTTTCTATCTCTATATGACTGAAGAAAAAACAATTCTTTTTCTACGAGAAATCATGGACATATTTTGTTTTTAATGCAAATGTACCGTATTAAAATAAGGTTCTGTAATTTCGCATGCCACCAACGATATTACGCATAAAAGGATTGGGGGCAAAACTTACTTGAATATAGGAGTATCAACTGTAATCTGAAACCAGATGAGAACACGGTGGTAGATCTGAATCCAGGTGATAGTTCAGCCCTAAATCTGAGTTTAAGCCTGAGCACTAATATATGATTCATCGTAAAGGACATTGTGGCTTATAGGAATTGAAACAGAACGTGGAAAATTAGGAACTGAAGCATATTAATTGACCTGTCCTGTTGAGGCACTGGTGGTTGTAATGCAGACATGCAATATTTCTTAGCTAGAAGCTGAAATTGATTGTATGGTTCTTTATCTGTTTACTCTTTGGCATTGTTCGATTGTTTCTTCTTGAAATTATTGAAACGGTCTCAGTTGTACACTTTTTCATTAATCTGGCATATATCTTATACTAAAATATAGGCCTTTTTCTTCCTAGTCGTCAGTTTTTTTGAACCTAATATTTACCTTTTTTATTCTTGTGCAGTAAGTGGATGTACTAATGGAGTCAAAGGGTGGCAAAAAGAAGTCTAGCAGTAGTCGTTCCTTGATGTATGAAGCTCCCCTTGGATACAGCATTGAGGATGTTCGACCTGCCGGAGGCGTGAAGAAGTTCCAGTCTGCTGCTTACTCCAACGTAAGCATCAAACAGAAAGATTTAATTTCAAATGTTGTTTCTTTAGATGTTCTGCTAATCATGTTGATTTTTCCTTTTGTTTCAGTGCGCGAAGAAGCCATCCTGATAGCCCTTTCGGCTTCTCCATCCTAGTAGTTTAGTGATTTCCCTGCATTTCCATTTTGGCACTTTTCTTCTGACCTATCTCTCTGGCTGCTGCTTCCTGATAATCGACCAGTCCTCTAGTCTTGCTCCCTGCACTCCTCCATTCTCCATCTCTGGCACAGTTTTCTGATCGACCTGCTCCAATGGGTGTCCTGTCTGTTGCTGACCCTCCCCCAGTCTCAGCGATTGGGTTTGAGGGCTATGAGAAGCGCCTTGAGATCACCTTCTCTGAGGCGCCTGTCTTTGCTGACCCTAATGGCCGGGGTTTGCGCGCCCTCTCCAGGGCCCAGATTGACTCTGTTCTGGATATTGCACGGTGCACCATCGTGTCTGAGCTGTCCAACAAGGATTTTGACTCCTATGTCCTCTCTGAGTCCAGCCTATTTATCTATACTCATAAGATTGTGATCAAGACTTGTGGGACTACCAAGCTTCTGCTCACCATTCCAAGGATTCTTGAGCTTGCTGAAGGGCTGTCCATGCCACTTGCTGCTGTGAAGTACTCCCGTGGGATGTTCATCTTCCCCAGTGCACAGCCTGCCCCCCACAGGAGCTTCTCCGAGGAAGTTGCTATCCTGAACCGCTACTTTGGTGACCTGAAATCTGGTGGTAATGCTTATGTGATTGGAGATCCAGCAAAGCCTGGCCAGAAGTGGCATATCTACTATGCCACCCAGCACCCAGAGCAACCTATGGTTACCCTTGAGATGTGCATGACCGGATTGGACAAGAAGAAAGCTTCAGTCTTTTTCAAGACCTCTGCTGATGGCCACACTTCATGTGCTAAGGAAATGACAAAGCTATCGGGCATCTCTGACATTATCCCAGAGATGGAGATTTGCGACTTTGACTTTGAACCCTGTGGCTACTCCATGAATGCAATCCATGGCTCTGCATTCTCTACCATTCATGTGACCCCGGAGGATGGCTTCAGCTATGCCAGTTATGAGGTTATGGGCTTTGATGCATCTGCTCTTACTTATGGTGACCTGGTGAAGAGGGTCCTCAGGTGCTTCGGCCCTTCCGAGTTCTCTGTTGCTGTTACCATCTTTGGTGGGCATGGCCATGCTGGAACATGGGCAAAGGAGCTCAATGCTGATGCTTACAAATGCAATAACATGGTAGAGCAGGAGCTGCCCTGTGGCGGCCTCCTCATCTACCAGACCTTTGACGCTACTGAAGACGTTGCTGTTGTTGGATCGCCCAAATCTGTCCTTCACTGCTTTGAGGCCGAGAATATGGTGAACCCTGCTCCTGTTAAGGACGGTAAACTGCGCAATCTTCTCTCCTGGGGAGAGGATGCATTGGAGGAGACGGATGGAGTGTAAGACGAGTAAGACGGGACCTCTGGTGACGATTTAGTGCTTTGTTTTCGTTCGTGGCATTTTTATTTGTTGAGGTTGTCGTTTGGTTATTCTGTGAAGCAGCCAGCCAGGCTATTAGTATTTTCGTTTGTAAGCATGTGCTCCTGCTCTTGCGACATGTGCTTGGTCTAAATAATAATGGTAAATTGAAAGCTCTAGGTGGTCAGCTGCGTCTACCACAATGAGCATGCGTCTGGAGAAATGTTGTCAAAACATATGAATAACTATTTGCTGTGGAATTTCCTTGTCTTTACAATTCATTCCGGTCGTTCTCAAATGTTAATTTCTATTGCTGATGGAGTAATGTACTAATGTATGTGTTTTGATTATATTCATTCATCTGCTTAGGAGAGACTTGTATTGAGTTGTATATGCAGCGACCTGTTCGGTTCCCTGTGCTTATCTTCTGACACTCGTTGACCCATATGTGTATTATTACTCGGAGGGTGTAGCTGTACCCGTGGCATGGATCATGCCGTGGCCTGTTGCTGAATACATCGCTGTCGCTGAATGTAGTACCTTCTCGCTGAATTTGTTATACGGCAAGACAGTGACCTCTCCCTCCGTAATTTTGTTGCTTTAGATTGGGTTCGGCTTTCGTTGAGATAAGGAGGATTACATGGTCTCGATCACGGACGCGTAAGCATAGTCGTTCCTGCCGACCTGCCGTCTTCTAACGCATCTGAGTTCTGATGACTGAGGAGCCGATTCCTCCGACGAGGCGCTCCGTCGCTGTTCCGTTTACGCTTCCTACTCTGTTTGCTTCATCAGTTGCGATACGTTGGTGTTTAATTTCGTTGTTATCTTTTCATTTATGCTGTATTTAAGCCAAAATTTAAAATTCTTAACTACACATTTATAGTTGATTTTAGCTTATTTTTCCCATCACATGTTATTTTGTAGCTCTTGTTTTTAAATTATTAAGAACACATAAATAAAAATTTTGTTTCTCAATTATTTTTTATTAATAAATATATCGTTTAGCCTTTTTTCAATCTCTCTTTGCTCGTGCTACTCTCTTCTCTCCCTCTCTCGTACTCTCGTCGTGGCGGAGACATCTGCGCTGGGGAGGTGATCTCAAACCTGGATGCGTTGCTTGGCCGCCATGATATGCCGAGTCTAGAACGCGAACAGCTAGGTGCTCACAGAACGTGCCAAATCATCGTGGGGAATATGCCCAGGTCTGGCGCCCATACGATAGGATGCTCATCCGGACGTTCTCAGCCACTCAGAGGTCCATGCGTATCAATTCCACCCTCCCTCTTTGGCCCGCGCACTGCACGTAGCCACGTAGGACGTAGCCGCCTACTAACGTAACCAGGTCGTGGATCGATTCGCCGAACCTCACACGGACGATCGGACCGACGCGAGATGGAAACTTCTCAAAAACATCACATCGAATCTTTAGACATTTAAATAAAGCATTAAATGTGGATGAACCAAAAAACTAATTTCATAGTTATGGGAAAATCATGAGACGAATCTTTTGAGACTAATTAATACGTGATTAGCCATAAGTGTTACAGTAACCAACATATGCTAACGACGGATTAATTAGACTCAAAAGATTCATCTCGCAGTTTTCAGGCAAGTTGTGAAATTCGTTTTTTCATTCTTATCCAAAACTCATTCTGATGTCCGCTCAAACGTACGATGTGACATTTTTACCAAAAATATTTACAATCTAAACGCCACCAAAACAAAATATATATATATTCGCTGCCAGAGCCGAGAGGGAACCTATCTCCCGCACGTCGGCCGGCAAAATTAAAGTGGAGTGGTTGATGATGCAACAATGGGCAACTTGGCTAGACGCCGCGAGAAAGGACAAAGGCGACCGACGGGAACCCACGGCTCGGTCGCTGCGACACGCCCGTGCCGTGCAGCGTGCATGTGCCGCGCCGAACGAATTTATAAGGTCTCCGTTCAGTTGGGCGGGCCGCCCGTCGCTCGGGAGCTGGCGGTTGGTGGCACCTGCCGCGAGACGAGCGGCCCGCGACGTGTTCTTTTTTTCTCAAGGATTTTCAGCCCAAACTGCTGCTACGGCGGGGCTGCGGATTTGATGTCGGGTTCGCCGCGAGAAGGATTTGATGTCGGGTTAGCCCGTGAACCATCTTGAGGTTTCCACCTGTCTATTGCTCTGCTGCTGGCCATTCTTGTGGGGCAGGTCTAATACGCGACCGATCGCTCACCCCCAGCGCTAGCGATCGGATTTTTACTATACGATACCCTTTCTCTCTCTCCCTATATATATATATATATACACATTTTTTTAGGTCTATAAAAATTTATATACATAAATTTTATACATATAAACTTTATAAACATAAACTTTAGATATATATTTATACCCATAAACTTTATACACATAAACTTTATACATATAAACTAAAAAAACATATACACAGGAAATGAGCCGGCCCATGTATCCTTATATACCAAAAACATGCTGTTTTTTCGTATGGGCCAAACATGGGCTAAACATGGACCAGAAACAATAGTTTTGGAGGTGTTCTCACGCGCGAAATAGCCTTTTCGATTCTTGTGCCCAGAAAGCCCTTGTGTCATCTATCCGACGACATGACTCGCACAGCTTCTTTCCTGAGACCCCCGAACAGAAAAACAAATTTCATGCCTCTCTGGACATTTGGCTCGAAGTAGAAAGTGGTTTAATACATCGTTTATGTGTTTAAGAATTCGATGTGATATTTTTAGACAGGTTCCGACCTGCTAACAGACGCATTTATTATCAATCCCATGGCCCGGAGAACGGGTATGCTTCTGGCCAATTAACCTGCTAATTGGAGTACCAAGTGGAGTACTAGTAATTTGAGGCGTGTACTCTCAACGGCTGGTGGATAATTTCACTGAGCTTAACTTGGTTACAGATAAGACGCATCCAGCCATCTACATTATACTCCTTTTTCACTAAATCATGATACCAAGGTTACTACCACAAACACAACAACAACAACAACGAACGAATCAAATATCTCGGATCATTCTCAACACGTCGTGTCGATCTCTCTATGCATGTATGTATCGATCGTGCCGGCCCCGTCCATGGACATACGCATACACGGTCGGTCGCGCTGGTGATCGATTAGCCGTTGACGCGGGAGCAGAGCCGTCGGACCTCGCCGTCGGCGCCGGTCCTGACGCCGAGGCTGGTGAGCCTGGCGAACGAGACGGCCCAGCTGGCGAAGAAGCTCTCCTCGCTCCGCGCGAACGCCTCCACCGTGGCGCGCGTCGTGGTGTTCTGCACCAGCACGGCGTCCGTGCGCAGCAGGCCCCGGCCGGCCAGCAGGTTGGCGAAGTAGGCGTTGTCGAACCGCAGCGCCGACCCCTCGTCGCAGTCCACCGCCGCGGTCGACGACACCGTGCCGTTCACCGCCGAGCACGCCCTGATCAGCTCCCCGGCGTAGTCCGTGTTCATCGCCGCGTCCACGGGCACCGTGCTCCCGTTCGCGTCCACCCGGAACCGCTCGCCGAACGTGGTGCAGTGCGCCGACCCGATGGTGTGGCCTCCTGCGGGCGGGCGCGCGGCCGTGCTCTCGATCGGTCAGAGGAGGGCGAAACGTGATCGAATGCAGTTTCATGCTCCAGCTGCAAAGAGCCGCGTGAGCGTGTGTACCTGAGAGGGTGACGAGGTCGTCCAGGGTGAGCCCCTTGGCGGCGAAGCTCCTCGCCATGGCGTCGACGGAGAAGCCGGTGTCGATGATGTTTGCTCTCACGTTGGAGGCCAGCGAAACCAGGCCGTCCCGCCGCCCCAGTGAGACTGGCACTGACGGCCCTCCGGTCTGGTTTGCAGCAGATGAATGCATAAGCATGACAGTTCATATGTTACTCCAAGTTTTACATTTTCTACAGCTGGTCAATCTGGTCTACCATGTCGATAGGATTATTGCTGTAATTTTGGTTACGGGTGCATTTGCCAAGTCCTATGTTGAATCGACACCTAGATGATGTTGGCGAAATGGTGGGTATTACTGCAAACACTGTATTGCTATTTGCTAGTTACAAAGAAGATATAGTTTCAATGCACATCTGTAATCAAGTTTCAATGTTCCAGTTGTGTCCACCTTTTGTTTCATCAATCTCCTTAGGACCATTAATCATGCCCCCGCAAAATTACGCACATAGAAGATTGTGGTCCAAGAATATAAGATAGCAAACATGGAGCTAATGGAAACAGGATTTTGTTCACTTACTTAAGTTGGCCTACCTGTCTGGTTGTATTTGGGTGTAACCATAGTAGTTCCAAATATTTTCAAAGGTATAGTCATGTAGCATACAGGACCAGGAGCACTCAATACATTGGATGCTTAAAGATCTAGCTGTTGCACAATTAATGTGGATTATTTCCGATGTCCTGTGCTAAAGAAGAGTAGTACATCTGCTTAACTAATCAGTAGCATTTTCTTTTGGAAAATTGGCAAATTTACCGTTTGATGGACTGTAGCTACTAGCAGTCTAGCAAGAGAAACCACATACTGGATCAACGCCGCCTTCGTTCACCCCTCAAGTTAACTTAACACCCTCGTTTTTCGCGTGCACGTTTTCCGAACTGCTAAACGGTGTATTTTTTTAAAAAAATTCTACATGAAAGTTGTTTTAAAAAATCATATTAATCTATTTTATATTTTTTTAATAATTAATTAATCATGTACTAATCTATTACTACGTTTTCTGTACCAGGTAAGTTAACTTACACATGCCTCTACCGAACACAGCCAAGTATATTGGGGAAATGGGTTCTAGTCCCTTGAGGGGATGTCCCATCGTTTCTTGCATGAGTTATGAAAAATTAAAAAAAATGACGAGATAGATTAATATATGATATGTCATTCCACAAAGTCAAGTTCGGCATCCATAAGTTGTAATTAAAATAATAAATTAAACTCAGATTATAGTACATATTCAGTAATTTGTTGTTTTTTGTTGCAAATTAAACTCAGATTACTGTAAACAAATTTGACCATGTTGGTAAGTGATACATCATATATTGACTTTTTATATATTTTTCATAATTATTTAGATGACATGCAAGAAATGAAAGTATATCTCTCTAGGGTTTAAAAGAGTTTCGTGCATATTGGCAGGAATTGGTATACATGATACTTACCAATGTAACAGCATCTCTTGCGGCAAGGACCAAAATGTCGCTGCAGGAAACAGTTGCAGGGCATACAACTTCAAGCAGCCTCTTGGCTGCATCTATGACATTGAAGCCACCAAGTGAGAGGTTTGCAGGATCAGTCCTCTCCGTGCCGCTACCCTCAATCATCACCGATGCATCACATCCCTGAGACCAACAAAAGTTATACCCTGAAAATGACTTTGTATCGTTGTGCAAGCGTGGTTGTCTCACCATTGAGAAAACTAATGAGCTGCAATTGTAAGATAAGTACAATTCGGTACAACTGTTCTTACAATTCTTCCAATTACACCAACACATGCAAGCTGTGGAAGGGTACATTCTGTTTGGTTATACTAACCACTAAGCATGTATAATGGAGAGTCTTCATTAAGCCAGCATCTAGCTTAGTGATCATAATTATTCTAGACTGGACCAATCACTCGACAAAATTCGAATAATGTCATATTATTAGCCGATGCAATTGGTGCCACACAATTCATAGCTATTTTGGGAACAACTAGCGGAAGAAAAGGAAATTTCTAACTTAACTAGTAGTAGAATCAGAAGTTGATTTTCGTCAGATCTGCAGCATTGCAAGTTTAATGCAGATGAAAAAACTATTGTCAACTTCTATAATTTCGTATGAAGGAACTATGGTCATGGTAAAATTACAAAAGACACATTATTCATCATTTATCCACCAGTGCTATGGAAAACAGTTTAAACAGAGGAGCCAAATGGCAATACGCCAGCCCAAGTGACATGAAACCAGGAATTGGTGAGGGCTAGATCTAGCACATGGATTTGTGATATGCCCATCAACATTGCAGACAAGTAGACAACTATTTCACCAATTGCTTGCAGTTGCATGCTTAAGAACTTCCATAGTTCCATGTTGCAATGCCAATGTGACGAATTTGCCAAATGCAAGCAGTATAGTAGCAGATACAGCGATGCGTAGTCATGGCATCAGTTTTCTTACCTCAACAAAGCAGTCATGGAAGAGCATCCTGAGAAGCTTGCCGGGGATGGTGGAATCCAATGTGGAGGCCGACCTGACGACATCCCTCACCGCCAGCTCCACGCTGGGGCAGGACGCCGCGTAGAAATTAGGCGAGAGCTGGCCCTGGGAGGACGGCGACGACGAAGAGTTCGCTGTGGACTTCGTTGGAGCCAGAGGAGGAGGTGGTGGTGGTGGTGGAGATGGCTTCGGAGCTGGCGGTGGTGAAGCCCGAGTAGGAGGAGGGGACGGTCTCGGAGCCGGTGATGAAGAGGGTGGAGGAGACGATGGCTTTGTGGACGGCGTCGCCGCAGGAGGAGACGATGGCTTTGGCGCGGGTGGGGGTGTCGTCCTTGGGGTCGGCGCCGTTGCCGTGGGTGGAGATGACGGCTTTGGCGCCGGCGACGTTGAGGGCGGTGATGGAGGCCGCCTCGGGGCCGGCGCCGCGGCTGGCCGCGGAGAGGGCGATGCCCTTGGCGCCGGCGACTTCGCCGGTGGCGATGGCGCCTTTGGCGGTGCCGGCGTTGCTGACGGGGAGCGCGACCTCGCAGCTGGAGCCGGAGACGCAGACGACCTTGAAGACGGCGGCTGTGAAGAGCTGGAGCCGGAGCCGGAGCCGGAGGCGGCCACGGCCAGAGCCGAAAATACCAGCACCGAGCAAACAACGACAATGCACTGCCGCCGCCGCCGCCTCAGCTGATTCATCTTGCAGCCGAGGAGAACGAGATGCTCATGAGCTAGCCAGCTGAGCTCACGAGCGCGCGCACACACCACCACCACCACCACGTATGTGCAAGAACAGCTAGCTAGCAGCAAAGCAGATGATGAACAGGCTTAGCTTCGATCGGTGCAGGATTGAACGAGTTGGCGCAGGGAATCTCTCTCGCCAGCATTAACGACTGTGGACGCGCACCGGCAGCAGCGACCACTGCGCCTGCGCGACGCACGTACTGCTGGTGCTGGGCGGGCGAGCGAGCCATGCGCCGATTTGATCTAATAAATCGTGGGGGGGAGGGGGGGGGGGGGGCGTGGCGCAACCGACGCTACACCCGCGTACGAGTATACGACATACCGGACGGTCGGCTGGGACAATCTATGGATTTCGAACAGCGGTACGATGGATTATTGGATTACGGCATGCAAGCTAGCACTGCGAGAAAAAAAAAGTTTCGCTTAATTCGCCGGCGGTACCAGTACGACGCAACCTGGTCTAAGGCCCCGTGACTAATAATATAGCCAATAAACTGACTATAAGATTTTTTATAGTCTTTTTATAGCTCACTCATATAATAATTAGCCTTTCATCTTTAATGTAGGACACATATATCTCTCTCACAGATTATCTTAGTTCTTATGTCTAAGCTAACTATAAGTCCGTTTCTCCTCTCTCTCCTCACCCCTCTCTTCCACATCAGCATTTAGCCGGCTTATTGCTATTATCCTTGGTCTTAGCTAGCTCGGGGGCTCCCGTTAATGACGGCTATCTAGTATGGCTAATCTGGTAGATGCCCACTCGAAATCAGCAGCCAGAGCTAGCAGCTGGCTTGCTGGATGCATGTTTTGGTTTTTTTTCTCCCTTTCTTTTGGAAAAAATAAAACATGCATGGCCGCTTGATCTTGTGCAGTTGCAAGCTAGCATGTGCATGTGGATGCGTAAGGTGTATTGATGGCGATGGAGTGAATTGGGTTGGGTGCTGCTTTGGTGTGCCGCAGTAAATTCGGGGAGGGAGGGAGGGTTGATCGATCAGCTCCCGCGGCTAGATCAGCTCAGCTCGGTCACTGCAGCGCCATTGATGGCGGCATTTACTCCGGCGACGCGGTTGGTAATGGTTGGGGGCCGGCCGGCCGGCCGGGAGAGGGTCGGCGACGCCTACGACGGCCCGGCGCTCGGCGGGCGGGGCCTGCAGCTGCAGACCGGCGCCACCTGCCCTGCGCGCCGCTGTGCGCGCGACGACGGTGGCGGTGGAGTTGGAGGTGTTCCGCGGTAGGCAAGCGAACGGTGGCAGTGGGTTTTATGACTGCCGGCCAACTAACTACCGGGACATGCAGTGTTCAGAATCGCTCGTGCCTTCTTTCCCGGTAGGGACGGGCGTAATGGGTAGTGGTATAGTAGTAGTACATGTATATGATGCCGCTTCACGCAAAATCCATGTAGAAAAAAACCAATGAACTCTGATATATCGTCTCGCCACTGAACTACGTTGATGCAGATATTTGTATCCCTGTTGCGTAAAACACTTTTCGTATATACTACATACACCGTAACACATGCAAAAAAGAAGAGGGGTAAATACGTTCTCTACCAAAACGGAGACCAACAATGTTTATGCGTTCACTGGTACCTCCAGTGTCACCGATTTATTTTTTTTTTCAGAAGAAGAAATAAAACAAATCGTATTGGTGAGGCCATGGGCTGCGTTCCACGCATATTTTCCTTAGATTTTTTTTGCTTTTACGCACACGCTTCCGAACTGTTAAACGGTATATTTTTTACTAAATAAATACACAAAGAAGATTATCATATCATATTTCTAGAGTAGATTTTTAACTTCGTGTAGCTAATTATGTCGTTTATATCATTAAATAGCTATCATAAAATTAGATAATTTTTTCTTTCATCAATAATCTTTAAATTAACACAACCATGGTCTCATGGATTATTAAAAGTAACAACTCTGGATATGCGTGTGTACTTTTGGTTTTGGAGCTCTAAAAGTCACGTGGATGAATTGATGATATACTGTCCTAGAATTATTTCTTCCAGGCCCAGTTAAGTTCAGACTGGCCCATCCAAGAGCAGGCCGCGTCGAATCTGGCATTTGAATGGGCCGGAAACGCTAGGGTTTATCAGCCTTCCTTCCTCAGACAGCCCTTGTTTTTTCTCTTTCCGTCGCCGCTTCTTGCCCTGTCGCCGAACCGCTCGCCGGCGTTCCGCCGGAACAGCTCGACGTCCACCTTGCGAACTCGGCGGCCTAGCATGGGGAAGTAGCGTACGAGGCGAGAGGCCTGAGGCTAATGGAAGAAGTTATGGGCACGGCGAACAGCGGCGGCGGCAGCGGCGGAGGTGAAGGGGACGGCGAGCGGACGGGACGGTGGCGCGCTGAGGAGGTCATCGCTGGCAACCACGCGGCCCTCGAGGCTCTCCGGGAGCTCGTGATGTATCCTCTCCTCTACGCCCGCGAGGCCCGCGTGCTCGGCCTCAATGTATTGTCGCCTATCCATTCTTCGTCCTCCCCCGATCTTATAATCCTTTGCACTTATTTTTAAATTCATTTTTGAGGTAATCTTGCATCTTGCAGTTTCCCAGAGGATTGCTGCTCCATGGCCCTTCCGGCACCGGAAAGGTACTTTTACAGTGTTCATGTTTTTAATCCGGTGCAACCTATGACTAATGCATCGCTTAGACTATGGTTCATTTGGAGTTCGCCTTGATCCTGCGAATTTTGCTGCTGGTATAGCAATTTGCAAGTTCTGAAACGTTTACTGCTTGTTATGCTGTCAGAAAAGCATGGTCCGAGCTGTTGTTCGAGAATGCAATGCCCACCTGACAATGATTGAGTACTGACTTAACTCTAATTGGTTAACCTCTGTTTTGCTTTTAACTGCACATTTTGATTTGACACTTAATATGGCGTGCTTATGTTTACAGTTCAATTTCTGTGCATAAACCCCACGCTGGTGAGGGGGAGAAGTTCTTGCGAGAGGCTTTTACTGAAGCATACTCACAGGCATCACAGGATAGACCAGCGGTGATATTCATTGATGAACTTGAT
The DNA here is from genome assembly GCF_000231095.2 of Oryza brachyantha. Classification (NCBI taxonomy): domain Eukaryota; kingdom Viridiplantae; phylum Streptophyta; class Magnoliopsida; order Poales; family Poaceae; genus Oryza; species Oryza brachyantha. Next base: position 13,604,538 of record NC_023166.2, read on the forward strand.
GAAATATGTCCACCACGTGGCACTAGGTGAGTTTGTTAGGTTTTACATTATCTACATATTTTATAGTCGTCGAAAAGCCTTCTTTAATGTATTTTTACAGGAGGGAACAAGGGTCCCGCATTGTTGGTCAGCTGCTGACTCTGATGGATGGAAACAAGAAGTCATCGAAGATGCTTCCCCACGTAGTTGTTGTTGCATCAGCTACCAGGTCAGGAAATATCTGTTGCATGATTTGTGATCTTAGCAAATAACATAACATTTTAAGATCATGCTAGGAAATTCACTAAGTGCATTTATGTTTCCTTTTCATTATTCTGTTTTTGAACTTTATTTTTCTCTTAAATAATAGCACCACTTGTTATCATTAGGGTTGATGCCATCGAGCCAGCGCTGCGAAGGCCTGGACGTTTTGACTCAGAGATAGAAGTTACTGTTCCTACAGCAGAAGAAAGGTTTGAGATTCTTAAGGTATCATATAAAAATAATATAAGAATGTCATTTGATTAATTGGTCTTATCTTTTGTTTTGAAACCTTTTGACAAACCCTGCATTTTTTTTTTGAAGTGTTCAACTTATGTTCATGGTTATTTCTCTTACATAACATGTAATCTTATAGACCGTGTTATTTTCTTAGCTTTATACCAAAAATCTACATCTTGGTGAATGTGTTGATCTTCAATATGTTGCTGCATCCTGCAATGGTTATGTTGGAGCTGATTTACAAGCTTTATGTCGAGAAGCTGCAAGACATGCTTATGGTAGATTGTCGAATTCATCAGAGAGTGAGAATGTGCTAACACTAATCATGGACGATTGGGAGTCTGCTAAATCTGTGGCCAAAAACAGTGTGACAAGAGGGGTAACTAAAGAAATTCCAACTGTTTCATGGGATGATATAGGAGGTCTGAAAGATGTTAAGGTGAGATATACTTCATTTAAAGCTTTGAAGCTTTCTTTTAATCAAACCTCTTTTAATGATGGTTGTTGCTATGCCTCAGAAAAAACTTCAGCAAGCAGTTGAATGGCCCATCAAACATGCTGCTTCATTTGATAGGCTTGGAATATCACCTATCCGTGGGGTGCTTTTGCATGGTCCACCAGGGTGCTCGAAGACTACCCTTGCTAAAGCTGCTGCTTGTGCTGCCCAAGCTTCTTTCTTTTCTTTAAGGTGCGGCATAACAATAGCCGTCTTTTTTTTTCATTTCATCCTTCCACCATGGAAAAAGAAGCTCGTGAATTGCCTAACATTTTCTGATGCGATCCTTATATTGTAAATTCAATAGACATCACTTAATCTCAGATACTCTGAAAGATAGTGATCAGAGGAAGAAAAACAACATAACCTGTTTATTTCATGCAGTGTTACGATCAGGCTGGCATAATTTATCTAAATTCTACTACTTGAATGATTATCTTGTACCTTGAAGGCTGAAGTCCAAATAATATAGCTAGAACACGCCAACCTTTTGAATTCAGAATACAATCTTATGTGCTGTTCTAAATTTCTTATACATTTTCAAACAGTGGTGCTGAGTTATACTCGAAATATGTTGGTGAAGGTGAAGCTTTGTTGCGACGTACATTCCAGATGGCGCGTCTTGCTTCTCCAAGCATTATATTTTTTGATGAGGTGGATGCAATTGCCCCTAAAAGGTGCACACTGAAATCCTGCATCTCGTGACACATACTCATGATGAGAACTTTGATAAGTCATGCATGATGTTGGTAAAAATTATCTCATAGAATTATCATAACAATGTGTTAGTTGTTATAGGCCTTCTTTGACAATTATGTAATAATAACATTTGCTTTTTTTCATGGTGCTCATGATATAGAAATTTGGCATGTGTCAGAAGTATTAAGCATTTTGTGTTGGATATGGTTCCCCAAATGTTCTTTTTATATGATAGTGGAATTACTTTATGATGAGAACTTTGTTTCTGCACATGCAAATCTGATTTCCGCATCTGACAAGTGAATGTCAATTTTTATGATGAAGTAGCCAACATTGGACTTTATGATCTTTCAGAACCGGTCCCAGCGGGAATTCTAGTGGCAATGCCACAGTTGGAGAAAGACTCTTATCAACTCTATTGACAGAAATGGATGGTTTAGAACTGGCTACGGTACTTCTTACATATTTGGCTTGCTGATAGTATTCAAAATTTCAAATGTGATTCTTCTTGTCATATCTCATATGCCCTTTCCCTTTACTAAAACAGTATCTTGCATTTTTAATGTAGGGAATTATTGTATTGGCTGCTACTAATCGTCCGAATGCAATCGATGCTGCTCTTCTGCGCCCAGGGCGTTTTGATATGGTCTCTCCGCCCTCCCTCTCCCTCTCACACATATACAAACAATAACCATGAATTTTCATTAAACTGCAGGTTTTGTATGTACCACCACCAGATGTGGAAGGTCGATATGACATTTTACGCATCCATACACGCAAAATGCCGTTGGGAGAGGATGTGGATCTTTGGAAGGTAGCAGAGCGTACCGAGCTTTTCACTGGTGCAGATCTTGAAGGCCTATGCAGGGAGGCTGGAATGGCTGCCCTGCGGGAATGTCTGCGGTCAGAAAGTTTTGCATGTGATGATATTCACTTCCAAGCCGCGCTAAGATCCTTGCGTCCATCGCTTACACAATCAGTAGTTGACGAGTACTCAAATGCTGCCATCCATGGTCCATTGACGAAGAGAAAACATTAAAAGATGTATTATTCTGGCGCATAAGCATCATTGTCGCTCATTATTAATTCTGGCTAGTCCTCAGAACACCGTTTTATCGGTTCATTGGCAAACATTTTTGTTCTGCTGTATATATGGACCAAACATGTGACATGTTCAGCGTTCCCAACTTCCCATATCCTCCTAACGCTAGAAGATAGTTCTGTCTATTAATGACTCCCAAGGGCTAATAAAGATCTTTGTACTCGTCTTTTTGTTTATAATTTTACTTATAAGTTAATTTAAATTTTCAACCTTAAATTTAGAGTTAATTTTGGAGTTTTTTTATCTCAATGTTGGCTTTTAGATCACTAAGAATACAAATATAAAAGCTTATTCATAAATTATAAATTGCTTGCAAATATATCATTTGCAGTCACCCTCCTTATCTTCCCTACGGAAGATTGGAGGCTACAAACTTGAGACGATATGAAGAAAATACTGATGATTGGGACTCAGATAGGCCAAAGTGTCAATACAAAGATAACCTGCAAAAAGAACACGCTGCTTCTGGTTATTAAACTACATAAAAGCAGGGAGAACATCCCTGATTATATTTCACATATATCCTTTACAATGGGAAGTGAAGTTTCAGATGCGTGACATCTTCGGCAGCATCTCTTATTATGCATCTTGGTCCTTGTACACTAAGAACGCGCCGGTCTTGCAATAGCTGCGTGCCAGCGCCTTCCCAGAGGAAGTAGGCGGTGAGAAAGCGCACTGTGAGATGCACAAAGCCTCACCTTCGAGGAAACTTTTCCTGCAGGAGACGAACAGCGAGGGCCTTAGCAAGAGAAGATGAACTAAAACTCTGCTAAATGCTTGCAGAGGAGCAAGAGTAACAGGACAGCAGATGAATAAACCGGCAATCTTTGCAGTGTGATGTTAGTTACAAATAGCTTCCTCGGTACTAGTCTCGTGAAAATTTTGGATTCTATGCAAATTGACATGCATGCTATAATGGAGTTATATTTCAAGGGACCGACTCCGGTGCATTGCATTTTACTAGTAGTAGAATTTAATCCATACCGTTGGTCTATTTTTATTAAACGGTTGTGATTAAATTATACTACCAATAATATTAGGTGTAATAGAAATTTGAAGGAGTAATATCGTCCAATTATCTATATTGCAAAAAAGATACAAAATTACAAATTCTGCTAATCAAGTAATTAACAAAATACAAAATAACATTTTTTCTACTGGTAGTATAATACTAGTAGTAAAATGTACCAGAGTGTTGACGATATTTCAATATTATAGAGAATTATGCATTCTTGATAGAAATGAAATACAGATATTTCAGTAACGCAGAAAATAAAAAATATGTTGTGTGATGCAAAGCAAGCGAAAATTTGCATCGACATTAGAACGTACCTAGCAGCATCCATTAGTTGTGACCCTATTCGCTTTCTTCTGCGCGATGGCACAACCCAGATGGCTCGAAATCCGCAAAGTGCAGGAACAGCTTCCTCTTGACAAATTATAGCACCAGGATCGCAGTACTCTTCCTTGTTCTTGTCTGAATGATCATGCCGTTTTAAGACTTCCCTCTTAAAACTGATTTCCCCGAACTCTAATGTATGGTTTGTTTTGCTTGATTCAATTTTATCAACAGATAGATCACTGCACTTTTCCTCTGCAGAGCCTGGAATGACTTTATGTGCTGTTTTTATTGGTTCCGCAACAAGGCAGCCCACTATCCTCTGGCTAGATATGAACAGATAAACCTACAAAACAGAAATAAGTTTTTACCCAGTAGGATAAATACATCACCTTGAGTAAATGTTCTCAAGGAAAATCCAGAGCAGAACGCTGCTACGGGATGTTTACCTTGCAGAGCTTATGAAGGAGCTGACCTTCTCCAAACCCCAGCTCCTTCTGTACCACTTTGATCACCTCCTGTACCTGACGCATTTACATGGCATTACACCGTCACAAATGAATACAATCTGCATCTGCACCTCTAGTGTAAATGTAAGGTGGTTGCAAAATTGGATCCGAAACCTAGCAGCAAGTACATGCACACAAACTATAGTTTACAGATGTGAGAAACCCAGCCTTTCAATCTGCATTTCCTTAAACAGTGATTTCTTTTAAACTGTTGAGGCAATGCAGCTAGTCAGGCAGGCAAAACTACCTTGCTGTTCCGTGCACATGAATTTCCATCGGCCACGAGAATTATTCGATCCCCACCCTCTGACCTTGCAACCACGGTCTCATTGCGCCAACCCTGAAACTCACAACGTTCGTCACAAACTCTTCACAGAAAAATATAACAAGAGATGAACAGCACAGTGGAATTTCACAACTACACAGCATGCGCACGCAACACCACCTTGAACGGGACGCCCTCGAAGTAACTCTTGTGGTACGCCCTGTGAACCTTCTCGTCGTCGTCGTTCCCGCGGGCGTACATCATGCCGCAAACCGAGCACATGTGGAGGAGGAAATCGGGCTGCCCAAGCTCCAGGTGGAACTGCGCGTAGTTCCTCTTCTTGTTGAGGACCTTGCCGTCCGCGCAGCTCTTGGGCCTCTTCGCCTCCGGCGCGCCGGCTCCTTCCTTATCCGCGCCGTCGCCACTGCCCAGACCCGCAGAGATGGGATCAGTCCATTACTAAATCTAAATCGACGAGCACGCTGGAAATCTTGCAGAAATCCACTACTAGCGTGGAATCCGGCAAGATTTGGTACCGGGTAATCGCAAGGAAACAGCTTTTAAGAGGGGAGGGACGAAGAAGAACCTGCTCGAATCGGGACGGGCATGACGCTTGAAGAACACGCTGATCTTGGGCTGCATCGCCTTCTTGCTCCTCCGGTTGCCTGGTTGGGCGGAGCGACGCGAGAAACGGAGGCAGCGGCGGCGCCCGGCGGGAAGATGAGGAGGCGGCGGACGGCGAGCGAGCGAGCTAGGCGGCGCTCGGTGGTCGCGTTAGGGCGAATCGACGGTGGAGATGAGGCCGTGAGGGCCCATGCGGTGGCGGATCGGACGGGCAGGAATTTGAGAGGCCGCGCGCGCGGGTTTCTGAAATGCAGATACGGGATTCTGGCGCCAGGTCTTGAAAATGGCAGCGATGTGAACTTTCTTTCTGTGAAAAAAAAAAACTCCTATTCAGGAAAAAGATTCTGAAATTACGAAAATTTGTGTTCGTAAGAATTTTGCAATATTTTTTTAACACGTATAACGATGTTTACAATGCTTCCAAGTGCCAATTGCCTACCTGGCTGGTAGCAGGAGAAACTTTTTTTTTTTCGTTTATGCTCGTGTAAACCAAAATTTATATTTTAAAACTTAAATATATACCTTATTGAAATTTTTTTCTCGGAAATAGTAATAGGACTGCCCGTCGGAAATAGGAACTGGTTGAAAAAAATTTGGATTTTTTCTCAAAATTTCTGCACTCATATATCATAAATCTATAATATTGATCTAAATAGCTCAGCTCACTTTAGCAAGTCAACATTTAAGTTCTTTATTATTAGAAAAGACACATACGCAAACACTTTTACTCTGTAATGACTTGCACGATGTATAATTTAATTTGTAATATGATACGTAAACTCTATAATAATCCGTGAGGTGTGCACTTTAATTTATAATAATCTCTAAACTATAATCTTTAGTTTGTATAGAGACAATCGTTAAGAAAATGATGTATAAACTTGGTTGTAGCGATAAAAGGTGGTATTGTTAGTTGCTAATATATTGAAAATTTTGATTTACTGTTTTAGAAAAAAATGTAAGTTCGGATTGAGGGTTTTTATAGTACAATAAATTTTGTTGCCGTATTCGCTTTGATTCGTGTTTGTGCCTTTTTCGTATCCATTTTTGATTTTAATTCTGATTTTGAATAAGATATGAAAACAGAAATGATAAAGATGGTCTGTTTATTTCAGAGCCGTTTTCATCCTATCAATTGCAATACACATACACTTGTTATTTCATCTTAGCTACCAAATGTATCATCATAGTTGTCCCGCCTCAAACCGTTCACCAGTCTTGTACCTTCTCCCACATACGACGCACATAAAGCTGTTGGGCTTTCTCCTCTCATAGTAAGCGTTTACGTAGGATTCCAAGCTGGGCCAAAATGAAATTGCGAGGGTGTTGGTTTTTTATACACGTTTAATTATTTATCTTATTTAAAAAATATAATATATAGAATGCAAATTATAATTAAAACATATTTAGGAATAAATCCAATAGTAACAAAACAAATCATAATTCCGTAAGATTTTTACCGAGATAAATGATCAAATTTATACAATAGGTTAACAATGGCATTTATTAAAATATGAAAGAAGTGGTTGATTGGAGGCAGGGTTATTCTATTTTTTCTTAGTTTTTTATTGTTGTGTGTATGTTTTTCGAGCTATTAAACAATACATTATTTTCTAGAATGGTATATCATTTTATTTTTCTAGAACAATTTTTAACTTTCTGACAATTAATTTTATTGTTTATATCATAGTTATTTAAATAGCTAGAAAAAAAATCAAATATGGCCGCAGTAACGCCAAGCAAAGAGGTGATGTGACAATAGTAAAAAGCTCAAAGGCAAAAATAGAGATATTTAATGATTTGAAACTGTTAAAGGTGACACTCTTAAACGTTAAATGCCAAGTAGCGTTGGCAATAGTAAAAGGACACAACAAAAACTAGTACTAAAATATAGTTGCAAGGTCAAGTCAAAACTCAAAACCTTGAGCACGGATACCATCAACGCACACACTTCTCTTGCTCTGCTCGCCAAGAGCCCAAGATGCACCTCGTCAATCTCTCCCACCGAGCAATCGCCAGGCGTGCATTCTAGCCGTGCGAATTCCGGCGGGCTTCGCCGTAGATCCCCAAGAAACCCGAGAAGAATCGCTGCTCAGATGGATCCACAAGAGGAGGACGCCCCACTTCAAGAAGCCGCCGGCGGCAGCGATCCCCACGACGACGGCGGCGAATGCGGCGCCTCCTTCCCCGGCGGCTGGATCCGGCGTCTGTCCCGCGAGCTGCACTGGAGCTTCGTGCTCGCCGTCGTCGCCGTCTACGGGGCCTGCCAGGGCGTCGGCGACGCCGTCAACGGCGTCGCCACGGGGTACTACTGGAAGGACGTGCAGCGCGTGCAGCCGTCGGCGGCGCAGTTCTACCAGGGGTTCGTCAGCGCCCCGTGGGTCGTCAAGCCCGTCTGGGGCCTTCTCACCGACGTCGTCCCCGTCGCCGGCTACCGCCGCCGCCCGTACTTCCTCCTCGCAGGTGAAAAGACCGGAACCTTTCCGATCCCCATCTCACGGCTATACACAGCGCCCTACCTCTCCTCATCCTGAGATGATTCAGGAGTGATTGGGGCGTCGTCCATGCTCACGCTCTCTCTCCACCGCAAGCTGGGGATCGTGCCGGCGATCTTGGCGCTGACGGCGCAGAGCGCAGGCGCGGCTGTGGCCGACGTGACGGTGGACGCGCTGGTTGCTCAGAACAGCATCGCGCACCAGCCCCTTGCCGCAGACATGCAGAGCCTGTGTGGGCTCAGCTCCTCAGTTGGCGCATTGCTTGGATTCTCCATCAGTGGTGTTCTTGTTCACTCCATGGGGTCTCAGGTGTGAGATTCTCTGACACAACATATAATGGTTCCATGGTTCCATCATCGTATGTTTCTCAACAGTGTCAAATGGACATGATTGTGTTCTTGTTCTAAGGGGGCTCTTGGATTGTTAAGCATCCCATCCGCACTGGTGTTCTTAGCTGGGGTCTTGCTGAAGGAGAGGCGAGTTGCAAATTTCGATTACAAGCAGGTCAGAATGTCAGATAACTTGGCACCTTTCTTTTTTTCTCTGTGTGATGAGATTGCTGGATGCAGTCATGGACAGTGATGCCACTTAAAGTGCTTTGATGGATTCAGGTTCATAGGAAATTCTACAAAGCAATTCAGTGCATGGGGGCAACACTGAAGTGCGCCGAAGTTTGGCGGCCATGTGTATATATGTATCTTTCTCTCAATCTAAGCCTGGATATCCAAGCAGGAATGTTCTACTGGTACACTGACCCAACAGTGGGGCCAGGATTTTCTGAGGTATGCACGTTCTTGCATATAGTTATTTGTTAGATATCATCGGTTCATTGCATCACTACGAAACTGTGAATGCAGACCGTTGTTAAACTTAAATCCGTATGACGAGGTGTGATTTCAGATAAGTCCATTTATTTGACCTTCTGCTAAGAATTTGGTGATAATTCAATTGCCTCATTTGATCGTTTATTTCAGGAATTTATTGGCCTCGTGTATTCAATCGGCTCGATTGGCTCCCTGCTCGGAGTTTTACTATACCAAGGTGCACTGAAAGACTACCCTTTCCGCAGCGTGCTTTTCTGGGGTCAAGTGCTTTCGAGCCTGGCAGGAATGCTCGATTTGATCATGGTGACTCGACTAAACACAAAGATGGGCATACCGGATTACGTCTTTGCAGTGATTGACAACAGTGTTTCCCAAATGGTTGGCAGACTCGAATGGCTGCCACTTCTTGTGCTTTGCTCCAAACTTTGTCCTCCAGGCATTGAAGGAACTTTCTATGCGCTGCTCATGTCCATCCAAAATGCCGGGTTGCTTACGTCTGGCTGGTGGGGCGGCCTGCTGCTACACATGCTGAACGTGACTCGAGCAGAGTTCAGTAACCTTTGGGTTGCTGTCTTGATCAGGAACATGTCAAGGCTGCTTCCGTTGATGCTACTGTTTCTTGTTCCCCAGAGCGACCAACACTCGACGCTCCTCCCTGCAGAGATGCTTCAAGATGGTGGTGAATCTGTGAAAGCAGGTGCAGACATTCTTGAATTTTCCATCCCTGTCGTAGATGAGTCTGGTTGTCATCCTCTGAATGTGGTTGTCGACGATGAAAGAATCAAGGTGCTTGATGCTGGAACAGAATCAACAGATGATGTGGAGTTGATCCCACTCGTGAACAGGTGACGAGGCCCATGTGAGTTACGGACAAGCTCGTGGATAGCATACTTGTCCCACGATTCATTCATTGCCAATGGCGTTTCTGATTCTGCTCTCTTCGTCTCTTTGGTAGACTAGCTGTTTGTGTATCAGCAGCAATAGCACATCAATAGGTCATAGGTGAAACAAGAATTGCCTTTCCTTTCATTTTTTTAGAAAAGAGAGAAGAACACAGTATCATTTGGTAGGATATTGAGGCAGTTCCTTCGATTTTTTTGGTTCACTGTTTTCTCCATGGGCATCAGGACTTTTTTTCTGGCCATTTTGTGCGAAGAGACGCATTCGGTTACCTCAGCGGCTCAGCCATGGGCGGATGACACGATGCACACAAGTTAGAAATTCCGAAGAGAGACGATGCATCGGTTTAGCCGAACGCCTGAACGTTCTCTTGCATTCACCGTCAGCTTCGACGAAGTAAATCGGCCACATGATACTGTCACAGACAGACAGGGACAGAGGCAAACCATTCCATTCAAAGCCAGAATACCGCAGAGCTTCGCGTTTTCTTACAAGAAATAAGTCCCAGATATCTCACACCATGAAACAAACCACAACAAGATACCTTTTCACGCTTGTTTACTGATTATAGCCAGCGACGATCACAGCACTGCACACTTGTTTGCTGATTTACAGGCCAATAACGGCCACATTTCACTGCTGTGCCAACCTCTTCAGGTGCTGAAACATCTTCTGCTTTATCCATCGACGATCGTATGGTAGGAAAGCATGAAGCGACTGGTCGTACCTGCAAGTGTTGAGCACGCAGTAGGTAAGTCAGCTCTAAGTTGTAACACATCGGCGTACAAAGTAATGCTCTTCAAAGTCATGAAACTTATACTCACACTAGTGCACTTATGTCAGTTAGGCCATCAATGAAATTGTACAGGTCATTGATATCATAAGTTAAGTTCATGACCATAGGGTTGATATCCCTGATTTTCCTTTCATAAAGGCCACATATTCCTGTCATTCCATACAGCAAACTGTAACTACTACCTTAATGGAAGAATAAACATACAAAATGGATTAAGAAACAAGAAGATTGCATAATGCTTGCCCTGGGCGTGACTAAGATCTTGATGGGAAACAAATATGCTTTTCCCAATACTTCAAATGGAAAACAGAAAACAATCATATAGCCACTGGCATGGTCCTATAGTTGGCTCATACTTAACTGTATGACTCCCAAACTATGTGAAATTTACAGAAATCACATTCATTTAATGGTTAAAGAAAGTGTATGACCTCTAACATCTTGATTCGAATTGAAGTAATATGTGCATTCCTCCATGGCAGTAATAAATCCGTTGCAATTCAAGCTTATACTTTGGTCAGAGTAGCTTGGGGACTCTTCTAAACATTAGCTATAGTATATCATGTTAGTTTCCTCAAATTGCTTATATAGATGAAGCAAGGAACAACTGTTCACTAAAATTACTAATGCACCGCCTTTTGTGACAACCCCAAATCAGGGAAACATAGACATAACAGAGAAAAACTAATTCCCATAACTGCACTAACATTTGAAGCAAGTATGAGAAAATACAAACCATCCAGTGCGTGGTTAACTGAATTGAAGTCCATAAATGTTCTGGTTCCTCTGTTATGCGATGGTTGCATGAGAATAATGGTGTGCCTTCCAGCCTGAGAAAATGTGCGGAATCACATCTGTATGTAGCATACATATGGTGTACAAAGTGCTGGCAAACAATCTAAAGTAATTTTATAATAAACTAAGCTATAATTACTCTAGACATTGAGAAATAACATGATAATATTAGTGGGCAACAGAAAGGAGTTTTGCAGACCAAATACGGTGTCCATTACAAGTTATCTTCCATAGGTTCTCACATACAAGTTCTTTCCAGTTCTATGGGCATCTCAGTAAAGAGTAGGTACTACTAAAACATATAATGGGCCTTCCAACCTGCTCAACTCAAAATTCACCATAGTCCTACAAGAAGGCAGTGAACACTGCAGCAAACTTTCCCAAATTCCACCAGGACAAATCACACATAGATAGCTATAAGTACCCACTACCCAGTAAGGCAATAACCTACCAAACATCCCAAAGGGGCACCAACGAGATGATACCATATTACCATGAGCATTGCAGCCGCCCACACACATGAGCAGAAGCGCAAGCGCTCTGCATGTACGCTAACACATGATTCTTCCCTGCCATGCCCATGTTTCCTAAAAACGGGATGGACCCCATGCGGACAAAGTTCAAATATTCAATCAAGTATCAACAGAGGCAGCGGAGAGGGAAGCAACAGGAGCGAGAAACGGTCGCATCATTTCTACTACGAGGATCGCTGGATTCGAGCACCACCATACCATGTTCCCAGCGCAGGAGCGCGAGCGGGCGACGCCGATGCAGCTCTGGACCAGGCCGGCCCGCGCCGCCCCGCCGGCCGACGAACCCTAGAAAAAAACCGCGCACGCCTTCTGATCCGGGCACGGGGGAAGAGAGCTGTGTCTGTTACACCTGCACTGCTGCTGCATAAGGTAGATTCGATTTCTCACTTGCCGACTGGCGTCACAGGGGAAAGAGGGCGCTGTGGAACCGATCGCTCACACGAATGCTGCTGCGTCCGGTGGCTTAGGAGCAACGCGACAAGGCCACAAGGGGAGAAAGAAAGAGAGGGAGAGGTGGGTGGGTGAGCTCTGCAAATTGCAATTGATTCGATTTCGGTCTCATCGGCATAGGTATATGTAAAGGGCACGTATCGTATAGTGACCTAAATAGCATCTAAAATTTTAGGTTCGAAAAAAAGTTGCATATATTCTGGATGGATATAGAGGCCGGATAAAAATATCTTCTAAAAAAATTTAAAAAAATCAGCATAAGTACACTGCTTAGGCTAAGTTACCGAAATAAAATGAAATGCATATATTCTGGGTGGATATAGAAGCCGGATAAAAATATCTTCTATAAAAAATTTAAAAAAAATAGCACAAGTACATTCATAGTGCAAAACCCTCGTGAATGGTATCAGAGTACCACGTCACCTAAACCACGGGTCCAAAATTTACTTTGCTGGTAGGATGAGTGGTTGTAGAATTGGCTTAAAAATTTTATGTCAACCTCTACGTACCAGAAAAAATATTTAATTCCATCTCAATCCTCTCAACGTGTGTTCTTCTCTTTGTCGTCGGCCTCCCCTTAGTGGTGACCTCCCTGGAGACCTAGAGCACCACTTCTCTCCTCTTCCCTTCCTCTCTAAACGATGTCAAGATGTAGATCCAACGACGCGGCATGGATCTGGTGAAGCAGCGTGGAGGAGGCAATACATTTGGTGATGCTCGCTGGGGTTGGTGTTGAGGCTCGACGCCATTGAGACGGGATGGAGTAACTCTACCTTGGTCGCGACATGCATGGATGCTCTGGGAGCTCCTATGGGATCACATGAAGCCATGAGTATCCTCCAATGCATGACTCGAGCCTGGGGAGGTCCTTACTTTGCTGGAGCCACAAGTATCTTATACGAGACGCGTGAAACTTGGTGAGACCACTTGTCCTCACACTCTCATTTCTCCACGTCGGCACAGCTACTACGTGGCGAGCTAAGACAACTCGTCATGTAGGAGCGAGCTAAGATAACTCGTCATGTAGGAGCATTGTGAACACTCTATAAACAACATTAACATTTATAGTTTAATATAATATTAAGATATGCCCCACTCGTTGAGATAAGACTGGTGAATAGTGAATCATTGTTAAAGCAACTCTCGTAGTGCTGTGGTAATAATGTGGTCACAGGATGGGCTCACATAAGATAAAAAAAAATGTTTTAGCTCTTACTCACAAGGCGAATGAGAGAGAGAAAAAGTTTTCCTGTTGCCTGTGTTAGAACTTAAGCATAAGGTGTATTCTAAACTAATGCTACTTTCCACAGTGTATATGGTTTATTTTATAAGTATAATTACACTATTCCTTAAAATCTCCGTATTTTGCCAAGATAACTCTAATGAAATATTTATGTTACTCTGCTACGCTAGTTATATTGATGTGATTAGAAACACTGTCACACAAGACTGCACGGCATGTGACATACATGCCAAGAAATACTATCCTGACTAATGCAAAATATGTATTGATTTACCGCATCAGTTACGTCAGTGTGATAAGAAACAGAAGCACTATCGTGCCTGCAAACGCTATCACACCGAGCATAACAGTTATTCTCATGCAAGTTGAAATGGCATAACCAAATGATACATATTTATTACAATGTTTGCCTTACCATCTATACCATCCTAACAAAGAACACTGTTCTTCACCCCATATGTTTAGTTGATTTTAAGTTTTTTTTTTATCATTCCAACCCCAGGGGGCTCTACCGACGTGTTAGTCCACAAAACAACAGAATGGCAGTATGGCACGCCCAAACAAACCACGAACATAATGCCATCAAATACCTAGCAAGAAATTCTGGGCAAGATTAAATAACTTCATCGGACACGGGCACATATGCTCAAGCAAACCTCAGAATTAGGTATCAAAATTTGACCGCTACAATGACACGATATATTGTAACCAACAGAATACTCCAAAACCATAGTACATTGTTACAAAATGTGTACGCACAGAAAACTAATAAAGGGACACAAAAATACCACATTAAGCCTTGTTCATCTCAGGCTCCAGCGAATTAAGCTGTAACCTGAGAGCAAAATCCATGGCTTCTTTCTTTCCTTCTTGTCGAAACAATAATGAACACTCATCTGACCTCGCAAAAATATACAGCACAAAACTGGCTGTTGCTCACATCTCAAGTACGAGAGTTCCTCTGGGGTGAAACATCTAAAGCTATAGAGAATACACGATGCTGTTTTGCCTAGGCACAGCATCTGAAAGGTTGATGTGCCAAAGCTGACCAGAGCTATTATTTCAAAAGGTTGTTGCAGGCATCAACTACATCAGAGTGCGAGCTCAAGATAGCCTGACCTGAAGAGTTTGCTCCCATGGTTTTCATGATCGCATCAAAAATTCCTTTGCGGAAGTATGTATCCTCCACAGCTTTTAGGATCTCCTCAACAACTCCAAAGCTCAAACCACACGAGAAAGAGAGACGTGCAACAACTTCACCAAACAGTGATGGAGCTAGAGGAAGGTCAATACCAATATCTTCCAGCAGCGACGCGTACAGTAAGCATCCAGTTTTCAGGTCTTCAGTCTTGAAAATTTTCTTGGTGTGCAGATGCTCCAGTAGCCTAACAAGAGGATCAGTGAAGTTGGGACCCTTATCCAGAGCAAGATTGATAGCTTCTTTCACGACCTCAGGGTAATGATCAGGACACTGAAGCTCCTCAATACAATGTTGTGCTTCATCCAAAATACGTATGCCAAAATACTCTTCGAGAAGGGATACTATCTTCTTCTGAACTGCAGCCGGTACCTCATTGGCAGAACTAGCTGCTTTCTCTGTGACAGGCACAACAGCTGGAGCTGCACTCAAGGGTTTTGGTGATGCTGTAGGTTGAGCTGGTGTATTAGTTGGACTGGTCATAAAGCTAGAAGGGCGAGATGGTGGACCACCAGTGCCCAAAAGAGCGCTCTTGCCAATTAGTGCTCCACTTCCATGAGGAAGAAGCCTGGAGTTAATAGATGATGGCTTGTTAATAGATGATGGCTTATTGAGCAGCGGACCCTGGTTCCGAAGAGGGTCGCCTCTAGGCATTGATTTAGAACGCGGAGCTTCCCAGTTATCATTATCTAACCCAGGCATCTTTCTTGATCCAGGCATCCCAGGTGTTCCAGGCATCCCAGGCATCATCCCTCCTGTTCCTGGTCGATTCATTGAGAATCCTCCAGGGGAAAGAGGACCACCTGGTGCATTACGCCCATTCCTCGTGATTCCAGTTGCCCCTGGCCGTAGTCCAAGAGTCTTTATAGCCTCATCGTGAATTTCACTGATTGTCTTGGCCTTAATCTGAAGATTGCAAACACCATAAAGCTCAGAATGAATAAATTTGCAAACCCAGCAAGTCAGTGATTGCTAATAAGAACGGCAAGCTAAAAGTGGGAAGAAATATTGATTGCTTGGCACTAAATTAAGTGTAGTAGCCAGAAACAATATTATGACACCAAATAGAACACTTCAATATAGTCAAAATGGTGAACTAGTGATTATAAACGTGGCCATTCTCTTGTTAATATAGCAATGGGGTATGAAGCAAAAGGCAAGCCTCATTGATTTTAAATAAATATATGCAATTTCATAGCAGTGGCAGTTATTTACCATTCCCACATGAGCTGTCTGTTTGATTAATCAGTTCACTGTTGAGAGCTACTACTGAGTAATATGCCCTCCTAGAACTATGGTTCTAGAGTTTACTAACCACTGCCCGAAGTATCACAGCAGCACCCCAGTACAACCAAGAGCTAACATCATTATGATAGACAATGCATGTATAGACGATAATTAAAACACTAGGTTTGATTTACCTCTTCGCGTCGAGGGACCCAATTGTTTGAACGAAGATCAACCACATCACGAACCATAAACCTCAGACGTGGTGCCAACTGAGGGTTTGTTGTTAGCTCCTTCATCTGAATGAAGTAGGTATCATTAATTCGACGAGATTTTGGGTTCTCGTCAAGCTGTTTGCCAATGGTATTGAAGAACTGACAAATAGCCTCAACGCTTTCCTCTTCAGGGCAAGCCTTTCTATCAGGTCCAGACCCTAAGAGTTCCTGAATATGGACAAAATATTAGATAGGTAGTACCACTGAATAATATTAAATTTATTATCAATTTCCTAATGCATACCTGAACAATGTGATGAACTATTTTTTCAGGTACCATCTTTTGCTTAAGTAGCTCACCAATTAGACGAATGTTTCCAAGTGTTCTTAGTTTGACCATTCTTTCTTTATCCCTTCTCTCCATCTCTTGGTCAGGGCCAGTCAATTTTGCAATTTCAGCCCTTAGGCTCTCAGCACCTTCAAATGCTTCCTGACAATTGTTCAACAGCACGCGTTTGAATGTAATCTCTTTGCCACCTGGTTCTTCCGGAGGGAATGATGGGAGCTTCTCATTGAGATCAGAACAAAGTTGAGCATACATTGGACAGAAGGTGGGTTCAAAAACAGCCTTCTCAAATATGAGGGAAATAACATCCTGAACCAAAATCAAAAGATAGATTAATCACAAAAGCTAGCTAGAAAAGGAAGCTTAGGACCAGAGAGCCAAAAGTCATCCAACCTTTAAAATATCAGCAGTAGTAAGTCCAGCCTCCATTAGTTGTCCCTTGAGTAGATCGAATTTTTCCGGTGTCAGTTTGTTTAATATACTGCATAAGCAAGAGAAATATGCATATTGTAAGACAACTTTCAGTATTATAAAGAGTAAATTTCAGAAAACTGCAGTTATTTTGTCAAAACTATCAATTTGCTACAACTTTAGATTGGTATTTCATAAAACTGCAATAATAGCAAACGATTTATCATAAACTACAACTTTATCCCTTTCGTGTGTATGACATGTGGGTCCAACTTACAACAGCATGTTTGTATGACATGTGGACATAAAACTTTTCAAACAAATAAAGTTGTATCTTTCTGATAAATCATACACTATTGATGCAGTTTTCTGAAGTTTCTATCTAAAGTTGCAGCAAACTGATAATTTTGGCACAATAGTTGCAGCTATCTGAAACTTACTCCACAAAGGAAGAAAACTAAGAACATTCAAAGAGGAACAAAAACATAAAAAAGACTGCATGATAATTATGTTACCCTTTCACTGTTTTCAGGACTCTATCTTTCTCTGAGAGATTGCCTCTTCGGGCAGACCAAGGTACTTCAGCCTTGATAAGAGCAGGAGTTGGACCAACCTTTAATAACAAAAATGACATGGAATGATGACAATATATGAAGAAAAATATAACAGTGTAAAAAGGCATACATCAGCAATGGTCTGATCACAATAAATAAAGTATACAAGTTGCCAAAAGAAACAGAACAGTATTACATGTGAATTGATTGCATAACAAAATAACAGAATACTGCACTTCTAAGACTTGTTGACATTATTCTGTAGCAAAAATGTGTTTATAGCCCGATACTTCTTTAGTGGTTTACATTTCAGCACTGATTGCAAGATATGGTCAAAATTGTATGTCAATATCACATACATGGCACTAACAATCAATTTCGTATTATGGGAGAGCAAAACATGTTTAAACAACAACATTGAGTTGGGTCGATCAACCCAACAACTGAAGCGGCTGCAAAACCAAGTTGCTCTACTAACTTGATGAATAATCATAGCCATCGATTAACCAAGTAGGTTAAATCAGTAAATCACACATGATCAATAGAGGGAAGCAACCTTAATTCAAAATCAGTAGCAACCAGTAAGCAAAGCTACTTCCAAAGTAACATTGTTCAGCGCAGGAAGAAATATGAGCTTATTCAAGTTGCAAAAATAGGAGTAATAAGTAAGGTCAAATGGAACAACAATAATAACAAGCCTGTAATTCTTGTCTTAACATACTTGAGCTTTTGAAGCAAACTGGTGGTTTGATTGATCCTGCCTGTTAACGTGTTCTTGTTGCCGGCCACTTGAGGCAAGTGCTTCTTTAGCTTCACGAATGTTGTCCCAGGACTTCTCTTCAGTAGCTGCCGGAGGTTGAACTGTCCGTGCACGCCAGTCACGATTATCTGTCTCACCATACCGATTGTGTGCTGGAGTTGGAGTTTGTGCCTGCACTTGCACCTGAACAACAAAAGATTACCATTTGAGACAGAATTGCATGATTCAACCAGACTAATTGGCAGGACTGAGTAACATTGGATTAACACAGAAAGAAAACCAAGTGAATTACAACGACAGTGGGAATAGAAAAGAGCTCACATTTGGCTCATTGCGACCCCAGATCTGATCTTCACCATGAAGCTCCGTGTCAATCTCTTGCTTAATTCTTAAGATGGCCTCGGGTATGTCAATGATCTGTGAGAAAGTAAAACTATAATTGGTATGTGCAAAATTTAGTCTTCAGGTTGTCACAAATAGCTACAATACTTGCTCAATATAATAAGTATTTCTCGAATACACAGCAATATAAATATTATATGCCAGTTGAAGGTTAGGCCAAGCGCACAGGGAAAAAACACAAACTCGGTTTCCAATGTTGGCTCGATAGTGGCACTTTTCAACAAAACCAAACGATGGTGAGTATGTTAAGCAGAACACATTCAAGAAGATATTCGCAGCAAATTTCCTATCCAGAAACTGATATGGAATAACACAACAAATCTCAAGTACCTCACGCAGCTCAAGAAGTTGATCTCTTGTATAATGAATGCGCTCACGCGCCTCAAAATTTGAATCACCAATCTACAGCAAAAGTGCACACGTTAGCATACCAAAGTGGAAAACATACGTCCACAACTTTAAAATGAAATTGCAGGAGAAGACCACATTATGGAGAATTTCTGAGCAAAAAAACACTGTAAACACACAAAATAAAGTACATAACTACTGCAGCAATTTGTTTTATTCAGCTAAGGATGCTATACTTAAACAATATTCGCATTTTAAAACAGAGATATAGACATATATACATACATATATACATATATATATGCGTGTAATATGTGTATATATGAACTTTGCAGCCGAACAGGCCACGCTCAGTTAACAACTTATGCACAGCCCATTGTATCAGACAAGGTATGTAGAAGAACTATGCAAACCCTGAAATCTACCACAAACCCTAATCCTAACTGAACCTGAAACATCCAGCTCTAGTCAGTAAAAGCATCACATAAAAGTTAGGAGTGTCAGTCCCTCGTCTCACATTAACGTCTCCAAAAAAATTAGTTCAGCTGTGCAAGCGATGGCCACCACAAAATATCATCTACATGTCTAATGAGAAGCATCACCTAGCATCAACAACACTCCTCCCAGATTGGAGCATCCCTCAATCCCGAGATCCGATCCTCTCCCCGGATCTCCCCCTCATATGCCCCGCCATCAACCAATCGAATCCGCATCGAAACAGTACCACCAAGCCGCCAGATCGGATGCACAGGAAGCTCTCGCCCTCTCCCCCCCCCCCCCCCCCTCTCTCTGCCTCTCACCTTGGATGTGCCGGCGCCGTGGGAGCGGAGGAAGTCGGAGCCGGAGGCGGCGGCGGCGGCGAAGGCGGGGGCGAAGAGGCGGCCGGCGCGGGGGCCGCCGCCGCCGCCGGGGCGCAGGCTGATGACGGGCTGATCCTTCTCCATGCTTTCAGGGAACGAACAAATCCGACCAGCGGAGCCCCCGCGAAGCCCGATCGAGAGGGGGGAGGGGGGAGAAATCGCGAGGAAATCGAAACCCCTTTTCTCTTCTCCTCCTGGGCGAAGGTTGCGTTTGCGAGGCGGAAGAGGAGGAGGAGGAGAGGGGAGGAAGGGGAGGCGTGGGCGACGGAAGGTGGGGTTTTATCCCGGGAGCTTTAGGGCTGAGGGGTGGGGCCGGATTGTAGTTTCGTCACGTTTGCGTGGGCAGCATCGTACTTTCGCGTGCGGTGTGTGTAGGTGTTTGCCCCTCTTGGTGGCGTACTGGCGTGCGCTGGTATTTTTTGTGTGCGCGCCGGTATTCTGGCCGTCGTGGTTTTGGGCACGCGAGAGTGGGATATTTACGATTGGGGTATCCGGGCTTGGCAGCCTAGCAGGTCTGTGACCTGTGTGAGTGGATCAGTGAGTCATAGTATTATACCCGAATTTCTCTCGTTTTCTCTTTTATAAACACTAGCGAATTGTCATGTGTTACAATAGGATTTTATATTTAATATATTATTAATATATTATTATCAATTATTAACTAAAAGAGAAGGCCTATAGACCCTGAAATATAAATTTACAGATAAATTTGGCCCATAGGCCCAGTAACTTACAATATAGGCCCAATAGCCTAAACCGTAAGCCTAATCCCCCTCTCTTTATTTCTCCTCTCCCCCACCCACTCACCCAGCCGTCACTGCCTCCTCTCCTCTTCCCAGCCGTCGTCGCCTCCTCTTCTCTCCCCACCCACTCTCAATCGCGCTCCTCTCCACTCCGCGCTTCCGCCGGCGGTGTCGACGTTCCTCTGCTCCTATCCTCACCCGCACCTATCGCCGCCGACGTCCACCCGCTAGCCGGCTCACCTTCCCTGACGAAATCGATGCAGTGGTCGCGTGAGGCTCGGGGCGGCGCGCCTCCCTCCGCCGGTGCCATCCTCCTCCATCAACCCCATCATTCCTCGACCAGCGTCGCGCCTCCCTCCGCTTGCGTCGCGCCTGCCTTCCTCCGTCGACCTCCTTTCCAATGGCTACTCCATCCTCTCTTTGCAGCCTTTTTGGGCCCATGTATCATTGACTCTAGTGGTACTAGAGTCTTTTTAGTATGGTATAGATAAGCGAAATGTTTTGTTAATAGCTAAAAATAATCTATAGATAAAATGGTTTTAATGAATTTATATTTTAAAATTTGTATTTTAATTATAATTATAAGTATAAATAAAAAG
Source organism: Oryza brachyantha (assembly GCF_000231095.2). Taxonomy (NCBI): domain Eukaryota; kingdom Viridiplantae; phylum Streptophyta; class Magnoliopsida; order Poales; family Poaceae; genus Oryza; species Oryza brachyantha. The sequence goes on from NC_023166.2 coordinate 13,625,751, forward strand.
ATTGGATATGTCCTCTGTTCTCGTATAGAGCTAGGATTAGAGTTGGCAATTTGCCAGTAGGGGCAGGGAACCTTTTGGCCCATGGGGATTCGAGGTCAAGGCCACCATTTTGGTCGGGGATGGCGACGGGCAAGGCTTTATAACCATGGGGACCCAGAGATGTCTATTAGACTTTTGAATGTAACCCTAATTGCTCTAGTCAAATATTCTAACCTAACCCTAACTGCCCTCTCTCCCTCACACAATACACAAACCAAGTGGCAGCAGTGGCGCTGGCGCGACAGTGGGGACATGACGTGCGACGGACGGTCGGGCGCAACGGCGGGGCGGCACGGCAACCGTTGTCTTCCCACCCTCTCCGACGGTGAGTCCATCTCTTTATGCATGGTTCGTCGGGGGCATCGGGGCCCCGTTCAGGTCCGGGGATCCATCGAGGTCGGGCCAGGAAGAAAATTTGCCCCGTTTTTGATTTCGGGGTCGGGGTCGTTCTTGCCCAACCCGGCCTTGACCCGCCCCGCTGCCAACCCTAGCCAGGACGTATCCCTTTTTTGTTTGATAAATGTAATTTTAAGATCATATATTGAGAAATATTGTGAAGGGGTCCATGTTTAAATATACTAAGAGTAATATATTAATGTGTTTTTATGGAAAAGCCAAACGACATATTTGCAAACGAAAAATAATTTATAAATAAAACCTTTATATATATGTATTCTTGGATATCTAAAAGACAATGCTGAAAAATAAACTTCGGTGAAAAAACTCTCAAAATCAACTCTAAGTTCAAGACTGAAAATTTGAACTTTAGCTTATAAGTATAGGCAGAAACGAAAAGATGAGAGTGAATGATGGTTATCTTATCTCCAAATATTCGCCGTTGTACAAGTACCATCTATTAGCTTGATCCAAAAATTATAAGCATCTTTTTTTCTAAAATTAAGCATATGTGAAATGATTTACAAACAATTAAAAATAATTTATAAGTATAACTTATATATGGGTCCGTAGTGAGAAATAAAATGCTATAAAATAAATTACAATTAAAAACCCCCAATGTCAATTTAAAGTATAAATTTTAAAATTCAAAATTTGACTCATAATCATAAGATAATGTGAAAAGATAGGGTTAGCATGTTGCTTTGTCGACTGGATGCACGTCATGCATATCCATATTGGGGGTCATTGTTAGGACTTCAAATCATTTATGGATCCAAAATCTATCTGCACGAGGAATCCACTTTGCTGAGGATGAATTACACGGGGAAAGGTAGTGGATTTTATGAATCACTCCCCTTCTCCGTTATTTATATTCTCTTCGATCATAAGTAGCTGACTTTAGAACCTTTTTTTTGTCAAACTTTGATCAACAATAATTTCACAGACGCTTAGTTTGAAAAATGGCATGCATAAATTTGCCTCGAGAAATGCTATAGAAATATAGAACTACAAATTTGTTGGGCTTTATAAACTCCATTGTGTCTTAGTCTTGTTAACTGTGTTTGGTTCAAATTATTGTTTGATTTGCGGACAAGGGGTGGATATGGTGACACCTAAGAAATAATCCTCAAATATGTTAGAGAAACGAATCCGACCAATTTAAATGAATGAGACCATCTACCCTCGCTAATAATAATCGTTATAAAATAATTAGTGATAATTAATAAATAGCACATACTTGTTTGATTTTACAAGGTATATGTGTTCATATTGATATGCTTTATTATACATGGGATGTTTTCTTTAATATAGTAAGTTAGTCTTCCTTATGTTAAATTCATGGCTCCACTGTTGAAGGGCGAGGGCTTACCGTTTTATGCTATCGATATGTGATTAACTGAATTGTCAGGTGCATATAAAATATTTGTGTTATGTTTGTAAACTACAGTACAATTGGCCCAAGCAACAATTTTGCCCCATTATTGCCACCGGCCTTAGCAGCTTGTTTGGCACAATTTGCACCATGATCCTTTGTTCCTTCTCGGTGCCTATTCATTTTGAAGGAAAAAAACAAAAGATCACATTACTAAGGATTGAATTCCTTTAAAAGTCATTCTGTTTATAGGAATGAACCATAGGAAAATTTTCTTCTTACAAGATATAGAGAGAAAATATAGAAAAATTTCCATCCACTCAAACCTCTTGGAAAAATTCCATGGATTGATGTTGCCATAAATCTCTATTCCTCTATTTTTTATTTCTTTGGGTTGAAATTCCTCCAAACCAAATAAGCCCTCAATCTGGCCATCAGATGCGCTCTCTCTCTTTTCTTTGGAATTTACTTCGCCAAGTGGACCAATGGGCTGGCAGGAGACCCGCTAAACATGCGAATAATAATCATACTCCCCCTGTCCCAACGTAGGTGTATTTATAATATTGTGGAGACAAATTAGCTGTAGAAAAATGACTTCAATATCACTCATTAAATAAAAAGATCGTATGAAGTGATAGACAGGTAGGGAAGAAATTGATAGATATTTGAATAGGAGGTAATTAAGGGCCTATTCATTTTGAATAAATGATTGAATTCAAAGACATTTGGTTTGTAGAAACGAAGTAGAGGAAAACCAAAGAATTTTTTTCTACAAGTTGTAGAGAGGAAACATAGAAAAAATTCCATCCACTCAAATCTATTAAAAAATCATTTTTTTAGAGAATGATATTTTTTCATATCGGCTCCAATGGAGATTTGAACCCAGGACCTTAGGTACTACTCAGGTCACTGTAACCACTAGGTTACATGCCCTTTCACATGGATCAATATTGTCCTATATTCATATATCTTCACTTTTCCTATTCATACGAGTTAAAATTACTCCAAACCAAATAGATCCTAATAGAACAGTTATTACTCCATAAATACACTCTCTATGAGATAAGTACTTACTATGAGACATACAAAGATAGTGCTTGATCAAGGCGTGGGTGGTAGTGGGCACACGTTGTTTCAAAACGTACCAAAGAGCCATCGAAACGGAGTGGGATTGCTAGAGGGCCTTGAGTAGTTTCAGTCCGTAGTCATTTCATTTGAACGGCAACAAGTTTTCTGGAGAAGACGTGGAAAGTAAGAGACAATAGTTTAAGGTGAGATCCTTGGAGAGCATCTATATATTTTTCTTAAGGATTAAATAGGGTTGCGAAAGTATCTGAGGGTCTTGTCCTATTGCCGATCGGTGCTGCTGGTGGTGTTATTAGCTTAGGGAAATTTAAAACGTTGCATTCATATAAGAGAACGCTGAAATGCATTTGCAAGTTGGGATGAAAATGTGTTGGTGTGGCATCGAGTTAGTCGCTTCATCTCTGCATGGTAAATTCATCCATGCCGTGGGTCATTTGGTTTCATATGAATATGTCACACAATAGGTGATACCCTGTGTTGGCTGCCAATAATGCTCTCCCGAGGACTTGAAGCGTTAAAAAGGAGTTGTAAGTAACATGTTTCAATACTTGCCCTTTCTCGTGAGGTTTCAGTTAATTATTTGCTTGTAGAATCAGTGCATCTGAGCATGAAACTAGTTGCTTGTGGGATCAAACGATCAGTAGATGAAGTGGCAGCAGTGAAATGTTCTATAGTGCTGACGAACTTTCTTTTTAGAATATATCCTTTTCTTCCGTTTTATTTATAAACATAAACGTACGAGAAGGAATCAAGGAAATATACATGTCACCATGTGAGGTCGGTTTGCTGCATACATATATTTCCGAAATTACTCCTAGGTTAATATTCATGTAAAATGAAAGAAATAATATATATTTAATTTTTTTCTACATGTGCTCCTGAGATAGCTGCTTTTTGCCAGGAATGGAACGCCGATTCTTTCAGGATAATTCAACTTAAACATGAATAAACACTATAGTTTTGCATTAAGTTAAAAAAGTATGGTTGTACAACTGCAAGACAAGAAAAAAAAAAGAACAGAATCGTTTTGCTCGTGGCGATCGATTAGGCACCGAACTGCACGAGAAATTAATCATTCAAGTATTACAACTAAACCAATCACCGCCCTGCACTGCTAATCTTCTTACTCTTCTTCACAATCCCCTGCTCCTCCACCGCCACGCCCTTCCGCTTCGCTTCTTCCGCCTTGCCGTCGTCGCCGGTGCCGATTGAGGAGTACAGCGGCAGCGCGATCGACTCGGGCGCCTTGACGTGCAGCGCCCGCACGTTCCTCCACTTCCTCGGCACGCACGCCGCGGCCGCCTCCACGGCGGCCACCAAGTTCTCCACCGCCTCCTCCTGCGCCATCGCCGCGTGGCCCACCCGCACGGCGCGGCACGTGCCTCCCTCCACCCGCAGCTCCACGCGGAGCGCCGCCTCCCTCGCGGACTCCGCCCACGCCGGGTCGGCGAGGTCGACGGGCACGACCCGGCCCTTGGCCGCAGCCTTGCCTGCGCTCGGGAACCTGAGGCGGCGGTCCACGAGCACCAGGCCGCGGCGCGCGGCGGCGGGGAGCGACCCGAGCGCGGACGCGGGGAGCGGGTCGATGTCGTCGGGCAGCTCCGCCGGGAGGCGGTCGGAGACGAGGGAGATGGACGGGAACGGCGAGCGCGGGAGGCGGAGGGTGTGCTCGAAGCGGCGGACGGGCGCGCGCTTGAGGGTGACGAGCAGGTAGATGGGCTCCGGCGCAGGGGTGGGGTGATGCTGGAGCCACCGGAGGAGCGCCGCCACCGCGCGGGCCACGTCCTCGCGGCGAACGCGGTTGGCGGCCGCGGACTCCATCAGTGGCGGCGGGGGCGGCGGCGGGTGTTTGGGAACGGAGATAATAGCCGAGTCGTGGGGTTTAGGGTTTGTACCTACTACGCTGGTTGGACCCGAAGTGGGTTGGTCCTGGTTGAACCGGACCAGTAAGCCGTTTGAGCGGCTCGGCTCGGCTCGAGCGACCTAAGTGAGCCACGGCTCGAGACCTCGGCTCGGCTCGGGTTGCACCAACCCAAATACACACGTGGCGTGTGCATGGGCGGTGCTAGCAGAAAACGGAACATCCTGCGACGACCAAAGCTGAGTGACCATGCATGGTCCGTGGAAGAACACAGCAGCATTAAATCAGGACGACACCAAGGCCTTCAATGCCATGACACGCGCTTGGCGAATAAATAAACCAGCCATCTATCTTGGTCATATGTCATAAATCTGGCTATGTCATACTGGCTAGATATATCAAACCTTCTATACGAAGTATTTGTATGACCATAAACGTATATGGTTTGAAGATGATCTAATTAACTGTGATCAATGAGGTGTAGTGGAATTTGTTTCTTACTAATAATAGGCACAGACGCACAGTTGATTTTGTATTTGCAAGATCACCACATCTCCCTGTCCTCAAAACAATGAGGTCAACAGCCAGACAAGGTCCTCTCGACCGCATTCCGTCGCAGCCGCAAAGCATTGGCACGGTCAGTTTCACTAATTACCAGCCAATCATTCCCTCCTCCCGTTTGCTCTCGTAAACACGATACAGAGATGGGTGGATATATCTGAGACCGAATTTTAACTATCCGTCATAGGTACGTGGTGGTGGCTAGTTTTATATGAAAAAGTGATATCTCCCGATTACATTTTTAATAATGGTAAGATTACTTTTGTTTAACTCTTTGTTCTTTAGAAAATTTTGTGATCTTTTTAGAAAAATCTTGCTTTACCAAAATTTTCTTTTGTAAAATTTGATACATTTGGATAACTAAGTAAAGAAGTACCTAAGTTTTACACTATAAAATGTTACATTTTAAACGATGGTAAATTATCCAGTATACCTATAGTGGTTTCTTTCGTCGTACAAATTTATAGCCTAGCTCGCCTCACCATCTAATATTGCATCTAATATTGCGAGTATGATTTGGATTATAAACCATTAATTGAGGATCACACGCTAATTATAGCTAATCATTGGCGCGCGCGTTTACCTGGCATTGGCACAAAATCACCGCATGTCCCGCGCCCTCAAAATGATGAGGTCCACGGACATACACTGAAAAAACCACCTCAACCACATTTTGCCACTGTTTATTCGCAGCCTATAATAAGAAAACTGGTTCGGTTTCACTAAACAACCGACCATTTCCAGCTAGGCTCTTCTCATTTGCTCTAGCTCGTAGACGTACAAACATCTAACCTGTGAATCGCAACTACGTACGTACAGAGATGGGTTCTTCCGCTGGTGCCGTCCTTTTCTACTGCGTCTCTCTGTCCGTGGTCGCCGCCGCCGCCGTCGTGTCGTCCACCGCCGCGTTCGAGCTGCCACCCGACGTCGAACCAGACCGCAGCATATCAGGTAGCACACATGACTCCGGGGAAAAAAAATAATGGCGACGTTTCCTAGCTAGCTAACTCGATCCATTGCCGTCGTACGCTTAATTTGGTGTGCACCGATCATGCGTGCGCGCGCGCGTGGCGGCCATCGATCGATCTCAGAAACCGCCCTCGCTTCCTCCGCCGCGACGGCTACGACGACGTCGCGCAAGCTGATGGGCGCCGACAGCGCAGGTACGTAACTCGCGCGTGATTATTTGATGCCTAGCTAGCTATAGCTTAGTTTGGCGATCGTCGCCGTCGTCTGACGCGCGCGAGCTCGCGCGGCCGGCGGCGGGCGTGGTGTGTGCGTGCGCGCGTGCAGCGCCGACTTGCCCGGTGCGATTCGACCAGATGAAGGGATACGAGGCGCTGGGGGCCAAGTGCAGGAACAAGGCGACGGTGAAGGAGTGCTGCGCGGCGTTCAAGGCGCTGGCGTGCCCCTACAACAAGCTGCTCAACGACGCCGACAACGGCTGCGCGGACGAGATGTTCTACTTCATCCAGACCAAGGGCAAGCTGAAGCCGGGGACCATCTTCGAGAACTGCCTCGAGCGACCCCAGGGGCTCAAGTGCTGATCGCTGCTAGCTAGATGCTGATCGATAGATGCATCGATCTATCAGGCGATCGATCTGCTCGGTCGCTAGCCTCCCGCTTGATTTCTGAGGTCTTTCTCAATGGAAAGTTTCATTCCGTGGTTGTGAAAGCATCATGTCATCCGAGAATATTTAGATCGATGAATGAAACATGGTCTCCGATACAAAATTTCATTTCACGGTTTTATAGGCTAATTTATATTTAATAGTGACACATGTGATTGGTTTGGATGCATGTGAAATGCCGCAGTACTGTAGTCTTCTATGACAGTTTCATGGCCTATCTGATTTGGTGAAAATATAAGGGATTTTGATTCCTAAGAATTAGTTTCTATGAAATCATTCGACCTGTATAATGGGCCGTAGGAAAACTAAAGTTTTCCTTTCCTATAAGTTATAGAGAGAACATATAAAAAATTATATTCATTCAAGCCTCTTGGAAAAAAAATGTATGAATTAACGTGGACATGTATTCTTGTTCCTCTATTTTTATATTTTTATGGGTTAGAAATTCCTCCAAACCGAATAGACCCTCGACCAATTTCATTCTCTTGAAAACAATGTATGGTTTCATCTAGATTAAACTCATCCCTCATTTATTCATAACTATATTGTCATGTAATCAAATTTGTTTACATGACATTTTATTTATTGAAAATAAAACTTTCATTGGATTGACCTAATTATATATATGTTTTTTTTTTATAGTTTCTAACTTATCCATTGTATTCCTCACAATATACTTTTATCGGCCATACACATTTTACGTTTAGGACAAGACCTATTTAAGCTTGAAAACTTTGTAATTAAAACAACCGAGACCTATGTTGAATGAGATATACACTATACCAAATTATGGAACATGACATCAGCTGAATACATTCAAGGGCATTGAACGAACCATGCTTTTATCAAGTTATGATTGAATCCATTGTCAAGTTTGGTTAATCTTACCCTGTGGTTGATTCCAGTAGGTGTTGCTGTTTTTATTTTTAGTTTACGTCATGTCATTTGATGTTTTAAATTTAACTTGTACCTGCCATTGCCAGCATACTTATGCCATGTGCTTCTAGCATTTTGAAGCTTGATGTGTGTCTTGCTAGTGGAGTATTTTGGAAGAACAGTATAGGTTGGACTTCAGAAAAAAAGTTCAATTTAAACTATACTGTGGTATATATCTGGCGATTTCTAAATGAATGTGGAGCTCTATACGTACAACATTTTTGTTAACTAGGAACAGTGAAAAACAATTTTCAACTACATTCTGGGTAACATTTGTATTATCAGAAATTGTCCTAGGATTAACCCAGACATATTCCCGGTTCCCAGATATGTTCGTAGTAAACTAAAAGCTAATGATGAAAATAAACTACAATAAAAAACTATAATAAACTTTAAACTTAAGGTTGATAAATCAAATTTTGACTTATGAGCGTAAACAAAATCAAAAAGACAACGGTGATAACGCTAAATCACCTTGAACAACTGCAAGCATGTTTATTCACAGCCTAGCTATGATAAGAACACTTCTCGGTCGGTTTCACTAATCAACCGAACATATTCACTCCTCTCGTATGCTCTGCACCCTGCGATTAATCGCAAGGACAGGGAGAGGCTCTTCTTCCACCGGTGCCATCGTTTTGTACTGCTTTGCTCTGTCCGTAGACGCCTCTGTCGTCTTGCATGGCATGTCGTCGTCCACCGCGGTACGTACCCGAGCAGCCTGCAGGCTTCGCATCAGGGCGGAGCTAGGCTTGTTCGTCGGCGTCGGACAACCCTGGCAAAATTTCTAAAATCTCTAATAAAGCACTATTTCAATCTATGTTTTTCTATACTATACAATAGAGAACATCACACGATATTTTTGCTGGCTTCGCCTGATCAGATAGATAACACACAACTCCTGAAAAATTAGTGTGGCGTTCCCTATAGCAACATGAGATGGCACGTCGTAATTAACACGCATAAACCTAGTACTGAGGCGTGATCCTCTGACGCATGCACGAGAGTGGTGTGGCGTGCGCAGCTCCTCCGTGGTCCGTGCCCGGTGCGGTTCGGCCGGATGAAGGGTACGACGAGCTGGGGGCCAAGTGCAAGAAGCAGGAGAGACGATGAACTGATGGAGTGCTTAAAGAGGGTGGCTCCGTGATCTGTTTCTGTTTTAATTAAATCATTTTATTCACCATTTCGTTGCTCTTTCCTGACTTTAAATTTGGATGAACCCTTTGATTAATAAAAATATCACCCGCTACACCCGCAGATGCATAAGTTAATCTTATCTTATGATAACTCGATCTCTCACATCATTCAGAGTACCTGAATTCAAGACCCAACATATATTGTGATAACGATACAATCTTGAATCTTCAACATCTAAATATGATAAATTTATCGCTACGGCTGGTGCATTGGTACATTGCGATGTATCCTCTGTAGGAATTTCCTCTAGTACGATTCAGAATCAGTTGAGCCTCTTGATGCACACAATGCGTTCGAGCTCCTCGCGCACCGTCACGAGCAGCATGAGCGCCCCCAGCCGGCCCTCCACGTCGACCACGTGCTGCACCGTGCCGGTGTCAGGGTCGGCGAAGCAGTCGCGGCCAAGCAGCCGCAGCACGCCGTCCGGCGAGACGACCTCCGCCAGCTCCTTCCCCTCCGTCACCGTGAGCAGCAGATCCACCCCGTGCGCGGGGGAGCTGTACCCCACGCAGTGCACCACCCGGCCGCCGAACGCCGTCACCTTCGCCTCGTCCACCACCGGGAACAGCTTCCCGCCGATCTCCAGGAAATCGCGCCGGTCCTCCTCCTCGGCGACGATGCAGTCCTCGCGCGACACGGGGAGCACCTCCCCCTCGTGCTCGACGAAGTCGCGCGCGACGCCGCCCACCATCTCGCGCCACCTCGTCAGCTGCGGAGCATACGGGGACGTCATCTTGATGTTATGCCGGCTGGAGGCGGCGCCGCCGCCGCACAAGAAGAGGCTAGCTGCGGCGCACAGGAGCAAGAGCGATGCCCTACCCGGGGAATGCATGCGCTCTCGATAGCAACCCACCTCGATCTATAAAGGAGCGCGAGCTGGAGGCATTTGCAACACAGGCGTACGCCGGTAAGGAAACAAATTAAGTTGGCTGAAAACTAACGGTCACGACTGGACACAACACAACACGCACCACTGCGCGACCGCGAGCCAGTTCACAACCAACTGTGTTTTCCTTTCCTTTCCTTTTATTGCTCATTAATTGTATTTTCCTTTCCTTTTATTGCTCATTAATTAATGTGACATCCACTTTGTATTATGTATTCTGGCTAAACTAGGGCGTGTAAGAGCATCCTCAACAGCTCATCTATCATATCCTCTATGCTGAAAATAGAGGATAAAGGCTACAAATTGAGCTTCAACAGAATGGCTATCATATCATCTATTTTTAGATATTATCCATATTAGGAGAGAGAACATTCATATTTAGATGATCTCTCCGTCCTCCAAAGAGATATAGAGGATGTCATATATAGATGATCTAGTAGAGTACAAAGAAATATGAAGGATGAAACTAGTTTAGATAATCATCCAAATGAAGATATGGATGACCAAATTTAGATGAGCTATTAGGGATACTCTATGTATGCTTGGTGCATACCAACCTCATCAACTTGCCATTTATGCGGCTCTATTTAGTTTAGAATTACCGTGCGGAAAAAATGATGTACGAACTACGAAGATGTACTGCGCTCCCCTATGCGATTCTGATAAAATTTCTAGCGCGAAAAAATATTCGCAAAAGTATTTGATGTAGGAACTTTGTAAAAAAAATCTATAGGTGATATTTATATATAGAAATTTTGTTTTCCAAGTTGGACTCGGCGCACTCCAACTTTTAGTATGAGCTAGTAGAAACTTTGTGCCAATAAATTTCTCTTAAATGATATTAGCACACAAATAAATCTAGTTAAGGCCAGAGAATTTTATAATATGAAACGAAGGAAATAATTTTTAATGTCAAAGATTTATTTATAGAAACTTTGCACACACAAAACTTCTATCTATAACCATGGATATCATGGATGTTCTTACTTGCACAAATATTCGCGCATGAGATACATCCAACCACTGTCTCCATCTCAAAATATTTTTTTTGTCCTCCTATATAAATACATAACTAAAATCTCAAAATATAAAATTTATTACTTCAACAGTGGGTGAAGCTCATACATCCCGTTGAGGCGTGGACAAGGAGTTAAGGACTAAAAGCCCATAGAGACATATCTCCAACGCAATTTGAACAGAGCCCAACATGGACTGGGCTTACCGGGGCAACGGGGCTTTGAGCTTGACCCATGCCAGTGCACGTGAGCGCTCAGCTGCTCACTACTCAGCAGCTCTCACCGTGCTAGTGCAGGGACCGGCGGATGACGGCGGCGGCAGGACGGTGCTGCTTGTGGGCGCGCGGCGGCGGCGCCTCTCAATCCCGACTTGACGAACGACATCGATCAGCAACGGGTGCGCAGGGCGGCAGGGGGCATTCTCCTCTCATGATCATAACGCGGAGCAGGCTGACGCGTTGCGTCGGGCCTCTTCTCCAGCATCTGCCGCGCGAGGGGCTAGCCCCAAGCGTGGCGGATCGATGCATCACGCATGACTCAACCTTTTGTGGCTAGCTGATGGAATACCCCACACCGTAGCAGCCTATTTGGTCGCCGGTGTGGAGGCAAGGGGGCGGCATACGGTGTCTGTGATTTGCACCTGCGACGATGACCCGATCGAGCTCACAACCAAAGGGCTGTTCAACTACGGGTTTGTGCGGGTGTTTCTGGGGAACCAACCCAACGCATAAATCTTCACGGAATCACGGGTTGAACGGTTTGGGTTGGCTGGCTTTCTGGTTTGCGTCGTGTGCTTGCTCCTTCCTTTCTATGATCCCCAAATCTGTTGATTCAAGAATGCAAGAAGCAACAAGAATTCAAGTTTGCTACTACCAGAGACAAGGCCATTGGAAAGCAACGATCTGCGTGCGTCATGTCGCCGGCAATAACTTAGCTAGCACCGCGCTCTCGCCGACGGCCGGCGCCCCCATCCTGATCACGATTCGTGGCGAGCTCAGCCGCCGCCTGCCGTTTTTTTCTCTCTATGCAGTTACGCTCATTCCTTTTATGATCTCCAAATCAACATCCCAATCTCGTCTGGCGTCAAGGTGGCTACGCAGATGACAGCAGCGAGGCGGCCTTAGCAACCGCCGGCGGAGGGACGCGTGCTGCCCCATGGGGCTTCGGCGTTTACTGTTCTTGCATACTCCATCAGCGCAAGCTCCGCACAGCGCTGCTAGCTCCTTGTACCTGTCCGACGAGAAGACTAGCGATTACAGCCATGGTTTTTCACGGGTTGCAGTGACCCAACCCACCCCATGGAAAACCAACGAAGCGGTTTTCTGGGCTGGTTCTGTGGTTCAGCAGGTTGACAGGTTTAAACCCAAACCATGTACAGACCTATATATTATACTGTACTCACTTTGGTAAAAGTATTTATAGTTTAGGATTAAATTTAGTTAAACTTTTAAACTTTTGATAATCAATTTTTGTTAAAATAAATTTATAAAATCAAATAAATTTATAATATTATGGTAGTATATTTCGAGAGAAATCTACGTATATACTTGGTTTTGTGTTTTAACTAACTCATTTACGAAAGAGATGATTGTCTGATTTTTAAAGTTTGATCATATTTCATCATAAAACAACAACCTTTTTTTACCGGAGGGAGCATTATAATCCTCGTGTTAAAAATATTTATTATCTAGAATAAAATTTAGCTAGACTTCTAACATTTATGACATTTCGATCAATGATAAGTGGGTCTCTAACTATGAATTTTATTTATAGCATGTTTAATGGGCACTGTATGGACTTTATTCCTTCAAATTCGATGTTTCACGTACCAGAAACAAATGTTTCAACTGCAATTGGTTAAAATTTCAGGGCATACGAGAAATTTCATTTATAACAATATATTTTTCATTCAAAATATAATGGTTGAGATCTCTTAACAATATTTAATTACAATAAATATAAATCTGCAATTAGGTCACATTACTGGATAAGTCATTTGAGATAAAACATTGTTTAAAGATTGCTAATAAAGTCTATGGGATGATAGAATTATCACGTGCATGTGACATCATGATTTATAAGCATGCAGATGAAACCCAATAAGGCTGCGTTTAGATAGAAAAAAAAATTTTGCTAGTCACATCGAACATTTGACCGGATATCGGAAGGGGTTTTTGGACACAAATAAAAAACAAATTTCACAGCTCGCCTAGAAACCACGAGACGAATCTTTTGAGCCTAATTAATCTATCATTAGCGCATGTGGGTTACTGTAGCACTTATAACTAATCATATACTAATTAGGCTCAAAAGATTCGTCTCACGATTTCTCACCTAATTGTGCAATTAGTTTTTCGTTTCGTCGATGTTTAATGGTCTATTTAAATGTCCAAAGATTCGATGTGATATTTTGGTGAAAAAAATTTTGGAAACTAACAGGCGTAAGTTAATGAGTAGCTAAAAGTCCTACAGTTGGTGAGAGTGTAAAGCTATAGCAGTAAGAGGATGTTTGGATCGATAAGACTTTTTTAAGTAAGTGTCATATCAAATGTTTAGACAATAATTAGAAGTATTAAATATAGATTATTAATAAAACTTACCTCATATTCTGGACTATTTCGCGAGACGAATCTATTGAGCCTAATTAGTCCATAATTAATGAATATGATGCTACAGTAAACATTTGCTAATCATTTATTAATTAGGCTTAAAAAATTGTCTAATAAAATAGCTTTTTATGTATTTAATTTTATTATCAGTCTATATTTAACACTCTTAATTTACGCCCAAATATTTGATGTGACGAGGGAAAAAAATCCCTAGATCCAATAGCCTATAAGTAGATACCGACATACCGGAGGGTCGTCGGATTTTTTGAGTTTCGACTCACCCGATGTGACTAGTCGCGAAAAAAAAACAAGACGCAGAAAGAAACAGTGCCGCACGCGCGCAGATCTCAGCGTGTAAACAGTGACGCTACACGTTCGACCTTCGAAAAATTTTTAACTACAGTTCATAAATTTTAACTATATATTTATTTCTCCGATCTAAATTTAAATACACGTGACACCCTATCTATTTTACTATAGCTTCATCCTACGTGTCAACACAGTAGGTACATACGAGGATGTGTTCGTGTAGCTGGCTCAGCTCGGGGCGCGCCCGCGCCCGCGTAGTCGAGTACCCGGTAGCGCGCCGCGCTCTCTCTCGCAATCGCTAGCTCTCTCGGTTTGAAATGTCGACGTCTCTCGGCTTGAAATGTCGACGCCGCGTGTGCGCGCGTCAGTCGAGATCACGATCACGGGTGACGACGGACGACGGACGTCGTTGAAGCTGCGCGCCTGAGACGCGCGGGTGAGAGCGTGGAGCATACTGCTGGTAGCTGCAGATTGCATCAAACCTTCAACAATGCAGCGCAAGTGGCCCTGCGCAGCAGACTTTGGCGCACTAGCACTACTAGTAGCTGTTTGATTAGTAGTAGGCAGGAAAATTGTTTCCTCGTAACAGCTAACTGATCCCACGCTTGGAGCATCCCAACAATAAGATCATCTATATATGACATCATCTATATTTATTTGGAGGATTGGAGAGAGAACATCTAAATATAGAGTTTCTCTCTCCTACTATGGATGACATCTAAAAATAAATGATGAGATAGATGTTCTGCTGGAGCTTTAACTTTTACTCTTCATCCTCTATTTCTAGGATGGAGGATAGGACGGATAAGCCGTTAGGATGCACTTAACCAACACGGTTGAACCTGCTCTGTTTCCATTCATTAGTCTTGAGAATTGAGAGATAAACCCAAAAACCTCTCGTTGGCTATAACAACAAAGCGCCCAGATCATCCAAAAACAAGTTCGCATCGAGCTGCCTTCCGTCTTTAGCTACTACCGGTTCGCGTACTGATCCCAATCATCCAAGGACAACGGTGACGCTGACGCTGCTGATATCCGCGGGAACCGTACCAGGTACCACACCCGCCAACGACCCCCCGTAGAATCACCATTTTTCCGCGCTGGATAACGTGGATTGGACGCGCGCCAGCGTACACACCACGGCGTCAAACCGGTGTACTCAGCATCGTCTCATCATGACCTTGTTTCGTGTTGCCCAGTCCATCAGCCGACAGCCGCCGATAGACCAACGCCGCGCCCCAAGTCCAGATCATTTAGGCGTTGTTTAGTTCTTAATTTTTTTTTCAAAAACATCGCATCAAATTTTCGGATATCTAAATAAAGCATTAAACATAGATGAACCAAAAAACTAATTGCACAGTTATGAAAGAAATCTTGAGACGAATCTTTTGAGCCTAATTAGTCCATGATTAGCCATAATTGCTACAGTAACCAATATGTGTTAATGATGTATTATGTAAGCTTAAAAGATTCGTCCCGTGGTTTCTAGGCTAGCCGTGAAATTCATTTTTTTATTTATGTCTAAAAACCTGTTCCGATATCCGGTCAAACATTCGATGTGATTTTTTTGCCAAAAAATTTTAACAACTAAACAACACCTTAATTTAATTGCTTCTTGACTGATGTAATCGAACGGAAAGCAACGTGCAGCTGCAGTGACACGCCGTGCAATGACCGAAGTCCACTACTACAAAACATACATAAGCAGCGTTCGAAACCGACTGACCAGTAACACTTTTTCCTTTTTTTGCGCATGTTTCCCAATCTATTAAACGGTGTATTTTTTTTTAAAAAAATTTATATGAAAGTTTTTTCAAAAATTCAGATTAGTTCATTTTTCAAATTTACAAAAGATAATATTTAATTAATCATATGCTAATGACTTTTTTCAAGTTTCGAACGCGCCCATATTGGTGGCGGTGTACGTAGCCAGGATAATGGAACACGCTTGTCACCATGAATTTGTTTGCTTTTAAATTTTTCTTTTATAATTGAAAGCTGAGGTGCTTACCATTAATTAATACTGTTCATTTTTTTTTAAAAAAAGCAAATTATAATTTCATTGACGGTATGGAAATATATTCATTTATCTGTCCATCAAACAAACGAGAGAACGAAAAATGATGATGATGTGCCGCGCCATTTGTGTATATTATTCATTAGCAACATAATTTACACTCACACGACTACCATCTCAATAAATGATTATTCCTATGTACCGAAAGGGTGAGTTAAATCAAGTCAAATTATTGAAACTAGTACTAGCTAGTACGTACATTGAAGTCATGAATACAAGTTCAAAGGAAATTAACAAAAGGCAAAACTCGTTAGATATAAATATAACACAAGCGTTCGTCGTCACAGCCTCGCAGGGCGTCACCCGTGTCAGCATGATACTCAGCTTACGGAGGACAGGGGAAACGAATGAGGGTGAACTGGTGTGAACTGATCAGCCATAGGATTACGTAGGTTATGAACCCCTACACGGAAACAACTAAGATACTCATCCTATTTTCTACTCGACGATAATTCTAGATATACGTTTGAGTATTCCATTTATTTTTTAAAAAATATACTTATTAATTATTTTGTTATAATTTGACTTATTACTTAAAAACTTTAAGTATGATGTCTAATTTTATATATTTGTATAAAAGTTTTGAATAAGGATCAATCAAATATAGATAAAAAATCAACGAAGTCAAAAAAAAATAGTGTATTACTGTGAATACGCTGTTTAAACCCAATGCAAATAATTATTAAGTCCTAAAGAATGATATTCAGGGTGTAGTTGTATGTTTTGTTCTTCCCCTTTCTCTAAAGCAGCTTTACTTAAGCACAAGTATTGATCAACTTTAGATCTCACTATCTCCGCGTATCTCCTCCATAGTTCAGGGAACATGACGACGTCAAAACTATTCTGATGTCTTTACCTTAGTTGTTCTCACTCTTCCAAGGCCTTGCAATGTGCGTTTTCTCGTATCAATTGCCAAAAGGCATGCCTTTACCTTATTTAAATATTCGAAAATGTAACACGATGATGGGCACGTCCAACAACAATCTTCAGCTTGCCTCTATCACAGGGTTAGGTAAATAGAATCTTCGGGGCCAGATCACCGTGTATATGTACTCCGTATATGAACTCTGGTAAATTTGGTTTACCTTTGTTAATTCGCTGCATAAGGGTGATCGTGCAAGTGCGGTGTAAAGCTATAAATGCGCATGGCGTGCTGTTTTTGTGAGTACTTCGCACGAAAATAAGAATTATTGGATGAAATATGTGTCTGGCTCTCGAAGTCAAATTGTCGTAGCAGGTTCCGTTTATTTTTACCTTGGGAGATGGCAATGCGTGTAAGTTTAGTTTCTTCGTGATAACTAAAAATTCATGATAACTAACATTTATTTTATTTATCACACCTTTTAATATTTATTTTTAAAATAATTTGTCCCAAAACTTATTTTGTAAGCTATTAAATGACACGTTTAGTGCAAAAATTTTCTAACTATTAAATGTAAGTTTCTTCCTATGGCTTTTGATGCAGAACAGGCTGTGGACGGTAGACTAATTGCAAGTAAGGAAATAACTGAACAAGTATTTTTGCCAGCTATATTATAGAAACATGAAAACTTCACAACACTTGTTCAAAGAATGCACATTTCTAAGGGAGATATGGACAACGATCGAGAATCTACCAAGTATCAACTGGAGAGCATGTGAGCACGAGCAAGAACAGTCAATCCAAGATTGGTGGAGCAACAGAACAGCAGCAGGAAACAAGAAAAATAAGAAAAGGGTTTAAGAGCTTACACATAATAGTATCATGGGAGATTTGGTGCGAAAGAAAAAGAAGGATTTTTCAGGGGAAGGAGATGGAACGAGGACAGCTCCTAGAGAAAATCAGACAGGAAATAAAAAACTAGACTACTGCAGAGCGAAAGACCTTGTGAGCATAATCGATTGAGGATTGCTGAAGAGCGGGCGTCTGCTGGGACTTGATGCATTTTCCTGCTTTTTGTGCGGTTTCTGCTGAGTGCGTTTTGCCGGCAAGGCGGCAACGCCGAACTGTTCACGTCACGGTTTTTTTTGTTGTATGGTGTCTTGTACATATTTCTCCCCTCCTAATATATACCACGCCGGGGTATGATGGCCTTCTTTCAAAAAAAAAAACTGTCAATATAAAAATTCTTCAATTCATATCTCTAAAGTAAGATTGCCACATTACAGTAATTAATTAAGTCATTTATATCCTCAAATAGCTATAACCGAAATCAAGTATTTTTTCAATCTTTTAATCTTTCAATTAATTTTATAAGCCAAAGTGGAAACCATCACTCTGGTTGATCCTTGTAAATCAATCAAACTAGCAAAGTTGATCAAATACAATTGGCTTGTCTTATTGCTCGATCTTTTTGCTAACATTGTACTAGCGAATTATTTGTAGGTTGTTCATGAGATACTATCACGAGTATATATCTTATCGTTGTCAGGAAGGATATTACCAAATGGTCCTAATAACCAAGCAAATAGTTTATCAAATCATCTTTCTGTCATATAGTTGTCAACTAAATATATGACACTAATTAATGCTGGCCACAATTGGTTCTAACAGAAAAATATAGTTTTTCTTGACCCATTTCGGCAGCCAATTAACTGATATCTCGTCCTATATTACTATATCAGCTATAAGCTCCTTAAGTTAAAACTTGGCGGCTTTTCCACAAGTTGATTCATTTGGACCGCAACAAACATCATTCAGCTACACGATGCCCCCGCACTCGTGGTGCCGGCCGGCTGCTCTCAGCTGGACATGACACGACGAGAACGATCTCATGAACTCTATCGCACACTGTACCACACAAAAAACGTCCAGGGTCGGGTCGCGTGAGCCGTGTCCACTCGAAAAGGCTAAGGGGTGATTTGGTGTGAGCCGCGTCTACTTAAAAAGTCTAAGGAGGGGGGGGGGGGGGGGGGGGTAATTGTCTAGCTTTTATAAAAGAAACAAATAATATATTGTAAATAAAATTAATTTATGAATAAAAATTTTATATAGATATTTTTAGTGATTTAAAAGCTAAAGCCAAAAAATAAACTTTGGTGAAAAACCCAAAAAAATATATTCAAATTAATGTTAAAAATTTAAATTTTGCTTATAAGAATAAAAAAAAAGATAGGGTGTAACCGGCTAACTTTCATTTGTTCAACACTTCATATATACAAAATTAAACGCTCAACTTTCTAACGTATAACTTTTATAGATATATTTTTAAGATAATATTTTTACACACATGTGTTTTACTCGATACTTTATATGCTACAAATTTGTTTGTACATATACACTTTTATATATATCCTGTAGTGCAAAAACACAATCTTTTACATATATCTCAGATTATATATATATATATATATATATATATTCATCCGTATATATATTCGCAAGGATTAACATATGTAATATCGTTCACCCCGTTAAACCCGTCCGTGTCCACCGGGCACCGGCCACCAACTCCAGCCCCCCATCCTTCCTCGGGTCCGGCCGGTCCGTGGCCATCGCTCGCGGTCGCCATCTCACCAACCCCACGCCTCACCCGTCACCTTCCCCACGACGCCACACGGAGGAAAAAAAAAACCCGAAAAATAGGAGAAACCGGCGGTGCGAAAGCCGGAAAAGTAGAGGGGAAAAACTAGTGAACTGACGATGATGATGATGGGGTGCGGTGCGGGAGCCCGGACGGTCGGAGGAGGCCTCTCCGCCCTCTCCGTCCGCACGCAACCCCGCCGCCGCCTATAAAAGCCGCTCCACCCCCAGCTAGCCCACCAGCTGCTCTCCACCAAGAGCTGCTCCCTACCTGGCCTTTGATCCCAGCTCCAGATCTGATTCGCGGCGTCGTGCGTGCTCTCCTCGTTCTAGGTTGGTCTGGTTGCTGGTGCTGCGCCTGCTTGTTCCGCGGTGCTTGATTTTTTTTTTTATCGTGTATGTGTGTGGTGGTTTCGGATGCTCACGAGGTGTTTGGTGGTATGCGGCGTCGTTGACAGGGTGAAGATGGCGATCACGGTGAGGAGGTCGACGATGGTGCGGCCGGCGGGGGAGACGCCTCGGCAGCGGCTGTGGAACTCGAACCTAGACCTCGTGGTGCCGCGGTTCCACACCCCGAGCGTCTACTTCTACCGCCGAGGCACCGAGGAGGGCGCGCCGGAGGGGTTCTTCGACGGGGAGAGGATGCGGCGCGCGCTGGCCGAGGCGCTCGTGCTCTTCTACCCGATGGCCGGGCGGCTCGCTCGCGACGAGGACGGGAGGGTCGAAATCGACTGCAGCGGGGAGGGGGTGCTCTTCGTCGAGGCCGATGCGACCGACGCCTCCGTCGACGATTATGGCGACTTCGCGCCCACCATGGAGTTGAAACGCCTCATCCCGACCGTTGAGTACACCGACGACATCTCCTCCTTCCCGCTCCTCGTGCTCCAGGTGAGCCCAAAATTTTTTTGTACTAGTTACAGTTAGACCCAGGCACAAAATCAGAAGAGGTTAGAGATAGCTTTCTGGAAGTGGAACGCAACAAGCCAACAATGCTCTGCTAGGTCCATTTTGCCCACTGATCCTAAGTGTTTGGAGCTCCGCCTACTCTAGGTTGGTGCTTATTTTCTGCATCATATGTACGGTTCCATCCAGGCAGTTGATGTCTTGCTGTTGCGGGTGGGGTATATTTCTAGTTTGATGGTTATGCTTGTTATGATAGTTTAATAGCGGTTGCATAGGAATTAGGATTTTAAAACACCATCTCTAAAACATCACCATTCAATGTCAATAATCAATACATACTGAAAAATGAAGTATATGCTTCACTTCGACTCTGCCAAAGCTGTTATGAAAACCAGCACCGATAGCACAATAGCCAAACATGGAAGAACCCCATAAGAGATCCAAACTTAATGACGACGCCTAGACACGATATTTATTAATGAGGTTTTAATCCAAAGCCTACATCCTTGAGAAACTGATTACAGACTCTTTTACCTGATCAACCTTAATTAAAGCATATCAAGGTATCAGCCACCCTCAACCAGCTCAGTCACCGTGCGGTTACAACTTGATTTCTCTAGAGTGATTGTATCATATAGATTTGAAATTCGTATTTGCCTAGGACTCTACATTGTCTTCTATGGTTATACAATTTAAAAGTGCACGCAGTATGATTGAACTAGCACCTTAAGAGTAACAGACAACAAAAGCCATCGGTCATGAGGGTACATCCCTGCCAAGCTTGAGAACTATCACTAAAATATCACTTTAGCCCATTAATTTGCACCAATGCATCCTTATACTTTGTCTTAAACTACTAAACTTATGGATATTGGAATTGGATTCATAACCTACTGATATGTGAAAATGTGAAATCATAAACTTATCCCATCCGGAGCTTTGTAACATTGGCTGTGCATGTTCAACCTTGCTATTATCTGTTACATGCTACTTTGTGATTATGACTATCAGATTATATAAAAAAAACTCGACCAATCTAGGACTAGGAGGAACTAGGTGCCTTTTTTACTTAAGAAAAGATAGGCACCCAAATTCGCTTCGATGAGGAGTTGAACTTGGTTAGTCTGGCCATACATCCACATCCTTGACCAACTGAGCTAGGCTCAGACTTAGGGGTGGTAATGGGCCAAGACCCATGGGTCCTTTCACAACCTAACTCAGCCCTTATATATTTTTAGCTCAAAAATCTATAAAGTTTCAGCTCACCCCCTTTTGGAGCCTGCCCTTAAACTTTGTAGGCTAAAAAGTTGGGCACATTACCATCCCTAGGCTCAGTTCCTACAGACTATAGTCACTTAGGCATAAGTGCAGATCATTTTTAAGTTACTGCTGATATTTAGTGCTTTAATTATTCTGGACTTTTCATGCCGGAAATAATGGTCAGACTTCACCAAAGCATGCTGTTAGATTGGGAACAATTTCAGTAGGTACTAATGTTTGCTTCTAGGACATATATGGCTCCCATATATGGTTGGTTGGTCAGTCTCATAGCTCCAAAATGTCAACCATTTGCTCCATGATCATGACAGGAGGGGATTTAACGGAGTTTGATGTTGACATTTCTGATTGTTAGGCTTCAACTAGCTCAAAAGCTTTGTTTTGCCGGTTCAATAACTGGAATCCTTGCCCTGTAGAATCTCGTGAGGTGTTTTCCCTTGATGTATACATCCTTCAGGTTGCATGTTCAATTCTGTCTGAAATAAAATATGTCTGATCTGCTCACCATCTGGTTGTCTGTCATCTACTGCATTTCATGCTGGAATCCTGGTGGATAAATCAAATAGGTTGAGACTTGAGTGCTAGATGGAACGTACTTGACTTTGAAAGAATATGGTGCAGCGTATGATACAGATTGTTGATGAAATGAATTCATTTGCTTTTATATCAAGTAAACCCTGCAGAGTCATTTAGGAGCTAAAACTTTTTCTAGAAAATTGAACACTGTAGTAAGCGAGGCATATGCTAATAATTTTTCCTAGCAACGGAAATTGTTTGCAAGCACTTTTGATAACATAAAATTGAGCCAAAATATACAAGGTTACAAACCATAGTTTCATTCAAAATTTTTGTTCACTGGTATGTCAGCAACCATGTGCTAAATAGATAGTATTGGGATGGTGAGCTGCATGTTTGTTGGTATGAAAATCAGAAAATGATAACCTAACTGAAGCATGTTCCATGTGGTAACTTTTTGTTTATAATAAGAAGTTAATAGACCGTACTTTTTGCGCATTTTGTTCCATTTTTAGAAGTTGTTTAAACTTTTGATTTCCTCTCATTTTATCAACTCTAGCTGTTATTAACCTGTTTAATGCTTGTTTAGATGGCACACTAACTTCAGTTGCGGTGTGCATGTATCAAACTCTTTTTTTTTGTGGGCTCGGTTGACAAGGAGCCATTTGCGTATAGCCTTCTCTGTAAGTTGTCAATAGTCTCAATAGAATGTCTCGCAGTTGTGGCAAAGGTTGCTTGCAGAGTGCTTCCTCAATTTTTGGATATACTCTAAAGATCTCGCATGTGCATGTTTTAAAACGCACACATGTAAAACATCATCGAACATTTCTTGAGTGGCCATAAATTCTACTATGTGATAGCAGTCACTGTCAAATAGGCACGGATCTGTTTTCATTCTAGAATAACTTTGCCATCTCATCTTGTGGTTCATGGCCTGGATTTAGTTGTGTTTGTTGTTTTTTTACATGCAATTATTTTTTTTATTTGTGACCTCATTGGTTAATTAATTATGCTAGACAAATTTATACCAAGGTGGCACTATATTGGTTATTCATCACTTATCTGATATGACATAGACCAACTTTCAGTGCCCCCTACCTGTAGATGTATTTGGTTTGTCACTAACTGTAAGCACGAATGCATGACAGTAGTCCAATGGACCAAACTTATCAGTAAGGTAGAACAAATATGTTCCTATAACAGAACATAGGCCCCGTTCGGCACCATATATAACTTATCTAGATTCCCTCGTTTTCCACGTGCACACTTTCCGAATTGTTAAACGGTGTATTTTTGCGAAAATTTTCTATAGGAAAGTTGTTTTAACATATCATATTAATCTATTTTTAATTTTTTTATAAATTAATAATTAATTAATCATGTAGTAATCTATTACTATGTTTTCCGCGCCGGATAACTTAGCCCAAAACCCACCCCAACAAACGCGGCCATAGTCTAATGTGCATGTGTATAGTGTCAACCAATTATTACCATCATGTTCCTTTGCAATTTCATTTAATCATCCATACCCATTTTTCACCTCATGAAGTATGTCCTTATTCGTGATTAGGTTTAAACAATTTTGGTTCACATTTATTACTCACTAATTTGCATGCCTGCATGTTTCATGTTAATTGATGATAAGGCATAGTACATGGGTTATGAGGCTTGCGCTAGTTTATGGGTCATCACTTATGCTCTTGTTTGGATTTCTTTTTTCGCTGATGACTAATGTTTTGTCATATTTTAATGGTAGAATCAGAAATAGAGAATTTAATAAATGGTGTTATCAGTTGCTGCACCTTACAGATTATAGTTAAAATGTTTATGGCTGCACCAAACTATTTTGGTGGCAATGCTTATGTCTTGCATGCTAAGTCTTGAAAATTCAGGTAGAGTTTTGTTGTTGATTTTGTTATTCCATGGCTAAATTCTACATCCAGATTGTTTATGCCAATTGGTATAAACAACTTCCTGTGTCATTCATGTATATATATCTCTATAATCGTAAGTTGTAATGTTGCTATAATGGTATGTGCAGTTGAAAATATGAATTATGTTTATCTAGTAAAGAGTACGAAACATTTCAAGACTAATTCCCCTTGGATTTGTTATTTTATTTCAGGTGACCTACTTCAAGTGTGGAGGTGTCTCCCTTGGAGTTGGTATGCAACACCATGTGGCAGATGGCATGTCCGGTTTGCATTTTATTAACTCATGGTCTGACCTATGCCGGGGAATTCAAATTGCCGTCATGCCCTTCATTGACCGCACTCTCCTAAGAGCCCGAGATCCACCAACTCCATCATACCCGCATGTTGAGTACCAGCCTGCCCCAGCTATGCTGTCTTCCATGCCCCAATCTGTTATTGCTAAGACAACGACGCCTCCAACTGCTGTGGACATTTTTAAGCTTAGCCGCTCAGACCTTGGCCGTCTACGCTCACAGCTCCCCTCAGGAGAAGGTGCACCGCGTTTCAGCACATATGCAGTGCTTGCTGCGCATGTCTGGCGATGCGTGTCTCTTGCACGTGGCCTGCCTACTGAACAGCCAACCAAGCTGTATTGTGCCACTGATGGGCGCCAAAGGTTGCAGCCTCCACTTCCAGAAGGTTACTTCGGCAATGTCATCTTCACTGCCACTCCACTTGCGGAGGCTGGCAAGGTGACCAGTGGACTGGCAGATGGAGCAGCAGTCATCCAAGAGGCGCTAGATAGGATGAATGATGACTACTGCCGCTCTGCGTTGGACTACCTGGAGCTGCAGCCTGATTTATCAGCATTGGTCCGTGGAGCACACACTTTCCGGTGTCCTAACCTCGGACTCACTAGCTGGGTGCGCTTGCCAATTCACGATGCCGATTTTGGATGGGGACGACCTGTATTCATGGGCCCTGGTGGCATCGCCTATGAGGGGCTAGCGTTTGTCCTCCCAAGCGCGAACAAGGATGGTAGCCTATCCATAGCCATCTCATTGCAGGCTGAGCACATGGAGAAGTTCAGGAAGCTGATCTTCGAGGTGTAAGCAGACTGCTTAAATTATGTCACAGAGAAGCTGTAGAGCTAGAGTTATCAGGTAAACGACCTTCAAGCATCGTCATGTTGGCTATTTATTTGGCCAACATTCCTGTACCACAGCTTTAGCACCTGTTGAGCTCATTGTCTGGCCACATTCCTGTACCTTTGCTTGCAAGGATATTTATTTGGCCATCATCATAGCCTTGTGACGATGTGAACCACCAATAATGGGTTATTTTTGTTTTCGTTTAAGATAGAAATCAACAATGGAGAAAATGTGCTGTATTTTACATGTCATTTTTTCCTAGTTACCAAAATACATGACAAGTGGACTGAGTCGAGTTGTTGCCTGTTGATGTGGAAATGAACATCGTTGTACAGTACAGGACTATAGCAGTATAGCCTGACTGAGTTTGCACAGCAAGTGAATTGCATACGATCTTGAGTTCTTGACTGATCATTTGTTGCTTGATTGATTCCACCAGAGCTGCATTCCTGGAACACTGGTGTTTTGGTTGCAACCAGATCTTATCATGCATACCCAGACTTGTTTCTTCTCAGGCCACGTCCATGGCGATTCATCGCTGCTCTCTCATCAGTCTCCACTGATTTTGGGGTGGTTGTTTGGCTTTTCTAAAAAAGTCAAATGATATATTTTCAAATGAAAATTAATTTATAAATAAATCTTTTATATGCATGTTTTTGGCGATCTAAAAATAAAGGCTGAAAAATAAACTATTATGAAAAAACCTTAAAATCAACTCTAAATTAAAGGTGAAAACCTAAATTTTAGCTTATAAGTATAAGAAAAGAGAAAAGATAATAGTGTTTTTGTTTCACCTTTGTTCTATAGCCAAAAAGAAAATAACTATACCAGCGGGGAAGCCTGTAGGCTGCAGCAGCCAGCAGACAACGGACGGGATGCACCGGGGATGAATGGATTATGCGTGGCTATAGCAGCCGCTGTGCCGGTGGCACTGGCAGCAGCCGTTCCGTTTCTAGTGTTTGGAGATGGCCTGCGAGTCTACCACGACCAGCGGACCCCGTCCTGCCGTTCAAAAACTTCGCGACGCGAAACCCGAGGACCAGGGTGGTTCGCCCCTCCTCGCCGCCTCCGCCTCCGCCTCCCCCTACTACTCTTCCCCGCCTCCAGACTCCAGTCACCGCCTCCCCCCTACCCCGCCCAGCCTAGTGGCCAACCGTCGCCGACGTCGACGCCGTGACCGGTGCGGGGGTGCTCCTCCATGCCGCGAGCAACGACCGGGACGCCGCCTTATTGGGGGCGGAGGACGTCGGGTGCTTCCAGTGCCTCGCCCTGCGGATCGCCGGTGCTGGGCTTCCGTGGCGGCGACGTCGCGCGCTGGCCACCCGACCCGCCGCGCGGCCCGACCACCCCATGCTCCTGCATACCCGTGTGCTGCGGCCCAAATGGCCGCCGTGCCGACCCTCCTGCGCTTCAGGTGTGAAATCGGTGAGCACATCGTAACTCCCAAATCACATTTTCATATGAACTGGAAAGGAAAATTTTCAACTCCCGAATTCGTCGCCTGATACATTGCGTGTGCTAAGTTTTCTTATTGCTACGCTCCCTAGTGTTATTGCTCGTAGAATAAAGTGAGATCAATCACCGTAATTGCTCATTTATTCAACTCAAACGTGACAATAGTATTTACGAACGTCTAGTTCACACAAACAAGTATGCCTAGGAAAAAAACAAATCCAGATATTTTCTCATTCTTCTAGAGTATTCCTCAAATTACTTTTAAAACCGGAGATAATTAACGACCAGCTCTACGTGAGCGATGGATGGGAATGATGTACAGCCAACACAGGCCGCGTTCGTTGGTGAGGGTAAGTCTTATTCGGCACGAAAAACGTACTAATAAATTAGTACATGATTAATTAATTATTAATTATTAAAAAATAAAATAGATTAATATGATTTTTAAAACAACATTTCTACAGGAAATTTTTACAAAAAATACACCGTTTAGCAGTTCGGGAAGCGTGCGTGTGGAAAACGAGGGGTATAAGTTAAGTAAGAGCAGGTACAATAGCAGGCTATAAGCATATTTTAAAGAGATAAGAGATGAGAGAGAAAATAGATGGAATTTGTAGTCAGCTGTATACGGACTCCAAGATAAAATATATGTATGACATGTGAGACTATGTAATGATATTTTATAGGCAACTATTATATGAGTTAGTTATTAAATTGACTATTGATGAACTGTAGCTAGTAGGTTAACTTGCTCTAAGGGAGGAGGACGAACGCGTGTGCAGGCTACACTACAGTGAACTAGATATGCGTACGTACATCAAGCCAGCGTGACGAGGCCCATCTAAATATGCTATTTCTTTTTATGCTTAGTTACGTCATCAGCTATTAATTACGCCTATCACGAAGAGGCTAACCAGGGTTTAGCAATTACTAAGCACTATTAACTCGTCACTCCTTTTCTCGTGACAGATGTTCTGCATTGGATTCTACTGTTGTTACCTGTAACAAACTTCCTAATGAGGCCAGGGCTAAGCCCTCGCGAAAGGCGCAGGTGGGCTTTGTCCGGACGCGCGCCCGCAAGCCGAGCCGTTGCGGAGAGAGAGCCGAGCCGAGCCGAGCCGCTGATTTGTGGTGACGCGGGGTATAAGTGAGGTCCCCCCCTCAGTTGCATGGAAGGCGACCGCCGCATTTGCTAGTAAAGAAAGACCAGGGCGGAAAGGTGAGGTCTCATGTCTCCCTCTCCTCTCCTCTGAAATTTTGTTCGTTTGCTTCGACCGATCAGGAGGACCTCATCGCGGGGGGAACCTGTGAGAGCTCGCCTCTCTTTGTGCTTCGAATCGTTGTGCTTGATCTCGCTTGATTTCTACGAAGAACCGCGCGGGTCCGTCTACTGGTGTGTGGTGTGTGTGTGTGTGTGTTGGTAACGTCGATCGCTCGCTGCTGGTGTTTTTTCTCGTCGTCGTGCGGTGGGGAGGTGACGCTACTGAGGTTGGAGGGTTGTTCTGGTAGCCGGCTCCGTTCTTGTCGCCGTGTGTGTTCTTGCGTGCTTCTGTTGCTGACGATGGTTATCCTCGGGTTTTGGTGCGGTTGGTTCTGCTGCTGCTGCTGGTTTTCGTGGATGGGAAGTGTCCGGAGGCGCACGAGCACCGCAACTCCATGGTGATCTCCGTACGCCTCCGTGCTTCCAGTTACTCGACGGCCTGGTCTTGCTCTTTTCACCGCCGGATCGAAGCGTCCTCGTGTTGTTCTCATCTGTTGGATCGTTCGGCGCTAGCTAGCGAGCGCGGTGCACGAGCTCGTCTCTCTCCTTGAGTATTTTTGGTCTCCAAAACGTTCGTGAGATTTTCACCGCTCTTAATTAGATCTCGCTGGTGTTCTTGTGTCCTCGTTGCATTTTGCTGCTGTTTCTGCCTTCGGTGGTGTTCCTGGAGGAGTTGGCCGAGCACACTCGACTCCATGGTCATCTCGGTTTCCCTAACCTCTTCTCGGAATTAACTCGGTGGTTTTGTTCTTCCCACCACCTGTGTTTCTCGTGCATCCTCTTGTTTTTTTATGGCGCTACGCACATGCGCACGGCAACACGGGGGTGGTTGCTTCGTCTGGATATCTCGTTTGTTTCCATTTGAAACTGTTTTCTGCTCAGGGATGTTTAAGAGATCGATATTTCTTCATGTGTTCTCATGTGGGTTTAGGGTTTTAGAACATGTAGGCTTGTGTCATCCTTTTTTCTTATTCCTATCGTTGCCTGCCGCTACTACTGCGGTTGTTGGTCTTGGTGGATGAATGAAAACTGGATGTCTCTGCCCGTTCTTTTTTTAAGGTTTAATGTCTGTTTTTATATGTCAAATATTCGTCGAGTTTGCTTTGCTCGACCAATCTGTCCATTTGGAATAACTACATTTTCAATATTTTTCCGCTGGTTTTGATATGTCGTAGAGTCGCAAGTGTTGCCATTTCTTCATGCGGATTCCTTTCTTGTCGAACGAGTTATTATTTTTCCTACAAGATTGGATGAGGTTATGAGTTATGACGCATTTTGTTTATTAACATGTTTTCCCTTTTTGTTACCAGTTGCCGGGGGTTGCGCACTGTATTTCGTTTTTGGTAAATATTATCCGTCCTTACACCATATTATAGCTGAAATTTGGGTCTGCAGATATTTCCCCCCTCGTTTATTCTTGTTCTTGAATGCTAGACTCCAGAATCTATAACATGTTTTGACTCACTTCCTGTTTTGATATGTTTAAGTAGTGGTCATATCCTCAAGTGAATTTCTTTGTTCTGCAGATTGTATGGTTTATTCATGCAAGATAATTGCAATCTTGTATACTATCTGTATGATGCAATTGTCTTTGATTTCACATCACTAATGCAATGGACCGATAAAATTTACCATTATGGTTTGCTGCGTGGAATTTCTATGTATTTTTTACGTTACCATCACAGTTCATCTTAGATCTGACTTTAATGCTAGTTGATAGGTTCAAAATAATAGCATTAGCGTATCTTGAAGATTCTGCATATAAGTTACCAAAAAAATAATAGCATTCGCTTTTGTGTAGATTGTTTTAGAGCCATCTTTGTTCACTCCTCATTCCTGGACAATGTGTCTAAAAGATCCGCAAGTAATAAGCAAGTTATGCTTTGAGCTTTGCAAACTGTTGTATACTGCATATCTATTTTTTGTTTTTGCAAAACAGTAATTTATATCCGTGTTTTCATCGGTGAATTCTGGTATTTAGGTTACTGTAACCTGATCTTATGGAATTTAAGGAGATTTTATTCCTATTCTTATGTTTCAGGGAAGCAAACTCCGCTATGGCTACACCTCAAGGTCTCCTCGAACAGCCCAAAACATCAAAAGACACTCAAAGTGGAGCGAACACCAGACTTGCTTATGCTTCATCAGCTATGCAAGGACACCGTAGCACCATGGAAGATGCCGTGAGTCTTTTATAGGATAAATGGTGGATAATCCCAGGATATACATGATTGACTTGCAATTAATTTTGGTGAAATTTTGAAGGCTAATTTGCAAACTTTTTTATTCTTCAGCATGCGGCTCTTGAAAATCTTGATGTTTCCACTAACACGTCATTCTTTGGTGTTTATGATGGCCATGGAGGTTTGATCTTCAATCTCATACCCATATAAACAGCAAAATTCAATTTATTGTACTGATTGAAGGATGCTCCCTCCTCATTGTATAGGGTATATTTCGTTTAGGCATGTTCTTTAAAGTTACACTTTCACCTTTGGTTGTTCACATGACATATTGTTCATAACTACAAAACCAATATGGTGCGAAATCACTTTGAAATATATCTAGTGGTATAACTTGTATACATTAAACAGAATTATGATTTGACTAATTGTTGGTCAAAACGTACGAAGTTTGAATTCTTGAAAAGCATGGTTCCCCTACATAATGAGTAGTACTAAGATAGTAAAATTTATGATATCCTTCTAAACTTCATTGTGCTCAAGAGTAATGTCGTCTTTTTTTCTGGAATAGATAGCACAACACCAATGCGTAAGACGAGTGTCTCAGTTATTTAACTTTTGTTTCAGGGTGTGCTGTAGCAAAGTACTGCGCAAATCATTTGCACAATGTGGTTCGTGAACAAGGGAACTTTCGTCAAGACCTGCCTAGTGCGTTGAGGAGTGCATTTTTCAGGTTGTTTTTACAGCTAGTTAATCCATTCACTCTATATTTTTGATGTTACATGAGTTCTCCCTTTTCTTGTAGTGTAAGGAACAACCATCACCACATTGTTGTTCATAACTGGACCTGTTGAATTATGTTATCTGATGTTACATGGCTGTAGCTTTTATAAAGCAAATGCGGGGAATTCCATTATCTTAGGCCCTGTTTAGTTCCAAAAACATCGTATCTAATCTTTAGACACCTAAATAAAACATTAAATATACTTGAACATTAAAACTAATTACACGGTTATGGGGAAAATCGTGAGACGAATCTTTTGAGCCTAATTAGGACGTGATTAGCCATAAGTACTACAATAACCAACATATGCTAATGACGGATTAATTAAACTCAAAAGATTCGTCTCGTGGTTTTCAGGCGAAATCTGAAATTTGTTTTGTAATTAGACTACATTTAATACTTCAAATGTGTGTCCAAAAATTCGATGTTGATGTTTTTGTAAAAAGTTTTTTCAAACTAAACAAGGCCTTAAAAAATGGACCTGTTGAGCATCCAAATATAAAATATGTAATCCTTTTCCCTTCTTAAATGCTGCAGAATGGACGAGATGTTGAAAAATCAGTCGGCATGCAAGGAATTAACTAAGTACGGTAGTGGCAGCGAGTATTTCAGAACAGTTGATAAGTCGTCTTGGCTCAAATGTACTACCTGTGTGCAGGTACTATCTCAATTATTCTGTAGATAAAAAAAATATAAGGCCTTATATATATATATATACACACACTTCAGTTTGATTTTTGTTTCCAGAGACCTACCTATCAGGGACCATTTCATGAAGGATGTACAGCATGTGTGGTTCTCATTAGAAACAACCAGATCGTTGTTGGAAATGCTGGTGATGCTCGTTGTGTACTCTCTAGGAATGGTCAGGTGCAGTGACTACTTTTGTTCTCAAATGTCTATCTGTTTTTTTCTTAATGTATGCATTCTAATGTCACCTAACTACTATGTTTATTTCTATTGTATTCGAAGGCAATTGCATTGTCCAATGATCACAAACCAAATTTTCCGGCAGAGACTCAGAGAATACACGCTGCCGGGGGTTACGTATCTTTTTCTCGGGGTTCCCACCGTGTTAATGATGGAATTGCGGTCTCAAGAGCAATCGGTATATCTTATATGTTCGTTGGCTGTGTATTGTCATACTCTTAAATTATTTACTGTGTTGTACTTTTATTTTGCTTCTTTACACAGGGGATTTATTCTACAAGCAGAACAAAACTTTGGGTTCTGATGGACAAATGTTGACTTGTTCTCCTGAAATTAGATCTGTAAGGGAGACCAAGTTGTGTTACTGAAGTTAAGTTTGTCCCACTGAATATGATCTGATGCAAAATGAACCACTTTTTTCTGGCAGGAACAAATAACTGATGATACTGAGTTTCTTGTTATAGCATGTGATGGAGTCTGGTAAGTCAGAAACAGTTCTAATGCTCCGCTCCCATCTCTATGGTTTTATGGAGAATATAGGAACTCCAAATGACAATTCTCTCTTGTACTCTCATTTGTTCGAAATATTTACCTACAAACGAATTTGCAGATTTTGTTCAGTTCGGTTTGATTTATTTTGACTAGGCTACTTTAACACCATGTAAATAAAATCACTTTGTTAGTTCAGTGTGATGAGTGTTATAAACTGTTTAGTGAACCGGTGTTCTACTCTAATTCCTTTTGTAAGTTCGGTGTGGTGATAGCCTTGGAGAGGTCAAATGTCTGGCAGCACCTATGGTACGGATACTCTCAGTGTCCAGATAGCTATCAACATGATTGCATGAATTTCTGTTTCGCCTGTTCAGTGATGGAAATGATCATCGAATATATATAATTTTTATCATAAGGACCTAACTTTGAAGTTCCTGGATTCTTACTGTTCTGGGCCTTCATATATTAATGAAAAAACAGATGGAGTAGTTATAGGAATTGTGCCCTGCCTGACCAGACCCACTGACGCAATTACTTTAACTACCAGTTGTTTGCTCTAAATTTAAATATATTTTTGTTTGTAGGGATGTCTTGCCAAACCAGGAAGTGGTCGAATTTGTAAGCATTCGCTTAAGAAATGTGAGTACCATTTCCCCCTCCAGTGATACATATCAGAAACTTGTTGCCAGATGAGGAACATTTATAGCTGTGCGCAGATCTTGCTTGTAGATATGGCTTTATACCGAGAAATATATTTACCCCCGCCTCCGCCTGCGTACCTTGAATGTAGTTCTGACATTTAGGACAAACCATTCTCTAAATTGGATGGTGCTTGGCCTATTTGAATAACTGGTTTCCTGCCAGATTGCCGTTTTTTATAGTCCATGTTTTGCATCTTGACCATTTTTAGTTTATACTCCATTGGTTTTAGGTTATAAAACGTTTTTGGTTTTTCTTATATTTATCTATGAACTCATGTATATCTTTTATATATATGTCCAGATTTATTGCTATGCATATAAATCTAGGAAAAACTAAAAACATCCTATAACCTGAAAATGAGGTAACACTTGCTATTCCTTTTGCTTTGACATATATACTGTGACCATTACAGGGGATGGATCTGTCGACAATTTGCGAGAGCCTTCTTAATGAGGCCCTTACACACGTCCCACCGTCAATGGACAACATGAGCGCCATACTGGTTAGGTTTCTGCACCCAGACGACAAGAGGGAGGGGCCGGCTCCCGAGACCAGCACCCAACCCCGCCGCCGCAGCAGAAGCG
Source organism: Oryza brachyantha (assembly GCF_000231095.2). Taxonomy (NCBI): domain Eukaryota; kingdom Viridiplantae; phylum Streptophyta; class Magnoliopsida; order Poales; family Poaceae; genus Oryza; species Oryza brachyantha. The sequence goes on from NC_023166.2 coordinate 13,659,384, forward strand.
CATAGATTTGATCTCGTTCCTTTTCATGTGGAAAGGGGGATGGACCTTGAATTTACTCCTTCATAGGATTGTTTTCCATTAATGACTAGTTGCGTACTTAGTATTGACGACGGAAATTTGGCTTGGAAGGTTGCTTGAATTCGTTGCATATTCCTTTCTGGTATTGTTTAGTCTTGAAGAAGATGCTTAATTGACTAGTAGTACTCTTTTGATGGAATACCAAGTTGCAATAACAGGCTAGTTCATTATACCTTTATGATCTCTCGTCAATCCTCATGCTTGATCTGAATGTCCTGATGCGCGCATGCTATGCTAGTTTACACAAGACATGTTATGCACTTTACATTATAAACGATTATACAGTGTGAAAATAGGTATTATCAGGTTCTCAATGCATTCAGGATAGCAGGAAGATATCGGTGCGGGTTTGAATCTCGGTCATACATGATGCAGTTATGGAAAGACTGGAAACCGGTGCGGTTGTGGAAATGCAAGCAACGTGGGTGTCTGGGATCCTCTAAACAGAGTGCTGCTACCGTTGAAAGAACACCAGCAGCTCTGTCAGGACTCAAGAGGTTGTGTTTGTACTACGAAGTACTGTAGGGGATTTTGTTGCTAAAATTACTGGCGTCAGCGCTTCTGTCTCTGTTATCGGCTCGGCTCACCAGAAGGCCAGAACTCATACTGCCGGCCGTGGCGGGGGACGGCCATCCTCAGGATCACCACCTAGATCGTTACCATGGCCAATTGGTCAGCGCCTCCGGTCGCTGCGGTGGGATCGCCGGTGCTCCTCCGGGGCCGTCTCGAGTAGGGACGAAGGTGGAAGGTGGCGAAATAGGCAAATACTATGACTTACCAGAATGCCCTTCCTGCGAATCTCGTGCAATCCGGGACGCGCAAGACCAGTTGTTTTTGGCTATACCAGCACCGAGGCCAATGTGCCATTTTTGCTGCTGAAGCTACATCGCCGTGGTCGTGGTCTTGTAGTACAGTCATCTGCCAATGTACTCCGCGGCTGCCTCTTGCACCAATTCTTATATCCACATATAATCGATTCTTATATCCACATATAATTGAGTACATCTGACCTGACCAGCAGCGCGCTCACATCTGTAGTGAATTGCAGTTTCCCGTTCACCTTATGTGACTTGCAGTTTCCTAAGGTAGATGGCCAGAAGGCTGCTTACAAAACAGTCAGCTCTACCAAGAGATCATTTCAGATTTCAATTCACAACGTTGTGGACGACGAGGGAAGCTCAGAAAATCAATTCACCGCATCACGGCTGCCACGACAACGCAAATGTGCCAGGAATTTCAGGTTAATGTATTACAAGACATTGAAGCTCAAGTTTCAGCAACAAAATTATGACAGTACATGGGTGAGTTCAACTTATCTGAATACAAATCGCAGCATGTAAATCAAACTAGGTACCATATCACAAAGGAATAACACCCAATAAAATATGCAAATATGACTTACCTGCAAAGCACATATTAGCTGATGACAAGTCACTTGCATTATATCAAATTCATGGAAGTGTGCAGCAAAATAGTGAGAACTTAGCCATTAAGGCATTCGCTAAGTAATAGCTACAAAACTCCAATCACATAAAGACCACGACACAGATGACTATTGCAGCACCCTAACTTAGATGATGCCAATCTTGTTGGCCACGTCAAGAGCATCATAGTCTGGTGTCAGCTTCACGTAAGCCTTCTTCTTCCCATCAGGCCCGGAAGACAAGTAGAATCATTTAACTACACTAGCTAGCAAATGGAACAGTAAAATGAGGTACGAAGGTAAGTGCAAACCTGATCAGAGTGTTCACTTTCTTTGCCTTAATGTCATACATCTTCACAGCAGCTGAGGGGGGGCTGGGTTGCTCCCATAGGGTTCAGGTGGGCTGGGCCGGTGCCACCAGGACGCGTTGCTGCGTGGGCCCATCTCGTGATGGATACAGCCCAATACTCCCTGGATGGGCCTGAATCCTAGGCCTACTTGCGCTCGGCGCGTGACCTCACAAACCCCACTGAGGCAGTCAGGCTCGGGCAGGTCTAATGCACGCGCGATCGGTTCAGCGCCTGTACGTCCTCTCTCTTTTAGTGCCCGTGCTTCGCACCAGGATAAAAGTAACCATTTTATTTAGAATTTTATTAAAATATACGATATATATATGTTATAGTTATAGACAGTTGAGTTTTTTAAAACATATACTCTCTATCTATTTTAATAAATAATATTATTAACTTTTTGACAGACGTTTAATCATTCATTTTATTAAAAGACTTATATACCTATCATTTATTTTTTAAAGATTTATTATTAAATATATATTAATTATAACTAATATTTTTTCATATTTGCACAAAAAATTTGGATGATTAAACTCACATCAAAAAGTCAACGACCTATTAAAATACAATGGAGCATTAACCATAAAAAAATCAAAAAGCAAAAAATCACAAACAATATATCTAATAATAAATGGATGATACAATCTACATCCAGGATGGGCTAGTTTACGACCGCCGGTGCATTACGTTCATATGATATACTCTCTCCATAAACACCATTGACTTATAGGATTATGTTTGACCATTCGTCTTATTCAAAATTTATATCCAAATATGTAAAATTATAATGCATACTTAAAGTTCCTATAATAATAAATCATATTATAACAAAATAATTAATAATTATATAATTTTTTTGAATAAGACCAATGGTCAAACATGGACCCAATTCATATAAAAAAATATGGAGGTGGTATATGTTTGCCTTTAAGCAAACCAACTACATGCGGTCGTATAGCTAGAGTGTAGGACTGTCAAGGCATAGATCAAGGATCGAATCCTCCCCTCCTCACACTTTTTCTCAATATTTTGCTGGAGGGCTGCGAACAGGCCAGCAAGCGAGCGCTACGCGCAAGTGTGCCGCGAGGCCACCGCACGCACATGGGCCGTGCTAGGCCATACGCTCCGCACGTCGGATAGGCTGGGAGCGTGAGTGGGCCGCAAGGCCGCGGGCAGGCCGATGGCCTAGCGCAGAAGTGGGTCCATAGCGCTGACGGACGAAAAATCTTGCCAGAATCATTAGCGCTATTATCTTTATAATAGGTATATATATATATACATATAAACTTTATACACATAAAGTAAAAAATATATTTTGCACATATAAAATAAATAAACGTTGTTTTTGGGAGTGTTCGCACTCGTTGCGCGCGTAGAAATAGACTTTTCGCTCAGGCTCAGGCACAACGCCTAGTTTCTACGAAAATGTTTTTTAAGCTGTAAAAAAAAAGAATACTTCGAATCCTTTTTTACATTACGCTCCAGATCATTGTTCAGCCCTCATGCAGTCGTGCTCATCATTTTCCATATTTGCCCATCCTCACATCGCACCCTTCCCTGTTGTCGTCGCGTGGTCACCTTCTCCCGTCTTATCCCCCTGTTCCTGCACATGGGAACTTCTCCACGTCTTGCCTACTGTCGGCAACGACGACGTCGACAAGTTCACTCCATGCTTCTTGAGCTCCACCCCTTTTGGCTCCTCGACTCTCGTCACCGATCGCCGGCCACCTCGCGGCCTCGCCAAAGCAGCCAGTCGGCCGAGATTTTCCGATCTTCGCTTGGCCAGAGCGACTAGTGATGACTGTAGGCCCTATGACCACAACACCTTTATGTTATTGGGTTCATATAGATGACCAAATGGACCACCCGCCAGACACAACTTAGGACCGAGATTAGTTCGGTCGGCACGACCTGACCTACACATCGGGCCAAGCCAGGGCAGCCTACTTGCTACACTAACGATCCAGTCACAACCGAATTAGACTCCTAGAAGCATCTTGTTATTTGAAAAAAAAAACTCCGTTACGTTATTGAGAATGCAGTCAAATAGTCAAGGTTGGCCCTTTACACTTTTGAACCATTTGGTTGCATAAAAAGAAGTTCAGTTCCTTTCTTGGGATAAGAATGATACAAGTCGTGCTTAAGTCTTGAATACCTGATTTTTTGCAGAGTCTTCCTAAGATTTGGTAACTAAAAACGTTTATTGAAATACGCATAAGAATAGTTGCAAACTCGTTTATAGTTACAGGTTTCACTATTTCAGCGCTAACAATTTTCACATGAGTTCATCTGTTTTAGGCTAGTACTAGCAGCTAGTGATGGCTCTGACTTCTGAATCTCTCCTGTCCTGCTGTGCTCCACTGTTTGACTTCTGATAGTTACCAGATCACTTCGAGGTATTGCGGTTTCTTCGTTGCACACTTGCACAACAAAAATTATCTAATCTGATGAAGAAGTAGTTCCTAAGCAAATTCCAGAAGGCTTTTTGCAACATATAACCCATGAAGAAATTTTTCCTATTTTTCTGTTTCTTCTGATATTTAGCAGATTCATTCATTTGTTTCAGAACAAACCTATATAAACTCGCACAATCTATCTGGCTCGAACGAATTTAATCGGACAAAGAAATGACTCACGGATCGATCAGCATCTGATCTAGCAACCGATTGATATCATCAGCAAGAATGGTGGCAAATGGCTATCCCCTGTAGCTAAGTGCTGCCGCCTGAATGCAACTATCCTTAAAGTTGGCTGAAGCACGTTCTCAAGGCGGATTCGGATGTCAGGCCAACTGTAATAGCTATCCAGGCAGGGCCATGAGATCAAGCGCAAGCCAGTGGAGAAGGGTCCACTCCCATGCCGAGCTCGGCGGAGCCAAGCACATAGCCGCCGGCGGAGTCGGTCGTCGGCAGCTCTGCGTCGCGCCGTGTTCCTCTGTAATGTCGAGAGATTTGATTCTTTGACACTACTGTCCAGGGACTATAGGGAGTAACTTTTTCTATAAATCATGATCAGTCAAAGAGAAAGAGATCAGTATGGGGGCTCTTATAAAAATTTCCAGGATAGCTCTCGTTGATAGCGTTCCGAACTAGGTATCTAAATGAAAATTCTTATGATCTCCATCAGACCACCACTCATAGAGATCCAAATTAGGCCTTCTTCTTCTTCTTCTTTCTTCTTCTTCTTCTTTTTTTTTGTGAAATTCCGCAATCGGACCACGAGCAAACGTTGGATATGATACAAAAGTGAGCGGCACAGATTGAGCTGAGGAATATACACGGAAAGGCCCTCGCAGAGCCACCTCTATCCCCGTCGGTGGACGAGGCGATGGAGCTCCGGCGCGACGGCGAGCCTAGTTCATCAGTAGGCAAGATCCCCAGTCGTCTACGCATCGGTACACAGGCTGCTACAGACAGCCGTAGTACCGGGCGTATCCGCACCGGCCGGCCGCGCGCAAGCCTCTCCGCTTGATCGCGTATCGCGCTCCGGCGACGTCCGGCGGACGAGACCTCCAAAGAATCGGTGATCAGCGCGCGCGACGACGACGAGCTTTTCTGACGAACACCGCGAGCTATACCCCCACAGCGCGCCGTCGACGTTGCGGTTTCAGCCGTCCGGCCGTGTCGGCGTCCAGACATGAGAGTGAGGCACATGGCATGACCACAGTTATCATCTTTAACTTATTTTTTCGTTTATTGTGCTTATAAGCCAAAGTTTAAAATTTTAAACTTAAATTTAAAATTAATTTTTTGGTTTTTCACTAAAATTTATTTTTCAATATTGATTTTTAGATCACTATCAATAAATAAATAAATATATATATATATATATAAGTTTTACTTACAAATTATTTTTGATTGCACATATGTCATTTTGGTTTTTCCATAAAAAACCAAAAATCATTACAACTCCGTCTCCAGATTAAAAAAAATAAGTAAAATACTTATTTTCCAATCGCAGAACATTACTGCAACTGTAGCCAGGGAAATCTAGAATGTCTCGTATGTCAGTAATGTATGCGAAACGCTTAAGAGTAAATTTCATATGAACCATATACGTTTACAAATTATGAACCTATTTGGTTCACAAACAACATCCCGGCCGGCCGGAAGAAGTTTTTTAGCACACATGTGTATATATATATCTAAATAGTTATCAAAAATATGAAAAAAATTGACAAGATAGTTTGATATGAGTTATATCACTCCACCAACATGCAAGTTTAAATTTAACAAGTTATAGCAAAAATAACAAAAACAATTATGAATATGCGTATACTTAGTTTCAGTTTTGTTTTTTTTTTGCTACAACTTATAGAAGTTGAATTTAAACTTGCATGTTTGTGAAGTGATATAACTCATATTAATCTATCTTGCCAAATTTTTTCATATTTTTTTATAACTATTTAGATGTCATGCAAGCACACGGATGTGCTAAAAACTGTTTCCCCCGGCCGGTCTCATGATATATATTTTGAACTCGAGGAATATTGGGCAAATTAAATTAGCACACAAAGACAGTATAACAAGTATATAACACAACATGTTCTAATTAAGCCCTTTTGGTGGAGCATATTTGGGATCTGAATTTCTGTATGCAACGCTGGCAACCACACTAGTCGCTAAACCTGTTGGTTCATGCCACCTTCGTTTCTGTTGGTTTATACTATCTTCGTTTTAAGTTTTATATTGTAAGACTTTTTAGCGTTACCTAAATTCTTTCATCGATAAATATATATAATTTATATATGTAACTAGATTCATTACCATCTATATGAATATCTACGTAATGCTAAAAAGTCTTATATCACGAAACGAAATCACGAAACGAAGAGAGTATGTTATCGAAGGATCACCGCATCGATCACGCGGAGAAAACGATACACCAAGGTCGAAGCAGTCGTTGCTCTCTCTCCACGAATCACAAATACAATTTAGCTATCATACATTAATTGACCAGCAGCTAGCTAGAACGGCAGGATGGCTTGTATTCATGCATTGTGACATGATACTATGATAGTGTTCCATTAGTTAGCAAGATGTCCAGCCCGGTATTGTAAAATACAAAAAAAAAACCCATCAATTTATCCAAACAATAAAAGAGATAAATTAATCTTCACGTGTAATTAGAAAGATGATGGGTGCTTAAAATACAACCAGCATGCTTGTAGCTTCCAATATATCGTTTAATTACGCTGGGATCGAATGGAGTTGCTACAACATATATTCTCCAGAATCATATATATCTGCATCTCAAAAGGCCATATTATCCACGATAAATTTAAATGGTACGTATATGTAGCAAACGGTCAGAATAAAGATTTTATATGTTCACAAATTGAATAATTGCTTGAAGCATCCAAAAACCATATATCAATCCAAACATGGCACATCAGGCATACAACTGTGGCAGTCGTCATTCTTTTCAGAGTTATAGTGAAATATCTAATAAAACTGGAATTGTCAGACTAAAGCTTTAATTTGGTATGTTAATTATATGAAGCATGCATTTATATGTAATCCGAATGTTACTGACAGAAATATAATTCTCAATGAGCTACTACTATCTAATTTATTACTGTCAGATTAATAAATTAGCACATATATTTTCCTGGATTAATTAACATCCCATGTTTTTTTCAACATGTACATTTTCACCTATCTTCAACCATCCAATCGAAGCAATAATAGATTATTAAACAACCAAAAATCAAAACCGGAAAAAGATCATCACATTGATAAGCTTGCTTTAATCCTGACTGAGATGACCAACGATGCTCAAAAGATATATAAACATTTCACGAATATATGCTGTAAAGTAGAGTTATTCCAAACCTGAATTCTCTACTTAACTTTCAAAACAATATTCACGCAGCTGATGTATTTTTTAGGGGCAAATATTTCCAATCTTAATTAGGCATTGCCTATGAGATATATCAACTCCAATTACTATTATCTTAAGATTATTGTCAACAATAAGCTGGACAATTGCGATAATTTGATAGATCTTTTAGTTAGATGAATATAAGGTACCATTAAATCTCTGTACTCACTGAACTAATTATATTGGTCACGCAATATAATCTCCTCCATTTTATCAAATCTCAATACAATTATTCCCTATTGTATCTATTCCCAAAGCATTTATTTCATGTTTTCACAAACTCCAATACAATAATTACTCAGAAATAAACTTATTTTGGAAAACTATAATGGACAAAATTGAACTTATTTTGGTAAGAAGCTAGTATCTTGAACTTTGTTGTTGCACATTACAAAATTCAATCAGTAGTGTACATACGTAAACCAAATTTGTTGTATCATACAATGTACAAAATGCACAAAAGTCATTGCATTGGGTCAAGATTTTTTTCCTATGGAATTACACCAAATTGAAATAGGTAAGAAATTTCCACTTGATTAGTTTTCATGAACACAAAGATGAATTGGTAAGATAATGTTGCATGGATTGAAGATGTCCCAATTAAAGTAAACGATTAGACTTAGTAAATTACAGTATGACATACTAAGTGGTTTGACCTTATATCTTTTTCTAAACAATCTGAGTGATGCATAAAATGTATAAATTCCTTGTATGCCATATATAATGGATCCAGTTATTTATTATTTTATTAACACTAGGAAACAAGTATGAGACGAACATTTTTTGCGGCATACAATTAAGGATAGTAATTAAGAATTGACAAAAAAAGGTCCATGGATACCATAATGACATAGACCATGCATTTGTAAAGATGAATATAGTTGATGATATATGTTTAGTTGATCGATCCTCCCATATACTACGTCCGTTTCAAAATATGAGCATTTGTAGGTTGTCTTGGAAATATTTAGGTTGGGTCAAAAGATTTTCTGTTTTGTCACTTCAACGGTTAATTTTTGAATTTGAATGGTTTAGATTCTATATACAAGCTTTTGATTGGTCAAGGAATTATTGAAGTGATGAGAACCATGGGAATTAACATGTGAATGCTTATATATGGTATAGAATTCTAATCCCAAAAATACTTGCATTTTAAAACGGATGGGGTAAATTATTTTGTTTTATTTTATTAAGCACATGGATTGAGGAATGCCATGCATAGACCCAGAAATCACTAGAAGTAAATATTGACCGAAAAGCCATACGCATGAAATTAGGGATAATTTTGTTCTTATCCATGTTTCAGATTCTAATATTGATTTTACCTCTCTTTTTTAGGGTTTTCATTTTTATTCCTGTTTTTTTGAACTGATCCAATAGTCTACCCCTCTTTTGGATGGAGTGATCTAACAATGTTAACTTGGAGGTTAAAAGTACTCTTTTACTCTTTCTCAGAAATTTTATTTTACTTTTAACCCCCCAAGTTAACACCGTTAGTTCTCTCCATCTAAAAGAGGGGCTGACTCTTGGTTCAGTTAAAAAAAAACAGGGGTAAAATCAGTATTAGAATTCGAAACAAGGGCAAGAATAAAATTGCCCCATGAAATTGATGCCATGGAAACAGGGGGGGGACTGACAATGCCATATAGTTGGTCATATAAATTTGTTGAATGAAGAATAATGTGGCATACCTTTTTCTTTGAAATATACAGAGTTTCAATTCCGAACAGTTTAGATGTGATAGGGCTAGCGAATCACAAGCTGCATGTTAGCAGTAAGAACGTGATCATTAACAGTGAAAAGAATTTAAGGTTACAAATAATCAATTTATGTGTATGCTTGATTCCTTGAGTTATAAACTAGCTGCAGGTACATACATGTAGCTGTCATAAAAGGGTTGAGAAAAAAATGAACATAGAGATGAGATAACGTATTTGCATGTTTTGCATCTATATGGTGTGAACCAACTACCCATAAATTTTCAAGTGGGTCAGTAATAGCTGCAATTGCCATGAACCTAAAACTAGATGCCATCTGAGATATTTATTTAGCATAAGATACATGCATGAATTAAAGTGAACTGTTTTAAAACTACCAATTGCTGGTATATAGGCATAAATTTAATTGATTTAATGCATGTGATATTGCAATTTAGTTCGGCCAACTTATAAAATTTATAATTTGGCTCTTCTTGATGAAAAACAATGCATATGCACCTGGACCTCAGGCACTTCAGCAGAGAAGCCAGCTACTACTAGCACACTAAAAACGTGATATTTGGTGCACTATCTCGCCGTGCATGACTACTTTGAACTGTAAACTTGATGCATGCTCAATCTAGCTATATGTCAGCAGAGGACCAATGCTTATCAAAACTTCATAATTAGTACCAACGTATAACCAGCGCTAGCTTGCACATCAAATTGTGTTATCTGGACAAAAAAAAAGGCCAAGCAATATTTCAAATTTAAGTTTTGAACCTTTTAGCCAGCCTGTAACCACAGTATTTCAATCTCTCTAATAAATTTCGAATTTCAAGACTTTTATGTGAGCAAGTATATCTTCTATCTTATTCCTGGACAATATATACCGCGAACTATTAATCCTGTGGCCTTGATTATTTTTTAAGACTTAAATCTCGTGGTCTGGAGAGTTTCTTTCCTCTTGTCACGGGGAGCCCAACACATTAAACTCAAAGTGGGGGATATGGGTTCTGAACCGAGGGTAAGTACGAGCACCCATCAATGGAACAGTGGCCCAACAGTATCCTACATTTTTGGAGCCATTGGGGGACAATGCATCGTTGCACCATTACTGCCTACTTTGAATGCCAGAGCGAGATGTGAGGTGTTAATTCTCAAGAACAGAGAGGACAGCAGACAGCAGAAGATGACTGACCTGATGATAAGGGGAAAACCATCAGCAGATCTGGGTCTCCGTACTGTTCCTCCTCATCTACTAACACTGGATGAACAATAGAAGAAGAAGAAGAAGGGGCAGTGAAAGATCTCGATCTGGTGAAATTACAATCCATTGGGAATATGGGGATCGATTCAATTAAACATGCATATGTAGATTCCCTGCGATGATGCTTAATTCTCCCAAGATCCATGAATGGCGCGCAGTAAATAGTGCGTTTCCTTCCCAAGAAGGGGAGTGGAAAAGAGGTGCTTGCAGTGGAATACTGGTAGTAATAGCTAGTTATAGGTAGTATAAGCTAGGCTCCTCGGAAAAGATGAACAGAAGGGCGTCGTACGAATTGACGCCGAGAGGAGGGAAAACCAAGCGCCGGTACAGGCACCAACAACGACCCCGATTCCCCATTCGTACAGTGCCATGATAGGAATTGCGAGGGACAACCGATCAAAACGAACAAAAGAACAAAATCAATTCGATTGTGGAAGAACATGGCGCTACTATGCTGATATGTTATATATATATATAGAGAGAGAGAGAGAGTCAAGACTAGATGCCGGAGGAAGCCCGGCCCGGCCGGAACAGCTAGCGGGGCGCATGGCGCGCGGCGGAGAAGTGCTGGGGACGCCGGCGGCCGGTGGCCGACGGCCGACAGGGGAGCTAGCCGAGACCGGGAGGAAACGGCCGGCACCGGATGACAGAAAGAGCAGTGAGCACGCGGCCGCGACGGCACGCCCGCCGGTGCCGTCACGCCCGGCCGTGTGCTCACTCTCTTCTGTCACCTCGCGCCCAGCCCAGCTCAGCCTTGGCCGGCCAGCCAGCCGGAGACGTCATCCCCCAATCCCACTCGCGCGCCTGGCTCACACACACGCCAGCAAGCTAGCCTACCCGCCGGCCGCCGGCCGGGGGGCCCAAAGGTCCCAAACATGCATAGACACATACCTCGCCGCGCGAGCGTCAAGAGACCGCGCGGAAGGAAATCAACGGCACCGGCGGGGCCGGAGAGTGCTAGCTTCAGGCGAGACCGCGAGAGGGATCGATCGAGGAGCTAGCTAGCTGTGTCGAGCTGAGGCGTGCACCCGGCCGGCTGGGCGGGTTTATAGGACGGGGCCGGAGAGAGCGAGCGAGGAGGGCCAGGGCCGGGGGCGCGCTGGTGGGCCAGCTGCGAGCAAGCTAGCTAGGCACGGAAGGGGGCAGCATGCGCTAGGCTAGCCTGAGTGACTGACCAGCTAGCTAGGGTTTCCCGTCCCGACCCTGCAGAGTCGACGCGCGCGGCCGGTAGTGGTGGCCAGGGTGTGGTCGCCGCAGCCATGGCCGCGGGCCCGCTGGCCAAACTAATCTGCGGTGAGAATTGAAGCAGTAGCTCGCATCGCTGGCTGACGTCTCGTCACGGGAATTTTTTAAATTTTGAATTTTATTATTAAATAATTTACAAATTTAATTTTACATTTTAAAAAATCACAAAACTAGCATGCTGTGCAAAATTTTCCAGAGCATATTTCTTACTATTTTTTGTAAGCCCGAGAAAAAATCAAAGAAAATATGCTCTTGGTAGGATTCGACCCTTGGTCTGCTAAATAAAAGAGTAAAATGATGACCACTAATCTAAGCTGGTTCTTATGATTAAACAATTACATACGATATATATATATGTATCAATCTGCGGTTCAATTGAAAAATTCTTGGTTCAATCATAGAATTCCTAGGCAGCGTGGCAAATTTGCATTTAGACCCTTGCCGCCCTTATAGAGGACGGAAAGGGCTTAAATGCAAAATTCGCCATGTCGCCGTTTTACGGCCGTTACTCGCGATCGAGTGGTCGTTTGCCACGTCACATTTTCGCCCTCCTAGTTTTATAATTTTTTAAAATACAAAATTAAATTTATAAATTATTTAATAAATAAAATTCAAAATTCAAAAAATTATCGTCTCGATGTCCCTCACGCACAAGGAGTCGCCCGCGCGACGCGAGCTAAGCAAGCTAGGCTGGAGTGAGTCGTGGTGACAGTGCCCGTGCCTGGGGCGCACCAAGCTGGTTTTGATCCCAAATTGGGGAATTAGGGTGGTTGGGTTGCTCCGGGAGATAAGGGTATTAAAATGGGAGGGCCAGTACGGGGTTGACACGGGGCACATGCATGCCCGTCACGCCCGGCTAGCCAAGGGTTGTACTGCATATCCAAGTACCGTGTCAAAAGTTTGCACATTTCTTTTCGAGAGGAGGGCCTCTATGTTTTATATTATAAATAATTTGATTTTTTTTAAATACAACTTCTTTAAATTTGACTAAATGTATATAAACATACATTAGTATTTTCAATACATGACAAATATATTATAAAAATAGATTGAATGTTAGATGTGTGTATTTAAAGGTGTTCATAATTGAATGTTTCAACACAAGCAAGTTTGTGTCCATAGGTAAAGGTATGTGTATTTAACTTTTAAACCATATTTATATGTCTACTCCTATTTTTAGATTGAACTAATTACGAGATAGTGTGCTATAATTTTGACCTAAATGATGGAGACGTGCACTACCGATAGCTGACCCAGCAACTAAAGCGCATCAATAATCTCCTTGTTTAGTTAGTTTTATAAACATGATTGCATCTTGATTACTTCGATCTACATGAGTCGGTTTAGAAATAACTAGCATCTGAACCAATTTAACCTCTAGTGATGACGTACGAACGTATCTTTATCACACTATAATAGTGACACTTCAATTTCATTTGCTAAAGTGCCATAGATTTAAGAAAAAATTGCAACCGTGTCATTATAGTTTGCAAAAGTTGAAAATATGTCATTTGATATCTCACTGACATATGAGACATATATGAGTCAATAATACGTGGGTCATCATGACATATCTTCAATTTAGTAAAATTATAATGACAACCTTGTAATTTTTCCTTGATTTAATTCACCAACACATTTGGTGGTTACCACCTGGGATATGTGTCCTGTACATTTAGAGATTTAATTTAATTGGCTAGTAAGACATTCTCATTTACAATCGTAGTCATTTGTTTAACAATTATCAGAGATAACCAATAAGTGTACTATGTTGCAAGATGAGGTTGAAGCTCATAATTTTTGCATGTTTATGTATTAGAACCTATGAATGCTCATTTGCACAACCTCATCATACAAGCAGCAGGCGCCATGGAGGAGGAGGGTTATTACGTGTTCTCTTCGCTTCATAATATAAGATTTTTTTAGTTTGCCTAAATTTATATGGATGGTAATAAATCTAGACATAAATAAGTTATATACGTTAATCAATAGATAAAATATAGAAAATATTAGAAAGATATATAATATGAAATGGAGTTAGTAGTGATTAGGTCCTTAATTAGAGCAAGTAATACGAGCATCTTAACACAAATCTCAAGATGTCATATATAATTAAATGATGAGGTGGATAAGGGCACTCTCAATGCTAAAACTACCATAGTTTCTATACTCTAGTACATCGTGTCAAGAAACTATCTTCCACAATGTAACTTTTATATCTTGTTATCACATGGCTAACTCATCTCTCTCACAATCAGTCTTGTTTTACGTGAAGACACTAGTTCTTAATCTAGAACTAGTTTCTTTATTTTTGTCTCTCTCTATTCAATAAATAACCTGCCACATCACTAAATTGCTTACGTGGCATAGCAATAAATACAGATAGAAACTACCACTTGGGCCTGCATTGTAAGTGACTTGAGAGAAGAAAGGGTATGAGAGCAAGTATTATAGCAGAGGTGGATGTCTCCTCTAATTTTGTCCATGTAAGCAACTCAATTCAATTCAATTATTAAGAGGTGATCCATACATATTACCTCTACACTATCTTTAGTACACTAATTTCAACCATTGATTAGCAAATCAACTCTTTCTATTTATCCTTTTCTATTGGAGATTGTGTAGAGATTACTCCTTGTATGAGGGGTGACTCATTTTCTTTCTCCTCTCATCTGTCATCCACCTCACCATTTAATCCTACATATCATGTCGGGGCTTGTGTTAAGAGGCTTATAGTACTTGCTCTGAGTCATCCCCCATATAAGGGTAACCTCTATACAATCTCCAAAAGAAAAGGAGAAATAGAAAGAGTAGATTGACTAATCAATGGTTGAAATTAGTATACTAAAGGTAACTAACAATATACTAGTGCCAATACTATGGTATCATAATATTTTTATATATCATTAAATTTCATGTTAGTTAAATTGATTTTTCTAAAATAGGTCTAATTGCACTTTAATTTGATTCAAGTCATATGTCAAACATACATGTGCTAATGAAGGGTAACATTTGATAATGAATATCAATTAATAAAATAAAGTTTATGTTTCGAAATTGCACAATTTTATCTATCATAGTCATATCCAACCAGAAGAATTTTACGGCCATATGCGTACCATCCACCATACTATTAAGACATAGGTATACTAAAGATGAGCTAAATATAAATCTTTTTGAAGACGTGCGTATAACTCTTTAATGTAATGCAGTTGGGACCTATTTTCTAATTTATGTAAATGAAGTATCTAGGCAAATTCGTACAATCCCATTAAACCACGTTCTTTTATCATAATTTAACAAAAATGCACTACAGATTATAGGCTAGGTCAAAGAAAAACTTAATCATATGAAATTCAGAAATCTAATTATGTGTATAATGGTTAATCTTATAAATTGCTAAAACTCAACAAAGCCACAACTTTTCATCACTTTGGTAATTATAAGAACACACATAATTATAGGAGCTATATACGTAGAAATTGTATATATTTACTTCATAGTAAGTTTCTAATATATGAAATGAAATTTTCTATGCATTACCGTGGAGGATGTAAAATCGATCTGAATCATTCGATTGATGTAGATAATTCTGGATCATTGGATTTGTCTCGTGAGACCATGAGTCATGAGTCACACTAGTTTGTGCATTTTAGGGTAGATGTAGATGATGTGTTATATGGGTCACCTCTTAATTGATAAATTGCTTACGTGGACAAAATTAGATATGGCATCTATGTAGACTATAAAACTTGCTCTTAGTAAAAAAAGAAAGGTATAAATAGGGGAGAAGGGAGGAAGATAAAGAAATATCACATATATAGGTATAATTACACAAGCAATGCACTGGCCTTCACTTAAAGGCGTGCCCTATGCCACCCGATACGCCGATACGGATACATGATACAGTGATATCGGGATACGATATTTTCCCATAAACATGGATACGAGAATACATGAATATATATATATACATAATTAAAAATATAATAATTTTGAATGTGGAATATGGACTGAAAAATTTGGCACCACAACGGCTTCAAGCTACCATTCACCGAATCACCAATGCACAAATCAATATGTTGCACTAAAAAATCTCAGCAAGTCAATGGCCGTCGGCAGCTCGGCGCCGGCCGCTGGCGGCGGTGCTGCGAGCCTGCGATGGGGATGGATGAGTCGTGCGGCACTGTGGGAGGCGATGTGTGCGACGCAGTGGGAGTCCCGTGGGACTGGGCGTCAGGTTTTGTTATTTAGGGTTAACGTATCTATGCTGTATCTAGTCATATCTGAGCTGTATTAGTGTTTATTTTAATTATTTGATAAAGGAAAAAATAGGGATACGTACGGAATACGTATCCAGCCGTATATGGATAATTGACCATACAAGTGTATTTATTTTAGGACAAAATTTGAATCATACTTGTCAGTGGGTACTTAAGAAAATACTCCCACTGTCGCAAATAAGTTGGATTCTTAGAGTTCTAATTTTGTCCAAAAAAATTTTGATTAAAACGTTTTACCACCATCATTCCAAAAAATCAAGAAGATTTATACTATCAATCTCTCTTACCTGTCCATCAATAATTCAATGCTACTCCCTCCATTTCATAATATAAAATGTTTGATCTTTTTTGTTGCAATATTTGATCATTTGTCTTATTAAAAAAATTATAGAAATATCATTTATTCTGCTTATGACTTACCTTATTATCAAAACAACTTTAAGCACGACTTAATATTTTTTATATTTGTACTAAATTTTTAAATAAGACGAATGGTCAAACGTTGCATTTAAAAAGTCAAACATCTTAAATTACATTACGAAACGGAGGTAGTAAGTGGAGCGTTATATTGTTTTCTTCTTTATCTTCCAACTCAGCGTAGATCTGATGTAGGGAACTTCTATAGCATAAAACAAGTATTCTCTCCTTTTTATATTATATGGTTTTCTGTATTTATCTAAATTCATTCATATATTAATGTATATGTTCTATATATGTATCTAGATTTATTAGCTCACATATAAATATAGTCAATACTGAAAAATCTTATAATATAAAACATAGGGAATATGCTATAAATATAATCGTATTAGTTGTGCTCAGATAGAGGAGCAATACATAGCTGCATATAGCACGAGATTTAAAAAAAACTACGTAGGATAGTGAGGTGACCATATATTACATATATTAATGATGTAAGTATGCATCTATAGCCGTGCCATTGAGTTATTAGATTGTATACTATATGATACTGTCTCTATCTCTATCTTTTAATAGTTATTAGTATTATTGATTTTCCGTTATAATCATTCGTCTTATTAAAAAAATTATGTAAATATATGAAAATATAAGTTAATATAATGTATTTTGTAATAATTCCAATCATAATGAAATAAATAATAATTGATAAGTTTTTGAATAAGACGAATTGTTATATATGTGCTAAAATATCAATGATAAAATATGAAAGAAGCATTGTAATAAGAATCAACTATTAGACAACTCTATTATTAGCATTGCTCTTATGCCAGTCTCAATGCATAGTTTCATGGCCTAGTTATCAAGACTGTAAACTATGTAATTAAACTAGATGAGTTTCATGGGGATGAAACTCTTCTCTCATCTAATGAAACTCTATTATTTAATGACTCTGCCAAGTCAATAATTTTACTGATGTGACATCCTATTTAATATACATGATACCCTATAAAACATACATTAAGATTGATCTTATAGCATTTGTACGAACGTCCTGCATAGGAGTATCCAGTACAATGTATATGTGCGTGTGGTGTGTTAGTGTCAGGGTGTGCATGGCCTGCTGGTAATCTTAAAAGCATGCAAAAGTTAACTCTCTTTTCCTTCCCCAAAAGCGAGCTTGAGCCAGCGCCTTGTTCGTAGCTGGATGAATGGTATATCAATGAGAGCGAGACGCGGTTAAAAAGGACGCATATCCTGGCCTGCTGCCACTTGACTCGCTACTTGCCGGAGCCAGCGCTGCGCCTCGCCTCACGCATTAACAAATTTGGCACGCTAGCTACCGCTTTGTGGTCCTCGATCAGTTTAATTTTATTCTCCATTTACCCTTTTGATCAAAGCAGCCTCAAAAACAATTAGGGAGCATGCTGCGTACTTATTAGTACAACCAAGCAATTAAACTGACCCAAAGCGTTTTCGTGGTCCCTTAATTCGGACGAATACATTGTACACCGCAGTACAGTGTGCACGCGCAAAAACATGTACGGCGTCATGCGTGCGTGGTGCTAGCTTAGCCTTGTAGGAGTACTAACTAAAGATTGGTTAGTGTTGAGAACACTAATTAAAGCTTAATTCGGCATAGGACCAGTTATTCTCGATCGCCGGATCGATGATGCGATGCTCTAGTCCAGGGGTGCCTGCAGACTGCAGTGTGCTGCCTAGTGGTGCTAAGGGCATGTACAATGGCAATTTTATATAAAAAAAATTGCTTTGCCTAAGAGACGATGGTGCCGTCGCCTGATAGCAGCCTGATAGCAGCAGCTTATGCTATAAGAAAGAATAAATGACTTTAGCTCTGTTGTATAGCTCGTAGATAATAAATTTTTAATATTTTATTTATAGTTAATTTTAACTATATAAAACATTAGATAACTTATAGACAATGAAATAGATTCTGGATTGTATGACCTATCTTTTTAATTGTTTATATGATAGATTCGAGATGCTTAGAGATATGCCCTAACGCATTACGCATGCCTAATGATGGTCCAGGGGCGCAGTACAGTGTGTTGTGCCTTTATCAAACCGATGGAGCAGCACTCAGTCCCATGGTCTTTTCGTAAGCATGGTTAAATTTTGTCGATTGTTGTTGCAACGAACCTCCTCGATCGCACGCAAATAAACTACAAGTACTAACAAACAAAAGGCAACATTGGGGTTAATTACCCAGACGGGTAGCAAAAGAAAACACATGCCTGAGCGGCTGAGCGCGAGCTAGCTGGGTCAAATATTGTACCGGAGATAAAAGTCAATATCAAGAACGTACCGAGCGCGTAAAATTGTAGTGCAATGCTTTCCCAGAAGGAAGGGGATGGATAGATGGATGGAGCGACAGCCGTATCCCGGTGGATCAGCATCTTACCTCTTTTCTGATTCCCTCGCCATTTATTCGTTTACGCCTGTAAAACCAAAGTTTAAATTTTTAATCTTTAATTTAAAATTAATTTTAGAATTTTTATCCAAATTTATTTTTCAGTCTTAACTTTTAAATAGCTAAGAATACACATATATAATTTTTTATTTATAAATTATTGTTATTTGTAAATAGGTCGTTTGGTTTTTTTATGAAAAAGCCTAACAATTCCCCTCGGTGTTGATCATCAACTGGGGGGCCGGTCGTGGCTTTAATTCCGTGCGTGATTGGTGGCACGTACCTTGGCAACCACTTGACGCTGCAGCGTGCGTGGTGGGCGCACGAATGCACGAGACACAACCCTGCACGTAACGTACGTACGTACGTACGTACTCCGATCCCTCCCGGTGCGCGCGCGCTACCTAGCAACAACCGGAGCACGTAGCAGCTAGCAGCGCGCAAACAGGCAGCTGGAGTACTCGCGACACCGCTCCGTGCATACATATCCGTCGGTGCCGAGAGCGAGACCAGCAGCAATGCGCTCCGCTCGCGACGTCGCAGAGGCCAACACACACATCTGGTGGCCTGGCCGGCAACGTGCTGCATGAGCTAGTACTCGCTTGCGCCGTTGCACGCCAGGGCGTACCGGTACCGACATCGACTGGCCTGTCGGCCGGCAAGCGCATTAACGATTTTAGCACATGCCCCCCAGCTGGCTGCATGCATCTGCCTGCTGTGTAGTGGAGTAGTAAGTTGTTGTCTCCACGGTTTAAAATTATAAATATTTCTAAATTATTTAGCAATAATTATGACTAAAAAGTAAACACTATGATTTTTCTAATAAATTATATAAATATAAAAATTTTAAATGAGAAGTGATTGATATAATAAGTATTATTGCAAATAATATCGTAAATATTTATATTTTGATATAATATTTAAATATTGCAAATATTTATATTTTGTAAATGAGTATGTATCATATACATCGATCGACTATGAACATTTCCGATTACGCGAATTAATATCACATGCATGATCGAATTGAACGTGCTTGGTCCAGAGGCGGGGCAGGCAGGCGGCTCATACAGAGATCTCTGCAGCGAGGCAGGGCCAGATATGTTGTACGAAGGATCCCGGATTGGAAACCACCGCATGTCTAATTTTGGAAGGCTTTAGATCCAGTCTTAAATAGTGAAATGACTACTGGATCTACTCCTTCCGGTCTGGAATAAATAACGCTATATTGACTTTTATTATCAGCGTTTAATCGTTCATCTTTATTAAAAAGTAATGCTAAGTATGTTATTTACTTTAGTGTGGCTTGCTTATTATTAAAGGTGATTTAAGCATAGGCTATATTTTTTTATGCCTGCATTAATATTTTAAATAAATAAATGGTTATATGTTTAAATTTAACAGTGTTATAGATTTAAAAACAGCGGGTGTACATTATATAGCTCGACAAGCACAGGATCAACATGTAGCTCCATGCATCTGAACCTTGACTTTGGCATGTTCAGTTTTCAAAAAAAATTTCCCAAAAACATCGCACTGAATTTTTTGATATCTAAATAAAGCATTAAATATACATGAACACTAAAACTAATTATTAGGAAAATCGTGAACGAATCTTTTGAGCCTAATTAGTACACGATTAGTCATAAGTGCTAGAGTAACCAACATGTATAAATGACGGACTAATTAGACTCAAAAGATTCGTCTCGCAAGTTTCAGACAGAATCTGAATTTATTTTATAATTAAACTATATTTAATACGTAACGTACACGTTGATTTGACCTCTCTCCCAATATTCTTTTGGAACTAAAAGCAGCCTTTGTGTTGATCTGCAGTTGGGGGCTACTAGCTAGATCCCTCCCTGCATGGCACCACACACTAGTACTGTACTAGCCCAATCAATTTCAGCTGGGTCCAACGAACGACCGAAACAATTGTACTCGTTCAGTTACATTTTTAATTTATTTGATACTACGGACTATGGCTGACAAGAAAATACGGTAGTGCCTCTCAATAAATAAGGAATACTACCTCCATTTCATAAAAAAAATAGTTTTAGCTTCCCACATTTATCTAGAAAACTTATTTTTTGAGCAAGTGTGGACTAAATACAATCGAATTTGAAAATGCAGAGGATAAATGTATTGAATTTGGGGTTTAGAGTTTAGGGTTTGTATTAATTTGCATAAATTGGCAAACGATGGATCCTTTTGGGGATGGAGGGACTAGATATGACATAGGAGTGGTAGTCCCGTGAGAATAAAATGAGAAGTGATCGATGAAAAGGTAATGTAGAAATACTTATATCATGGAACAAGTTTCAAATCATATGATAAGTTATCTTATTTTCCGCGTGCCATGCTTCCCAAACTGCTAAACGGTGTATTTTTTACAAAAAAATTCTATAAAAAGGTTGTTTAAAAATCATATTAGTCTATTTCATATTTTTAAATAATTAATAATTAATTAATCATATACTAATCTATTGTTACGTTTTCCGCGCCGGATAAGTTAACTTATCCACCTCTCTAAAGAACGCGGCCGAAGTCTTATGTCTTAGAACAAATGAGTACTTGCTCTCCATCCCAAAATATAATCATTTCTAGCATTTAAATTATATACCATGATATAAGCATTTATGCACCGATTCTCATTATTTGAATCATTCTGATGAATACATAGCCAACATGATGCTTAGAAAAGGAATATATTGAATTCAAAATTCAAACTTGACTACTTATGTGGCTAAAAGTGATTCTTTTAATATTTTTTAATTAATGCTAAAATAATATATAAATATTTATATTTTAGACGGAGGTGGTACTGCCCACTCCAGATGTACAGTCAACCGTTCTGTCACTGTCAAAAATTTGCAGAAACCACACCGAACAAAAGCACTAGGGCATTAATCGTACACTGATGGACGGAGGCTCTGGTTCATGACACTGGGCTAAAGATTGCTCTGCCACTCTGGGCTTCATCAAGCATCTAACTGGGCCTAGCCAAGCCAGAAGGAACTCAAGCTAAGGCCTTTTTTCCAAAAATATCGTATCGAATTTTTGGACACCTAAATAAAGTATTAAATATAGATGAACCAAAAACTAATTGCACAGTTACGAAAGAAATCTTGAGACGAATCTTTTGAGCCTAATTAGTCCATGATTAGCCATAAATGCTACAGTAACCAACATGTGCTAATGACGGATTAATTAGACTCAAAAGATTCGTCTCGTGGTTTTCATGCTAGCCGTGAAATTCGTTTTTTCATTCGTGCCTAAAAACACCTTCCAACATCCGATTAAATATTTGATGTGACACTTCTCCTAAAAATTTTCTTAATCTAAACATCCCCTAAGCAGCTGGATGACGAGGCAGAGACGCCATGATCAACTGATGAAAAGAAAACAAAACCGTGGCCCCGGTGCAGGGAGAGAAGGCAGGCAGGAATGGAGCAGCAGGCCTGTCGGCCGGGGTACGCTCTCCTGCTGTCCACTCCATTGGAGGATTTGGATCGCATGTGCAGACACTCTAGTGCGTGTACGTGAGTGCCGGCTGGCCCGACGATGATGCAGATCCGGCACGATCCAATTCTGCTCTGCGTGCTCCCCACACGGCCACGCACTCAACTGGCTAGCTGGCTCCATATGGACTTGGGTCTCGGCTGCATGTAGTTCAATGCACAAAAAGTTTGGTGTGTGAGTATGAGGTGTGGTACTTGGCTACTCGCCTCACAAATTTCAGAAATATTGTACTCGAAGGGTTCGCTCTAGCACTGCCATAAATTCAGGTGAGTTCCACCTCAAGCAAAGTATTCGTGCAGATAGTTCGGTTCTGAATTTATGGTAATTTTGACTGCATACTGAAAATTGGGAGGACCTGACTTTCTGACAGCTCAAGAATCTCTCTTAAGCAAAGAAATAACCAATCCGCAAATAAGGCATAGCTGACATCTTCTTCTGGAATAGTAGTACTTGGATTTCAAACATGACACGCCAGACATCATAATCAGGTAATCATTTTTTTAGACAGGCATCATAATCAGATACTCCGATGTGCTATCACTCATAATATACCATGCTAATGCAGTAATACATGTTTTCGTGTATGATTTACGTCAAGCATAAAAAATTCCACGAGTAGGCCAGTCCGATAACCTTATGATGCACATCTTCGACCTGTCCTGTGCCTTCCATTCCAAGTTGAGCTATAGATAAGAAGTTTGGACTGGATGTGCACATAAGTAGTACCAACCGCCAAAAGCAAAAGCTCACCCACTTACCCCTGTATTGGCTCAGCCTGAGTTGCCGCAATTGCTAGCCGGTAATGCGGCTGCCACTACCAATCACTGATGAATCTGGACTTCTCATGAAGAACAGAGCAGTACAGCATCAATCTGTCAGTAGTACAATAGGCAACTTTCTTATCCTACGAGGGATTGATTTTTGTGCTCACATTTTCCAAGTTACTAGACGTTTTGTTTCGTGCTAAAAGTACCTCGTATGATCTTTTTGAAAGTAAGATTTTTACGTTGTAGTAATAGTTAATCCAATCGTTTATATCCTTGAATAGCCATAAAAAACCAGATAATCCTTCATTTTTTTTAACTCTCTCAAACACCACGTATGGTTTATATCCTCAAATAGAGAACGCTTCATCTTAATTTGGTTTATCAATAAGGAAAGGTAATGATGTCTTTAGAAGATAAGGAAAACTGTTCTAAGAGAAATCAGTAGACTTGTGAACAGGTAGAAGCACAAGCAATATGCTGCAAGACAGAGATAAAACAAGGCACTGAACTACTGAATTCTGCCCCCATACTTCAGTATGAAGACACAGGCATCTTAGGAAGAGCTCAGTTCAATATGGTGATATGGGACCTACTCATTAAGTGCAGAACGAAAGATCTGTCGGTGCTTAATCATTCACATAGTTACTTGAGAATCAACGGACAATGATTTTGACAGAGCAACATCTGACGCTGACACCAGCAATGCGTGATGCGTCCCTATGTGCCCTGTAAAATATGAAGCAGTAGAAAGGCAGGAGAATTCAGTACAAGATGCCAAAAGCCCCAAAGGCAATTGCCCTGGAATGCACTAGAATATGCATCTTTTGTCTCTGTTAGAAAGGAAATTCAGGTACTCTCCAGTTATTAAGTTGGGTTACAGTGTATTGTGTGAGTAATCTTTGCACTAAATCACTATGTTTCTTTGTTTCCTTCTATTGAGTGAGCATTTGCAAGTTGCATAAGAATGACAAGATGAAGATACAAAGGAAGTGACAAATAACAAACTTCAGCAGGCCGCAGAGTGCAGTCCACCGGAGGTCAAATGATCGGCGGCGGCGGCGTCTCCCAAACGTCGAACACATTCTCTTCGTTGTGCAGGGCGAAGAGCCGATCGCCTCCGATGGAGAAATCGCAAATGGCGCCGCCGTGGCTCCTCCTCAGCGTCGACGTCAGGACGCACTCGGGGCCACTGAAGACGGAGATGCTGTCGTTCATCGACGAGAAGAGCTGCCCGCCGTGCGTGGCGAGCTTCGGGTAGCAGCTCTCCTCGCTGGGCACCTTCCGGTTCATGAACTTGCTCCGGGAGCTCCACCGCACGCCGCCGGCGTTGCTCCTCAGGTCGAGGAACCCGAGGTCGTCGTACTGGTTGATCACGCAGACTGACCGCTCGTCCTCCATGGCGATGGCGTGAAGCACGCGCTTGTCGTCGAGCGACGCGGCTATGCCGGCGTCGGACCACGACCAGACCACGTTCTTGTCCCGGAAATCGAGCAGGCCGATGAAACAGTTGTCAGTCTTGGGGAACAGAGTAGCCACCATGAGCGCGTTGGTGGTGTCCAGCCATTGGAGCTTGTCGGCATCGCCCAAGGCGCAGCCCGGCGGCTCGTAGAAGAAGTTGGTCTGCTCGCCGGTGGCGCGATCCCAGAGGCCGATGCCGTACTCGTTGAACCTGCCCTTGCAGCTGGCGAAGATGGTCGAGTCCTGGTCGAACGCCAGCGCACCGGCGGTGAAGGACTTGGCCTGGCGGTCGTGCACGACGCGGAAGCGGTGTTGCAGGTCGCCGGAGACGGCGGAGAACGCGGCCATGCCGCCGTCGCACTTCCCAAGTCGCTCGCGCGCGGCGATCAGGAGCGTGGACTCGTCGAGGTACGCCACGTCGTTGACCTGCGAGTGGTCGAGCGACACCGGGCGTCGCTCGTCGAGCATCCAGTTGTACACGTGCACGGCGCCCCCGTGCGCGACGCAGCAACCCCCGTCGGGCGCGGCGCGGATAGCCGTGCCGTCCCCCGGTGCGCGCCCTGGCACCGAGGCCGCGTGGCGAAGGCGGTCGCCATCGAACGCTCCCCAGCGCGCGGCGCGGACGTGGTCGAGGAGGCCGTAGTAGAGCGCCTCCCGGTAGAGCAACTTCTCGGGGAGCTGCGGCGGCACGTGGAGGCTCCCCGTGCGGAGCAGGTCGAGCAGCACCGCGAAGCACGCCGGATTCCGGTCGATGAAATACTCCGGCACTCCTCCTCCTCCCCCTCCACCACCACCACCTCCCCCTCCCCCGCCGCCGGTAGGGGCCATGTTCCACGACGAGTCCATCAGCGCCCCTAGCATCGACTCCCTGCCGGCGTTGCCGAGCGTGGTGGTCGTCGTCTCGAACACCTGCCCGCCCACGTTGAACCGCACCCGCCCGCCCCCCATCTCCTCCTCCGCCACCGCCGCCAGCAACCGATCACCACCACACCATCACGGCATCACCCCCTCCAGCCTCGGATCGATCCCGCGCCGCATTCGGGTGGGGGGGAATTGGGTGGGCGAAGGCGAGAAGCGGGTCGGGTCGGGTTAGTATTATGTAAGCACGCACGCAGCGCGCGCCAGTGACGGGACGGAGCGGACGGGGGAGACAGGCAGCGACGAGCCGACGACCGGTGATGTTGCTTTGACGTGACGACGGAATTTGCACGGAGGAAATGGTCGCTCTAATGAACTTTTTTTTTTTCTCTCCCAATCATTCGATCACACAGGGAAAAAGAAATCGTCGAAAAATTGCCGAAAAACTGTCGTGCTACGCTTACCTGTGAAATAGGCTTGCTCAGGTACGTTAGATGCAACGGCCAGCGACTAGCGCGCGAGGCAGGCACATCATCGGACCGACGAGAGGATGCAGCGGGCATACCGGAAGGGTCAGGTCAGCTTTTGGCGTCGCCAATGACCAATCATCTCGTGTTCGCTAGTACGGGAGGCAGAATCTTTCCTGCCTCGTTGCGCTCCCTCGCGCGGTTTTTTTTAATCGTTGTGTTGACCTGCTTTCGGCTCTCTTCCTGCTCCTGCGTTTAAGGTAGGGCCTTGTCGGGATCGTGGCTGGAAATGGCGCGGCGACTCCGGCGAGCTTGGTCTCTTCCGGTTGTTGGGGCCTTTTCGGTGCAGGATTCTGCAGCGGTGGAGAGCACAACGGAATGGAGATCCCCGGCGCTGCGACGACGTGGACGCACACTCACACACACGGGAAAAGTGCCCGTGTGCAAGTCGCTGTCCTAGAAAAAATGAAAAATGAGATGCTACGTAGGACAAAGCTATGCATAAGATACACGTAGGTCCCACCACTTTACTTTTCACTGTCTTCTCCCCCTCTCTCTTTTTACTGTCTTCTCCCCTCTCTCTCCAACTCTCCCGATCTATCCTCTCTCTCGGTTGTGGCTCCGGCGGAGGCGGCATTGGGGTGGCGGGCGACGTCGGCAGCGACGGGTCGACGGCGCGGATCGACGGCGCGGCGGCCGGCGGCGCTCGCGACGGCGTGGATTGACGGCGCGGCGGCCGGCGGTGGTCGGGGCGGCCCAGATCTACAGCGCGGCAGCCGGCGGTGGTTGGGGCGGCTCGGAACGACGGCGCGGCGGCCGACGGCGGTTGGGGTGGCCCGGATCGATGACGCAACGGCGACGGGTCGACGGCGTGGCGGCCGACGGCGGTAGGGGCGGCCCGGATCGACGGCGTGGCGACCGGCGAAGCTCGCATGGCGCGTCCCGGCGGCGACGGGTCGACGGCGCAGCGGCCGGCGGCGCTCGCGACGACGCAGATCGACTCCGCGGCGGCCGGCGCCGGTCGGGGGGCCCGGCTCGACGGCGGCCCGTCCCGGCGGCAAGCTCTCGGCGCCCGTCCCGGCGGAGGCAAGGTAGCTTGCTCGCCTCTTCCTTCTCTGACAAAAAAGTTGTTTCTCTGACAAAAAGTTTGATTGCTTTTGCAGAAAGCCTGCCGAGCCATGCGTTCCCTCTGCAGGGGACGGGGAGCTTCGCTGGGCGCGCTTGAGTCCGAGCTGGACATGAATCTCGGGTACTGAAGGATGGGGCTACTCGCCATGTCACTGCATATTACATGCTATGCAGAAGCTCAGGACACGCCTTTCACATATCTGCATTTAGAATGTTTGTACTACAGTGGAGTAGCAAATACGAGCGTCTACAGACATGGTCAATGCTGACAGGGCTAATTTAAGCAGTTGGTGCCTGGTGGTTTGGTGCCGTGGTCAGCTCGCCACCGTTGGCGAACCATATACTCATACTTATATATTCACACAACAAACCAATAAAAACTGTCCTGTGATCGGTAAATTCGATTATCCAAATATATTTTCAATAAATGTTTTCTTTAACGGGGGGATTGGGAGTAAAGGTGGACAGCTTCAGAACATCCCTGAAATTCAGAAAGCGACGAGAAAAGAGGTTAAGAAAACAAGCGATGTCATCAGCTTGCAGCACTAGCGCATAGACGGTGTGCTGTGTGCATA
Source organism: Oryza brachyantha (assembly GCF_000231095.2). Taxonomy (NCBI): domain Eukaryota; kingdom Viridiplantae; phylum Streptophyta; class Magnoliopsida; order Poales; family Poaceae; genus Oryza; species Oryza brachyantha. Next base: position 13,687,239 of record NC_023166.2, read on the forward strand.
GCGTAGAAGTAACAGCCAGCAGCTTTGTTAACCCTCGTTGTCATGCTTAAATTAAGCATAAAAGAAACAATTTATTACAAATTCAAAAATATTTTAATGGTCTAAAAGTAATACTAGAAAAATAAACTATAATAAAAAATCCTCTAAATATAAGTTCTAAAATTCAAAAAATTTAAAAGTTTTACTCATAAAGTATTTTTTGTTTGTAAATACGTCGTTTAGGTTTTTTTAGGCAAAAAGCAAAAAAGATGAGGACAATCTTACGGAAAGTTTAATTAAGTCAATGCGAAACTCTTACACGCACATAGACGTAGGAAGTCTACACACTAGTCAGTGCAGGCTTTAGGGCTTATTCAGTTTTGGAGGATATGCGTAAAAATTAAGGGGAGTTGGAATGTTTCAAATTAAATCATGTAAAATTTATATGTTCCAAATGAGTCCTTTTGTTTGGTATACAGCAAAAAAGTGCATCACTCAAAACGAAGGATTTACGAAGGGATTTTTTTGGGATCCAATGCTAGCATAAACTTTCTTTTTGTTTATTTGGAATAAAGAATTAGAGCTTTCCAAAGTCTATGAAATTCCTTAGAATGTCAACATATGTAGATTTTGGAGAAAAGTTTAAAAAAAGTCTAACCTCTTAGAAATTTGTCTCATCTCTCATCCAATTTGTAGAGCTCTAACCTATTGAAATTTTCCTGTCGTATCTCTCACTCAATTACCTTTGTCCTAACTCATTCTTTTTTTTCCTAGTGTATTCGAACGGGCATACCAAAATCTTCATTCATATGTTTTATAATTCACTCGTTGCAATGGGAGCCTAAGAGAATTTGCGAAGGACTAAGAAATCTGGTGAAATAGGTGCAAACTGCAAAACCATGAGGTCGATCAGGGGATTTGTTTGTGTAAGAATGCAGAAAGAGGACGGTGATATGAACTTCCACATTTCTCCATTCATTCTTGCTGCAAAATTGACGTCTCAAATATCTCCAGCACAAAATACAATCTAATTAGGATGGAAACACAGCAAGCATGAAATCCACATTTGCTAGAGGCATGCACAGCTGACCACAAGGGGGAAAAAAAGTAACACCTACATTACAACTACCACTGCAACTGCTACAACTACCAGTTGTTTCGTGAGGGTCGATCAGGACAAGACTGAGCAGGCAACCCGCAACCAGCCAAGGATTGGAAGCCATATACTACAAGCTAGGTTGCTCATACCAAAAACCTTGACTGCGTCTCACAAATACCCATTGGAAGAACTGCACAGACCAGAGCAATCAGTTATGAGCCTTCCTTCTGCGCTTCTTTCCAGTAGAAATTTTAGCAGACACCTCTTCCTCTTCAGATGACTCGACTTCTTTCTCCTTTTGCTTTCTTTTGGTTGAAAGACCGTTTGTCTTGGACCTATCAGCAGATTTGGCAGTGCTTGCACCTTTTGGATTTGATTCACTGGATTTAGCTTCCTTTGAATCCTTGTGTTTGCTGCCAGTAACATTTTTCGATTTGTTTGCACTTTTAGTGCTACCAGTCTCATCCTTGGTGCTTGACTTTAGCAGGCCATCCTTTGTATTGCCAGTGGGTCGAGATGATCTTCCACCTTCATTCTTGAGGGTACTGCCAGTTTTAGGTGTCTTCGGTACATCTTCATCTTTTTCTGCATTTTTCCCCTTCAGTCTGGTTGAACTCAACGGACTGTCATCATTTGGCGAACTATTGCCGGAACGCACAGCTTTTGGGCGTCCTCTTTTCTTGGGAGGATCGGTCCCATCAGTGCCAAGTTGCTTCCCACTGCATACGAAACAAGACAACAGTTTTAGATAAGTGGTTGCATGCAGGGTGCATAAACATGGCACATCCATATCTTAAGGACCTGCTGGGTGTTTCTTTTCCTTGCTTTGTTTGCTCACCCGAACTGACTCTACCTCTTCTGCCACGTGGCCTGGTTAAAATGATCAATAACTCAAATACATTGAAAAACAAAACCTTCTAATAAAGGATAATAGCTTATGATGAAAAAAAATGGAGCGACAGGTAATATCTGCCAGCAGTATGAATGTGCATGCAACAATGTGAATAAATAAATTTTGTGATTACAGTTGGAATTCCCAGCCATAAACAGTAAAGCTACAATGAGCAAACAAAAATTGGAGATAACGGATGCTGGGGACAATCCAATCAACCATAACTTAAAACTCAGAAAATCAAGGTCATTCATGCTAGAGCAACCTATTTTGCCTTTGCTGACCCATTTAAGAAGCATTGCCAAGCATCTTCAACCCATATCAAGACATATATGAGATAACGAGACTACAGGGTTAAAGGAATGGATATCCAAATCATATAAATGGTTTTAGTACTGACGTAACTAAGGAAGTCATCAAAATTTAAGAGATATCGAAGTTGCTAAGTAGAATATTTATTTACATACATATCAGAAGATGCATCAGGATTATTGTCTTGACCCTGCAGGTAGCAGATGAATTAGAAAGTGATAAAAGAGGATATATGAAGGTCTTAACCTGCATAGACATACCTCATCAAGAAATTCCCATTTTTCTTTCTTAAGCTGTAATCGTTCAATGTCACCATCATCATACACAACCTGTGTGCATAAAAAATGTAGGTAGACAGATGAAACTGAGCCCCACAAAACAAATTCTAGAACGGGTACTGCTTTGAACAGCAAAAAGGGCACATGTCAGAGTTCATTCCAAATACGCACCTTGTGCTTTTTTGAAGTAACATCAAATGATTTAACAACACCTTTATAGAACCTGAAGAGAAAGAAGCAGATTCAGAACAGGCAAACAGCACGCCACCAACAAACCACATATTCTAGCAAAAGAAAGTGAGGAGACCAAGATAGATAAATATAGGTGTGAAATTCAATCCAGAAGGAATAATTGGCATACATATATCATTAAACAAAAGGTTGAATGAGCAACCAAAAAGCAGATTCAGAAACATTGGAAGAAAGTAATGAATAATGCAACTGAACCAATGTCTGCAATAAAATGTCCCAAGTCCATCTAGATCATGGACTTTATTTTGAAAATAATACTCGAAAATATGAAAATATCAGCGAACCAATGCAGCAATGGTACTGAAGACTGAAGAGCCTTCAAACACAATCTTAACAAACTACTACATTTAAGAAACATATATAATGGTTATAGCACTTACTTTTTGTCATCAGGCCACCATACTTTGATTCTTGAGCCAATAAGACTTCCATCTAGAATTGTGTTCTTCTTGGGCTGGGGAGTCTGATGAAAGCAGGGAAAAAGCTTTACCAATTGAAACAGAAATCAGGTTGCAACAAGGCTATTCAGCAATTAAGTATGCACCTCTTCAGCTTCCTGTACACGCTTCCTTTTTGAACCCGCACTGTCACCTGGCTGGCCCTTGTTTTTACCCGTCTTGATTGAAGCCTTGGGGGACACGATGTCCTGCACTCTCTTATGATAAAAGTCATTGTGGCCAATCATCATACAATGCACACATATTTCAATACAAACCCATCAGATATATACCAAATGCCAAATGCAGATAAAGCTCTATGGACTCTCACGGTAACAAGAAAATAGTTGGTGGCAGGTTACCAAAACCAATTGGGAACTTATAGAACTTTGTTAAAAGGAGAAAAGATAGATTAGTATGATAGTCATCAAACAATGTCAACAGGTTATAGTTTTGAAGAACATAAAATGCTTTGAGGTTCCACTATTTCTAAATAACACTGCTCCCAGAAACCTTAGAACAGTGAGTCACACGGATATAAAACTATGACTGCATAAAGCAGAAATCCACACTTCAGCTAGTAATATTAATGCATGACCTATGTCCAAAGCAAAATCTCAAGTCATCTATTGTGGTGACAAAGAAACTACCTTTAAACTGAGATCCTCATCAGTGCCGTCATCAGGTGAGGTATCTTCCTGCACTTTCGAATTTTCCTTCTGCTGCTTCTTCGAAGATTCCCCCTCACCAGTCTTTTTTGACGAAGACTTGGTATCATCTTTAGCCAATCGCCTTGTAGTCCTTCCACCAGAATTGCTAACTGTGTCAGCCTTTTTAGACTCTAAACTTGATTCTTTGCCTTTTCCAGCAGTCTTCTTCTCCTGCAACTTTGGTACAGCAGGACGGCCTCGCTTTGCCTTGACCATAGGTGTGTCATCAACAGGTTTTGATTTGTCATCAGCAGTTCTGTTTTCAGTCTCTGATGGCAGCTTATTATCACCATCATTTCTCTCTGGGGATAACTCCCCGGAGGCTAAAATATCCTCATTGCTGTTAACAGCCTTAGAATGATCGGCCACTTCAGAATCAGTGGAAGAATCAAGTTTATGACTTTTCTTTAAATTATGATCAGATGGTTTTGGTTTTTCAGGCTCAGTGGTGATTGGTTCCTGTACTTCTTTAGCACCAGAAACCAAATCATCAGAGTCTTTTGCCTGCTTGTCATCAGAAGGCAGTTCAAGATTCTTATCAGAAGAAGATGGTCCATTTGGAGACTTGACCCTGTCTACTAAAGCACCACCATTGCTTACCACCGATGTGGAAGTATTGTTTGGAGTTCTGTCTTTTCCAGGGCAATTGGCATCTTGATCTGACTTAGAAGATTCCTGAGGAATAAAATATGTTCATTGTGATACCTATCTCACCTTCAAGAACTCTGGATTGAATATCGGTAGCAATGGTAACGTACCTGAGGTGACTTATCCGAAATTAACTTAAGAGATGATTTTTTGTCAGCCACCTGCATCACAAGATTTAGTAGTCAGCTGGCTGAAATAAACTATCGACATATCAGAACAAGAATGATGGCCAGTACAATATTAGATTGAGAGAATTCAAAGTTTCACGCTACAAACAATTATAGATCACACAATTGATATCAATGCACCAGGTCATGGACCATGCTATTGACTCTACCAGAAACACAAAACATATAATATATAATCAAACATATCCTCAATGTCCCCATATCTTTGAATAATGCCAAGAAACATAATTAATCCCAAAACCACTGCTTGATATTTCACCATAGATACTATTTCAGTTAATATAACGATCAATCGCTAAGAGAGAATTCCAGGATTCGAGTTCTAGTTATTCCCTTTGAAGGGCAGCCTAACGTTTTAAATTTCACATACATTTTATTCTAGAAAGAATGGCACATACAAACTGAGATTTAAATTAAAATGATGTGTCCATGACAATATCTGAAAATACATTGTGAATGCAAAAAAAAAAATGCACTAAGGTCAGCAAACCTAATTATACAATCAAAAATGAAACATGTTAGTAATTTAACTGACCGTGTCCTTTCCAGGAGCATCAGCACTGTCGGCTACTCCAGCATCTAAAACATCTTCGAACAATGATGTAACAACTTTGCTGTACTCATCTAAGGGAGTGCCCCGAAGTAAGGGAATAAACACTGGCTTTAACTTTTCATGACACATATCAATTACCTTCTCTGCAAGTCCAAATGATGCTGGAAGGGTTTCCTACAGTGCAAATTTGCAAAATTAGTGATGATCATACGGGCCATAAACAAGAAATATACTAAGAGAATGGGAATTACTTTTTCTTCCTTTTTAACACTCTTCAAAAGGTAAGATGCTAGATCTTGAAGCAGGCAGGATGGCATATCTGGATGTACATCCTCGCTCTCATCAATTACAAACTTCATCACAGTTTCCATGGAGGTGATGACATTCTCTTGATGAGTATGGCTGGAAAAAAATATTAGAAGGTAATGAATTATAGGATAAAGAAATGATTTAAAAGAAATAATAGAGCATACACAGGGCACAGTCATGTACATAGACATAAAGCAAATACACAAAGGAAAACAGATAAGAACTGTTCTGACTTTATGCATTCTCATGTCAAAGCAAATAATACGTGAACTGTATAAACTTGTTGGCACCCAAATCATCATGTGCGCTTTTGCACATTATTATGTTAAGAGAAAAGCAGAAATTAGCAAGTTCTAAACAAACAGATAAGAGGGCAACAAAGGATTAAAAGGACTTCATGACAGATTTTGTCATTGTATTTTACTTTTTACACTGGCACAAGCACAACAGCTCCTCAGTTTTAAAACAAAAACTTGGGTGATGGAATTTTGCAACTCTTTGGCAAAATTTAACATATAAAAAAATGCAATGCAACAGCATCCAAGCATATCGACAAGCCATAACATTACAGAATGTTTCCCTGAAAAGTAATCTGAACCAGTCAGCACAATAGCAAAATGCAGTTCTAACTCGAGCAGCACAATAAGAATTGGGCATCTTCCAAGTCTATCAAGAACCACATAACCCTTTGAGAACCCAAATGAATTGGCATACTCAACATGGAGAAAATATGATTAGAAATTAACCAGTAAAAGAAGATACGCACGATATGGTTCTGAAGAAGTGGTGAAACATGTCCCGTATCAGATCGTCGCAGTCAAGATCTAACATCAGGACACAACTCCGGACCTTTGCAACAGTTTCAAGCATCGCAACCCTCCTTGCATAGGAGGGGCTTTCCATATCATCCAACTTTTCAAAGGCCTCAATAACTCTGGTAAATACATCCTGCAATAAAGCAAGTGGCCAGGGTCAGTACAAGCAGGCACAACAATTCTGTAACGATACATGCTGCGACAAAGCTAGTGGCAACGATAGATACAGGCAGGCACAACAATTCCGTGCCAACAAGAAGACGGTACCTTCATCACGTCATCATCATAGGGAGCCTCTGGAGCGGTGATCCTGGTAACCTCCGTTAAACAGGAGGCAACAGCAAGCTTTACATCGGGGTCACTGTGATCCAGTAACTCTTTGTTAATCAACGCGCTCATTGTGGGACGAAGAGCCTTGTGCATGCTCTCGGGCGGCGACTGGTCAACCCTGGACAACCAGGTTTCTGCCTCCTGCAAAAACGAAAGAGAAATTCTAAGTTTCTACCCAAATAATAAAAAAATTAATCTATCTATACAATCCCAAACCAAATGAGCAAACAGCAAGGATATGAACTTCACATCCATGTAACAACAAATAAATCCTAGCATGCGACGCCACACCAGACTCCAATCTCCACGCCAATCTAGAGAAGAACGACGCAAGGAAGAAAAAAAATGGAGGGTCAGGACGGGAGCGCTCACCTCGATTAACCTGAGAAGCTCCTCGTTGTCGCCCGGGAGCGAGTCGAAGCGGGCGCCGATGTCGCGGAGCCGCCGCTCCACCTCCATCTGCGCGCCGTCCGACGCCATCAGCGGGGCCAGCGGAGGGGCGCGCCCGGCGCCGCCCCAGCCGAGAGGGGCCTCGCGAGGATCTACCCGAAGGGATGGGGGGGAGGGAGGAGGTAGTTAGGGTTTCGCGAGGGGACTGGGGGGGTGAGAACTGAGGAGGGAGGGAGGGGGGATGGCTGTATGCGATAGAGGAGATGCAGTGCGTTGAGACTTGAGATTTGAGAACCAGATTTTCCCCTCAAGTTTTTTCGGATCCCAGTCGCCCTCGTTTTTTCCCTCCTCCTATTCTCTATGTTATCTGAGGAGTGCGCTCTCGCGGCCTCCTCGCTTGGGGGTTGTGTTTGGGCCTGGGCCCTGGGCCCAAAAAAAAGGCCGCGCTGTTGGCTAACGAAAAGGGTAATGTGTGTGCGTGGCATTGCCAGGGTGATTTTTTTTTAATTTTTTTACTTTTCAAAACAGTGTCTTTTTATAAAGTTTTGCACGTATAAATTTATATATATAAAGATTTTATATATATGCGTGTGTGCAAGTTTATACATCTAAAGTTTGTATATATAAAGTTTATATGCCTAAAAATTGTATGCTTAAAGTTTATACGTCTAAAATTCATGTATATAAGTTTGAGTGGCTAAAGTGTGTGTGTGTGTGTGGGGTTTGGAAACCCTCCTCCGGCGACATGTACAACGGAACTACGTATTAACACACGATTAAAATTATTTCTGTCATCGTAAAGATTCAATTCAAGTTATTTTTTATCCGTCATAATGCGTCCGATTCGACTAATGTTCGTCCGTCTAACAATCATACGTACACAACAATGTAATACTACCTCCGTTTTATAATATAAAATGTTTGACTTTTTTTTATTGTAACGTTTGACCATTCGTTTATTCAAAAATTTATTACAAATATAAAAAATAACAAGTCGTGCTTAAAGTTTTTCGATAATAAAGTAAGTAATAAGCAAAATAAATGATATTTTCATAATTTTTTGAATAAGACGAATGGTCAAATATTGCAAGCAAAAAAGTCAAATATCTTATATTACGAAACGGAAGGAGTATAATATACGGGCTGTTATAATACAAGTGCAGCAAGGTTTGGTTAAAAAACAAGCCTATTATGGGCCAATGAATTGAAAAAGTATGTTTGCTACAATTAGCAAACGTAGAGTGCCTGACACGTGGCATACCAAAGTTTGGTCATGAACCGAACAACCCATATATTCCCATTGCTCATACGTAAGTGTTGCCCTGTTTTGAAAACATGATTACCATTTTTATAAATGCAAAAAAAAGTTGTAAAGGGATTAATGGGACAAAGTTGCTTGACCCGTAAATTGGTAATCAAAATCTACATTTTCTAAATGTTTTGTAATCACAATTGATGAAAATTCAAGAGGAAAAATCACAGAAATCACCATTTTATATCCTCTTCATAGGAACCGAAAGATGCATTTATATAAAATCAACTTCAAACATTTCGAAGATAATTCCATGGGGAGAGGGAGATGATATTATTACTGTGGTTTAACATTTCATCACACTTAATTATGGTTTATTTCATGATTTAAAATTTGATATTTGAAATTGGTGTTAGGTAATTCTATCCCTTTCAGTGTCTTGGAGCTAAAATTATTTTCAATGTGAGAATTATGCCTTTTGAGATAGGACTTATGTATGTGCAAGGGGTAATGTAATCATTCCAAATAATAATAATAAACTCACGGTCAACTAAAGAAATGTACATAAAAGGAAACAATCTAACACAATTGTTTCTCATTGATACGATACACTACGATAAGAAAAAAAAGTTAAAAATATTTTGTTTGGTTGATGACTAACTTTGCCAAAGCTCATATTAGACAAAATGTGGTTTATAAAAGTGTGACTAACAAAATGATGACCACACCTTAAATAAGTTTAGCTAATAAATTATGCTATTGACACGTGGGGTTACATAGGTTGAAAGTATGGCTATTCAGAACAGTGGCATCAGTCAAACAACGAACTAAGAATATGTAGCATGGTTAAAGTCTGACTTGATAATTTAAGACGTACGACCGAACATCCTAAAATATAAAAGGGTTGAGATTATCTATGCTCGACATTATCTAACAACCAGGAGGAGATAACGATGCCACATAAGAGCACGGTTGATGATAACAGCTATTAAAGGAGTTAGAGCATCCACATCAACTCATCTATCCTATCTTTTATCCTAAAAATAGAGCATGAAGACTACAAATTGAGCTCCAACAGAACGGCTATTCTATAATCTACTTTTAGATGTCATCCATATTAGAAGAGAGAACATTTATATTTGGATGATCTCTCTCCATCCTCTAAAGAGATATAGAAGATGTCATACATGGATGATCTAGTGGAGTACAAAGAGATATGAAGGATGTAACTAGTATAGATGATCACCCAAATAAAGATATAGATGATCAAATTTAGATCAGCTGTTGGGTATGCTTTTATGAGCAGTCCTCTCTCAAGTTTAAAAACTATTTTGCTCTATAAAAGGTAAGAGCATTGACAATGTAAGAAAAAATGTAGACTACATTATGAAAAAAAAAAAAGAAAACCAGAAAAGTGCAAAAATGCGAAAACGAGCCCTCGACGGTTCACATTCGCGTTTATACTTTCGAGCGCTCAGGCCTGCTGGGCTCGATGATCCCGTTCGTTTTGAACCAACGGCCCTGATTCGATTGGCTCCGTCGCTCCGTTCCGTCCGCCTCCCCCCGTCGTCCCCGTCCACCACCCTTCTTCCACACTGCTCCCTCCCCGGCTCCCCCCCCCCCCCCCCCACCCACCCCGCCTCCGCCTCGCCTCGCCTCGAAATGGATCCCGCGCCGGCGACCCCTCACTGGAATCTGGAGCGCCCGTACCTCACCGGCCGCTTCCACCAGGTACGCCCCTCATATGGCCGCTTCCTCTTTGGCTCCTCGTCCGACCGGGCTCTCCCCATTGCCGCCTCCGCCTCACCTAGTCACCTGCTTCCCGCTATATCGCAGGAAGCCAAGTTGGCTGCGGCGGCGCAGATGACCGGATCCAAGCCTTACTCCCTCGACTCCTTTAGGTAATTAATTAGCTGGTTAAATTTGTGCGGTTCAGATGCTTGCCTTGTGGTTTTGTTGGCAGTGGGCACAGGTGGTTTCTGATGAGTTGTTTGAATCTGCAGCCGCGGCGGCGGTGGCGGCGCTGGGAGTGTCATTGGATCGTACGCCGTCTCAGTGCAGGTACCGGTAGTTTGTGTTTTTAGAATGTTCAGCCGGCTTAATTGACTTCGAGCGACTATTTTTTCTTCTAATGAACCGATGCTAGGGTTTGGTCCTGGTTCTGAGCTTATAATTCGAGTTCAATGGTTTGGGTTACTAAGGAATTATTTATCATGTATTTTTTCTCTCCACATGTACAGGAGCTGTACTCTGGTGCTGATTAGAGTCTGAATTACAATTAGTGCTGGAAATGTTACTGGGTATTGGATTTTGATTTTTGGGACTGTCTATTTCCTTGATTTCAGAAAACGATATGTATTATGTAACGGTGTTAAGCCAGAAGATAGTTTCAAATGATAGAACAGTTTATGTTACATAACTCTGACCTTATGTTTTAATGTGAGTGATTAATCATTAATGTCACCAAATAGCTGCATTTTCACAATGTTGTTTTAAAAAGCTATTCTATGGAGCTCAATACCTCAATATCTTCATGTGCACATTGTTAAAATCATCTGAAGTAATGGAGCTTTCACATACAACTGAACACTGCAACTTCATCTGTTCTTACTGCAGGAGCTTTTGGTTATTGATGATTTGCTATCAGCTCTTGTGGGTATTGAGGGGCGATATATTTCGATTAAGAGAGTACGTGGAAAGGAGGGATATGTTGTCTTCCAGATTGATTCTTCAATGGACCTTGCACTCCAGGCATGTAGCAAGTGGTTCATGCATCCCCCCCACAAATAAATAAGTAAATAAATAAGGAGATGTGTTAACGTTTTGGGTTTTGCAGGAATTGACTCGTCGAATTTTTCCCTTATGTGAGGATTTTGTGTTGGTAAGCCATTTTGTGGAGTCCAGATCACATTTCAAGAATGGTCTGGTCAACCATGCTCTAGCTGCAGCGTTAAGGGCATTCCTTTTGGTAAATTCCCTATTCTGATAAAGGAGCATTTAAATTTGTCATGGCTACTATGTTTGAAATGGTAGCAAAATGAATACACTAGTGACTTCATATTATGGAGTGAAACAGCAATGGCTGAATCATGAGTTCTAGTGTTCAGCTGTTTATTCTGATATGGAATCATTTGCATAAATTGTATTGGTAGATGAAAATATTATTTTACCTTAAAAAGAAGGTCTAATGTTTTCCTGTGTTGGTCCTTATATGTGTATCTGGCATAAAGTTCAATGTTTTATTTGTTTGCCAGGATTATCAGGCAATGGTTGCTCAACTGGAGCATCAGTTCCGTCTTGGGAGACTATCAGTTCAAGGATTATGGTTCTTTTGTCAGGTGAGTCTACTTATTGGCATTAACTATTTATCCTGATTTTGTTATCATTTTAAGCACAGAAAGTCCTGATGTGCTCTTTGGCAGAGGATGATGAGTTCATTGAACGCGCTTACTGTTCTAGTTGAGAAAGCTATCTCCAATAACACCAGTGGTTCAGCTACACTTAATCTACTTCAAAGCCAGGTGCCTAACCTCTGAGATGCAAATGCAAGTTTTTTTTTTCCCTTTTTGTATATCTCTGTCTCCAAATACAAGAGTCTAGTGAATATGAATCTTGTTCAGAAGGGTCCTGTAAGTCCAAGCTGAACAGACTTGGTTTTCTTATTGGTGTAACATATTTCTTGTACATAGCTGGTTTCTTAAAATTCAGTTTTTGTAGGATGTTCATCCTTGTCCACATGATTAGCTATTTCAACCTTGTATTGAATTGCTGCACTCCTTTCAACGTAGGCAAAGGCAATGGCTGGCGATAGTGCTGTACGATCCTTACTGGAGAAGATGACAGAATGTGCAAGTGCAGCATATCTTAGGATGTTAGAAAGGTTTGTCATGTTCATAACTTATTGTCTAGTTCATCTTTAAATAGCACACTTTCTCAAGTGTTGCATACTTGTCAGCTCTTATATTTGTGTTGAAGTTAACATGCATTTTATAACTGCCAGTTTTCTTATTTGGATTAGTGTCAAGACTTATTTACGTCAAAAGTTTATTTGCTTGTGCTGTATTTTGATGATTTCAGTTTCTAATGGACTTCATTTTAGGTGGGTCTACGAGGGCGTTATAGATGACCCTTATGGTGAATTCTTCATTGCTGAAAACAAATCCTTGCAGAAGGTGCCTGATGACCTAGAATTTTTTATGTACTTTAAATTCCATTGTTTTCTGCATTTTCATGAAGACTAAAATATTGGGTTTTTCTACTTAAGTTAACCAGAGGCTTTCTTTGATTTTGGTAGGAGAGCCTTACCCAAGATTATGATGCCAAATATTGGCAGCAAAGATACAGTCTAAAAGATGGCATCCCTAGTTTCCTTACTAATGTTGCTGCCACAATACTAACCACAGGAAAGTATCTAAATGTTATGAGAGAATGTGGACACAATGTTCAGGTATGCACGATTATTTTCCGAGGCTGATAATTAGATGCTATGTTATACAGTATGTTTTTTATAGATAAGAGCACTCTTCTCTTAAACATTTTATTTAGGTTTCCTTGTCAGAGAACTCTAAGCTGATGGGCTTTGGTTCAAACCACCAATACCTTGAATGCATTAAATCTGCGTATGACTTTGCAAGTGGCGAACTCTTGACTCTAATGAAAGATAAGGTTATAACTGTGCAGAGCAAATGCACTATTTGATTTCATTATCTTCAATGACCTGGCTTCTGATTTTGTTTTATTTACTGCGTAGTATGATCTCATTGGGAAACTGCGATCCCTGAAGCGTTACCTACTTCTTGACCAAGTATGGAGAAAATTTACTCTATCCTGTACTATTACTTCACACCAGTACTTTTTAAAATACATAAAGTCATGTTTGCTGGGTATTTTGTTGATGATCTTAACAGTGGAAATAAATGCCATGCTGCCAACTTATTTTAAACATTTGTGTTTATTTTCCTTGGGCTAGTTCTCCAATTTGCTTTCTCGTTTCGCAGGGTGATTTTTTGGTTCACTTTATGGATATTGCCAGAGAGGAGCTTACAAAGAAACCAGAAGAAATATCTGTTGAAAAACTTCAGGTATCCTTTCTGCAGTATTTTCTGTCTGTTTCTTGCCATAGGCCCATGGCTGAAACTGATTTTGGCAGCTCTGGTCACAATAAGCTGACCATTCTTCATTATATGTTCTTTTCAATGAATTGTCTGTTCTACTTTGCAGTCTCTTGTTGACATCGCTTTGCGAAGTACGGCAGCTGCTTCAGATCCAAGTCATGAAGACTTGACTTGCTGTGTGGTAAATATATTAATTATGTCTTGTATTATTGTAGTGTGCTGTGTTAATCATCCTATCTCTTTGTCTATTTTTAAACAGGAAAGAAGTTCCCTCCTTAAGAAATTGAGCACTCTGAAAGACTTGGATTGTGCATATCCTTCAGACAAGCTTGCAGCTGCTGATGTTGACCAGCCCATGCCATTAAGTGTGACTGGCTTGGAGACATTCTGCCTTAGCTACAAGGTTTACTCGTAGTTTGCTTCATAATTTTTTTCATTGTTTTATCTTGTGACAGAGAAATGATATGCAAACTATATATTTCAGGTTCAATGGCCACTATCTCTTGTAATTTCAAGAAAAGCTTTAACAAAATACCAGTTGATTTTTCGGCTGTTGTTCCACTGCAAGCATGTTAGTCGCCAATTATGTACAGCGTGGCAAATTCAACAGGTATGAGATAACCTTTTCTCCACCCCATTATATCAGCTTAATTGTTTTCTATTTACTCATTGACTGATTTAGAGTTCTCAAGCAGGGGTTTCGATCTGTGAAAATCCTAGGAACACCAGTCCTACGGTCATCAATTCTTTGCCGCAACATGCTCAAGTTTGTAAACAGCCTTTTGCATTATCTAACCTTTGAGGTAAAGCATCCATATTACCATACTAACTCTTACCAAAGGTGGCAAAAAATGCTAAAAGATTCTTTTGGGTCATCAGGTTCTTGAACCAAACTGGCATTTGATGCATGATCGCCTTCAAACTGCAAGGAGCATAGATGAGGTTTTAACGAAGTTATTATGTTAGAGAAAGCTGTATTGCAAAGGGAGTGCATGACCTTTGTTGTTGATGTTGTTTGCAGGTCATCCAGATTCATGACTTCTTCCTGCAGAAGTGTCTAAAAGAGTGCTTGCTATTGTTGCCTGAACTCCTTGTGGTTTGTCTTCTTGCTCTTTTAGTGTTTGTTACTTCTGTACTTTATATTTCCTTTTTGCTGAGCTGGATAATTTTTGAACACTTGTCCAGTGCAGCAACAACTTTACCTCTTGTTCCTTTCAAACTTATTGCTTTCTTTCTCTTGTTGGTTCCTGTTGACTGTAACTGTCCATGGTTTCAATAGGGCGCTAGGTGCTAGAGGGTCGGCAAGACCGGTGCCTAGGTCCAATGTGACTAGTGAATTCCAGGCATTACTGAACATATTACATAAACCTTAGACAATGGAACACTTAAAAATAGCAGCACAGGAGACCACAAGGATAGTTAGCCGGTTAATGCACCATCTAATGCCTAATCAGGGCATCCACGCGGTGCCTACTGCCTAATATTAGAACACTTAATGTATTAAGTTTCAACTTCAACTTAGTCAAATTTTGAACCAGGAGCATTATCTGTTAAATCCCATCTGCTATGTTGATTGTCATGATCTGACACACGCAAACACTGAAATCATTAATTGAGTTTGTAACTAGATTTCTTGCCACACTAGCATTCCAGTAAAGGCTCATCTGACTGCAAGGTAAAAATGACGATTTGTCTCTTTACTTGTAAATAAGAAAGTCTCTGTCTTCACCATGCTGTGTATCCTTAGCTTGATTTGTGTTAAGCATATCCCCGGTGACTAGCAGTCTTACCCCTTACCCCTCTGTTTCAGAAGCCATTATTAGTTTGTTGTACATTGAAATGCTGTAGAAGAGTCAATGCTTATTTTATTCTTATTATCTGTATATTTGTCATGTGCAGAAAGTTGAGAAGCTGAAATCTCTGTGTCTCCAGTATGCCACATCCATCCAGCTCTTGATACCATCCATTGATGTTGCTAAGCCTGAAAATACATCAAAATCTAGAATGCCAAGATCAAGAGTAAAAAAGTCCGAAAACAGAGGCCAGCAACTGAAATTAGCATCAGAAAATGTTGTGATGTCAGAGTCAATCATGTATGCATCTCTTATTCATTCTATTTGCATAGTGCTAGTTTCAGTGTATCAGTTCGATATTATATGATACAATCTTGGACTATTTACTGCAGGAAATTTGAAGCAGAATTTAATTCAGAGCTCCAAAGTCTTGTTCCTACGCTGAGTAACAGCTCACAGGCAGAACCATACCTGACTCATCTTGGGCAGTGCATTCTCGGTGTGGGAATTGATCAATGATTGGCGTTCCATGTTCCGTGGACTTCAGTTCAGTTGATTGCTAAGCTTGTATGTGTGTGTGTATATTCAGCCGTGTGGAATTCCTCGTCCCCGTCAATGCTGTGTATTCTTGTGAATGTATGTTGTGCTTCGACGAGATAGATATGAGATAGGAGTAGCTTGTTAGGATTTATGTGGTGCTAGTTTTTTTTGGTGGTGTTGGGCCGAAAGCGGCGTTTCCATTCTTTTTCTGTTTGAAAGATTGTGATTCAGAACTCCTATAAACTGCCTGTGGCTGGTGCCACCATTGCAACTTGTAACTTCCTGAGTTCTTTTGAAATGGTAACTTCCTGAATTTTAAGATGTGAACCGGTGGGAAAGCTTCATGCGTAACACCCTGAATTGATTACTTCCTCCATCCACTGTTAGAGGCATTTACTAGGCCGTCTTTTTTTTGTTTGCAGTAACCGGCACGTAAAACAGTGGATTAGTATACGATTAATCACTTATTAGCTATAAAAATATGGAAAATAGATTGATATAATTTTTTAAATTAACTTTTTATATATAAAATTTTTGTAAAAAATATATTGTTTAGCTGTTTGGGAGAAAGAGTGCGTGTAAAAAATTAGAGCAGTTAACATTGTCGAAGAATGTGGTAGGTGCTTGCTAATTATGTGCAGTGCCGAAGGGCACAGAGATCCTCTCCAACTGACATGCATATTTTTCTCTCCTATAAGTTTATATGTTAGTGATTATAATAATATTATCATTACGATTGAGGATGTGAAATCGATCTTAAAAATATCTTAGGCCAAAACGGGATCACCACGATCGTGGAGCTGAGGTGGTGACCTAGAGCGGGATTCACACGAACACGCTTGTTCTGACAGACCGAGGGACCGACCGACCGGATGAGGGCAGGCCGCAACGAACGTGAGTTAATTTTAGATTTTCTTCTCATACTTTGGCCGTGTTCGGCGAGATGGGGAGGAGGGTTAGTTAAAACGGAGCAATATATTAATACATGATTAATTAATTATTAAAAAATTAAATATAATAATTTGATTTTTTTTAAAACAACTTTTCTATAGAAAATTTTTGCAAAAAAACATCGTTTAGCAGTTCGGTAAACGTGCGCGCGGAAAAAGAGGGGACTTAGATATCTAAGCAGGGCACCGAACGGGGTCTTTATCTTTATCTATGTTTAAGTTTATAAAAAATACGTGTATAAAAGGTTTACCTATAAATACTTATTTGATTATTTGATCGTTAAAAAATGTTTTGTTTATAGGTAGAATAAGACCATGTTTAGTTCCAAAAACATCACATCAAATGTTTGGACACCTAAATGAAGCATTAAATATATATGAATATTAAAACTAACTATATAGTTATGGGGAAATCGTGAGATGAATCTTTTGAGCCTAACTGGGACGTAATTAACCATAAGTGCTACAATAATCAACATATGCTAATGATGAATTAATTAGACTTAAAAGATTCGTCTCGCGGTTTTCAGACGAAATATAAAATTTATTTTATAACTAGATCATGTTTAATATTTCAAATGTACGACCGTACGTACCGGTACGATGTTTTTTGCAAACTGAACACAAACCTAACCAAAACTATCGCCGCAAGCAAGTTGCTACTTACCTACCTAAACCTAACGCCGCGGACTCATGACTCATCCACTGGATAAATGTTGGGTCCATCTCCACGCACAGTCACGTACTAGCGCACCCAAATTCACTCCCAAATACAAAACACAACAGATTGCAAGGGCATCAAAGTAAGATCAACATGTTTAGTGGAAACCCCTTTATGTAAATGTCGATTTGTGGCCCACGCTCCACTAGTTCAAAATCTTGAAATAACAGTTAGAGATTGTTTGGCCTTTTTACGTGTAAATGAAAAATAATTTATGGATAAAATT
Source organism: Oryza brachyantha (assembly GCF_000231095.2). Classification (NCBI taxonomy): domain Eukaryota; kingdom Viridiplantae; phylum Streptophyta; class Magnoliopsida; order Poales; family Poaceae; genus Oryza; species Oryza brachyantha. The sequence goes on from NC_023166.2 coordinate 13,705,027, forward strand.
TTAGTATGCATAAGCACAAATGATCTAGAAGCAAAGACTTAAAAACAAACTACAATGATAAATAAACTTCAAATTTAAGACTAAACATTTAAATTTTGGCCTTTTAGTGTAAATAAAATAAATAAAAAAAGATAAGGGTATATCAATGTAAAATTTATAATGACATCACGCCCAAGCTAACTTATATAAATGCTATAAAATCATTCCATATCATTAAAAGCTAACATAAAGCTAACTTATATAAATGTACATATAAATATATATCATATCATTGTGTATGGCTTATCTCTCGTACGCATACGTTGTCTTGGAAACCGTGTTATAACCGATTATAAATATATAGCCTGCTTTTGCTATCTCTTCTTTTCTCTTTCCTCCACCAAACATAAATATAATATGATAATTTTTAGAGCTCATTTACATCTCTTATTGTACTTGCTCTTACTATGCAATATTTTTATCTTCCACTGCCCTACTATTAACGCAAACATAATACAATTACATTTTCCTTCACATGTTCGTTAGCTAAAGTGTATTTTGCTGACAACAAAGTGTTGGAACATACCTTTCAGATATGGAGTACCACTTGCACCCTTTGCTTTTTTCGCTTATACTTATGCAAGTCAAAATTTAAATTTTAGCTTTAAATTTAGAGTTGATTTTGAAATTCTTTCTTCATAGACTTGACTTTAAATAACTAAGAACACACATATAAAATTTCTATTCATAAACTATTTTTTTCATTTGCAATATACCGTTTGATCTTTTTCTTAAAACCAAACAATAACCCATTTTCCGTAGAGTTCGAAATTTCTCGGTACTCCCTCCATCCCTAACAGATTCATTTTAATATATCAAAAATAGAACTAACAAGACTAAAATACCCTCTACTTTCAAACCCCAAAGATATATGTTTCTCATTTTATCAAAATCCAATACAATAATTATTTAAAATATAAAGTCTTGAATAGATCATGAATCATAACTCTTTCTGCAAACAAGGAAGGACTTAGAGCAGGTATAATAGGTTGATTCAGCAGGCTATAAAAATACCACGTCATACAGATTCATATGTGGCGGAGAGAGAACTAAGGAGAGATAACGGAGCGAGCGACTAATATATCGCTCGTCGATAGCTTCGGAGGCATTATAGCTAGCTTGTAGCCAGTGCTAGCTCTAGAAAACACTTTTTGTGGGCCTCAAAGCAGCCCCATCAGATCTGGTGTGGGATATTCTCTCCATGCGATTTGGTATGTCTTCCTCTCTTCAATCACTATGTGCATTTGTGGTGTAACAAAATTATCCTAAAAATAACGACTAGTATTGATCACAAGAGATAATTTTTTCATGCAAATATTAAATATTTGAGCGATTTCATCGATGATAGCTTATAGTCAGCTTACTGTATAAAGTTAACTATAAGGTAGCTGTTGATGGTATGGAAAATTTTTAGAGCCAGTAACCAGCTATGCCATGAGTATTGACCTTGCGCTTAGTGGCCAGCAGCCTACCATCGTAAATTTCCCGGCGTCGGCGTCGGCGTCGGCCGCCGTTGGATCGCAGGGAATCCGCGTCCGGCGCGGCACATGCGCGGGGCTCCACACCTCCGTGCTCCGCGAGACCGTGACAACACGTACGGTGTACCAGCCATTTTCCTCGCCGCACCGACCCGCAGTTAGCTCACTTCCCACTCGGCCACTCCACTCCCAAAAGCCGCAACCCCACCACCACCGCGACGACGCCTCACCCCCTCCCCTAACCCCCCAAAACAACACAAAGACGAAGAAATCACGCGCCGCGCGACGCGACGACGGTAGAACCCGGCAGCGGGAGCGCGAGCTCGGTGTCCTGTCCACCGCCCACGGCATTGCCCCGGGCCCGTGAGCGGGCGCGAGCGCGAGCGCGAGCGGAGAGGCGGGCTGGCGATGGGTCGGCGCGGCGCCGGGGCGGCGGCGGCCGCGGCGGCGTGCGGGCGGTGGTGCCTGGTGATCCTGGCCGTGGCGTCCGCGCTCGGCGTCTCCGGGCCGGCCTTCTACTGGCGCTACAAGAAGGGCTTCGCCTCCTCCTCCTCCTCCTCCCCCTCCGCGGCCGTCGTGTCCCCCTCGTGCCCGCCCTGCAGCTGCGACTGCCCGCCGCCGCTCTCCCTCCACTCCATCGCCCCCGGTGAGTTTCATCTAGTCCCCTTCCCTCCCGTCAGATCTTGCAACCGCCCGTCGCCTGATCTGCGCCGACGGGTATTCTTCGCGTAATTTGTTCGATAAAAATCCAGTATCTAGAGCTTTACCCCCCCACCACACCCACACCCAACGTTGCAACTTGTGGGCTTTTATATCAGATCGATGGCTTTCCCTGTTTTGAACCACTGCGTGCTTCCCGCATATAAGAACATAACTTCGTAGTACTAACTAGTAAGTAATCGAAGAACTAAAATAGTTTGTGAATCATCGCATATTTCCAGTGTATAAGAACTGAATTTTGTAGTCTGTAGTAAGTAAGAGGAAGACTAAAAAATCAGGCTATCACTGACTGAATTTTACAATTTTATTCCTTTGCAGGGCTTGTCAACTTCTCAACTTCAGGTTTGAACCTTTTTACTTCATATTCCTTTCAGCTGAGATTCATCATTATTTATCCAACTCTCCTATGAAATTGGTTGTATTGTTAAAATTATGTGATGGAAGGTTGTTAAGATTCATGGATACGTTGCCGCATGATGTTTTCCAGACTGAATGGTTCAGTCTGCAACCTGTAGTTTTCAAAAGTTATCTCAGCAATTATTTTGATGTCTTGGACCATTAATGTGGCTAATGGAGTATTAAGGTAGCTCTTTCAATTATTGGCGCTATTGAAAATGGGGGAATTTTATGTGCTGCCATGAACAACTATACCCCTCTTCACATTACAGAGAAACAATGCGTTTAAATATCTATTAGATTCCTTTGGTGCACAATCACACCTTTTTGTTGCCTTGCATCACGCTCACAGAAGCTTAGGACAAAATTCTACTTGATTGAACGTACCAACCGGATTTTGGTGCTTTGTGGTAACATATTAACAGTCTTTACTGTACCTCAAACAGGATTTCTCACTGCTATTTTCAGAAAAGAGGGTGGCTTGGTTTAGATAGTTGATAATGTAATGTAATGTAGCCTAGTTTGTACATCTATGATAGTTTTTCCCTGAATACTTAAGCCCCTAAATTTGGCTTGTATGGACTGGCATATTCTGCTTTCACGGTTTCACCTACACACTTTTGGTACAATGCTCCATTGGATGGAGAATTCTGTCGCGTTGCTCCAGAATTAGTTGTCATAGCTTTTGTATAACTGACTGCATTTTTTCCAGTTTTTCTGACCTGTAACTAGTGTTTTCTTTCATGAAACCTGCTTGACCTTGCTACTGCAATTAAACATTGAGTTGAAACATACAGGTTGTGGCAAAAATGATCCTGAGCTTAGTAAAGAGATGGAAAAACAGTTCGTTGATCTTCTTAATGAGGAGCTCAAGCTGCAGCAGATTGTAGCTGAGGAGCATAGTCATCACATGAATGCCACTCTTGTTGAAGCTAAAAGACAAGCTACTCAATACCAACGAGAGGCAGAGAAGTGTAATGCAGCCACAGAGACTTGCGAAGAAGCTAGGGAGCGGTCTGAGGCGGCCATTTCAAAGGAGAAGAAACTCACATCATTATGGGAGCAAAGAGCTCGCCAATTGGGTTGGCAGGACTCTAGAGTCAAAACTATTTGATAGCTTGACATATCGTTGTATTTCCTTTTTCTTCTACAGGTAAAATTATTTTTGGTAGCTGCTGGATTACTCCTTGCAGCCAAACCGAGCAGTGTCAATTGTACGGCTTCACTTCCACTTGTAATGTATGTCTATGTATTATCAGCTGTTCCAAGACCAAGAATCATAGTTACTGTCGAGAATGTAGCTTCCTTATAAACGTAACTAGTATACATTTACTCAATGTTCGGATTTATTACTAATATATCGTAGATATTCAGTGTTGTTGATGTACACATTTTGTTTGTGACGCGATGTACGCATCTCAAGTCTTAGGCAACTTAAGCTCCGCTTTTGTCCTTGTATAGTGATATACCTAGATGGTGCATTGGTGCATAGTACATTATTCTCTATGATTTATTTTCTGGGACATCAAACATTCTGTGCGATCGCATCATAAGTTCTAAACAGATGTAAATTTCCAACCTTAAATTGATTCTTTTTTTTTTTCACCGTAGCTTATTTTTCATATTTGACTTTTAGATCGCCAAAAATAGATATATAAAAGTTTTATCATAAATTAATTTTTATTTGTAAATATGACATTAGATTTTTTTCAATGTAAATGACAAACAATCACACACTTAGAGTTGGTCACCAAAAGTATATTGGAACACCTGATTACCATACTTCATCTGAGTGGAATGACGAGTTATGCTTTGCGTTTACAAGGAAGCATAAACTATTAACAAATTAAAGTGTAGCAAACTTCAACTTTGTGGAACAGGTATGAGTTCCAGTCTTTCTGGAACTGGAACAAATTTTTGAAAAGGTAAAAAAAGAGGATCTGGAACAGATTCTGAATAAATTTTAAAAAGCTAAAAAATTGTGGAATCGGAACAAATTCAAAAAAAAAAGAGCTGGAACAGTGTGAATAAATAAAAAAATGGATTTGAAAAATGAACAAAGTTTTAAAAAGAGCTTAGACAGATTGTGTTAAATCTAAAAGAATTAAAAAAAATATGGCCCATGCAGGTCTCGAACCTGCGACCTTCGCGTTATTAGCACGACGCTCTAACCAGCTGAGCTAATAGGCCGGCTTGACAGTAATCGGTTACTGCTCAAAATAAACATGAAACTGTATGCAAGGGCACACCAAATCTACCACCACTTATCCTCCCTACATTACCCTGCACGCCTGTGTATTTTCATCGTCGAAGGAATGAAGGTCCCAGTCCGAGCGTGCCGGTCTCTGAAGCTCATGCGCCACGCCTCCTCCTCCATTGTCCGGAGGCACCGGCACCAGATCATAAGCGTAGTGCCCCACCATGCCGTGCCTCTGAAACTCATGAGCCCCATCTCCTCCTCCTACTCCTCCTCCACTGTCCGGAGGCACGGACACCAGGTCATAGTAATACGGAACGCAAGCGTAGTGCCTCATCACGTCGTGCCTCTGGAGATCACGAGCCGCATCCGCCGCTCCTCCTCCAGTGTCCGGAGGAGGAGGCGCGGGCACCAGCTGGTAATAGCGCGGGACATAGGCGTAGTGCCTCGCGCCGCCGTGTCTGCAGGACTCGTGGGACGCGTCTGCTCCTTCTCCTTCTCCTCCTCCTCCGTCTTCTTCCTCCTCGGGGACCAAGACCTCCGCCTTCTTCCCGGTCCTCTTCTTGATCCTTTTTACCACTTTCTCAGGGTCGAAATCGCCCGTCACCGTCACCTTGTTTTCTTCCCTGTCCACCTCGACTTTGTCGACGCCTGTATGTTGATGATCAAATCTCAGCCTCTCTGATAAATATGGGCGATTGTTTAGCTTATTCAAAGAAAAAAAAATGAACATTGTATTTGTAAATAAATAACTACTTTGTGAATAAAAATTTTATATACTCCCTCTGTCCTTTGACGCCGTTGATTTTTTATACATGACCGTTTGTTTTATTTATTTTTTTAAAATATGTAAATATATATATATATACACACACATGAAAGTATATTTAACAATAAATAAAATAATATAAAAATAATTAATAATTATGTAAAATTTTTAAATATAACGAATAGTCAAACGTGTATAAAAAATCAATGACGTCAAATATTTATGGACAAAGATAGTATGTGTTTTTAGTGATCTAAATGTTAAAACTGAAAAATAAACTAAGATAAAAGAACTCCAAAATCTATGTTAAAAATTTAAATTTTAACTTATAAATTTAAACAGAAGCAACACGATAGGGCCGCATCATGAGCTGAATAGACTAGGGTGTTTATTTTGTAGTTTTGCTTACCGCCGGTGTTCTTTATGACCTGCCGAACAGATCGTTCGCAGGCGTCACAATGCATGTAGACGCTCAGTTCTAACTTGATGCTCTGTACAATGAAAACAAACAGGAATACAATGTGATTAAACAGAAATGATCTTGGTGGTGCTTTGGAGCTCGTCAATGTACGTAGTGTATGGCAGTACGAGCGTGAAACTTCAGAAGAAACCTTACGTTTGTAGAGCTAGCATTTTCTTCATCCATGATGCCTAGTGAACACGGCAAAATGTCTCACCGAAAACACCCTGAAAATCCATATGGTTTCCACATCGTAATCAAAGTCACAATATCTTTATCAACCAACAAACTATAATGCATGCAAATTAACCAAACACACCCGAATTCCAATGCTACCATTCTCACCAGAGAGAGAGAAAAAAAGCCCAAGTATTCATGCAAAAGCTAGACTCCTCGCCTGACCGTTCCATTCATTCATCCATCCATGCCGATCACATGCTCTGTCCTGGCACGGAAACGCCCTGAAAACCGGTCGATGCTGCTGCAATCTCTCAGAGGACGAAGCGCCAAAGATCCGACAGCTACATAGACCGGTAATCCAGTCCTGGTGAGATGATAATCTAGCTCCTGTTGCCTATGGCCATTGCTGAGGCCTTCAGGGGAGAGAAGCTCCACGCGCGTATGGAATTGGAAGGCAGGGCGCAGGGGGTGGCCGGGGTGATCGACCCTGTGTTGGGAAGTCGCATTGACCACTCGCGAACGGGGTTGGTGGCGGCCGATTTGTCGGACTGTCTATTTATTGGGGGGGGGGGGGGGGGGGGTCTGAGAAGAGGTGGCCGGAAAACCTGCTCCTTCACGCGATCACGCCCGGCCGCGGCCTGATTTTGCATGCTGCGTCCAGTCGACAGCGCGTCTCTCTGCGCTTGGTGCTGCCTCCTCCGCCTCCGGAATCAGGGGCGGAGCTGAATCAAATACAGAGAGGTGCTACTCATCAGGTTTTTTATATTTTAATTTTAGTTTAGGTTGATGCGTATGTCTGATTTTGAATTAAGAGTGACGTGTGTATACGGTCAAGATAGATAAACTCTTGGTAATTTTTCTGAGACCTGATTTCTATGAACCCCTCACGCCTAACGCAGCTCCGCCCCTGTCCGGAATCTTGTTGCAGTTATATTCTGCATGCGGTTGGTTACTTGGTTGGTTCCAGACATCCAGTTGGAGGCGGCGTGAGGGAGTCTCCGTGGACTGAGACGAGCAGGGGACGAAGGAAGAAGAAGAGTACAGTCTAAAAAGTTTATAAATAAATAAATAGTAATAATACATATTTTAAAATCGTGAAAATTATAATAGCACGATCACCTATTTTTAGCGGAAAAGATCGTTCTCCTCTCTCCCTGACAGGACTAATCTATCTGCAACGTGAAGGCCCAGATTTTCGTCAGGTTAGACATGGCCCAATAGCCGGCCCACGGTACCATGCGCGAGTTAGATCAATTGTGTGCAGCGGAAAGACATGAGGATCTCTTGATTCTCTTCTTACCATTTCTCACCTTCCTCGAGTGACCCCTCCGTCAGATCTGCCATTACCGAAGCCGAGCAGGAGCAGGCGGGGGAGCGAGCGAGCGAGCGGACGCCATGGAGCCCGGCGTGAGCATCGAGTCCGGCTCCGCGATCCGCGTGGCGGTGCTTCCCGTGGGCGGGCCGATCCCACCGGCGTGTCTCCGGGACTACGCGGCGCTGGTGGCGCGGCACGCGCGGGTCGACCTCGCCTCGCTGCGGCCCTACTACTCGGAGCACCAGAAGAGCCCCTTCTCGCACCAGCCCTGGGACGGCGGGTGCCTCCGCCTCAAGTTCGTGCTCGGCGGCTGCGTGCCCTCGCCGTGGGAGGACTTCCAGTCCTCGCGCAAGGTGCTCGCCGTCGTCGGCATCTGCCACCTGCCCTCCTCACCCGATCTCGACCGCGTCGCCGCGGACTTCGTCGACGCCGCGCGCTCCTACCCCTCCGCGCTGGCCAACCGCTGCTTCGCCTTCTGCCCCACTGACGCGCAGGTACTGACTACAACTGCTGCGTTCTCTTCCCAAACCTCCGGATCACGTGGTTGTATTTGTGGTCCGCAGCTCAGCATCCACTGATCTCTGTGATCATCTGATGAATGGCTTGGCCATTTGGTTCTGGAGTTGCTATACTGAATAAGCGTACCTATGACTTGCGGATTGGGTAGTACGTGAAACCTTCAAAGTGTTCCGATGCTTGTTAGTTGGGTGAGATCTAATCCTCTGAGTGGTCTGACCTTTTGATCATGCAATCCATGCTGAACCAATACAGTAATTTTATTGCTTGAAGTTGGCATCACAGTAGCTGCTCTTGTTGTCATAATTGAGTCATATATTATTTTAGTTGATGGTTAGGCTGTTCACAGTTCTCTTGTGGTGCATTCCACCAGCATTTCTATCCTTCAACTGATGTGTACTTGTCCATGTCATCATTCGCCAGTCTTTCTTTGCATAACCATACTAGCTTATTAAGCTACACCGAATGTCATAGCTACATTCCTCGTGTAAGGGGCTAGGGAAGGTCATGATTTACTAAACACTAAGGTTCTATCCAGTGTTGATATTTTGATGGATTAGATTAACACTTGCCCCTATATTGTGATGCCAGCTTTCATGACTTGTTTATTTGATCACTTCATGATCTAATGTAATTATTATTTATATTGTTTGTTCGTAGTTGGTGGAGAAAAAGAGGGATGATATTATTATGTTCCCTCCTTCTGATCAACAATCATTGGAACTTCATATGCTCACGATGATCCAAGACCTTTCTGCTTCACTGTTGATGGAGTTTGAGAAATGGGTCTTACGTGCTGAATCAACGGGAACTATTCTAAAGACACCTTTGGATTCACAATCCAGTCTTGGCTCAGAGGAGGTTCATACTTTAGGTGTTCCGAGTATTTTGACTAGTGTATGTTGATGATGGAATGGTCCAATATCTATTGCTTATACGAGACAATATTCTTCCACATTTTTTAGGTGATTAAGGCTAAAAAAAGAAGGTTGGGTCGTGCTCAAAAGATAATTGGAGATTATTGCTTGTTGGCTGGATCACCTGCTGATGCTAATGCACATTATGCCACTGCAATAGAGCTCGCAAGATTAACTGGAGATGTTTTCTGGCATGCTGGAGCCCTTGAGGGTAGTGTCTGTGCATTAGTGGTAAGCATTTGTTTGCCTTGTTAAGATTTGGGATTGAAAGCATACCTTGCATCAATCATACTGCATGAGACCTGTTATGCTTAACATACATTTGAAACTGCATATTCGGTGTTGCTTGATATAAGATAGCTAAAACTAATATGAGAAACCCTGTGCTTTCAATTTTTATTGGACCCCTACCTTTTGCCCCACCAAAATTTCTTTGGATGATTATATCTATATTCTCCAATGACTGGAACTTTACAATGTTTAACTCTAAACATCATATTTCGATGAGCATTTGTTAAATAATTGAGAAAGGGGTTCATCAATTGCATTTCCATTTCTTGCCACAGTACTGAAAAGTGAAAGCTGGTTAGTTCTCGCTTGTTTTCCTCACTTGGTTAGAACATTCCCATGACAAGGTTTGGTGATAAGTTGATACTTATAATCAGGTTGATAGGATGGGTGAAAGTGACCCTGTTTTGGAGGACGAAGTGAAGTTCCGTTATTACACCATTATCCAGCTATATAGAAGAGCAACTTTACAAGACAATGCTCAAAGGTATTGAGAACTTGTCACACCCTTCCTTCACATAACAATTACTTTATACTTTTACATTTCTGGTCTTTATTACATCACCTTCAGTATCTAACAAGGAATGAAAATACTGACTTAATCTGATCCTTTTTGTTTTTATTTTGGCGTTACTGAGAAGTGTTTAGAGGATTGCATTTTTTAGCTGAATAATTTATTTGGTGAATTTGCTCAATACACTAATATGACATTTGCACTTGTTCTTTTCTTCTTTAGAGTTTCACCAGTCAGCTTTGAACTTGAAGCTGCATTGAAGTTGGCAAGATATTTGTGCAGGTGAGTCGCATTATTATTGTATGAGCATTGAGCGGCACTTGCTTAGCCAGGTTCTTTGTGCTTTATTAGCAATTAATTTCTACAGAATGAAAATTCCAATGTCTCCTTCGGTGCTGGAGTAGCTTCTTGTACTTCTTTATCACATAATTATTTGATTAGAAAAACTAGGGTGGAATGAGGTTGTAAATTATGTTGAAAATATACTTATTTTTGTTCTGTCAATTGAATTTTGCTCTTTTTTATAAGGCGACAATGTGCCAAGGAGGTGTCAGATTTATTAATGGGTGCTGCTGATGGTGCCAAGGCTCTGATTGATGCCAGTGATCGCTTGATACTCTACATTGAAATCGCAAGACTTTTTGGTACACTTGGTTATAAACGCAAGGCAGCCTTTTTTTCAAGACAAGTTGCGCAGTTGTATCTCCAGCAGGATAATGCATATGCCGCTATGAGTGCTATGCAGGTCCTAACTACAACTACAACTGCATACCATGTTCAAAGCAGGAAGACTAGCAAAATGGATCATAGTTTTCTCAAGGTGAGATGGGTTTTCTGTATTGAGAATTATAAGTTATTCCATCATTGAGAATACTGCATCATATTCATATGTTCTCAACTTCTCCAAACATGCCTCCCATTTTATTGCATGGATACTGCTTTACTCTCAGTGAACTCATACCATCTTCAAAATGTGCCTTCTTTTTTTATACTGGAAATTTCACATAATAAACTGTACTATACTAGTCACAAGTTGAATGTGCAGCATTTGACCTTTTATTTATCTTTACCTGGTTTGTCATTTTGTTGTCGGTGTGGTGATCGGCGTAGGATAAATGTGATTGACAAGAAAAACAACTCACTTTAAGCATTTTAGGGCAAGAGTACCCATGGTTAAGAAAGATACATGAATCCCAATACAAATTATATTAATTATGTTAGTAAAAGTTCCTGCTTTACTAAAGAGCATGTGAGCACTTTGCTCCAGATTGCGGTTTTTTTTTTCTTTTCATTTTATGGTTCAGTGTATCATCTGCTACAGTAGAAATGATAGTTCAGATATGCTTCTTTTAATCACACAAGGGGCGCACATAATTTAGTATCCTGATAATTTACTTTTGAGTTATATTTTATTTCACATATACTGATAATGACATAGCATTCGTTGTTTTACTGTTAATCATTATTTGATGCGGGCAATACTGATTCTGGAAAATTGTACCCTCAGTCTGTAGTGTCACTGTTTGAGTCACAATGGAGTACCCTTCAAATGGTTGTTCTAAGAGAGATACTGATGTCTTCAATCCGTGCTGCGGATCCCTTATCATCGTGGAGTGCTGCAGCTCGGCTTCTTCGGTTGTTTTACCCACTGATCACCCCAGCTGGCCAGAGTGGCTTGGCAAGCTCTCTTGCGAACTCAGCTGATAGGCTTCCATCAGGCACACGTTGTGCCGATCCATGTCTTCCTTTTATCAGGCACGTTAAATTCATCACTACTCTTGGAATAGATACTGCAGGAGCTATTATTTTCTGCAAAACTGTAGGAACTACTGTTAAACCAGAAAGAAGATTTTTATTGAGGATGTTTATTTCTTTATTTTTTGAGTTTTTATTTCTGTTCTTTTCTTACTCAGGTTGCATTCTTTTCCACTGCACCCATCACAAAGAGAGATAGTAAAGCGCAACCCACATAAAAAAGAGTGGTGGACTGGTGGAGGTCCTTCTGGTCCTTTTATTTATACACCTTTCACCAAAGGAGGAACATCTGGAACTAGCAAACAAGAGGTAAATTGGATTGTGGGAGAGCCGGTTCAAGTTATGGTAGAGTTAGCAAATCCCTGCAGCTTTGACCTAGTTGTTGAGAGCATTTATCTCTCCGTTCATTCTGGAAATTTTGATGCCTTTCCAGTCAGTGTTACTCTTCCACCAAACACTTCCAAATTAGTTCTGTTATCTGGAATTCCAACGCAAGTTGGACAAGTATCAATTCCTGGGTGCATTGTTCATTGCTTTGGTGTTATCACAGAACACTTATTCAAAGAGGTCGACTGTCTACTCCTCGGAGCCGCACAAGGACTTGTTCTTTCTGATCCTTTCAGATGCTGTGGCTCTAGCAAGTTTAAGAGTGTTAACTTTCCAAGCATTTCTGTTGTTCCTCCTCTGCCATTATTAGTTGCCAATGTTGTTGGGGGAGATGGTTCTATTCTTCTATATGAAGGTGAAATCCGTGATGTTTTGATAACACTGACAAATGCTGGAACTGTACCTGTTGAAGAAGCAAATATTGCATTGTCAGGGAAGAACCAGGATTCTGTTATCTCGATTGCACATAGCACATGGAAATCTGCACTTCCTATTAAACCTGGTGGAGAAGTGACATTTGCTGTGACTTTGAGAGCCTGGCATCTTAGCCTGACAGATTTTGAAGCAGATAGTAACAGATCTCCTGCAAACTCAAGGAGGATAGCAAGAGAAGGGAGTAATCCTTTCTTGGATATTCACTATGCTGGTGGGTTGTTGGTGCAACTATTCAATTTTATTAGTCATCCTCAAATATTTAGCTTCTCCAATTATCTGTGATCCCATCGAAGTCACTCAGTCTAACATATTCCCATCCATATGCATCCCTACCAACTGTTTTTATTCACCCTAGATTCAAATGTTTCAGCAAAACACCATAGGATATAGCTACACAAATTACTATGGAAGGATAGAAACAGATAAGCAAGTAGCTTATTTATTACTACGTTTATGTTAAAGTCCCTGATCAGTTGTTATTTATTGTGCACAAATAATCTTGATTCAATTTCATGTAGATGGGTAAATGATGAAAATTTCTAAACATACAGTTGTTTACCTATACCATGCATTTGAAACTTTGTTAGTTTCTTCAATTGCAAGCGATGCTTCACTATTCACATCGATCTTATGTCTGAAACATAGATACTCAAGTTTTTGTTGTTGTTACTGCTTACAATCTATACACTTATTGCCCTTTCATCAGACAGTAGTGTGTGATGTCTTAGTCACCTATATTTCTGGATTTTTTTTTTGCTCTTCTCTGTCTTGGTACTTTTAGACTTAAGGCATAATATTCTTTTCTCTTAGACCATGTTCATAGTCTGTTTCTCTGAAATGACAATATTCACTCTTTAGCCTGTCTTAAGAAACGTGTAACCAACAATCTTGACCTTTATGAATTGTGACCATAAACAAATGAAATGTAGAGAGCTTTTCCTTTTTTTAATGACTAGTTAGGCCATTCACGATCTGAAGACTAAATTTCCACTTTCTGCCATTACAGGTCCTTCAGGAAACTCCGAGGACAATAATGTTTCTCTGCCTCCTGGAAGACGTCTGGTTGTCCCGTTGAATATTTGTGTTGTACAGGGCATGCGACTTGTAAGAGCACGCCTTTTGTCCATGGAATTACCTGCCCGGTTTACTGATGCTCACTTAAGATCTGTTGGTAGCAAGGATAATATAAGCAATGACAGTAGTGCGATTCATAATGACATTAGCTTATTGAAGATCGATCCTTACAAAGGAAGTTGGGACCTCCGTCTTCTAGAACTTGAGCTGTTTAATCCTACTGATGTTGTTTTCGATGTTGATGTCTCAGTCCATCTGGATGGTACAAGTATAGAGCTTCCAGAGGACAAAATTGCTGGTTCAGCTTGCCACAAAACTAGAATTGATCGAGACTATTCTGCTAGAGTTCTCATACCCCTTGAGCACTTCAAATTACCTGTTCTTGACACGTCCTTCTTTGTAAAGGAAAATGGAAGTGATGAACCTCTTGGATCCAGAGCTACCACCTTAGCAGAAAAGAATGCCAAGGCAGAATTAAATGCTTCAATCAACAACTTGATTTCAAAGATAAAAGTGAAGTGGCATTCTGGGAGAAATAGCTCAGGTGAGCTGAATATTAAAGATGCTATTCAGGCAGCACTACAGGCATCTATTATGGACATACTATTGCCTGATCCATTGACGTTCAGCTTTAGACATGCCAAGGATGGAACTTCAGCCAAAACTGACTCTTCAGAGGAGCCTAGTGATGATTCCAGTCATTCTGCTAATGATAGTGTTCTGAGGTGTAAGGATCCTATATCTGCTAATGAAATGACTCATATGGAAGTTCAAATTCGCAACAACACTAAGGAAACTATTCGGATGAACCTAAGTATTTCATGTAAAGATGTTGCTGGAGAGAATTGCTTTGACGAAAACAGTGCAACTGTCCTCTGGGCTGGTAATTTAACCACGGCATTTTCTTTCTTGCCATCCTTAGTCTATTTTGACTTTCTGTTTTCTAAAGGCTACGATTACAGTTAAGGAAAAACATAATGTAGTAAAAATTCATGAATGATCACAATAATTTACATTTTGATTAGCTTATGTTGAATCAATCTGTTTGGTTACAGTCTGTCCTTGCATTTTGCCCTTCATCTGTTCATATATTCAGCAGTTAATCACTGACAAATATCCTTTTCTGCGCAGGTGTTCTCAGTGACATATATCTGGAGGTTCAACCATTGCAGGAGGTAGTACATCCTTTTTCCATCTACTTCCTGGTACCAGGAGACTACTCGCTGCAAGCTGCTTCTGTTATAATTGATGCAACGGATGTTCTTCGTGCTCGGGCAAAGGCAGAGTCGCCCGACGAACCTATACTATGCCGTGGATCTCCATTCCATATCCATGTAGTTGGTACAGCTTAGCCAAACTTTCTTCGAATTAGTTCTAGAGCCTGCTCTGTACCCTGAGTTTCGTGACATGTGCAGCTGCGAAAATCACGTAGAATTTATCCTCATCTGAATATCTGATTTATTTGAGCCGCTTGAAGGCTTCCTTGTAACACCATTGTGTTTTGTACAGTGTAAAAGCGTAGTGAAGGTTGTTTCACAGGCACGCGAATTTGCTGGTTGACGGTTTCAGCATCGTGATGTAAATTTTTTTGGTCCTACAGAAAGCATTTGCTTGCCATTTCTTATGATGGTATGAACATTCATTTCTGCCTTGAAGAGAAAAATGACGGGGTTTTTAACGTTGTTGTAGGCTTGCTTGCGCTCATCATTGTTGGGTAGGTACGATGCGAAGGGACTGAGATTCTCTAACACTACGTTGCTACTATTAATGATGGCTGACATACGGACTATGGGAGGATGATAATCATATATCAAGGTAGGTATTGGCAAGCTATAGGGTGTTCGGACATGGGGAATTGCGAGGAAGACGACAGAGTGAGACCTGATAATAAGAAACATGGAGGGCAAATTAGTCCAACAAAAAAAATTCTTCTCCCATCTAACGTTGTTTGCTTCAACTGCAACGGAAGTGTTACGAGTACGAAGAAAACTGCTGCACTGTACCTATTATTTTAATACCGGTTTGTTTTCTGTGCTATAAAACAAATATTCTCTTTAAGGCATTGTTTAGCTCATGTGTATAATTTTCCCGAGGGAAAACACCACCAGGGAGGGATGGGGTGGATCCCCTCCCACCACCCAATCCCCTCCATCGTTCCCCTTCCATGGACGGATAAAATGCATGGACCAACAGCATTACACAGGTGTTCTCTTGGATAACCACGGACGGACATAATGCTTGTGGTCTTCTAAATACCACTTGGAAAATTTTGATTACAACATCAATATATCTAAATTAATTAATTATAAAATTTATAAATACTAAAACAATGTTATTAAATATCATGAAAATCAGATGAATAATTACAATCCCAGAATGAATATTGTAGTACTAAATAAAGTGCATGCTAATAGAGACCAAGATTAGTGCAATCCCTGAATCCACAAGTAGTGAATTCTACGTTCCCAGAATCCACAACACGTGAATCAATACCCAATACATTTAGGAACCAAAAACTAAGAGTCTCAACTTCCAAAATCTAATTTTGTCCATAATATTAAGAACCGAAGAAGATTTTGCTACAAGAGTTGCTCAAAGCTTTCTATATTTGCTAGTTTTAGCATTCGTTCTTCACCCTATAGTAGTATCTCCATTACCTGTATGAAAAAATGGTAGCAAGATATATGAGCATTGCAATCTAACAAAAGATTAAAATCAAGACACTCGTGTAAAATACAATCGGTTTGATGTATAGACCAAAAAGATTAGCTATATACTGAATATTAGGTTTGCACTAAATTCAATAAAATTCAACAAAAATAAAGTTCAGTACAGTGCAGGGACATGATATTGAAGATGAACTAAACTCAAAAAATTTCAGTAAAAATAAACTTTAGGATAGTACATGGACATAATATTAAAGCTGAACTAAACTCAAAAAATTTAAGCAAAAGTAAGTTCAGTACAATATAGGGACATAATATTGAAGCTGAACTAAACTCAATATTTACCAAAAGAAAGTTCAATACAGTGTAGGGACATAATACTGCATGTATGGTTTGATTCACTGCACCAAAAAACAGATCGATTGCAACTAGCAACGAGAGACAAATCTTGGGTGACGTTAACAATCTTTAGTTTAATTAATTTGTGACCACACTAATCCAAGAAACAACATGGAGGATCAGATCGGCTACACATGATGTACTTGCTGATGGTATTGTCGACGGAGTTGGAGCGTGAGCACGAAACCGGCAGATGTGGAGGGACTGGAGGGAGACGGCGGTGGCGGTGGAGCTAGAGGGAGGATGCGGTGCCGGTAGCTGTGAAGGGAGAGGCCGTGGCGACGGACGTGGAAGGGGGTGCCAGCGCCGACGAACGACGAGGAGGTGACGCTGATGGCTGTGGAGGGAGAGGAGGTGGTGCCGGAGGACGTGGAAGGGGCGACAGCGTTGGCGTCGGTGGACGACGAGCGAGGTGGCGACGTCTGCCGATGTCTTTGTTTTTTCTGACGGCGTCGGTGGCAGAGTTCCACCGAGTGGAGTAGTGTGATTTCTCTAGGGTTTGGAGTGGATTGGGCCGGGAATCCTACCTTCCCGGGCCTTGCCAAATGGATTTTTTTTTATCAAGGGATTTGTCCCCCCTCGTGGTGGGCTTTCCCTTTGGGGCCGAAAAATAGGCCGGGATCCCGGCCTTTTACCTGCCAGCCAAACGAGGCGTAAGAAATTGTAGAACCCTAGTTTCCCCATTGGTTAGAATCAATTACTACAACATGCGGGTGGCGACGTGGCGTGAGCCGTCCAAGTAGAGTGGGCCTCCATGTGCCTGAACATCTCGGTCTACGGCCTCATCCTAACATGGGCCTGCCCTGTGAGTTCGAGAGTCGAGACGCGAGCGGGTGCCGGGTGCTGGATGCGTGCATCATCGCACTCGCACGGTCACGCTCACACCACGGCCTGTCATGCTGGACCAGCCAATATGTATGTGTGATGCACTGATGCGGACTCTGGTTCTGGACAAGCAGAAGCAGAAGCAGTAGCAGTATCGTCGCGGCGAAAGGTTTCGCATCGCATCGTGACACGACCGACGCTCGACAAAGGGACAACTGATACGGCTCTATCTGAATTGACGTAGCAGCGGCACCACCGCACAGGAGGGGAAGGATTCCTCGGTTTCCTTCGTCGTCGTCTCTCTCGGGCTCGTCTGCATCTCTCGCGTCACGAACCGTCTGACCTGCCCAGCTGCGCCTCCATCACCAAAACCAAACCTTGTGAAACAGCCAACCAGGCGTACGTAGGAGGACTGCGGGAGCGACAGCATTAAACTCCTCGGCCCGCACGAAGCAAAAAAAAGAGCTAGCTCACGGAGGCTAGTAGTGCAGCAACAACCAAAATTAACGGGTCGGTGGTGTGGTGGAGCCAGGAGGATCTCCCGACGGATCGATCGGTGATGAGTGCGTGACCGAGACGGTCGGGGGATCGATGAGATGAGATTCCAAAGCGAGGTTGGCATGCACCACCGCGCTCTGCCCCTGCGTGCTTTGTCGGTGTCGTGGCACCTCCAAAAGGGGAGAGAGACTTGATGATGAGGAGGTTGGGTGAGAGACCGGGCGGCCCCCGTGGGCGATGGAAAGCCGGGACATACATCATCAGAGCAAGTTCAAATAGTACAGCCGCTACTAGCTTCTATATAGTCAATCTAATAATTAATTCATATAATAGTTACCTACAAAACATTAATAATAGATGACCTCAGATGTCATCTACATACTACGTCTTAAAGCCCGTGCTACAGCTGGCTATAAATTAGTATAGTAGTAGCTCATTACTTTTCTCTCTCCTCTTTAGAGCAGGTTAATAGTATAGCCAATTACTAACTTCAATTTATCTATAGTCAATCTAATAGTTAATTCATACAATAGTTACCTACAAAACATTAGTATATGGTCCCACATGTCATACACACCCTCTGTTTTAGAGTCCGTGTGTAACTGACTATAAATTAGTAGCTCACCTCTCATCTCTCTTCTCTCTTGTCTCTTTAAAATATATTTATAGCTGACTTATAGCCTGCTATTGTACCTACTCTAAAAATATGTTTATAGTTGATTTATAGCCTATTGCCTGCCTAGCTCGCCGCCTCGCCTCGCCGCCCAGGATTCTGTTCCCCTTCACCGGCAGCATCATGGACGTCTGTGCATGCTCGCTAGTGGCGTGCCTGGACTGCACTTGTCCGGCAGCTCGATCCGCAGTCACTTGGCACTAATGTCTGGTTTTGGTTTCCTTTCAAGGTGGCAAAGATTGGTCCGGCTTTTCAGGGTCGATTCCTCTGTTCGTTTGATCATGCAAGCTGCTGTCAGGAGTAGTTTATACTAGTGGAAGGACTTGATTGGTTCGAAGGAATTTCAGCCAGGAAAAACAAAGAAATATGAATGAATTAATAAACCAATTTATAAAAGATTTTCTAAGAGGCTGGAGTGGAGGTGAAATTTTCTTTGTTTTATCTCTATAAAGGAAAATTTTATTTTTTATTTTTACAAACTGAATAATATTCATAGGAATTATTTTTTATGAATGTAAATCATTTGTTTTCCCTCCGTAATGAACGAGTCCTACTATTTTTCTAGAGTAAACCTTTTAAGTTATATAAGCAACGAGAATAGGCTCCGTGGCTATTATGACTACACAAGAAAAACATACGTCGAATGAGACAACACCACAACGAGATGAGTTGGCATGGGAGATGAGGTTGCAAAACAAGAAGGTTGTCGTGTGGAGATGTAGTTGTGGTGGACTCTCTCATCGATGACAGGTTGCGTTGAGCGATTAATATTGTTTGGTTGTCGAGTCCAACGTTGACAAATTGGTTGTGCTATTCACTTGCTGCTGAGCCATCCACTAGTTATTTCTTGTCCGACTCAGCCGCCGCAACTATGAGCTTCCATAGACCGGGCACTACACATATTCCTTAAGGCGATGACACATCATTATTCTGCCATCCGTGTTAAGGGGTAGACTCTATGGATAAAAACATTATCCCAAATGTTCAAAATAGTAATGGTGATATTCAGGGTGTCCTAATCTTTCTGAAGGCATATATCTCATTAGAGGTTTTCTATTCATACGGTATCTGAAATTGGGTTCGATTGATGGTGGGAATGTCTAGTCTAAGAATTGTTTGGTAGATTTGTTAATCTTCAATTTTTTTTCTCCCGCTTTTATTTGGCGTTGGTAAATAAGTGAAATTTGATCATCAAAGTATCGACTGCTAGGTTGTGGAGATTCTGTTTTTTGTTTAAGAATGATAAGAACAATGTACAGCTTGTAAGCTGTTAGTAAAACAATGATTATGTATACTCTGTCCAATAAATTTATATCTTTTGGCTTTTGGGTGGCGTTCCTAGTAGTTTTCTGTTTTTAATCAAATTATAATTCTGTAATTCACATATATTCATTATGTAAAATTTGTAATAATTAATTATAGCTTATATAAAATAAAAATAGTAATGGATTCTATTATCTAAAAAGATAATAGCTACTAGTATTTATCATGTATGCAACCATTTGGTCGTGAAATGAAGTGAACCGTAAATGTGTTAAAAAGAACTGACTGCATGAATTGCAAAGTGCCAACTTGGCTTGGTCGGAGGTGATTTTATACGGATGGAATGGATAGATTAAACTCTCGATCCTTTAAACTTTAACTTCAATCATTAAGAGCTAAACGTTGAACAATGGAAGTTCGCCGCCATATGTACACACACCTATGCGGCAGATGAGTTAGAGCAAGTTTTAACTGCTAGCTCCAATTCATCTATATCTAATCTAACAGTTAATTTATACGATAGTTTCCTATAAAACATATACTATGATACTGTACTAACATGTCTCACATGTCATACACACATTATGTATTAGAGTTCGTGCTGTAGCTGGCTACAAATTTATAGCCCACTTCTCTTCTTTCTTCAATCTCCTCTCTTATCTCCTTAAAATATATTTATAGTTGGCTTATATTCTGTTATTATACCGCTCCAGTAATCATCTGTCTTAATCCGTCCGCTATAGCACACGCGGACCGTTAGAGCAAGTTCAATAATAATATAGCCAATTGTTGGTTCTAAATGGTTTATAGTCAAGTTAATAGTCAATTTATACAATAGTCATATACTATATAATTAATATCCAGTCTCATCTGTCATACACATATGTGTCTTTAAGTTCGTGCTGCAGCTGGTTATAAATCTATAGCTCACTATTATGCTTTCTTGTTTTCTTAAAATATATTTATAGCTGACTTATAGGACTCTCTTGCCGACAATCAAAGTAATCAACCATACAAACGCAATTGATGGCGATCCGCGGCACGTGCAGTCGACACATCGCCCGCGTTTGCCACGCACCGATCGGCGCCGCGCGCGCACGGCTCGCCGCTGCGCTAGCTAGCTGCCATGTGCCAGCCGATCGACCGGACGGCATATTGGCATCGCGTACGTGGCCCTGTCTCGCCGTCGTCCCATCAGAAAACTGTCGACACCAGTCATTGACCATGCATGCAAGTCGATACATACAAGTAGAATACTATTATTCCCCACGCACCTATCACTGGTACAGATATCCACAAATATTTATAACCATTACATTTAGATTTTTTTTCTGGTGCATGTATGATGGGGTTGAATCGTGGAAAATCTAAAATAAATCAGATTTATTGAAAAGATATGTATTAGTTAAGGTATGCTTAAAAAATAATTATCTATTAAGCAAAAGGAAGGAGATGTAGTTTGTATTAACTCTGATCCGTATGCGTCCAGGGGTGGATCTATCACCGGGGCTAGGGGCTTCAACCCCTACCCGATTTGTGCCACTGAAGTAAGGTTAGAAAAAAAAAGCTCAAGCTCGGCTCAGCTCGGTAAAGCTCGGTAGCTAAACGAGCCGAGCCCGAGCCGCCTTCATGGCTCGGTTTCAAATTGAGCCGAGCCCGAGCCGGCTCGCGAGCCGCTCGTTTGGCTTGTCAAGCCATATAAAATATGGTTTGGGCCACCTGGCCTGTTAACTGGCTCATCTAAAATAATAAACCCTAGGTACTTCGTATACTCCTGGATAACTAGATGTCTCTCTCGGTCAACACACATGACACACGCATCAAATTGAGGGGTGAGACCGAGGAGTTGAGGGCAGGAACATGAATGAGGCAGCGCGCCCGTAGCAGAATAAGCCAGCTCGAGCTGACTCGAGCTTTCAAACGAGCCGAGCCGAGCCGAGCCAAGCCTTCTTGTGACCGAGCTTTCCCAAGCCGAGCTGAGCTGGCTTTTTTGCTTGTTTTCACAATCGAGCCGAGCCGAGCCAAGCCTCCTCATGACTGAGCTTTCACGAGCCGAGCCGAGCTTTTCTAGCCTTACATTGAAGCCCCCCGTTAGTCCCCACAATAAAATTTTTGATATTACTGAAAAGAAGAAAAAGCTAAAAATAGTTCTCTTTCGTACCGCCACTCCTAATATTTTTTTTTTTTGCATCTGTAAGCGTCTCTGGCCAATCAACCTGCCAGATATACAGAGTTGTCATTATTCGCCCGATCCGTTGCTGGACGACCGACGGCCAGAACTAGTCGCGAGTCGCGAGAAAGAGGGCGGCCTTTGCCCTTTGCGCCCCCCAAAGGGTCGATTTGATAAATTCATGCATGTGATCGGTTACGTACGCGCGCGATCTGCAGGAATGCAACAAACCCCCCAAAAAAAAAACCTAACGTTGTGTTTACAGAGTTATTGACGGCAGCAGAATTTTATAGAATCTCTAGCGTTGTGTTTCCCTTTTTCAGGGCATATTTACAAACAAAAAATATTTATAAATAAAAAAAATTATATATGTATTACTAGTGATTCGGAAAAAAAACTGATAAATAAGCTATGACTAAAAAATCTTAAAATAAACTCTAAGTTCAAGATTTAAAAAAAATCGAATTTTATTTTATAAGTATAAATATAAGTGAACATACGAGGGTGAAATAGTTTAGGTGTGACCTAGATCGTACAAATTATTAGCTACATAACCATAAAAATAAACTACTTCGATTATTTCGATAAAAAAATCCGTCCCATAATAAGTGAATATTTTGGGACTAAAAAATGAAACCAGAGTAATTGGGGGCGCACATAATTACCAAAAGGATAAATAAATAGGGACACAAATCTCATTTACTTTTGTATTAATGTATATGAAATTGACCAAACTAATCATTTGTTATGGATGAAGTAAGTAAAAGCTAAAAAGACAAGAGATCCCGTTTTTTACATGCTCTTGCTCTACATCTTAGGAGCTCCAGCGTTTACTGTTCAGTTTATCAACTGTATCCAAAATTTAATTAAAATAATTAACTTTATAATTGGTCTTAAATTTTTTTATCATGGTTTATATTTCAACATTAACTTTTAGGTAGTTAAAAAATAAAGATATAAATATTTTACGTACACATTATTTTTAGTTGTTATATAAATGCTATGACTTATAAGACCATGTACTCTAATTACACATATTTGTGTTGATGTAATGGTATGTTTAAAAATATAGTATATGATTGACTCTTCACTTTATCATCCACGTTAATAACACTGACTTATTATTTTTGTGTATGTATGGTCAGCACTTAGCTGCGGTTCCTTATCATGTGGACCATAATTGAGGCTTGCCAGGCAGGATAATTAAGAGGGGAAATCTGTAGTCTCTGCAAGAATGATGGATGATGTGCAAGCTATAAGCGTCTCATCGATTTGGTTTACTGTATTACTCCGTATTAACGTCTCTATTATAGTCCCAAACACTAGATCAGTTTTTGTGGTACTCTCCGTCGAGAAGATTATACTTTTAGCATACCTTACCCATATCAATACAAAGCTACGAAACTTATATAAAACTACAAGAGCTAGGATGCATTTCATTTTTCAAACCTCAATATAATTGTCCATTGATATTTTAAATTCTATCAGATTTTATTGTAATAATTGATTACGAGATAAATAACCTAAGTCAAAAATAAAGTTATTTTGGTAGCGGTAGTAGCATTCATGTGTCAGGCAGCGTGGTGATAGTAAAATCATCTTTTCTCTTTTGCTTATACTTATATGCCAAAATTTAAATTTTTAATCTTAAAGTTGGAGTTGATTTTAGATTTTTTTCACCGAATTTTACTTTTTAGGGTTGTTTTTAGATCAATAAGAATATATATATATATATATATATAAATTTATAAGTTAATTTTCATTTGCAAATAAGCCAAAAAGCCAAACGATCTCCTACATAGTGTGTATTAATGGAGCACTGTATTATTTATTCCTCCATGTGGATCACATAGACGTGGACCATTAATTATGGATAAATGTCCCTATCAAGGGGAGGCATTGAGTATATTGTTGTTTATGAGAAAAATGATCATTCTTTCCATGTTGAAGGAGAAGCATATTCTCAAAAAAAGAGCGTAGGATCTTTTGGATAGCACTCAACTTAGGTGGCTTAAAAAACCCTGCTGATCTATCGCACCCTATACAACTGTTTTATTTACACTATTAAGCATGTTACTACGAAATACTTTTAATTATATGAATAGATTAAATAGTTTCAGAAATAAACTTAATAGATAGATTTAAAAATTAAACTAGGCAAATCATTGAAGATTTTTCAGAAGATTATATTCACCCGCCCTCCCTTCCATTTCTCTGCTGCAGCGGTAGGCTTTGCAATGGGGCGGGTTGGGGCCGGGTTGGACCAGAATGACCCCATCCTAATCCTCGAATAGGGCCCCAAAATTGAGTAAATACTCTCTCTAATTCACACATAATATAAACAATAATACACTAAAATATAACCATAAATCTTAGATTATAATTTTTAGCAATACAACATCACTAGTTACCAAATCAAAACCAAAGACCCAAAAACATTAGTGTCACTGACACACTATTTTTACATGTTTATATAAATCCAGGGCTCCGTGGGTTTCCTTGGAGTTTCTTTCCTCCCCTCCCCCTCCCTCGAAATTTTTTGGGTCCCCGATCCCGGTGGGGATGTTGCCAAGCCTAGCAAGCATGTGCCATAGGGCAGGCGGAGACACAACATTTGGCCATCACCACTTCATATATTCTTTCACCTATAAGGTTTGGGGGGAGGGGGTGGAATGTGAAGATCGGATCATAAGGGTGTACTGGGATCAATGACACATGGCTGACATGTAGGATGTAATATCAAGACATGGGCATTTTGGTACTCCCTCCGTTTTATAATGTAAAACTTTCTAGTGTTGTCTAGATTCATATGAATGCTAATGAATTTAGACATATATATAAATTATATGCATTCACCAATTGATGAACTTAGACATGGCTAGAAAGTCTTACAATACGAAACGGAGGTAGTACTCTCATGTGAATAACCATTGCAAATGATCACCCTTTAGAATACCAAAATAATGATAATATAACAAATTGTTGGCAACATATTTGTCGGTCACGTGGGAACCGTGGTTCCTTTGCTACGTGGTTCACAATGCTCTCGGAGGTATATCAGAAAATTGAAGATTGAATGTATAAGATAACATGGATTTCGGTAGAGTGCTAGCGCAACTTGTAAATGAAGGTGTGTGCTGGACTCGCCGAGGGAAGTCTTTGAGGCAAAGGAAGCCCTTACCTATTGCACTTAATGTCATGTGTACTTGGCACCAAACTTGCGTAGCAGGCTGACATGCTCTACCATGCAAAGATATTAATTGGGACGGGAAAAACCCTTATCACTCCATGGACAGGTGTAGAAAAATAGGGAGGCACCCACTTTGTCCCATCAGTCATGTACTCATGTCGTCATCATCATTCGCACGAGGGCTGATGAGCACAATTGTCCTGAGTAACTGCTAACTGTCGTTGATATGCAGTTGATGGGCAAGCCCCTCGACTGAGGGTCCCCCAATGGTCAATGGCTTCGTCCGTCTTTTCAGTGTGCGGTCCATGCGGGATTGACAGACCCTCGTGGATCATCATCAACTTTTGTGCCGATGGTTCCATTGTCGACCTATAGCAAGAGTGGGCGTGCTCTTTAATGGCTCTCACTGGAGAAACAATAAGCATTAATTAGGCTCCTGTAGTCACGCTATCTTTATGACATTGTGGTATCTCTTAAGAGTACATAAGGAGGATCTTGCCTAACGAAGAGGAGTAGGAATCGATGCACAACTAATTCCAAACATACGGAGGAATTTGAGTCCTTAGCTTAAGCCATCTCAACTTATAATCCACGTAATCATAAGAATACAACAGAACGGAAGTTGGGTATTAAGTCCTGTGCGGTCCAAAAATGTATACTTATTGCGTCTGCGTGTTTTATTCCAGCATTCTTCACCCTTTCTGATCCAATAATTTCTCTTATGCTCCTTGGTATGGACGCAATGAGATCCCATGACTTCCCGCTAGAGCAGTTCACCTTCCGATAATATCAATTACAACTTAGAGGGTAATGTTTTGGCATATTGTTAATTTTTCAATTCAAGATACCAACGACCAAACTACTATCAATCATCGTATATATCTACTCTTATTTGAGTGGATCTAACATGATTGATGGGGCTTGAGTCCCATTACCCCGCTATATCTCCATCGAGAGAATGAGAGAGGGGGAGGAGGTTATAGGACGTAGAAGAACATGACTCCTCTCTAAGCTAAAGCAGAATAAGTCCCTGCCTCGCTAACTTATTAGAGGAACTTTTTGGCTTGTTTGGTTTGTAACCATTCCGACCTTCAAAAATATTAGTAAGCAAAAAAACAAAAGAAATATTAAGGTCGGACTACTTTATATACTATCAAATTGAATCAGCCAATATCATATAAATAAAAAAAACATAGAGAATATGCTGCTATTTTTTTATTGGCACTGGCATATATCGAGGACTCCAGAAATTTGACAACAAGCTATACAAATTGCAAATAATTAACGTTGCCAAATTTTTGATAAGCCAAGACGGGAGAACTGTGCAGTAGGCACCGTGTGTTCGAATCTCAATCACGCAATCTCACCTCTCTCTCTCCTGATAATATGCATAAAAGAATTTCTTTTTTCATATCCAGCTTTTTCTTTTTTTGATAAGTCAAGTTTGGGCGTCAATACAGCTTGGAAACAGAGGAGGAGTGACACTTCCGGCCACGTCGGCACTCGGCAGCAGCTTCCCATTCCCCCGTCCGGTCGGCCACCCTGTCACGCCGCCGAAGAGGCGAGCGATATATGTAGTAGTGGAGCAGCGGTGAGCTGCTCCCAGCTGCTGATGGTGGTAGCTGGCTCGGCGGGCGGGGAAGAGCGCGGGGGCGGGAGGATGGCGGGGGGAGGGGGAGGGGCCGGGAAGGTGAAGGCGGGGAGCCGGCCGCCGTGGGTGGGGCTGGCGGCGGCGGTGTGGGTGCAGATGGCGGCGGGGAGCGCCTACGTGTTCCCGCTCTACTCGCACGCCATCAAGGAGGCGCTGGGGTACAACCAGAAGGCGATCACCATGCTCGGCGTCGCCAACGACATCGGCGAGAACGTGGGGCTCGTCCCCGGCGTGCTCGCCAACCGCCTCCCGCCGTGGTTCATCCTCGTCGTCGGCTCCGCCTGCGCCCTGCTCGGCTTCGGCACGCTCTGGCTCGCCGTCACCAAGACCCTCGTCATGCCTTACTGGGTGGTACGCTCGCTGGCCTCCCCTCTTCCACAGAGAGCTCTCTCTGGTTTGTATCCGCGCATATGCGTGCTAATTGGTTGTTCTTCCGTAGGCGATTGCGTTGTTTTTGCCTGATTCGTGCTCTTCATGGGGGATTAAGTGATGATGATGATGATTTTTTTTGTGGGCAGCTATTTGGGCCATTTAAACTCTTGAAATTTCAATTTTCTTCCGATTACGTCCTTTTGGAGCGTAATTTCTAGAGCGTCGATTATTTGCGAGTGCCTTTGTTGACTGAACAAATACCGTGGTGATGATCGACTGGTAGCTGTAGGATGTTGCGAGATAGCTTTTGTCCTTAGTAAATGAATAATCGTGTCTAGATGTGCGAGTTTGTTAATTGCATGATTGGCATTAACACCGGTAGATATTTTCCATCTAAATAGTACGCTTTAAGACAAACATGGTATATGGAGTTTTTTATTTTCATGCCATTTGGTAGAAGAGATTGGTAGAACATGCCAAGCTTTGGTCCATTTTTTAGGTAAATCATTGTTGACTCTTTAACCAACCATCCTCGCGAATGGGACAGAATTGATTCCATTGTTGATAGCCGGAACATACCTAGAAATTTAATTTCGCAAATCTGGCAACTCAAGCTGGTGGCAGGATACATCTTGATGTAGAGGTGGATTGACCTCCATTGTTTAAAAGAATTGTTATTCTCGTCAATATAGCTTCTTATATGGCTTTAATGTTGGTGCCAGATTTTGGCAAGATAATGACCTAAAAAATGATTTTAGTAGATTTGATGAACTGAACTTATAATTCAAAAGTGCTGAAGCTGACTTTAGCCTGTCTGAACTTCTGGCATTAGTAAATTATGTGTAAATAAATTTAGTGTTTAGTTTACAGCAGCAACAGAACACTATGGTTTTTGCTGGTCCCCGAAATTATCACGGTGTGCCACCTATGTAAAGATCATCCCTTAAATAATGAGGTGAACATTTAAGCAGTATTAAGCATGCCCAATAGTGCTATCTAGGTTGTCTTTTATAATTGCCATATATTATACAAGAGACAACATTAGAATGCACATCAACACACGAGTGAGAACTGTGAGTTAGAGTATAAGATTAAAAAAAACAGGAATTGTAATGGCATTGATGATAAAGACAAACTACTAGAGACTAGAGAGGTTATATCTAAGGTTGTTTATTGATGAGTTGGGTTTCTAGGAGATGACCCTAGGAGACACTGAGACAGGTTATTGTACATGCTCTAAAGTTAGCATTACTTGATTGATGCATTGGTTGACACCCAAACCCAATACAACATATTTGGGATTCCTGAATGTGAGAATTATTGGTGGTTTTCAACTTTCAATGGCCATCCAACTTTAGCAATGCCAGGTTGGCCATTCAACTTCAGCAATGCCAGGGTATGACATTCATTGGCCCATATGTTCCTTATGACTACTGGAAGGTTATTGCTGAAGTTGGTATAAAAACAATATGGACTGGGATGTCTTCCATTAGAGAATTCATTAACAATGTAAAAGCATGCAAAATAAAAACCATGTAGGTCACTTATCCTTGGCACTGCACACTTACTGGTAAAACCTGTTCTGATCAGATGGAGTCTTTTGTTATTTTTTTATTTGCGTGTATGCTGCTTTTTTGTAACCCTGAATATCTAAAGTCTAAAATGCCAATCCATGTTGTATGCATCAATGCTTTCATTGTTTAGAGATTGACATTGGACCTAATATCTTGTTTTGTGCAGTAGTATTGTTTTATGGAAAAAAATATCTGTTGCTTTGAGGCAAAATTTAATCAATCCAAGATGATATTTGTATTACAAGAGTAACTTTTTCAGTTGCTTTAAATATACTTTTACCAAATGATCTGGAATTCCTAGTCAACATTTGATATCGTTTTGAAGTTCAGAGTTCACCAACATTTCCACACAAACACCAGCCACTGTTTACATATCCACAATTGCAGCCATCAAATGACCTTCTCGGACAAAATCAATCGTTTTTTTTGTTTTGTGATCCTCCTGCTGTGTGTTCAACAATTTACCCCACTCATGAATCAAGATACTCCACTAACTGTGTAGTTTTTTTCCAGGAAATTAGAATTGTCTCCCACGAAGTATTATCAAGGCACTGCTCTTTTTATTATTATTATTTTGCAAGATATTTCCTGTAATTGCAAATGTTCTGAAAGGACCTAAAATTGGATTATCATGTCTCTTACTCTTTTCAATGTTCCAATGCTAGTAAAGTGGGATAGCAGTACATGTGCATGAAATCCCCATGGAGAGATCTGATAAAGAAGATAAAGTACACGCACACTTAAAAAGCAATTGGTGGTTTACCATAAAGAGTTTCGTAATGTTGTCTAGTGTGTAAATGCTGACCAGTATTATGTGCATTAGTGCATACGACTGTATACTCTGTTGGCTTAGCTTCCTAAATCGTTGAACTGTAGAGCGTATTGATATAAGTTTGCCTTGAATGCTTGATGAATGGCCCATATGTGATCTTTTATTCATGTTGTAGTTCAATACTTTCAATCAAGTTATTTAGCATATTTTGTTCAATGCTTCTTGCAGTTGTGCATAGCCTTATGTATTGGCACAAACAGCAGCGCATGGTTGGGCACCGCAGCGCTTGTGACCAATATGAGGAATTTTCCTCTCAGCCGGGGAACTGTTGCTGGTCTGATCAAGGGCTATGTTGCAGTCAGTGCTGCCGTCTACACAGAAACATTTAATGGAATGCTTCAGAACTCTCCCACAAACCTTTTGCTATTGCTTGCTCTGGGGATCCCCACTGCATGTGTTCTGGTGATGTATTTTGTTAGGCCTTGTACTCCATCACTGGATGAGGACAACGCAGCAGAGCACAGCCATTTCATCTTCACGCAGATCTCTAGTGTGGTTCTCGGTGTATATCTTATGGTAGCTACAATACTTGGTGATACTTTGAAACTAAGTGACACTATTACCTACATTTTGTTTGGTATAATGATACTTTTGCTCCTTGCTCCACTTGCAATACCAATAAAAATGACTCTGTATCCAAACAAACCAAAAAGGGAAAAGACCAGCACCCTTTCACCATCTTATTCGACTGATAGTTTATCTGGTCCAGATCAAGAAAATTCAGAACCACTTCTTGGTGTCACTTCAACATATGTCACTGGAGCCAACGATTCAGATGAGGCTACCGATGTGGATCTTCTTTTGGCTGAGGGTGAGGGAGCAGTGAATTTGAAAAAGAGAAGAGGGCCAAGAAGGGGAGATGATTTCACATTCCTAGAAGCCTTGGTTAAGGCAGATTTTTGGCTACTGTTTATTGTGTACTTCTGTGGAGTTGGAACTGGTGTCACTGTTCTGAACAACCTAGCTCAGGTTGGGATGGCTGTTGGTGCAGATGATACCACTATCTTGTTGTGCCTCTTTGGCTTCTGCAACTTTGTTGGCCGTATCCTTGGTGGATCTATCTCTGAATATTTCGTAAGGTCAGTTCCTGTTTGCAACTACTTTATTCATTCAATTTCCATCACTGCATAGCTGACATACATAGCAGCTAGCTGAACTAGTAATATTTGCTGTTCTTGGCTACTGCAATGTACCAGTATTACTCCATAGTCCATATGACCATATCAAGCCACTATTTTTACCTGAGAAAAAAATAAAATCCTGGCAGACCACCCAGATTAGTCCTTTGTTCTAACTTCTAAGATTCCGTGCTTCGCATCCCGTATTTGCTGAGAATTTCTGTGAAATCCGGGCAGACCACCCAAATAAGTTGGCTGCTGATATTTATCCCCAGAAGACTGGCAGTTACTTTGCATATGCCTATTTATCCACAATCCAATGAATTTTCCTTTACTACTGTTAAATTAGATGCTTGATACTAATTTATTAATTTGCACCTTCTATAAATTATTTTGAGCAAAACCTGATGTTTTGCAGGTCAAGAATGCTTCCTCGCCCTTTCTGGATGATGTGCACACAGATAATCATGGTGATAACCTTCCTCCTTTTTGCAACTGGTCTTCATAGCTTGATTTATGTCAGTACTACATTACTGGGCTTGTGCTATGGGGTCCAGTTCGCTGTCATGATACCAACCGTCTCGGAACTTTTTGGACTGAAAGACTTTGGGTTGATGTACAACTTCATGTTATTAGTGAATCCCCTAGGCGCATTCTTCTTCTCAGCTCTTCTTGCTGGTTATATCTATGACAAGGAGGCGGCAAGGCAGCACCCGGGCGTGCTGGAACCTTCAACCTGCTTGGGGCCTGACTGTTTCAGGCTTACCTTCTATATTTGTGCCTTCGTTTGTTGCTGTGGAACCCTAGTGAGTGTATTTTTCATAGCAAGGATAAAACCGGTTTATCAGATGCTCTATGCAAGCGGATCGTTCAGACATCCTCGGAGTCAACAGCAGCTCCACTGATGTCGCTTAGGCTGTCATCAAGGTAAAAGCTATGAAGTTTGCGCATGAACAGAAACGTATTTTGGAGGAAATTATCAGCCCGGTGTCTATAGTTGGCCTTCTTATCGCATCATATTCCAGTGCCGTATTGTTCTACTGTTGCTTGATTGGTCGTTATTGGATGGGAGAGTTTATTTTGATGTCAATGTAACTGTTCTGTAAAGCTTGCGATCATAGAAGTTACTAGCATACGGCCGGCTGTCAAAAGGGATGAAACTTGGGGGGTGCGTATACATGTGGCAGTTCTTGTACATCAAGTTTGAAAATGTTGTACATTATCTTCTTCTCCCAACGTTGATACTTTGTTAATACACGAGTTTCATGAATCTGGTTATGTATATCTCTCTTCTCCTGATTATGTGTCTGATGTCAGTTCTCTGAACTTCTGATTATGAGTCTGGTTCCGAATTTTTTTTATAAAAATGATACTATTTAAATAAAAAGTTACAAAAATTATATGTTAGGTGAGAAAATTGTAAAAAAATAGGATCATATTGGACTTTGTGTGGTATTAAACGCAGGACGAACGACGGAGCCTGTCGAACTCTCTAACCAAGGGAGTTTGATAGGACCCACACCCCGTAGTTCAACAGACTTCCTCTGCACAAGAGTTCTAATGGCTATCGAATGTCAATGGTACCATGAATTATTTCTTCACCTTGAGAGGTCTTTGTTAAATTGGGTCGTGTTAACATGTCTCATTAAACAGACATCTATCGACGGATTCCTAATCCTCTATCGACATGGCTCAGTTTGTTGTTCTATGTTTCCAATTTTTGATCTCCAACACTCTTTTTTGTGATTTTCTATTTAAATGGTATTATTCTTTAAAAAAATTCTCTGGCTACGTGTCTGGTTCCAATGCTCTGATTAGGGTTCTTATAAATACTTTCTGAGTATAAACTAGCATAACGTGGCGAGCATAACATGGTGGAGCGACGGTTATCAGGCACTTACATGATTTGTTTGATTTTTTCCTAACTTATGATGTCCTTTTGAATCTAAAAAGAAAGCATCTGGGCTATGAAATTATCTTCAGTAGCGCTCACGTTTGTTTCCAAGGTTACAAGAACCCGAGCATGATGTATAATGGCAAGTACAAATGCATTTTTTAATTGTTTCTCATTCCCTACACAATCAAATATGATGACATGGGTGAAAAAAATGGTAGAAAAAAATTGTTATGTATAACGATGACTTAAACTTGACTTTTAGCATTTATCGAAGAGAATTTTATTATATGTGGTGGGTAAAAAAGAAAAATAAGATAATATTATATTGATTAAGTGATCATACATATTCTACTTTTATATATACCTTTAAATGATGGATTTATGTTTTCGATATAGATTAGAGAAGAGTCGCTTCTAGGCTCTACATCTAAACATACCCTAAGGAGCGGTAAATACTTTTTTTATCTCATACGGAATTTCATTGCATAAAAAGTATAAAAGGAAACACCGAGTAGACAAGAGGTTAAAACTCACTCCATTCTAAAAGATAGATATGTAGTTGATGAGTTGAGCATATCTCTACTAATTAAAAAGAGTCGTCCACCTTCCCCTCCCTCCACGTACGACACGTGTCTCTAAAAAAAGCCGCAAACGCACGTAGGAAGAAAATAATAAAAAAGAAAATAACGCGCACACACACAAAACCACATGCACGCACCTAGCGCCTCAGCCTCCTCCGTTGCCCGATCTAGACCAGTAGATCGAATATATTCTCATCAAATATTAATTTAGGAAGACAAACGATTTCTCATCAAATATGTTGTCAGCGATGCACATGCAACTAGTGTATGTAACTAGTGTAGTAGAAGAATGTAGTTGTAAATAAAAAATGCTTGTGATGATTAAGACAAGTGAGTTGTAAGAGAAATAGTTTACATTTTAGGACAAATGTAGAGCGGTAGAAACAACATGTTAGGGTGCGGGAGTATTTTCCAAGCAAGTTGATGAGTTGTTAAGCTAGTTACTGTACTTTACTCTATGTGGATGACACGTAGACAAGAGCGGAACCAAAAAATAATCCAGTGTAGCGCTGAATTAGTATATATTTTATTATTTACAAAATTTCTAAGACGAATTAATAAGATATAAGTGAGATTATATAGCTAAGAGTAGGGTTTAAACCTTAATTGTCCTAGATTCCGTCCCTGCACTTCGATAATGTCAATACAGACACAGTGACATGTTGAGGGACAAAGTCCAAAGCTGCGTTTAGCAGGACAGGCCATCGAAATGGGCATCCACTCCGCTGGATCTGTGTGGTCACGAACAAAAACGCACCTGAATTTGGTCAGCGGATCATCTTCACACGTGGACCGTATGCGGAAATCCAGCGGGCGCCCGCCGGCCGGCGTCTCCTCCGGGGCAAAACCACCGGCCCCGGCGCTCGTAGACCTTTGCTACGCGTCAGCACAGCAAATTGTTCCACTGGTAGGTGGGGCCACATAGGTGGACCCCCGGATGTGAAGTCGGGGATAGGGTCGACAAATTCTTACCCCGACGATGAAAAACAAATAGATAGTTGTCGTATCGTATGATAATTAAGTATTAAAAAACTAAAAGCAAATTAATATGATTTTCTGGCGTGATTTTTTAGAGGAAAGTTGTTTAAAATAGATTATTTAGCAGCGTTGGGAATCCCATTTAAAAACCGAGTGGAAGTTGTAAAAGTCGGGAAGAGAAAAAGGGAATCGTCAACGTGTGCCTGGGCGGTGCCACGTGGGACCAGTTTTTCTCCGAATTTAAAAGGTTAATCATTGGCCACTCGTGGACACTGGAGACCTGTGGTGCAAAAGAATTTGAAAATTAGACAGGGATTGTTCACTATATATTTGTAGATAAAAAATAATTTACGAATAAAACTTATATTTTATCTGGTAAAAAATAATTATTGTTTAGGATAATATTTGGTTAAACCTTTTAAATTAGGATAAAATTTAGTCAAATTTTTTAAATTTTAATCATCAATTATTTCTTAAATATTAGTTTAAAAGTGATGTTTATAAAATCTCCTCAAAAAGTATCGTAATGGTATCATAAACTTATTAGATTTGATTTTAGGGCTTATTTATTGTACTTTACTTTGTAACCTTTGTTTTGTAGGTTGCTAAATCATGTATATAACTTTTTATTTATAATTTTTTTACTTATAAATATATTGTTTAACTATTTCTTTTTAAAAAAAATCAAGGATCACCCTTGATCACGACTGAGCAGCTAGTTCCATCTATGTCCCAACATTGTTGCAATGACACGCACATATCTCAACTTGTTTCCGCTTACGTGTATCCACCTTTCTCGCGTAAAATACACCATGCCTACAAACTTTCCGTCTGGAACAGACTGTGGACCGAAAAATACCAACGACTCCAATCCGTGTGCAGAGACCATTGTATTGATATGGGAATAAGACATGGCCACATCACACGGACTCCCGTTCCGTGCCCCAATAGAAAGCAACTCATAAAATCTCAAGTTGATGCTACGATAACAATAATATAAGCCGTTAAAATCAATTCTCATAATCA
Organism: Oryza brachyantha; assembly: GCF_000231095.2. Classification (NCBI taxonomy): domain Eukaryota; kingdom Viridiplantae; phylum Streptophyta; class Magnoliopsida; order Poales; family Poaceae; genus Oryza; species Oryza brachyantha. Next base: position 13,740,180 of record NC_023166.2, read on the forward strand.
TAATAAAATATTATGGAATATATAATATCACTATCAGCAATACCGTGGCCGTGTAGCCCTAAGAAATAAAAAGCATTGATTCCCTCCTCTCCCTGTCATATTTCTGTGCGATCCAAGGTAATAGGATTTATTTGAACCATAGGATATGATCATATGAAAAACAGAGGAATAATGAAACATACAAACTGAAGTGATAAATTTTCTTAATCCTATAGGGACTGAAAATATACAAAACATGAATAGAAACCCTTTGATTCCACCGTAGGGAAAAGGTTTACAAGAGGCCCAACCTCTTGCTTATTTTCCTTATTTTTGTACGAATTTGATTGTAGGAATGCAATCCTATGAATATATTCCTATCTTTTCCCTACTAATCAAAGGTCCTGTAGGAAAAAATTTAAGGAATCCAAATCCTCCAAAATTCCTTTGTCATTCATTCGAGTCAAAAGGAACTAACCATTGTGGAGTTTTCAAAAACCGATTCTTATTTTTATGGGAAATTTGCAACCGTGTCATTATGATTATGTAAAGTTAGAGATATGTCACTAGTATCTCAATGTCATATGAGGCCACATGAGTCAATGACACGTAGGCCAAGATGACATATCTACGATTTCGCAAAATTATAATAGCATCCTTATAATTTTCCCTATTTTTATTGGGTCATACCTTATTTACCACTTTTCAGGACAAAACACATTGATGCCGTTACGGAGAAAGAATACACACATACCCCTCATTAATGCAGAAAATAATGTATACTTGATTGATAATTAAGGGATATTGAGAATAAAATTTGGTCGATTTACTAATGAAGGATTGATATAAATATACAAGTTTATTTAGGATTAAATTTAAACTCCGTAAAGTTGATTTATTATGCTATGCACTCTTTTTATGGATGAAAATGAAGATAAAAGATTTTGTAACTTTTGTAATACCTATTTAATAAAAACAATATAATTAACTGTTACAAAGTTAAATATATTTTAGAAATATGATAAACTCCTATTGATAATTTCTTTTAAAAAATACACCATCGTGTGCGTGTAATCCGACAAAAAATCTGTGTAAAAAACACAGTCGGAGTAGTGAGATGCTACTTCGCGGTGTGCACACATGACCACTTTCCCGTGTGGCTGTAGCCCGTAGCAAAAGAAAACGCCCTTCTTGACTCACCAAAATAAAAACGGGGCCCACCACCACCACCCAGCTCGCCCCTCATTTTCTCCTCGTCTCGTCTCCTCTCTCCGCAGCACTCCACGCGCACACCTACGCATCGCCGCCTCCTCCTCCTCCTCCGCGGAAGCGCGCTGCGTAACCACCACCACCCCACCGCCGCCTCGTTCTTATCTGCAAGTAACCCCCCCGACGACCGAACCCTTCCCCCCCCACGCCCCACCGATCTGACGCTTGAACCCATGGCTCCGCTCCTCCCCCGCGCGGCCCTCCTCCGGCCCGCCGCCCGACGGCTCACGGCCCGCGCCTTCCTGTCGAGCGCTGCGGCGGCGGAGGCGCCGTCCGGCCGTGAGGGGGCGGTCGCTGCCGCTGCCGTGGCGGTCGCGGCGTCCGGGCTGGGCCTGTGGCTGATGCCCCCCTCGCTCGCGGACTCCGGCGGGGCGGGCGACGCCCCTGCGGGGGCACAGATCTCGTTGGTAGGCGCCGCCGCCGGCGCTGGCGCTGGCGCCTTGGAGGAGCAAGGGAAGAAGAGGAGGTTCCTTCTCGGAGGTGGGTGAGCCTGCTTTCTGCCCCCGATTTGCTTTCGGCCGCACGATCGATCTTCGTCTCGCGATCGTTTTTCATGGAGCCCGATCGGTTCGCGCGTCAACGCCACCGCCGATGAGCCGTGCTGCTTGCTTTACTTCTGTACTGTGTGATCTGAGCTTTGCTCTGTAAAGCTGCCCGCTGCTTTGTCATGGTTTCTCCTCTAAACGGTGGCGTCTGTAGTGTAGCTGCTACTTTTCCGATGTTTTTGTTTTGGCACTTTTTGGGATGTGAGATGAACTGGTGGTGATCTGCGATCGTACGGCGATTTCCTCGCTGCACTGATCTATCTGTAGATAAGTGATAAGCTGCAACTTGCAGAGTGAAAAATCGAAACTAGAGGATGCGGCCGTGGATAGTGTAGGATAGTCTCTGGCGCTTTCTGCTTTTGTCTTAGCGTTTTAATGCTTCTCACTACCATTACATGTGCGTTGAACTGCTTGGTGAATTTATAGGATGTTTTGATGATTTAACTGATTTCTGCAACAGATTCATTCCGCAGAAGGGTGTTCTTCAATTACGAGAAGCGGATACGGCTGCTCAGCCCTCCTGAAAAGGTAATTTGCTGCATTGAGTGTAACTCCGCTTAATTTGCTTTGGTCGGCTCGTGGTGTGCTAATCCTGGTGTTTCTGCTTGTAGATTTTTCAATATTTTGCGTCTGTGCGGAACCCCGATGGGGAAGTATTCATGTTGCCTGCTGACTTGATGAGAGCAGTAGTTCCTGTTTTCCCTCCATCGGAGTCGAACATAGTTCGGGAGGGGAGGTTAAGGGGGGAGCGCAATCCTGGAGAGTTGCACTGTGCTCCATCTGAATTCTTCATGCTGTTTGACACAAACGGTGATAGGCTCATCTCCTTTGCCGAGTAAGTGCATTTTTTCCATCCTAGGTGTTCTTAAATAACTTGAGTGTTTTCAGTAGGGTTATAACTTCTGCCTAAGCACTGCCACTAGGGTCTTGCAATGATTCCCTTTTGGGAGTTATAGATGATCCCTTGGGTCAATATCATAGACATTTGCGCCCTATTTCATCATTTGTATATGTTAAATATCCTAAGTAACAGTTCCCTAATACGCTTGCTGCTGATTATGCTCGTGGTGGCTTTGTAGGTACATCTTTTTTGTGACCTTGCTCAGTATTCCTGAGTCAAGTTTCAGTGCGGCCTTCAAAATGTTTGACGTTGACCACAGCGGGTGAGTCCTATTGCACTTGTTCAACATTCTCTTCCTGTCAGAATGATTTGCACCTGCTTGCTAGCTCGTATTTTCCTGTTTCTACTTGTATTAGTCTTGATCTTGGTAATATGACCCTGCTGTTAGAATGTTATGCATCTGTCGACTAGCTGTTCTTTAATTAATAAAATTGATACATCTATATTTGCATGTTTGACAAAATCACTGGATCTGATAGTTAATGGGAAAGGCAATAGGTTATGTATGTACCATTTTTCGTGGTTTAGTTCAGCATGCCTTTTCTTTTCATGTGTACACCTTTTATTACTGAAGCTGCTAAAGGTATGTTTTCCCTTTTGTGCTCTTGGATCTATGCATAAACAAGGACGCATTTAAATATTGTCTTGTTTGTGCAATATTGTTGTTTACCTGTGATCATTCGCATGCAGTTAATTTCTCTTCTCGTCCAGAAAAGACCAGCTCTTTATGAGCATCTGACTTGTTAGTTGATGGTAAAAGAAGGGTATGAACAAATTTTGGCCAGCTTATTCCCTGTTATTTTGTTGTCCTTATCTGTTACTTGACATTTCAGGGAAATAGACAAAGAAGAGTTCAAGAAAGTAATGGCACTGATGCGATCCTATAACAGACAAGGAGCCACCCATAGGGATGGCTTACGTACTGGACTAAAAATCAGCCAGCCTGTGGAAAATGGAGGAGTAGTTGAGTACTTCTTTGGTAATAGCGGGAACGAACCTCTACACTATGAAAAGTTCACAAATTTTTTGAAAGGATTGCATGATGAGGTGATTTATTTCTTCTGTTCTATTTCTGTAAGAATTTAGTCCAGTGGCTCTTCCATGAATGGCCATCTAGTAAATTTATTATGATTTTACTGTGAACCTGAGACTGTATTGCATTGTGAGATGTAAACCGCACATCCTTTTTCACCACATACATATTTCTGCATGAAAAACACCCATTTTTACCATATATGACCAATGGTTCCAAAAGAGCGTATTGTGTTTGTGTTCCCTCGTTTCTCTACTTGCTGAAGCTTATATCCTTATCCCTTTTAGTAGGATATAACTGTATAAGCTATCTACTGGTACATAGTGATGCTGTTTGATCAAAATGTATAAAAGAAAGGAAAAGATTCTGTACAATTATTTGTTATTACTTACCTGCTACAAGCAAATTGATGTCTTGTGTATTATTAAGCCTGAATCGCTCTTAATCAATTCATCTGCAGATTATTCGTCTGGAATTCAGTCATTATGACGTCAAGTCATCTAATACTATTCCAGCAAAGGATTTTGCATTATCCATGGTCGCTTCTGCTGACATGAGTCACATCAACAAGCTACTTGATAGGGCTGATAATTTAGGCAATGACCCTGATCTCAAAGGAGTGCGCATCACCTTCGAGGTTTGACTTGTTGCATGATCCCAAGTTGTAGTTTTCTTTAGAATTCTTTTTCCTTGTTCGATCCTTACCGATATTCCTTGGGGGCTTTAGGAGTTTAAATCCTTTGCTGATTTGCGACGAAGATTGGAGCCACTGGCGATGGCTATATTTACTTATGGCAAAGTAAATGGGCTCTTGACAAAGCAGGATCTCAAGCGTGCAGCGCACCATGTAAGTTTGGTCGCTAAATTTGTCATAACGATTTGGTTTTGATGCTTTTCTTGATCAAATAATAACTGTGTTCTTTCTGTTTTCTTAATGGTCACATACTAACTGGTAACTGTTACTGTTCAATGCTTCATGTATCAATATTGTACATCCACTAAATGATTCCATTTCCTTTTTGGCTTGTGATGTAGGTTTGCGGTGTTGACTTAACTGACAGAGTAGTTGACATCATTTTCCATGTTTTTGACACAAATCATGATGGGAATCTGAGCTCGGAGGAATTCGTGAGAGCATTGCAAAGACGAGAAACTGATATTCGTCAGCCAGCAACACCAGGTTCTGTGGGTCCGTTGTCTTCCTGGCTGAACTTCAACACGTGTTCTGTACTTCGACAGATGCTGCTCAAGTAGACTATTTTCATCCTTGACTCCTTGCTATGTCTCGGTCGGATTTCCATCAGGGTAAGCTTGTAAATTAAACCTTACTGGAAAATTGATTTCTCCCGTCTGAGCATGCTGTTCTGTTCTGACGCTGCTTATTGATTTCAGGAGACGCCAAGCGATTTTGATGTAAATATCGTGTGGGCTGTCGAAGGTTGCTCTGTTACATAGCAGCTGTAAATACTTTAGTGCTTTTTCTTGCAGGATAGATTATTCTTCTGTAAATTAAGCCCCACGCAAAATATAGCTGATACTTACAGTCAAAACAATGAAACTGACTCTCATAAGACTTGAGGTTAAATGTTAATCGTGTCTATCTCCATGGTTCCTATAATCCTATGTGTGTACCGTGCTTCAATTGCATCTGTTGATGTTTATATCTTAAGGTGATTGAAAGGGCGAATATGTTTGGAACACCTCAACAACTCGTCCGCTGCGTTGCCGCCTTGCCGGGCGAGGCCGCCTGCCGTTGTTAATGATTGACATAGAGGAATGGTTCTGTCAAGGAAAGGTTTTGCTATACAGCAGCAATGAACTGCTGATCAAATTGGATGAATCCGTAATCGATCGGTTAATTCGTTAAACGATATTGATATCTGCATTATGAGTACCTCATGAACCATACCGGCTTTATGGTAAATGGTCGGAATCGTTTTTTTTAAGGTAAACATCACTAGCAATTTATTCATTTAAAAGTTTACGATCCTCAAGAAGAAAGCTAATAACTCAGAGACATTAGACACCCATCTACAAGAAGAAAACTTATTACTAATTTTTTCTTTCGCTAGCCGACGTGCCACCGGCCTTTATTTCCTGAATTAGCACGCCGTAATTTCTTGAATTAGCACGCCGTGGGTCGATCTATTAAAATCCTCCTGCATCTGCATATTCACCGCCTCACTGCTTGAAAATTAGTTTCTAATGTAACTTTGGTAGCTCCCATCTCCTTTGCTACTGCAATTGCTCTTCGGCAAGCTTGAACTTCCATAATTGTGGCATCATTAACATGTGGAATAAAGTGAGCAGCAGTTGACACCAAGTGAGGTTTAGCAACAATAATACACGAACCGGAGAGTTTGCTTCGCCTTAGGCTCTGTAGAGCGGCGGAAGTGGAGGCGAAGGCGACTAAGCCGCAGTCCGAGTGCCGCGCCGCCGGCGCTGCCGTCTTTACCCTCGCCCTTTTCCCATCGAGCCAGCCAAGCGGAGTTCATCGGCCCTCTTTCCCCTCTGACTTCGACGACTCCAATCGCCGGCGGCAGGAAGGAGGGTCCATATTAGTCGGGTAGATCCCGTAATAGAATAAATTCTTTTGTTTTGTTTGTGTTTTCCTTTATCTGTGCAGCTCAAAAGGTTGTCGGTGTCCCTTCCTCTTGTCTGGGTGTAAAACCATGGTTGTTGATCTCCCACGGTGGCAGCTCCGAGCTTTCCCATGACGTCTTCTACTAGATGTGCTGTCTGTAGGTTTACGTTTTAACGGATTGTGCCGGCCTTCACCTTCATCTCCGACGATCCATCCACAAGAACATCGACCTTCTTCGTCAACGCAGACGGATCTTCAGGGAGTGACTAAACTTTTTTTATTGCAGTCAATGAAGGCTCAACCTCAGGCCCCTTTTGGGTTTGCTTCTTAGCGTTCATCTACAGCTGCATGTAGTATTCAAATCACTGCCTATAGTATTCAAATCACTGTCATCATTGCCATAGGTGTCTTTGTTTATTTTTTTTTGGATCTTCTAAAATCCTTTGTCGCAAATCCTGGGCTTAGGTTGATTTGGCCATCTTCAAAGGCCCCCTTTGCATGCAGTTCAATCCTCGGTGTCGAGTACTACTCATGACATGTGTACTCTTCCTTCCTTACTAAATAAAGTGGATGAGTTAAAAAAAAAACAATACTACACGAACCATTACATAGCGCGTCCCAAATGCAGAGGAAGCACGACATATTTACAGTTGTTCCTTCCCATCAGCACTGCTACATATTTACACAGCCTGAATATGTGTCCAAGTGTCAACCTTTTCACCACTTGGCCATTCCATGAGACCTTTCAGTACTTGGGCGACTACTGACCAGACACACCGGTACAAGCAGGACTGACGTACAGATCACTCGAACGGGTTCTTGTGGTACTATATACATTTGTCCTGCTCTAAGCAGGTGGTTATTTACATGCGGATATAGCAGCAGCTACCAGATTACTCCGGCCGCACGCTGACGAGATTGGGGAGGGCAGCCAATTGAAGCTTCTTGATCTCAATCGCGGTCACCTTGCAGGACTCCAGGGACAGGGACCTTAGGTTCTGGAGAGGCTTCAGGTGGTGGAGTCCGGAATTTGACACCCGAGAGTTCGACACGTTCAGCGAGACCAAGGCAGTGAGGCCTGTAAACATCAAAGATATGCAGATAAATAGATCGCGTATTGCAAAATCAGGCTTCCACTTCTGACAAATGCAAACAAGAGACATACCGGAGATCAGCTCTAAGGATTTGTCAGTGAGGCTGCCATTTTGAGATAGGTTAAGCAGCGTCAGAGCTTTGAGGTCCTTGATATTCTTCACTCCAGCATCTGTAATATACCCACCACAGACCTCAAGGGACTGTAGATTCTTGAAATCTGAAGCATTAGCAAACAGATTAAATGGGATGTGATACTAGAACCCCCAACCCCCAAAATTTCCAAGGCTAATAATTTTCCAGTAAAATATGCACCAAGATGTCAAACCTCAATGCCTAATATTAGCAGTAAGAAAATGATATTTCAATAGAATGCATATGTAAAATATGACTTGTATGATGTGTGAACAATGACAAGCTCTCGCCTCTCAGTACTACGCAAATGCAAAAAATGCAACATGCCATTATCTTAATTCTTATAGTGAACTAGGTTGTTGCAATAATCTAAAAGCACCAGACTAGAAAACAGAACCTTAGCATCTACCATTTAAGTGAGCCTACTTACATTTCAAGCAGTTTGTGCCTGCATCAGTTATACGAGCTCCAAACAGATCAAGGTGTGTCAACCCAGTGAGACCTGCATTAAACAAATGTCACTTCAAGGCTCAAGCAGCGGCGTACCTAGGATTTTTATTATGGGTGGTTCAACTTACATAACTTTTTTAATTGTTGTAAATATAACATACAATATATATAATAGAAATATAAAATTAATCAAAAGTGCATTTTGCATATGTTAATAAATGATATTTTCTCCTAATTTTAATTCTCTATATACACATACATGTATATAGGCTTAAGCTGGATTTTTTTTTTGGATGGTCCCAGGACCACTCTCTAGATCCGCCTGACTTCAAGGCAAAATACAACCAAAGGACTACACAACATTACAGAACTGGAGAATGCCGACCATGACAGTAAAACATCGAACCTTGAGAGGAAAGGAACGGATCCTAAACAGACATATAAATCAGCATAATAAATGCCCCAGAAAATAACATAGCATTCAATACTGCCCTACTAAATAAAATTGCTAAAATGTGTAAGATACTATGTCTAATGCATAACAAGAAACCCAATCATGCGCAACAGTGGTAAACGATGTAACTTTAATGAAAATGAGGACATACATGTAAGAGCTGCCAAGCCATTATCTGTGATTTGGCGATTATCAAGATTAAGGGATCGGAGTGAATTCAAGCCAGAAATTTTCTTCAGGCCAGTGTCCATAACCAACGTAAAAGAGAGATTGATGCTCTGCAAATTCCATAGACCTGAGAAGATATATTAGTTGAACTGTTGTGAGTCAATGCTTTGAGCATTAAAAGAATAGTTAAAAAACAGAAACCACCTGAACTATTCAAACATCATATATTATTATTTAAAAAATAAACGAAAATGAAAGTTGATACTATTAGCATTTTTGCAGAAGATTAAACAAACCAGAGAGATGACGAAGACCATTGCTCCCAACTTCCGTGTCTGAAAGTTCCAAGCTTCTTAGCTGCAGTAGTCCTACAGCACAGAAAGATGTAATCACCAATGATTTGCAGAAAAAAAAATGTATAACCAACAATAATACAAACAATTAAACCAATTAAGAATTTGTTAGGAATAAAGTAATACTTCGTCAATGCTAAACTGCCAAATTAAATCAAAATGTGCTTATTGTATGGTTCTCTGTCTTCGGTGTTTTTGAATACAAGATGAAAAGGGAAAAATAAGAAAAGATACAACAATGCAATGCTGAGAAACTCACCTTTCAAGTGTCTTAGCCCCTCATCACCAATCTTGCATGAGTCCAGGTTCAAACACTCCAAATTGATCAATTCTAGAAGAAGAAAAGAACATCAGTAAAGCTCCCCCACTTTCATGTGTTTTTTAGTACATACTAATAATGACATATTTCTGACAGGTTTCCAGAATAATCAATACAATAAATGGGTACACTGTGCACCTTCCACTTGATGCAGTATATACATATATATTGAACAAAAATGACATGGAAGAAGTGCAACATTCTTCTTGAAGAAGCCTGTTCTGGTGTGCATCTAGTCATGTATTCTCAGCACTTTTAATGAAAGAAACAAGATAATACTGATATATTCAAATAATGCTGGTGTTAGAGATATGGTAGTTAGAGTCATATTAGGATAGGATTGATTTATGTGGACTCCTTTTATATTTATAATCCTTCCTTATCTTTACTCCATGTACTTCTATATATACCGGCCCCCTGAGGCTCAATACAACAGATCTAACAGATCTAATATTCGCAGTAGTCTCTCCCTCCTCTACTATCCAAAAGCTGGTATTTTATTGAATAATAGTGATCAAATTCTATGGAATTTTACAGCAATACTTTACCATGAAATATAAGACTGGCTTATCGCTTAGATCAAAGTACTTGAGATTTGAATGCTAGATAAAGGTAAATAATGAAGAGTCTATTTACCTTTTAGATGAACCAAGCAGGCATCTGTAATATAGTTGAACCCTAAATTGAGAACCTTCAATTTGACAAGACCTGCATAACAGGACCAGCAACGAAGCTAAACAAGAAGTGTAACCATGCAGGAAAAGGAAACATGACTGCATACAGTCCACTTACGCAGCAAGACAAAGTGGCATACATCCCTATTTGTAGATCAAAAACAAGTTAACTATCATTGAAATAATGATAGGTGAACTGGATTGATGTTGTAATTTTTGTACATAATTAGTTTTTCTTGTTCTTCATTTTAATAAAATCTAACAGCGGGGGGCCTCCCCTACAGTGTGTGTGGGGTAAAAAAAAAGGTAGGTGAACTGAGCAGATGTATATTGACTATTGAGTATTGACCAATTTAACTACTTAGCCTGTCATCTGTTGTACAAGAACAAGGGTATATTTTCCTATTTGTATATTACAAACATGCTTTCCGTAAATCATAGAGAACTGCATTCACCTAAAAAGTTAACAACCAGAAGTTATATTATTTACCTTCCAAGTGCTCACAGCCTTCATCATATATTCCACATCTACTAAGATTCAACAATACCAAAGAAGCCAATCCTGCAACAGCATCCCTATTAATGAAAAATTGCACTCACAAAATGGGAGCTTTTTTGTGTAAACATGAAATGGATTACATGACTGCGTAGTACACCAGAGTTATCAAACATACTAAGCACCAAAAGAAATAAAAAATCTCTCATCATTTATAAGGAGCACCATATTGGTCCTACAGTAGGAGTGAAGTTAACTAGTAAGTCACTTTGTCACATTCAACGGGCAAGGGAAACTTCAAAAAGATTCAGCGTCACCAATCCACCAGAAGAGATTCCTCTGGGTATCAATCCTAGAGGTAGTTGACTAAATATAGAATAACTATAATCAAAGAGACATGTGACATTTCACGACAAACTTCTTCAACTCCCTAAATATCCATTTGTGGCCATAAGTTTAATAGGTTACAGTACTCTCTTCATATGATTTTTGGCAGATGTGTCACCCTCAAGGACTTCCCTAGACTAACTGTAAGACATGTTTCACGCTCATGGAGTGTGAATTTATGACATAGCATTCGCAAGGATAAGATGTAATACCTGAAATAACCTCCAAACAAGCAGCAGTTACTGCACAGCCCTCTAGGTTTAGGTGAGCTAGCTTGGATAGACCTGTAAAGAACAAAGATGAAATATGAAACAGGATCTAACTTTAAATGAGACTTCATGTCATTATATAAATAGAAACAATGAGTTAATCAGACTATTAGACACAAGGATGTAACTTTAGGTGGTTAAGATTCCACTGGAAAAGGAAGAAATTTATATTTGGGATACCTCTTAGATAAGAAACACCAAGATCACTTATCTTGCAGCAAGAAAGTTGCAGATCTCTCAAATTTGTAAGATCTACAAGGAAAAGGGTATCTATTAGACTTGTACATCAGTATGTGTGATAACATACACTGCTTTACAGTAGATGGCCAACATAAGGTGTTACCTGATAAATGTTTCATATCAGAATCTGTGATGCCATTACAATACCTCAAATTTAGCTTTTCCAGTTTTTGCAAGCCTGAAAAAGAAATATATTATTGGAACTGATAGAACTGTAATTAAAATTTGTTCATGATTTGAGTGCATTCGAACAAATAGGCATATGCCAGTCTTTCCTGTATTGATTGCTAAGATAAGCAGTGTATGTGTTCGGTCATGAAAAAACTCTGGATGTTCTTTTTTTTGGAGTAACATATGGTAATTGGTACAATTGACATAAAGTTGCAATAAATAAGATGATTGTGATTACATCGTAATGATATATTAGTGTAATAGCAGGAAACCTTTTAAATGAACAAGTCCGCCATGAATCTTCGGACATCGTTCAAGGTCCAAGTTACCCAAATTAACCATATTTGCAAAGGCTTTAACTCCTTCAGCAGTAACAGCAGCACATTTCTTAAAGCTCAGTGATGTCACGTTTGAGAGGCCTGCAGAATTAAAAAGTAATACCATAAATTACAGAACAGAAATTTTAGTGATCAGAAATATTTGCACCACCATATCATACAGATGGAAGAAAACCCAGCTATCAGGCAAATCACTAACCTGACAATGTTTTAAGCCCATGCTCCGATATCCGGTCACAGTAATTGCATGTCAAACTTTGCAAGTTGATGCAATCCTTGAGTTGATTCAGTCCACTATCGGTCACATCAGAGCAAGAGATGTCAACAGATAACAATGATTGTCCTTGAGAAGCCACTACTTCCATCCAAGCATCCCTCACTTCAGGGTAGTCTCCTAGACAAATGTCCTGAGACCATGTAGAAGAATAGTATAAGAGGCCAATATGTAGTCTCATAGAGTAACCAATTCCAGAAACAAGCTTTCTTGACCTAGGCACAAAGTAAAGTGATTGTCTATCTTGCTAGTTAGCTAGTAGCAGGAGCATTGGTACCAGTGCCCAGTGAAGTCTTCGTTGCGTGGATTTTCTTCAATTGCTTACAGGACAAATTTTACCAATACATTTTTCTTTTACTTTCCTATGAGTTAGCTTATGAAAATAATCTATAAAAGCCTTTACAAAAGTGGTAAGAAATGTCCCAACAAGATGCCTTTCTTGGTTCCTGGATAATACATTCGAAGGACTGATTGATGGCAAATTAGGAACTGCTAGAAGGGTCAGTTAGGATTGCAGTACATAGCAATAATTCTGTATAGACTTGCCTTGTTCAGAGTTCACTCAATTTTTCACGAACATGTTTAGAGTTCAGTCATAACTGCGCGCCAAACAAGATCAAAAACTTCACCTGCAATGCACAATCGCGAAAAGCTCCAAGCAACTCCTCGGTGAGGATGTTCCACTCCACCAGTTCATTGAATACCTGCTGACTGAGATCTCTAGGCAACAGTGAGAAATCAGAATACCTTCCGATATCCTGAAATCAGTCAAATCACCCTCATCAAGTCAGGCAACAATAAGCATAGGAGACTCAAACATACAAGGCCACAAGTACTACCTCGCGGACTTTGGCCACACAAAGCTCCATTAGCGACGGGCACCTACCCGGTCCTGGCCCCTGCACCTGCCGGTGCACGTCTGAGCCACTGCGAGGCAACGTGTGCAGCAGCCACTTAAAGCTGCTGCTCTTGGAGAACCTCGCGCTGTACAGATCTTCCTCATCAACCAGCAGCTGGCCTCTCTTCCTAGAGCAAGCACTTCCCATGGTGACAATGCAAGCGCTGATCACAGACCAATTACTTCTCGATTGACTAAAAGGTGCACATCACAATGTTAGTTCTAGCAGACGACTGCATGATTCTTGTCATCCATTCCCGGCAAGATCACGATTTGGCTTAGACTTCAATTTCTCTGGTCCCATTCTGCACATAAAACAATCATATGTAAATTGATGAAAATCCTCCGATTATGCAGATACTGCCATACCACACTAAACCCCACAAGTAATCAATTTTAGGTGGAAGTGTTAATCTTTCACGCAACCTAGGCCCTTACAATAATCACGGATTGCTGCCAATCCTAAAGTGCAATCCAAGCAAAAGGTTTCGACAACCAACTAACAGGACGACGCTAGCTCAAGAAAAACCAACATGTCTCACGAATCAAAACATCACTCCTGCGTGCGTACGATCAACCCCCACCCAAACCCCCAATACTTCACTCACTGTACCGTACTATCGATTGTTCTGCACCTGTTCTGCAAATCAATCCACGAAGGGAGAGAAAACAAAAAAACTGGGTAAAAAATAATGCCCATAATTCCAACGCAGAATAACCAGACCCGATGTAGAGAAAGACAAGCAACGGGAGAGCATCGAGTTGGTCAGATCAACACGACAACTAACACGCCCAATAAAATCGCGACGGAATTACGGAGAACACACGGGGCGGCGGGAGAAATTACCCGATCGGATATGGAAATTCCCACGGGGACGCCGCTCAATCCACCAAAGCCCCCGCCGGATTAGAGCTAAACTAATCCGTCGCGATTAAAACCCACACAGCCCAATCCTCGCGAGAAAGGGAGAGGGAGGAAGAAGAGAGTCGAGGTGGTGGTGGGGGGAGAGGGAAAGAAAGGTGGAGAAGAAAGGTGGTGTATAGCGAGAGCCGGAGCAGCGGGGGAGCTCCACGTGTCCCCCGCCGGAGGCCGACATGGTACGTGTCCCATGGACCCTGTCACTGAAATGTGGGGCTAGCCGTGGAGGTGGCCAGCGTTGTCAGTGAGGGGTAGAGGGTATGGTGCTTCGTGGGGGGAGGTGGGTGTGGGGGCCACAGGGAAGTGGAAGGGATAAGGCAAAGAGCACTGGACCGGGTGGGCGCACGGGCACGGCACCCCATGGATTGTGCTGCCGGTTTTGTGGGCCCGTGGCTCTTGGTCCGCCCTGTGGCCTACTAGTGGGCCCCACCTTTTTACTTCTTCGACTGACCATACAGTATAATGGTTATAGCTAATTTGCTTATTGGATATCCGTTTTAGCTAATTTGCGGTCGTCCGTCACGTCCACCAGGTATCGGACACTTCCAACTTGGCGCACGTCCGCTCCTTCAGTCTGCATTGCTCCTACGTTTCTCGTTCAGTTTGGTTTGAAAGCGAGCTTGCTTGTTTAGTTCCTATTTTTTTAAAAAAAAATATTTGAATTTTTACACACACTAGGTGAACAGTGATGAACCCAGAATAAAAATTACCAGGGGTCCAATACGTACTAATTATCTACTTTTTATACTTTACACTAATTAATCTGATATAATTTAGTAAGAATAGAATAATTTACCCGAGGTCCGAGGACCCCAGGAACCAATACATAGGTTCATCCCTGTAGCTGAATGTCTGTGCTTTGCAAAGGATAAAAATATATTATGTTATTCCTACAATAAATAGAAAAATATTTTTCATAAAATATGTGTCCATCTTTTTTATATAGGAAATATCTATATAAATTTGATTTTATGTGGATATACATCTAGATTTGATTGATTTTTAATATTACAAAGTTAAGGGGTAAAAATGCAATGGGAGTATAGGTGGTGGCGGCACACCACTAGAGACTTTTGTAGTAGTAAAGATTAATGGAGCATTAAATATAGATAAAAAACTAATTGCATATTTCGGGAGTAAATTATGAAACGAATCTTTTAAGACTAATTAGTCTATGATTAGCCATAAATGCTACAGCAATATACGTGTTGCTCCTTTTATTTTCTAATAATAGAAAACCCGGTGTTTACTTCAATAAATAGCTACGATCGATTGTTACGAACTCAGTAGGTCAAATGGCCGCAAATAATAGTACATGAACGCGAGATGACAAGAAAAAGCAAAAGTCACGACGATATAAGAGAGGTGTTTGTTTGGTTTTTTTCATGAAAAATACCAACGATATATTTTCAAATAAAAATAATTTATGAATAAAACTTCTATGTACTTATTGGTATTGATAGTGATTTAAAAGCTAAATCTAGAAAATAAACTTTGGTGAAACCCCCTCAAAATCAACTTTAAGTTCAAATTTTGGCTTATACACTTTATCTTGTAGCTTATGTCTATGCTTATAAACAAAAATTTAAATTTTCAATAATAAATTTAGAGTTGATTTTGAGTTTTTCGTCGAAATGTGTTTTCTGACCTTGGCTCGTTAAGAATACATATATAAAAGTTTTATTTATAAATTATTTTTCGTTTATAAATATACCGTTTCACTTATTTCTGGGATAGGCCGGCGAAAAGACAGGCACATTTTACTTGCTCCCGCCCCATATGCTGTTATCTATATGACTATACCCAACTTTAGATAGTTCTTAAAGCATACTACGTGGTAACATAGACCATGTTTCATGTTTGAATTTGTAATGTGTTGCAATATAAAATTTTAAGTACTGACGCCATTAAGACAAACCCAGATATCAATGAACCTCTTTTTGGCGTGAATGATGGTGTGTGGTGTGTGTATATGTATATGTGTGTATATGTATGTATTTAATGTAATTGAAAAATATTAAAGTTGTGTTAATTATGTGTATAAAGCTGATTACAAATCATGACTAAGAGTTATATTATGTGTTAGAAGTAGAGCTAACTCTTATTCTATGCTCGCTCTTTAAATGTGAATGCACATCTGTTATAACTTACAACGTAGCAGCCGTACGTAGGGTAGACAAGATCATAGCGGCTGACTATCGGTATAGCTAATCAAGAGTAGTTGATACTTAGAGCATCTCAATAGCTCATCTATCTCATATTCTATCCTGAAAATAGAATATAAAGACTATAAATTAAGCTCCAACAGAACGACTATCTTATCATTTATTTTTAGATGTCATCCATATTAGAAGAGAAAACCTTCATATTTAAATAATCTCTCTCCATCCTCCAAAGAGATATATAGAGGATATCATATATGGATGATCTAGTGGAGTGCAAAGAGATATGAAGGATAAAACTAGTTTAGATGATCATCCAAATGAAGATATAGATGACCAAATTTAGATGAGTTATTGGGGATGCTCTTATACCTGATGCTCTATGATTATGCTGGATTGAGAATAAATGTACTTTGGATGCCGTTTCAACTAGATCTAAACACCAAATATTGCGTTTAGTGTTGTTACTATATTTGGATTTTCTCTTACGTGCTTGCAGGTTTGGCCAGTGAGATCGATTTCCTTACAACTATAGCGGAAAAAAAACCCATGCGTGCCATCATTTCTTTAAGACTCCGGCGCTGTTTAGTTCTTCCTAAAAACATTACATCGAATCTTTGAACACTTAAATAGAACATTAAATATAAATGAAAAAATAATTGTGCAGTTATGTGATAAATCGTGAGAAGAATCTTTTGAGTCTAATTAGACCGTGATTAGCCATAAGTGCTACAGTAACCCATATACGCTATCGACGAATTAATTATGCTCAAAAGTTTCGTCTCGCGGTTTCTAGGCGAGCCATGAAATTCATTTTTTTCATTCGTGTTCGAAAACCCCTTCTGACATCCGATCAAACGTCTAATTTGACATCTAAAAATTTTCATTTCCTCGACTAAACAACCTCTTATTTGCAAATTTGCAAAGAGAATAATGAGAGAATCTCCATTTTTCACGCAATCTAAGTTGAGTAGGTGCAGCACCTGACGTTAAATGCCCCCATGTTCTTCTGAAGACTTGTCGGCGCTGCCGCTGACCCGGACGGCGCGGCCTCTGCTGCGGTAGATTGGCGGCCAGCCGCCGGTCAAACAAACCTCCGACGCCCCCACCCGAGCAGCGGCACAGGACCGACCCCTCACCAACCAAACCCCCCGCGCTCCCGCTGACAAGTGGGCCCCCGAGCCCACCTGCCAGCGGCCGGTGGCGCCAACTATATTAAAAATGCGAGGGAGGAAGCACTTCCATTCGTCGGCATCCTCGTTGACCAGTCGCCTCGCCTCTCGGCGTCCCCCGGTCGTCGGTCTCCGCTGCCTCGCCCTACTCCACCACCACCACCACCAGCACACGGTTTCCACCGCAGCGCGCAGCCGCCCACCCAAAGATCCGATCAAACCGCGGAGAGAAGACTATACTTTTTTTTTTGTCCCACGCGAGAACGATTCTTTTCTTTTTTTTTTTCTTTTCGCTTTACCATTCCTTCCTGGAAGTTTTCGGCGGGGTGCGGGGAGCGGAAGCATTCGGCGGCGGCGGAGGCTCTGGCGCTCGAGAGCTTTTTCTCCGGTGAGTCATGGCTTTCTTGGAGCTCCAGACGCTCGCGTTTGTGTGTGTGGTTTCGCGCAATCGCGATTGCTTGTTCACGTGGTTAGATACTTGTACTGCTTTCTTGCTTGCCTGGCTTGATTTGGATGTCAAACCGTAGGAGATTAATTAGCTGCTTGATTCTTTTATGGCTATATGGCATCACCGATCGCGATGATTCTACCGTTGTGTTCTAGCCTCCTTGATGCTTCCCCTATGGCGTCTTGAATGTCTTTTTTTTTTTCGTGAATATACCGGGTAGTCGCCTCCGTTGTCTCCGAGGCGGACCTCGCGTTTAGATTGCGGATTAGACTTTCTGAAGCTCTAATTTTGCTATAATAGCGTGGAGAAGAGAGGATACCTGGTTTGATGCTTTTCGCCATTTGCGGGATAGCTCAAAGTCAACTTTCAGTCGACGCAGAGTCACAGACGGCTGTATTTGTCAATCATTTCTTTGCCAGTTTGATTATCTGTTTCCTGCACAAATTTGTCCGCCTAGGTTCTAATGATTTGATTTTTTGTACAGTTCAATGAGATCATTAACTGATACCATACTACTAGTGCTATATAGACCACGTAACAATGATTTTGTTTTGTAATCTGCGTTTCTTGTTGCACGCATTGCTCTGCAAGATACTTGCCATAAATATGTAGAGGTCCAAGTCTTGCAACCTATAGTACATTGTGCAAGCCATACGGTAAAAGGAAATGAAGTTATAGTTAGGGAGATAGTTCATTCTTACTCAAAGATTAAATTGTTCAAATATTATTGCAAAATAGCATGAATATTTACAAACCGAATTATTGTTCAGCTAGATGAAATTGATAAAGTCTTGTTCCACTTCTACTCCTTACGAATTTTTTGGTTCCGCGTGAAAAAGCTAAGCTGTTCCCTTTCCTGGCCGATTGGTAGATATTCTGGTGATGATATGTCAGTTTCTGCTATCATTTTGTACTAATGTACTACCATGTACGCGCAATTACTCATCATATACTATCTTTTAGTTTCATTCTTTCCAAAATGCAAAACTGAATGCTTAGGTCTTTTTGCATTTTGGATTGCATTTGCCAGAGAGAAAGGATTAAGTACAATCAGATATGCCCACAAACAATTTTTGTAAGGCATGGCATCCAAATGAGGCACACCGCACTCCATTATTGGCAAACTGAGGTCAGAGCATTCTGGTGGCCACTACACCTACAGGGATGTTTCTTGTGTGTTTTGATGCCCTGTGCCCCTGTTTTGGTTCAAGAAGGAAGGATGGGAGTGAAGACCCTGTTCTTGGAAGAGATGCAAATTCCTGTAAGTTAAATTACAACCTTTCATCTATTGGTGATCTATTATGTTAATGCAATGAAATAATATCTAACATGTTTATTGAGATGAGATTGCGTGTCAAGTTTGGAAATATAAATGATTGTCATGAGTGTGACACATTCCTATTTTCTCAGTGAATTCTTCTGAGCTGAGGTCAATGTCTGATAGAGTTCCTGCAAGCCCTCTTCGAGTACCTGCAAGTCCATCTAGATTTTCATTGTCTTCATCACCAAGTAGAAACGAGCCATTGAACCTCAGTCTTGAACAAGTTATTAAACTGACACATAACTTTGCACCAGACCTGATGATTGGTGAAGGTTATTTTGGAAAGGTCTACAGAGCACAGCTGCGAGATGGCCACATTGTGGCAATTAAAAGGGCAAAAATGGTAGGTTTTATTTTTAAGCAGCTATGCCAGCGATTTCTCTATCTAAAGACTGAGATGTTATTGCTTTAAGTAGTCCTCCTTGTTAATCACTACAGTAATGAAAGGGTAATGTGCTGGTAAAGCATGTACAGTTACAGTATTTTGGTGTTTTGCACTGCTTGAGCTTGTTGGTCATTAGTCAAATTTCTTTTCCAAATTGTATTTATTCAAAAGGTCTTGATAAAGTGAAAGTTGCTGATAAAAACAGTGTTCCCCACATATGATTGTCTTACAAGTGATAACAGCACAGTCTGAATTGGCGTTTTCACGTGCTTTCTTTCCGCAGGAACATTTTGCTGCTTTACGTACTGAATTCAGTAATGAAATTGCACTACTAAAGAAAATTGAACACAGGAGTTTGGTCCAATTACTTGGTTATATCGACAAAAGAAATGAGCGAATTGTCATAACTGAGTACGTTTCAAATGGCACTCTTAGGGAGCATTTGGATGGTAAGCTGCAAACTAAGATTTCTCTTTTATTGAATTCCATATGGAACAGTCAATATATTTTTAATTATCTTTCAGGTCAACGTGGGCTTGTTTTGAGCTTTAGTCAGCGGCTTGAAATAGCCATAGATGTTGCTCATGGGTTAACTTATTTGCATCTGTATGCAGGTATGCTCTTGCTGTTTCTGTTTTTGTGCAAAAAAGCAGTTTAAGAAAACCAACTGACTGTTGTTTTTATTTAAAAAAAAATTGTTCCAATACATGCACTGGGGTATTGTTACTGTAATGCAAGAACTGTAACCTAGTATTTTAATTATATTGGTCCATTGACTCACAATCTGCTAAATGCTAGTACTAGACATATCCTGACTGTGTTGTTCTGTAGTTTGGAAATTCTTTATGGCTATGCATCAATAAAAATGATATGTACTACGTATCTCATGCTATATATTAAATAATTTTGACATCCAAGTTGAATAAACCATGAGAGTTAGCCATGTATTCAGATGTGTATGTGATCCAAATTTATTTTGTTTGTCTTTCAAGTGATTCAAGATGTGCTATACCTCCATCGATATCCAGCAAAATTTTTAACATATATCAGCTTCTATAACACAATTAAATTCTTTGATATTCAAGCGATGAAGTAGTGTGTGTTCTTAGCTTACAGAGATAGTCTAGTTTGATTATTCCTACTGGCAAGCATATGCATTTCATTCATTCATTAATTAATTTTGTACTTTTGTGCTTTTAGAGAAGCCCATAATACACAGGGACGTGAAGTCATCAAACATTTTACTAACTGAAGGCTTCAGGGCCAAAGTGGCTGACTTTGGATTTGCAAGGACAGGTCCTACAGAGCCAGACCAGTCACAGATTCAGACTGATGTGAGAGGCACAGCTGGCTATGTAGATCCAGAGTATCTCAGGACAAACCATCTGACAGTCAAGAGTGATGTATTCTCTTATGGAGTCTTGCTCCTGGAAATTCTTTCTGGTCGTCGACCTATTGAGGTGAGGCGAGGTGCAAGAGAAAGGATCACTGTGAGATGGGTATGTATTCACCACCCTACTTTGTGTCTACACTCAGACTTTTTTTCCTGTTTTTCTAGACAACTATTTAGGAGTAATTTACCTTTGTTCTCCTCCCTGTTCTTCTTTCCAATGTTTTTCTAGGCAACTATTTAGGGGCAATTTTACCTTTCAAAATTTGCTATCCCATCACAAGTTACACCATGCAACAGTAAATCTCCAGTGTGTGTGCACAAACAAAACAATAACATCACATTTCCTTGATATTAGAACCTGGTCTCCACCTTCACCACTTAAGCACTTAAAGCATTTTCATTTACCTGGGAATAAAACAATAATAAGCTTGATTTATTTTCTACAGTAGTTAAGTTGTTGGTCACCATAATTTAAGGCATCTGAAGCCCCCTGTTGTTCTATTCTTTTTGATACAGGCTTTTGAGAAATACAACAGAGGTGATGTTAAGGAAATATTGGATCCAATGTTGACTGAATCAGTAAATGAGGATATACTGAATAAAATTTTTGATGTAGCCTTCCAATGTGTTGCTCCTACTCGTGCTGACAGGCCAGCAATGAAAGAAGTTGTAGAGAGGTTGTGGAAGATAAGAAGGGATTACGCAAAAACCCAACACAGAGTAGAATTGGCTATGTAAACCATCTGATCCTGGCTTCTGCTTTTGCTTGACAGAACATTTGGTGAACTCGACAGTGCCCAGCAAAGATCCACAAGAACAATAAGTTCATTTTTGTGAATTGGGACAGATGAAATTTGTACAGGGTTGCAGGGTTATTGTATGCTCTGTACATCTATTTGTATGTGTAGAAGATCAATGTGATGTACAGCGACATGCCAATCAAAGTTTTTTCCGATATGGCCTTTTTGGCCAACCCAATGCGTTCAGTAATTTGTGCCTCAAGGAAGTGGGAATGGTTTTATTTTGAAGCCTCTCAGCAGTTCTTCATACAACTCTTCGTTGTTGTGTATATTTTGGACAGTTCTTCATACAACTCTTCGTTGTTGTGTATATTTTGGACAGTTCTTCATACAACTCTTCGTTGTTGTGTATATTTGGCTGGTCCTAGTACTCTAGTAGTACAGCTGATCTTTTTGTCATGTTCAGTTTTGCTCATGATGTGGGGGTGTTTTTGTCTTGTAATTACGGCGTTTGGAGTGCTGTAACCAGATCTTATAAGGCAATGGTTGTGCGTTAATCGCAATTGTTTAACATCTGTTTTCAACTTCTTTACAGTTCTCCTGAGCATGTATCGATATATATATACCATATTTTGTGGTGTGAAGCGTGTTGACAGTAGAAATTGCGGTACCTCCTACCTCCTCAAGTGCTGTACAATCACTCTAGTTATGGTTATGCTGCACCCAAGTTTGATCAATCTATCACAGTTCCATGTACTAGACGAATCCTGGGCAGGCTATCCCAGGTCAGTTAGTTTCCCCATCGCAGCATCATACAGTCACACGAACGGTCATGCTCATGCAGCTATCCTCCAAAAACTGGCAAATTGAAGTAATCTGCTCTAGTGACAAAAAACTCTACAACGAGCCAAAGTGTATATCTATGAGGTTTCCAGGGGCGATATGGACCTCACCTGTGAGCCTGTTCGCCGAAAGGTTAACGGTGCTGTCTATCATTGGTGACTGCCGTTGACAACAAAGAGCTCCATCTCCAGATGTCCTAATTCTAGACAACAGATTATCTTATCATCCAACAAGTTACATCCATTACCTGTACTCCTATAACTAGGAGCAGTGGTGGTGATCGGTGGTGAATCTACCACCTACCCCACCACTAACTCCCTTATTTTTTTTAAAAAAAATAATTAAGACCTATATACCAAACTGATTTTATTAACTCTACTTTAATAATATGCTAATAATATTTTTTTAATAAAATTCCATTGCAACATATGACCGATATGCTAGTCTAAAAATAGATCATCAACAAGCTGCATATGTTCATGCCTGAGAGGAACCAATGTGGCAGCAACGTGGCCAGAGGCAGGGTTCCCCTTACCTTTTTACCGTAAAACCGCGGTACCGCGTTCCCGCGGATCCCGCAAGATAACCGCAAAAACCGTAAAAACCGCAACGAATTTGAAAATAAAAAATTTGAATTCAAAACCGCGTGGTAAACGCGGTTGCGCGTGGTTTTGCACGGTTACCGCGCGGTAACCGCAGTGAGTACGTGCTAAAACAGAGCATGAGAACGGCGGAAACCATGATTTCCCGCGCGGTTTTTTTTACCCGAAACCGCGGTTACCGCGAGAAAACCGCGGGTGTTGATGTCAAATACAAAAAACATTAAAAAAATCTTAAAAAATACATGAAAAAACATATTTTGTGACTATATTTGTGAGTTGTGACATAGAAAAAATAGGAAAATAGAACATGTTTTAGAGAAAACAAGAAAATTTTCACATGACCTTTTCTAAATTCTTGTTATTGCAACATACAAACATGCACCATCGTACGACTCATATCGCCCTTCACCAAATAACTCACACATGACTCATATCGCCCTTCGCCAAATAACTCACACCAATAACAAGAAGCAACTTTATTTTGATTGATATATCACAATTATACCTACTACCAATTATTACTAAAGTGCATGTATAATTTTTCTCCATACATATTTCTCATATATCGATCGTTGTATATTTGTATTTTAACATTACGTACCCCAGTGTCTAGTTTAAATTAATAATGACTTAATAGCAAAATATTCTTAACCATCTTCCTATGAAATATTATTTGCACTAGGCTATTTTTTTAATTTTGTTTCCTGACATTCTCGTTTATAATTTTTAATTACGCCAGAAATACATTTTTTTCATGAATTTCTTTGACAAAACTACATTATATATCAACATATACAACATATATATTTTTTATTAAATTTTCTTAAATTTTTTAAATTCTCATCAAATTTAAACTCGGTTACTGCGGCTTACCGATCCCATCTTCCCGCGGATCCTGCAAAAACCACGGTTACCGCCGCGTAACCGCGGTTTTGCGAACCCTGGCCAGAGGTGAAGACCGCATCATGAACGCCGAACTTCAGAAAGTACGTTCAAGCTAATCCATGGAATCGCAAGCCGTGGTTAATTGACAAGGAAACATCTGAGTTAACAAGCTCAGTTGCATAAAGCTTCTTAAGATATAGTGTACAGAAAAGTTGAAAGAAAAAAAAATGATCTTAAGGCATTCAGCCCCGTAAATAAGCCATGTTAGTGTTCATGTTTAGAGAATTTGTACACTGGAATTTGCCTCCTCTTGAGTTCTGTATCCTAAACTACCAAATAAACCTTTGAGTTCCAGGCTCATGTTGCCACTGGAATGGTCTGAACAGAAACATTGCCAGAGTGAACAAGTCAACAGCAGCATAGAGAAACCCTAAAGCAAGTAATTTGCCATTACTGATCACTGGAGAATGAAGAGCCAGTATGACCAATGGAATTGTATAGTATCTAAATTCAACCAATGGGGCAGGGATGAGAACAAGGGCAACTGATAAAACAAAGGAAAGCACCCAAACCCTTGTCTGTGATTTCCCTGTATGATGAAACAGAAACTCCAATAAATACCAGTTTATTATACTCTTTAAAGTAGCCCAAGATATATATAAAGAAGTTTACCTAAGATATTCACAATTGAAAACCACGAGTACACATAAATTGGTGTCAGGATGTATTTCATCGTCCAGTGAACTTGGATAACCTTCCTCCAGATATAAAATGTGTAGTGTCTATTGTCAGCAAGAAGATATGGATGAGCAATGCTGCACAGAAAGATGGGTAATTACATATTAGGATTTCGTAAACAAAACATGGCAAAGGACATCATGCATTAAGTATAACAGATAAGTGCAATCATCTAGGAATTTGAGAAATATGTTTAACCATGCTTCCACAACAAAATTTCAAGTATTATAAAATTGAATGTGCTGTTGCTCTCCAGTTAGCATCAATGAAGCAAAGTAATAAGTCATCATTGGAAGATGCACCTAAATGTTTGGTGGGAAGTACTTTATCAGTTCCCAGGAGAAAAATAACACAGAAGAGGTGAGCAGATAACAAACCTGAAGAAATGAACAGCAGCAAGGCTTAAACCAAGAGTCACCAAAATTGCAAAAGAACTATATGTTTTGTTCTTGCTGCACCAGAAGAAGAGGTCTGATACTCGGCTAGGAGTAAAATGCCATGGCAGGAGGGCGGCAGCTGACACTAGACCAAAGTACAACAACTGTGCAAAGTGTGGTGAAACAACATGAGCTTCCTTAGCACCTGCATCACTCAAAGCACATGGGCGTGTAAAGCTTTGTGTAGATCATTCTGTAAGCTGCTAGCCTATGAATGAAGGTTGTAAGTAGCTGTCAAACATAAGATATCTACCTAGTACTATGCCACCATTCCAGACTATGAATGCCACAAACACCAGCAGAACCATTGCGAATGGTATAAAAGCAACTGAAACTTTACACTTTGAATTCCATAACTTGAAGATGGCATCCCATATTTCCTCCGTTAAACCTGCACATTACCTATAAACATCAGATACAGAAACAAAATGCTTGGGCGTGACATTTGAGATCATATGGATACGTTTAATTTCTACCCTTTTTCCCAAATAATATTTCATCACATTCAAATGAGATTATATGATTGATAAATATTGCAGTTAGCGTTCTAGCAATATAAATATATAAAATTATTAGGGAATGACAAAGAATGTTTAGACTATAGAATAACAAAAAAAATGCCAAAAGGAAATTAAGCACATCCTACTGAATCTCAAAAGTGAAATTCAAAATCGTGGAGAATGTAAGTGCATCTTTTTTAATTAAAGGAGTTGAAATACTCACAGGAGTACATTTTATTAGACTCAGAAACAACTTCTCTCTTGTTCATGGGATTATTGATTAGCCGTCTTCTCAAACCTGGAGCAGTGGCTTTACTATCCATGTCAGATACCTCTTTGTTTGACTTATCTGTTAGTTCACTGTCCTTGTAAGATACATTATCCTTAACATAAAGATATCGTGCATGAGCGATGGTTCCATTGGCAGCAAAAAATATCATCCATATTACATTAGTCTGCCGGATAAGAATAGAGAAAGCACCAAACTGCAGGCAAAAGGAAGCATTTAATTCATATGGCTAACATATTTGTGATGAAAATCGATACCATATATAACTATTTATCATCTTACAAGCTATGGCATGCTAGATAAGAAGTATTGCAGGACCAACATAAAAAATCTTGAGATCAAGACTACATATTTACATGAAGGCATACGTAAAACAGGTGCCTACAAATAGCTGTTTTCTAGGGACTTGACTTGAACCCTCACAATTTATAAAGTCGACAGATTTTCCTCTTACTATAAATTTCATTGTTGTCGGTATTGACATGTAAATGGGGCCAAAATGATATCAATTCTATAAGAACAACAAGTATGCTCTGGATGACTTTCTACAATCCAAAAACAAGCTTATGGTATGAAGTTGTGAACGAAATAATAGAAATAACTCACCACTGCACTGACCCAAAACTGTTTCTTCAAGCAGAAAAGGTACATTGCAAGAACTGCTGCTAATGATGCAACATCAGTATAATAAAGGAAGGTGAAGAACCAGTGAATAGGGTACAATGACACTAAAATAGCAAATACAGTTGCCTTCCTCTTGCCAACTTCTGGCCTGATGAACAAAAGCAGGTCATGGGCTAGAACACCACAGATCATTGCCATGATAACATTAGTGGACCGCAGAAGTGCTGTAGTGCAAAGGGCATCAAACGCCCCTGCTGTCCTACTTGCCCATGCACCAGGAAATAAAGATGCAACATATGCTAATGAAATGTAGTACCTATAAAATTGCAGAGAACAATCCATCACAAGGTAAAATTTGAGGCAGAAGTAATGAGGAATTATGAGACTCACAGGCCAGGAGGGGTAGTGATCATGGGATCCCATGTTAAGAAATCTCCACGGCAATAGCGCTGCACCTGAGGAATATGGAAGATCTCATCCTAAACACAAAAAAAATGAGTTACAAATTAAGAGGGGCACCGGATGCTTTTTGTCATGCTCTCAAATTCTGCCGATATTTCCAGAGAGAATATAGCAAGACAAGACATAAGTGCAAATCTAGTAACTAGTACGTAATAGCGAGGTATTGAAAAGGCGCAAGAAATGTATCACGCATGCTTGCCAAATTTATAACTTCCAGACAAGTCAAAATTTCTGGACAGTACAGAACTCACGAAACTCATTATTGCAAACCAGATACAAATGTTTTCCACATGAAATCAGATGCTCTTCCTGGTTCAGGCGATTTGCAGTTTCAGATCCATGCAGCTATATTAAATATTGATGCCACGAAAGCAAATTGTTTGTGTTTCTGATTAGCAGTTCTGTTATTCTGTCAGAAAGGTTCACTGTCCCAACATTCTAGCGATGCGGCTTCCTACCATGCCAATGAGTATCAACCAAATCTGAATGAAGTGATTTAGCTACCTGAGAAGTATCGTACGCGGTTGCTTTTATTCTGGAAGAACATCCAAATGCAGCGAACATGATCGTGGAGCAGAAAACACTGACCATGTAAGGGTCGGGCACGATGAAGTCGACCAGAGCAGCGAGCGGGACGGCCCACGCGGCCACCGCCGCGGCGACGGCCAGCCTCCCCATCGTCCCCCGTACAGGCTCCTCCCCGCCGAGGTGGTGAAACCCGCTCCAGATCTAGTCCCGAGCCCTGGAGCACAGAGCCTATCACACAAACCCTCAGCTCCTCACGGGCTCACCGTGGAGGCGCTCCAGAAGGCCACGGTGCTGGGACTCCGGAGCAGCTTCCCGGAGGCGACGACGGGGTACGGCGCAGCGGCACGGCGGTGCCTGGCTGGACTCTCGCCGGAGCGCGCAGCGGTCGCTCGGCTGCGCCCGCGAGGGGTTGGGCTAGGCTGGATATTTGGGCCGGGCCTACCAACCTGGCTGTGCAAACTCACCGGCCCAGCCCAATACCCCCGTCGTGCTCCTCGCGAACGGGGAAGTGAAGAGACCACAGTGTCTCGTCTCCCTGGCTCTGATCTCTGATCTGATCTCCCTCCCGAGTCCTGATCACGACAGCCGCCGGCGGAGGACGGATCCGGCGACCCTTCCGCGCCGTGACTCTTCATCCGAGCCGCCCCCTCCCAGGGTGAGCTCCTCCGTCTCATGGAATTTCTTACTTTTTGAATGGTTTTGCTGTTTGTGAGTAGAATCAGGCCGTGATAGGAAGGCAGAATTAGAGTTTTGTTTGTAATCTTCGTTATTACAAAGAGGACAAGGAAGAGGGAACCATGCTTGGCGAGGCTCATGGAGGGCTAGAGGAGGAAGCAAGCTAAAGTTGCTAGATCTAGTGATGCCAAAGGAAAGTGAAAGGGGATGTAAGATGTAGTTTATGAGCCAAGATCTAACGCGAGTCCAAAATGAGAGATGGTAAATGCGCTGACAGTAGCATGATATGGATTAGAGAACATTGTCTAGTTTAGGAATTAATATTTCTGTTTTTGCGGAGATCTGATATGGAAAGGGGTTAAATGAGCAAGATCAAACTGGTATTCGTGTTGAATTGCAGGTGCAGCAAAACCAGTCAGAGTGTTGGTGGAAATGGCAAGTACAGCATGCTTTGTGATTGTTAGTAAGAACGACATCCCAATCTATGAGGCAGAAGTTGGATCAGCACCGAAAGTATGTATCACATGCCTCATTGGTTTAATGAGTTGAATTATGTTTAGCTGTATATAATGCCTTGTGTTCAGGCCACAATGTCAACCTTTCGGTTTTTGTTGATAATAGGTTAAAGCGACTGTATTAAGGAAATGGACAATCCCTATTTTTTGTTAAAAAAAGGAAAGAAATAAGTGTTAGTTGAACATAAATCATGTTGAATCAGGTTCATCAATGGAATCGTTGAGTTCATGAATTCCTGTGTAAAACTGGATACAGATGGTTTGCTACCTTTCTACAGAATAGTGATTTTACCCTGGCCATTGCATTCATCCCTTCCTTGTATCCATTTGTTTTTTATTTCTAGGAGATTGATTCCTATGTAGGTAAGTGATTGCTAATTGATATTCAATATGTAACGGGGTTTTCATGGCATAAGATTTTTCTTTTTCCTGAGGTAGCATCATACTGGATTACTAATGTGCATGTCTAATCTTCTGCCATTCACTTAATGTGGCAGAAAGAAGATCTGGCTTATCAACACCAGTTCATTCTGCATGCTGCTTTAGATGTTGTTCAGGACCTAGCATGGTCCACAAATGCAATGTGAGTTTTATTGCTTTCTTCAGGTACACCTGAACACATGTATTATAATCTGGTTGTAGGATACATACAAGATACAGGCCAAAGATGCTTTTCGAATTTTTTTGTGTATGTTTAACCTAATCCTTCTACATATTTTATTCAGGTTCCTGAAGTCGGTCGATAGATTCAACGACCTTGTTGTGTCTGTTTATGTAACAGCCGGTCATATCCTTTAAAGTGGTTTGTTGTTGTTCTGTAACATGATGGTGGCTATATATCATTATACTTCTTGCATTTTACCTTCATAACAATATTGTTTTCTTTAACTTGATGACACATGTTAGATTCATGTTGCTTCATGATTCACGAAGCGAGGATGGAATTAAAAGCTTTTTTCAAGAGGTCCATGAACTTTATATCAAGGTGAGGCAATTGTCTGTCCTTTACACTAAAGTAAAAGGTTCTGAATGACAAGAATCATGTCAGTGAATTTAGATCTAAAAATCTTGAATCAGCCTCTGCCTTGTAAACAAACAATTAATGGCCAGTCGTATGGGTTCTATTTTACACAGGTCACTTTTTGAATTGGGTAGCTCGCGTAGTTGTTGGCTGACACAAAATTTTGTAGTTTCTGCTGTCCACATTATATTCTGAGATGTGCATGCCATTCCAGAATGTCCTAATTCAACCTTTAATCATTGCATTCGGATTTTCTTATAAATGTTCGTTGTGCAGATATTCCTCAATCCCCTCTATCTGCCTGGATCTCGCATCACATCCTCTCATTTTGATACAAAGGTCAGGGCTCTCGCAAGGAGGTATCTGTAGGGACGCTCATGGAGAATCCATAAGCTTCACAGGCAATGTAGAAGCACGCAGAGAGAAGGCAAAACACTTCTGTTTTTTAGCTTTCATTCCTTTTCTGCTATCATTTATACAGACTCCTGAGAAAGGATGAAATTTGCTTTGGGCTTCCACCCGTGCTTATGATTCATGGCTTCACTTTACATCCATTTTGCGTTGTACAGAAATGTATCGTTTCACGTTTCAAAGTATAACATGGACACATTGTCTTGATTTCCTTTTCTGTGGCGAAGACACTCAAATTTAGTGGTGTAAATTTTACCTTTCCCTTTTGCATTGGCTGGTGAGATCTTACCTTTCACTAGTCGGTAGAGCTGTATCTTTGACCTGTATGAATTACGCAGAAAGATTACACGGGCTGATACGCCGCGTGAATCCTATTTTGATACGTTCAGTGCAAGGGTATCCGAACCTCCACAAGCCCAGAGGGTTTGAAAGATCTCATCATCCCTGCTCCACTTCAAAAAAAAAAAAAAACAAGGCCCCAGCGACTACGAGCCATCTGCTCTTTTTTTTGCGCCCCTTTCTGCCAGTCTCCGAACTTGACCCAGTTCGCCGAGAGTGGCGCATGCAAGCAAAGGCATCTCGAACATGTCACACCAGCACTGAGCTGTTTCCACCACCCCACCGGGTGCTCCCCCTTTTTTTTCGTTGTTCTTTTGTTCTGGCTTACCAGTGAACAGCAATCTGATAGCATCAACAGCGATCGGTGCGTGTGCGGTGTGATGGTGCGTACGGCCAACATCAGTCGGCAGCTGATTGGGCGTGAAGATCTCGGGAGCGATTCTGGGAGCACACATCCTCTGACGAGCCTATCAGAGCCCGTCAGGTTAGTAAACACAGAAAAAGTCTCTCGAGTTTATCTGAATCTTATCGCACCAAACTGAGAGCTGGGGTTACCAGGTCAATCAGGAGATGAGATGCTACACGAGTACTAGTAGTCACCCTGCTGTGCTAGCTACTAGGCTTATCACTGTCACCTGACCCCTGACCTCACTCGACTGAAGCTACGTGGCCTTCACGCCAGGAGGATTTGATCGATCGATCGATCAACCAAACAGGGACTCGCCTGATCGATTCGGCTAAACTCCAGAGCTGGACAGTGTGCGAAGCGATCCCCCAAAAAGGGCGTTCGCCGCCGCCGCCGCCGCCGTCAACTGCTAATAATAACAAGGCCCCTCCCGGTGGCGAATGGTGTCGCTCGCATGCATGCCGTCGCCCTCGCTTTCTCGAGATTGTTATCTAGCTCGACGAGTACGTGCATTATCTCCCCCACGCCCTCGCTCTCTCGCGCGCCGCGAGGGACCCTCTCGCGCCTAATTTTGCTGTGGTTGAATTTATAAATTCTATTTACATATAATTTTTCAATAAAATGAAAGATGTAACAAAAAGTGAAGACCACTCATCTTTTTTTTGACTTTTACTTATGCTTGTAAACCAAAATTTTAATTTATAACATTAAATTTGAAGTTGATTTTGAGGTTTTTCATCCATTTTTTAGCTTTCGTTTTTAAATTATTATAAATATGTATATAACATTTTTATTCGTAAGTTATTTTCTATTTGTAAATATAGCGTTTGACTTTTTTCCACCGATAAGCTAAATAATAACCCCAATTATCTATGGACCGATCGCACTGAGAAAAAAGCTAGGATCATGCGGCATCCCCTGGCAGTTGAATTTTTTCTATTTTTTAAACCTTTTTAATAAATAATTTTGTTACTAAGCCGGGAGAAACTATTTTCACCAGATGAACCTTTTGGCTACGTCACCAACATTAGCGTGGCAAAACAACGCTGCCACACAAAATTTTTGCCGTAGCAGACTTACCGTTGCAGCATTGTCTCGTCACGCCATTAACACTGGCGTGACAAGCCTGTCACACTAACCACGCTGCATGGCAGTGTTGTCTTGCCACGCCACCCATATTGGCATGGCCAAAAGATTCATACTATGGAAATATTTTCCTCCAAGATTTAGTATAAAATTATTTCTTAAAAATGTTTTAAAAATAAAAAAATTCCGGGCAGTTTTGCTGCTAACTAAGCCACCGTATCGATCGATCGATCTCTCGCCGGTGCTTTTCAAGGGCTAGTCGCTGTTAGTCAATGCTGCCATGCCAGCCACTTGAAGCCGGAGAGAGCGACCAGACCACCCGATCTTTTTTCATTTTTCCTTTCGGGTAGAAATCGGCGATTTCGTTTTAGTTAGTGCAGCTAGCCAATCATGCTGGGTGCATGCGCGGCACCGCGCTGGGGGGAGAGGCAGCTTACCGGCCGGCACGGCAAGTGCGAGGAGTCGCTAATGGGAGGGTCGTCGTCGCCGCCGCCGCGCGCCGCCGTCGGTGGCGATGGCTTTGGACCATTCTAGGGGAGAATTTTTGAGCGTTGTTACGAGGGTAGCTAGGATCGATGGTGGAAATCTTTCAGTGCTCTCCGATCACGTAGCTAGACGCGATTAATTGGCTTAGCTTGAGCCACCACCATCTCAACATAAAAAAGCTGGCTTTGAGCCACGACGTTCGTGTTGGTGGGCGTGTGTGGGCAAGAGCCGAGAAGAACGTGCCAAAGTGCGAGTAGAAAATGAATCGCGTGAAAGCATGTAGAAATGTAGAATAAGATGACCTAAACAGAGATTATAAAAATTCCTAGGAGTATTTTATATTCCCTCCGTTCCACCTTAAGACTAACCTTAACTATATTTAATTGTGTGCTAATAAATCTAGACACATATACAAAACATATGCATTAATACATAGATAAATCTAGACAAACTTAGAAAATCTTATAATATATAATGATAGAATATTTTTGCTTAGTTGATGTAGAGGAGAAAGAAGAAAAACAACATGTAGGTCTATAGCCAAATGCAACGTAGGAACAAATTTTGTGAGAGAATCATGTGGGGTACAGTAAAATATGTGTATATGTAGGTGGCAATAGATGATAAGAGTCATACTTGGCTTTATTACTAATATTAGAATCTCTAATTTCTATGACTAACCTGACTAACCTTACGTTCACGCGTAATAGTTTGAGACTCTACCCTAAATAGATATTGATTTAAGTGGCAATTATTATAGTCAAGTTTTCTTTATTACATAAAAGGCACAAACACACATACATGATACATCGCTATACATGCACGCCACATTCACACATTGATAAAAATCTCCTAGCGCATGCTCAAAGAGATGGAAGGTAATGACAAATCTTTGTTTTCATTGAATTCCTATTGAGAACATAGCCTTATGTGTGTAATAATCGTAAACACCAGGATTCAAAATTCCAGTACACAGAGACATACAACCGTAACTTAATTCAATCACCACACAGTACACCATTGGCGATTCTCCGTAGCTTGAGCAAATTCTAAATAAAATTAAACATTACCAAACCCTTTAGATACTAATAGAAGTCACTATGTGGATAAATTAGGGTTGTCCATCCACGTGTTTGATAAAATAGCTATACTGGCTATATTGATTTGGAAACCACTGAACTGATTAACCAGTGGGGTTGTGCTAATCTTTTGGGTTTTGGCTCAAGCTTGCTTGGTCCATTTCTGAGCAATTTAAATGGAACTAAGAATGTGCTACCCTAGCTGGGAGAGATCTAGCGGTGGGAGAAAGCAATGGGCCTAGAGCGTGCATAGTCCAGATCAAAGAGAATAACAAGTACTGGTAATGGTTAACAAGCGATGCTGGAGGTAGCAATGGTGGCTGCTAGAGATAAGGAAAGGAGGTGTGAGACAAGCTCAAAAAGGGTGATGTTGCTATCTAGTTGTTGGAGAAGAAGAATAAGGAGGCAAAGGCACTAGACAATTGGAGATGATGACACAGAAAAATAAGCAATACTGATGATGGTGAGAAGGGAGAATTACGGTATATTAGGAAAAAAGAGGTTGTAGTTATTTTAAAATGGCCCGTCTTCAGTGCATTCTACTGACAATAGAATTTAATTGACAATGTCCATTTACTTTTATTGGACGACAATGATTAAATTATACTACGTACCAACGATATTATGTGTAGTAGAAATTTGAAGGGGTAATATCGTCCTTTTTATTGTGATCTTTATTGCAAAAAAACAAAATTACAAAATACTACCAATCAATCAATTAACAAAGTATAAAAATATATTTTTTAATCAATGGATGAGATTATTTCTACTGTTAGTATAATATCACCAGTAGAATGCACCGGAAAGATACTCATTTTAAAAAGGTTATAAATCTTGATGTGGCCATAATATATATCTTATAGCTCATGTAAGAAGGAACCTGAGAAGTTGCATATGCAAGATTTTTAAATGATCAACTTGAAAGGTTTATAAAATAAATTAGTAGCAGAGGGTTGAAAATTGCTAGTTAGATTCTAAAAGTTGGGAATAGAGCTTGGACCAAAGTTCCTTCCGACGTTAAATTGTTTGGCAGGGGTGACTGATTGGTCGTTCTTGTGAAAACGATTCTCTCCCAAAGAAAATTCTGGATATGACTTCTGCCAAAGAAACGAACCATGTTCTTGGGAGGGAGCGGTAAAAACTAAAAACTAGCCAATCTCCACGACCACGACATGAACGGTAAGTATTAAGAAGGTGAAAACGATCCTCTTGTAAAGAAAATGTTGTACACGACTTGTTCGAAAGAGAGATATATGAACATTTTGTTTCTTGGCAGAGGTAAAAGAAAAACTAATCAGCTGCCTCCCCTCCGCGACCACGACAGCTAGGAACAGTAAATACCAGTAGAACATGAACATGTACAGACGTCACGAGACCGACGGCTCGCCCCGGCCAGCTGGTGTCGTTTCTTCTCGTAGCCAAGTTACCCCCGTACCCGCTTGTACAACATGTTGCTCTCTCTCTCTCTCTCTCTCTCTCTCTCTCTCTCTCTCCCCCTCTCTCCTTCAGCAACCTCGTCTTCGCAAGATGCTCCTGGAGATCACTCGCTCGCTCGATCGCCGCCACAGTGCCACACACCGATCGATCATCTACCTAGGGCTGTGCACCACGCCAACTTCCATTCGCTTCTTGTTCCTGATCTTTTCATGCAAAGATCAAAGACGCAACAGCCTACAAGACTAAGCTAGTTTATTACTGCCTCCGTCCCATATAACTTTATTTTTCAATTTTAATATAATATTTTAACTCTTCATCTTATTTAATTTTTTACGATTAATATTTTTATTGTTACTTGAATGATACTTTATGTGTTTTTTTAAAAAAAATTCAAATAAGATGGATGGTCAAACGTCAGAAAAACAAAAAATAAAGTTATTATCTGCTCTTAGGCCATCCTTAATGTAAGTGTCATGGACACGATTACCTAGAGTGACATGTCATCTAAAATATTTAAAACGAGGATAAAACACCCCTCTCTCAGTGCATGGTTTTATCTATTGTTGTTTCCTAGGTTACATGCAAGACACAAACTGTCTAGGTAACCGTGCATACAAGTTTTTATCTCCATGAAACTCATTTCATCTCTCTCTTCATTAAAACTTTGCCACATCATCAAAAATATCTACATGTCACCTTATTTATTATCTATAAAACTCTCATTGACATTGGCGTTAATCCTCTCACAATATACGCATATCCGTAGTTTATGCATGGAAAATTGGGGAAAACAGAGAAGATGACACGAAATGCTAGCTGCCCCTTTCAGCTGGCGAGGATCGGTCGGTCGGTCGCTCGCTGCGCGCGTTCAGATACGTACAGGTTGCGGCTTTGACACATTCAGCTCATCTTTTCGTAATCTCACTTACATGTGCATGCTACCTAGCGAGTTAGCTCCATCTATCTCAAACTGATGATACCGTAAGCAGATACATATAAATTATATAAAACCAAGGTCTCTTCCCTACATCAGCTGATTAATTATCTCCCAGAAAACAACGGGGACACTTGGTTTTCAAATTTCAACTGTAGATATATACTCCTTGTATATTTCTGCCACATCCCGTTTTTGCTGGCCTGCAGCTATCCGTACATCAGTACATGCCACAACTCGTGAGAACGTAACAAGCACGAAATACTATTTTACTACGTGCATTATTCCTTACGACTTTCTTGTCCATCGGAAATTAATTAAAGACCAGCGAACGGGTCGCTACTTTTTACCAATAATAGATTTGTCACTCATGGTATATGATATGTGGTGCATGCATGAGCTGATGATGCGGTGCATGCGCGGTGCATGACTGGAAAAGACGTATCGGTTGCGTGTACAATTATAGATGCACTCGTCATTTGGGAGATAGGTCACATCGGACGGACAGATGTTGGAAGAGGAATTTGGACACGAATGAAAAAAACGAATTTCACATCTCGACTGAAAACCGCAAGATAATCTTTTGAGCCTAATTAAATCGTCATTAGCACATGTTGGGTACTCTAGCACTTGTAGCTAATCATAGACTAATTAGGCTTAAAAGATTCGTCTCAAGATTTCTCCCATAGCTGTGCAACTAGTTTTTTTATTTCATCTATATTTAGTGCTTTATATAAATATTTAAAAATTCGATGTGATATTTCTGGAAAAAATTTTGGGAACTAATTCAGCTCGAACGGAGGTATGCGCATCATTGAATTAATTATAGCCGCGTACTTTTGTACAGACAAGACGGTTGCGTATGCGCATCGAAGTAAATACGTAGTACCACGCCCTCTCTGTTTCACCAACCGGTATTTGTCAGTGACTATCATCTGCATTGACTAATGGATGCGGATGTGTTTTTAGGAAGGATAAAGGATTATTTTAAAGGTATTTAATAATATAAACGATAAAATTAACTACTATAAAAATAAAATCTATTATCTAAAAATGAAATAATAAATTTTTATATAGATTTTTAAAAACATATTTTTAAAAAGTTTGAAAAACATGTGAAAAAGCCTATAAAAAACTAAGAGTAATCCGTCAAAGCCTCAAGAACACTATAGAAGTTGATATAAAATAACTAGTACATAAAACCAATGACATAGGCTGTGTTCGTTCCATCAAATTATTCCTAGATTTTCTCGGTTTTTATACACATGACTTTCAAACTGCTAAACGGTATATTTTTAAAAGAACAATTTTATAGTCCTCAAGAAGGTACCAAGAGGTATTAAAATTTTAGTGTAAATGCCAAATTTTACACTAAAATTTGGTACTTCTCTATACCTACTCAACTATTGTAAAATTGTTTTTTAAAAAAAAGCTTTTATAAAAAACTCATTATCTTATATTTTTAAATAGTTTTTAATATTTATAATAGTTAATTTTTTATTTATGTTATTAATGACTATAAAAACAGAAAATCTTTTATACTTTATCATTCATCCACCAAAGAAAACAACCATATACACAGCAAAACGATCACTAAAGTCTAAACCATACTACAGTGCTGTAAATTACTCCGAAGCAAGCATCCAGTCGGAACTCCGAAGCCGAAGCCGTGAGCTAGCAGGGATTAGTGCAGGAATGCAGGATACGGTTGCCAATATCATCCGGAGTCTCACTGGCCATCGATGGCCGGATACGCTGCGCGACTCGCCGTCGCCGACCCAAAAATATACACTCGTTTCACGGTTGCACCTCCCCCTCCCCGTCTCCCGCGGTGTCACCGTACCGGCCGCTCGATCCGTGCATGCTCACTCTCGCCCGCGCGTCGTGTATGTACGTACGCCGCGCGCGCACGGCGGCCAGCGGCGCCAGGCGCGCGGTTGTAACGTGTGTGGCCTTAGCTAGCTAGCTGCGTACGTACCACTTGGTCGACATGAATGCTGGTTGCTGCATCAACATTTCGACAGTGAGGGCCGCAGGGGAGGAGGGGAGGACGTCGACGTCGACGCACTGTCGACGATCGAGCCGGCACACATATATGGCCGCGCGCGCGCATCCATCCGCGTGAACCCCGCGTACGTACGTAAGTACAGGCCACAGCTAGCCGTGCTGCGTGTCCCGCTGCACAATCGATCTCCTCCGTATATATGTTGTGGTGGTGGTGCGCGCGCGCGGTGTCATGCACGCGCGCGCGCGCTATTGCCCAGGATCGGGTTGCCCGGCCGGTCGGGAGATCCCCCGGCCCCGTCGTACGTACGTACGTACCCTAGCTAGGCCTCCGCTGGCCGGCCGGGCTGCTGAACCTTACCACGCACATGTATGTACGTCCCATACACGTGTTGTCATTGGCTGCAAACAGGAGCGATCCCGGAGGCAAGGTGTCCTTTTGAGCACTCCAATATTGGAATGCTTTTCATTAGTCGAGATGAATTGCTTGCATCTACTGTCTCCGTCCTATAATAACTTTTTTTTCGATTTCTGCGTCTAAAGATTGACCATTCGTCTTATTTAAAAAATTTGTAAAAAAACTTTAAAAATTAGTTACGCATACAGTACTATTCATGCTTTCTCATCTTGTAACGATAAAAAAAATTTATCGCAAAAAAAATTCAAATAAGACGAAAAGTCAAAACATTGTATCTAGAAACTGAAAAATGATCTTATTTTGGGACGGATGTACTAGACATGAAGGAAAATATAGATAGTTGTCTTTTCACAACTAGGGATTTTCCAGCACAAACTCTATTTATATTTATTATATTTTTTGTATGAAACATATACTATGTATGAAAAATATTTTTTTTGTTCCATAGAAGGTACCGGTGAGTATACTGAAATTTTGGTATTTTGGGTACTTTATAAAGGATAGTAAAACTTCTGATAAATGTATGGTTAGATTTAGGGAAATTTTATCATCATTAGAAAAGTATCTATAGGTACCAAAATTTGTATTTAAAGCTTTAGTATCTTGAGGCACTAATTTTTACACTACAAAATATCTTATCATCTGTTACTTTTATATGGTAAAATTGTTCTTAGATTTAATATATAACTCATGAATTTTTGTTAGTATTTATTTTGAAAATAGATTTGTATTTCATATACAACTATTAACTTGCTTAATATAGATTTTGATTGGGGCAATTTTGTTCTTGCCCCTGTTTCGGATTCTAATACTGATTTTACCCCTCTTTTTTTAGGGTTTTTATTTTTTACCCTTGTTTTTTTTAACTAAACCAACAATCTGCCCCTCTTTTGGGTGAAGGGACCTAACGGTGTTAATTTGGAGGTTAAAAGTAACTACCCTTTCTTGGAAATTTTATTTTTAGCCTTATTTTTCTGTCACCTGTTGTTTTGCCCCCCGCTGTGAGTCACACCAATATATATACAACAACAGGACAAAAAAAGCAAATGACAAAAAAACATGGCTAAAAATAAAATTTTCAAGAAAGGGTAAAAGAATACTTTTAACCTCCAAGTTAATACCATTAGTCCCTTCATCCAAAAGAGGGGCAGACTGTTGGTTCAATTAAAAAAACAGGGATAAAAATGAAAATGTAAAAAAGAGGGGTAAAATCAGTATTAGAATCTGAAACAGAGATAAGAACGAAATTGTCCCATGTTGGATTTTGTATATAACTTTTAGTTTCTATTTCTGTATATAGCTAGCTTTTGTTTGTATAGGCACAATTGTAATTTATATACCATTGTAAATCGATATACACCATTCTAACGTAGACCCACGATGATATGACATTTCACATCATTTTCTTTTTCCTTGAATTAATGTGATAATTTCTAGATTCCAAAGCAAGCATGATGCCTTATTTTTTTTAGCTATCTGTAATATAATAGATAGGTTTTGAATAATACTTTTGCTTTGTTGAATCAATGATATGTTGCAGCTCTTATGAGTATTAATGTGAGTGTCGCCAAAGTCTTTAACGACAAACAATATTTCATTGATAATGGTTTTTTAGTAAATTTTAGAGATCTCATGTTTTATGGTAAATGTTGAAGAAAACCACATGTGTGTATGACTCTTATGTCACATATAAACACCTGTTTTATATATAGACAACGATTTCGTAGAAATCCATCTTATTCAAATCTCATATAGATTTAGCATATCTAAAACAATATTATCTAAAATATAGAAAAGTTAAAGTAACTCGTTGTGTTAATGAATCAGTAATTATATTTTCATACACACCTTATAAGATGATGAATTTAATCAAATACACAATTAACATACATATAGGGGTGGGGTTTCCTGAAACATTAAAATCATGATACCGGAGTTATATGCACAAATCATAGTACATATGATTTTTTATAACTTTGACTATAGAACATGAGTTTTCTAAAATCTACTTTTTTATCAATAGACCGATCGAATTTCCCTATATATGGGTCGTGGTGTAGACTTAGGCCTGAGTTCTCTCATGCCTTGCAAATAACTCAGCTTTTACTTGTTGTTGATTAATATTTTTTACTGTGATATTATATTGGACAATGTCTCCAGTCAAATTCTTAATTACTAAACCCAAGAGCTAGATTTCTTGATTAATCCGTTGCTAAGTTCATGCTTACGGGGCAATGAGGAATTAGCCTGACATGGTAAAATAAGGAACGTCCCAAGCTATGATGCCGTTCTTGTGGTCATTGCCATTAATTTATTACTATAATTCCTAGTGACGCCCTAGAAAAACTTTTACTTACATGAACTAGTTGGTTGAACCGATAAAATTTTCGAGTGGATGTCCAATGATTCCAAACCATTATATCAGTCCAACAAGGTTAGGCAAGCTTAGGCAAAGGATGAAAAGAAAACCACAAGTAGCGGCAACAATGGTCAGACCCAACATTTATATTTAAATTGACCGCAAAAATGCTAATACAACCCACTCAAATGCTATTTAACCTATGCTTTACGTTATGTTACGTGGATAGATGTTTTTATTTGGAGCAAATTAATGGCTTCCTAACTATTTGTCACATAAAAAACATACACCCTATCGTCAAATAGAGGTCCGACTATAGTATAATAGAATGTAGGATTCAGCCAGTGTCAAGATATGCACGAGACTACACCGGTCAAAAGTAGACAAGGATTTTTTTTTACTAGTTCAGGCCCTCTGATGGATGGATAATAACCCTACTCCAGTTGGCCAAAGCCGGTTTTGACTTTATATAAACTCTACAAGAAGTACATAGTTACATGATTAGGAATTATCTACTCGGCTATACTATCCTATAGTTGGATGTTGACGAAGTTGACAAGATTGGATTGGGTGGATATTGACGAGGTTGCTCATAGAGTTTTGATCTTAGCTTGTGTATGCCTTGTGACTTAATCAATATCCCTCTTTCTCCGAGTAGGACTTGGAGAAAACCTTTTAGAGTACAACTAGATAAGCGAAATCTCGTACCCAGACCAGATAAGTT
Organism: Oryza brachyantha; assembly: GCF_000231095.2. Taxonomy (NCBI): domain Eukaryota; kingdom Viridiplantae; phylum Streptophyta; class Magnoliopsida; order Poales; family Poaceae; genus Oryza; species Oryza brachyantha. The sequence goes on from NC_023166.2 coordinate 13,781,551, forward strand.
ATTCTATCCTATCCGAGTAAAACTCTCCTCCGTGACCAGATAAGTTCAGTGGTTACTTTTTGAATTTTAAATTAATTAGATTCCCTTTCTAAGCATTAGAATGATTGAAATCATAGAAATCAATGCAAAAAATATTTATATTGTGATACAAAATTTAAATCCTAGATATGCTTATATGTTAGAATGAAGGAGTATCTCTCATACAGTCAATCAAATAAAAATATCATGTTAAGCAGGCTAAGCTAATAGAAACAACCAAAATGTTGCATGTGTATTTCTTTAGGTAGCATAAAAACATGGTTTGCTTGGAAGAAATGGGTCATGATAAAAAGATACAAGCAATCAAACACACTCATGTACTCTCCCTTAAAGAGTTGTCTGTGAATGTTGGTAGATATAGTTTGATTGAGCCATTTCTCTTCATTTATTATTGGCTTATCAGCCATAACAATTTTAAACGATTAAATTTGGACTCAATTTTATATCTGGTTCGGTGTTTTTTCGTCGTAGTGTACTATTTAAATCTTAGCCTTTAAGTCGTTGATAGTACGTATACAAATTTTATGATAAATTATTTTTTGATTTGCTTATTTTTCTACTACTTATTGACCAGAGTCAAATGAATGTACACCGTTTGATTATATTGGTGAAGCTTCACACTCAGGCTGCGTTCGTGGGAATGGAGGTAAGTTAACTTACCCCAACACGGAAAATGTAATAATAGATTAGTAAATGATTAATTAATTATTAAAAAAATATAAAATAGATTAATATGAATTTTAAAAATAACTTTCCTATAGAAATTTTTTTAAAAAAATACACCGTTTAGCAGTTCGAGAAGCATGCGCGCGAAAAAACGAGGGTGATAAGTTAACTTACGAGGTTGAAGAACGCGGCCTCAGGATGCATTATAACCTCTCTCTCTTTCTCTCTCTCGGCCAAGTCACTCATTTATTATCCGGAGCAAATCACTTGTTGAGGATGTGTTGTTTTTATTGATGAAAGATTATATGATTCTTTTTATAGCTATGTAATATTAATAATAAAAGTAATTACTATAAAATTAAAAAACTAGTGTACAAATGTGAGTTGATAAAATTACATATATATATATATTTAAAAATATATCATTTAATAGTTTAGGAAGCACGTGCGTAACAACAATGAAAAATTGAGAATAATCGAGCTAAAAGAACACGGCCACAGTGATCATGATGAAGGTTGTTCGGTTGGTTTTATTCACAAGGTTTTATCTCCAACTAGTTACATGAATACTCTCCTATAATTAGGTCAAAATGTTTTATCTCCAAAATATATATGTGTCGCAACTAAGGTTTTAATTAAAGCAAATAATTGATCAAACGAACTACTATAGAGTATGGTTTGTGTTATAGCAATTATCGTCACGGTAATCGTGCGAGCAGCCAGGGTGCGGCTTCAGTAAGCCGTGGTATGATTTAAAATTTTTCGCAAGAATTCATTTCTTAAAATATAGTGATATTCGTGATAATCATGACATATATTGTGATAATCATGAAATTACGCAGTTTTCACAACCAAACCACAATTATCGATATTGATCATGTCACCATGATTATCAACACATATATTATGATTATATATTGCAAAACTGCTACGATTATCATTAAGAATATCACGATAATGGTTAGATACCACGTGATTTCCCTTCTAAATAGCAGTGGTTTTGTTGAAAATTTTAAAATTCAAATTTACAATAATTACATATTGTCCCGCGGTTTCAGCCCTAAAAACGATGTTACATACCCTGTTATAGAGTTGCCACAAGCCATCCGTACACAAATGATAGACCAAGAAGGGAGCATCGGATCCTTTGCTCGGCTCGTCCCCTCTCAACACGGCAAGCACGGCAGGCAACGGGCAAGGGCACCGTAAAAAGGTGAACCAGCTAGCGAACCCTACCGGTAGAAAAAGATGTGTCAGCTAAGGCAGATACTACTATAGCAGCTGTTGCATCAGTGGCGCATCGTCTCGATTCTTGAGGCAAAATCTCTTGCCTCTGAAAGAAAAGAGACCAGCATGCTGGCAAGTGGCAACTGCCGACTCACATTCATCCAGGGAAATGAAATCTCCTCGCTCAATTAGAGAAAAAGTGACCTCAAACGGCCGGCTACTCGCTGTCATTGATCCATGATTCATCATTCATCAATACCGGAGAGGAGTGACAGAGTGAGAGACACACAGGGAGAGAGGTTGGCAACTGTCCGGTAAGCTAGTGAGCTGAGGTGAGGTGAGGTGAGGTGAGTGCGGCCCTGGCCTGGCCTTCTCTATGCACAGCGGAAAGGTGGTCCTGGCTGCCGGTTTCCAAGGATAATAAAAACTACCTCCACGCTCGCTGCTACGGTCACCCAGAGCGCTCTGTGCTCTCCCCCGTGTTTATTTATACGCCCCCAGCTACCACTCATCACAAAGCGATAGCCGAAGGAGGAAGAAGAAGCAGTGGAGTCGTCCCCGGCGACGGTGAGCAAGAAGCAACCGAGGCAGTAGAGAGAGGGAGGACGTACGACTCCACTGTGCGCCTGTGTAGTCTTATGGGGGAAGAGGAGAACAACAATAGCACCAGCAAGAACAGCCGCGGCTGCGACGACGACGTCATGGTGGAGTCTCCGGCGCCGGCGAAGGAGAACGGCCGCGCCGCCGACCCGCGGCTCCAGGGCATCTCCGACGCCATCCGCGTCGTCCCGCACTTCCCCAAGCCAGGTCCGCCGCGCCTCCTCACCCGATATACTCATATATATACCGCTCGGACCAATCGGTTGACCGGCCACGTGAACCGACTGATCGTATAGTAGCCACGGTGGTGCAGGGATCATGTTCAACGATATCACCGCGCTGCTGCTCCGGCCCGCCGTGTTCAAGGACGCCGTGGACATGTTCGTCGAGCGCTACCGCGGCATGGGCATAGCGGCCGTCGCAGGTAAACATCCGTCAAAGGCAGCACTCCCCTCTCCCAAGTCCCAACCAACCGGTCAACCCGGCCATGAGCACAAGAGACTTGCCTCCCGTCGCGTGTGCTGGCCCGGTGCGGCGGAGGCGGCGGCGGTGTTGTGAGATTCCGTAATATCTTTGCGGGAGATCTTTCCTGCTCCTTTTGTCCCCCTACGCTTTGTCGTTTGATCAGGTCATCGCCCCAGTCACCACCACCTACAGCAATTATTTTTCCCCTGCAGCTTCACCACTCCCATTTCTCAATAAACAACCGCGATAATTGAACTCCGGCACCACCAGCAGCGGCCGCGCGGCGGCACAGTAGTATTTAGCAGCACGGGAGACCGGTAGGTGCATGCCATGCCTATGAACTGTGACAACTGTCGATACACGCACGTACAACGTATCATAGGATGAGTACCGGAGGAGTATCATAGTACGTCGTTCTCTCGTCGTCTGGTCCATGGAAGGGAGGGGGGCAATAATAAATGCAGGGGCCAACCAAACGCCTCCACGGGTTTTGGTGGGGGCACCCGCAGCCGCGCGCAGGAGGAGGCGCGCCGCAGCCGGAGGGAGGAGAATGCCGCGGGGCGCATGTGTGTGTGGGGGACGTGCATGCGTCCGTCCGTGCGTGCGTGCGTGCGGCCAGAATGGTACGCGCGTCGCGTCGGGCGCTCTTCCGTCTCCGTCGTCGCGCGCGCGCGGGGCCGGTGGAATCTTGGGCGATTCAATGCGCCGGGTCGGAGCGAGCGCGGGGGGCAAGCGGACGGCGGCCCGGTGATTGGGTGGGTGAGGAGGAGTTGAGTGGAGTGAGTCTCGCGGTTCGTATGACACACGTACGCAGCGGTGGTGGCAGGGGCAGCGGGGAGTCGGTCAGACCCGGGTTCGGTCTCACGTACGATCTCTCGCGCGTGGTGGTGGGGAGGGGAGGGGACCGGGGCCGCTGCGTGGGCCGGGGACCCCGGCCTCCCTCATCGGACGGCCATGATTGCGCACATGCGGTGTCGGAGCTCCTCCCGCACGATGGCACGCTCGGAGAGAGAGGCGGCAATCACATGGTGGCTCGGTTTGGTTGGGTTTGGTTGTGCGCAGACTTCACTATGCTCGCTTTCGCTCAGTGCGTGTGCACAGGCACAGCCTCACGTTTTCGCTCTACATGCAGGCTGTGGATACAAATATCTGGTTTTTAAGTCCATTCTCGACACGGTGTTTCAATCTCATTAAAATGATATGTTATATAGATAAAATAGTGATACGACATCTAATTTAATATGGGAGAGAATTTAGGTTTCATGGATATAAAACCCGGTGCGCACAATTACCAAAACCACGAATCTGGTTTGAAAACTTCATTGAGAACAATTCATTTCATTTATGTTAATCACTTCGATGCAATGTTTAATGATATATTAGTGCATGAAAACATGAAGTAAAATTTATATTAAAAATACTTGTTTTATTCTTTCACTCAACCTTGCACGGAGAATGGGCCGAGGGTGGGAGCGTTTGATTATATTAGCTTTTCCCGGCCGGGTTTGCTCGAAGCACTTACTTTTACGGCATTATGACGTTTGTTGTAACCCGCAAACTTAAACAGCCATTACAACGTCATCGTACATTTTTTTTTTCATTTATAGTTGCAGAACTACATGTGAGAAGTTCAAGGTAATAGTTCTAGGGATAGAAAATCTGAAAGTGACAGATTCGATATTTGATCTGTAGCTTTGGGATATTACAGCTTAAACATGTAGTTTTGTATTTCTATATTTTGTGAATTTTACTTTAAACTTAATTCTTTGCGTGCCTAACTTGTGCATATATATGGTGAACTCTCCAACTTATGTTAGGTATTGAAGCTAGAGGATTCATATTTGGCCCGGCAATTGCGCTAGCCATCGGAGCAAAATTCATACCGTTGCGCAAACCTAAGAAACTCCCAGGTGAAAAACGAATTAACTACGTCATTTGTTCATGCGAAGAGCACCAGCTCATAATTAATTTGTTTACTCGCATACTACTATTTTGCTTCCCCAGACGTGCTGTAGCAAATTCATACTCTGTACTACTGATACTAGTTGTTGAGCCTGTTAGCACATGAACCACTAATTAATCATGTCAACTACTGAAATAGTTATATCTTGAGTGCACTCAATAAATGTTGTTTCAGGATCATTGAAATGGTCTGATGAATAGGACTGTAGATATGTACTATAGAACTCAATGTGGAATTGATATTTAGAATGGGCTAACAGTGTGTTTTCTACAACTCTTAAAGGTGAGGTAATTTCTGAGACCTATGTACTTGAGTACGGGACGGATTGCTTGGAGATGCATGTTGGAGCTACTGAACCTGGTGAGCGCGTAGTGGTCGTTGATGATTTGGTCGCAACTGGTGGAACACTTTCTGCTGCAATAAAACTTCTTGGTGAGTAACCATTAATTTGTCTCATCGGCGTGTATGCATATGTTGCTCATTAACTGTGACAACACTAGCAAAGAACATAATTGTTCAAAAATATTTTTTTTATTTTTTTTTCAGTTTCTTGTGCTCGATCTACCATGCTACATCGACGGGGTGTATCATTGTTTTCATTTGTCAAGTCCGCGAATAATAAAACACACATTTTAAGCTTAAAAAATCGTTTGTTTAACAGACAAGCAATAGATAAACTAAATTGTTTAGGATCGATATTTGTTATGGAAGTAATATCACGATATTTTTCATCATAATAATAAACATTATATTCTGACATCAAAATAATACATATTAAACGAAAATAATTTAAATAGATAAAAATGGACAAAAAAACTGAGAGAAGTACAAGAAAATGGAGTAATGAATTTGTATATCGTGTGCTGCTTCAGTAAAAAAATTAAGGACGCGAAGCTGAATTTCATGGATCATAGTGGAGAAGGATCATGTGATATTGTCAAGCATCAAACAGCTCAGTGATAATATGTAGAGTAGAGGGGCATCATGTTCTGTTGACCTTAAGAAAAGTGTGCTCCCCAGTGAGTCAGCGGGACAAACTGTTTATTCATGGGACAAAATCCTGTCCGGAAGATATGTCCTATTGAGTGGCTAATCACCTACATGCATGATAAGACTGGAGGCATAATTTTGATCTTTGATCTTGCAACCGAAAAGTTCGTGGATAAGAATCGGGCATTCAAGACCTTCCCTTTTCTCTTTTATGGCACCAAAAAACTCACTGTTATAGTGTTTACATCTGTTTATACTTATTGCTGAAACTATTTGCAATCCAGAGCGAGCTGGAGCTGACGTAGTTGAGTGTGCATGCCTCATTGGCCTTCCTAAGTACAAGGTACACACGTACTTTACACGCGCAACACACTTTATTCTGGTTAAGAAATTTCATTGGTCAAATTATTTACTAACTGTGGTTGCATGTTTCATAAAGAATTTCTACAAGCTCAATGGAATACCAGTTTATATACTGGTGGAGTCTCGCAAATAGAAAGTAAGAAAGTAATATTCAGGCAAGTATCACTGTTTTATGCTTGAAATTTGTCTCCTTTCATTTTTCATAGTATTTTTACCATGCTGTGAAATACATCTCGCTTTGCATCATTGTTTGTTGATGGTCCTTACTTTATCAATGCGATGCTTCCGTACACAGATGCTTCCGTACACAGCCGACATGAGGATTATAATGATCTGTACTGTCTAGTTGAACATGTTACTCTCTCCATTCCAAAATAAGGATGACTTTGGTCAAATAAACTAATATTTAAGTAAAATTTCTATTTATTTACTCTTTTGGTTATAAGAAATGTACTAACCTACTCCCCAACATGTGCAATAATTGCACATGACCCTATTACCCTGGTTTCTTTTCCTTCTCAGTCCCAAGCAGTTATTTATTTTAAAATATTTTTATCGGGGCTTCAAAAAAGACATTTTTTTTATCAAAATAGACACTAAAATTTAGGAAGGAGAAAGTAACACTACTTTTCCGTTCTAAATATAGTTAATTCTAGTGTTCAAATATTCTCAAAATTAAGACATACCCATCCTCCTCTTATCTCGACCAATCACAAGAATCCTCCATTTTTTTTTCACCCACTTTGTTTTCCCAACCAATCTCCACATACTTTTTTCTCCTCAACCAATCCCGACCACGATCCCATTACCAAATTTTCTTGATACATATGCTTAACTCTAAATATGCTTGCAATATGGGATGGATGGAGTATGAGTGTATGACACAATAGCATAGGTGTTATTGTTTCTGGTCTTTTATGAACTCTAGATATGCTTGCATTTTGGGACAGATGGTGCATTATGGGAGGGATGGTGTAAGACACAAGAGGATTATGTGTTATTATTTCTTGTTTTTATCTGGCCGGTGAAATATGCCAGACATGTTTATTAAGGTTGAAATGAGATGCAACTGTGAGTACTCAACTTCTACCTCACCTTGCCCCTTCTGTCCTTTTTCAGAAGGATTCACAGCTTCATTCCTTTGCAAGAGCACGTTGGATGGGTATTGGTGAGCGGTGACTCTGCATGCAGCACAACTGCTAATGGCAGCTGATAAGTATCTCGGTGGAGAGAGAGAAAGAGAGAGGGTGAGATAGATGAAATGTAAGCTTTGTAGAACTAGTAGCTTTCCAGGTAGCGTCGACGAGAGCTTGTAGTTATTTCTGTCGGGAACTGTTAGTTACCCGGAAGAGAAAGGAATCGTCATCCTGCTTGTTCAGTTCCTCTTTTATTTTCTAGTGAGAGCTATCCTTTTTCTGCACTTGATGATTTACCTCTTTGGCAAAAGGTACTACTCCTACCTTGGTATCATTGGCATTAGCTCATCTCACTTGATGATCTGCTTCTTTGGTAAGGAGTACAACCTTACTATCATTGGCATTAGTTCAGCTCATTGTTGGTGAAGATTATTCAGAGATAAAAGCTTAAGCCAATCATAAGGGCAGCATAAAGAAATGGAATGGCAACTTGTTTAAGCATGCTACTGCACAGTTGGGAGTGCCAGACTGCTAGGGGCAGGTAGATAGATACTGGCATTACTAGATTGAAGCTTCTAAAGTATCCTATTATATGTATGCTAGTGCTCCAGCTCCACCTGGCTGCACCACCATGAGTTCAGAGTTTTAGGTATCCTCTCAACTCTTAAACTAAGATGCCGGCATGCATTAGACATTAGACTAATTGAAGCATCTACGCCGGTGGTACTATTATAAGGCTTGGATGCAACAGGTTGATAGGAATACCTGTCTCCTGTTCTAGGATCCCCAGACAATGGCGTTGTGAATCATGCATGGGAGAGGAGACAGGAGCAGGGAGACTTTTGCCTGCCTGTTTAGCGAACGCTGCCGCGGATTCGGCTGCTTTCCTGCGGCCTGTTTGGCGATCGCGGCCGCGGATTCGGCTGCTTTCTTGCGCCTCTGGCTCCGCTCGCTTCCATGGGTGGACGCATTGTGCCTGCTGGATGCCTGGAGCAATCATCGGTTTACCTGGAGCAATCGGTTCACGCATGAACTGTGCACACCATTCACTCTTTCTTTTTTTTGAAAAAAAAATTGTACACCATAAACCCAATGCTTGGACTGAAACTCCGATATTCAGAAACAAAATAATGGGTTCGCCTAGTGATTAAATGTTTGAAAATTTTAATTTTATCAATTAAATCTGGTCAGTATCGTCGGATGATAATCTAAAGACATGCACATAAGTCAAAAAAAAACCCATACATGTCCTCTCCATAGCCCCCATATATTACGTGTGTGTTTGACAGAAGAAAAAAAGTCAAACGTTTGATCAATAGCAAAAGTATAAAACAATTGCACATGGCTGATTACACTGTGCAGGAACTAGTCCAACTTGAATACATAGGCCGACACAGCAACCCGCAAGGCGTCTTAACAATGTATTAAGAAAGTGAATTGAGATATTTCTGTGCTATAGAATGGAATCACGATCTACCAAACCAATTTGGCCTAAATGAAATTTCATTATTCAGAGTTGCAGAGTTTCAAGCTAACTGAAAGAGGAGCAAGAGCAGCCTGGGTTAAGGCTTCGGTGTTCTTGGTCGCATGCCCACCGTAGAATACCCTTCTTGTTCTTGATTAGTAGTACTACCGAGTAAAATCATGGCAGGACGGCGATCTTGGCACGCCGGAGTAATACTCCTTTTGAGTAAAATCTTGGCACGACGCCGATCTTTCCACGCCGGCGTAGCGCAGGAGCTGCTGGTCCGACGCCGACCTCGACGACATCCAGGAGGCCGGAGGGTGGTGCCTGAGCTGCTGCTGCGACCGTGACCTCCGCATGAGGGAGGGGCAGAGCAGCTGGGGGCTCTCGGCGCCGGCGCTAAACTGCACGCACGAGACCGATCCACTCAGCGTGCCGCCACGGCGGTGGAGCCGGCACCGGAAGGACCCGGCGTGCGTCGTGGGCGAGCAGATGCACTGCCTCGCTCTCGCCTCACCCGCCTCCACCCTCGCCGCTGCGCCGTCGCCGGAAGCCATGTACACCGAGGTAGACCTAACTTAACTGAAATCTTGCAAGATATCCCCGGGTATTATCAAGAGAGGAATTTCATCCAGGAGAATCCGGGCTCGTTACGGATTTCCTATTGAGAATTTGCAGCATTACCGTTTGTATGATCGCTCGCCTAAAAAAATTGGGGGAAGAAAACAGATTAAATTAAATTTAGAGTAAATTGTACCCACACTACAGGTTACAGCAATTTAGCAGCTAGGTTCGATCTAGTAAAAAAGAACTTGATTATTGAACAGTATAATAACTTGGCAAATTGGTGCGTTCTATAACAAGAATTTGATCATTTTTTGCAGCATCTTGACTAGTTATGTGTTGTTTTAGCCAACTTGTGCTGGATTAATATTTTCGATGTTAATATGCAACCACATAGTAATTATACGGACATTACTTTATAATCTTGTTTTAATCTACAAAACTAGCACGGTGGACTGTATATATTATATGGGCTAGCATTGTTATAAATTGTATCTGTACAGGGTCTTTTATCTTGATAATAACTTATTTTTAATTGTTAATTCGAATTTAAATTTTTCTAATTTATAATTTTACAGGAAACCTCATTTACTTGTATTCTAAATTTTACTTGTACATATACTCTTTTATGCATAATATTTAATTTATAATTCAAATTTTAGATACTTCTAAATTATATTTATACGTTGACTCTTTCACTTAATTTTACTTATTTTTATCCAAAATTTTAGATATTTTCCAAATTGTAATTATAGATGGATTTTTTCCTCAATATCAATTATTTAAAAATTTTAATCCGACATTTGGATTTTTGTAAACTATATGTACACATGGATTGTTTTTTATTATTTTTCTTTATTTTTAATTTCGAAATTTTATTTCTAATCAGATTCTTTTTGACCGGAACTTTAGATGTTTTCAAATTGTATGTATAGATGGACTTTTCCCACAATATCAATTATTTTAAAAAAAATTAATCCAAGATTTGGATTTTTCTAAACTGTATTTACAAATGGCCTCTTTGTTATTGTTTTATTTCCAAAATTGTATTTCTAATCGAATTCTTTTTTCTGAGCTATATTTATACATGGACTCTTTATTATTATTTTCCTTCATTTCTAAATTTCGAAATTATATTTATAATCAGATTCTTTCTTTGTATTTTGATTAATATGAAATTTTTTAGCCTATGAGATTAAACGTGGTGATTTTTTTCTATTACTTTTTACATATAATAGATTTACTCACTCAAATCCAAGAAAAACTTAACCTAGAGGAGAGGAAAGAGGGCCTCCTCTTCTACCTTTTCAGATTAGTTGCATTAGGAGAAAAGAGGTCATATCCCCTCTTGGATTTGAGTTTTTTTTGTCGGTGGGAGTATGTTGCTATTACTTGGTAGTTAATTTTTTCTCATTGATTTTGATTTGTCATCCACCCTATCAAATGTCAACTCGAATTCAATATTTTTCTACATATAAAATTTAATTGACTTATAATTAGTAGAATTATAAAAATAAGTATGCTTATGCAAAAGTATGCTAGTACATCGAGGAAACAAATTACACCCAGACGTGAAGTTACTGTGCTACCACGTTCACTTCCCAAGTTCTTGCACTACATCACACACATCTATCAAATTTGATGTACCATGGGTTCTTCAAAAAAATTTTGATGTACCATGAATGCAACTTTACTCTTAGATTTATAAATGAATGGTATGAATAAATTCAGTAACTTACTGAATTTACTATCGACAGCGTCGTTACAAATTACTCCAGTACAGTACAACTTACTCAAATTTACGAGTGGTATGAATAAACTCGGTAACTTTTTTATTATACACGAGGGGGGTGTGGCGGCGCCCGGGGATTCTAAATTTCTAATCCAACTTAAAGAATACGTGGTGATCCAACATTGAACTGAACAAGATCGAGTGCTGCTTGATCGATCGATCGATCATAACGTTGGTAGCATCATCTGGAGCAGGGGTGCCGGCCGGGATCGGCGCTGCCGCGACTTGAACTTCCTGATCACCGCCTTGAGCACACGTCTCCACCCTTCTTCCTGAATAGTCCAACCACCAGAAGCCTCGTGATGACGGCGGTGAAGATTCAAGAAGCGTAGAGATGGGAGGATCTAGATGCAGAACGCTACCTTGGCCGGGAGAGGCGACGGCGGCGGCGAGAAATCCAGCTTCGCGCGCCCCATCTCGTGGAGTTGCAGGAAGGACCCGTCCCGCCGGAGCCTCAGCCGCCGGAGCCGAGACCTCGACGACGTCCGGCCACCGGCGGCCCTCGACCTGCGCTTCGGGTTGGCGATGAGGAAGTCCCTGGAGCCCTTGGCCCCTTCCCCGCCGGAGGACGGCGCCGGCGACGCGCGGGGCACCTTGTTCAGCGGGGACCAGATGCCGCTCTGGGAGTAGTCGAAGTCGAAGGCGGAGGGGTCGGGGAACTTGCCGAGCAGCCCCCGCGACATGGACGGCTCCAGGTACTCCACCGTCACCACGCGCTCCACCACCACCACCTGCGGCTCCACGGCGGCGGCGGCGGCGGCGGCGGTCGCAGCGACGATGCCGCCGTCCTCCTCGGGGTTTGTCTCTGCCGCTCTGTTCATCTCCTCTTTTCAAAGCTTACTAGCGCGGTGGTCTCCGGCGCCGTGGCGGCGGTGGAAGAAGCAGAGGAAGAAGTGACGGGAGGGGGTGAGAGGTGGGAAATGTAAGGGAGTTCGCGGCTAAAGTAGCCGTTGGAGTGGGCGGTTCGGACACACGACCGTTGGGATCTGGGGGTTGTTCGGACACTGACGAGTGGGGCCCAACGACCCATGTGCCTGAAGAGAGTACCATCGGTATGTTGTGTTCCGTGAGTACTTCACATGAATGCCAGATTTACTTGGCCCCAAAAAAATCACATGGAAGGTTTGAACACAAATTTTTGCAGAACTAATGCATCCTTAACTGATCCATCCGAGGAGCAATTTAATTCTACATTAAATCTTCTGGACTTTCCCGCAAAAAGGAAAAAAGAGAACTTATATAATTCTACATTAAATCTTCTGGACCACTCAAATGAATTGCAATTTTTTGCAGAAATCTCGCCATATTTTACCCTAGTTATATGGTCCTCTTATTTCTTATGAGATTTTATGATAAGTTAAAATTTTATTTTAGAAAGATTATATAAGGGTCTTTTAGATATATTTTTTTTGCATGGAGTGAATTGTTTATCAGCTTTAAAATATGCTCATAATGATCCATAATTAATATTAGAAAGCCCATTACAATGTACTCTCTCGGTTCCAAAATAACTCAATTTTCCTTGCATCCACATATATCAATACAAAAGCAATAAATCATAGTACTCTTAACTTTATCAAATTCTAATACAATTGTCCCTTACTTTATCTAATTTCACATACTTACACAAATTTCAACATTGATATATGAACGTATTTTAGGAGAAATAAAAGAGGGTAAAAGTAAAATTATTTTGGATGGAAAAGGTACGATGATTTAAGCACCCCTTGTTAAAAGAAAGGGAAAGAAAATACATTTTCCGTCGCTTGAACTATTTTCATAGTTTAATTTTCGTCCTTCTGACGTCTCCCGTCTCTTAAAATCAGACATATTCACATATATACTGTGCCTGCATAAACCGGTTTTGTTCAACGTGGAGTCGTGGACCGATGGCTCGGTGCTGGTTACTCGCGACCTTCACGTTTCGGCAGCGGTGGCAGTGGGTTCACTGTGCTCCGGGCCTCCGACTGCTTGACTAACCCCGAGATTCCAAGAAAAACTAAGTTTTATTTATTTTTTTGACAATTTTTTGTCGAATTTCACAAGTAAAAATATCCTCACTAAAGTATTGTAAAAATTAAAAATAATATATATATATATATTATTTTTTGATAATTTCACGGTGACGTTATATAGCGCGCTACGAAGCAACGTAGCGCGTCACACAACGATCAACCAACCAACCTCCACGTCAGCTTAAAGCGTTCGAAGCGCTGTATAGCTCTAAAATAAAGAACTCGATTT